>NC_138993.1:14410309-15677309 GCF_964341445.2 Mesoplodon mirus
ACTCTGGAGACAGTGGAGGGACAGGGATCTCTCCTCTACAAGACTAGAGCTTTATCTTCCAAAGTGGAGACGCCCCAGCAGGAGATGAGACCTGCTTACCATTAGTTGGTCCCGCTCTGAGTCACCACTGCTTGAAGCAGCTACCAGCTGTGGGCTTCACCAGTCCTTCAGAGGACCCCATGGTCACCAGGGTTTCCTCTGACCTCGTGGCACAGTCAGGCATTCTCAGATCGCTCCCACTCACATTCATTTATGCAATTTTGCTTTTCTTGCAGTTTAACACACGCATCTCCGTCTCTCTCTTTCACACCCAGGCACAGTGAGATTTAGTAACCCATTTTAATGAGGCAATTATATTTTAACTCTATTATGTGCAATTATCCACTCACTTCAATTGCCTCAGCTGGAGAGCCTGGTGTTGAGGTCCCGCTGGCACTCGCTTGCTGGCCCCTGGGGGCAGCTCGGTGGCTGGGCCTCTGAATGCTGGAACGCAGACACTCCCACTGCCCCCCGCCCCTCCACTCTCCACAGGTGGCTCAGTGCTACCACAGGGCAGGGACAACTGCAGTTTCTGGCCCACCCAGTGGAGCTCTTGATTGCTGTGTGGGTGGCCTAGATCTTTCCCATCTGCTCTGCTGTGCTGGCTGGGTTGTTTATCCAGGCCCCAGAGCCCCAGGTAGCCTTCAAGCTTGGAGGGACCAGAAAAACAGACTTGGGTAATCGGAGCCATGCACCTTGGTCTGGGGTTTTTTTTCTATAGTCATCTAGGCTTTAGGTACCTAGGAGTGAGGGTGGGAGATGGGGGCTGCTGTATGGCCATCCTACCTTTGCAGGAAAGTCCCAGTAGCAACTTTAAAAAAGAAGGTTTTAATTATATCTGCTTCATGCAGAGTAATATATCTAATTTATGTGGTAGCACAATGCATAACAAAGCGGTCACCCATGGACTTAACCACCCAGCTTAATAACTAGAATATTTCCAATACTTTTGCATCTACCTGTGGCCATTTAGTCCACCCTTGCCTATGCTTAGAGGGAGCCATTTGCTTGAATTTTGTCCCTACCTTTCACTTGGTTTTTTTCAAACTTTTATCACATATGTATGTATCTGCATTCGTTATTTGTTAGTTTTGCTTGCTTTGAGTTTAATTGAAACGGTGTCCTTCTACAGGTAGCCTTCTGTAACTTACTCTTCTCCACATAGTGTAATGTTAAAGATTCATCTTTGCAGCTGTGTTGAGTTGCAGTTCATTTATACTCACTGCTGTACAATATCCCAAGTTATTTGTCCATCCTCCCATCAAAGGAACTTCTGGCTTTTCTTGATATTTTTTGTTTTGTTTTTTTGGTTTTCATTATGAACAATGCTTCCATACATTCCTGTGTACATATACCAGTGCACATGCACGAGAATTCCTCTATCTTGGACTGGAATTTCTGCGTTGTAGAGCATGAAAATGTTCAAGATTATAAAAGAGTGCCAAATTGTTTTCTAAAGTGGTTCAACCGACTCGTGGCCCTTCCAGCCAGGCAGTATCTTTTGTGCTTTTTCAGATTCCGAAGTGTTCTATGTCCAATGTGACACAACGGTTAAGAGCATTATTTGGATAATGAATTCCAGATGTTGGCTCTGGGCCCTTGCAAAAATTAGTTGTTCTCTCTAAGCCTCAGTTTTTTCATCTGTAAAGTGTGGGGAGATACTTGAGTACAGTTCACCTTGGCAAACTCCTTGCCTTAATGAAAATGCAGCATCCCCCAGCAACCCAGTGCCAAGTGGAGCAAACGAAGATCCCCTGCGCTGTTGTTCAGGATATTAGCTACTTAGTACCATTCACAATTTAAATCTGTCCTGCAAAGAAAATGAGAGATCAGTAAGATATCAGAAGGTATAAACATTTTCTGGTTTGTATCAGAGGTGGTAATTTGGTGATTTACCTAATTAACCCCCACCACTACTGCTGGTATCTCGTACATATCAGTTGGGTTTTCTCTCTGGGCTGTCAGTGGAACTCCTGTGCCCTCAGAGCCCCATAGAGAGCGTGAGCTCCACCAAGACTCCCTCTCATTGGAGCTGCCCTCAGAGACAGCCAGTGATGATGCCACAAGCAGTAATGTTAGGACCGGGCTTTTACAAAGCACATTTCTGTAAGGCCTATCATTGTCTCCCCACGGAGGTCCTCATGGTTAAATGTTATTTCTATCCCCATGTCTTACAGATAAAGAAACTGAGCATTAGAGGCAATTCAGTGACTTGTGTCATGTAAATTGCAGAAGCTTGACTGAGGCCCAAGTCTTCTGTCGCTGGATCCAGTGCTTTCCCCACCTCCTCACTATGTCTTACTGTGTCATGCTCCTAGTACGTGTGCGTTCATTTTTCCTTTCTATGTTATTAATATAACCCACTCGATTATAGAAAAACAAAAAGAAATCCATTTGTGTCTGCGGAGGTGGCTGTAGCCAATAGCCAGGATACCGAACAAAGTTCACTGTCAAATTTGCTTTAAGAACAGTTCAAGAATTAAATTGTGAAAGGCTCATTCATAATGGGAAAGGCTTCAGATCACGGGCTTTAATTTCTCCAAGTTTTAATGACTGAAAAGTTTGGTAACAGCTGAAGTGAGTAGTTGCTGCATCTTTATTGCTGGGAGGCTTTTGCACGAGGAGCTTTTTCACCAGGCATTTTCACCACCGCCTCATCGTCTTCTCCTCTTGTTTCTACAAGACCTCACTTGATAATCTTAATCGTCTTTTTAATGTTCACTTTCACTAAAAAAAAACTTCTCTGCGCTCAGGCATCAGCTGCTCCTCAGTGACTGGGCCTCATGTCTGTCTGGCTGCCGCTCAGATGGTGAGGGCCCAGCTGTGGCTCTTCCCTGCTCTACCGCCTGCACAGGCCAGCAAGAGGACACAGTGCCACCTCTTGGGTCATTCCACTCAGGACTGAGGGATGAGAACCACCCTGATTCCCAGTGACTCAGGGCCCCGCCTGCCCTCTGGAATCTCACTCAGCAGGTCACAGATCCAACAGCCTTTCTGGCTTATTTCCCACAGATGCTGAAAGGCACTCGCCCCGCTCAGGTCACACTGCAAGATTTCCAGGCACTTCTTTGTGCACCATCTTGATGTCGAGCAAGATCAGCCAGGTGTGATTGTCCCGGAGGCATCCAGATGGAGGTAGAGTGTGCGGTGAGCCTCAGCCTTCCCCCAGGTCTCCCCAGTAAGACCCTGCCCTGCTGTCAGTCCTGTCACACGGTCATCACAGAGAGCGGTGACTGGACCCTGGAGCAAGGAGTTGAGGAAGTGCATTGGCCCAGGTTTTGTCTCTGCAGGAGAGTCCTGATTTAAGCCCTGATTTGAGTAAATGTAACTTCACTGGCCCTTTCTGTTCTTACAGACATGTTTCCTGCCCTCAAGGAGCTTATCGTCTTTATTTCCCCAGCTCTTCATTGTTTGAGGGCAAGAGCTGGCTCTTACTTTGTGTTCTTTGCAGGGGCACCAGCCCCTGAATATTAGCTGAAGTGACTTGGTCTCTGAATCTCAGAGAAGTTCTCAATAAACACCTGAAATGCACGTTGCTAAAGTTAATCCCTGGCATTGTGGTGTCACATAATTTACCATCTACTTCCTGGCTCTGAGACCCTTCTCACACTCCCCTTCCTGGCCTGAGAACTCAGTTCTTGACCTCTTATGGATGGTTCCAGTACACAAGTACTTGACTCTACTTACAGTCCCTTTAGAAAACAGAAAAACATCCCTCTTCCAATTACCCTGGGCTCTCTTGCCCCTGCTGAGGACCTGAAGGGTTTTCCAAAGCAACCAGATACTCTAGCCAGAGGTCCTAGTCTCAGACCAGCGACCAGCTAGTAAAGACCTATACTCCTGTCAATTTCCCAGGGACCGAATTCCTTCTATATACTTGCCATTTTGAATCACCAGTTTGGGGCCGGGCACTTTGTATATTTCACGTCTCACCGTCACCTAAACCCCACAAGGCAGACATCGGCATTGCTGCTGTTCAGTGAGAATCAGGAGGGTGCGAGAGGTTGAGGCTCGTTCCCCAGGGGCAGAGCAGGGATCCAAGCCAATTCTGTCCCCTCTCTGCTCTTCTCACCTCTCCACTCTTCTTCCATCCTAGCTACAGGAAGGGAGAAATAGCAAATCTGTCTCCAAGGCAACCAGAGGAAGGAGGGTGGCCTTCCGAGAGTGCAGCTCATTTGGGATATTTATGTACACTTGTTTCTTGGGAAGAGGCTTGGGCTGGGCTTGAAGCAGCAATGAGCACTTTCCAAATGGACTTCCCAGGCTGTTTGAGGGGAGAGAGCTTCATGTGATCTGGATTCCCCTAACGGTGAGAACCTTGAGCAGTGGCTCGCTCTTTTTCTTCTGACAAAGAAAAAAAGATGTTATGCCATTTATATATTTTCCCACTAACAACCGAAGAGGCTGGGACACAATGATTTTCAATAATTAGAAGCTGATTATCTGTTTCTACGTCTGCTTTGATTAGAACAGGAGGAAAAGAAAACAAAACACAAACTCTGAACTGAAGATTGTCTGATTTTAGATTGGCAGTGCCCAGTCAGTAAAGAGCCGGGCCACTATCTTTGGTCCGTTATCTGGAGTATAGTAGTCACTGGACTATAGAAATTCTGCCCCAGCCTAATTTCAATCAGGATACTTTTAATGCTGGTAGTTTTGTAGAACTAGGTTAATTCTTCCCTATGACTTGAGCACCATCCACCTAATAATCAGCTGCTTATTATTTAAAAGTAAATGCATTCCTTAGAATAAGAAACGCTGTGATAGCTTGTGTAAAACCTATCATGCTGTACTCTGTCAGTCCAGGCGGAAATGGAAGTTAGGAATCTACTGACATTGTTGTTTGCTTCATGATATCTAACTATTGGCTGAAATGTACCTAAAAATGAATCACGGAGGGGACCACGAAGGTGGTAAGGAGTTTGGGTGGATTAGTGTAAAATGGTAAGGTGAACACCCACGTGTGAGTGGTGTGTGCTGAGTGGACAAACCCCAAAGTGGTCCCTCGGTTCCCAGAGCGGGATTGTCTAATTGCAGGAAAGGGCCCAGCCAACTGCTTCCCTAACTGTATTAATAGGGCAAACCAGAGCATGCTATTTATAGAATGCTCACCAATAAGCCCCAAGTTCATATCTGCCAAAGGAAAACCTTAGTCTCGACTTTCAAAGTCTTCCATATTCTCTATTTTTCCCAAACTTCATATAATTTTAAAACTTTATAAATGTAGTGTACATTTTGAAGACTCCTTTCTTCTAATAGAGAGTTATTTTTTATAAGTTGTTACCAATCATTTCTGGTGCTTAAAACAGAATATAAAGTACACATTAAATACGGGGTTTTTTTAAAGATTTTTTTAAAAAATTATTTTATTTATTTTTGACTGCGTTGCATCTTCATTGATGCATGTGGGCTTTCTCTAGTTGCGACCAGCAGGGGCTACTTTTCACTGTGGTGCGGGAGCTTCTCATTGTGGTGGTTTCTCTTGTTGTGGAGCATGGGCTCTAGGCATGCAGGTTTCAGTAGTTGTGGCTCGCGGGCTCTAGAGCGCAGGCTCAGTCGTTGTGGAGCACAGGCTTAGTTGCTCCGCGGCATGTGGGATCTTCCTGGACCAGGGCTCGAAGCCATGTCCCCTGCATTGGCAGGTGGCTTCTTAACTGCTGCACCACCAGGGAAGCCCTTAAATACGGTTTTGAAAAACTCTGAGAATTATGTTTAGTGTTTGGTACAACTTACATTATTCTCAAAAGCTCTTCTCTTTGATCTGTGTATTTGGATGTTAAGAAATTTATTTCCTATAGATTTTTATACTGGTTCTTTTGTCAGTCTTCTTGTTTATAATTATTTTTATCAGCAGTTTGGGGCAAACTTTTTAATATTTTACACCTAGAAAGTTTACAAAGATGCAAAATTTACAAAGTTTGTGTTTTCACATTATTGAGAAATCACCATAGTTACATTCAGGAAATTCCGAAGAAGTGAGATTACAAACTCATTAGTAATGATTATGTAAAATAGGGGTTATGAAAATGCAAAGCTACAACAATGACACTGAAGTATCAATGAAATATCAACACTTAGACAGGGGGATAGGCATTTCCATTGCTTTCCCAGCCCCCAAGGAAGGTCTGCTTTTACTGAGAAGCCATCAGGTGTAGTGGTGGGTACACAGCCTCTAGAGCTCAGGCCTTAGAGTTCCATCCTCTCTCAGGGTAACCTAAGGCAGGTTACCCTGGCAAAGTAACACTGCCTTCTTGTGCCTCATTTTCCTCATTGGCAAGATGGGGATAATGGTTTTGCGACTCAAGCTAAAACTCATAAAAAGTGTAGAATAATGCAGTGCACATAATAAGCATTCACGGGATATTAACTGTTCTTAGTTTCATTACAGTTATATTGCTGAAATTTGGATTGGAGAAAAAGAAAAAAAACACACACCACTCAGTGATCTCTACCCATTTAGTCCTTGGTATAACAGACAAAGGTCTAGACAAAGAGTGAAGACATCTGGGTTCTGGTCCTGGCTTTGACTCACTCTAGCTCTGTGACCCTACTGCACATCCAGGGGCTTGGTTTCCTTAGCACTAAAATGAGAGGATTGTAGTGGAGATCCATTCCCTTCACCTCTAACATCTAAGGTAGTGCTCTAGTGGGTCAAAAAAACCCTAAGAATTTAGTTGTTTTTTTCATGTAATATTACATCTTAATACATCAAAACAAAGCATCCAGGTGGGCTAGTGGGGTGGGGAGAGAGGGGGGAAAAAAAGCATCCAGATGCCAGCTAAAGTGAGAGCTGGAAATATTCTAAAACAGTGTTTTCAGAGATACTCTGAAAGATATTTTTTAGGCAAAATTCTGATCAACAGAGAGTTGGGAAAATATGACTGTTTTTAAAAAGCTAAAGAAAACAACTGCAAGGGAATAGTAATATCAGCTCTTTTATTCTAGTGTCTGGCTTTGTTTCTAGGAACCATTAGATGAAACAAACAAGCAGAGGAAGGAGGAGGAGGAGAGAGTGAGGGAACAAGAGAAATAAAGTACAACTTGTGTGTCATGTGTGGTTGTTATTTTAAGAAAATGTATTCTGACCAATTTTATTCAAAGAATAAATCAACAAATACCAAGTAGCAATCTGCCCCAAGATTTTTTTTCCCCAATATAGACCTAATCAAAATAATCAGGTTGTGTCAAAAAAGTTTCCAGTAAAATGGTTGTTTCTATCTTTTCCAGTGTTATTGTTAAATACTAGCCACTGTGGAGTTGCACAGCCCCCTTGCCTGGTAGTCTTAGCTGAGTAAACATTAACACTGTTCATTTTCCCCTTGGAAAAATGAAGGCGAACAATGGGAAAAGATGTAACAAATGTTTTGCAGCGTTATTATAAATATTTTATGAATGAATCAGAGAAATTAAAGATGAAAAGCCCACTAACTCTTGCCGGTACCCTGAAGTCTACTGCTGTATACTTTTAAGTGGTTTGTCTGGTCTAGTTTTTAGTGACTCAGGTTGTAGGGAATTTACCACTTCCCTCAAAGCTGCTTTCCAAGTGGAGACTATCTGGCCTGCTAGGAAAGTTTGACAAATTCCCCTTGCTTTGTTTGATTTTCTCATTAATCTCATTTGACTTAGCCTATTTAATTGCTCATCTTTAGTGTCTTTAGATTCTTCATTGTTTTCTATGAAACAGTGTGTTTTTCGTTTCTTTCTTTTCTTTTCATTTAGCCTTTCTCTCTTCACTTTTTGCCTGGAAGGGAGCAACGATTTTTATTTTTTGCTTGTGGATAGGTGAGCAGTAACCATCATCCAACAAATTCACAACAGCAACAACAACGTGAAGTGATCACTTACCAGGCATGTCAGATGTCGTATTAAATACTTTGTATACATTATCTCATTTATTGAGTACCTACTATTCGCCAGATACCAGGAATGCAAAGTTAAATATGATCCTACATTTTTGACAAAGCTTATAATGTACTGGAGGGGACAAGCATTCAAACAGGTAATGTCAGCATAGTGTACCCAGTACATGGGGCTATCTTCAGAGTATTGTTGGAACATGGAGGATGTCCAGTCCAGCAGTGAAGAGAAGGGGACAAAGGCGGAGGTCAGGTGGGGTGAGAGGATGATATCCCAGATGAGACGAACTCTACACCGAATCCTTAAAGAGTTAGAAAGGGCGTGTGAAGTTGGAGAGAAATTACATAGAGTTCAATGTTTTTAAGTTGAAAATCACGAGGATTGTTGGGAGGTGAGCTAGGCCAGGGTCCACTTGTAGAAAACTCTGTATTACCTGGTGTGAAAACCTTGAACTTTGTCCTGGATTTTAAGCAGGGAAATGACGTGACTGCCGAAAGCCTCCAGGAGTGGGGGCAGGAGATTGTGACTGTGGATTCTGCCCTGGTGACATGCAATGAGTGTTGAGATTCCAGGGTCAGGTTAGCTGTTCTTGGCTGGAATATATTTAAGGCCGCCTGTCGCCTTTGACTCTAAGTAATCAAGTCCCTTCTGAATCTCTGAATGGATGCTCCAGATACCTTGATACTGAAAAGCTGGTAATGGAGAACACATATTTGCTGCAGCCAGTGGGGTTATGTCAAATGATGGTGATTTGTTGACAATTATCTAACAAGTTCTGAGGAAGACTAACTTTCTCTTGATTGCACATGTGAGGTGTGATGGGAGAGAGATACGAACTACCGCTTCCTAAGCATCCACTCTGTGCAAAGCCCAGTGCTATGGGCATTAACATTTATTGTATCAGCAAGGTGGCAGCAGAAGGTCAACCTTCTGAAAGTTAAGCAGTCCTAATCAACACATAGTGGGAAACAACCACTTGCAGAAGTGATCCTATCTAAGATCACTTAGGTAGGATCTAAGAGATGAGTTGTTTCTATTTTCCTCCCAGCCTAAAAGTAATAGAAGATAAAAGAAGCCTAATACTTGAGGTCAGTATCCAATTTGGTTAAGGTGATTATGGTATAGCCTCAGGATAGAAATGGCACTAAAGGAAGCTTCAGTCTGATAAATTATACTGTAACAAGCTTGTCTGAAGTAGTAGAGAGATAATGTCTGTCTGAAGTTTAGAAAAAGCAGGATAAGGCAAAAAAAGGTCTCTATCAGGATTCATTCAGAACATCCAAGGAAAGGAGTGACTGTATGTAGCTGATGTGTGCATTGCCATCATTGGGTTTCTAAGGGTCTAGAAACACAGGATGTTCAGGAGCTTGGGTTAAATTGTCCTCCCAATTATTGAACACTTTTTCTGGAATCTGAGCTCATCAGATAATCTCCTTTGTATGAGCAGTGATGGAATGGGACAGTGGTAAACTGTGGGCTCTGCCTTCAGACCCCCTGGGCTGGTATCTTGGCTCTGACCCTCAGAAACTATGTGTATTAGTTACCCGTTGATGCATAACAAATTACCCCGACCTAGCAGTTCCAAACAATAAACAGCTCACACTTTCTATAGGTCAGAGATTTAGAAGTGGCTAAGCTGGGCAGTTCTGGCTCAAGGTCTGTCGTGTGGTTGCTGTCATCTGAAGGCTTGACTGAGGCAGAAGGACCTACTTCCAGGGTGGCTCACTTTCACGGTGCTGGTTGTTGGTCTTCCCACGTGGGGAGAGTTCTGAGATGTGATGACTGGCTTTCCCCAGGGTGAGCAATCCAAGAGAGAGCTGGGAAGAAGGGGCAATGTCTCTTATCCTAACCTAGGAAGTATACTCCATCACTTACACCACATGCTACTCATTCGAATTGAGTCTCTAAGTCTGATTCAAACCAAGCGAGGGGGAGAATTATACTCCACTTTTTGAAAAGAGGACTTTCCAAGAATTGTGCACACAATTTTACACCATCACACTGTGTAACCTTGGGCAATATATCTAATATCTCTGTGCTCCAGTTTCTTCATCAGTAAAATAGAAATGATATTAGTATCTGCCTTATAGAGTTGTATGAATAAAATGAATTAGTGGAAAGACCTTGAAACAGTGCAAGATATACGATAAGTGCTCAATAAGTATTAGCAGCTGTTACACTGATCACTAACTCTATTCCAGACCCTCTAGCCTGGGATGGAGCTAATCTGGAAGCAAGAGAAATGTATGCTGGCACCAGTCATGGCTTCCCCTTAAACTGATCCTTCTTACTAGCGAGAGAGTTATCTCCACACCCTTCTGTTGGGCTTTGATGAACCTCAACACTGTTCTTGCCTATGCTGGGGATTCAAGACAGGCAGTATGTTTTCTTCTTTGTTATGAAAACGACTCATTATTTTCTCACCAGAGGAAGTGGTCTGGAAAGGTGCCAGCCAGACTGTGTGGCTTCTCAGGTTCAATGGCATGGTGATGAGGAAAACCAAATGGCACCCTGGGGTCCTGCTGAAACCAAAGGTATAAATCCCAGCTGAGCCATCAGGAGCCACCCAAGAACCCTTAAATAGATCCTATCAGATTCTTAGGGTGGCTTCCCTGAGGAAGGGCCTCTCCAGAGCTCTGTCCTGAAGTCACTTCAGAAAGCTGTGTCTCTGACATCATAGGAAAGGGATCCAGGGCCAGCAATCACTTCAAAATTACCCACCTCGGTTCCTGAGAACTGAGCTATCAGGAAAAAACATTGCAGGAATGTTCAATAATCTGGCTTCCAAATAGTCCTTAGAGATATTATCCTAGATTAAATCAAATTCATAAGTATTTATTAGGTCTCTAGTATGAGTAAGTCACAGTGTTTCCTAAATTGGAAGAAACTTTCTGAAGGCCAAAGAATGATTAGCATTTTAACCTGTGTAGGATATTAGAAAGATTAATTTGCTGTCTGCCACAGTCAAATTCACAGAGATATTCCAAGACCATGTGTCAGGAAGTTAAATAAGGAGAGAGTTTTGAATTTTTTACTTACAAACACACTGTTCAAACTAGAAACCCAAATCACTACCTACTCCTCATGGGAACAGCCCTCACACCAGCAAGCTTGCCTTCAAAAAGAGAGAAGAAGAAATTTGATAGGGTGTACAGATATCCCAAGTCTGATAGCTAACCAAATTAAAGTTAAAAGTTCAGAACTTTTAATATATAAAGCAACAGAATGACTTGTTTCCATGGAAGGTGAGACCCCCAGGAAGCAGAAAAGTCACCCTCAGGCCTGCATGCACTGGGGCTGACCCTTCCCTGAAAGAAATGTCCCTTCTATTCAAAGGTGGTATCGGGGTGAAGTAGTTTATAGATTTTAATACAACAAATGAAAATTGCTATTTCTGGTCGGGTATTCATATTAATGTAGTTTCTCAAGGTATTACGCTTTCAGCTAATTTAATAGAAGACGCAGCTTCAGGATGAGTATTTGGAAAATTTATATACACTCAAATATTACTTAGGGAGTTCTGAAGCTATTTGGAAATAGAATATTATGATCAAGTGCTAGCACAGAATTTTCAGGCAAAATTTACCTTTTTGAAAATGGATTATACACTACATAATTTCCCCTGGTGTTTATTCCCATGAAAGGATGCCACACAAGGAACCAGGCAGAGACACAAAGAGAAGAGTCTTTTCCCTGCACAAAAGTCTACACAAGAAAAGGCGGGTGGCCCCTCAGCACCACGCACAGATGCGTGGCTGTGAACCACGACCCCTCTTTTCTTCTTGGAAAACATTCTCCAATTAGATGAGCACGCGAGGTGAACTGCTGCTAGCTAAGTAAAAAGTTCGTTACTTTCTGCAACAGTGAATGCCATTGAGTTATACCAGGGATGCCGAATTCTTTTTCCTCCGAAGGCCCCATTTGGCCTCTAAATCTCTTTCACACCACCCCACCCCCTCTTAAAAATGTTTCCTATTCACTGGGAGGCTCTCATCCAAGGAAAATAGATGGTGGTGAAGGACCTGGGGGCTGGGGACGCCGAGGGGAGCTGCTTTAGAGAAGAAGGGGCCGTGAGGACCGCTCCCCACAGAATCCATGGATGCTTATTAGGGTCGGAGGACGCTTTTGGCAAACATCAAATTAGGACCAAGCATTCACCCCAATTCACTGGAACGTGCAAATTTGGTTGACAGGTTAGAGAAGAGAGGTTTTAAAAAATTAAATTCTTTTCCCTGAAAATGTGAAATGACTTTGTGCCGTAGAAGAAAAGTGGTAGCTAATGAGAAGGACTTTTTTTGTAGCATGAGAAGCAAAGAGGCTGGAAGAGAACTATTTCATATTTTAGATGCAGTCTGCAATAGCTGAATAACCTTCTTCTTTTGACTCACAGCTTCACACAATGCAGGCTTTCATCACATGAAGAGCCACAGCAGAGAGTTTTGGGCCATTTTCTCTTTTTATCCCTTTTCTGAGCCCTCCCCCTTCCCCACCTTCATTCCCCCGTTTCCTCTGTCTGGGTTTGAATAGCCGAAGTGTGCCCACAATATGTATGTACTAGACACATTGTTACCTCCCTTTTACTAAAAGCACCTGGCGGGGTCACCAGCCTCCAGAGCTCCGCGGCGGAGTCTGGCTTAACTCTTTGAGTGACAGATGTCCAAATATATATGTTACAGTGATTTTAACAAATATTAGAAACAGACTAACAAACCCGTTAAAACCTAAAAAGAAAATCGATGCTGTCATGGTTTGTTCAGTTTTATAATTTCCCTTCCACTCTGCCTGGCTCTGGTGTCCCTTTCCCTTAGGTCCTTAACATGAAGATGTGAATTTGTTCTTCCCTGGCTGAATCGGTGGGATGGTTAATTGCTTTTAAATCTAATCCTGATGATATCCACAGACTTTGTGGTCACAAAATGAGCAACCACACATATGTGGTAAAGGGAAAAAAACAGTACCCATTATGTAGCAAAGCATAAGAATAACCACATGCTTTGTATTTCTAAAAACCTATTCTTCTCAAGAGGCTGGAGGACTGTCAGAGAGTAACTTTTCAGATTTCTGCTTCCAGCCAAGATGGAGTAACAGGGACTGGATGTACCCTCCTGTCTGAAACAACTCCAAATCCAAAAAAACTATAGGAAATAATAGTTTCGAGACACTGGACAATGGGCAGCTTAGGGTAATTTAAATCAGATGAAGATTTATTTTAGTTAGAAGTGGTAGTTTGGGTCATAAATAGAGTTTAATTTCTTACTTGGCATGGGTGTAGAATGCTGCCCATGCTGATTGTAGTGACCAGTGGGCACCTCCACTCTTGTCCAAATCAGAGAGGAGTCTTCCCCAAGTACTACACACCAATATTCTGCAAGAAGTATACATGGAATAGGTTTTCTGAGGACAAACCTCGATCTGCTTCATTTTCATAGGGCCTTAGCTTAATGAAGATGAGGGCAGACCTATCCTTGGACATGACCATGAGCTGATTGGGTTTGGAGCCCCGGTGAAAGACAGGAGCTGCTGCCTTCTCACCGTCACAGCAGGGCTGGCGATGGGCCTCTCAGGGGCAGCGCCTGGACCAGGCTGCTTGGGAAGCAGGAGTCTGTCTGTGGCTTGTGGCTTCCTCTCTTTCTTAGGCTGACTAGCTTAAAGGCTAAGGTTTTCAAATCTGGCTTTAAAAATAAGTGCAGTCAGGGAGATCAGCTCGGTGCTTTGTGACCACCTAGAGGGGTGGGATAGGGAGGGTGGGAGGGAGACGCAAGAGGGAAGGGATATGGGGATATATGTATACGTATAGCTGATTCAGTTTGTTATACAGCAGAAACTAACACACCATTGTAAAGCAATTATACTCCAATAAAGATGTTAAAAATAAATACATTAAAAAATATGAGTTAAAGAAAAAGATTTAAAAAAATAAGATGAATTCAAGAATTATTACATTATCTATAGCACAAGGAACTATATTCAATATCCTGTGATAAACCATAATGGAAAATAATATAAAAAGAGAATGTCTCTACATGTATAACTGAGTCACTTTGCTGTACAGCAGAGATTGGCACAGCATTGTAAATTAACTATACTTCAATTTTAAAAAAGAATTATTAAAAAAAATAAGTGCAGTTTGTAAGGGAGCTTCTGGGATTCTGGCGATGACCTGTTTCTTGTTCTGGATGATGATTACCAGTGTGTTCACTTTGAAATAGTTCATCAAGGCGTACACTGGTCATGGTGAACATTTCTCTGTGTATAAGTTCATTAAGAAGTTATAGAGGGAGTTCCCTGGTGGTCTAGTGGTTAGAATTTGGTGCTTTCACTGTCACGGCCCGAGTTCAATCCCTGGTCGGGGAACTGAGATCCTGAAAGCTGAGTGGCATGGCCAAATAAATAAATAAATAAATAAAATTTGTTTAAAAAAAAGAAGTTATAGAAATAAGCACAGTCGTTCACGTTAATTATGTACTTCTTTTAACTGACCCTGTTTTGATCCAATTATTACTTTATTATAGAAGAATGTGTAGTAAAGCTTGAGTACTGATTCTACCTCATATTTTTAATGGTGATCCTAAAGGCCTTACGTATTTTCAGATAACTACAACAACAAAAGAATTCAGTCTCTTCATTCCTGCAGGTGGAGACAAAGCTATATTATTCTATCCTGTGCTCTTTGTTAGGAAACTTTTACTTCTCAAACAGAAATAAATATTCTCACTAACAAGAGCATGGTGGCCATGGGGCTGGTGGGGTGGGATTATTTAGAAATTTACTGATGATCGGCAACATAAAAGCCTGGCTTTTTCAATTACTGCATGACTAATATTTATTTATTTAATATTCGTTTGGGTTTTTTTCTTTAGTTTTCTTTTTTTCATTCCTAATGTTATAAGTGAACACAATATCTTATTTTAAAATTGTTTTACTGTCTTCTGTGTTTCATGTTAAATTCTTAAAGTCAGGAACCGTGTCTTTTCTGTTTCAAAATGATGCCACAGTTAGCAGTGTTACTCATGTGCTTGTGAGATTGAACAGTACTTCCCAGAGGGCTTCTTAGATTACAGACCAATCCAAACTAACTAGATATTCCATATTATGCAATACAGTCTCCAGTTTGGATTCTGATTCCATACCAGCAAATTACCTAGAATCTATCTCAGTTTAATCCCAGGACATCTGGACATGGTTTATCTGTTGACCTGGGTCCCCCTCAAGTTAGGAGTAGCCCATACACATAATAATACAATTTTCATATACAAGTGCAACTTCTGAGTTTAGAGAGAGGAATTTTTTCATGCTTATATTGTTGAAGATCTTTGGAAATAAAAGTAACCCCAAGCCAGGTGAGATTATTTTTCATACTAGCCTAGAAAAAGCAGAAGCTGGGCTGGAGGTGTTCCCAAACAGCATGGAGCCTGGGGACTGAAAGTGTGGTCGACAGAGAAGCAAGGTGGTTGCCATGTGGCTTGACTTAGAGCTGGCGCAATCTGGTCCATTCCAGGCAGGACATCTAGCGTCAAGGAAGGGTAATGAGAAGGCTGTGCCTGGAAAAGTTGCCATTACCTTCGTGGTGAGCTGGGAGCTTATATTCATGGAGCTCTTAGGAGATACCTGTAAGCACCAGTCTGCCTAGGTCAGAGTACAGCCCACCTGACCTCACCAGCAAAGAAGGGCTCAGCTGCAGGACCTTTCAGGCAAACATACCTCAAGGGCAATGGCGCTGCTGATAATAGCTGTGAGAAGTGAGTGGTCAAATCCAGGAGAAGTAGAGGCTTAGATTAGTTGGGAGACTCCAGCAGAGAGTTGGACGAGACCACAGCCACCTGGAAGGAGCAGGTAGCCCCTGGGCACCAGATCTAAGCATCCAGTATTGGCTGAACATACATTCTGCTCTAGGGGTTGTAAGCATTGGATCCAGAAGTCAAGAAGACTGCCTTCAAGGAGTTCACAGTCTAGAACACAGCAGGCTCTCCACTGAGTTGGAATCAGTTGAAACTGTAAATAACCAGAGTTTTAAGTTTACTGTGAGAAAGTGAATGATTCATACAGCAGTTGTCCATATGCCTGTAAGATTTCCAACTCCTTTTTTCTTAGATTCAAAGTTAAGGAAACCTATGTGGATAAAGGTGATGTCTTAACCAAGGCCCAGGCCCAGGAGAGAACAGTGAGTCCCTCCAGGTAAATTCCCCAAGAGGGTAGAAAGAGAGTCATTTCTGAGCTGGCTGTTGCAGGAGGAGTGGTGCTTTGGAGTCGAGCTTCATGACCTGCCGTGGGTTGGGCAGGAATTGGAGCAGAGACCCCGTTTCAGGCCCACAGCTTTGGTCAGGAACAACTGCAATATGTTTCAGCCTCATGGCCACTGCACGGCCAACAGAAGACCTCTTTGGACTGTCCAGTGGCAGCATGGTTATCTTGCAATGGCACTGAAGGTGACCTTGAGGGATGAATCTGAGTCCCTGCTCTGGTCGTGAGGCTGGAAAGCCAGGAATTGCTAATAGTAACACCTGGGAATTCTGGGTTGTATCAGGGTATATGGTAGGGAGATGAGGGGACAGGATGTAGGATGGCTGGAAGTAATGAGACTGGACTTCCTGCTATAGGACCACGTGAGAAATGCAGTATTTTATTATGGGTCTCCACTGGTAAATGTTATCTTTCCAGATTTAAAGTGGACTTATCTCTATGATCATTTTCTAGTGACTATTCAGGAGTTTTTTTTCATATACGCCATCCCTATTTTAAATTGGTGTGTCTACCTAAACTTCTCCGTCTGAATCAAAAAGGATCAGAGAACTTACCCTAATTCAAGTATATCTACCAACCCTTTTGTTTTCAAATTATTTGATGTTTTAAATATTTACGGTACTCAGAAGAGATTTCAGCTGGAAGATTATATCTCATGCAGCATTTTGATTTTCTAGCTATTAACTCGATTATAATTTTAACTAATTCCTCCAGCTTAGGGATTGAAGCAGGAAGAGCAAGGCAAAGCGGGAAGAGAGTAGGGGGCTAGCATACTTGGAGGGTGAAGGATTTTCTGCTTTGCTCCGCTTCGGGGAATGAAGGAAATGGTATATCAAAGCCAGGACCGGCCTCCGTGCCCTGGGATAGCAATACGATGTGTTGTACAGAGAGTGGGATGATCCCTGCGAGGTGCCGTCACGGTAGAGCCCAGCAGTGCCTCCTCTGTGTATACATCCCTGGCTCGGGAAATCCTGCGCTCTTCGCTGAAACCCTAGGGCTTAGAGGGGAGTCCTCACCCTTGGAGGAGGGCTAGCAGGCTGAGCAGAGGAAGCTATATGAACTCAAGGGAGAAGAGAGGAGGAAACCTGCTACCCAAAACAACTAGGCTCACAGGCTGTGCTAAAGGGAGAAGTTTTCCCCTTCAAGATTACAGGAAGCTGGTCCAGACCTCCGCAGCGGCATGAATAGGCAGAGGAAGAAGTGTGAAGGCAGATAAAGAGGGTGGCTGGAACGCCGGCTCTGCCTGTTCCCGTCCATCTGACACGGAGTGAAGAATAGTGGAAGCCCGGAAAAGGGCATGCGGCTCTGACGACGGTGGTGGGGGGAGGGGGCGGGGGGAGGGGAGGCGGGAGGCGCGGGTGTTCGGACTGGAAGCTTTAGGAATCACATCTCCGGAAAACGACCACCCCCTTCCCGTCAGTGATACTGAAACAGGCTTTGCAGAGAGAAAACCGTACTCAACGCTTGCACTTGCGAGACTCAACTTTCCGGCAATAGAATTTCAGACAAACATGAAACTGAGAATCATGTGTTAAAGCGCCCCCAGGAAGAGCCGCTCTGTGATGTCCGTTCTCTTTAGCCCCGCTGAGTTGAGGTCTCCAGATTCCCGAGGTGACATCGGATTTTACCCACAGCAGCACTCTTAATTCATTGGTAGATTCAAGCAAACTTTTAACGTGTTGAATGACCAGTCGATTCCCACTCACCCCTCTGAGAGTCTAGCATAGATGTGAATAGAAAGAAGACAGATCACATAGCCTCCCAGTCACAATTCACCAACTGTACCTTCTTAAGACACTGTTTCATCTGAAATACTAGAAGCGACTGAGACACAATATTATTAATCACATTATGAGCCCCTGGAGATTGCTTACTGGAAAGTATTTTGAGAAATTTACAGATGGGAAATGGAAGGCACCACAAGTCTGCTGGTTCTCTGCCCATTTTTTTTTCAAAGGTAGGAAATGTCTCTTTTCACTGTAAGATTGGCTCACCACTCTATGAACTGAAGTGAGTAGACTGGGTCAAGGGTCAGGGGAGTGGAGTGAACAAAAGGGCGTGGTGGTCCCTGCACAAAGGACCAGCTCCTGGCAAGGGGGTCAAGTTTGGTTTCAGCAAAGGGCTTTTGCATTGCCTGCCAAGAAGATGGGGCTAATTAGGTAGGAAAGCGGAGGAGGAAACTGATGTTAGTGGAACATTTAACTGGGTGCTTTAGCATTTAACTCGATTCTGTATCAGATGGAGTGTGTGTGTCTATATTTAATTCTCACAACAACCCTATGAAATGAGAACTAGTAGTCTCATTTTACAGATGAGGAGACAAACTCAGATTAAGTAAACTTGCCTGGTGGCACAGAGTTATTAAAGGACTAGTAAGATTTAGAACAAACATCTGACACAGACTTCTATGCTTTTGCACTTTTAAAATAATTCACTCTTTTATTTAGCGTTAGCCACACATGTACATAATTTTATTTTTATTTAAATAGTGGAGTTGGCAGACAACAATGCTTCCTTCTGGAATTTCAGGCACTCAGGACAGAGGTTTGGAGAAAAGATAGAGTGGGATTTTCTCAAAGTGCCATGCTTACAGCTTCCCCTGTGTGACAGCTGTCACCACTACCCAATAACTGCTGTAAGCAGAGCGCCCAGTTGCCCTCTCCATCTTCACAGGTCCACCCTCACATGGCCCTCAGTACATGGTCCTGGATGAGCCTTTCCATCAGCCATCACTGTGAGTGCTCAGGAATGTGGAGCATTCCATGCAGGAAATTGCACCATCAGCAACATTGTCTTTGAATGTTGACACTTGCTCAAGGTCAGGCCACCCCCAGGGACCATCATCATCATCTTATGACCTGTGCAGGACCTTATGCTTCTGGAACCGTTCCAGGTGTGGGAGGTGATGAGGTCTTGGAAAACTCTGCTCGGTGCCCTGGCTTGTAGAAACGTGGCCAGATGGTTTTGTCATCAGCCTTTGTCTACACTGTACTCTGTTTGATGGGAATGAACCAAATGGAAACTCAGATTTACTGAGACAGACAATAATATGCACATACAGCACGTAGGATACAGCATGTAGGATTGCTGTGAACATTAAACAAATAAACATACGAAAAGCACTGAACATAGTGTCTGACAAACTGTTAGCACTAATTAAACATTCGTTATTATTATTATTGATATTCTTGTCTTAAATGTATGTTGTTCTCTAAATGACTTTAATTTTCATAGATTATTAAAAGATAGAATGAACTGCAGAAAATTAAGCCCTAGAGATCCATTTATTGAACAACCTTTTTTCCCTGTCACTTCTTCCTTTTCTCTTAAACATCACAATTCCCTTTTGTGTTATCACAAAAGTTACTTCAGTTGGCAGAGATAGTATTATGCGGGGGATGATTAAAATATCCTCACCTGTAGTTTTTGGCTTTAAATTTTATTATTTATTAGTAGGTAATAACATGTATACTGCAAAAAATTCCAAAGGTACGCAAGAATATACAGTGAAAATGTAGTCTCCCCCTCACCCAGAACCTTAGTCATCAAAGTCTCTCCCCCAGAAGAATTCTCTTACTTTTTATGGTATATCTTTTTAGCTGATTCCCTTAGGTTTTCCAGAGAAAACAGTTGTTTCCAAAAAAACAATCACATCACCTGCAAAAATAATTCTGCCTCCTTAAATTTTATATCTCTGTTTTTACCTATGGTCTAATTGCAGTGACTGGTAGCTATGGAACAAAATAAACGATATTGCAGACAAAGGACATGTTTTCTTGTTGCAGAGTTTAAAGATAATGCTTTAGCAAGAGGCTGGTATACATACATACATACATACGTACATAAATACATTCATACACACATCCTTCCTCTCCCTTTTTCTCTATCTCTGCATCTAGATATATACTATATCTATATCTAAATAGACATTAGATATAGATATGTGTATGTGTGTGTAATTCATGTTAAGAAGTAGCTATTTTTAGTATTTAGTATTTAACATTTTTTATCTACAATGGATATTATATTAAAGGTCTTTAAGCATCTATGGAGATGATAATAAGAGTTTTCTCTTTTAACCAATTAATATGATGATCTATATTAATATAGTAATAGATTTCCTAATATTTAATGATCTGGGCATTACTGGAGGATTCTGTTTGCTGATCTTTTATTTAGGGTTTTGCATCAGTATTCATAATTGAGCATGGTCTAGGTTTCCTTTTTTTGTATGTCATCTTTGTGGAATTTTTGTAATTTAGCTTTGCAGGAAATTTTTACAGACTTCTATTTATGAAAATATGGTGTGGGACTTCCCTGGCAGTCCAGTGGTTAAGACTCCATGCTTCCACTGTAGGGGACACGGGTTCAATCCCTGGTCCAGGAACTAAGATCCTGTGTGCTGTGTACAGTGGCCAAAAAACTTAAAAAAAGAAAAATGGTGTGTTACATATCTGAAAATAACTTCTCATTACAGAGCACATAAAAATGTTGACTAAAATAATGGAAACATTTTTTAAATTAATTAGGTTTTTTAAAATCTCTTCTGGTGTCAATTTTGGAAAGTTTTATTTTAATAAACAATCATGCATTACATTTTGGTTCCCAAATTTATTTGCGGAGAGTTGAAATACTTTCCTATGATTCCGTTGAAGTCTTTGTATCTGTGATCATTTTCTACTTAATACTTATTTTCTTTATTCAATTAGGTAATTGTTTATTCACTTTATTGTTTTTAAAATATGTAGCCCTTGAATTTATTAACTGTATTATTTTTTGTTTTGAATTGATTAATTTCAATTTTCATACTTATCAAATCTTTCCTATTGCTCTACTTTTGTCATTTACTTTCTAGCTTCTTGAGATAAATTATTTTCCAAAATTTTACTGTGGTAAACTTTAAACATAGAACACAGTTGAAATAATTTTACAAGGAATGTACAGATTTACTCACCTCATAGAGTCTACCAAGAACATTTTTCTATGCTCATTTTATGACATATGTGTCTATCCATCCAGCAATCCATCTTACTTTGTTGACTCATTTCAAAGTAAATTACAGAAATCAGTTCACTTCCCCTGTTTCACATACATATCATAAAATGGTTAAACATTTGCTACAATTTTTCCTTTTGGTGTAAGAGTTACATACAATGAAAAACACATATCTTAAATATACATTTGCTGGGTTTTGACAGATATACATATGTGTAACTAAGACCCTAAGACCCTATCAAGATATAGAATATGAACATAACCCCCGAATTTTCCTCCTGCCCCTCCAACTCAATCACTGCCTCACATCCCTTTCAGAGACTACCATTATTTTGATCTTTTCTCAAGATAGCTTAGTTTTGCCTGTTTTGGAATCTCATATAATGTACTCATACAGCATGTACTCTGTTGCATAAGTTTCTTTTACTCAACCTGTTTTTGAGATTTATCCATGTTGGTGCCCGTATCAGTAGTTGTTTCTTGTTATTGCTTAGTAGTATTCCCTGGTATCCTATTAACAGACACCGAGCTTTTCCCTGAGTGTGACTATTATGAATAAAGCTACAGTGAACAGTGTTGTCTGTGAATATATTTTTCATTTTTCTTAGGTCAAAACTTAGGAGTTGGGGTTTTACAAGACACTGCCAGAACTTTTTCCAAAGTGGTTTTACCATATTCCCATCAACAATATATGAGAATTCCAGTTCTACATCCTTACCAACATTTGCTGTGGTATTTTTAATTTTTAATTTCTAATTTTGGTCATTCTGGTGAAGAGTAATGTTATCTCATTGTTTTAATTTGCACCCCCTGGTGACTAATGATGTTAAGAACTTTTTCATGTGCTTAATGATTAGTTATGTATCTTTCTTGGTAAAGTGTATGCTCAAGTCTTTTGTGCACTTTTACTTTCTGTTAGTGATTTTTTGTAGTTTATATTATTGAGACCTTGCATGTCTTTTGTTAAATTTATTCCTAAGTATTTTATGGGGTTTTGTTTTTGGTGTTAAGATAAATGGAATTTTATTTCATCTTATTCATCTATTTCATCTTTCTTCCTCTCTCAGATATCTCTGCAACAAAAAAATGGAGAAATTTTTGTTGATGTGAAGTGGTTAAACTGATGGGTGTGGAGAGGCAGCTGGGATCATCAAAATTTTAGGTAAAACATCTTGAAGAGTCAATTTTCATGCAGGAGTGGTAAGAAAAAAACGACAAGAGAGGGTAATTACCCCAGAGCTGATAGTCAGTGGGTACACATAGGTACAGATGAACCACATATTTACAGATGACATTGAATTGGATTGGGCAAGTATCTGTTCTGATTTTTAGTTTCTGTACCATACTATTTTGTTACATATTTTGAACATTACCCATCTACCCAACACAAAGTAGAGATTTGTTCATTGTTTGAATACTTCAGTCTGTGTGGATAACCAATTTGGAGGCGTTCTTGAATTTTTCTGCGCTGACTACATTAACCAGGTAATTGCCATATATCCAAAGTATTACCTGGTGCTGACACCAGCTCTTCTATTTATTCCTCTTGTTTCTTCTTGACTTTACAGAAAAATTAACTCTGTGGTGGCTTCACTTCTTATCCAAATATTTTATTTATGAATAGGACACTCTGATTCAGATTTTCTATGTTAATGCCAAAGCACTGTTTATATACTAACAGTAAACTGGACTGTTTATGCAGTATAGACAGACTGGCTTGTCATGGTTTCAGGGGAGCCCTTTTCTCAGGACATGAAAGCTCTAGTGTTAAGAGATTAATAAACTCTTTCAGAACCCATCAACAGTAGCCAAAAACCCTCTCCATCCAGCCACATGTACTAGTTTGGGTCCTTTCCTCCATCAAGGATTAAAGAAACAAACACAAAAACAAAAACACCCTATTGAATCACACCCCTGAGCTGTGTTAAGCCCATTTCTGTTGGGGCGAGAATGAGAGTTCTGATTGCATTCAGATTAATTCTATCTTCCTCCAGTGTTGTTATGAAATGTTTCCACCCTGCAAGACTGGCTTAATTCACATCTTATCTGGTAAGATTCTGCAGGGCAATTACTAATGCTTACATTTAATGAGCTTTTACCGTGTGCCAGGAGCTGTGCTTTCCATGCCTTACCTCATTTGATCCTCAGAACAACTCTATTAAGATGGAACCATTACCAACCCAATTTATGGAAATTAAATCTCTGATTTAAGGAAATTGGTGATGAGGGAGGATAAGCACATTGTAAGCTAGTTAGCATTAGAACCAATAGTCTAACCTGCCCATATGACCCCACTAAGCAATGCCTACCCTGTGTGTATACTTCCTCTACTTTGGGCTTCTGTTATTTATACCCTGCCTTCTGAACCCAATGGTTTTCAGTCCTGGATGCACATTAGAATTACCTGTTGAACTTTTTAAACAGTATTAATTTCCAAAGATACTAATTTAATCTGTTTGAATGCGGCTCCAACTGGTATTTTTTAAAAGTTCCCAGGGTTGAGAAACAGCCTTAGCACCTAACATGCTGAGTTATGTATATTAGGTCCCTAATAAGTACATCTTTAAATGAATTAGAAACTAAATTGTTATCTGATTCATTTAGTAGGGTTTGTAGTACAGCTGTGTACACCAAAAAAAAAAAAAAAAATCAGTGTCTTAAATGAGCAGTTTTGTCAAGTAAAAAGACATTATTTGATTTTTTATTCCCATTCTCTCATGAGTGGATAGTGGAGTTTTCCTGAGACTTCGAGATTGTAGAATGACATTATCATTCTGACAGATAATAGGATATATGCTGATGTATTCTTGTGTTTCAAAATGTTCTCAGATTTAATTTCAAATATTGTGAATACAGATGGGTATGATTTTTTGGTTTCACAATAATTTTTAAGATGATAAAAGAGGTTCTGAGACCAAAAGTTTGAGAACTGCTACCTTAAGTGATGCTTTGGTGGCTTTGGTTAGTAAATACATGTTTAGAAATTGTGAAACTTACATCTGCATTCATAGTAGGGCCTAAAATCATTAAAGTTCTTGCTCCTCAAAGTGTAATCCATGTAGCAGGAGCAATAAAATTTCCAGGAGCTTGTTTGAAATGCAGAATCTTGGGGTCACCCAGACTTTCTGAATCAAAACCTTCATTTTGACAAGATCCCCATATAATTTTTGTGACCATTATAATCCAAGAAGCGCTGACTTAGAGAATTAGCCTTATTGATTATACTTGTTAGTAATAGTCCCATGTCATTTTTATCATCTGTAATAGAACACACATTTGTTTTTCCCTTTCACTTCTAGCATTATGCCTCTATTGAATTTACTCTTATGTAGAAGTTCATGACAAGTATCAGCATCTCAATTTATAGATGGAGAAACTGAGAAACAAAAAGTTGGAGAGGTTTGACTGTGTCCCAGAGTTAAATCAAATGCCAAAGTGACAAGAAAATGCAGAGCAGCTGACTCATGCACCGATGCACCTCCCATTAAAGGACAGGAAGAGAACAGCCCCAAACTCACAACATGGAAACTCACTATTACATAGGACCTTGGTATTTTATAAATGTAAAGGGCTTAAGAACATCTCCAGAGCTTCCCTGTTGGTGCACTGGTTAAGAATCCGCCTGCCAATGCAGGGGATGCAGGTTCGAGCCCTGGTCCAGGAAGATCCCACATACTGTGGAGCAACTAAGCCCGTGAGCCACAACTACTGAATCTGTGCTTTAGAGCCCACGTGCCACAACTACTGAAGCCCATGTGCCTAGAGCCCGTGCTCTGCAACAAGAGAAGCCCCTGCAACTAGAAAACCACGCACCACAACAAAGACTAACCCCCACTCATCGCAACTAGAGAAAGTTCATGTGCAGCAACGAAAACCCAACGCAGCCAAAAAAAAAAAAAAAAAGAAAGAATAAGACACAATTCTTTTTTTTAAAAAAAGAACCTCTCCAAACATGAAATAGATCCATTCAATGATAAGCAGATTTAAAGCCTTCCTCCTCAGTACTCCCATGGTGCTCTATGTTTTGTGTCTACAGAAGTATTGATCATTTTATGTTGAAATGATTGGTTTATATGTCTGTTTCCCAAGCTGGATTCCATGATCTCTAAGATCAAGGACTATGTTTTCTTTTTCTTTCACTCTCATGGTTTAACCCAGTACTGGGCACATAGAAAGTGCTCAATAAACACTATCTTAGTTGGCTCAAGCTACCATAACAAAATACCATAGACTTGGTGGCTTAAACAATAGAAAGTTATTTTCTCATGGTTTCTGGAAGCTGGAAGTCCAAGGTCAGGGTACCAGCGTGGTCACTTCCTGGTGAGGGTTCCCTTCCTGGCTTGTACATGGCCTCCTTTTCACTGTGTCCTTACATGGCAGACCTTAAGCTCTCATTCTAGACTGATCTCAAGGCTCAGGGGCCTGCAAATTGGTGAAGATCTTCCATGCCAGTCTGCAAAGACTGGAAAAGGTAGCTGTTTTTTCAAATGCCCAGTCTCAACAGAAGATCACAGGCATGCAAAGAAACAAGGAAATTTGACTCATTCAAAAAAACAAAATAGATATCTGGAAACAGTCCCTGAAAAAGCATATGCTTCAGACTTACTTTAAAACAACTATCTTAAGTATGCTCAAAGAACTAAGGGAAATTAGGAAGACAATATTTGAATGAAATGAGAGCATCTACAAGAAGATAGAAATTATTTAAAAAACAAATTCTGGAGCTGAAGGATACAATAACTGAATTGGAAAATGTACTAGAGAGATTCAAAGACAAACTCAAACAGGCAGAAAAATGAGTCAGCAAATATGAAGATAGGTCATTTGAAATTACTGAGTCTGAGGAGCAAAAAGAAAAAAGAATAAAAAAATTGAACAGACCCTAAGGGACTTATGGGATACCATAAAAAAGCAATATATGCATTATGAGAACTCCAGAAGAAGAAGAAGAGAGAGAAGAGAACAGAAAGATTATTTGAAGAATTAAAGGATGATAACTTCCAAAATTAGAGGAAAGACATGGTTATACTAATTCAAGAAGCTCATTGAAATCTAAGTAGGATAAATCTAAAGAGATCCAAATGCAGACACATTATAGTTAAACTGTCAAAAACCAAGGACGTAGTCTTGGAAGTAGCAAGAGAAAAGTGACATCATGCACAAGGGAGCCTCAGTAAGATTTCTAGCAGATTTCTCAGCAGAAACCTTGAAGGCCAGAGGCAGTGAGATAATATAGTTAAAGTGGTGAAAGAAAAAAAACCTGTTGGGCTTCCCTGGTGGTGCAGTGGTTGGGAGTCCGCCTGCCGATGCAGGGGACATGGGTTCATGCTCCGGTCCGGGAGGATCCCATGTGCCGCGGAGCAGCTGGGCCCGCGGGCCATGGCCGCTGAGCCTGCGCGTCCGGAGCCTGTGCTCCGCAACGGGAGAGGCCACAACAGTGAGAGGCCCGTGTACCGCAAAAAAAAAAAAAAAAAAAAAAAAAAACCTGTCAACCAAGAATTCTATATATGTCAAACTGTCTTTAAAAAATGAGGGAAAATTAAAAGATTCCCAGACAAACAAAAACTAAGAGAGTTCATTACCACTAGACCTGCCCAACGGGAGATGCTTAAGGGAGTCCTTTAAGCTGAAATAAAAGACCACTATAAATGAGCTATAAATGAATAGTTTTTGTATGTGATTGAAGTTAAGTTGGTATCAATTTAAAATTGATTATTATAAATTTAGGATGTTATATGTAATCCTGATGGTTACCACAAAGAAAATATCTGTAGAATACACACAAAAGGAAATGAGAAGGGAATTAAAGTGTGTCACTACAAAAAACTAAACACAGAGAAATGCAGAAATGGAGGAAATGTGGGGAAAATGCTATAATACGTGCAGAAAACAAATAACAAAATGGTGGGATGAATTGGGAGATTGGGATTGACATATATACACTAATATGTGTAAATTAGATAACTAATAATAACCTGCTGTATTAAAAATAAAATAAAATAAATTAAAAAAAAGAAAATACAACAAAAACCAAAATGGCAAAAGTAAGTCCTTCATTATCAATAATCACTTTAAATGTAAAGAAATTAAATTTCCCAATCAAAAGACATAGATTGGAATAAAAAAATGAGATTCAACTCTATGCTGTCTACACTTCAGATGTAAGGACATGCATAAGTTTAAAGTGAAAGCATGGAGAAAGATATTCCATGCAGATAGTAATGAAAAGAGAGCAGGATGGCTATACAAATATTAGCTAAATCACACTAAATAAAAAACTTATGACACAGAGAAGGACATTATATAATGACAAATGGGTCAATTCACCAGAAGATATTAATAAACATTTATATACCAAACATCAGAGTTTCAAAGTATATGAAGCAAAATTGATAGAATTGAAGAGAGAAACAGACAACTCTACAATAATAGTAGGAATCTTCAATATCACACTTGCAATAATGCGTACAACAACCAGACAGAAGATCTATAAAGGAAATACAGGACTTGAACAACACTATAGACCAACTGGACCTAATAAAAATGTTACAGAATACTCTATCCAGTGACAACAGAATAGACATTTTTCTCAATTGCACATAGATCATTAACCAGGATAGACAATATTTTAGACCAAAAAACAAGTCTTAATAAATTTTACAAGATTGAAATCATACAAAGTGTCTTTTCTGATCACAGTAGAATGAAACTAGAAATTAACAGCAGAAGGAAAGCTAGAAAATTGACAAACGTGGAAATAAAACAAAATACTCTTAAGCAACCAATGGATTAAGGAGGAAATTACAAAGAAAATATCTTGAGACAAATGAAAATGAGAAAAACAGCATACCAACTTAATGGATGCAGCAAAAGCAGTTCTAAGAGGGAAATCTATAGTTATAAATACATGAAAAGAAGAAAAGCCTCAAATCAGTAACCTAACTCTATACCTTAAGGAACTAGAAAAAACCAAACTAATTCCAAAGCTAGTAGAAGGAAGGAAATCATAAAGATTA
The DNA here is from genome assembly GCF_964341445.2 of Mesoplodon mirus. Classification (NCBI taxonomy): domain Eukaryota; kingdom Metazoa; phylum Chordata; class Mammalia; order Artiodactyla; family Ziphiidae; genus Mesoplodon; species Mesoplodon mirus. Next base: position 14,438,458 of record NC_138993.1, read on the forward strand.
AATCAGAGATAAATAAAATAAGGAATAGAAAAACAGAAAAGACAGTCTTTTCAACATATGGTGTTAGGAAAACTGTATACCCCCATACAGAAGAAAGAAATTAGACCCTTACCTTATATGAAAATGAACTCAAAATAGATTAAAACCTAAACATAAGATTTAAAACTATAAAACTCTTAGAAGAAAACATGGAGGAAAATCTTTGTGTCTTTTGATTTGGCAATGAGTTCTTGGATATCACACTAAAGAAACAGAGAATAAAAGAAAAAATAATTAAGTGGACTTCAAAATTAAAACTTTTGTACACCAACAGAATGAAAGGTAACCCACAGAATGGGAGAAAATATTTGCAAATCAAATATCTGATAAAGGATTTTTACAGAGAATATATAAAGAATTCTCACGACTCAACAATAACAACAAAAAACAACCCAATTAAAAAATGGGCACAAGACTTAAATAGACATCACTCCAAAGAAGATATATGCAAATGGCCAATAAGCACATGAAAAGATGGTCAGCATCACTAATCATTAGGCAAATGCAAATCAAAACCACAATGAGATACCACTTAATACCCATTAGGTTGGCTATTATTGAGAAAACAGAAAATAACAAGTGTTGACAAGCTTTTGGAGTAGTTGGAACCCTTGTGCGTTGCTGATGGGAATGTTAAGAGTGGATCTGTCATGTAAAACGGTATGGTGATTCCTCAAAAAATTAAACATAGAATTACCATATGGTCCAGTAATTCCATTTCTGATATATTTGAAAAAGAAATGAAATCAGGGACTCAAACAGATATTTGTACACTTATGTTCATAGCAGCACTATTCACAATAACCAAAAAGTGGAAACAACACAAGTGTCTTTCAATGGATGAATGGATGAACAAAATGTGGTATATGCATACAATGGAATATTATTCAGCCTTAAAAAGGAAGGAAGTTTTGACACATGCTACAACATGGATGAATCTTGAAGACATTTTGCTACATGAAATAAGCCAGACACAAAAGGACAAATTTGTATATGATTCCACTTTTGTGTAGTACCTAGAGTAGTCAAACTCTTAGGGACAGAAAGTAGAATGGTGGTTACTCTGGTCTGAGGGAAGGGTGAATAGTGAGTTAATGATTAATGGGTAGAAAGTTTCAGTTGGAGAAGATGAAAAAGTTTGGGAGATGGATAGTAATCGATGGTTGCACAATAATGTGAATGTACTTATTGCAACAGAACTGTACACTTAAAAATGGCTAAAATGGTACAATTTGTTATGTATATTTTACCCCAAAAATGAATAATGCCAGAAAAGAGTCAAATCTTAAAAAGAAAGAGCTTTATTAGATCAGATGACCCATCAAATTTGCTTTTTTTTCCTGGAAAACTTGCTCCTGGGGGCCTCCTTTCTTTTCTCTAATGTGGATGCATTAATGATCTCCAGAGACTCAGTGGTCATCCAGGGATTTCCCTGCCCAGCTCTATTGTTGGGGCCACTGCTTCCTTAATCTATTTCTTGATTTATTTCCTTGTTTAGGTGGATAATATTCTCTATGAAAGGATGCATGGGTATTTAATCTTCTGGATCCTTGTGTGTTCCAGAATGTCTTTATTTTTGCCCTTAGCTAAATTGTGGTTCGGTTTTCCTCAGAACTTCTCCATTTACTTCTAGCCTCCAAGGCAGTTCTTTCTTAGTTGTTCCATCACCCCTTTGTCCTTATGCCTCAACCTCTGTCCATCATCTCTATCTTGTAGGTTTTAGTGAATCTGATTTCTGACTTGAAGACTGTGTCCCGCTACATGTTTTTGTAAAATGAACAAGACAATTGGTGAATACCGTTCACTGATGTTTTCTTCCCATGTTTACCTACTGGGTTCAATCCTTTGCTCCCTGCTGTGCCCAGGAAATCGTTGGAACTCCAGAGCTCTAACCCAACTGTATAAAAAGCAGCTTTGTAAATTGTCCATAGTCTTAACTTTCCCTGACTTTTTGTTTCATTTCAGAATAGCTTTGGAGTTGGATTTGCTATTTCTGGTCTTTAAAATTTTTTTTAAAAGTAGATCCCCAGAAGAACAAAACAGCAACTAAATAAAAACCTCTATTTGTTTGAAAACTTAACTTGTTAGCTATTATGCTACCTTCATAATTTTCATCTTAGACTGTTATTATTAACCAAAAACCAGTGTTTGCAGAGATTAGATCCTTCCGCCTGAGATAGCATGACACTGAGGGTTAAGAAAACATATTTCAGATTTCATTTTCCATTTTTTTGTTTTGTTTACTTTGTTCCTTTGTATGTGTTCCTATCTAAGTGTTTTCAGTTTTTAAATAAATATTTAAGACCCAGATCTACCTTTGAATGCATGCATAATCAACATCACCTTCAGTTAAATCTTCTACATTTTGCAACAAATGGCAGAAATTGACTTTGATATTTTCCAGGAGGACAAATTTATAAATATGAAAAGAGAAAAGAAAATCCTGCACCAGGATAGCAAATGACTCAATATAGTTTCTATAGTGAAATGAAGACAATTCACAAGGCCAGCATATTTATGAAAAGTACAATAAATTATGTAATACCGCAAATAAGCACAGATAATATGAGCCTGTGCCTTTTTCTTGATGCTGGCAATTTTTATGTATCTAAGCCCTTATGTGTTTTACCTTCAGTGGGTTTTGTCCATAAAAGCTAAATGTCCTCGAAAGACCCGCCACTCCCCACGGTGAAACTGTCATTTGAAATCCTCCTTTTGCTTTGTTACAGATGCTTTGTGTGGAAAGGAATAAAACCAGCCTTTGTTTTTTTGACGTAAAGAGAGAGAAAACATTGATGAAGAATATCTATACATAACTTTTAAAAAAATGACCACTGTTTGACCTTCCTGACTCAGTAAATCTTTTTAACTGAGCAGCGAGTCATTGGACTAGTGCGTTAGTTGGAGTTTCACCGTACTTTAATTTTTTCCCAACCTGTCCTTTGACAAGCACAGAAAGGCTACATGGTGGAGCAAAGGAGGAAGTAGGAAGTGGAAGAAAGTCCTGGGCAGCATGTACATAGAGACATGGGTGTGGGCTCTAGGCATCCCAGGTTTCCCCCAGCAGGATATAGTGCTACTTGCGGGGCGCTTCCTCGGGCTCAGCCCGTTCTCCCTGCGTTCCTTGTAGCCACCAGGGAAGATTCAGCTGTCTTCACCCATCACCACTCACTTTATCCCAGGAAGTTCACACCCACCTCCTCCTCCTGCCTCCGCAAGCCTTCGTGGAGAGCGGGCCCAGTACATGAGCCGCCCTGCTATTCACTATTCCCTGAGACAGGTCCTTTTAAAACGAGCTTAGTGCATAAGGGGAAGATGCGGATGAAGAAGCCCAAGCCCAGCGTCGGCTGGGGTGTCCCCAGGTGATCAGCATGATCCGGGGGCTGTACGTCCGCTGTCACATTCAGTCCTTCTGAAGAGCTGCCTGTCCGAGGCAGGGCACCTCATGTCTCAGCGAGGTTAGGGAGTTTTCTCTAGGCCACTTCAATGCCCGCATTCTTTATATGAAGCCACGCCCCCCCAAGTGACAGAGTCTAACAAAGTTCCGAGGCTCCCCATCGGAAGCCCCTGAGCCCTCTGTTGCCTCTGCGTCTTACACAGCGCCCCTGCCACCCAGAGGTCACCACTGAGGAAGGACGTCTGTGCCTTGTGTTTCTTGAGAAGATACGTTGCAGATGACAGCGTCTGGGGAGGACCCACAGGTCCTGCTGGTCTTGGTCTGTGCCAGGAGAGAGCTGTTTCTGCCACCACACTTCAGGTATCTGTCACCCCCCCCAATGCTCCACCCCCAGCGGCTGATGCCTCTGGGGCTTGTAAGGTAGATGAGAGTCCTCAAAATTGGAATTGGACACACCCTTCCCATTAAAATGGAAATGCTGATTTTGTGAAATGAAGTTTGGCCGGCAAAGAGCGTTTTAAGGCTGGCTATGAGGTGCAGGAGGCATGCGTTCATATTCTTCCAATAATCTCAGGTTGTTGAATGTAACCTGGTGGGTGTGCGTTGCTCTTTCAAAGCACTTTCACATATATTCACTTATCCTATTTACAAGGGAGGAAATTAGGACTCAAAGAAGTGGCTTGTCCAAGAAAAAAGAAAAAGAGAAAAAAAGAAAGGGGTGGGGAAGCTGAAGTAAAATACAGATATTTTGAAATCTATGCTAGAAAACTTTTCCCTATGACTTTGTGGCCTTTTCTTTTTTTTTTTTTCTTTTTTTTGCGGTATGTGGGCCTCTCACTGCTGTGGCCCCTCCCGTTGCGGAGCACAGGCTCCAGACGCGCAGGCTCAGCGACCATGGCTCACAGGCCCAGCCGCTCTGATCTTCCCGGACCGGGGCACGAACCCGTGTCCCCTGCATCGGCAGGTGGACCCTCAACCACTGCACCACCAGGGAAGCCCTGTGGCCTTTTCTGTAATATCAGGTCCTACTGGACATCACTCTCTTCTCACAGCTATTTCTTTTCATCTCTTATATTTTCTTTTTTTCTATTGGGCAGAGTGACCTCGTTTATTATTGATATTGATTAAGGGGGACAGCAGAAACTTGAGAACTGATCACTTATACAGTCGACCTTTGAAGAATTCAGGGGTTGGGACGCCAGCACCCGTGCAGTTGAAAATCCACGTATAACTTATAGTCCACCCTCCATATCCACAGTTCCATATCCTCAGATTCAACCAACTACTGTAGTATTTACCACAGAAAAAAATCCGCATGTAAAAGGACCCGTGCAGTTCAAACCTGTGTTATTCAAGGGTCAACTGTACTACCTTCTTTGGGTTCTGGGCTGACAGAAAAGAAAACATAATCTTTAGGGAACACTACTTTAGTATGGAAATATTAAAGTAGGGACTCATTTTTATAATGCCCACAACTACATATTTTACAGTTATTGTTGATAAGAATATGAATATCAATAACTGAGAAGTTTCAAGAGGAATATATATGTGTGTGTGTGTATATATATATATGTGTGTGTGTATATATATATATATATATATATATATATATATATATATATAGTCTGCATGCATATATATCCACGCATGTATAAACAAACATACATTTGTATACAAGAAAAATACAGGGATTTCCCAGGTGGCGCAGTGGTTAAGTATCCACCTGCCAAAGCAGGGGACACGGTTTCGAGCCCTAGTCTGGGAAGATCCCACGTGCGTTGGAGCAACTAAGCCCGTGCACCACAGCTACTGAGCCTGCGCTCTAGAGCCCGTGAGCCACAACTACTGAACCCACAAGCCACAACTACTGAAGCCCGCATGCCTAGAAGCCGGGCTCCACAACAAGAGAAGCCACCACAATGAGAAGCCTGTGCACCACAATGAAAAGTAGCCCCCGTTCGCCACAACTAGAGAAAGCCTGAGCGCAGCAACAAAGACCCAGCTCAGCCAAAAATAAATAAATAAATTAATTAAAAAACAACAACAATACTATGTGCTCAATACCATTGTTGTTATTTAAAAAAACAAAAGAAAAATACAAATGGCTCCAGTAGAATAATAGAACTCTAAATTAATTTTTTTGTTTGTTTTCTTTAGATAAATGTTTGCTTCTTATTGCTCTTCTACAGCTGATTTCTACTTTAGAGTGCCATTACTATGGTTTCCTGCTCAGCGTAATAATTTCTATCTGTATGAAACTATCCTGATTTCTACCTGCAAGTCTCTGTGATTTCAATTGTGTGAGGAACATGGTGTAATTCAGATAATGTTCAAAAATGCAAATATTACCAGTAGGAATGTCCGCAGAAGTCTTTCCCCCACATTACATCAGAGAAAAAAACAGAAGCAGACGTGTGATGGTAGTAAATGTGTACAAAAGAACCAAAACACTGAGGGGGTGATTGTTAAAAGTTAAAGTGAGGAAGACAGCATTCTTGTTGAAAGTTCTTACAAATCAGTGGTATAAACTCAACCGCCTCAAACTCTGATTTTCATGTGAAATGAAACCAAGAAAGGACTTGTCAGATTTAAGATTCTACTTGGAACGGTTTTAGAATCTGCTCCCAGGTGTTTATGATTAGAGTGTCTACCTCTTGACACTCTTTGAGCCAAGCTATTTTTAAGCATCTGCACAGACTTTTGCTTCCTCGAGCTTCAGGACTCCTGATTTCTGTGTATCAACGTCAAGCTTCCAGCTGTTTAAGTCATAGACAGGGGGCAGAGTGTGTCCTATTGATGGAGAAGATGGAGGCTCTAGAAACACGTGTAGTTAGGGAGACAAAGAGTGAAGGAGAGAGGCACAGGCAGACTGGACTCTGGACGTCTGTAGCCGTAAGTCCAGCCCCAAGCAGCCAACTCCTCTGGAGTTGAAACCACCCGTTTTAAGGACTGTGAAGCCAATTCCTAATGAGTCAGCTCCTCCTCTTTTTGTTGTTTGTCTGTCAGGAACATAGAGCAGGGTTTCTCAACATTGGCAGTACTGACATTTGGGGCCACATCATTCTTAGTCATGGGGGCTGCCCTGTGCATTAAACAAAATTTAGCAGCGTCCCCGGCTAGCACCCACTAGATGTCAGTAGCGCCCCCTTAGCTGTGACAATCAAAGATGTCTCCAGACATTACCAAATGCCCACTGGGGTAAGGGTGCAGAGCAGTATCGCTCCTGGCAGAGAACCGCTGAAATACAATATTGTTTGGGGCACTTATTCATTAAGACCAATTTTTCTAAATTATTGGCTCTCAAACATTATTTTCCTCTTGCCTTAAAAAGTAAAGTGTTAAAAGTTTTACGGTTATATGGCCCCTAATATGTATTACACTTTTAATAATCAATTAATTAATTAATCAATTAATTGATTTTCGTCCACGTTGGGTCTTCGTTGCCGCGCGCGGGCTCTTCTCTAGGTGCGGCGAGCGGAGGCTACTCTTCGTTGCAGCGCGCGGGCTTCTCATTGCGGTGGCTTCTCTTGTTGCGGAGCACGGGCTCTAGGTGCCCGGGCTTCAGTAGTTGTTGCACGCGGGCTAAGTAGTTGTGGTGCACGGGCTCAGTTGCTCCGCGGCGTGTGGGATCTTCCCGGACCAGGGCTTGAACCCGTGTTCCCTGCATTGGCAGGCGGATTCTTAACCGCTGCACTACCAGGGAAGTCCCCTACACTTTTTTTAATGATGAATTTTTTATATAACAGTAGTGACCACTTTATACAGGCGACTTTTTTTTTTTTAAAGGACCTGTTTGCAGGACTCTTGTTCCCTCTATTTTTCTTTTGTCCTTCTTCTCCGTACCCCAATTCTTCCAGAACCTTCATAAAAAGTAAAAGGAATGGAGGTGGAGGTTCCTTCTGTAGGGTTCAAGATACGATGATGCATTTTTGGGAGATTGCTAGATCTAAGAGGAAACAGAGAAAGCAAGATGAGGAATGATGATGCTAGATTAAATTCTAACTCAGAAAAATAAGGAGCTTGGTGCTATATAATATTAGACACTTTGGAAGAAGGTGACTATGTCCTCTTTATATTTGTCCTGGAGAAGAATACACTAAAGGACTCAGATATGTACCCTAGACTTTGGACCCCTGAAGCAGACCTCTACAATCTTAGAGGCTGATGTAGTTATAGAAAGGGAACACCCATAAAAAATATGGCTCTGGCAGAAAGAAGAGTCTCAAGTATCACAAGATGACTCCCAGTGAGGATAAGAGACAAACCATCCAAAGACCCAATGTGAAATTCCTGAAGAACCAGAACCCAAGAACCCTGATTTTAAATTCCTCTTTATCCCACACCTTGCCCTCTACCTTTTGCATTGTTTATGTAATATATTGAAAACACTGAATTTAAGCTCTTAATGTTAGGCAGATTGTGCTAGATTGTTGAGATAAAGGTAGACATCATTGAGTCTGTTTTTGGAAATCTTCCAAATCCAGCCTAATTCATTTCAGTTTTACATTGTGGTTTGGGCCCCAGCGTTAATCGTAATAAAGGGTGTCCTTTGGTTCTTGTCCACAGTGCATGTATTTCCCTTGGGCCATGAAGAAAAGAAATGTCTGGGTTTGGGTATTCTTGGTGTCCTTTGCACGATCTTTTTAAATTTTGCCTTTTATTTTTATTTTTAACACTGTTATCTTTGTTTTGTTCATTAGTTTGAATTTTTGTTGCTCAAATAGCAACAGAGACTTTACCAGAGGCTTTGTGTGTCTTCTTGCTTCCTAAAGCTTTTAGGCAGGCCAGTCACCCTGTGAAGCCATTAGAAATACTAGATTTTGAAACATGCTTGAAAAGTGACAAGATTTAGTCTCTACTTGGGCAAAATCTCTATAGGCTTATGACAGTTTTACAGACCCAACATGTTATTCTAAGTGAGTCTGTTCATTTCATCTCATCAACATTCTCACTCAAATCAGCCAGAAATTCTGAATTTATGGCGTGTATTTTATAGAATCATATTCACAACTTGTTGCTGGATCAAATTTGACCCAAATGACAAATTTCAAAGCTTTAATTCCCTTATGCACTTTGGTTTTAGCAGAGAAAGTTGTCCATGTGCTTGGACCATATTGGTCCCCAATAAAACAAAATGTGTAGATATTGTCTGGAGATAAAAAAAGTAACCAGAATAGATTCTTATACTACCTCTATTTTTAATACTGTTCTTTTTTCAAAAGAAACTTTATGAGATGCCGTATATAACATGGGTGTATGAAAAGATATCCTGAAGTTTAAGGGAGATTTCTCCCTCAAAATATAACAATTTAAGTGCTTTTCTTAAGGATTTTTATTTGTTTATTTTATTTTATTATTATTATTTTTTTGGCCATGCCCCGCGGCATGTGGGTTCTTAGTTCCCCAACCAGGGATCGAACCCACGCCCCCTGCATTGGGAGCACAGAGTTTTAACCACTGGACCTCCAGGGAAGTCCTCAGTATTTTTATTTTAAAAGATAAAGGTTTTGATTTGAAGTATTTTCTCCTTTTCTAACCTTCAAAATCCTGAGGTCAGTATGTCGCTGCTCTCCAAGTGAGCTGGAGATGATACAGACTGAAAACAGAACCCCATGTGCTTGAAGATGCTCTGATTCAAATACTTACAAAGTTCAGTACTCTTTTTAAGAAATTGAAAGTCTCTCATGCCAGCAGCCAGAAGGTGAATGTGAGAAGAATGGAATGGGTTTTCATTTTTTTAACCAAATACATTTCCCATCAGGACTGGCTACATAATTTTTCTAGGTCAGTGTCAAATGAACAAGCAGGGCCTCTTATTCAAAACATTAAGAATTTCAAGTCCATTCTCTAGTAGGTCTGTGTCTTTATTCCTGTCTTACCCCTATGTTCTTCATAACATTTTTTTTCTTAAATTCCATATATATGTGTCAGCATACAGTATTTGTCTTTCTCTTTCTGACTTACTTCACTCTGTATGACAGACTCTAGGTCCATCCATCTCATTACAAATAGCTCAATTTCGTTTCTTTTTATGGCTGAGTAATATTCCATTGTATATATATGCCAGAATGGACTTGAGGATATGGGGAGGGGGAAGGGTAAGCTGTGACAAAGCGAAAGAGCGGCACGGACATATATACACTACCAAACGTAAGGTAGATAGCTAGTGGGAAGCAGCCGCATAGCACAGGGAGATCAGCTCGGTGCTTTGTGACCGCCTGGAGGGGTGGGTTAGGGAGGGTGGGAGGGAGACACAAAAGGGAGGGGATATGGGAACATATGTATATGTATAACTGATTAAATTTGTTATAAAGCAGAAAAAAAAAAAGACTATTCAGTTCTGCTGTTGTAATATGAAAGCAGCCACAGACAATATGTAAATGAGTGAATGAGTGTGGTTGTCTTCTGATAAAACTTTGTTTACAAAAAAAAGGGAGCTCTATGCATAAAACTGATAACTAATAAGAGCCTGCTGTATAAAAAAATAAAATAAAATTCAAATACTAAAAAAAAAAAAAAAAAGGGCTTCCCTGGTGGCACAGTGGTTGAGAGTCCGCCTGCCGATGCAGGGGACACAGGTTCGTGCCCCGGTCCGGGAAGATCCCACATGCCGCGGAGCGGCTGGGCCCGTGAGCCATGGCCGCTGAGCCTGCGCGTCCGGAGCCTGTGCTCCGCAACGGGAGAGGCCACGACAGTGAGAGGCCCGCGTAGCGCAAAAACAAACAAACAAACAAAAAAAAATTTCAGGACAGTGACAGCAGAGGATGAAACCGAGTGAGGGCCTCTTCTAAGCATGACATTGTTTGAGAGACACTTTTCCTTCTACTTATCTAGTCCCTCCCTCTAGTTCAGCCGGGTACTTTGTCACTCAGGGAATGCTTTTACTTGTTCAGAATGGGCCAGGGAGATTAATTCCATGGTTCATCTGTATTTACAAGAAAGCACGTGAATTTTGGATAATAACATAAACCTGCAAAATACTTTTAACCCAAACTGTATTTTATTAAATTTAGCCATCCTGCATTGTAAGAAACGCTACTGTTTTATGTACATTAAGAAAGAAAAGATGCTGCTGCTCAATATGATGCATCATCCATTGTAAAATGAACTGTAAATTCAGAGACATTAAAACGTTAAAGACCTTAGGGATGATGAAACTGTGGATCTCAATAGAGAGGGTTTGCAACGCCATGGGTGATCTGCCATTATCTCCCCACCACCCAGTTGTATAAGGCTCTTTTGTTAATAGAAGTGAGGCACAGGGCCTTAAGGAGATGTGTTCGGGTCATGTGCTTTGTTGGGGGTAGAGCGGTAGGCTCGGCCACTGGGACTGAGCTGGGGCTTTCTCCTCATTGCTCAACTGCCTTGTCTCTTCAGTGGAGTCTTTCCCTGGGTCAGAGAAGGTCAGTGGCAAAGAAAGAAGAAAATGACAGAAAGGTAGATAGAAAAGGAGAAACATGCATGCAAATATTAATGTTTTCTCTGTCTCTCTCTTCACACACACATACACACACGCATACATATATATGTATTTTACTATATATACATATTTTTTAAATGAATTTGGGAAGCAATATTTTTGATGTGAAATTTAATCAGTTTATGCCTCACTTTTAATAGTTTCAAGCTGTTGATGATTACCTATATATACATATCTATATCATTTCAAGCTGTTGATGTATGTATGTATATGCATATGCATTTTATATTTGGAGGGGTGAGTGGTGTAATTACTTGTGCAATAAACACCATAAATGTTTAATGTAGACTATACATAAAGTTACCCATTAAGATGAAAGACAATTCAGTAAATAAGCCACAGGGTCAATGAAGATTAGGGAAAGTATTGTCATCTCTGTACTTAAAGTGTCTTGAATGTGAGCAATCTGAAATTGAAAAAGAACTTTTTTGGAGATATTTACCAGAAATTCTTTCTTCTTCACTAGCATCCACCTTACCCACACACACGCATGCACACACACTCGCCCACAATATGCCCACACACTATCTCCCAAAGCCTCCATTGCAACCGTACAGTCTTGTAACTGAGGTTGTGTGACTGAAAAAGCTAAAAAGAGGAAGATTTCCACTTCTGTTGCTCTCCCTAAGAGATGGGCTCTTCCTTCAGAGACCAAAATCTCCAGGACAGGCTTTGTCTCTCACCCTCACTCCATCCTGCTTTGGGAGTGGCGGATGGGGGCTGGGCCAGGATGTGGCAATGTGGGAATTTGCTTCAATACACTGGGTCCCCTGGTGGAGAGCCCTGGGGGGACAGGGCTCAGATGCCTCTGGAATTCCAGGGGGACAATGGCAAATGGGCACTGTGGGTTGTGTCTGTGTGCCAATGACTAAAGCTCAGACATCTAATACAAGGTACTGGAGCCAAACAAAAGCCAATATTGAAGCTGATCCTTTGGAAAAGGAGGAGTGAAAGGAAAGGGATTTGGAGAAAAGCTGTTGGCCCCGTAGCTTTAAAGACTCAAGCAGCCAAAGACAAATTCAAGTTACGTTCTTCCAAAGGTATTCTTCTCCAGCCTGAAAGCCACAACTGGTAGAAATTTGCAAAAGCCTCGGACAGAAGTGGACTTAACCAGATTCAGGTGGGAAAAAATAAATGAGGAATGTGTTAGAAAATAAACTTTAGTTCCTAACTTCCTCCCCTGTCTCCTTTTCCCTTTGCTTTCCTTTGGCTACTTAGTGGGAGGGAAAAAAAAAAAAAGATATCCATTCTATTATTCCTTAATTTTCATCTTGCAGCTCATTATCTCAATCAGCACATCACAGATGAGTGCACTGATTTCTGAGAAAAATTCCAGTGGGTTCTTGTAGCTGTTGATGAGCTGTGGCTAATCGCCACAGTTAAGATTTTCTGTCATGACCTGAAACGGATGGTAAGCGTTTGATTGGCAGGAAGGTTAAATAAAGAAATAGCAGGCAGAAGTGATCATGTTCTTTCTTGGCTTTTGGGGATCTGGGGTGGGAGGAAGGAGGTCAGGGATCATGAAACAGTAACCACCCAAGACCAGTTAAAGAATAATTTTATCTGGACCCAAATGTGGTCCCAGCATTACAGTGTACATTGAAGGAGAGGTACGGGTGCCCAGGGCTTTGGAATAGAGCATCTTCTGATGTGAAAGGTGGAAGAATCTGGTCTACAAAGGGAAGGATAGTCCCTGGGACTCGATGGAGAACTTGGATGAAGACAGCAGACTCCCTTGGGTGAGAGCAGCCAGAAGCAAGGGCTGGGAGTTTGAATCACTGCTTACCTCTAGTTTGGTGCTCTAGACTCAAGCTCTCTCTGCTTTCAGCCTCCCCATGTGTGAAATGAAGGAAATAGAAACAAATTTACCTCCTAGGGTGTCTTCATAGCGTAATGTATAAAAAAGGTTGGCAAGGGACAGATGGAACAATCTGAGGACATTCTGGGTCACAGTTAACATCAGTTAGCTGGAGAATTAAAGGACATGAGGCATGTCCTCATGGACATGAAATGAAAGAATGCAAAACCCAAACCTATAGTGTCCCCCCAAAAAGAAAGAATGAAAAAAATACATAAGAAAGAAAACTGAAAACTGTGAAAGAAAAGCCCATGGGGCATGATGTCCCTCAGGGGTGTGATACATCAATGTGATCAGTGTCAAGTGTGCACTGAGAACCTCCAGAGAGGACAGTAGGTTTATAAACTGCAACATTTATAAGATCAGTACACATCTATGACTGTGGGTGGCAGTGGAAACTGAAGAGATGCAAAAGGGAAATTAACATTGGTCTATAAACAGAAGGAGCATGACATAATCAGAAAGAAGGAAGAGAAGCAAAAAGGGTAAAGGGAGTGGAATATATGAGATACAGTTTTAAAAAATCAGTTAAAAAAACCCCACACCCTCCCCTGCACCAAAACAAAAAACAAAAAGAACCCTAGTTAATTTAGAGTAAAAAAAACTAAACTAAACTAAAACAACAACAAAAAAAGCCTCCTCTCTTCTCTCCTCAACCAAATGGATCGTTGGAATTACACAGGCAGTTAAGCCAAAATGGTTATCTGGTTGCTTCTTGCAAACACAATCTTAATGAGCAGCTTTACAGTTGGTCCTAGAATACATAGGATCAGATTCTGGGGAGGACCAAGTAAAACACAATGAGCCATGAATCAGAACCATCCACTTCATCTGCAGTAGAAAGCAGAGCAAAGCAGATGTTGCCTCTCTGCTGCTGAAGCCCTTGGCATCGAGGCTGGATGGTTGTATTTGGGGAGAGCGGGCAGGATGGGTGAGGGGCACAGGCCTCCCTTGTTCTTTCCTTCTCTCTGGTAGAGTCACCTGTGGACTATGGGGAATGGGGTTAGAGGGAGGGTTCTTTGTATTCTAAACGAAGTAAAGGGACCGGTGCTGCCTTCCTCTGCCTGTGTTAGAACCTGAATTCCAAAATGCTGAGATAGGGCACAGGGGAGCAAAGCATAATAAAGTATTGCTTTGGAAACCAACCCAGATCAAACCTTATTTTCAAGGCAATATGAATGAAAAATAAGCTTTCAGAATCAAGGCTGATGATTGATGCCCTCTTTCTTTTCATTTCAGCATATGATTAGCTAGCCAATGCAAAGGCAAATGAAATCTAAGTCACCAGTGTCCTGGTCAAGTATCAGGAAATGCCTTCCCTACCACAGCCATCTTCCATGGAATTTCAAAACTGTGGTGTTTCTCCATCATCCTTGAACAGTTTGTGGCTTCCAGGAAGGCATCAGGCTTGTTAGAACTACACATGCTTTGGATACTGAATATTTTTCTTTGAAACTCAAGAGGAAAGACACAGCAGACGTAAAATAGGTTCCCCGCCCACCATGTCCTGCCACTGTGTCTTCTCTACACTGATAATACCACCTTCCTCAATAGGCACAGCAGGTGGACACGTCCTGGGAAGATGGGCAAATCCTCCCACCTCTTGGTGTTCTCAACACAATTTCCTTCTTCCAGCGCTTTTCCAAAAAGAAGAAAAATTTCCTAACCAAAAGAAGAAAGGCTTTGGATTAGGAGAATTAGAAATGGAGAATGTCCTGACTCGATTGCAATCTTATCTCAGATGAAACTGAAAGGAGGGAGCGCTGTCCAAGCCACTGGCTGTGCTCACTGTTTATTTCCCTTAAATCAAGACCGCAGGCGCTGGGCCCTGGAAAAGTAGGTTTTGGACACGTCTTAGTACCTGTCATCAAGGACTCATGTCTTCCATGACATATGGACATTTTAAGATCTGCAAATAAATATACAAGGCAATAAAAGGTCTGTCTGTGAGCTCAGAGTGGCAAATGGAAAATTCTGGGGGATTTTCAAAGTTCTCACATCAAAGGAGATGGGGACACACATCAGTCATTTTTAGTTTGAGCCAACACAATTTCCCGGGAAAATGGCACTAACCTCCTAACTGGCTCCTCCTTTTATGCCTTAACCACCCCCGTCCACCCTTCTCTTTTTCTATGAAATACGTGTGAATACAGCTTTCCCTGGAAGTGAGCCCCAAGACTCAAATTTATGCTGCTTATTTGAAATGATTTAAAACAAATATTTTTGTGAAGCTTGGATCCTCAATTTGGGAAGAACTGTTTATAAACAGACAAGGACACAGTTGATGACACAGTTGGCTTGAAAAACGTAAGCCTGCCTTCAATCTGGCCCCTGAAATAGTATTTGTAAATGATGAATTTGTGTATAAAGGAACAATTTCCTGTAAATCAATGTACCTTACTTTAGATTTCAGTTTAATACAGAAAAGCCCTCTGTCCTTGGAAATCAAACGGCATACAAATTGTTCATAGTCTTCATAGGAAAAAGCCATATATTATTTGGAGTGATTTATCTAGACTTTCAATCACTTCTCATTGGGAACCTGTATTTTTCAATAATGTTCCAATTAACCTGACCCAGCAGAATAAATCTGGGATACCTGTGTTGACAATAGATGAACACAGGCTGATTCTTTGGGCATTTTCATTGTAGGATGCACCCTAATAAAGAACAACAGATGCTTTTAATGATACCATTGCCATGAAATGGCTCTTGGTTTTTCCAGTTTCAGACCTTCTCAGAGCTATTTCAGTTATTAAAGAGAAGAAAAACAAACAAGGGCCACTCATGATTGAGGACAACCATGGTGGAGTCAGTGCACAGGAAGGAAAATCCTTTGTCAGTTTCAGCCATATTATCCAAGGCAGGTTGTTGAAGCTAGACTCACGTTTGAGGTGTGTTAGAATAGCAGATTTTTTTGGTCTCTTTGCAGGAGTATTTATAAAAGTGTCATATGATTCTGCTCATCTTTTAAAAGAGAATATGGGCAAAAACATTCTCTTTTCTAATGGGTACTTTTCCTGCAGAAATCAAATACCTCACTCCCTAAAATTTAGGCCTGAGGGAGGTACCTTGTTGTTTCTTGCATCTCTGGAATCTTTGCACCAATTGGGAGAAACTTGAATGTACCCAAGGGAGCATTTTTGACTTCAGAGCAGGAAATTACATCCTGGGAGGAGTAGTCTTTTGCATAGTTCCCAGAGGCCTGGAGAGCTGGAGGCACCCTGGATTAAGCATAGGGAGGGCCCAAACTACCAAGGATAGTGGTGCTTTCCATTTGTTAGGAGAAAACAGAGCAAGGTCGGCTAGAAATTCAGGGAGCTACTGTTCAACTCCGTGTTTCCATCTTCCAGAAGCATTGGCTCAGAGGTCATTTCCTGGGAATTTTTGTTACAAAGGAACACCTTTCTCCTGTAATGTAAACAGGATGATGACCTGGACCAAGGTTTTGATGCTGTTTTTTTAAATATCATATTCTAGCCAAAAGGTCTTGTTCCATGACTATTCATGTGACATTTGACAAGTAATTTTATTTGGTCCTCATTTTTGCCTCCAACAAAGTGATGACAATATTTTCTGCCCCAAATAGCCTGAAACGGGTCTTATAAAAATAAGTATGAACATTTATATAATTTACTTCTCCTTGTGTTAAAGTAAATAAAGACAAGATGTTTTATAGGATTACTATTTTTATTTTCAGTAACATGAATCCCAAGACAAGCATGATTACAGTATCATGGTTTTATAGTGCTCTATGGTTTATAAAGCATTTTTAAATATATGCTAACTCATTTGATATTTACAAAAAATACTAGAAGATAAACCAGATAGCTGTTATTTTTTTCTATTTCATAAATTAAGAAATAAATAAGCAGAAAAGTTAAAGGATTTATATTAGGTCACACAGTCTGGAAAAGAAGATTTAAAACCCTTGGTTTATGATAATTTTTAATGTCTTTCACTCCTCTTTGGTGCCAGGGTTTTATCACATCACTAAATCTGTCTTTACTTTCTGAGCCAAGTTGCTTAAAATTTTAATATTCTTATTTTTCAAGTATTGCAATTTTAGCGTAGAAATAAAACTGTGACCAGTCTGTTGGGTTGTGAGTCTAGGTGTGAAAGATTTGACAGCATGGTAAAACTCAACCTAGATGCCTCATAAACAAACTGACTTAATAGAGAGTTAGGGGATTTCTATTTCCAAGTTTATGATGGAAAGAAGTATTAGTATCTAACTGATTTTTTTTCTGTGCAGACCTTATTGAATTTTTTCCCCAACTTATACTTTAATAATTCTTCAGAGTTTTTTCATACAATAATTTCCCACTCTCCTGGCCTCAACTTTTGCTCTTAGTGTAGACCCACCCCCCCAACCAAACAACCAATCAGAGTCCTTTCCCTGGGAGTCACAGGCAGAGGGAGATGCAGTCTTCTCCAGTGGATAGGCCTGTGATGGGTAGATTTCTGGGACCATGGTTCTCTTCACATGGATTTCAGAGCAGAAGAACACAGAGACTGACTGAGAGAGAGAGAGAGACAGGGGGAAGGAGGTGGGGGGTTGGGACAGGGGATGGGGTCATGGAGGGAGAGAGAGAGAGAGATCTGAAGTAAGGCTTTGGGAGAAGAGATGAGATTCAGAGGGAGTCCTGACAGATTTCCAAACCCTAGTTGCAATCCCTTCCTGGGGACTTGTGGCGTCCCTGACCTTGGGTTTTGGGAGATAGCCCTGAAGCCTTATTAATATATGAACCTGGATTTAATGTGCTTAAGATCACCTTTCAATCCCACTGAAACTGTTGTTCAAAGTAATTGCCTTCCCAGGCAGAACATTTTACCTTCAGCTCTTTAATCCACACCATGTATCATAAACACAGTGAAGCATTGATGTAATTATGTGAAGGACAGAGTGGAAATGAAAATGAGGAAACGCTGGCTGGTGGTTAGATTGGCAAACTAAACGTCAGAAGTTTTGTTTCTGTTTTTGGCATGACTCTGGGGACACACTCAGTCAGTCTTAGGCTCTCTGCTGTCACCCCTCAGAGCCCAAGAGACCAGGTCTGTTTCCTACTTAGATGAGCATAGCTTCTGATACTCTGGGACCCTTGTGATGGTAAGAAGATGCTTCTAAAAGTGGAGAAGTCACAAGCCCAGGCAGAGTGAAAGGTCAGTTTCACAGTTGGCCCATACTTTCTCATCTACAAAGCAGAGGACAGCGTAAGTCATACTTGATGGGGCCAGTTTCAATTACGGGAATCAAAGGCAACCTGCTTTTTATCTTGTGACATAGTTACCAGCTCAACATGGAGGAAATCTGGTATGGTGGGACTGACAGTTTTTTCTGTGTATTTGAATAGAGACAAGCGCTCTTTTTAAAAACCTCCTGCCCTTCTGCTTCCATAGAACAATCACTTGTCTTTCAAAACCATGATGTGGCAGCACTCTTCAGTCCAGAATCCTTTATGTTTTCTATTAGGATTTTCTGATTGGCTCAAAAAATCATTGCACGTTCCTTCTTACATATGACATGATTGTCTGTGTAGAAAATCCCCCCCAAAATAAAATATGTATAAATTAAACAAAACATGTACAAGATCTATATACTGAAAGTTATAAAATGCTGATAAAAGAACTCAAAAAACACCTAAATAAATGGAAAGATATACTGTGTTCACTGATGGGAAAATTTAATATAGTAAAGATATCAATTCTTCCTAAATTGATCTATAGGTTTAATGTAATTCCTATCAAAATACCAGCAAAGTTTTTTGTAGACATAAACAACCTTTTTCTAAATTTATGGTGCAAATCCTAGAATAGCTAAAATCATCTTGACAAAGAAAGATGAAGAGAGAGGAATCACTCTACCTACTATTAAGGCTCACTGTGGAGCTCTAGGAATCAAGACAATGTGGTATTAACAGATGGATAGACATATTTTCAGTACATCACGGAACAGAGCAGAGAACCAGATATAGACCCACACAGATGTGCTCCTTTGATTTTTTTGAGGAAAGTGGAAAAGCAGTTCAATGTAGGATAGCCTTATCAACAAATGTTGCTGGAATGATTGAACATCTATAGGTTAAAAAAATTAAACCTCACACATTATACAAAAGTTGATTCCAAATGGATCGCTAACTGAAAAATAAAGTGTAAAATTTAAAAACTTTTAGAAAAAAACTTAGGAGAAAAATCTTCAGAATCTAAAACTAGGCAAAGAGTTCTTAGACTTGTTGCCAGAGTGATAAACTGATAAAATGGACTTCATCAAAATTTAAAAGTTTTACTCCGCAAGAGACCCTGTTAAGATGAAAATACAAGGTACAGACTAAGAAAGAATATTTGCAAACCACATATTGACAAGGGACTAATATCTAAACTATATAAAGTACTCTTAAAACTCAATGGTGAAAAAACAAATAATTCAGTTAGAAAACATTCAAAAGACAAGAACAGACACTTCACCAGAGGAGATTTACAGGCAAGTACATGTATGTAAAGATGCTCATCATCAATCACTATTAGGGAAATGAAAATTAGAACCTAAATGAGATATCACTAAATACCTATCAGAATGGCTGAAATTAAAAGAAAAAACAGTGACAGCACCGAATGATGGAGATGAAGCCGAATCATTTATACATTACTGATGGGAATGTAAAATGGACTATATAGTACCATTCAAAATGAAAACTAGTTTGGCAGTTTCTTATAAAATGAAATACTTAATTACCATTTGACCCAACAGTTGCAGTCTTTGTCATTTATCCCAGAGAAATGCAAGTTATTTTCATACTAAAACCCATACATGTTTATAGCAGCTTTATTTGTAATAGCCCCAAAGTGGAAACAACCCAAGTGTTCTTCAGTAGGTGAATGGATAAACAAATGGTACATCAACATCATGGACCACTACTCAGCGATAAAAAGGAACAGACCACATTGATTCACACAACAACTTGGATAAATCTCAGTGGAATTACACTGAGGTAGAAAAAGGCCAGTATCCCAAAAGGTTACATACTGTATTACTTTTATGTTGCTCCTGCAACAAATTACCACAAACTTAGTGGCTTAAACACAAATTTTTAATCTTACAGCTCTGGAAGTTAGGACTCTGAAATCAACCTCTAAAGCTTTAAAAAGTCAAGCTGTTGACAGGGTTCGTGCCTTCTGGAAACTCTAAGGGAAAATCCATTTCCTTGACTTTTTCAGCTTCTAGAGGATATCTACATCCCTTGGCTTGTGGCCCTTTCCTTGTATCCCCTCAACCTCTGTCTCCATCACATCTCCTACTACTATATCTCTGATCTCTTGCCTCCCTCTAATCAGAACTTTTGGACTCATTCAGATAATCCTGGAAAGCCTCCCTCTCTGAAGATCCTTAACATGATCACATCTGCAAAGTATCTTTCACTATGTAGGGTAATGTATTCACAGGTTCAAGGAATTAGGATATGAACATCTTTGGGAGACCATTTTTCAGCCTATTACATATACTGCTTGATTTGATTTCTATAACATTATTTAAATGAAAAAAAATCATAGAACTGAAGAACGGATTAGTGGTTGCCAGGGTGAGGGGGAGAGGGTAGGTGTGGTCCTAAAAGGGCAACACAAGGGGTGTGTCTTGACTGCTTTGTACCTTGACTGTGGTGGTACAGGCACCGTCTACACATAGGTAAAATTGCATGGAACTAAATACACACACACAAACACAAATGAGTATAAATAAAACTGGGCAAATTTGAACAAGATAGGTGGATTGTATCAAAGCTAATATCCTGCTTCTGATATTGTCCTATGGTTCTGCAAGATGTTATTATTGAAGGAAACTAGGTAAATGAAACTAGGTTATTATTGAAGGAAACTAGAAAACTAGGTAAAGGGTATGTGGAATCTCTTTGTGTTTCTTACAACTGCAAGTCAATCTATGATTATCTCAAAATAGAAAGTTTAAAAAAGCAAAACAACAAACCCCAGAAAGTCATAGTGATTATTCTAGAAAGGTAATAATACCTTAGGTTGGATCCCAAGCCCAGCTGGTAGTCAGAATTATTTGCGGGACGGGCAGGGGGGTGTTGTAAGAATACAGATTCCTTGACCCCATCTTGGACCTACTTGACTAGAATTTTGTGGGATAAAAGCCAAGAACCTCCAGTTTTAAAAACTTCACAAGTGATTTATTATCAACTAGGTTTAGAAACCACTGTATCATAGCCAGGACATGGAAGCAACCTAACTGTCCATCGACAGATGAATGGATAAAGAAGATGTGGCGCATATATACAATGGAATATCACTCAGCCATAAAAAGGAAACGAAATTGAGTTATTTGTAGTGAGGTGGATGGACCTAGAGTCTGTCATACAGAGAGTGAAGTAAGTCAGAAAGAGAAAAACAAATACCATATGCTAACATATATATATGGAATCTAAAAAAAACAAATGGTTCTGATGAACCTAGGGGCAGGACAGGAATAAAGACGCAGATGTAGAGAATGCACTTGAGGATATGGGGAGGGGGAAGGGTAAGCTGGGACGAAGTGAGAGTGGCATGGACATATATACACTACCAAATGTAAAATAGATAGCTAGTGGGAAGCGGCTGCATAGCACAGGGAGATCAGCTCGGTGCTTTGTGACCACCTAGAGGGGTGGTATAGGGAGGGTGGGAGGGAGACACAAGAGGGAGGAGATATGGAGATATATGTATATGTATAGCTGATTCACTTTGGTATAAAGCAGAAACTAACACAACATTGTAGAGTAATTTTACTCCAATAAAGATGTTAAAAAAAAATGATCCCTCAAAACAAAAAAGAATATTTTAAGAGTGATTTTAGATTTTTCTTCTTGGTTTTCACATGACTTATTTTTGAAAAAAAATATGTACAACTGTAAAAATATTTTGAAAAGAAAATGTCTATGATGTCATAACCATAAAATTTATTCTCATTTTTCATATAACTTATTAGCCCTTGACTCCATGTATGTGTTTTTTTATGTAATTGGCTAATATATACATACCATTTTGTTTTCTGCTCTTTTATGTAATAAACATTTCCCCTGTGTCTAAAAAAAAAAAAAGAAAGAAACCACTGTATCATATGATGTACTGCTTTTCTTCAAATGGATTTGCATGTAGTACTCTTTGTTTACATAAAATTTCAAGAAACACATAGGTCCATCTTACCAAGATGATAGTAGAGGAATAGACAGTCCCTTCACATATACTCTTCAGGTGGAGTTCTGAGTAAGATTAGGGAAAAATTGAGTAAGAATGGGAGAAACTTGGGATATTGAGTTTAACAGTAATCAGGTAGATGATTCACATCAGAATTAACCTACTAGAAAGATAGTAGTTTTGAGGTTCTCCCCAACAGGGGAGGAGGCTATTGTTTGGAGGAGACCCCTAGCAAGAGAGAGGTGACAGGTGTGACATAAAAAGGAGACACATTGATTGGAGATACTCTGGGTGCTGCTTTGGATGTGAAATTTATTTTAAAATTTTATTTTGTGTTACTGTGCATGATTGTTTGAAGGTCCTAATTGTGGCTTTGGGAGTCAGGATATGAAGAGAGCCTTCATTTTAAGTTTCCAAACTGGTGGGAAAACCAAAATGGCCAGATACAGAGACTGGAGGAGAGAATAGATTAAATGGTAATTCAAAGGGCAAAGGTAACTTAAAGGTTTGTGAGTGGGAAAAAAATTTCTGAGTGCACTTGGGTGGGAGCCAATAGAAATGTCTCTTAAAAGGTAATGTGTGTCTATTGTGCTTGTTTGACATAAACAGGTGTTGTACGAATAAAGGTGAGAATCCTACAGTCTATGAGTTGACACTAGCCCAATTCAATTAATTGAGAAATTGTTAATTTGGAAGCTTTCCCTAAAAACCAGGGCCTGTGTCCCATCCACAAAGTTAATAAAAGACCTGATGGGAGTAAATCAAGACATGCAGGCAATTAAAATTAGATGTCATGGAAGGAAACAGTATACCCGGTTCCTACACAGCAAGCCTGGGTATTGACTGATAACCAGCCCTAAGCCAACTGTTACTTTCCTGGTTACTGCTCACATCCCCATTCCTCTCAGCACTGGAGAGGTCTAAGATCCAAGATCAAGACAGCCAATATTTGGAACTTCATCAGAAAAGCCTGTGTGATGAGATTACCTACCCTGTAACCCACCTTGGGCAGCATTTGCCCCGTGTTTCCAAGGGTGGAGGGAGTAGGTCTTAAGATAGTGACCCTGTTCTTGCCCAAATCCCTCCATATGCAAAGGCAGCCACTGTACCTCCTCTCCTCTGCCCATCAGATGCTCATCATTTCATGAAGGGACTCCCTGCTTTGACACCATATTCCTAGAGCTGTAGCTCTGCAAGTAGATCTATAATCACTGGCCATATACAGGGAGAAACGAATACTTCTGCCAGCAATATCTGCTAAGAGATTAAGTGATATTAGATGATACTTGTTGCAGGGACTTAATGGGTTCTGGGACCTTAATCTACTGTAACGTGCCAGCCTCAGGGTATGTAATATTTGTTAACGTTCTTTTTTAAAAATTTTTAAAAATTTATTTGTTTATTTTTGGCTGTGTTGGGTTTTCTCCAGTTGCATCAAGCAGGGGCTTCTCTTGCTGCGGAGCATGGGCTCTAGGTGCACGGGCTTCAGTAGTTGCAGTGCATGGGCTCAGTCGTTGTGGCGCTTGGGCTTAGTTGCTCCGCGGCATGTGGGATCTTCCCGGACCAGGACTTGAACCCGTGTCCCCTGCATTGGCAGATGGATTCTTAACCACTGCACCGCCAGGGAAGTTCCTAGTGTTCTTTTTAGTGATAAAATATTCATTTAATATGCTGTAGCCAGAGTTCTTGGGAAGGGAGCTGTTGCTAGTTTACTGGGCTTTTGAGGGGACTTGCAACGGTGTTTGGGTGGGAGCCGGCGGACGTGTATGCCTCTGGAAAGATAGTTAAGTCTATTGTGCGTCACAAATGGAAAAGGAGATGCATAAATGGAGGTGATAATCTGCAGCCCATGAGCAGACCCTCTCACGGTTGATATTCTCCCAGCAGATGCTCGGCTTGGAAACTGGACACTTTTGAGAATGATTGTCTCTGGGGTCAAATATGATGCTCCCGATTCTAGTCCTTGATATTGAATCCAAACTTCAGGAACAGAGATGAGACTTATTTGGCCAGGATCATCTCATTCTGCCCCATGCTATTCCAAGCCCTTCCCTATACATTCTTTTTTTTTTTTTTTTTTTTTTTTTGCAGTACGCGGGCCTCTCACTGTTGTGGCCTCTCCTGTTGCGGAGCACAGGCTCCAGACACGCAGGCTCAGCGGCCATGGCTCACGGGCCCAGCTGCTCCGTGGCATGTGGGATCTTCCCGGACCGGGGCACGAACCCGTGTCCCCTGCATCGGCAGGCGGACTCTCAACCACTGCGCCACCAGGGAAGCCCCCACCTAAACATTCTTAACATGATTATTTATATCAAATCACTTGTCTGGCCTTGAAACACTGCAAGAATCCAACATCTTGAACCTTAAAGCCTAATCCTTAATGCCTTCTAGATTTTTAGTATTTTTTCACATAACTCTCTGGATCAGACACTCCTGATCTTTGAGGCGTGTTCTCTATTGTGCTCTGCTCATTGGCACACACACGTCAGAACATGCTAGGGTGGAATGGTGACCCATTAGTCAGCGAGCTGAAAGGAGTAAATAATTTAGGTATTGTTGGATATGTCTACAATTTCCTACAGGTGAGCAACTCATACAACACTGTACTTAAAATTCCAATACCATTCTCCTCTGGAGCTTAATAAACATTTTGGGAACTAAGCCAACATTACTCTCCCATATCTGCCCTTTCAAATCAAAGGGATAAAGGCTGAGATTGTTCCTCTACGGTTTTATCATTAGCTTTTCTTTTCCTGGGTCAAGGACTTTCCTTTGGCCTAAGAAACCCAATACCATCACCCCAGTCTCACTTTGCTGACCAACATCTGTACCTAGTCCCTTGGGTGTGAGATAACTTTAATCAAATCAGTACAGACTTGGCTGCGATCTGAAACACTTGTGAATACAAGGATTGTCTCCCATCCACCTGGCCTTTTTACTATAGGATTACTGTGTTGAAATAAGGCTGGAGATCCTGTGACAAAGATCAGATTTACTGTAAACACCGTAATTTATTCCTCCCCAGAGACTTTTAAGAGACCAGGTATTCTGTTGCTCTGGTGTTTTAATTCCATGTCAACAACAGAGGTAGAGAATTAAATTGATTCTCAATGACATCTCAAGTCCCTAGCTAGTTCTCACCTCCAACCCCATACTTCTAGTAAATGGCTGGGTTATATATCACCACTGTACCAGGAGCCACTCTTTTCATGTCATTTCCTGAGTGTAGGTACTTGCATTCTGAAGGCCTTTTGAAATTTCTTTCAGATCTTGTTTGTAAATCCCTTATGGAACAGCCCTGTGAGGCGTGTAAGGCACATTTCTTTTGAATGTATAGAATATCATCTTTTGGATGTGAAATGTCTCAAACTGTGCTTTTTTTTTTTTTTTTTTTTTGCGGTACGCGGGCCTCTCACTGTTGTGGCCTCTCCCATTGTGGAGCACAGGCTCCAGATGTGCAGGCTCAGCGGCCATGGCTCACGGGCCCAGCCACTCCATGGCATATGTGATCCTCCTGGACCGGGGCACGAACCCATGTCCCCTGCATCGGCAGGCAGACTCTCAACCACTGCAGCACCAGGGAAGCCCGGGATATGTGCTTTTGAAAACTGATCATGGCGTTCTCTCTGGGATTTGTCACTCTGGCTTCTTATCTGAGGTCCAAGTTGATGGCACCCATGTAAGATATACAGTACCAGACCAGAGGGTGGACCATAGGCAACAATAAGGCCCAACACCCCTGGCCTACTTTACTCAGACTGCCTACCACTGCTCCTTGCCCAGATCTTCTGGGTATTGGACTGCCCCCAATGCCCTCACACATGTGCCATATTCCAACTTCTCTTTTTCTCTTTTATGATTTCATCTTCACCTTTGCCCTTTTACCACCATGAATTTCAACATCTTAACCTCTGAATGCCAGATCCTTTCTACCATCAACACCCAATTCAAGTTCTTCTTTGTCATTCATCCAACACACATTTATTGGGTACCTAGTCCATACCAATCAACATGCTAGGTTTGGGGCACCCATTGGTGAACAAACAAGCCTGCTCTCTTCCTCGGGGGAGGTCACAGCGTGTAGAGGGAGGCAGACAAGTAACTGGAAAGCCAACAAATAAGCAATAAAAAATGAGCAATGAGATAGAATAACAGGGAGCACGCACTTAGAGAAGGTGGTGACCTTTAAGCTAAGACCTGAAAAATAGGAGAAGTCCGGTGTCCTTTGAGAGTGAGAGAGGAGGGCACGTGGCAGAGCATGTGGTGTGATCAGATGCATGCTTTAAAAAGCTGCACATGGGCTTCCCTGGTGGCGCTGTGGTTGAGAGTCCACCTGCCAATGCAGGGGACACGGGTTCGTGTCCCAGTCCGGGAAGATCCCACATGCCGCGGAGCGGCTGGGCCTGTGAGCCATGGCCACTGAGCCTGCGCGCCCAGAGCCTGTGCTTCGCAACAGGAGAGGCCACAACAGTGAGAGGCCCGCATACTGCAAAAAAAAAAAAATTGCTGCACATGGACAACAGATGGGAGGGGGACAGGAGTTAAAGCGGGGAGACCAGTAGGTGGCTGTAGAAGTAGTCCAGAGGAAAAATGATGGATGAGATGGTGGCAGTGAAAATGCAGGGAAGGGACCACACTGGATTGGATATAGGGTGAGACAGATGGAGAGGAGCCAGGAATGGATCATTCCCAACTAATTTAAGCCCCTACTCACTCTTGCAGGTTAGTGCCAGGCACCCAGTAAAGATCAAAACATCTTCCTTTCCTACTTTCTTTGAAGACTTAGCAATTCCATACATGCCTTGTTTGGCAGTAACACAGGTAACATCCTGCGACATCTCTTCCACTGTTTTTAAATCAAAGATACTAGAACATACCATCAGATAAACACTAAAAAGTATACAATTTACCATCCTAGGACACAACTCACATAGCTCTTTGAGGAAATAATCTCTTTCTGGGATAGCAAGGCCATGATTACAAAAAAGAACATCAATGATAACATCTCTCTACAGTTTTCATTTTATCTGATATTCAATTCTTGATTAATTATGTCCTTAGTTTCCAGGGTAATGTGAATTTCGGGTTCTTTTGCAGAGGTCCGAGGCATATTTCAGGCATGACCCTTACTCATGATCGTAGACCAGGAAGTCAATGGCAGAACTGCACTGGTGGCGAATCCTGAGGTCAAGCTGCGTCTACAACAGATGGCCACTTTGCAAGGGGTCAATCAAGTATTGTCATGTCGGGCTCCTTTGCACAGTAGAGGCAGAGGAGTCTGTGCTCGCCTGTTGGAGATTGGGGATGGGGGGAAAGAGGGACTTGCTGCTAAAGGAAGCTGAGGACAGATTGGTCCCCATCACCTGTGGGTCAGTGTGCTTCTCTGTGGTTTCCAGTGGCGGTCTGAGAGCCAAAAAATGTCAGGTGGACTTGTGGCTTGGCTTAGCTAGAGAATGTTCTGTGTGAGGTCCCTCAAAGATGAGTCTTGAGGCTGGAAATTTTTGAGCAGGAAGGTTTGGAAGACCCATGTGTAACCGGCTGGTGGGGTAGGGATGGGACACTCAGCTGAGGAAATAGGAGAAAGCCCCCAGCCATCAGGCATCAATATTTAGAAGGAGGGGGAAAATCTTTTGATAAGAAAAAAGACAGTCTTCATATAAATGCTTCTATTGTGTAAACATGTCCAGAACGTTGTGAAATCAACTTAGTAAGCATTCTGCTGTACTTAAAATAGCCAAACAACAAACACAGGTTATTCAGTTTTTCCACTTGGGAAAAAGAAACACTGCCTCAGTTCAACCCCCAATTTCAGCCTGTCACCATGAGCTCTTTCCATAGTAGAGGAGGGGTCTGACAGTGGCTTTGCTCCTGGCCACTCCAGCCATTTAGAAAGAGCCCCAGGCTGGTGCCTACTGTGGGGAAAAACTGTGCCTAAACAGCTGCCCCTGAATCAGTGGACTGAGAATGTGGGTGAAGCCAATTAGCTGAGGCTCGGACGGGCGAGTGAGCCACAGGCTGGGACATCAGCTCAGTCTCCGCCCTTGTCTAGCGCTGGCAAATGCCTAACCAATTATAGCTACTGCATTTTGATGCCCTATTCAGTTCGCCCACAGGACAGACATATGCTTCTTTATTTTTTCAAGTCCTAAAATGAAAATAAATACTGCCAGTCAAAAAGTACCAACTGAGAACGTGGAATGGAGACTGAGCAAGGAATTGTTGCCTCGTGATGAAGGCATGGAAAAGCAAAGCTTTTGGAATCAGGTACTTTCATTTTGCAATGGTATGGGTTTATTGTGCTTGTCCTTTCACGGAAATACACTGCTTTATTTTCAGTTCTGTGCTCAGCCTGCAGGTCCCACCTTAGTCCCCAGAGATACACGTACTTGGCTATCATTTTCCTCCACATACTGGAAAGAAAACAAAGTGATCAGGAGACCTTCCTGAGTTAAGAGTTTTATAATGATACCAGTTACAATAGTGAAATGACTTTTTTACCCATTTATTTGTATGAATCCCTTTTCTTACTATGTTGATGCATTTTCAAAACTGAAGACTGCCAAATTCAATACTATAATTCAGTTCTTTACTCTAAAATATTATTTATATGTTTGTCCTGGCAAACTAATCAAATGTTGATCACCTATATTCTTTAAGTTTCAAAAGGAGATACTTTGGCTTCTCCCATGGCCTTTGTAAAAGTGATACCGTGATGCTTACTCAGACTGGATTTCTGTTTGAGTGACTGTTGCTTTTCTGTGCAGATGAGTTTCCTGAGATGGCATTCCTTTTTTTTTTTTTTTTTTTTTGCGATACGCGGGCCTCCCACCGCTGTGGCCTCTCCCGCTGCGGAGCACAGGCTCTGGACGCACAGGCTCAGCGCCCACGGCTCACGGGCCCAGCCGCTCCGTGGCATGTGGGATCCTCCCAGACCGGGGCACGAACCTGTGTCCCCTGCACCGGCAGGTGGACTCCCAACCACTGCGCCACCAGGGAAGCCCGACATTCCTTTTAAGTTTCTTACAGGAGCCATCTAATCAAGGTGATATTTGGGTTGAAGTTGTCTAAGTCTGAAACCGTATCACAGATCATTAACCTGGTCAGGTGTGGCTACTTTGAGAATTGTATGCTGTTATAAAATAAGAAAACAATGCTTCTGATTCCTATGTTGGGGATCACCCACATTTCCCTCCTCATAAGGACCAGGTGAGGGTCAGAAGTCCCCTAAGAGAATGTTACTCTCCACCATGCTCTCTTATAGCTTCAATGTACACACCTGCATGACAGCATTAATCCCTTTGAAGGTAATTGTACATATTTGTTTGTCTCTTTCACTTAGTTATGAAGGCTGAGGCAGTATGGTAGAAGGACAGGGTTGGGTTCAAATCCGTTTGGGCCACATTTTAATCTTGAGACACAGGTTGAGCTGTGTAACCTCCCTGAGTCTCTGTTTTATCCTTCGGTAAAAAGATGAGAATAGTAATACCTATATCATAGGGTTGAATAAGGGATACATATGTACTGACCTGCTATATATACTAGGTGCCTAAGACATAAGAATGTCTACATCTAATTTTCAGGCCGTAATTTATCTTGCAATAATTGGCGCTTAGCCCTGTACCTGCCCTTAGTAGAGGATGCAATAAATGTACGTTAAATAAATACATTGATGAAAAAATGCTGAGGGAGTCAGCCAGATCTCTGAGAAGGGAGTTTGTCTGGAAGACACTCCATTCTTTTCCCCCCAGTCAGTATCCCTCACCCAAATTGCTAACACTTCGTACACACGTCCAGGGTTTACTCTCAGCATGGAGGTGGGGTGGAAGGGAAGCACAGGGGCTCTGGACTTTCACTGCCTACTTCTGAGTGAGTGAGTTAGTCATTTGAGTTGGTTAGAGACCGCTGTTCTGTTTGTAAGCCTAAATCCACTAAAATGGGAACAAGTAGGTATTTCTCAAAATTCTTGCTGCCGGGTGTGAAGAAAAGCTTACAGTGTTATAAAGTGTGTCCCCAGATAGCCCACTGGTGGGTGCCCTGTGCTGGGGCAAGCTTCGAGAGGACTAGAGAAAGATGGAACTCTACTCCCCACCCACCATTTTTTAGTGCCAAGTACTTTCCATAAGCACTTTCTAAGCTAAAAGACAGACTTACACATCCATCGCTACTATTTCATTAGCTCCCCCTTCAAAATCATCTATCTCTTTCTCTGTGTCCTTGCCTATTGCTCCAGGAGCAGAAAGTGATGAAAGGCAAGACTCCTTCAAGAAGATGAAAGGTCCACTTGTTATGAAACATTGCCTTTTCCATGGTTTAATACTCTTCAGAACACAGGTAGAGCCCAGAGCAGTTTCCCTGGTGTTTGCCAAACCCCAAGCCGCAGGCGGTAGAAGAGGCAGAACATGAGCAATGCAGGGATGTGGGCTGAGGGATTCTGTGTTTAGACAGGTGCTGTCCAGCCGTGTGTTGAGCCAGAGAAAGCAGGAGTCCACACCTGGAGCACGGGCCCCAGGGGAGCTAGTGGAGACGTTTGCACCGACCATGTGAGGTCATGGGGAGAGCCAAGCGTGAAGACAGGATTCTCAGTCATCATCAGCCACAAAGTGTCACCAGGAAAGAGAGGGGTTTTAGTCATAAACTGGATAAATGGCTTATTTTTCTTGCAGAAGGGTATGAGAATGAAGTCATATGAAAAGGGGTATCAACATAAGAAGCACTAGTGACAGATTTGGGTGGGTGGGAGTGGTGAGGGGATGGTAATCCTACTTCCTTGTTATCTCCTGACCACTAAGTATCCTTAGTCTAGACCTGGTTTATTCACTAGGGTTTTTTTTGTTGTTTTTTTTTTTTACAACTTTATTGGAGTATAATTGCTTCACAATGGTGTATTAGTTTCTGCTTTATAAAAAAGTGAATCAGTTATACATATACATCTGTTCCCATATCCCTTCCCTCTTGCGTCTCCCTCCCTCCCATCCTCCCTATCCCACCCCTCCAGGCTGTCACAAAGCACTGAGCTGATCTCCCTGTGCTATGCGGCTGCTTCCCACTAGCTAGCTACCTTACGTTTGGTATTCACTAGGTTTTAGTTCATGTGTCCGCATGGATCAATTGGTAATGGCTACCTGGAATGTAGGGAAAGAGCTGATGACTGATTACTGATGTCTGCCCCAGGACAGGAAAGAGGAATAATTGGATTAATGCCATTTACTGGTCATCCCTGGTCTAGAACTCAGCTTGCTTTAGGCTTTACTTTCCTCATCTTGAAAACCAGGCCAACCAGAGCTGTGTGAATTATTTTAAGCCTAAGGTGTAACTCATGAGAGTATTGTTTGAGGGTTATTGTGGTTATATTAAGTTCACTTGCTTATAACACCATGTTTAACATTCAAGTAAATGAAAGTTATTTAACCTTTTACATTATTTATCATAATCCATTCATTGTGCATTGGTATCTGGGATTATAGTAGTCCTGGTATTATGTTATCATTTACATAATGCAGTGGTACCTGATATAGCCTTATGGATTATAGGCTTGGTGTTTGTTGGTGTTTTATAGTGAAATGTTAAAGACTGAAGCACTGCACAATTTATTATAGAAAAGGAGGGGGCACTTGAAACTGTCTTGGAGATCTATGTCTGTCTGTCCATCTCTATCTATCCATCTTCAAAATGTGGGAAATAAGAGTATTAGAGGTAAATAATAATATAAGCCTATATTTTAAACAACTGCTTTATAACAAATAAGCTTTTTGATTGCAAGACCTTCAAAAAATAGTCCTAGTCTCAAGGGTCTGGAAGAGACCTTGAGAATCCCCCTAACTTTCTAACCACCCCTTATATTCAGGCAGGACTTCATGTAAAGAGCTTCCAGAACTATTTTGCACAATTTTCTTCTTTAGAGTTCCTAAAGCAGATTTGACAGTCTCCTTGAATCCCTTATTGCATGACGGATCCAAATTTTGTGGGACCTGGAGCTCAGACAAATTTTGGGGTTCCTTGTACCGAAAAGGGATACAAGAATCTCTTTTAAAAATTTTACATAAACATGAGACATGTAAACACATTACCAAGTCCTCTGCCAGGGTTTTGGAAGGGGCTCGTAACCTTAACTTTATCAGCTCTGAAATGTCAACTTTATCAGCTTGGTATTCTTAGCAGTCAGTAGTTTTGGCTAATTTCCTAATCCTGCAGGAATTGAGGAAATAGCTCCTTACACCCTTATCTAAGGTAAGAAAGTATGTAATGGATTCTGACTTCATGTATCACATTCTTCTAGGAAGCAGAGTCCAAGAAGTGAAAATGTGGGAGTGAGTATATTAAAAAAAATTGTTTATAAGCCTATAGGCAATTAAGTATAGAATAGCCATTTATACACTGGCACACATACAAAGAAGTTGGGGAGTTTTTCTCACTCTTTTCTGTGGTAAAATAATCTGGCCTCCAAAAATAACTAAAATGTTTTATTCTTTCCCCCTTTCTACCCCCTGGCCTTCTCTCCTCTCTTCTCCTCTTCCTTTCTCCTTTCTCCTTCCTTCTCCTTTTCCATCTGCTTCTTTAATTTTCTTTTTCATTCTTTTCTTTCTTCTTTTCTACCTCCTGACCCTGCTGTCCTTCCTGCATCTCCTTTTTTGTATCTTTTTCTCTTCCTTCTCCTTTTAAGCTGCATATTAAAAATTCCAAAATACCACAACCAAAATGTTGACAACAGCAAAAAGTTAAGCTCATTGTTCCTAAATATCCCTTTCTTATTTACTTAATTTTTTTAGGGATATTGAACAAACTCAAATTAATTGTGAGCCCATAAAAGGACCTGAAGGCCTAAGAATTACCCAAGAACAGAGTAAGTAAAAATAAGGTAGCAGTCAAACCCCCAAAGTACAGATATTGGATGTAGACACATTTCTGGTATCCTGAACTCCAAACACAAGGATAAATCATTGAAACACAAAGAGGGAAAAAAATTGTGTTTTAAATTTTCTTCTTTCAGAAAGCACTCTATTTCATTTTTTTCTCTAACCAGGTCTGCAGACATATTTTGCAGCTTTGTGAATTTTTGTCCTTTTGAAGTGATCTTCCCATTACTCAAATTTAGGAACTTTGTTTTAAAATTTTAAAACATGCAATATTTCAAATCTCAGAAAACAATACAACAAACACCAAGAGAGCCCATCAATCAAATTGAGTAGATTTGCTGTATTGTTTCTGATCTCCAATTTTTTTTGAAGGAATAAGATATTTTTCATGTACAGTTAAGCCCCTCAGTATCAATGCTCCTTGGACCACAGACTGTAACTTGAATAACTAGGTTAAAACATAGAAACATATTAAAAAGACATGTATTCACAGTTCAGCTTTTCTATACCCTCAATATATTCTTTTTTGGTACTTTTATAATATAAAACACTGCATGATGAAAAGGTTTACAAACTGCCGCTGCTAAGCAAATTTGTACATTGATTGCCCAAATTAGTTTTAAGTAAGATGATATTTTCGCATCAATTAAGTTATTTCCATTAGTTTAACTTTGAAATGATGTTTGTCTGTTTTTTCCCATGGTGCCAGTGACAGCTCCAACACACAAATACACGTGGACACATTTCTTGAAAGAAATGTTCAGAAATGTAAACATCTTTTGCTGAAGTTCTCAGTGTAACAAATTTATGATTTGCAACAAACTTCCATGTTAAAAAAATTGCAAAACTCAATGATTATTTCACCCAGGTCTATGGACATTTGGAAGTCAGCAATATGGAAGTGGTAATAAAAATGGTTTTTAATTTTTAAAAATATTAGTACATGTGATTCTTCTGGGCGAGAATCATTGTTTAGCAAGTTCTAAAACGCAATGAAGGTAGCAACATATAGCACTATGTTGGGCAAGTTACTTAATTCTCCGTATTTTATTTCCTTTTTTGTAAAGTGAAGATAATAATACCAATTCTTACCTCAAAGATTGTTGAGGGTGTTTAATGAGCTGATATATGTTAAGCACCCGAAACAGTCACTGATATAAACTAAGCATTCAGTCATTGTTATCTATTATTATTATTATTAATAATAACATTATTAGGAGTAGTAATGCAAAAAACTGATAACAGAAATACAATGTGGGCTCTTCTCCGTCTATTTTAAAGATTTCAGGTCTTAATTTAGAACGCTTCTTTCCTTCCACTGAAGTCTAAAGCACTCAATCGAAGACTTCTGTTACAAAGACATGATTTTATATGTCAAAGAAGACTATTATTCAAAGTCTAATTACAGTTTGGATGAAGAAGAATTGATGTCTTTAGGCAATTGGCATTTCTCTCTAAATGCCTGCACTATAAAAAAAAAAAGGGCTGTTAACCCTTAATGGTAGCATCTGCAGTTTCAGTCTAGTCTAATAACGCAATCCTAGTTTCATTAATTTAGAAGAGACCCCATGAAGATAATTTGTGTGACCCAACATAGATAAAATTTTCATCCGTCAGGGTTCCAAGGAGAAGTGGATGAGACCCTCCAGTGGGGCAATCTGAAGCACTGTATATGAAGATGTGGTCAAAGAGTAGAGTTAACCAGGGGGACCCCACCCGGTTAGCAACTTCCCGAGCTTTTACCCCCGGGGCCTGAAGGGGCGCGCGGAGTTACAGACCCCGGAGACCCAGAGGGTCTAAGGGGGGGCCGTCCTGTAGGACTGGAGAAGGCAGCAGGCCCTTGGTGACCCTCCAGGGAGGGAGCTGGGGACCAGCAGGAACTCCACTCTCCTCCTCTGATCTCCCTAGCTTGCTTCCCACGGGCCAGACCCAACTGGAAGCCAGAGAGTGTGGGTACCACAGCCAGTGAAAAACGATGGAGAGTGGACCCGCAGGGCTGAAGGGAAAAGATCCAGTACAGAGGTGCAGGCGATGAACACGGGACTAATGAGAAAGCTGTTCTCTTTCCCCCGCTCTTCTTACCCCATGAAGCTGGACCTAGAGAAGTAAGATGGCTCCTCCAAAGTTTAAATTAGCTAAGCAACAAGTCCATTTAACATGTCAGCTTCAGAGACGTCTGCCTCTCAGGTTAAATCTGAAAGTGACTTTATTTAAGATATTCACATATCCAAGGAAAGCATGTACGCCCCAGAAGGAAGCCTGACAGAGCTGCTGCTTTCTAATTGGATGAGCGATTTTCTTTCCAAATTCCACCTGAATCTCAAATCTTTCTTCACTTAAATCACACAAACACGAAATCAGGCAAATGACCTGCTCCAGATACGGACACTGGTGAATTGGGGTATGCTTACTTTCACTTTAGAGTTTCAGGATTTTAAATCATTTTATGATAAAATCATTAGGGCCTCACATAATTTTTTTTTTTTTTTTTTTTTTGCGGTACGCGGGCCTCTCACTGTTGTGGCCTCTCCCGTTGCGGAGCACAGGCTCCGGACGCGCAGGCTCAGCGGTCATGGCTCACGGGCCCAGCCGCTCCGCGGCATGTGGGATCCTCCCGGACCGGGGCACGAACCCGTGTCCCCTGCATCAGCAGGCGGACTCTCAACCACCGCCCCACCAGGGAAGCCCTCTCACATACTTTTGAAAACTGCAGTTTATTCAAAAATATAAACTAGTGGATATATTTGGTTATTTGATAATAATCATTTTAAAGTATGTCTCACAGATGCACATGGGCAGCATTCAGTGTTTTTCAGATGGGATTATATAGATTCTGCTTTTATCTTGGTCTCTATAGTAAAATTATTGACAAAGTAATGAAACAAAAGATATATTGTTCTACGATTGTAAGCCTTGTGCAATAGCTCTCAGCCTCTTATACCTTCCACCAGCAATTGTCTCCAATAGGTCTCAACATTAATGTTTTAGATTTATTAGATTAATTAATTTACTTATTTATTAGAAATTTAAAAGCCCTCACTTTCAGGAAAGGTCAGATTTCATAAATAGCCTGTTATTATGTTTATCATTTATTATGTTAAACCTGTGAAAAATTGTAGTTGAAATTGCTAAGGCTTTAAAATAAGTAAGAACTATTCTTTTAGCAGTTGAAAATTGTAATTATATAGTTGAGTATAAGTTTTATTACTTTGATAACAGTAAAACATGTTCAGTAAAAACTATTGCCATCAAAAGGTTTTGTAAATTCTAAAATGGCAGGTGGACAAAGCAGGAGAAAGGTGTTGGCATCCAGAGTTCAGGCGCTATGGAAATGAAGCTCAGGAGGTACAAAAAATAAATCAGGAACGTGGTTGGTCAAAAGAAATGCAAAAGGGACAGTCAAATGGATATTCCTCAGTAAACAGGCTTATCGGGAAGCTGGACAACAAAGACTTGTTGCACACACGGGAAGCAAGGGTTAGAAGAAATTTAGTCCAAGGTGACAACAAGCATAATAAAAGTTGTAGATCCCTGGAAGCGAGGGTCAGAAGGACGTGGCACGCCACAGACACGAGTGACAGCCAGTTATTAAGCTGCAATGTTAATTCTGTGTCTCCTCTAGGCTCTAGTGGGTTACAGAGCTTCTGGCCCGACAGTGGTACTTGGATCCCACGGTACTGGGATACCATCCCATGGCACTGGGATGCCTTAGCATATGTTGTGGCTCAGTGCTTTTTAGAAAACATGTTTTAGCTTGTTAGATATTCACAATGACTTCAATTATATGTCTGCTAAAATTTATTTTCCTTCTGAATATAAGAATGCATTGCTTAAAGTAAACAACATATAAAAATCAGAATTAAAAAAAGAAAGAAAGAAAGATGCTGATTTCAGCTCTGAGTTCAGAGAAAAGAATGTCACTTGCACACTGGCTAAGGTTTCCAACATAAGCCTGGGGACTGGAGAGGAGTGACAGTGGCAGGGACAGGCTCCAGCAGAGGTGGATGGCTTGCTGGCGGCAGCATTAATATCCTTCAACCTGCTCCCCTGGTTGGACTCATCTATCAAGCCTCTTCCTGATAATAATCTGGCTTTCCTTGTAGATTTGTCTACAGGGGAGCAAATGAACAAGCAAGAAGATCTGGTCTGGTCCTTTGCTTTATGTTTCATTGTAAATTAATCAATTGCCATTCTGGTTATTATACATCAGTAACTGGGGATCCAGTTAATGTGAGTCTTTCTGGAGAGCAGGATCTACTCTTGATGTTCTGATCGATTGGGTTTCTTAGCATGCAGGGCTCAGGACCAGACCCTGAGTAGCCATGAATTCACTTAATTCACCAAGGTTGTGGCATCCCTGGGGACGTCACTGGGAAATCTTTGCTACGTTTGCTTTTCCATTCAAACCATAACAGGAGGTCTGACAAGACTGACTTTTACAAACCCCATAATGATCCCAATGGTTCGAATTGGTACGCTTGATACACTTAATCTTGCTTACCTGAGCCTTGAGCTAACACAAATTCTAGAAATTTCCCTGGTTTGGGTATTGCTCAACACAAAACCTTCATACAAATCAGTTAACTGAAAGAACAAGGAACAAATCTAAAAAGGATAAAGTTTTCTTCTGTATTTTTCTTCTTGGGGGAGAGCTACTACAGTGTGAAAGAAATGACATATGTCATAACTCAGATACAAACTCTGAAGCTGGGATATTAAGCTAGAGTATTAAAGGTATTAACAGTGAGCTCTAAAAAAATGCAAGGATAATTGGAAAATAATTAAGAGTAAAAAGACAGATATAGGAATGGAAAGACATTTTATTATCCCTCAGCTGACAAAGTAAACCTTGAGGCTGAGTGGAATTTTGCCCCTCAGAGCAACAAGTTGAACTGTAGATTATATCTATAAGCTAAGCCCCATAAGCTGAAATAAAGGCAAAGCATTTGAACTCACTTCTCCTTTAATTATTTATAATTTGTATATTTCCTAAAAGGACTGTGTGGTAGTTTATGCCATCTAGCATGGATATAATAAAAGGTAAAATCCAGTTATGTAAGTGTGAACCACTTGGCCACTTGAATAAAAAGCATCTTAGGTCCACCCCATCCCCCCACCAAATATCAAACAAAATCTGTCTTTGAGCAAGATTTTGTAAGATACACAAAATCAAATATTAATTTCGGTATCTTCCCCACCTTTATTAGAGTAAACTAGTACATTGCCCCGGCAATACAGGGAGGGTACTTGTTCTTAGTTGATGGAGCTGCTGACTGTTACATTCGCTTCAGAAGTGATCGGACCTGCGCAGCTGTCTGCCCGGCCCCGATGTTGAAGGAAGATCACAGAGACCCCCCTACAGTGGCTTCTTCTTTTGTTTCAGTCTCAACCACGGAAACGTTTCCTATTGTTTTTAGCACCGAGGCACTTGGTATGCACGTGGTTCCCCCTTATCCGAGTTCCTTCCATCTGTGGGGTGATATACGGGAGGGGTCATTGGTGTCTTCAGGGGTTTACATGTGTCCACCCCTCACAGTCCCCCGTCTTGTCTCCCAGGCCCGAGGTCTTGGAAACATGGCCATCTCCTGTCTTTGTTTTCATCCTCTCATTAAAGCTCAAATCCCCAGTCACTCTCCTGTTTAATGCCCATCTCCTTATTTGCTTCTCCCAAAGTGCTAAACGTTTCCAAACAGAGACTGGGGGAAGGAATTATTTAGAGCTCTAGTCCTTGAAACACTGCCCAGTCTCCCAAAGGCAGAACTTCAGAACTCAGACCCCAAAGGCCTTGCTGTGCTTTCTATAAAGAAAGAAAAAGAGGAAATTACTTTTTTTCTTCTTTACAAAACTGTATCTATAGTACAAATATAATCAAGACCTCCAAGTGACTTCTTTTATGTAATAGCACAGAAATAAAATAACAAGACCTAAACGGTAAAAGATGTAAAATGATTATATTAGAAACCTCAGAAAATGAAGATTGGCTTTTTTTCCACTATTGTACAAACTTTTATCTGAGCATCTCAGCAGCTATGATGATAAAGGAAACAGTGGATTACCAAGCTCTTGCCTAAAAATAGTGGGTGAACACTTATCTGCACTGTGTTGATCAACTACCTACACTAGTAAAGCGTCTTCAGTATATGTTTAATGAAACACAGGACTCTGCAGAAATTTGCTAAAATACTACCAGTGATTTGCAAGTAGAATTAAGCTTTCAGGCACCTTTAACTCACGTCTGGGTCTGTTCTTGGAAAATGGTCTCCAGTTAGGATTTGGGGATTGCCTATAATTGTTGTCGAGGAGTTATTCATGTTTTTAAAAAGCACTTTGGTCTGATTTGTTGATGTAACTGTTACTTTCTGTTTTTCACTGTCAAACCTAAGAGTATGCAGTTGGCAGTTCTCACAAGAAGCTGTTACTGGCCCCTGGTGTCAGGGACGTCTTGGTGGGGAGAGCTCTGGAGACCCACTGGAGGGAAGGGTGGGTGTGCAAGCAGGGGAGGAGCTGCAGCTCAGAATGGCCAGAGCAACAGCCAGAGTGCAGAGAAAAGCTCACTCTGAGCCAGGGATGAAGGAAGGTGAGGAACTCAAGGACCCAGGGCTGTGCCGAACCAGGAAATGGAAATCCACATGCAACACCCAAGCGGAGGCAGGAGCTGGGAACAGAAGGAGCTGTGGTCAGTAGTCTAGAGCCAAACAGAATCCAGAGGAGGGGATGGGAATCTTTAACCATGTTACCTGTACTGCCAGATGGTCTGTGTTTTCTGTAATGCACACACAATCCGGATGGTAGGTATTATTATCTTTTTGTTTCACTTCATCACAGTAGCCAAGAACATGGTCCAGTGCATCACTAGCTTAAATGATAGAAGAAACTCATTAATATTCAGATCCATTTACTAATAAAACTCTCAATTTATATTAATAAAACGTTTATTTGTGGACACAATAAACACTGTGTACTTAACACAAGAGTTACCATTATCTTTAGTGGGAGAGTTGAAAGCAGCAAGACCTAAGGGCCCAGCCCACCAGCGATGCTCGTCTTCCTGTGTGAGATGTACTTTTAGTAACTACAAGTGAATAAAAAGAAAAAAAAGAGGCAAATATAGAAAGGCAAGAATTCTTTTTATAAAAGATGTAATTGCATACTTAGAAAGTTCAAGGACGGTAACCAAAAATTACTCATTACCATGAGGTGGAAAAAGAGATCCATAGAAAATCTTTTAGCTTTTTTTAAAATTTTATTTTATTTATTTTTTCATACAGCAGGTTCTTATTAGTCATCAATTTTGTACACTTCAGTGTATACATGTCAATCCCAATTGCCCAATTCATCACACCACCACCTCCACCCTTTGTTCTCTACATCGTGTCTCAATTTCTGCCCTGCAAACCGGTTCATCTGTACCATTTTTCTAGGTTCCACCTACCTGAGTTAATATACCATATTTGTTTTTCTCTTTCTGACTTACTTCACTCTGTATGACAGTCTCTAGATCCATCCATGTCTCAACAAATGACCCAATTTCATTCCTTTTTATGGCTGAGTAATATTCCATTGTATATATGTACCACATCTGCTTTATCCATTCGTCTGTTGATGAGCATTTAGGTTGCTTCCATGTCCTGGCTATTGTAAATAGTGCTGCAATGAGCATTGTGGTATGTGACTCTTTTTGAAGAGTCACATATATGGGTATATGCCCAGTAGTGGGATTGCTGGATCATATGGTAATTCTATTTTTAGTTTTTTAAGGAACCTCCATACTGTTCTCCATAGTGGATTTATCAATTTACATTCCCACCAACAGTGCAAGAGGGTTCCCTTTTCTCCACACCCTCTCCAGCATTTATTCTTTGTAGATTTTCTGATGATGCCCATTCTAACTGGTGTGAGGTGATACCTCACTGTAGTTTTGATTTGCATTTCTCTAATAATTAGTGACGTTGAGCAGCTTTTCATGTGCTTCTTGGCCATCTGTATGTCTTCTTTGGAGAAATGTCTATTTAGATCTTTTGCCCATTTTTGGATTGGGTTGTTTGTTTTTTTAATATTGAGCTGAATGACCTGTTTATATATTTTGGAGATTAATCCTTTGTCTGTTGATTCGTTAGCAAATATTTTCTCCCATTCTGAGGGTTGTCTTTTCATCTTGTTTATGGTTTCCTTTGCTGTGCAAAAGCTTTGACATTTCATTAGGTCCCATTTGTTTATTTCTGTTTTTATTTCCATTATTCTAGGAAGTGGATCAAAAAAGATTTTTCTGTGATTTATGTCAAAGAGTGTTCTTCCTATGTTTTCCTCTAAGAGTTTTATAGTGTCCGGTCTTACATTTAGGTCTCTAATCCATCTTGAGTTTATTTTTGTGTATGGTGTTAGGGAGTGTTCTAATTTCATTCTCTTACCTGTAGCTGTACAGTTTTCCCAGCACCACTTATTGAAGAGACTGTCTTTTCTCCATTGTATATCTTTGCCTCCTTTGTCATAGATTAGTTGACCATAGGTGCGTGGGTTTATCTCTGGGCTTTCTATCTTGTTCCATTGATCTATGTTTCTGTTTTTGTGCCAGTACCATGTTGTCTTGATTACTGTAGCTTTGTAGTATAGTCTGAAGTCAGTGAGTCTGATTCCTCCAGCTCCATTTTTTTCCCTCAAGACTGCTTTGGCTATTCGGGGTCTTTTATGTCTCCATACAAATTTTAAGATTTTTTGTTCTAGTTCCATAAAAAATGCCATTGGTAATTTGATAGGGATTGCATTGAATCTGTAGATTGCTTTGGGTAGTATAGCCATTTTCACAAAATTGATTCTTCCAATGCAAAAACATGGTATATCTCTCCATCTGTTGGTATCATCTTTAATTTCTTTCATCAGTGTCCTATAGTTTTCCGCATATAGGTCTTTTGTCTCTCTAGGTAGGTTTATTCCTAGGTATTTTATTCTTTTTTTTGCAGTGGTAAATGGGAGTGTTTCCTTAATTTCTCTTTCAGATT
This sequence comes from Mesoplodon mirus, assembly GCF_964341445.2. Lineage (NCBI taxonomy): Eukaryota > Metazoa > Chordata > Mammalia > Artiodactyla > Ziphiidae > Mesoplodon > Mesoplodon mirus. Next base: position 14,480,267 of record NC_138993.1, read on the forward strand.
TTTCATCATTAGTGTATAGGAATGCAAGAGATTTCTGTGCATTAATTTTGTATCCTGCAACTTTACCAAATTCATTGATTAGCTCTAGTAGTTTTCTGGTGGCATCTTTAGGATTCTCTATGTATAGTATCATGTCATCTGCAAACAGGGACAGTTTTACTTCTTTTGCACTTTGTATTCCTTTTATTTCTTTTTCTTTTCTGATTGCCATGGCTAGGACTTCCAAAACTATGTTGAATAATAGTGGTGAGAGTGGACATCCTTGTCTTGTTCCTGATCTTAGTGGAAATGCTTTCAGGTTTTCACCATTGAGAATGTTTGCTGTGGGTTTGTCATATATGGCCTTTCTTATGTGGAGGTAGGTTCCCTCTATGCCCACTTTCTGGAGAGTTTTTATCATAAATGCGTGTTGAATTTTGTCAAAAGCTTTTTCTGCATCTGTTGAGATGATCATATGGCTTTTATTCTTCAATTTGATAATATGGTGTATCACATTGATTGATTTGCATATATTGAAGAATCCTTGCATCCCTGGGATAAATCCCACTTGATCATGGTGTATGATCCTTTTAATGTGTTGTTGGATTCTGTTTGCTAGTATTTTGTTGAGGATTTTTGCATCTATATTCATCAGTGAGATTGGTCTGTAATTTTCTTTTCTTGTAGTATCTTTGTCTGGTTTTGGTATCAGGGTGATGGTGGCCTCATAGAATGAGTTTGGGAGTGTTCCTTCCTCTGCAATTTTTTGGAAGAGTTTGAGAAGGATGGGTGTTAGCTCTTCTCTGAATGTTTGATAGAATTCACCCGTGAAGCCATCTGGTCCTGGACTTTTGTTTGTTGGAAGATTTTTAATCACAGTTTCACTTTCATTACTTGTGATTTGTCTGTTCATATTTTCTATTTCTTCCTGGTTCAGTCTTGGAAGGTTATACCTTTCTAAGAATTTGTCCATTTCTTCCAGGTTGTCCATTTTATTGGCATAGAGTTGCTTGTAGTAGTCTCTTAGGATGCTTTGTATTTCTGCGGTGTCTGTTGTAACCTCTCCTTTTTCATTTCTAATTTTATTGATTTGAGTCCTCTCCCTCTTTTTCTTGATGAGTCTGGCTAATGGTTTATCAATTTTGTTCGTCTTCTCAAAGAACCAGCTTTTAGTTTTATTGATCTTTGCTATTGTTTTCTTTGTTTCTATTTCATTTATTTCTGCTCTGATCTTTATGTGTTCTTTCCATCTGCTAACTTTGGGTTTTGTTTGTTCTTCTTTCTCTAGTTCCTTTAGTGTAAGGTTAGATTGTTTGAGATTTTTCTTGTTTCTTGAGGTAGGCTTGTATAGCTATAAACTTCCCTCTTAGAACTGCTTTTGCTGCATCCCATAGGTTTTGGATCATCGTGTTTTCATTGTCATTTGTCTCTAGGTATTTTTTGATTTCCTCTTTGATTTCTTCAGTGATCTCTTGGTTATTTAGTAATGTATTGTTTAGCCTCCATGTGTTTGTGTTTTTTACGTTCTTTTCCCTGTAATTGATTTCTCATCTCATAGCGTTGTGGTCAGAAAAGATGCTTGATATGATTTCAATTTTCTTAAATTTACTGAGGCTTGATTTGTGACCCAAGATGTGATCTATCCTGGAGAATGTTCTGTGTGCACTTGAGAAGAAAGTGTAATCTGCTGTTTTTGGATGGAATGTCCTATAAATATCAATTAATTCTATCTGGTCTATTGTGTCATTTAAAGCTTCTGTTTCCTTATTTATTTTCATTTTGGATGGTCTGTCCATTGGTGTAAGTGAAGTGGTAAAGTCCCCCACTATTATTGTGTTACTGTCGATTTCCCCTTTTATAGTGGTTAGCAGTTGCCTTATATATTGAGGTGCTCCTATGTTGGATGCATATATATTTATAATTGTTATATATTCTTCTTGGATTGATCCATTGATCATTATGTAGTGTCCTTCCTTGTCTCTTGTAACATTCTTTATTTTAAAGTCTATTTTATCTGATATGAGTATTGCTATTCCAGCTTTCTTTCGATTTCCATTTGCATGGAATATCTTTTTCCATCCCCTCACTTTCAGTCTGTATGTGTCCGTAGGTCTGAAGTGGGTCTCTTGTAGACAGCATATATATGGATCTTGTTTTTGTATTCATTGAGCAAGCCTGTGTCTTTTGCTTGGAGCATTTAATCCATTCACGTTTAAGGTAATTATCTATATGTATGTTCCTATGACAATTTTCCTAATTGTTTTGGGTTTGTTTTTGTAGGTCTTTTTCTTCCCTTGTGTTTCCCACTTAGAGAAGCTCCTTTAGCATTTGTTATAGAGCTGGTTTGGTGGTGCTGAATTCTCTTAGCTTTTGCTTGTCTGTAAAGCTTTTGATTTCTTCATTGAATCTGAATGAGATCCTTGCTGGGTAGAGTAATCTTGGTTGTAGGTTCTTCCCTTTCATCACTTTAAATATATCATGCCACTCCCTTCTGGCTTGTAGAGTTTCTGCTGAGAAATCAGCTGTTAACCTTATGGGAGTTCCCTTGTATGTTATTTGTCATTTTTCCCTTGCTGCTTTCAATAATTTTTCTTTGTCTTTAATATTTGCCAATTTGATTACTATGTGTCTCGGCGTGTTTCTCCTTGGGTTTATCCTGTATGGGACTCTCTGAGCTTCCTGGTCTTGGGTGGCTTTTCCTTTTCCATGTTAGGGAAGTTTTTGACTCTAATCTCTTCAAATATTTTCTCTGGTCCTTTCTCTCTCTCTTCTCCTTCTGGGACCCCTATAATGCGAATGTCATTTCATTTAATATTGTCCCAGAGGTCTCTTAGGCTGTCTTCATTTCTTTTCATTCTTTTTTCTTTATTCTGTTCTGCAGCATTGAATTCCACCATTCTGTCTTCCAGGTCACTTATCTGTTCTTCTGCCTCAGTTATTCTGCTATTGATTCCTTCTAGTGTATTTTTCATTTCAGTTATTGTATTGTTCATCTCTGTTTGTTTGTTCTTTAATTCTTCTAGGTCTTTGTTAAACATTTCTTGTGTCCTCTCGATCTTTGCCTCCGTTCTTTTTCCGAGGACCTGGAACATCTTCACTATCATTATTCTGAATTCTTTTTCTGGAAGGTTGCCTATCTCCACTTCATTTAGTTGTTTTTCTGAGGTTTTATCTTGTTCCTTAATCCGGTACATAGCCCTCTGCTTTTTCATCTTGTCTATCTATCTGTGAATGTGGTTTTTGTTCCACAGGCCGCAGGATTGTAGTTCTTCTTGCTTCTGCTGTCTGCCCTCTGATGGATGAGGCTATCTAAGAGGCTTGTGCAAGTTTCCTGATGGGAGGGACTCAAAACCTTTTATCTTTATATGTAGTTTTGCTACTTTTTAATCATTGCATAACATAACATACATGGGATGTGATACTGAAGAAATTAAATTCCAATAGAAATACTGGGCCAGAAACAGTCAAAAGGTCACAGTTTTTCACATTAGTTAACATAATCAGCTCATTCATTTACTTATTCATTCATTAACTCATTCTTTTATTAGTTCTTTTTGTAAATATATAAAACTATAAGCCCTGTGTTGGGGAAGTGAGACAGCTTCCAGGGTTCCTGTGAAGTTTCCGGGCTACTGGAGGAGAAAGCTGTTAAATATGTTGTTATTATGAAGGTTGAGAAGTGCTGTCATGGGCGAGATGCCACCATTTCCCCACACACCAGCACAGTGTAGGTTTCAGAGATAATTTTTGTGTCATACCAGAAAAACAGTTTTGTTAGTTTAAGGGTCTAGCTCATTTAATCAAACAAAGACAAAACCAGCCAAACAAAAACTCTCCTTTTATGCTTTGCATTTACTGGGTAGCTTTACAAAGAGAGAATATTGGCAATGTTGAATCTCATTCGCCTAACTGGGCTTCAGGTGACATTTGGATCTTTTCAAAGGACAAAGTTTTGTCATCACTGAGAATATGTGAAGAAGTGTTTTAAGCCCTGAAAGTACTCCCTTCAGGGGGCAACAGTGCTGAGTGAGACCGCATCATTACGATAAATGTCAAATACCCCAAAGGGACTTCTATGAAGGAGACAAGACTCCCTGAGCTGCATCAACGCGGGTTTAAAAATGCTGTCTCCAAACTTAAACATCACGCCTTTTATGGTAGAGCTTGACCTGGTTTTGAATAGCTCTTACTGACCCAGAATTCAGTGCTTACCTGTACTGCAACCTTCCTTTAAACACTGAACAATAATGATTTTCTTAAATATTCCCATTGCTTATGGGAACTGGGATCAGATGAACTAGATTTGGGTCTCAGCCCATCCTCAGACTGTAACCTAAAGACAGTTTTCATCTCTCTAAGCCTCCATTTTTTCCCCAAACATTTTATTATAAAAAATTTCAACTGAAAGGCAAAACTGAAAGACTTTTACAGTGAATACCCATAATCCTATCACCTAGACTTTACCATTAACCTTTACTATACTTTCCTCATCGCATTATCTATTCATGTTTGCAACCTTCCATTCATCCATTAGTTTATTCCATTTTTTTGATGGATTTCAAAGTAAATTTGCAGAGAGTAGTATACTTTCCCCTAAATACTTCAGCATTTATATTGTTAACTAGATTGGATATTTGCTTACAATTTTTATTTTTGATATAAAATGGATAAATCTTGTGTATGAACCACCATTTTTTAAGTGTTATAACATGGAGTGGAGAGTACTTGTCTCAAAGAGTTGTGAGAATAACATGAGCTAATGTGAAAAGTTCTTTGTAACTTATAAAGTGAGGTATCAGGGTGAGGCATTATTTTTACAATTGTAATTAATTTAATCATTGTCTCTTTGATAACTCTGACTATTAGATGGGAAGCCAACTCTGAGAGAGTGGCAATTTCTGTTAGACACATAACCTTCATGAGTATAAAAGCTATCACGGCCCCAATGTTAATTGTCAAACAATTTGCACACAAGCACTCACACAATAATGACAGGGCTGCTTGTATGACATCCATCCCAGTAGTCTGGGAAACTGTGCAGCGTCTGGAATATGTCTGGCAAAATGATGATGGCAACGTTCCCTTCCTCTTGATTCGATTACCATCGCTCGATTGCATTTTCCATGCTATCTGGGTGGCCCCAGAGGCCGGCCCCGGCTTTACATCCATCTTTGAGTTCTGTCACATTTCATGAATGGTTGACAAATCAGAATGCTGTGGTCAGAGAGGGAGCTTGGTTTCCTGTCCCCCCTTAACAAAACCACCAATGGCACTAAAGTTTCAAATGTGGACATTTGTCAACCAAATGCTGATATTTGGTGCCAGTTAATCTTCATTATTACTATTGTTAATGATTAGGTTATAATGTATTTGGTTAATAAAATGATACTGTGCAGAAGCTTGGATAGGACTGGTCTGGAGCTTGACCTGCCTGAAAATACTGAGCAGGTGTTGGAAGTTTGTGGCTAGATTTGGGTCATAGGAGAAAGTCCTGTTCAGTGGTGTGGATGTGGCATGGCTGCTGAGAAGAGGTAGTTGAAGCAAGTTGCCAGCATCAGAGCATAATTATTCCACAAGGAATAAAGAGGGTATAACTACACATACATGGAACAGGGACTCTAAGGGTTATCACAGACTGTGAAGGGTCTGAGATTTTTACCCTTCTTGCAAACTAAGAAGTTAGCCTGCCACAGTTTCATGGATGTTGGCAGAAGACATGAGACTCTTGGTCAGAAACAAAGGACTTTATTTGTCAGCAAGTGGCATGAGGTCAGGTTTGCACTGCTTCCCTTGGTTCTTGAACAATGGCCAATAATCGTAAAAGCAGTTAATATTTATGAGCACTTACTATGTGTTGGCACTGTGCTGAATACTTTTCTTCCTTACTTCGTTCAACAATACAGTGACCTTATTTGTATCCTTATTTACAGATAAGAAAACAGGCACAGTGAAGTTAAGCAATCAGCTCAACTAGCAGCATAGTTGAAAGAAGTGGAATCAGGATTCCAGAGTAAGTAGCATCTGAGCCTGTGGTTTTAATCCCTTTGACATGTATTTCCAGGTAACCAAGTCATAGAGAGCTATGGTCAGAGCTGCTTGTTCTCAGTCAGGGAGGTTCAGGTGACCGGTACCTGACAATGTTAAAGTCCAGAGCATCCCAGGAAATGAGTTTGGAATAGAGCATGCTAACACGACCTATTTTGTTAGTATAAATACTTTCAATTGTGTAGGACAAATGTGCCTGGGAGGCTACTTTGAATGAAGGTAGCAGTGGTTTCTCTCTTTTTTTACAGAGGGTTTCCCAACTACTGCAATACTATGGTAATGTGTTTTTCTGTAACCTTATAACTCAATGTAATTACCATTGCACATTACAAGCCCCAGTGAGCTCATTTGACACTTTAAATTGGAATTCTATATATGGCAACACCCAAGCAGAAGAGTTTACAATCCTATAATTCCTTAGTCTGTTCTGTCTCCCACATTCCATATTTTGTTACTTTCCTCAAACTTCTCATCACTTCACCCCCATCCATGCTCTCAGTTGACAACTTGCTTGCTGTTTAACTGAGATCAAAGCAATCACAAAAGAACTTGCACAAGTGTCCAAAGCATATTTAACTGACTCTGCATCTGAGTACTTATAGTCTATTTTCTCTTTTGCTATTATGAATATACTATCCTGGCTCCTTGCCAAGGGCAACCCTGCACTTGTACATGAAATTGGAATGCCATTTCCTGTGTTCTACCCAAGGATATTGCCCAGCAGTTTTCTCCTCTCTTTCTTTTTTTCTTTTTCTTTTTTTTTTTTTTTTTTGCGGTACGCGGGCCTCTCACTGTTGCGGCCTCTCCTGCTGTGGAGCACAGGCTCCGCGACCATGGCTCACAGGCCCAGCCGCTCCGCGGCATGTGGGATCTTCCTGGACTGGGGAACGAACCCGTGTCCCCTGCATCGGCAGACGGACTCTCAACTACTGTGCCACCAGGGAAGCCCATCCTCTCTTTCTTGAATAATCAGAAAGAGAGGAGAATAATTTCCAGAACAGTTATTTGTCCCATCTACTGTGCTACTTTTCTGCTACCCTTTACAGCAAAACTCCTTAACAGGGTTGACTCTCCTTCATGTCTCCTAACTTTCTCCTCCCATTCTCTCTCAAGTCTATCCCAGGTATGCTTTTGTTCTCACCTCTCCACCTACATTGCTTTTGTCGAGTTCACGAGTGACCTCCATATTGCTAAATCCAATAATCAAAACTTAAGCATATTCAAACCATAAGTGACATTGTGGATCACTCCCTCCTCCTTGAAACTGTTTCTTCATGTGGCTTCCAAGTTACCACACTCCTAGTTTTCTGTTTATCTCTGGTAGCTCCTTCTCAGTCCTCTGCTGTTTCACTGTATGTCTCTGACCTCTAACACTGGAGTGTCCTTGGGATTCTTTTCTTTCACATTCATAGGTCATCTCATCCAGTTTCATTGCTATAAGTGCCCTCTTTATGCTCCCAGATTTATAGCTACAATTCCTACTGCTCTCCTGAGCTAGACTTAGAGTCCCTACTCAAGGAATTGGGAATATCAACTTTTGTTAGCCAAGAATGAAGGAAGGTAAGAATTGAAAAACACAACAGGAAGGAAGTGTGGCAGACCCTGTTAGTCGTCTACTCAAAACCCATTTCCTTCCCTGTTCCTTGCTAATAATATTCTGACTTTGTTCAGGTATCTATCCATATTTCAGGAGAACAATCTCCCACCTCACTCAAGGGTAAGTCCTGTATTATCCTAAACAATGAAGCTATACTATTGCTAATCATTTGTTTGGAAGAAATCATTTCTGGCAATAAGATATGAGGTGAAATCTGCTTGAGGAATTCTGAGAAAGGCTTCCTCACTGATGCACAAAAAAAAGATGCACAAAAAAAAAATAAATAAATAAGAGTTGCACAGAAAGCGATGGGCACTCTTCTTCCAGTGGACTTGGTGGGGGATGCGGGATGGGATGCCTGGAGCTGTTGCAGCCAACCAACAACACAGAACTAGGGTTTGCCTGAAGACACACCCCATACTGAGGGTGGTCAAGTGGAATGAAAGGAAGGGAATGAGTGCCTGATAATATCAGTCTTTGAGATAACTAATCCAGGAGCTGCTCTATAGCTGAACTTCCTGTTATGAGGATACAGCCTTGCCTTATTGTTTAATCCACTTGAGTTGGGATTTTTTTTTATGGCTTTAACATTAAAGCTGACATAGTGTGGAAGTTTTCAGGGAGGTACATTTGAATATACATATCCAGGTTTAACTGATCCAGAGTCAAGGTCCGATCAGACTTTTTTCTGATCATCTATTCTTTCTATCTCAGAAGCCACAAAACAATTAACCACTAGATTACCTGCTGATTTCCCTACTTGACTATCTGTTGCATTGAACATCCTCTTTCTCACCATTCAGCTGAGAGGTGAGGTTGGAATTTTTCAAAAGAAAGTTTATAGAAAACTAAGAATACAGAAAAAGAGTAGGTATTGTCCCCTCTCCCTCCCCCTTCCCCCCCCCCTTTTTTTTGGCGGTACACGGGACTCTCACTGTTGTGGCCCCTCCCGATGCGGAGCACAGGCTCCAGACGCGCAGGCTCAGCGCCCACGGCTCACGGGCCCAGCCACTCCACGGCATGTGGGATCCTCCCGGACCGGGACACGAACCTGTGTCCCCTGCATCGGCAGGCGGACTCTCAACCATTGCGCCACCAGGCAAGCCCCTCTTCCTCCTTCTTGTCCTTCTCTTCCTGCTACTTCTTCCTCTTTTTTTTTTTTTTAATTTAAGAGCACAAATGAGACTGGTACAGCTTCTAGACACTCATATTTAGTCCCTTTCCCTGCGTAAGCTCTCCATAGGATGGAAAAGATATGCAGAGCAACTTCTAAGCAAGAACAGCTTTAGACTGGTGATACTGCCAAGGTAGTGAATCAATTCTTTGTCTCTCTCAGACTTGATCTGGATAACAGTTTTTCTTTTAAGACAGTTTTGTGTTCCTGAGTCATTTATATATTCATTTATTCAACACATATTCATTAGGCATTAACTAGAAGGAAGCCATTGTTTTAGATGATGGGGGAAGAGTGCGGAAGGTGACAGACAGTGCCCCTACCTTCAAGGAGCTTACACTCTAGTGGGGAGGGTGTGGGGGGAAGGATACAGCCAGTAAACAGGTAAATAAACTATCAAGATAATTTCTGAAGGGCTTGGACAAAGTAACATGATCAAGGATAATGGGGTGGGGAAGGATTGTGGGTGGTCAGGTTAGCGTTCTTTAAGATGACTTTGGAGCTTAGATACAAAGAATGAGAAGGACCTACCCAGTTATGCAAAACCAGGGAAGGCTAATCCAGGCAGAGAAAAGCTCACTGCAAGGGCTCTGAAGCCAGCATGAGCTGAACTTGTTGAAGGAGTAGAAAGAAAGCCAGTGGAGCTAGAACACAGGGAGGGGCCAAAGAGGTACAGATGGCAGATCATGTGGGGTTTGTGACCTTGGGAAAACATACGATGTAAAAAAGTAGAGCCATGGAAACCACTGGATGGTTTATTCAGGGAGCAATTCAAACTGATTTATATTATTTATTTATTTATCTGTCTATCTATCTATTTATTTATTTATTTTTAAAGAAGATGTTGGGGGTAGGAGTTTATTAATTAATTTATTTATTTTTGCTGTGTTGGGTCTTCGTTTCTGCGCGAGGGCTTTCTCTAGTTGTGGCAAGCGGGGGCCACTCTTCATCGCAGTGCCCGGGCCCCTCACTATTGCGGCCTCTCTTGTTGCGGAGCACAGGCTCCAGACACGCAGGCTCAGTAGTTGTGGCTCACAGGCCTAGTTGCTCCGCGGCATGTGGGATCCTCCCAGACCAGGGATCGAACCCGTGTCCCTTGCATTAGCAGGCAGATTCTCAACCACTGCGCCACCAGGGAAGCCCTGATTTATATATTTTAAAGTTTCCTCTGACTACTCTGGAGAAGCAGATTGGAGGGGACAAGATAGGAAATGGGAGATCTGTTTGGAGGCTGCTTTAGTACTTCAGGCAAGAGATGATGATCTTAGATAAGGTGATGGTAATGCTGATAGAGAAGTAGCCAGATTAAGGACATATTTTGGAGGTAGAACCAGAAGATACTGATGTTTATTTAGAATTGTGAGTGAGGTTGGGATGAAGGAAATAGAGAAATTCGAGATGATTCCAAGTTTTTGACCTGAGTAAGTAGTAGATGGTTGTGCCATTTGCAAAGATGAGAAAGATTAGGAGAGAGACTGGTTTAGGAATGGTAATCAAGAGTCTGTTCTGGACATTATATATGTACATAGAGATATCTAGTAGATAAATGGATGTATTACATGCACACACACACACACACACATCTGTTTGTGGTAACAAGCATGTATTAGCTTCTTGTGTCTGCCGTGACTAATTACCACAAACTTGGTGGCTTTAAATATCTATCCTCTCACAGTTCTAGAGGCCAGAAATCCAAAATGGTTTCACTAGGTTGGAATCAAGCTGTCATCAGGGCTACACTCCTTCCAGAAGCTCTAGGAGAGGCTCTGTTCCTTGCCTCTTCCAGCTTCTGTTGGCCAGCATTCCTTGTCTTGTGGCCACATCACTCTAATCCCTACCTCTCTGGTCACATTGCCTTCTCCTCTTCTGTGGTCTAATATTCCTCTGCTTCTCTCCTGCAAGGAGACTTATGGTTGCATAGGGTACACCCAGATAATCCAGGTTAATCTCCCCATCTCAAAATCCTTAATTTAAGTTACATCTATGAAGTTTTTTTTTCCATATTAGGCTACATTTAAAGGTTGTAGGGATTAGAATGTGGATATCTTTTGGGGGGCATTATTCAGCCTCTCAAAATATATATATTCAGACAAATAGAAAGTTCCTGACTCCAAGAGTAAGGGTATACGTCCTACCTAGCTCAAAGAATTTTCTTTATGGGTGCCCAACAAAGATGTGTCCTCTACCTGTCTTGATGCTCTCTGTGACTCTCAAAGTTCTTGTCCCTGTTTTTTTTTTTTAATTCCATCTTGTTTGATTTTCCTGCAGTAAATACTTTCTGTTTGAATGAGGTTCACGATCTAATCAACTTTCACTGTTTGTTTACTGCTGTACTCCCATGCCTAGAACAGTTCCTGGCAGTAGGTGCTCAATGAATATTGGTTGATTGAATGAATGAATGAATGAATGAGGAGACGGCACTGAACAAGCAGACATGTACTTGATACTTGAGTTCAGGTGACTCTAATTTCATGGCACTTACATCGAGCAAGTGATGCTGGATTTCTGTATTTATAACACTAAGTCAGTGTCTAGCCTCGTGTCTTTGAAGACAGGTGCTAATGTTCTCTGGAACCTGGACACATTATAGCAGTTCATTCAATGCCCAGCAATAGATTAATTTCAGATTCATATTTCCAAGTGAGTGAATCAATTTTGGAATGCACTGAGTTACTACTTTCTGTCAGAAATATTCCTCCAATTCTCACAGCTTTGCAGAATGAGGTTGATGGAGGAGTTTTTGGTCTCAATGAAGAATCAAATGCTGCCTAACTCAGGTCATTCACTCCCTTACTTTCATGGGTTCTTTGATGGCCTTTAATCCTTTGGGTCACATCTTACCCTGGAAGGAGGTATTCTTCTCCAATGCCTCAGCTGCGTGTGCATTCATGGTGCTAGTAGAACTTTTCACTGTCCGTTTTAATCACACTTTTACAATAACAATAACAAACAAAACTTCATTAAAGGAAAAGAGAGTTACATCTATTGATATAGCACGCTCTGCTATTGTTTGGCCACTATTGAAAACACTCATTTTATAACTAACCTAGCAAGCTATGAGACTAGGGAAGTGGTAAAACAGCTCCTATCACTTTTGTTTAAAATGTAACCTAGAGGAGAAAATTAAAATTCTGGGAAAACACCTAACAAAATAAGGGAAATTAGGCATTCTGGTGCAGAATTAAATTGAACATACATCTCAGAATTTTCAAACTCTGCCTCTTGGAATAAACAATTTAGGCTACCAAAACATGGGGATTGTTTCTGAATTGCTTTCAAACTTGGGGACAGACTTAGGCATCATAGCAGACATATCAATAAATGTGTCTGCACAAAAGGTATTCGTAAATTGTTTGTTATTTGAATAAAATGCCAGTGTGTGTTAAGAAGAGAGAATTACTTAGAAAAATATTATGCCACTATGGAAACTGACAATAAACTTGCAGTGTCAGCACCAGGATCTTTTAAAAACACAGTATCTAAAAATAGATGAATAGAAAAAGAAACTGACAAAGTAGCGCCAAGCAAATGGCTTTATATTAAAGGAGGAATAGAACTATGGAAAGAAGGACTTATTTAAATAAGCAGTAAATAAAATGTCTGCATCATTACTTTAAGAGTATCTTCAACAGCAGAAATATAGTAGCTGTTACTGTCATCAACCATGTTATCATCATTACTATCATCATCATCATCATCAAAATCAATTAAGAGCATGTTACATCAATAAAAATGTGGCACCAATAAAAAAAGGGAATTTCATAGTTTTCTAGGAGTTAATATTTTAAAAGTAAATCACCCTGGGGCTTCCCTGGTGGCACAGTGGTTAAGAATCTCCCTGCCAATGTAGGAGACATGGGTTCGAGCCCTGGTCTGGGAAGATCCCACATGCCATGGAGCAAATAAGCCCATGCGCCATAACCACTGAGCCTGCACTCTAGAGCCCACGAGCCACAGCTACTGAAACCCGCTCATCTAGAGCCCATGCTCCACAACAACAGAAGCCACTGCAATGAGAAACCCGTGCACCACAACGAAGAGTAGCCCCAGCTAAAGAAAGCCCGTATGCAGCAATGAGGAACCAACGCAGCCAAAAATAAATAAATAAATTTATAAAAAATAAAATATTTTAAAAAAAGTAAATCACCCTGAAATGTCTACACAAGTGAAAATCATACTATTGTCTACTTAAGTATAAGACATGCTGACATAGAAGAGTTATAGAAATTCTCACTTAAAATACAAATCTTGCATGGGAATTTTCTGGACTATCTTCTTTATTTTTCTGTTAACCTAAAAGTCTCCTAAGAAAATAAGTGTATTAAAAACAACAACAACAACAAACTTTAGGTTCCATGCACTTTGGAAGTGATTGAAATTTGGTAGAGGTGACACAGTAAACATTGCAGAAGTACATGAAGAATGACAAGAAGTCAAGAAAACCCTTGAGTTCTCATCTGAGCAATTCGTTAAAGCGTTATGGAGAAAAACAGTACTTTCACAGCAGTTTGAAGGATGGAACCAAGATGGTTGGAGAGGAATGAAGTCGTTGTAGCCACATGGTTCACTTTGAAAGAGGGCTCACAGGTAGCTGTGAGGTGCCTGGACATTGGAGCTTCTGCAGGGCTTAGGAAGAAATAATATATAGATCTGAGAAGAGAACCCTAAGTAAGGAACCCTGCTTCCTAACAACCAATAGTGATATTTTGGATTTAGTAAATCATAATTTAGTTTAGACACTGTGAACTTGTATATTACAATCCATGAAATAAATGGAAATTTATTTATTTCTTAATTACAAGACCATAAGGGGACTTAACATTTCGAATTGCCCTGGTCTTCTGAACAGTTTGACTAGCTTAAAGTGGAGCCTGGTTTTAGAGAGCAGACCAATGTCTGTACTAAAGTTGTCTGTTTGTGCAACTAGAGGGAGCTAGATGCAGCCGGGACTGTGAAAGAGGACTGAAAAGATTTGCCAGAAGACTGATTATTTGGTTTAGAGGACAGAAGTCTATCTCACACCGTATTTCTATATAAATTCCAGATTAATTAATAATTTCCATGTGAAGTGGAAATGACACAAATATTTGAAGTAAAAAATCAATATATAATCTTGGGAGTGCAGAAGCACCTTTTTAAGCATACCAAAAGGAAATACAATTTAAAAAACAATCAATAGTTTTTTATCATTTTTAGCATGAATAGCCTAAGTAACATTTTTAGGCTTAGAGCACTGGAAAAAGTATTTGTTGCATACATATCAGATAGAAGATTAAGATCCTTAAAATATAATGAGTCCTTAGAAATCAATGATTAATAAACAAGTGCAACAACAGGAAAATGGGAAAAGACATGAGTAGACACTGCCCAAAGAAGAAATACAGATGGTCAATACATATTTGATACAATGTTCACTTTTACTACAACAGACAGAATTTCAAATTAAGGCAAGAATAAGATACAATCCCCCCTCCATCAGTTGGTAAATATTAAAAATGGTAATACCCAATGTTGGCTAGGGTGCAGGGTAACAAGAAAAAAATGGTAGCAGATGTAAAGATTTATCCTTCCATAGGAAAATTTGGCAATATTTATTACAAATATTTAATATTTATTAAAAACACTCCCTCTGCCACTGGAATTCCAACTACAAGAATGAGGATGAAGGTATAAGTATATTCATCTCAGGATTTTTATGATCAAAAATTTTGTAACATCTTAGCAGTTACAATCTGAAGAGTTTTCCAACTTTAGGAGAATTGAGAAATGAGTTAAATAAATTACACACCTTACATAGCCATTAAAAATTATATTGTAGAAGAATATTAATTAACATGGGCAAATGATCAGGCTCTGTTTTTTAAAGTCAAAACAGCAGATTTTAAAACTGTGCATTGTATGAGCTTATTGCTGTAGAATAATATTATGTACACATAGAGAAGATATGGAAGAACAAACAATAATGTGTTAATAAAAACTGTGTTTTGATGTTAGATTATAGGTGATACTGAGCAGTTGGATTGCAAAGTTCCTTATGCATTGCCCAGCAAAACCTGCTTTTGTCACCTTTAATTTGAATTGGTAATAGAATTTTGAGTCAGTGTTACCTTGTTGACAGACACTGAATACAGGACAAGGACAAAACTTAGGCGGGACATCTAGTATGATGAAAAGTGAATGACAAAATGATTTGTTAATGGAATGATTTTAAACCATTCTGTGTGGCTTAAAATGAGGACTTTAGAACAAAGAGGAGAATATGATCAGTGTAGCTGGGCCAGTGGCATTCACTACTGGGATTTGGATCAGCTCCTTTGGTAGATTTCTCAGGAATCTGTTTGCATAAAGTCCTGAGCAGCCTACTGGGAGAGAGCACCTCAGGACAAGTTTGCCTCGTAGCAAAGCTTCCCAGCGAGGTGCTAAGTGGCTCTGTTATCACGGTGCCTGCCACTCACGTGTGTCCCAGTATAATCCTCCAGGATTTCCTGAGTCCTGGGAAGGGACCTGTTTCAGTTTAAAAACAAAAAACAGAAAAACAAAAACAACTTGGGCACACCATCGGGACTCAGTACACTGCTTTGATACCATTCTTGTAGAAAGAAACTCCAAAGGAGAGAAAGACATTCTGCCAAATGGCTCGGCTTGAAGCTTGTGGAATTACACCATCCTCTAGCAGAAGCAGCGTGGCTCCCTGAATCATGCCACCCAACCTCACCTCTCAGGTGGACCTTGTCCTGGTGCTTATGCCCTGACAGCTCCAGATCAGTTTTTTTTGTTTTTTTGTTTTTTTGTTTTTTCAGTATGCGGGCCTCTCACTGTTGTGGCCTCTCCCGTTGTGGAGCACAGGCTCCGGACGCGCAGGCTCAGCGGCCATGGCTCACGGGCCCAGCCGCTCCACGGCATGTGGGATCTTCCCAGACCGGGGCACGAACCCACATCCCCTGCATCGGCAGGCGGACTCTCAACCACTGCGCCACCAGGGAAGCCCCTCCAGATCAGTTTTGATCAGCTTTTAGTGGGGAATGCCAAGGAGAGGGAAATTAGAGTCTGTAATACTACTGAGCCCCAAATTATGTTAATATGGAATAGGAATGTCTTTTTGGTCCAGTGGTTTTTAAACTTTTCTTTTTAACAGTAAGATACTTTTTTGTGAATTAAATATTACATGTAATCCAAAATGTAATATTGATAAGGCGGAGCTGATTGACATGGGAATGGGGAGGGGCTAGAAACCCAGCTGCTCCATGTCACCCCCTCTCTAAGCTAGGGGTACTTCCTGGAACCACTAAGGCTGAAAACCACAAATACATCCAACTTCCAGAGATGTGCAATGACTTAGTCAAGATATGCAGCAGCAGGGGGAAGGCTGGAATCCAGAACTATTTACCCTGTGGTGTTTTTCCCACTACATCACTTTCTCTACCACTCCTGTAGCACTTCTTCCCTAGAAATCCTCCACAAACACTAGGTGAAGGATGTGTTAACTAACCTTATTGTGGTAAACATTTAGCAACATCTATGAAGATCAAACCATCACACTGTACACCTTAAACTTACATAATGTTATATGCCAATTACATCTCAATAAAGCTGGGGAAAAAATCAAAACAGAAAAATAAAAAAAAAAGGAGAAAACTTCTATGGTGCCGCTTTTAGAGAAACAGACTAAGTCTTGCAGGTAGAAATGGAGAGGAACAGAGTAGGTGTCACAGGTGGGATGGCTCTGGAGAGACATGACAAGCTACAAAAACCCCATGGAAGAGCCACACGGGGCCTCGACACATCTGCCCCTGAGCCCCTAGACAATATAGCCAAAATCTCCTTCGGGCTGTTTCCTGGGGGACGTGAAGGGGCCCTGACCTGAGTGGGTTCTCTGCAGGCGTTCCCTCCTGCTGTCTTCCTTCAATGTGGCTTGAATCTGCCGGGCTTCCAAGGTCACCGTGGGCCCTCTGATGGAGCCTTTGATTTAACATGTAAGGGAATTCCCACTGGCTGATAAAATATTTTTCTATTTTATCACTTTCCTGCAGCTAGCAGCTTTTGGCATGCAGGGTATTTTTATAAATGTTATAAGTAAATATTTTGGGGTCAATCACCGAGATGAGCATAGACCTGCAAGCCTGGGACTGGAAGATATTAGGCTCCACTGGAAAGAAGTGGGAATAGAAAAAGTAAAATATTGAGGACCTGAAATACTTGTCAGAGCACTGCAACTCTGCACTGTGGCTCCAACATCCAAAGTAAATAGAATTAGACCAATAAAAGCAAATTGATTTTAAGCAATATATCTAGATATCCAAGGGCTTTAAGTGCTTTTACTTGGATTATGGGCCATTTACTAGAGGAAGGAGAGTTAGTAGGGTTACATTTTCACATTAATGACCATCACTTTTGTTTTCCAGACAGAACCAGACCCCTCAAGACCCTTCCACAAAGCACGGCAGACAGATTCCTAAGATGCCAAGCCACTACTCAGGGTTTCCAGGAGTCATGGGCCACTTTTGGTCCAAATGTCCCTTTGAAAAATACCCCCCAAAATAAATAAAGTGTGGGCTATGGTGGTGTTATGCTCTAATGCCCTTTCGAGTAGTAAAGTCTCAATGAGCTGCTCGGAAGCTGAGGTCAGGAAAACTCTCTTTAACACTGGGTGATTCACTATGTAGGAAACTTACTCCTTCCTGGGGAACTGCTAAACCTCAGCAGTGGCTGGAAATCCGGGGAAATCCATGCAGTGTATTGGTCAGCAGACCCAAAGTGACATCTGCCCCGAGACCCACACAGCATATTTTCCACTTTTCTCTCAGCTCCCATAGTCCTTGGCGCAGGTCAGAATGAATGGGGGGTGCTCAACAGATACATTTAACTTGCCTTGTTGATCTCTTTTTGCCCCCTTAGTCTCACCCCACCTACTCTCCCAGTGGTTGGCTGTTTGCCCCGTGCTCCCTTGAGTCTAAACTTATTTGAGTCCAAATCATTTCACAATCTTTCTAATTACCTCCAGTGCATTTATTCAACACACTCATAAATTTTCTTCCTGTTCAAGGTGCTTTCAACACTATTTACTGTCATCTTCAAATTTAAGAGCTTCGTGTAAACTCAGATAATTAACAAAGTCTTAGTGCCAGGCATAGAGCAGACAGTCAATAATATATTGGCAGGAAGGAGGAAAGGAAGAGAGGGAGGGAGGGAAGGATGAAGCAGGGGAAGAACACCCTGGACCACAGCCCACATTCCTCCAGGGTGATGTTGAAACACCTGGTGAACATCCTGATTGAAGGGTGGGACCCGGTCCAGCCTACGTAAGCATCCTCCTCTGGTGCAGTGGAGATAAGATGACAGCAAGGGCATGGCAGGAAGAAAAGTGCTGAAAGGTCAGATAGAGTAAGAACAGGGATGAGGAGGCAGGAGAACGTTGCTGAGGATGCAGACCCAGGTCCAGGGAGGAAGTCGTGGTAAAGAACCTGCCACGTCCCACAGCATCAGTCTCTGTGGTCCTCAGGATCCTCTGTAAACCCTGTTTGAAAAACATGAGTGTAGATTGGGACATCCCTCAAGTGGATCCAAATGGACTGAAAACATTTCTGGGGTCTAGGTGTGATGATATCCTCTATTTCCTGCTTGCCTACCTGTCCCGTCTCTGGAACATGAGGAAAAGAGTACACAGTACTGGAGCCAGTCTCTGCCTGCACGGCTGAAGAATCTTCTTACCACTCACCCCACCTTTCCATGGACGCTGACTGTGAAAGAGAATCACAGAAGGAGAGTCTCTGCCCTCTAGAAGCTACCCTAGAAGGTTGTCCTTTTTTGTTTTCTCTGATTGGAGCCTGTAGTACCAATTGACCATTTGGGTTTAGGTCATCCTTGGAGAAGGTCTGGTGGGATTTCAGAAGAGGATCTTCTGAAAATATGTGAGGAGGAACCTACTACGGGACACAATTATTTCAGTTGCAGGAAATGAGACTTTATTTACATCCCAGGTAAATTCTTCAAGGTCAGAACATAGCTAGGGAGGGAACAGAGGGGAAAACAGACAGTAATTTTTTAAACTTGGCAAATTGTGGCAAATTAAGGACAAGATTTACTGTCTAAATATGCAACATAGGTCTTTGATGATAATAGTAATATTGAATGAGATGAAACACTTACTAAGGGCCAGGCTGTGTTAAACTCTTATCTCACTGCTTAAAGAAGCCTATGAATTAGGTTCTCTCATATCTCCAATTTACAGATGAAGAAACTGAGGCTGACAAAACGTGGCAAAGTGCTCAAGGGCACATAGCTGGTAGATGGTAGAACTTGAATCACTGAATTTGTATTTCCAGTTGAAATCCTATTCTCTGCACTTTGGGCCACATGTATATATACACAAACTGAATAAATCCTGTTGCAAGATTAAAACTGACAATTGCTTTCTCCCCCAGGTTCAAAAGTGTTTTCACTACTTCAACCTGCTGTTGCCTACCTCTGGGGCAGGTTTGCTTACCCACTAAATTATACCACCTGGTAAACTGGTGGGATCCCTGTCCCCACCTTCTGGGTAACCCCCCCAACCCCCCAGGCCCACAGCACAAGCGCATGTGTACTCACAGGGGTTTGCTCTTTCTGGTAGGTCTGGGACCCTGGACTAAAGATTCCCATTCCAGTTGACTGACTTTACTAGTCCAACTCAAGTTTCTTGGTTTTCTTTTTCTTCCCAAAGATGCTTCAGGGCCTTCTGGCCCACTGCTTCCGACCTAATTACTCTTTCCCTGATAGAGTATATCTTTTTTTTTTTGCGGTACGTGGGCCTCTCACTGTTGTGGCCTCTCCCATTGCAGAGCACAGGCTCCGGACGCACAGGCTCAGCGGCCATGGCTCACGGGCCCAGCCGCACCACGACACGTGGGATCTTCCCGGACAGGGGCACGAACCCGTGTCCCCTGCATCGGCAGGCGGACTCTCAACCACTGCGCCACCAGGGAAGCCCTAGAGTATATCTTGATTATGGGGTTCTTGAGCCATCTTCCAATTTGGGTCCACTCTGCTTTTTTGCATTTATGCAGGGAGCTCTTGAAAGGAAGTTTAGGTTTTGTTCAGCAGTTTTTCTTGACTTGATCTTCTTATTTCCAGCCTCTGTGCAAACAAGATTACATATAAAACTTCAGCCCTGGATCACTCTGTAGCTAACCACAGTCCTTCAGTATGTGAAGGCTGTTCTCAGGATCTCAACAACACCTATTCTATGGCTTCTAGAAAAGTTTCATTGAAAAAGAGGCATACTTCCTAAATTCTAGCAATTGCTATTTCTTTTTTTTTTTTTTTTTTTTTTGTGGTACGCGGGCCTCCCACTGCTGTGGCCTCTCCCGTTGCGGAGCACAGGCTCCGGACGCGCAGGCTCAGCGGCCATGGCTCACGGGCGCAGCCGCTCTGCGGCACGTGGGGTCCTCCCGGACCGGGGCACGAACCTGTGTCCCCTGCATCGGCAGGCGGACTCTCAACCACTGCGCCACCAGGGAAGCCCCAAGCAATTGCCCTTTCTTAATGGAAGTAATTGGAATGCGTAGTCTGTTCCTATGTTGGAAGTTACTGAGAAACCACAGGCCCCCATAGCAGCAGTATTGCTCACTAGCCCACTGTTCCCACTTTCAAGATATGTTGAAACAATAATAATGATAAAGCTATTTCAAATATGCCAAATCTAAAAAATCTGCACTCCCAGACTCCACTATTGTGACTGTGTTTCTGGTTGATAGTCTATAATCTTATCACTGTTGGCCACACATCCACATACCATCCTGGGTTATTTATGAAGATAAATCCTGTGCTGAGATCAAAATCAACAATCATTTTTTTGCTGTGTCTAAATTTATTTTTGCTACTTAAAAAATGATTTTGAAAATATTTTCCAGTGGGTTTATTTGTTTTAAAAAGATTTTGGTAAAGAGATTCCTCTGAACAAAAAGTAGCTCTTGGGTTGTCAACTACCAACTGCGACATATTTGGAATATCTTGAATTGTTATCCAGTAACAGACAATTCAGTTTTAAGAGTATTTGTACCCTTGGCTATGTTATTACGTTTTAATGTTTTCAGAGTTTGTCTGTCTAAAAATATAACTCCAGTTATTAATTTCTGGCTCATTGAGAGCATGGGTTTATTAGCTAACTGAACTGTATGTTACCCATACTTTCTGAGTTTCGATTTCCTCATCTCTGAAGTGGAAAGAGTAACACCCACTTTATAGAACTGCCATGAGATTTCAACGATGTAATCCAGGTAAAATAATGATTTCCCATCACACAGTAAGTGCTCAGTAAAAGGTAACTTGAAAAGAGCATCTAAAGAGTGAAGTTTAAAATTAATAACTGAGGGACTTCCCTGGTGGTCCAGTGGTTAAGACTCCATGCTTCCACTGCAGGGGGCACAGGTTCAATCCCTGGTCTGGGAACTAAGATCCTGCATGGCGCATGGCATGGCCAAAATAAATAAATAAAATAAAATAAAACAAAATAATTGGGTTACAAAATTTGTGCCCACCTTCTATCCCCACAAGCCTGCGTGCTCAGGAAGTTAATAACCTCCTTTGACCTCCAACCTTCCCCAGCTTTCAGCTCAGTTCTGACACAGAGCAGTCTCTCAATGGATATTGGTGGAATGAAATTCACATGAGTATCAACTTGCCCTGCCCTCCATTGCATTGATTAGTAGTTGTCTATGTTTATCTTCAGGTTCGATTTCTTTTTCCTAAATACATTAAAAAAATTTTAATCTCTGATTTTTAAAGATACTGTTTTTGTTTCACTCTTCTGTTTAAGAAACTGACTTGAAATTCTAATGCAAATTCAGTACAATGGTGTTAAGAGGCTTACACCTAAAAAGAGTCAGCGGATAAATGATGTAACTGGCTTTTCCAAGGAGAGGTAAATGGAGACAACTTGGGAGAACAGGAGGAATTTGTCATTTGCTTTGGGGCTTGTCTCAAAAACAATCAGCTATGGTCTGGAGAGCTGACCTACAACTATGGAAAAATTTGACCACACATGTGAATGCATTGGCCACTCTGCTGTGAGAAGTCCAATGTCATCAGGGCCATTGCGTGAAAGAGGCAATTCAAAGCACACTGGGCTTGAACATAGAGCTTTTCCTCTATAAGGAATATATTTCCCAACTATTCATCTAATAGACCTTTTCTACTCTTTAACTATATACAAAGAAATGTATGGGCAAATGCTCCAAGCTAATTTATAAATATTTCTGGTGCTACTGCAATATTCTAAACATATTTGGCTCAGATTTAAATGTTAGGTGTGTGTGTGTTTAGAGAACTTTATTTCCTAAGACTGTATCAACATTAGCCTAACGAATATTTCAAACACCCAATATGTGCTATGAATGGTGCAAAAGGCTAAATGCATGGCAAAAAGAGCAAGAGGAAAAGTGCCAAGATGCTAGAATGGAAGATTGGGGCCAGATTGTGTTATGCTATGCTTTTGAATTTGGAACATATTTTGTCTTATAGGACAAGGTTGGAACATATGCTTACCTTGAAGGAAAAGCAGTGTCAGTACTGGCTACCTGGAGAGCTGTGACGGAAACCAGTCTATGACTGAAAGCCGCTTTCCTGATAAATCATGCCACAGGAGGTGAGAGTGAGGGTGACCGCCCACATGATAAGTGTTTGTCATTCTTTGTTTTGTAGTCAAAGGCAACCACTGGAAGTGTCTGGCAAAGGAAATGGGTCTCATCAGGTCTCTGCTTAAGAAGACTGTCAACAGGTCAACAGTGAGGGAGATGAATTAGAGAAGGAGCAATTAACATATTTGATCTCCCTTCCTAGGTAGCTCTTTTCTAGACACAGGAGACACTAGCTATCTCCCTGAGCACCCACCTTCTCAGTTTATGGGAAGGCAGGTTACTGTGGGACAGGTTACTGCAATGGATGGAGGATTGCTGCCCCACTCTGCCCACCCATGAAAGGAGGGCAATCTTCATTCACTTGTCTTGTGGGAATTGAGCCGTACATTTGTTCACCTCTCAGATTACACGACCAAGTTTCATGTTACACAAGAGACATTCTCTGAACTCCAAGCTGAGTATCATCCTGCTAAATATTACAAACTCATTCAGGAAAGTGAATTCCTATCTTTTCACCCAAAGTAGCCTCCTGAATATGCTGGTATCTGAGTACATTTCACCAAAATGAGAAGCATTTCTCAGAAAGAGAAATAGCAGCCAACAGTACAATGTGTTAGAGTTCCAGCAGGAAACAGATGGCACTCTCAAACTCAGTGAGGAGTGTTAACAAAAGAGTGATTTACAAAGATGTGGAAAGATTTAGGGACGTGTACAGAGGATGTTGAAGGACCCTGGGGCTAAAACAGCAGAGGTGATGGTGATTGGTTAGCTCTTCGTTACCACCAGGTTTAAAGGAAAATGTGCCAGTTCCAGGTCTCAGGGTGGGTAGCTCTAAGGAAAGGGTCACTGGAGAAGAGCCATGACATTTGATGGAAAGACGTGGCCAACCTGTGTATACGGCAGGCAAAGAGTTAAATGCACAGCCTCCTTCTCATCCCACTGGGGCTGAGAACCCATTGATGTGGCCTGTACAGATCAGCCTGCAGCTCACAGACTAGAACAGAGGAGGGTGGAGTGTGGGTCTGGAAGGCAAAGAGAAAATAACAAGCTCAGTGCAATTTTTGGTATGTGATGAATTCACATGAAATAATAACGATAAGTGTGGCAACTCAGCTCCCACTTTCACTCTTTAAACCCCAGGGAGAGAGCAGACCTTATTTACAAATTATTGTGTATATCTGTTCTAACGTGGCTGGGGATACCGGAGGATCTGACTCGCTGTCTCTTGCTTGCATAACACAGACAACACGCAGGAAAAGCTGTAGGCTCTGCTCACAAAAGCTACAAGGAGATTACACACCCACAGACACCTGGGGAAATAGATGCTCACTGGAGACATACAGTAGACCATCTAAGGGCCAGAGGAGAAAGTGGGATGAGACTTTTTGGGAAATGAGGAAATTCAAAATCAGGCAGTTATACAGGGGAATCTAGAAAGCCACATGCATAACCAAGTAAGACATATGCTCAGAAGAAAAAATAAGAAGACCTAAAAGTTTCACCTAAGTCTGATCCCTAGTCTCAGAGCAAACCTAACTAAGTAGAAGGAATACCCCAGCACAGAGTCAATCTACCAAGACTGGGAGTTGTAATTGCGCTCTCTCTTTTTTCTCTCTGTGTTTTTTCTTTGTCCGTTTCAGCTCCTGGCATTCAAAGAAGTTTCTATCAAAACGTTAGTTGAACACAAACTAAAGTAAAAGAGATTTCAGTGAGAACACATGGCAAGAAATACACTTTGCAAAAATGGTTTGGAAAAGTCTCAAAACAAATGGACTATCATAGCCTTCAACAATCAAACAAACAACAAAAAGTGAATTCTGGGGAAGGGGGGAAATCTGATTCCCAGACTTAACACATTATAATGATCAAATGCCAAATTTTACTTTATCTCTAAAGACAGAATTAGGTTGGAAGGGAAAGGAAGAAAAAGATATTTAATGCAAATAGTAGCTAAAGAGAATTGGGGTGGCTATACTAATATTAGAGAAAATAGACTTTAAGTAAAAAATTATTACAAGAGACAAAGAAGGATATTATATATTGATAAAATATCAATTCAGCAAGAAGATATAACAATTATAAACATCAGAGCTCTAAAATATATCAAGCAAACATTGAAAGAATTGAAGGGAGAAATAGATACTGTAAGATAATAGTAGGAGACTTCAATGCCCCCACTGTCAATAAAGAATAGAACAACCAGACAAAAAATCAATAAGGAAACAGTGGACTTGAACAACACTGTAGACCAGCAGAATCTATCAGATATATACAGAACACTCACCCAACAATAACAGAAAACACATTTTTCTCAACTGAACATGAGCATTCTCCAGGACAGACTATATGTTAGACCACAAAACAAATTTTATTAAATGTTAAAAGATTGAAATCATATAAAGTTTCTTTTCTGAGCATCCTGGAATGAAGCTAGAAATCAATAACAGAAGGAAAACTGGAAAATCCACAAATATGTGCAAATTAAACAACATATTCTTAAATAACCAATGGATCAAAGAAGACATCACAAGGGAGATTAGAAAATATCTTGAGACAAAAAGATAATGAAAAACATAACATACCAAAATTAACGAATGCAGAGAAGCAGTGCTAAGAGGGAAATTTATAGCTGTAAATGCTTACATTAAAAAAAAGAGGGCTTCCCTGGTGGCGCAGTGGTTGAGAGTCCACCTGCCGTTACAGGGGACACGGGTTCATGCCCCAGTCCGGGAGGATCCCACATGCCACAGAGCGGCTGGGCCTGTGGGCCATGGCCGCTGAGCCTGTGCATCCGGAACCTGTGCTCCGCAATGGGAGAGGTCACAGTGGTTAGAGGCCCACTTACCGCAAAAAAAAAAAAAAAAAAAAAAAAAAGAGAAAAATCAATAGCTTAACTTACTCTTTAAGGAACTAGAAAAAGTAAAGCAAACTAAAGCTAGCAAAAGGAAGGAAATAATAAACATTAGAAGAGAGATAAACAAAATAGAGGATAGAAAAACAATAGAGAAAAATCAACGAAACCAAAATTTGATTCTTTGAAAAGATCAACAAGGCTGACAAACCTGTAGATGGATTGACTAAGAAAAAAGAGAAGACTCATATAACTAAAATCAGAAATCAAGTGGGACATTATGACTGATTTTACAGAAATAAAAACTATAAGAGAATATTATGAACATTTGTATGCCAACAAATTGGATAACCTAAATGAAATGGACAAATTCCTAGAAATACATAATTACCAAATCTGAATCATGAATAAATAGAAAATACGAGTAGATTTATAACTAATATGAAGATTAATCAGTAATCGAAACCTCTCAAAAAGAAAAGTCATGGGCCAAATGGCTTCACTGGAGAATTCTACCAAACATTTGAAGAAAAATTAACATCGATCCTCAACAGTTCCAAAAAATTGAAGAAGTGAGAACATTTCCTAACTCATGCTATGAAGCCAGAATTACCCTGTTAGCAAACCCAGCAAAGATGCTATAAGAAAAGAAAACTACAGATCAATATTCTTTATGAACATTGATGCAAAAATCCTCAACAAACTACTAGCAAGCTGAATTCAACAGCCTATTAAGAAGGTCATATGCCATGGCCAAGTGAGAGTTATTCCTGGAATGCAAAGATAATCCAATATACAAAAATTAACCAATATAACACACCACATTAACAGGATGAAGGAAAACCCCCTGCATGATCATCTCAACTGATGCAGAAAAAGCATTTGACAAACTATCAAAATATCAATATACAAAATATTAATTACCACTTCTCTTTATTTGGGATGTGCCATGTGCCAAGCAGTACCATTAGGCATTTGAAATAGAATGTTTCGAATCCGCAAGGCAACACCCTAAGATATGTAATATTATATTAGCACATCCCTCTTACATATGAAGAAACTGAGGCTGAGGCTTCAAAACTGAAGTCATATGTCAAAATCACATACATAGTGAGAAGTAGAGTAAGTACATACGTTCTAGATTTTCAGCTTACAAAGCCTAGGACATGTCTACTGTGTGTCGTGGCTTTTGCTTCTGCTGTTTGTTTGTTTTATCAAACCATTTTATTGAGGGGCTTCAGGGAAGGAATGAACCCTGGGAGGACAATGAAGATACAATGTCCTTGTCCCAGGTGGGATCTCCCCAGCTTCACAGTTGCTGAAATCTGCTTCTATATGAAGGAGAATCAAAATGAAGGTACCAAGAGCTGATTTGAGAAAGTCACTACCTAACTGATGGGCTTAATAAAATGGCCTTTGATGTCTTCACCCCTGTCCCCATCCCGACTGGTAATAAAGGGCTACAATTTTGATTGCATATTAGCTTTCATTGCTGGAATGGAGGTCTGGCCCATCTCACTCCCAAACTGACTTTGGACTGCTGGATGATGTCTCTTCCCTTTCCACCGTCTCCCCAGGGAAAGATCGGTTCACCTGGAACCAGCAGCCCAAGGATAGAGCAGACCCCACGCGGCAGCAGAAAGAACAGAAAACAAAAAGGCAGTTAATAAACTGAGAAAGCTGGGATCGATCTGGTTTTGACTCAGAGTCATACTCTGTCTCTCTCGGAAAAAAAAAAAATCTCTCTAAAAGATTGGTGCCAGCTCACTGTACTTGAGTTATAAATAAAAGTCGGAATTAGAGTTTCCAATTTTCTAATGAGTTTTAATGGATATATTGTTTAGCTTCCTGACAAATTGATGAAATGCAGACCAACTAAATTGCAAAAATGCCTCTGACATTTGTTTACTTGGACGATTACAAGAAAAGAGATTGTTCAAGATTATATCCTGTTTTTGGTAGTGAAACCCAAAAAGCTGCTTCTGCTGACTCCTGAATTTGTACATTTTCAACCTGAAAAATCGCTTTGCAGCTAATACCTTGCTTTAGCCCCACAGCTGGGGAGGCGGTGTACCTATCAGGTCAAGTGCTTCTGCCCTATGAATGGTGGAAATGGTGACATCTCCAGACTAGGAAGTAAAAGAGCATTTGAGGATCCAGCTTTTGTGGATGAGGTGAAGGGGCATTCACCTAACCTAAAAGCCTGGGTTTTTCTAAGACTTAGAGATTGGGGATTTCTGGGGGACAGCTGCTGGTATGTGAACTCCTTTTCACTGGAGTTATCCACAGAAGTAACCCCCCATTTTGTTTAGGTTCCATTGATTGCCCTCTGCTCTTTGATGGTTTTTACAGCCTCCCTTGTCTATCACTGGGCGTGCGTGTAGAGTGACAATGACAGAGGAAGCACTTAATGTTAATCAAGACATGAAAGCCTTTAAATGCTATATGTCATGTGAATGCTGGCTGCTCTAAAAAGTTATGTGATGTTATAATATGGTATGTCATGCCAGTTTCATCATTCCAACCCAAGTTGTCTTATGTGAACCTGGTCTATTAAAGGGAAAGCCTTCCTCCTTTAAGAAAATAGAAGTTAAAAAAATAAGAAAAACAAAAACCTCTTTCATTTCCACTTCTCACCAGGTCAGGTGACTTCTGTTATCTTCTCTGGGTTGAAGGCTTCAACCACGGGAAATAGAGTGGCATTCAGCAAGAATTTTCCTATCACTGAGAAAATCTGCTTATTAAGTTTGCCAGAAGCTGTCTACCTCTCAGCCAAAATGACAGGCTGGCGAATCCCATGCCAGTGGGTGTGGGCGGCTTATCGGGCTCTCATCTCTGAAGGCAGAGCATACAAGTAGGTCACAGGCAAAGGAATTGGTGGCTTCCTTTCAGTCTTGCCTTTCCAGTTGGGATTTTAAAGAAAACCTCTGGAGTGGAGGCTTGGAGGCAAGTTAGCAGGTATGGGATACCTGGGGACCAAGTATAGCCCTGATCATGAGAAACGATTAGGAGGACAAAACCCACGTAGGCTAAATTAGAACCTGTGGTACCATCCCTTCCTACCAAAATATTTACTAAACCCTGAAATCAAAGACTGGCAAATTCCCAAAGATCAACTCTATCCTCTGGGGTTTGTCAAAATCAATCCCATCCTTCTGGGTCTTAGGAGATGTGACCCTTGCCCTCTGCCTGTCTGCACTTCCGAGTTCTGACCATTAGTCAACTCTGCTGTCAGCATTAACTTTTGTTCAAGTTCAAATCTGGAAATATCTTCCCTTTATTCTCTGTGTTCCTTTTCTCAACCCACTGCAACACTCCCCTGTCAAAGAAAGCCTTTGTAGAGCTCAAAGTAAAATGCTGTTTCAGAATGGTCACCACGCCAGGGTGTAGCCTGCACTCAGCAGAATAGAAGCGGAATGTGGCCTTTGGCTTGTATAATTGTCATGTCTAAAAATAGCAGAGACGCCCCTTACTGTACTGGTGACACAGACCCATGAGGGATGAATAATCATCTTGACAGTCATTGGGGGTGGGTAAGCAATAGAGAACAATGAGTAAAAACTGATCTCAAAATATAAAAATGAGGGGCTTCCCTGGTGGCACAGTGGTTGAGAGTCCGCCTGCCGATGCAGGGGACTCGGGTTCATGCCCCGGTCTGGGAAGATCCCACATGCCATGGAGCGGCTGGGCCCATGAGCCATGGCTGCTGAGCCTGTGCATCCGGAGCCTGTGCTCCGCAACGGGAGAGGCCACAACAGTGAGAGGCCCACGTACCACAAAAAAAAAAAAAAAAAAAAAAAAAAAAATATATATATATATATATATATATATGTATATATATATATAAATGAGTAGCACAAACTTCAAAGGATGTTTTCATTGTAAACTAGGGTTTTCGTTCCTTGATCAATTCCTCTGCCCCTTTATTCTTTATTTCTAAAACCTGAGTTTGCCCTCATTCACATCTTCTATTGAACAGGCTGCTATAGGGGAACACTCATACTCCACGGAGTTCTCTTTAAGGGGCCTGACTGCCAGACTAGAAGACGAACACAGTGTCAGTCAGTACGCCCAGGTCTCCAGAGATGGAAGAGTTGTGAACCCACACCCATCTGGTAAAGACACTTCCCCTACACTTTGCAATGATAAATCCACTTTTGCATTATGTAATTCAGATTTTCAGGTGACTATAAGCAGTCATTTCTCCCTTGCAAATGTAGGATACTCTTAACCAGCAATGTGCTCATTTTCAATAAATGGTAAAATAAAAGCAAGAACCATTCACTTGGAGTGAAAAGCAAAGTACATAACTTGACTTCTTTTTCTACTTATTACCCACGTTTTCCCCTTTCTCCTCTGGATTGCATGTATAAACACTGACATGAGGGCCAGTGTCTTGTATTTCAGAGCTACAGTGTTTTGATGATAACAGCACGTGGAGCCCTGGGGTGGAATGTCTTAGTAGCAGTTAAAGGTTAAGGAGCATGAGTAGACATGCTCATCAGTGTCTTTGAAGAAGGGCCACATTAAGTAATGCAAGGCCAAGGGTGAGATCTCTGACCGTCCTAAGCCTCTCTCTCCAAACTTCAAGACACAGCAGGTATTATTGCCACAAGTTGCCTTGGAGCATGTCTGGGCATGTCTGCAGCCTGGGGGTGGAACCTCAGCTGTGTCACGGAGTAAAAGATGCTCAAAGCTGGAAGGCACTTTTTAGTTCATAGAGGCCAATTTCCTTAATTCACAGTCTAAGCCCTGTGTAATTTAACTATGGCTGTCCAAGAGTATTTGCAAGTACTCTACACATTGTGAATCATTTTCATACGTATAATGTCATTTGGTTGTCCCCTTAAATTTGAAGTACAGATAATCATCCTTTTTTGCAGTTGAGGAAATTGAGGCTCAGAAAGATTAAGTGGCTAGTTCCAAATCATGAAACTGTAAGGAGTGGGGCTGAGACTGAGGCTCAGTTTTATACATTCTGTGCTCTTGTCACTAGGTTATGCCACCCTGTCTGCAGCTAGAAGAGCATACATCATCCAGCAAACCTTTATTGTGTGCTTTCTAGGTGCCGGTATCATACACAGCTCTGTAATCTGTGTTCCTGCTGCATCTAAGCCATTAATAAGATGATGCTGGACTTCCCCGGTGGTCCAGTGGTTAAGACTTCACAATCCCACTGCAGGGGGGCACGGGTTTGATCCCTGGTCATCCCGATGCTTTGCAGCATGGCCAAAAAAAAAAAAAAAAAAAAGGATGATGCTGCATAATCGGAATAAACTTTATCTTTTGGTCATTTTTATTTCATTAGAGAAATAAATACAAGGACTTTTTTTTTTTTTTTTTGGTCTTTACTTTCCTATGCAGGTAAGGAGTCTCATTTTGGCTTCCGTCATAAAAGTGGTACTAACATACCTAACAAAGATGATCATAAAATCTCCTGGGGAGGTACCTGGGAGAGTACCAAATCCAACTTTGTCATGTTTAGAGGTGAGAAGATTAACACCAGAAACTTCAAGTAACTTTTCTAAGGCCACACAGCTAGCTAGATGCTGAGACAAAACTGAAAACCAAAATGTCTGATTTATTTCTCCTAGAAAATAAATTTTAGTTTATTTCTCCAAGCAACGGAATCGTTTTCAGCCAAGTGTAGTTTGACTGCTTCCTATTAGTGCTTCTTTTTCGAGGACAGTTTTTACAAAGTGGTAAGATAAAAAGGGACACCTTTAGGTTTTAGGTTATATATAAATATGTATATACCTGATAGAAGCATACAGGAAGATTAGCAATTAAGCACATTCATCTGAAAAAAATGAGAAAAATGAAGAGCATCTCTGTTCTCACTTACATTTGCCCTTTTTAATCAAGACCATATGGAGCTAGAAAAGAACCAAGAGCCCGGCGTGACTGCCAAAGACAAAGAAAGAACAGCAGAGAAAGAAAACCGAGGGAAGAATGGAGTAGGGACGTGGTGCTGTTTCCAGCATCTCAGCACAGGGTCACACTTCCAGCTCTTCATCAGCTAAGAATATTTTGCTCACATTGGGCCAGTTCACGCTGCACAGGAAAGCCGGTAGCCATCCTCTCACAGCCCACCGCTTCCTGTGGGAGCCAGCGGATCAGGCTCAGCCCTGCCATTCCTTTGACTGACATGCTTCCAAGCCCGAAGAAGCAGCTCGCTGCTCACCCTGCCCTTTGGTGGAAAAGGGTCCACTGTCACCTCCCAACAGCGATCAGGAAACGACTGTCCATTTCTCAGGTGTCTTTTTCCCACCTGTGTGTCTGTGTGTGTGTGTGTGTGTGTGTAGGAAAGCTCAACCTTCTTCTGGCTCACAGCGCTCCAAGTGCTCACCATTCATGCAAGTTAATTATTTACAGTTGTAACCATAAGTTTTCTTTTTCCATGACAATGCAAGCAGCATTAGGTACAGGAAAAGACCTTCTAACGGACTCCTTCCACCCCTTGGTTACCACAACATCTCTTCTGCAGGTTCCAGAGCCTTGCACCTGCCCGCAGAGAGATGAGAGACACGTTGTTTCTTTACAGTCTCTCCTCCTAGGATAGGAAAAGTTCCTTGCTGAGTCTGCCTGCTGAGATTCCTTCTTTGGATTTTCATTCTTAGATCAACTTCTCATGAGGCCAAATGGCAAAAACAGATCAATAATATGGGCTCATTTAAGTGGTTTGAAAGCAGTGCTCAAAAATGTTTGCCCAGGGCTTCCCTGGTGGCGCAGTGGTTGAGAGTCCACCTGACGGACATGGGTTCGTGCCCCGGTCCGGGAAGATCCCACATGCCGCGGAGCGGCTGGGCCCGTGAGCCATGGCCGCTGAGCCTGTGCGTCCGGAGCCTGTGCTCCGCAACGGGAGAGGCCGCAACAGTGAGAGGCCCGCGTACTGCAAAAAAAAAAAAGTTTGCCCGTGATTATCTTCAAACTTCTTCCCAGCAATCCTCTGCCCTTCTCTTCCCTCGTCCTGCTCCCCTCCCTCCTTGACTACCTGTAGGCCACCATCCCCAAGCAACTGCTAAGCAGTTCTGTCGTTCCAGCCTCCCACTTGGTGTTCCAGCAGGCGTGACATGGGAACCAGGAAGAGGATGTAGCTGGCTGACCTTGTTCAAACCCCCTGTCCCCACAGCACTGCTTTTCTGTCTTGCTCCTCTTTGAGGGTTTTCCCTGGGGGCTCCCGCCCCTCACCCCAGCCCGAATCTACTCATGTGAAAAACACTGCTCTAGCTGGAAGGTTCTTTAAGCCAAATGAGCCCTCAGAGTCTCTGGTCTCCTTGCACCTGAGGGCGCTCACCCTGGAGCCGATTCTAGGCTGGCATTATGAATATGGTAACTTCTCGCTCAGGACCTGAGCCCAGTGCGATGAAATGATGTGCCCTCCATCACACACTTAGTGGAAAATGCAGTAACAAAAAGACTCAGATCTGAGTTTCAACTCCATTTTCTTTCCAGCATCCCAGTGTTGGCCGAGGCAAGCATCAGGCACCACTGGCACAGGGTCAGCTCAGAGGACTTGGTCCTTCGCTTTTTGATTATATTTCTTACTGAGTAGAAGGAAATATTTATTTTCATTAGGAAAGCTAAAGGAATAGAAGACCCAGACGTCCTGGGTGGGATTGTATAATTCATAGAGAACTCCGTGGAGGGCAGGGCACAGGAAAAGAGAATGATTGATGTGCCCAAAGGTTCAAGAAATGAAAGAAACCCAAAGATCTTCATAAATGTCAGATTCTCAGATATTCTAAAGACACTCTTGCTCAGTGTTTTCCACATTTTTAAACCCACGTTCTCACACAATGCTTTTACAATGAAGCCACCATGAATCTCTAAAACCCAAGAAGATTTTGAGTAATTTCACTTGTTATATTTGGGATCATGAAAATATACACCCTTATAGATTTATAGGCGTCCCCAGGGCAACTAGGTACTTCTCCTCCCCACATCCACTGATAATCCCTGTAGCCCAATCCTGCAGGTGAAGAAAATGCCAAGAGATGACCTGCCTAAGATCCTCTAGCTGGTTAGCTGCCTGCCCAAGATAAGAACATATGTTTCCTGTCTTCTAGTCAAGAGCTTTATCCTCTATAATGTCCTGTGTCCCAAGAGTTCAAGTGTATCAGAAATGTGAGCTGTACTTAGAGTATTCAATTCTTCAAATTCTTTAAAGCGCTCAAAATATTTCCTTGGGGAAGAGTTATTCTAGGCATCTTCTGGGAAACAAGCACATGGTATATCCATTATCCAAATGGCTCTTTAGTCAGAGAAAGAAACGTTGTTGTTAGCTGCAGAGAATAGAGCCCCAGCCAAAGTCTCAATCTGCCTCTGAACAAAGGGGTGGGAGAGTGGATGAGAAGAAGAATTACAGAAAAGAAGACACCAGTGTCCACTTGAATTTGGCATAGTGAAAACTGATGAACACATAGCCCAAAGCAGTGTAAGCCCTCATTCCTAGACTTAAAATTGTAAGAAGAAAACTAATCAGCCAAGTGAAATGAGAATTATTAAATGCTTGGAAGTGCCTCAGGAATCTTTAGAAATTTAAGCAACACTCTATAATTAATACATATGGGATTTTTGTTTTAAAGAAAGGAAAAGTACAGCTGTACTGTGGACTCACAAAGGAAGATAGAGGATTTCATCTTGAAAGACAGAAAATGATCTCTCTCTGAGAATATGAAAGAAGGTGGACTCACACTGGAACATGCCTGAGAACTGCAAGGGACAGGAAAGGCCAGCAGCAGTCCCTGGAAGGAATGCGTGGGCAGAAAGATTATAGGAACTTTCAAGGCTTTTATAAAAGGATCGGAGAGAAAAGAAACATAGGAGGCCCATTAGTAAATCAGAAGAAAGATGGATTTAATGATGCACATGACATTATTGAGATCATGAACTGCATCATTAAATTCATCTTTTAAAAAGAAGAAAGAAAATATAGCCCCAGGAGTCTTTTTGTGGGGAGAGGAGGGGCAGGGAGGGTAGAAATCTGAATCTTTTAAAAAATGGTCACTTGTAAACAAGCAAATTTTAAAACCAAATGAATTCAAAAGCAAGCAAAGCTAATCAATGGTGTGAGAAGTTGAGAGAAGGATGACCTTGGAGAGGAGGGGTGGGAGGTTTCTGGGATACTGGTGATGTTCTATGTCCACACCTGTGTGAGATTCCGGGGGTGGGAAATTTTTTTATGAAAATTAATTGGGCTGGACACTGTGACCCATGTACTTGTGTGTATGTGTCATACAGTAATAAAAAGTAAAAATAGAAATGAAATGAGAGTTTTGAAAAAGGTAATTATTAAAATGATAGTGATGTGACACCAGAATCCAAGATGGGGTGGTAAGGTGATGGAATTATCTAGCAACACACAGATAGTTTCAAAAATCATTAGAGGGCTGAAACTTAATAGAATAGCAATCAATCAGGGTACAACCACATTTTACTTTGCAATCAATATATTCCTGTACAATTATATGTGTATGCATTTATGCATGTAATTTTGTGGTGGATAGTTCTCATTAAAAAGAATCTTATACCCCATTTGAAATTAAATCACCACTGTCTAATTTTTCTTATTTAAAAGCAAATCCAAATTTCCATATATACAATTTGTTTAAATTGAAGTGTATCCAAATTGGCAGAAAGGAATGAAATCTCATAGCCATATGTGACTTTTAAGAAAAAGACTAGTCAATTCAACCAGAAATAATTTGATTGCTAATTACGTGGCCAATTCAATACTAGTTATCACTGAGGATAAAAAAGAAGTAAAAGATTTTGTTTCTGTTAAGGACTAGTAATCTGGTTGGGGAGAGAAGACTAATAAATGTGACTGGCACAGACATGCTACATTGTTCACTCAACGCTGTCTCTAAGTGGTCATATGAATGTAATAGTATGAACACATGGTATCTTAAATAGAGTATGATTTTGACTTTCTCTTTTCATAAAAAATGGTGAAATAAGAACTACTATATTGATTGAAATTTGTATAGACTATAAACTGAAAACTCGTTTCATAGGAATTATCTGATGGAGATCAAGTTAGATGTCATTTTATTAAACAGGTTCATTAAAATTTTCTAAGAAATTCTTTACAACAATAAAATATGCAGTTGTTTTACTAATCCATAACATTCTGTGAAAGCTCTAGAACATTTTAAAAGGGGGGAGGGGAGGAATAAGGAGATATCTCAAGTTGAATGCCAGTACCACTGGAAATCAGTTACCAACATGGTATGTGGGAAGACATTGGTCAAGTCCAAGTGCTAAAAGCAATGCTGAGGTCAGAGTGCACAACAAACTACATTAGAATTGGGAACATGACTTAGTAGGAAATGGCAAAACAAATAAGCAGAGTCTAGGTCTCTGTCTACACAGTAGTGAAAACTCCCATGTTGAAAAGGAAAAAATAGTCTAGTAGAATGAGCAATAGCTCATCCGAATGTCCACATTTCAGCCTTGTTTCCAACCACATCTGTGAATGAATCAGAAGTTTCCCTCAGTCGAGTTGACTTCTGGCTGAGTACAATAGGCTGAATAAGGCTTCCCCCAAAATATCTCTGTCCTAATCCCAGGAGCCTGTTACTGTTACCTTATATGGCAAAAGGTACTTTGCACATGTAATTAACATAAGGTTTTTGATACGGGGATACTCAGGGGCTCAATGTAATCCCAGTGGTCCTTATAAGAGGGAGGTGGGAAGGTCAAAAGAGGAATTAGAAGATATATGACCATGGAAACAAAAAGTTGAGCAATAAAAGGAATGGATTGTGCACGGACCAGGGAAGGCAGGCAGACTCCAGGAGCTGGAAAACACAAGGATGTGGATTCTACCCCAGACCCTTGAGACAGACCCAGCCCTGTGGACACCTGGATTTTAGCCCAGTGAAGCTAATTTCAGACTTCTGGTCTCCTGAACATGAGGGAGTCCATTGGTGGTGTTTTACACCACTACCTTTGTGGTAATTTTTTATGGCAGCATTAGGAAACTAATACACTGTGTAAGACAATCAGTCTACTTAGACTTGATTTTCTCCAGGATGCCTGTCATGTCAGGCACTGGATTGGAGCATAGCTTTTGCAGAGTAACAGGTAGTTCACTGAGAAGCAGGGTCTCCTTTCAGGGTATTTCTTATGCCACTTTGAGTTTTTTTCACTGTTTCTGTGGCTTTAGAAATTCTAAGCTTGAATTTTAAATCCACGATGAAGCCCTTGGTATTATCAGCTCTGAATTATTGCAGGAAGCCAGTCCCTGAGCTAGCTTCCTGAAATTCATATCTATCAAGGCTATGGCCCACCTCCAGAATGCATGGGGACTGGTACCCAAACTCCAGGAAAAAAGAAACTAGCCACATGGCTAAAGAAAGGTTGTTATAGCACACTTAAAACTAATATAATATTGTATGTCAACTATATTTCAGTTAAAAAAAAAGAAAGATTGTTACACTTGGAAAATCATAGATGATTAAGACATCAGCTCTAAAGTGTAAGTTTTAATGTGTTTCTATAGGGATTGTTTGACTCAAATGTCCTTTTAGTAAGTAATTTGTTCCCCATCTCCACAGCAGCAAAAAAAAAGGTGGGGGGGGAATGATACTTTTAAAGAAAGGGCTTATCCATTAACACATTTTCCTCCCTTACTGGATCATCAGCTCCTTGAGGATAGAGTCCATGAATTATTACTCTTTGGTTCCACAACAACTAGTTGAGTGCCTGCTCAATAGTAGCTGATGAGACTTTTTTTTTTTTTTTCCATAAAGGAGGGGAAGAAGGAAGAAGGAAGAAAGGAGAAAAAGAAACTCTTTTATTTTATTTTTTATTTCTTTTGGTGTGGTACGCGGGCCTCTCACTGTTGTGGCCTCTCCCGTTGCAGAGCACAGGCTCCGGACGCACAGGCCTATCGGCCATGGCTCACAGGCCCAGCCGCTCCGCAGCATGTGGGATCTTCCCGGACCGGGGCACGAACCCATGTCCCCTGCATCGGCAGGCGGACTCTCAACCACTGTGCCACCAGGGAAGCCCAAGAAACTCTTTTAAAAAATATTTTTCTTGAAATCGTGAATTGGGGAACCTGAGTGGATTTCATCAGTCAGGAGCTGATTTTAAAAATTCATTTATAAAATTTAAAAATTCATTTATAAAAATATTGGTTTACTTTTTCATTAGTATCAGCCTACCAAGTAAGCTTACTACTGAGCCTAGATTGGAGAACAAAAATTAGGTACAATGGTTTGGGTATTGAAAAGTGATAGAAAATGCTAACATTGGTGAATGAAATTTCGAATGGAATTTGCAATAAATATTTTGGGTATTTTCACGCTAAATAACTAGCTCCACGTTTTTTTTGGTGACTTTTGTTGTAAAACTGAGCTAACTGTATGCAGAACCTTAGGGAAGATTTCATACATTGTACGACCATGAAAATATTGGCATAAGAAAGATACTTGTCAACTCTTCTAGAAACTTAAGTAGAATGATAAGAAGTTAATACGTTAAAAGAAAAAGGTTAGTGTTTAAATAGGAAGAGCTCAATATATATTTGTTGTTTGATCAAATCTTTAGTAATGATGGCCCTAAGAGGAGAAGCATTTTAATGTGGAGACAGGAAGTACTTGAGTTACTTGTGGGATTGATGCAAAAACAAATGCTTACCAAATGTTGTAAGCTTTATTCAACTCTTCTAGGCTTATCATTCCTTTTTTTTTTTTTTTTTTAGTTTATTTATTTATTTATTTTTGGCTGCGTTGGGTCTTCATTGCTGCGCGCGGGCTTTCTCTAGTAGCGGCGAGCGGGGCTACTCTTCGTTGTGGTGCATGGGCTTCTCGTTGCGGTGACTTCTCTTGTTGCAGAGCACGGGCTCTAAGCACACGGGCTTCAGTAGTTGTGGCACATGGGCTCAGTAGTTGTGGCTTGCGGGCTCTAGAGCGCAAGCTCAGTAGTTGTGGCGCACGGGCTTGGTTGCTCTGCGGCATGTGGGATCTTCCCGGACCAGGGTTCGAATCCTGGCATGGGTTCTTAACCACTGAACCACAAGGGAAGCCCCTAGTCTTATCATTTCTTTTTCTTTTTTTTTTTTTTTCCGGTACCCGGGCCCTTCACCGCCGTGGCCTCTCCCGTCGCGGAGCACAGTCTCCGGACGCGCAGGCCCAGTGGCCATGGCCCATGTGCCCAGCCACTCCGCAGCATGCGGGATCCTCCCGGACCGGGGCACGAACCCGTGTCCCCCGCACCGGCAGGCGGACTCCCAACCACTGCGCCACCAGGGAAGCCCCTTATCATTTCTTAAGTGTGTTAGAATTTGCAGTATCCAGGCAAGGATGACAACCTATATTGACAAAGATGGTCTACATGATTTGTGTATGATTTGTACAAGGTATGGCATTAGACTAGCCTTGTGCTGGACCCCACCAGGAAGGGGACCCTCCATGCTCCACAGTGAAGGCATCTTCCCAGCACAGAAACAGTGGGAATTCAGGAAACATGGATTCGAGTCCAACTATGACCTTGTGAAAGTGACTTATTATCCTCAGACTTCAGTTTCCTCTTTTGGAACATGAGGGGGTTAAATTAGAGCACTGCCCAAGTCCCTTCCTTTTCTGAAATCCTATAACTTTACACCTGGCCTAGAGAACAGCGCTCTCCATTAAAAAAGAATTTTGTCCTCGGTCAGGTTCTTCTGCCCTAAATATTTCAGGTCTTGACTTGTACACAATAGGGAGCAAGAGGCACCTCCTTTTGATCCTGCGGTTAAAAATATTTAATTCTTTGGTGTTGGAAACATTTTCTTCAACTCAATATTGTAACCTTGACATAGCTGGATTTGTATGTAACTATAAACACACACTATTGGCAAGACCTCATGAAATAATTGACTTACAGTGACCTTGGGGCTGGCAGCATAACAGCTCAAGTTTCTCATTAGCATTCTGTGCCAGATAAGATAATTTTCCTCCCATTCAGCTGATTTTCAGCCTTTGTTTGTTGGGAGGTGGGTAGTGAGAGCTTTAAAATGCTCAACATCATATGTTATGATGTGAATTTCAGCAGCCTATTTTGGGGAGCTATTTTTAATCTCTTAATACATGATTAATGTGACCACTTTCTCCTTATCACTCTTAGATTTAATTAACAACTGGTGTGAGTACTCTTTTTGGTCGTGATCCCAGACTATTAAGATTTTGAATCATGAATGCAGGCATGTTGGTTAAAAAGCCAACAAAACTGTTTTTGATGGGACAAGAGTGTCTCTGTGGGCTAGTGAGTTTTGTGAAGTCTGTTTGCAAGACCACATAAGGGATTGATTATAAAATACATTTAAGTGGTCCTGCCATTCAATTAGAAAGGACTGTAACAAAAGTGAACTGTATTGCTCCATAAAAACCTCACGTATAAGCTTAATGAGCATTTCTATTGTATAGAAAAAGACTTGGAAAGGTTACTGTTCAGCCTAAGTTATTCTCTTTCTTTGTATTATTCCTTTTCATATCAATTATATAACTGAGGAAGAAAGATGCTGGCTGCACCTCTAATATTTGACTGCTCCCATAAAGGCTATTTGTTCCTCCTAAATTAGAATCTGGTTAAATGGTGAGCAGTAGCCTTGGGGATAGGATCTTGATTTACCAAAACTGATAAAAATGTGTTTCAAGATATCTGGGAACCACGTGGCAAAATAAGACCTTTTGATCAATCTTCAGGAAGTAGATATTAACTGGAACTTATCATCTTTTCTTACTCCTGCCCACTTTATTATTCTCATCACAAATTAAAAATAATACATCAACCAAAAATGTTTAATCCCCTTAGTATTTACCCAAACTAACCAAAAGTATGAATTTGCAGTGAATCAAAGTTGTAGGACCTTGAAAAAGAAAATGGGTGAAAATAAATGAATGGAAAGAGCTTAGTACAAGGGCTGATACATTTTAGATGCTCAGTAAAAATGATAACTATTATTAACAACATAACATCTTTGACTTTGCCATTTGTCTTTTTGTTAATTTATTTCAGAGCAATCATACACCAGCCTTCTGTTCTGTCTTCTTCTTGCTGCTGAGGGATCTGATGCCTAAATTCACAGTAGCAAAATTCCTCTAGAATTAATTAACACATCCCATAGGATAAGTTATTATGGGATTTAAACTGCATCTCTAAAAATTGTATTATTACATTTATAAATTAAAAATCAGTTTTGAAAGGGGGTTCAAAATGGAGTCATTTATGGAGTCAAGAGGTATATACTTTTACTCCAAAAGACATTGGCTTGTGGATAATGTTATTTATCTTATAAAAGAAACAGTGTACTAATAAAATATCAGGAAGCTTCAGGAAGCTACTTGGAAGTTGATAATTTGAGCTTTGAGGGAATTTCAATCCAGACTCTATAATAAACTTTATTTGATAGCTTAGGAAACTTAGTCATCTACCTTAATTTCTTCATCTATAAAATGAGAATTATGATATAACAGAGGATTCATATTTTATAAAATTATGGTAGAAGTGTACATTCCTAGAAGAATTACCCTGAAATAAGGTACATTCCCTTCTTAGCATAATGGTGTAAAGTCACTTCTGACCAGGAAGATGGGTGAGATGGATCATCCTGATGCATGTGTTTCTGTGATTTTGTGATTCTATGACTGCCCCAGATGGGGTAATGCCACTAGTTCTGAGTAGATGAAGTTGAGGTGGCATAAAGAGAAGGAATCATGGTTATGGGAGAAAAATAATCTGAACCTCCACTTTACCTTCCAAGCTGATAAAATCTGCTTCTATTCAAATTTGAAAGAGTACATATTTCAAAAATATATACTGGCTGATTATAGAGCTGTGACAGTAATGATGCCAAATCAAATTGGATAAATGTTGCCGGGTACATAGAAGGCCCTCAGTCAATGTTTGTAAAATTAAACCTGAATATAAATGATTGCAAGGCATTTTGGAAATTAAAAATTCCTTGAAATAGTAGATATCAAAAATACGAGCCAACTATTATTCAGAAAAAATTAAAGATTAAAGATGAAATGATTAGATTCCTAATCAATGATTCATCTCATAGGGATTTTCTGAGAAATGTTTAATTGATGAATATAAAGACTTTGGATTTTTAAATGATCTTTTGAATGCATTTTTAGCTTGTTTTATGAGTTTGCACATTTCACCTCTTTATCATCATATATTTATCGGCTGACTACCAGATGTCAGATACTATTCTAAGCCCTGGGGAAGCAGAAGTGAATAAACAGGAGAAAAATCATACCTTCATGAAACTTCCTTTAGAGCGGGGGAAACAAACAAATATGAAAAAGACATAGTATCTCAAAGGTAATGTTATATAGAGACAAGCAAAACAGGGAAGGGGGGAGGAGAACGCTTGGAGGAATGTGTTTTCATTATAAACAGAGTGGTCAGGAAAGCCTTGCTGAGAAGATGCTTCTGAGCAAAGATGTGATTCTGGAGGCAGGTAGTGAGCCCTGGGGGATCCTGGGGGACCGGCATCCCAGGTAGAGCAAGGAGCACCACCTGTGGAGGCGCTGTGCCCTGGCTGTTTGAGGAAAACAAGGAGGTCACCGTGGCTGGAGTGGAGTTAGCGAGGGTGACAGTCAAGGCATTTAGATGTCGGGGGGGGGGCGTGCGTGGTTTCATGGAATCAGATCGCACAGAGCCTTTCGGTCAATATAAGAATTTATGCTTTGAGTCTGAGATGGGTGACCATTCACGTTATAGACATAACATAAAATTTATCATTTTCACCTTTTTTAAGTATACAGTGCAGTGGCATTAAGTACATTCACATGGCTGGGCAACTATCACCATCATCCATCTCCAGAACTTGTTCATCTTGTCCCACTGAAACTCTATACCTGTTCAACAATAATTCCCTTTTCCCTCCTACTCCCAGCTTCTGGCAACCACCATTCTACTTTCCTTGTCTATGAATTTGCCTGTTCCACATACCTCACTCGTATAAGTGGAATCATACTACATCTGTCCTTTTGTGAGAGGCTTATTTCATCCACAGGTGGATGCTCAGATTGCTTCAACCTTTTGGTTATTGTGCATAGCACTGTTATGAACATTGATGTGCAAGGATCTCTTTGGATCCTTACTTTCAGTTCTTTTGGGTCTATACTCAGAAGTGGAATCATTCAAGGCTTTTGACTAGAGGGTTGGCAGTTTTCTCTGTATTACTCTGGCTGTTATGAGAAGAATAGGCTGTGAAGAGACCAGGGTGAATAGAGGTGACCTGTTAAGAAGATATTTTTTATTGGATCTTGAATATCTTCTGAAGGAAGAGCCCACAAGATTTTCTGGCAGGTAGGCTTCTGGGAGTGAGAAATAGAGACGGGGCTTCCCTGGTGGCGCAGTGGTTAAGAACCCACCTGCCAGTGCAGTTGACACGGGTTCAAGCCCTGGTCGGGAAGATCCCACATGCTGCAGAGCAACTAAGCCCGTGCGCCACAACTCTAGAACCTGCGCTCTAGAGCCCGCAAGCCACAACTACTGAAGCCCGTGCGCCTAGAGCCCGCGCTCCGCAACAAGAGAAGCCACAGCAATGAGAAGCCCGCGCACCGCAACGAAGAGTAGCTCCCACTCGCCGCAACCAGAGAAAGCCCGCGTACAGCAGCAAAGACCCAACGCAGCCAAAAATAAATAAAATAAAATAAATTAATTTTTAAAAAAAGAAATAGAGAGAAATCAAGGATGTCTCCAAGAAGTTTTCCTGTTAAAACACTGAAAATGTTCATCATTTGTCATTTTGAAATAAAAAATCGACTGATGAAAGTTTCTAAATGGACATATTTCTGCACATTTCAAAGGCCTACTACATATTTGCAGGGAAGATTCAGGTAGGTACAAAGAAGTCTATGCATTGACGTGGCTCTCCAAAGGTATATACTTGGTGATAGATACATCATCTTATATCATATACCACAAAATATATATATGTGTGTATGTGTGTGTGTGTGTGTGTGTGTGTGTGTATATATATATATATATATATATATATATATAGTAGGGCCCGTTGAGGCTTTCTGAGACCTTACAGGAAGCAAGAGATAAATGCTATGTGCAAATATGACAAAGCCTCAGAAGTCGTGACCCAACATTTTTTGAATGCCTAGGAATCTGACACAAGTTTGGTTTATTTTTGAGCAAATATATTAGAGCTAAAATCTAAATGTTTATTTTCAATAAAAACTTTCATATTTACTGTTAACAATATTATTATAACAATATATAATAATATTATAAAAATAATATTTTACAATAATATTATAATGATAATATTTTAGTATGAAAATGCTAAATGAATCAACCTGAGGTTCAGTAGCTAGGCTTTTGTTTCTCATTACTAATACCATGCACACAAATGCTCTGTAATTATTATTTTTGAAAAAAATAACAGCTAGAAGTTTAAAGAAAAATTTTTTTAAATCCTCTATTTCTTAAGCATTTGTCATGTGCCAGGCATTGTGCTCAGTCCTTTGCATGTCAAACTTTATCATCCTAACAGCTCCTGAGTCTATATGATTATTTTATAGATGGGGAGACTGATCTCTGAGAAGTGAATAATGTGTCCAAGATCACAGAGCTAATAAGTGGAGAATATTTTTGAGACTAATCAGTTGAGCAAATCATTTGCAGACTGGTTGAGAATTCAACCTCGTTAGTCTCAAAAGCTGCCTG
This sequence comes from Mesoplodon mirus, assembly GCF_964341445.2. NCBI lineage: Eukaryota > Metazoa > Chordata > Mammalia > Artiodactyla > Ziphiidae > Mesoplodon > Mesoplodon mirus. Next base: position 14,524,216 of record NC_138993.1, read on the forward strand.
ATCATGTACAAGGTACAGCCAGCAGGCAGATGGAAAGGGACTCTTATCCATCCCTGGACCCGCTTACACCAGAGTGTCTCAGGATTGGATGCTCTGGTCCATCAGAGCACACACCAGCTGGAAGAATGTCTTTTCAGAAGTCTGTAAACTTTTGAAAAAGATCTTTCCTTCCAGATACTCAACATCACCACAATTTCTCCAGAAAGGTTACCTGGGGATGACAGGTGAGGCTGCTAATTTTTCACTATGTGTGAGTCCAGTGTGAAATATGCAACATGAAACTGATAATGTCACTCACTCAAAATGCATCCAAGCTCCACCTCTGGGTGTGAAGCAGCCTAGCATCTGGGAAGCTAACCTTCTCTGGCTTGACTTATGGAAGTAATGGGCTTCATAGGGTAGCACAGGTCTGCTGGTGATGAATATATCTGTGCCTGTTAGATGAATAGCATCTCGTTCTTGTGTGATGGTACATGAAAAAAACAAATGATAGCGATGGAGACAAATTTGATTCATTCTAACAAATTAGTCAAACCCAAGGAAGGCATCATGGGAACCTCTGATCTATAGCCAATGGGTCAGAAGCAAAGGTGAACTGGAGATTGGCATCTGAAGTGGGTGTGGTGGGCTGGGTAGCAGGCAGCCTTGTAGGACTTAGCCTTTTACCTGTGGGATCTGACGCTATCTCCAGCTTAATAGTGTCAGAAAGGTGTTGAATCATAGGGCACCCAGCTGGTGTCAGAAAATTGCTTGATGGTATGGAAAACCCTCCACACGTTGTAACTGGTGATCAGAATTTTAGTAGTCTATTGATGGTGTTGTCCACTGCTGATCAATTATTCTCTTTGGAATCAATTTCTCGTGCTTTGATTTCAATGATCCTCCACTTGTGTTCCTTCTCTTACAATTGTATCAATCTCTTCTTAGTCTGCCTTAATGTGGACTCTTTCTTTACTCACTTCTTGAATTAAGTATGCCTAAATTTCTGTTCTCAGCTCTCTCCCTGGGTTCCACTGCATGCTCTCAAATGGTGACTTTATTCATTTCCAAGGCTTGAACTTCAAATCTATCCCTAAATTGATTCCTTAGTTCCATGAATTATTTCCAACAATCTTTTCGACATTTGAGCTATGATGTAATAACACCACGATGCTGAGTAATCCAGAGAAAGTCACACCTCTGACACAACTGCTCTGCTTTTGTGATATAAAAGAGTTTATCTTTCTGGTTTCACATTGTCAGTCAAGGTTCTTGGTTGGAGAGGGAAATCTGAGCAGAGAGCAAATTATTATAGGCTATCTGTGAGTTTTAGAATTGTTAGCAAGGCTGGGGAGGCAGACTTAAGGACTGGCATGGGACACCTCCAGGAGTTTATGTGGCTGGAATTACCAGTCCTAGTAAAGGAAAAGTTGAGCTTTGCTGACAGCCACTGCAGCCATGACCATGGACACTGTTGCCTCCACCACCATGACTGTGTCCCATGTGAGATGAACTAACTCTACCTGGTCACCATCTTAGTATCACATGCAGGATTCGGTCTCCAACTGGCACAGCCAATGGGCTGATCCTGGGTCACATTTCCTGCGCCTTTGGAGCAAGCAGAGGAAAGATCTAGCTGACCCAACACACAAAGGGGATTTCCACCCCACAGGAATGGGGAATGGATGTGGGACAGCACACCCCTCTCCTGATAAGAAATGTTACCATAGATTTCTCACGGCTACCTCAAACACAAGACACTTAAAGCAGGACACTGTCTGTTACCCAGGCAACTTGTGCCTGAAACATCTACCTCATGTACTCAGGCTAAGGAATCTTGCTTCACAAGGCTTTATTTTAATAGTTGTTTGGTTTTATTCAGTAATTGCATTGGTCAGAGTGTTAAATTTTGATCACTTCTTTCTTTTCTTTTCCAGTCCTGGCACATAGGTTTTGTTAGGAAGTGATTGATGAAGGAATGATTTAGGGACTCAAGGCAACACAAAGCGAGTCTCAAGGTAGAGTTTTATTGATCCAGGGCAAAATAATCTTAACTTGGATCCTTGCTCTTTTATGTGATTTTCATGATGGTTTCTCCCTTGTAATTTTCAATGAGCTTCAGTTACCAAGCAATGCTTTTTCAACCCCTGAAACACCAATGACAGAGAGCAGAACCTGGTGATTCAGGGCTTACCTTCTATTAGAAAAGGAATGATTATGCATAAATCTCATGATTAATATCTAAACCAAAATTGGTGTCTTTAGAACTGACTTCACTGGCAGATATTATTGTTTTGCTTAATGCCTTTTGGTTTGTATGTTGGATAATAGAAAACAGAAAGTGTGTTTGGTAAGCCCTTAGGAAGAAATTAGAGAAAAAACATGGACTTAGAATAAGGAGTCCACGTAAAGGGTTGAACAGTAGAGAGCGCTGGAAACAGTACCTTTTAACATTGTCTGAGTTTGTGCTGCTTTGGAAATCTTCTATATAAAGCTGAGACTGGTCCCTTCTTTTTCAGTTCTTCCACAGTGCTATCAATTGTTTGAAGAGGCCATTCCAGCAGAAATCAGCATATAACAATTGATTACTCCTCTCTCTTTCTTTTTCTCTCAACATTATTGAAGGCCTTGTTTCTTTTGATTCTTGTCAGGCATGGTATTTTGGAGTGCACACAGTATATCGTTGAGCATTGTAACCTCAAGGAAAATATTTTTGGTTTGGATAGGTAGCATGGTATTATTACTTAAGGCAGAACTTTAAAGAACTTTCATACAAGGGTCTACAACAATTGTATTTTTTTATAATATTTTCCCTTGCATTGTCATTTTAAGTATTTATCATTTTATAGTACATGTGTAAAGTTAAGATAGATTTTAAACATCTGAGCCTTGTATAAAATAATGATTCATTTATCTGGGTTGTATTGACTAAATATTGACAATAAATCTATTTTATACTAACTGAAATTTGTTAATCTAGCTCTGTAACATCTTGGAGCATAATTAAAATGAATACTCTCCCCATTTAAAAAAAAAAAAAAGAAAAGGAGAGCGTACAGAGGCAAAGCTTTCCCTGGTCTTTTTTTTTTTTTTTTTTTTTTGACCGTGTTGAGTCTTTGTTGCTGCGCGCGGGCTTTCTCTAGTTGCCGCGATCGGGAGCTATTCTTCGTTGTGGTGCGTGGGCTTCTCATTGCGGTGTCTTCTCTTGTTGCGGAGCATGGGCTCTAGGTGCGCAGGCTTCAGTAGTTGTGGCTCGTGGGCTCTAGAGCGCAGGCTCAGTGGTTGTGGTGCACCAGCTTAGTTGCTCTGCAGCATGTGGGATCTTCCTGGACCAGGGCTCGAACCCGTGTCCTCTGCATTGGCAGGCGGATTCTTAACCACTGCACCACCAGGGAAGCCCTCCCTAGTCTTTTACTCTTTCAGTATGAAGCAGATCATAACATCCTCAATACTTAGAATAATCACCATCTTTGGAAAGTATATTTAATTCAAATATTTAAACATTTTCATGTGTTGATGAGGAAACCATCCCAATACATTATGCCTGATTTGTACCTGTGGAAGTCTACAGACGAAGAGGAGGTGAAGGTGTGTCCTTGTTCGAAGACACATATTTTCCTTTGCTTTTGTTGGTGAAACTCAGCATGTCCCCTGCATTCACGAAACGATAAAGGAGATAAAGTGATGTTATTTGAACATCTGTAAATATCCATAGAGGATAATAGATGCCTTTGCTACCTTTAAGCCCATGTGTTACATAAATTTTCAGTGTCTGGCAGGTATCACAGATGCACTTTATGGTTTTTAAACTTAGGATCTGATTATGTACTCACTGGGCTCTTCCCTGAATTACCTGTTTGAAAAAGGAAACCACCCACCATATTTAAAATTAGAACCTGCCCCTACCACCTAAGCATTCCTAATCCCCTGACCCAGCTCTGCTTTTCTTTTTATTTCCTATAGCAACTTGTAGCCTTCTAAAATACTATATGATCTAATTTTATGTGTTATTTATTGTCTATTTTCTATCTCTTTCTGTTAAAGAGTAAGCTCTGTGAGGACAGGAGACTTTATCTGTTTGATTCATTTATGTCCTAAGAGCTCCAAACATTACTTTTGCACATCCTAGGCATGTAATTAACATCTGTTGAATGAATGAACAAACAGCATCCAGATGGCATTGAGTCCAGCTGTCATGCCTGAGACCTATGTCTCTGATGTGTCTCCTATTGTGCTCAATTTCTGGTCTGTGGTCCCTTCCCCCATAAAAATCTGCTTTTCCAAGGGATCTAAAACCTGTTCATAGCAAGTCTTCAAAGACTCCTCACAGGTTAATGCACTCCTATTTCCTGCAGTAATTGCATTTTAACAAGGATCGCAGTATCAAGCTACAGTAATACAATTTTTTTGAGACTTTATTTTTTTCAGAGCAGTTTTAGGTTCACAGCAAAATTGAGAGGAAGGTACAGAGATTTCCCATAGGTCTCCTCTGCCCACACATGCATAGCCTCCCTCATTACCAACATCCTTCTTCAGAGGGGTACATTTGTTACAACTGATGAACCTACATGGACATATCATAATCACCCAAAGTCTATAGTTTACATTAGTGTTCACTCTTGGTGGTGTATGTTCTATGGGTTTGGACAAATGTATAATAACATGCATCCGTCATTGTAGTGTCATATAGAATAGTTTCACTGTCATAAAAATCGTCTGTGCTCTACCTGTTCACTCCCCACCTTCCACAACCTCTGGCAATTCCTGATCTTTTACCTGTATCCATAGTTTTACCTTTCCCAGAACGTCATGTCCGTTGGAATCATACAGTATGTAGCCTTTTCAGATTGGCTTCTTTTATTTACTAGTATGCATTTATCATTCTTGCATGTCTTTTCATGGCTTGATAGGTCATTTCTTTTTAGTGCTGAATAATATTCCACTGTCTGGATGTACCACAGTTTATTTATTCATTCACCTACTGAAAAGCATGTTGATTGCTTCTAAATTTTGGCAACTATGAATAAAGCTGCTATAAACATCTACATGCAGGTTTTGTGTGGACATAAGTTTTGGTATTTACCCATAACTTCTTTGGATAAATACCAAGGAGCACAACTGCTGGATCATATGGTAAGACTATATTTAGTTTTATAGGAAACTGCGAACCTCGCTTCCAAAGTGGCTGCACCATTTCGCATTCCCACTAGCAATGTATGAGAGTCCCTTGGGGACTCTTGGTTGGGGATCTTAGTTCCCCAACCGGGTATCAAACCCTCCCCCACTGCAGTGGAAGCATGGAGCCTCACATCTTCACCAGCATTTAGTGTTTTAGGAATACAATTTTAACTGCAAAATTTCCACCACTTTGTTGTTTTTTTTTTTTTTGCGGTACGCAGGCCTCTCACTGTTGTGGCCTCTCCCATTGCGGAGCACAGGCTCCGGATGCGCAGGCTCAGCGGCCATGGCTCATGGGCCCAGCCACTCCGCGGCATGTGGGATCTTCCCGGACCGGGGCATGAACCCATGTCCCCTGCATCGGCAGGCGGACTCTCGACCACTGCGCCACCAGGGAAGCCCTCCACCACTTTGTGTGTGTGTGTGTGTGTGTACATGGCTTATATAGTCTAGCAGGGGTAACTTTGGTTTGAAGAGAATTAGACTCAATCTCTTGGATCATTACAAGAGATTCCTAATGTATGCATTTGTTGTGAAGGGATATTTGTCCAAGGAGAGTTGTGACCTCTTTTTCAAGATTTTACTGAAAACTATGTGTTACGTAGAAAACAAAATAAGCATAAATCATAGTCTAATCACGTGATGCTTGGTATTTTCCTCAACTGCTCTAGAAGACCTGAACTCACCATCTTAATGTGAATTGCTTTTATTTTACTTTCTTTCTTTTTAAAATCTATAAATCATCACCATCATCATTGTCATGGTCATCATCACCATCACCAACATCGGCATCATCATCACCATCTCATCAGCATCAGCATCATCAGTATCATCACCATCGCTATCACCATCCTCATCATCCCAAGAAGTTTGTTATTACATTATTTAAAATTTCTTAACCAAATACAGTAAAACCTTGCTTATCTGAAGGTCATAACCAGAAACCACAACTCTGGAAGTGAGTCAATAAATGGTCTCTAGCTGTTTTGAATCACCTAATTAAAAGTATCTTTTCCAGATCTCCCTTCCTTTCTTCTTGCCAGCTTTTACTATTCTGCTGGCTCTTGGCCTGCAGTGGAGGTCCTCTGGGGCAACCTGGTTTCTTGCAGCCATTTGGCCTTGGCTGTTGAAGGGGAATTAGGAAGAATGTGGTTGGGCCCGAGCTGGGGAGGAAAGCAGGGCCTGAGGGAAACACGATATGACTACGCTATTGTTTTCTAAGCTAATCTCATTGTAAATTAAAGAAAAGAAAGTTTAGTCATTTGAGATGCCTATTCTAACTTTACACTTGATTTATTGTTTGAGTGGTCATTAGAAGTTAAATTAAAAAATTTTTTTGCTGATTTTAGAGGCATTTCTCCTTTGGCTTTTATCCCTATATTTGGCCTGTTTTCCTTTTCTTTCTCTTCTTTTTTTCTTTTGTTTTTGGCCACACCACATGGCATGTGGGATCTTAGTTCCCCAACCAGGGATCAAACCCTCCCCCACTGCAGTGGAAGCATGGAGCCTTAACCACTGAACTGCCCTGGAAGTCCCCTTCTTTCTTTTAAATCTCTACAAGCTTTTATTTTCTTCATCATTAGTGGGCTGAAATTTCTAATTAGTGAGTCCTTACGTAGGTCTCTTTTCGAAACAAAGTTGTTTTGGCTATACGTTTGAAGAGCCGTCTCAAAACGAGGGTCCTGAATCCTTCAGTCTGAGAAATTTTTCTTGCATAATTTCTTCTTGGCTTTTTTTTTTTTTTTTTTTTTTTTTTTTTTTGTGGTACGCGGGCCTCTCATTGTTGTGGCCTCTCCCGTTGTGGAGCACAGGCTCCGGACATGCAGGCTCAGCGTCCATGGCTCACGGGCCCAGCCGCTCCGCGGCATGTGGGATCCTCCCAGACTGGGGCATGAACTCGTGTCCCCTGCATCGGCAGGCGGACTCTCAACCACTTCGCCACCAGGGAAGCCCTGTTTGTAGATTTTTTAATGATGGCCATTCTGACTGGTGTGAGGTGAAACCTCATTGTAGTTTTGATTTGCATTTCTCTAATGATTAATGATGTTGAGCATTCTTTCATGTGTTTGTTGGCAGTCTGTATATCTTCTCTGGAGAAATGTCTATTTAGGTCTTCTGCCCATTTTTGGATTGGGTTGTTTGTTTTTTTGATATTGAGCTGCATGAGCTGCTTGTATATTTTGGAGTTAATCCTTTGTCAGTTGCTTCATTTGCAAATATTTTCTCCCATTTTGAGGGTTGTCTTTTCGTCTTGTTTATGGTTTCCTTTGCCGTGCAAAAGATTTTAAGTTTCATTAGGTCCCATTTGATTATTTTTGTTTTTATTTCCATTTCTCTAGGAGGTGGGCCAAAAAGGATCTTGCTGTGATTTATATCATAAAGTGTTCTGCCTATGTTTTCCTCTAAGAGTTGGATAGTGTCTGGCCTTACGTTTAGGTCTTTAATCCATTTTGAGTTTATTTTTGTGTACGGTGTTAGGGAGTGTTCTAATTTCATTCTTTTACCTGTAGCTGTCCAATTTTCCCAGCACCACTTATTGAAGAGGCTGTCTTTTCTCCATTGTACATTCTTGGGCAGGCAGATTCTTAACCACTGCACCACCAGGGAAGTCCCTGCCTCTAATTTGTATTTGTGTAATACAAATTTATTTAGCTTTATTTAGTTCAAGTGATCAGCTCCTTGATCATTTGGAAGCTGATTTTGCTTTAAGTTACATATTATCTCAATTTTGGATGAAAAAAGACAATTTTTGGAGGTTGGCTGGAAACTTACTTCGGTTGGTAAGTTAAGAGCGTCATTCGTCACCACTGGCTCCTTCTCCGGTGCTCTCTAGCTCAGTAGCTGATATCACTAGTGTCTCAGGGTACGAGTTTCCTGGGCTGCCTTAACAAATACTGCAAACTGAGTGATTTAAACAGTAGAAATTTACTGTCTCACAGTTCTAGAGATTAAGAGTTTGGGATCGAGGTGTCAGTAGTATTGGTGCCTTATGAGGGCTGTGAGGGAGGATCTGTCCCATGCCTCTCCCCTAGCTTCTGGAGCTTTGCTGTCCATTTTTGGCCTTCCTTGGTGTGTAGAACATCACCTTGATCTCTGCCTTCATCTTCACATAGTGTTCTTCTCATGTGCGTGTCTGTCTCCAAATTTCCCCTTTTTATAAGGACACCAGTCATATTAGATTAGAGCCCATGCTAATGAACTTGTTTTAACTAGAGAATCTCTGTAAAGACTCTATCTCCAAATAAAGTCACATTCTGAGGAACTAGGGGTTAGGACTTCAACATATGAATTTGGTGGGGTCACAATTCAACCCACAATACTCAGGAACCTAGATGTCATTTCTGGAACCTCATTCCCTTCCCTCTCTGCATCCAATCCATGGCTGACTCTAACTGTTCAGCCAGTCCTACCTTGACCACTTTGAGTCTAGCTATTTCTTTCTATCCTTAAGCCAACACTATCATGCTTTCTCTTGGACTATGGTAGTAATTTCCTCACTAGTCTTCTTCTTCCACTCTACTCTCTCCTAAACTATTTTCCAGACACTAGCCAGAGAGCTTCCAAAAGTACATATTTGATTATATCTCTCCTCCTCTTACAGCATTCTATGGCTTCCCACTGCCTAGAGATAAACGTAGAACGCCTTCATGTGGCTTACATGCAATTTGGCTCCAGCCCTGTCTCTCCTATTTTATTCTCCCAGTGCTCTGAGCTGGGGCCAAACAGGAACTTCTTTCAGTTCCTTGATTGCACCATGCTCTTGCCTCTACGATTTGGACATGCTGTTCCCAGTCTGGAACACCCTCAACCCCAACTGCCCAGACACTGAGTCATGCTTTAGGCCTCAACTTTAACGTCGACTAGTTTCAGGAAGTCTAGCTCTCTGTAACAGGCTGGATTGTGGCCCTCAAAAAGATATGTCCATGTCTTCATCCCTGGAACCTGTCACTATGACCTTGTCTCAAAGGAAGGTCGTTGTAAATGTGATTAAAATTCATGGCTGTATCCCCAATGTGTAGCCCAGTGCCTGTGGCACATCACAGGTGCTAATAGTCAATATTAACAATGTTAATAAAAATAACTTTTCTTGAATAAATAAATGAATGACTTAGCCCATGCTTCAATCTAGGCACTATTCAAATAGTACAGATTGGGAAAAATATCAGAGATCTGGCACCCGTGAACACTCCATAGATCTGACCTTCCTAGTATCTTAAGAAATTTTCAGTCTCCCTAGCAGACAAAATGCTCACATCTGGCCAGATACTTTATAAGCCCCCAAATAACACCACTCCCCAAAATGAAAATAAATACAATTTAACTTGATTTTTACAAATATTTTAAGGGATTCTCTTATCAAGACATTTGTCAAAATGTAATTTTTATGGAATGCCACGTTAGTTATTTAAAGCTGTTCTTAAAGGAGTGACCTGGTTCTTAACCTAGAAAATTCCATAGTTTGAATGAGAGAAAAGGAGAACCCCAGTTTTCTTCTTATATGCAAAAAATTCGAAATATATGAGAAGATATATATTATTAAAGACTAAAAGAAAACTAACAATGACAGGAAGGAATAATAATAAGCAAATTCACAAGTTCCATGTCTGTTTACATTCCATTCTTAGAGCTCAACGTCATAACCAGTGGTACTTCCTTGAATGTCCAGCTGCTTTTCCTTTCAGAAATGGCTCCTTCCCAAATTCCTGGTGAGCAATAAATCCCATGACCCTACCCCTTCTGCCTTGGGAGGAGCTGATGAGAGTATCCCTTATTCCTGGATATCACAATTTTTTCAACAGTGAGCATGAATTTCAAGTCAGATCAATCAGACTCATTTTCAGGAATCGCTGTGGATTTCATGAGAAAGAGGTGATTTTATTATTTTCTTTTTCTTCTGAGATTGCTCGTTCTAAAGACAATGCAATCTAAGCTTCTCATGGCCATCATACCCAGCATGGAAGCCAACAAAGAGGAAAGCAAAAGCAAAAAAAGGAAGAGAGAGACAGAATCTTGTTGAAGTTGTTTCAACATTGAGACCCAGGAGTGCTTGGGACTCAGTTTACCCTTAGATTATTCCTATTGTGATACAAGATAAGAAGGGGTCTGGGTGATGTGCTAGGGAGAGGAGGGATGGAGGGGAATGTGACAGAGATGGCTAGATGTTCTTAAAAAAACCGATGCTCCCACTTCCATGGGGTAGATAGGCAGTGGCTGTCCACTAGGGACTACATTTCCCAGCTCCCTGGCAGCTGGATAAGGACATGTGATGTTGTTTTTGCAAATGGAATGAGGGTGGGAATGAAATTTGCCCCTTTATTTATTTTCTGTGAATAGACTTAAACATTTTCAAAATTCCATGTGAATCATCCTGTTAATATTATAAAACTAAGCAACTTTTCCCAGTTGTATTGAGATATAATTGATATAGAACGTTGTGTAAGTTTAATAAGCCTGTCCCCTTAGACCCGAGGAGGTTCAGACCTGGGTGTGCTTCCTCTACCCTCTCTTGCCCTCCTTTGTGGTTTCCAGGGCGTTTTTACTTCAGATCAATAGAAAAGGGAGTAGATTCCTGAAAATTAGTCTATAAAAAGATGCACAGGAATTTAAGACTGAACTAGTAAGAAAGAGACATTTAAAGAATATCTCAGTGCTGAAATGTTTTGTGCCCTTTTTGAGCTAAAAGAAATAATCCAATCTGATTAATGGTGATGACAGTTAAAAGACCTACCAAACCATGTCCCTATTACATGAATACCAAGCATCATAACCTTACTTTCCTGGTCTGGAAGCTCTCTGCCTCACTGGAAAAGCATTTGGTTTTGGTCACTTCTCAAGCCCTCAGTTTCGTCATACAGATCATTGTTTCCTTCCCGCCCTACTGCCCAGATTCCATCATCTCTTTGCCTCATTGGAGCTCTTGCAGCCACCAGCCTACCACTCACTGGGGGACATTTCAGCCCAGACTTTGTGTTGGAGCCAAAGAGTGAAATTGTCAGAGCTTTGTAGTTGATAGGCTTTCCTGTCTGTTAAAACTTAGTCCCATTATTTTGCCAACAAAGCCTCCTCTGTTTGGCCTATGCTGTTCTACTATTTTTAGCCTTTCTTCCGGGTGTGTGCAAGTTTGAAATTTAAGCTGAAATGGGACATGGATTCTTTAACTGTATCTAGGAGGCTCAGTGGATATTTGAACTTTCAAGTAAGAATTAACCAGTTAGCCACAAAAAGAGAGGAAATGTTTCAATTGTTTTAAGATAACAGTAATCCTATTGTTTTGATTTGGAAACTTTAGGTTTGAAGAAACCTTCCAGAGCCTAAATAGACTTTGAAGATGTGTCCGTACTCCGCCACAGGCTAACTTGCACTGTAAATGCCAGACTCCTGGGATAGTTGTTTAGCTTTATGAAGCAGCAAATTATAGGTCCCCTGGAACCAGAAAAACTTTTCTCTTTTATATTATCCATGTGATCACCTATTCCAGAAGCATCCCTGGCAGTCATGAATGTTGCATGCTTGAGAAATGTGCTTTCTTCTTCACTGAGCCAGTTGTTGGAAATTGGGTTATTATTAAAAGATAGGTAGTCAGCCAGAGCACCACTGCTTGACACCGATATTCTTTCCCTGGGATCTTTGGATAAGTGACTGTCCATTTTGATTGTCTTGTCCTTGTAGACATGCCTTGAACTACTTTGGATTAGCAGTGGGATGAGTGAGGAGTGGTGGATGGTGTTGGTTTGGAAAATAACAGATTGAAAAGCCAGAAGTCAGGAATTCTTTAGTGGTCCAGTGGTTAGGACTCAGTGCTCTCACTATTGGGACCCCGGGTTCAATCCCTAGTCAGGGAACGAAGATCTCGCAAGCCACAGGGCGCTGTGGGAAGCAGGGGGGAAGAAAAGGCAGAAGTGTCGTGAAGAAAGACATGAGAATGGGAGAGAGAGGAAGGGAAAGTGAAGGAGAGGAGTGGGGAGGGGAGATCAGTCCAAAGGCCAACCAGCTGGGATGATTTCATAATATTGTAGCAATAGAAATGTTGGCTGAAGGAGTTGGAGGGCTGCCCGCATGAAAACTATGGCCAAGCACGTTTGGATCATCCATGCATTTATTATTATAGACAATAAACATGTAATTGAGTTGCCCACTATGTGCCAAACTTCAGATCAGAAGCCACATCTTCTGAAAGAAGGCCATTATTTTACCTCGGTATTTTGCAAGTGTTTCATGATAATTTTCATGAGTGCTGACACTAATGTGCACATTTTGCAGATGAGGAAATGTGAACCCACTGAGAGGTTAAGTGACTTGCCTAAGGTCACAAAACAAATGACTGGCTGTGTAGTGATTAGAAGATAGAGACTTTTAAATTTCAAATGTATTGCCTCTGGCTAGATAGCAGCTAAGGTTTAATTGATCTAACATGATCTTTTAAAAAACAATTTTCTTCTAAGAGACATAAGACTGGGTTTATCAGCAAATATAAAGCTCACAATGCTTGCCCTTTTCCGGGACCCTTCCCTTGTGGTATGAAGCCAAAAACATTGAATGCTAATTACTCATTTGATCATTTTATAAAACTTATTATCAGATGATGTCCTTGGTGGAGAAAAGGTTTTTTGATTTTTTTAATATGCTTTTGCAAATCGGGGCAAGAGCAGTGATACTGTAGCATCTGGGCTTTCTTCACAAACATCAGCCATTTGTGACTGTCATCTTGTCTCCTAGACTAAAATTACTCATAAAATTGGACTCCAGAGCATAACATACCAGAGAATGGAGCTACAGGAATCCCAACTAATATGAGAAAGAAGAGAATCACAAATCAAGGAATTATAATCTCAAGAGGAACCAAATAATTTGAACTCTTGAAGTGTAGGAAGTGCCCCGGTCCAATTATCACCCAGAGATAAGCCAATAGATGTATAAAGAAGTGAGAAGGGATTGAGTGAAAGGGTGAAGATTTGCAAATTGTCTGAGATCCATCAATTCCAGCCTGATGTTGGTCATTGGATAAAGAATTTGAATCCTCTCAGCCTTGCTGAGAATTATCCTGCCTGTTTTAAACTTCAAGGATAATGGCCATCTTGTCCTGCTTGATGACTAGTGATGGAAGCCGGTCTTTCTTGGTTGCTGTTCGGTGGCACTTCCCTTGATTTATACACTCTGTAAGAGGGACAGAACCTGACATCCTGTTTGTTGTCACAAACAGCTATAAATTGTAAATCAGGTGACAGCCATACTCGTCTATTTAAAGGATATCCTCCTTTTTTTTTTCTAAACAACTTTTTCTGCCTATTGTCCTGGCTTTATAATCTTTGGAAGCAACCGTTTGAAGCATGAAGGTTTTCCTCAGTAAATGCATCAGACCTCATGGCAAATGCCACATTATCTCCTTAACCAGAAGGTACTGAATTGCAGACGGTAGGTGGCAGTTAGAAATTGTGTCAAGTCAGACAGGAGTTTGAAAATTACCTTCTCATGAACTCAAAGTTGCCTGTTCCTTATTTTGGAAATAGAGAATTCACATTCAATAGTCAAGGAGCTATGAATGGCTTCCAGGGTCTGGAAACCTAACTTCCTCTCTGCTTTTTTCTGAGACAGAGGTCCACTGCTTTTAATAAATTATTTTTTAAAGTCTAGGACCCCACTGTAGTATTGCATACCTGCTTAATTGTGCATTTTGGATTCTCTTTAGCCAAGTCTGATATACTGAATATGATTCGACAAGGGGACCAGAATGGGAGTGCCAGCCCAGTCTTTATGTCTGCTTGTATCTGACCATTTTTAGATAAATATAACCAATGTAAAGATTTCCCATGCTGATGGAGAGAAGAGGTGTAAACAATACACAGAAAGGTGGCCGAGAAGGTGAACTTGGCTCTAATATCCCATGGGAAGTTCACATCCAATGAGACATACAATCATAAACTTATATTGTGTCTTACTGTGTTCAGCACAATTACATCTCGTCATGAACGTATCTTTGAAAGTCTGTCATGTCAGGCAGTTGAGGGGGTGGACCTTAAGTCCTTATGAAGAATCTACGTAACAGAGAGCGTTCTTTCTCATGACTGACTGAGAATTACTAATTCCTTTCCTTGGTGCAGCAGTCTCAGTCATGTCTGCTGGGATGGGAATCAGCAGGTTCTACTGGGGAAAATAATTTTGGATGCATCAGAAGGGATTGGAAAGAGAACATTGGATGAGGTGAGCTTTCTGCCTGAGAAGGTGCTAGAAAAGGTACACGTCTGACCATGACCACGTCTTTTGTCAATAAGAGGTGACCTATTGAATGTCTGCTTTTTCACAAGAGCCAGTCATCTGGAATTCAAGGAAGAAGCAGATGGGAAAAGTACTCTTGTAGTTCAAGATGAAATAATTCAGACCTTTGAAAGTGATCACTTATTTTTGTACTTTTCTTTGAACAATTCCGCACTCTTTAAATAATAATTCATTCCTATATTTTCCTTCTCATTTTCATTTTTATTCTGTTTCCAGCAACTCCCTTCCTACTATATAATCCCATAATACTCATTCTTCTCATCTCAGTAAATGTGTGATCTGGGCAAAGATGGTGAGATGGAGCTCAAAACTGGAAAAGAGAAGGGAGACTGGTGCTTTCTATTGGGTGTCCGTCAAGCCATGTCAGTCTGTGGCCAGATAGTGGAGGAAGGCATGTGGGCTTTGGGAAGAAAACATCTCTCTGTTCCTGCACGTTCGTTTTGGCCTTTCTAATGTGTCTTCTCTGTATGGACTCTTGAAAAACTAACCTCGATTGTCTTGAAATTAAGAGAAAAGGGATTTGCCCACACTCTGTCAAGAATGGTTATAGGCTTTACTGTGAGACGAGGGGTAGCAGTGGAACAGCCAGCTCTGAATGGGAGGGGAGTCAGGAGAACCAGTGGGACGGGGAGGGGTTGGGGCAGTGATGGGAAAAGGAAGCAGGAAGCCTGGATGGACTCAGGCAGGCACAGGTGGGTGTGCCACCTCCTTTCTTGAGTCTTTGAATGCAGGCTCTTTCCAATGGTTGTGTACCCTTTCTCCTTCCCCAACTCACTACAAATAGTGCACATCATGAATTACTGGAGGCTTCCCTCTTAAGAGGACCAGATATCCCAGTTGTACTCTGCAGCCTCCTCCTACATTTCAGTGTTCACTCTCCCTCATTTCCATGGCTCCCCCAGCCCCAGCATAATTTGGGGGTTTGGCTAGAGATAGAGGTTGTCCCTTTTTCTATTTTGTCCTTATCCAGTCGTCTTTCATTCCTTAATACCTTCTAATGTATTTCTCCCTAATACTTATCCATGATTCCATTTACATAGGTTTTGAACGTTTTTGTTAAACATTCAAAATTATTCTTTTACATAATTTGAATATCAAATCGTTTTTCAAGATTTGTTTTTAAAACAACCCCAGCAAGTGCATCCTCTACACTTCCCTCCTTTCCCCATTTCTGAGAGGTTATCATTTTCAAGTATTCATCTCCATATTTCCAAATAACCTACTTCTTGGTTTTTCAGCTTCAGGCATTTTTGGACCTCCCGTTACAGGTGAGGACTCACTCTCTTTTACCTTGCTTGACATGCTTCTTCTATGCATGTCTTACCTAATCAGCAATTACATAGTTATGACAATGTAAATGCTGCTTACAACTGAGTCATATGAGAAATGGAAGTTTTCTTGTGTAACTTGATATTCTCCTTGGAATTTTTTTCCAGTTTTATTGAGATATAATTGACATCCAACACTGTAAGCCTAAGGAGTACAGCGTGACTTGACATATATATTGTGAAATAATAACCATAATAAGAAGAGTTAGCATCCATCATCTCATAGAGATTTTTTTTTTAATGTGTTTTCCTTTTGATGGAAAGTCTTAGGATCTCTTAGGATTGGATGAAGGTGGTCAAAAGGTACAAACTTCCAGTTACAGGGTAAATTACTATTGGGGATGCAACATACAACATGATAACTATACCTAACAGAGCTGTTCAGTATATCTGAAAGTTAAGAGAGTAGATCCTAAGAGTTCTCCTTGGAATTAATAATTGCCATGGTTCTGGTTTCCTTGGCTTTCTATGTCCTTATTACTAAACACCCCCAAACTCTCCTCCAGTTTCTCCATTGTCTGTTCTAGAACTCCTAATTTCTTAATGTTGGTCATCCTAGACTGATCCTCCAATTTTCTTCTCTTTTCTTTTCTACTTTTTCAAAGATTTCTCAGCTTTGCAATCCAATATCCCTATCAAGATTTTCATTCCTTCTAGTATATATATATATATTTGTTTGTTTGTTTCTTTGTTTGTTTTGCGGTACGCGGGCCTCTCACTGTTGTGGCCTCTCCCGTTGCAGAGCACAGGCTCCAGACGCGCAGGCTCAGCGGCCATGGCTCACGGGCCCAGCCACTCCGCGGCATGTGGGATCTTCCCGGACCGGGGCACGAACCCGCGTCCCCTGCATCGGCAGGTGGACCCTCAACCACTGCACCACCAGGTAAGCCCCCCTTCTCGTATATTTTTAATTTATAATTCTTTTTTTCAGAATGTTTCTTTTAAAGAATAATATTCTTGTATTGTGCTTTATGGAGCTAATATCTTCTCTGATTTCCGCAAAAATATCGATATATTTTTTTTTAACTCCCTGCATAGGTTCTGTTTCCTCAACTTGTTTTTTTCCTATTTGTGACTGTTGGTCTCTGTTATTCGTGATTGAGACTTTTCTCAGATACTTGGAGATCCTCTGCTGATCTGCTAAAATTTAAGAAAGAGGCCCTCAAAAGCTGAAAGGCAGCCCTGTGTGTGGTCCCACCTTTAGGACACACAAGAGGATGATCTGGGAACCTCTGCTGTCAGATCAGGGGTCTGATTAGGATGGTCAGATTTCAAGTGAAGAAGGTTTTGTCCTCTGTAGGGTATGAGCCTGGCTGCCAGTGTCCTGGAAACTGAGTCGTTATAGAGGATTTATGGTCCCAGTATTCAACAGCCAAGTGGACTTTGACTTGACCACCTATTTTCAATAGGTACCCCCATCTTCCACTGTGCCTGTTTTCCCTCATTCCAGAGACCCCCTTATTCTTCCTGTCCTGAGAACAAACCTCCAGGCTTCCACCAAGGTGGGGAGATGCTGAGCTGAATGAGAACTGTTCAGGGAATCTGACAGTCTGAGTGTTTCTTATACAGATTTTCAAATAATCACCCTGTCTTCATCTCTGCTGTCATTCCCAAGTCCATAGTTACCTAGTGCTGCCAATTTCTAATCTTTGGGGAGGGTTCTACAGTGCACATCATGTTCAGCTGTTACCACTGGCAAGTTTAGTATTCATTTTAATTCCCGCTATTTCACTTATCATTCATCCCTTTGCTTGCTAGCTTTCACAATTTTATTGCTATTTCTTTCTCTCTTGCTCTTTGACCTTGTAGATGAATGCCTTGATTTTTTTTTCTTTTACTTTCATTTTAGTGAGGTTTCAGGAGAGTGAGTTCAACCTACCATATTTAACCACAAGTCCTCTTGTGATCTCTAAAAGTAGTTTTCTCAGGAGCAAGAGCACAAGAGCAGGGTTGTCATGTGCAGTTGCATAGGTTGTACAGGGCACAACTCTAAGGGGAACTATTCCCATCGTATGTTGTACACTTCTATATTTATTTCAACAAATGTCTGGAAAATGACAGTAAAATGTCTTGTTCTATAAAAATAAGTATAACATAGCAATTGTTTAATAGATAGAAGTAAAGTTTCTTCAGGAAGAGATTACTTTTTCTAAATTCAAGCAAAGGAGCCATGTGTGCTAATAGCTGTTCTGAACAAGGGATTTGAACTGAGACTTCTGAATTCAATGATGTTTCTGAGTCTTCTAGTTTAAGTTGGACCAGACTGGCTTCCAAAAATGGGCTGAGAAGAATCTGAGAGTGCCAAGCAAATAGGGAGTTTCAACAGGTGGCCTCTCCGTAGTCTGATCAGGATTTTTTAAATGTCTACTGTGAGGGAAATAACTGAAATTCTCTTGCCAACATGGTGAAACAAGATCTTCCTAATTGGTAATAGTTGTAGACAAAATTGTATTTAAAAATAAAATCAGCAGCAGATTTCTGGTTGAAAGTCAGTTGGCTAACAGATCCTGACAGAACCTCTCTTAACTTCCTATTCAAATAACCATAAAGACAGCAAAAAAAAAAAAAAAAAAAATGAACATTTGTACAAAACCCAAACTCACAGCCAACCTATTGACAGAATCTTGGAAGAAAGTCCACCAATAATGAGGTCTATGGGGTGAAACTAGACATCAAAATTGGTGCCCTAGGTGTGCGTTTCCAGCTGAAATGGAACTCAATCAACTGCTTTAGATGAGGTAGGAGATCTGAGGGGCCCGGTTCAGAGATCCAAGGTCCACATAAAGCCCCAAACAGGGGGCTGGGCCACCATGCAGTTGCATGGATACTTCTTTTGGATTCACAGGACTGATGTCTCCGTATACACCTGACCCCATCAGTAATTTCCCTTCCTCATTTACTTGGAGATTTTAACCGCTTGGAAAATATGTAGCAGAAAGTGTGTCTGGAGGGAGATGAGAAGAGAAAAAGGCAGGAGAAGGCGTGGCAGTGGCATGTTGCATCCTGGGCAAATCCCAACAAATAGATAGAGGTGGGAGCAGATACCAGAAGGGCATGCTGGGATTCATTTATCAGGGTAAGGAACCACACTGGGTGTAAGAGACTGCCTCAGTCTACAACAATTGTACTAGTGGGATGTGGGCCAGTCACTGGGAATTAGGCAAGAAATTGTGCACCTCAACTTGCGCTCCAATTATAAATCATTTCCAATTGTAAATGAACAATGCATGAGGTCAAGGACAAGTCACAGTTCTTGTCTTCTGGAGAACACCAACCTCTAAGATAAGCAAATAGGAAAAACTACAATAGTACAAGGAGTATGTGAGAAAAATACTGTAGAGCAATAGAGTGGAGACTTGAGAAAGTCTCCTGAAATATCACAAAATGATTTCCTGGATGTTTGGTAAACTTGGTATCATGATTTCAAGTTTTACACACATTGTACCATACCAGTAAGAAAGAAAGAAACAATATTTTTTAAAAATTGAAAAGACACAGCTGTTGTCACACTGAAAGATGCGCGTCTCTGTGCACCAGAGGTAGAGCAGAAATTAGAAAGCCGTCAGGGACTGCTTAAGCTCTCACACTAAAATCGATCAAGGTAACTGGGTGGGGCTGATTCCTTTAGAATATTGGAAACACAGGATGCCCCATATGTGTCAGCAGCCCAAAGCCAGCCCACTGCTGAAACCGGCACTTGCGGTGGGGCACCCCAACTCTGAAAGGAAGTGGAAAAACTTACAATCGCTGCCAAGAGCTTTGGCTTGCATAAATGTACTTACACGGGCTACACAGAGTGAGCAAAGATAACTGGGTAACCAGGACCTGGGCCAGCTGCTGCTACAGGCTCTGGGGCTGGATCTGTGATGCACCCCCAATCTCATGATGGAAGGAGCCCAAGCACCAGTCCAAAACCTGATTCTGGTTATGCTGTTAGATGTGTGTGTGTGTGTGTGTGTGTGTGTGTGTGTGTGAAAGAAAGAGAGAGAGAGAGAGAGAGAGAGAGAGAAATGAGATAAAATAGCGAAGAAATAAGAACAATAAAAACAACTGGAGAATAAACTCCTAAAGAAATGCAAATAATAGAGCAATATGAAAATGACTTATTATAAAGTTCTTGTAAACTATGTCTAAGAAAGTATAGCTCATAATGTATCAAATCCTTCTAAACCTAGCTCTATGTCTTATTAACTGTGCGACCTGAGCAAGTCACTGCTGAGTCTTGGTTTCCTCATCCCCAAAAATGGGGATTAAAATAGTACCTATTTCATTGAATTATTGGGACTATTAAATTAGTTACAACAGTGCCTAGCATAGATCAAATTAAAATGCAATGATGGAATTAAAATCCTCATTAGAAATGGTAAAAAATCAGAATTGGTAACAGAAAATCTGATGAATAACCTAGAAGATAAACTTGAGAAGTTCTGTCAAAGTTTCTAAGAAAATGAAAAGAGATTAAAAAATAATGTTAGAAAATAAAATAAGCATAGAGGACACAGAAAAGCATCCTGACATTTAAATAAGGACATACATTTTTGAATTATTGTTGATAACCTTGAATTAACAATATATAAATCTGTATGAAAAGATAGTTTGCCTTCTTTTCAAGGATCCATGAGATACATCTCTTGATTATATACTAAGACACATTGTGCTATGCAAAGCCATAGGTTTTCAAGAGATCCTTCGGGTTGCCTTGGTCAAAACCAAGAGTCCCTAATTGTAAGTAGGTTTCTAGGCCTCTCAATTCTCCATTCAACTAAAAATGTTCTGCTTTTTATCTTTTTACAAATAGTAGTTTCAGTTAAGGTTTACATTTTTTTAGTGTTACATTGGTTAAAAAATAACGGATTGAAAACTGCTGCTCAAAAGTTAATAAATTCCTAAGAGTTGAGATAGGGTATATAAACCCAATTCTCAGACTATCAGAAAAGTGATACCAGAAATTAGTAATGAAAGTTAAAAACAAAGCAAAACATCCCCCCGGCTGTTTGGACATTAAAATTGTTGTTATAACACATTATTGACTTAAAGAGGTAATCAAACTACAATTATAATCAAACTACAATTAAATTACAATTTCATATACATGAAAATGTAAATGTTACATATCGAAACCTATAAGATGTGATGAAAAAATAGTCAGGGTATAATTATAACCTAATATTTCCATTATTAAATGAGATTTTTTTAAAAACATGTACTTCACTCTCCTATTAGGAAATTTTAAAAAACTAACTCAATGAAAAAGGGAATTTTAGAGATAAAAGTAAAAAATAAGTGAAAGCAAGAAATAAATATTATAATCAATACATCTAAGAGTTGAAACTTTGTGAGTTAAAAAACAAACAGAACCACTAAATTAGACAAATCTCTGGCACTTATAATTTTTAAAAGGAGAAAAAACACAAATTAACAAAATTCACTTAATAAAGAGTAGTAATGAGGTAATAATTAGTAATGTATCATAATGAGGAAGTGGTTATAATCCCAGACCCAAAGGATATCATAGGTTTATAAGAGAATTTATATACTCTGGGCAGGGACTATAAATCAATCCCATACATTAGGAAAGAATTTGATATATGAGTCAAAATTCTTTAAAATGTGCCAACTTTTTGACCCAGAAATTTGTTTCTAGTCATAAGTTTGATAAAATTATTATAGAGGTGAACCAGAACTTATTTAAAAGGGAGTTTATTTTTGCATTATCCAAAAGAGCAAAACACTAGAAATTTCATAAGTGTTCAACCACAAGGGACTATTAAATAAGATATAGTACATTTATTCAGTTCAATGCCATGTAACCATTAAAAAGTTTTAGAATATTTGACATGTTTATTTCACTTGGGAAAGTGAAAAAGGCAAGCTTCAAAACATCAGTCCAGGCTCTTTGGGTGGATTAAATGATTTCATTAATTTATGTCATGCCATCAATGGAGAAGACATTTAACATATATTAGTTTTCTCTCCTACTCAGGATTATTATGAGAGCTCGTTGTATATAAGGTGGCTGCTCCAGGCCTGGCATGTGGTTATTATCCATCATGTAGACTCTGCCGCTCTACCTCTCGCCTGTGTTGAGGAGAGCTAAGGTTTAACTCTTGCACACATTGGCATTTTTGTCCCAGGATGCAACAAGCTAAAATGTGGTTTTTGATGTGGTGAGAAAACGACAACCTGATAGCGTGTGTGTGTTGACCTCTTACCTACTGCTCTCTCTAAACACGTGTTGAGCACTGAAAGTCTTGCTGATAAATCAGAAAAGAGACACTGCATGAAAACTAGAGATCATGGGACTTCCCTGGTGGTGCAGTGGTTAAGAATCCGCCTGCTAATGCAGAGACAAGGGTTCGAACCCTGGTCCAGGAAGATCCCACGTGCTGCGGAGCAACTAAGTCCGTGCACCACAACTACTGAGTCTGTGCTCTAGAGCCCATGAGCCACAACTACTGAGCCCGCATGCCGCAACTGCTGAAGCCTGCACGCCTAGAACCTGTACTCCCCAACAAAGAGAAGTCACCGCAATAAGAAGCCTGCGCACGGCAAAGAAGAGTAGCCCCCGCTTGCCACAACTAGAGAAAGTCCACGTGTAGCAACGAAGACCCAATGCAGCCAAAAATAAATAAATAAATAAATAACTTAATTGATTAAAAAACTAGAGATCGTACTAGAGATCCAGCCACTATTTCTTAGTTAGTCTGGACATGAGCCAAGCTCTCTGTGCATATGTCTTCTCTAGCTCTACAGCATGTGTTCAGAGAGACCCTGGGACATCCTACTAGTTGCCACATCCATTAGAAGACAAAACTCCCCTTATGACTGTTTTCCTTAAACTTAGTGTATTTTACCAAGAGCGTTCATAAAATTCTCTACGTAGGAAGTCTGCAACCATTACAGTTGATTTTAATTTTTATAACGTGTTATGTTGAGTTAGAAATGGACTTGGTCTTCCTTGAAGGAATAGTTTCCCTGAAATATTCAAAATATGATCTTGCTCCTGACCCCTTCTTTTGCCTTCGCACGGTCAAGGTGATGGATCCTATTACGTGTGTCTGATGGAGGTTCTGAGGGAAAGCTGCAGCAAGTCTTTGCCAGGTACCTCAGCATTAATGACTGTTATGTATTCTGGCACCAGCCCTGCATAAAATACCATCTTTGCAAAGTGTGATGGCATAATCTGCCTAGGGTTCTCTCCCCCGACAATTGGGATTTTTAGAACTCTCATTGCAGGAACGTGTGGGTTCATGCCCTTCAGGTGCACGACTCCCTATGTGGCTTGCTGGGTAGGATTTCTTTATCCTCCTGTCCTTCTGTATTTCTGATAATCCCAAGCACTATTTTGCATCTATTTCAAGCTTTCAATTATCCTTCTATTTTGTGTCTTTTATGGATATTTTTATTCCTAATTCATCTACTGTTATCCCAA
Source organism: Mesoplodon mirus (assembly GCF_964341445.2). Classification (NCBI taxonomy): domain Eukaryota; kingdom Metazoa; phylum Chordata; class Mammalia; order Artiodactyla; family Ziphiidae; genus Mesoplodon; species Mesoplodon mirus. The sequence continues at coordinate 14,547,406 of NC_138993.1, forward strand.
TATTGGGCAAGACACATTTGTTGCTATCTAAGGGCCTCTGGAGTCATTGGTTGTTTTGGTAGCACACATACACACTTATTTCCTTTCTTGGAATTGGGAAATCATGTGGTATCAACCCATTAAATTAGAATTGTTTCAGGGATCTGGTTTATGAATGTATAATAATAAGTTCAGGTTCTAGGGCCCATGGGCAAATGTGACCTCTTTGTAGAAAGAGGACTTTCGTGGTGTGAGAAGCAGAGTTCCAACGATGCTCAGAAGTTTTCCTGGTTACCTAAATAATCTTACAAAACAACATTTTAATGACTTAAGTGTAAATAGATTAGACACATATGGATTCAATTTCCCTTCAAATACACAAGACTTGGTAAAATCCAGGGGAAAGAGCTTAGGGCAAAATGTGTTTTGGTTTATAAAAACCCAAACATTGGAAAATAACAACTGGAACGTTTGTCTAGCCCCAAATACCATGGGGTCAGCTTTTCCTTACCGTCAATTTACAGCTTGTTCCAGGAAAGCGGAACATGTCTCATCTATTCTTGTCTTATGTGATAAAGTACTCTTAAAATAAGGGGACATCTTTGAGAAAAATCTTTGAAGATGAACTCATCAAGCCTCCCAAATGTAGGGCATCATTTGCTCTGTCCAATGGGACTCTGATATCTTTCCTCTCCTTTTGGTTCCATCTTTGGGTCTTTGCATTTGCTTACTTTGGATTATTTGGTGAGTACTTGGCAGCTCCTTGGGGAAAACTCGTAATGGCAATAATGAATAATATATATATAAATATTATATATAACAATATATATATATATATTATATATAGTAATTATATATTTTTTTCAAAGACTCAACACTCTCTGAAAATAAAAAGTACTTTGAAACACAGTATAAAATTGTTTGAAGCTCCTCTAAATCCACTGGGCCTGTAAGCTCACCCCATTTCACTGCAGTGCCTCTCAAGTTCTTGTTCAAAGAGGGGGAGTGCAATGGATCACCCCATCTTTTTGTTAAGGTGATATGTAAGAAGGGCCAGTGATTGTGCAGCCCGTGAGGACGGTGGGTGTTTAAGACTTGCCCACCAAACAGAGAGGTAATTCATTACACACAGCACAGTGTGTGTGCATGTGTGACTGTGTGTTTGGTGGTGGTGATGACTTGTCCCTAATTCCTAAAAAAAAACAGACAAGAGCTCTGAGTGGGAAAAATGTGACTAATCAGTAAATCAAGTCAAATTGTTGTTGATAGACCCTGCCTTCAGCCCGTTGTAACCATTTATATTGGGCATTGTGCATTCTGATTGTTAGAAATATTTACATCTACTTGTGTGAGTTTTTTTTTTCTTTGCATTAATGCAAGGGTGTTCCAGTGCTGCAATTTGGGATACAAACTAAAAATAAAGAGGTGTACCTTGATAACAATGGAAATTCTTCAAAACGGATGCTCACGCACTGACATTCTGATGGAGTCAGCATTGCCACAGATAAATAAAATCAGTTGATAATCAAAATTGTTAGTCAATAATATCACACGCTCCCTTACTGAATCATTTTATCAGAAGTGCTCACCCGGAAGGTCATAAGGGTGGTGATAATGATAAACATCTACTAAGTGCTGTGTGTTTTATCTCAAGTATTCCTGAGCTTCACCAAAACTCTTCCACTTAGACATTCTTAACCCCATTGTCTGGATGAGAAAACTGAGAATCAGAGTCTATAAATGACTTGACAAAGGTCCCACACTTGTAAGTAATGGAGATGCTATTTGAATCCAGATCTGGGTGATCACAAATCCATTCTGTTCCTTTTCCAAGTCCTCCACCAGCCCTTTGGTTATAAGATGATAAGGAGGGGCAGGAAAACTATGACAGTGGTAATAACAGCAAAATAACAGCCAACAGTTACTGAGATATTATGATAGGAGAAGCAACATTTTAAGTTCCTTGTGAAATAGTCCTCAGAACAACCGCATTTATTGAGTGCTTATTGGGTGGCAGACTATGTTTTAACCCTTAATGCATTTCATGTTTAATGTAATCAAAACTACTTTGATTCTCATGGTGTCAGAAATATTATCAGTATGGATTAGATAAGGAAACTAACTAGGTTAACTTTTCCAGGGTCATCCAGCTGGTAAGAAGCGCTTGGAGTATGCTCTAGAGCATCAGAATCTGTGATAGACTGTCTTTCTTAGACAAGTTGCTGGAGAAGGAAGAAGCCGGGGCCCAGAGATTTGGGGAAGTTGAAGGTTTCAGGAAGAGACAACACTGGCAAAGACCAGAGCCTTCCTCTGAACTGAGTGATGTAAAAGGATCAGGGATGGAGAGGTGAGCAGGCTTGCACTGGATAATTTAGATATTCTTACAGAATGGAGCACAAACCTCTGATCTGAGTAAGAAGGTGAGGTTAGAATTGAGGGCTTGCAAATCATGAAAAAATAAGTAAAACATCCTCACAGGATAGGCCAAAAAGGAATCCTCAAGAAATTAATGGAGTTGCAGTGGACCCAGCTTTTGTCAGGACAGATGAATGGTGGGGAGGGATGAGGGGCGACAATCATTGTCACAAGGTCAGGACCGAGAGCTGCTTTTCCAGTCTCAGAAAAGCATTTGTGTTGCTCCACTGGCCCCAACCTCCCCTTATCACAGACACGAGGCTTTGAAGCAGCTTCCAGGGGCAGGAGGACTAGAGCCTGTGACCTGGGGTAGGGTGAAGCTGCCTGGCCTCCTGCAGGGAGGAACTTGTGGATCCATCCCATCATCTTCCGGCTGGTCCCAACCAAGGCTGTCATCTGCAGAACAAAATTACGCATGTCACCTACACCAAGGGACCAGAGAAAGCCCTTCTGACAGAAAATCTCCCAAAGATTATTTCAACGTTGCCATTTCTTTCAATTTCTTTCTTTTTCCATTAGTGTGAAATAAAACATAACTTTATCTATTTTATGATGAATTTCTATTGAAGTATAGTTGACTTACAATGTTGTATTAGTTTCGGGTGTACAACACAGTGATTCGACAATTTCTAATAGAAATCTCAATCTGTAGAGGGGCTGGGAGCTCTAATTTTTTGGAATGGTTCTAATTAAATATCAGATTGAATCTGTGGCCCAATTCTAGGAGAAGCAAACAGATACTCCATTTAACTTACCTTAGGTTGCCTGGTTTGGCTTAAATCCAACGCATCCATCCTAACTTTAGGGGCACAGGACAGTAGCTTGTGTGTGTGTGTGTGTTCACAAATCATTCCAAGAAGTTTCCTTTGCTCACCTGCTCTCAGCAGCTGTAGATTATGAAGGGAAGTTTCTACAATCCCATCTGCACCAGTGCCTGTTTCAGGCAGAGAGATTCCCGCTGTAAGTCACAGGTATCCTGAACAGCCTGCTTAAATGATAGGATGTGTATTGAATGTGTAACTGGAGATTTAGAAAGAGAGAGTCAGAGTCAGTTTAACCCAGTGGCTCCAACTCCACCTCCTCACGGTTCCCCAGGCTACTCCCTTCTCTGTGTGCAGCTTCCCTTGAGGCAGCAGAAATAGATACCGTGGTTTTGGACTACACATCCACACACCACAATGTCCAGAGGAGGAGAAAACAGCTGCCTCTTCCAATGGCTCAGTCTTCAAAGAGAGGATATTTCTTACCTAGAAGCTCTCATCACACTCCTTCCAGTATCTAACTGACCCACATTCCTCTGGTGCAGGGAACGCTCTGCGTTGATTGACTTAGTCTTGGCATCTCTGTCAACCAATGGCAAGAGGGATGCGGCTGTCCCGAGACCAACCAGGTCTGCTCCTGGTCCTGCATGGGGCAGCTTTCCTGAAGCCCAAGAGTGCTGAGAGGAGTGGTGGGTAACAGCCCAGAGGTGGGGTTCCCTTAGGCAGAAGAAAAGGGTAAAAGGGGTTTGGGGCAGGTTATGCTCTGAAGGGTATGGGGGTGGGGGACGGGGTAGGGGAAATGAAGAGGAGCGTGAAGCTTAGCAGCTCCTACAGAGCTGAACTCTGCCAGTGGTACCAAGAGGGTGATGAGCCCTATACTGCAGTCCCTCTCAAGGGGGCTCCATGGAGACAGCTGCCTGGCTCTAGGAGCCGGCCCATGGGGCTGGATCCTGCTCTAGCAATGGCTGCAAAGAATTGCTTGGAGATGTGATCCTTGCTGTGCTCCTATGATGGTACTTTAGTGGGATTCTTTCAATAAGTTCCAGAAGTGTTGTTTTTGCATGGTCCTGTGCATCCTGACAGCAGTCACTAGAGGGCTCACGGGGACACCTTTCCCAGCTGCCCTCTAGAGGTGGAGGCCAGAAAGCTGATGCTAAGCTGTCCTGTGGTTCAGAGCCCTGGGAGCTGATTGGAAGGCAGGCGGTCACAGGAGACCTTGGAGGAGCAGGCCTGGGGATGAACAAGCTGGTTGAGATCTCAAAGACAACGTAGTAGTCACGCATGAGAATGACATGTGGAAGAGTGATACTGATGTCTGTGGGGTCCAATATGGAGCCAAGAGCCGTGTGTGGTTACTGAGTGCTTGAAATGTGGCTCCTTCAAATGGAGAGGTCCTCAAAGTGCAAAATACACACCGGATCTCAAAGGCTTAGGATGAAAGAAAAAAATGTAAAATGTCTCAATTTTGTATATTGATTATATGTTGAAATTATAATATTTGAATATATTGAGTTAAGTAAAATATATTATTAAAATTAATGTCACTTGATTTACTTTTGTTATTTAAAAGTAATTTACTTATTTTATTATTATTTTCTAAACAATGTGAATGGACTTAGGACCTTGTGTAAATAGTCATTTTCCCATATAATTTTTTGTGTGTGTGTTTTTTTAATTGAAAGGTAGTCGACCTACAATATTGTATTAGTGTTAGGTATACAACATAGTGATTTGACATTTATAAAAGAAATTTAAAATTGCCTATGTTTGTGGCTCGCATTGTATTTCTGTTAGATGGCGCTGTGCTGAGCCATTTGCTAAGGAGAGAGTAGCTTGGTGGAGGTCGAGGGGAAGCTTGAGCCAATTCACCGAGACCCCCCCACACACACAAGTGCGTGGCCTGGGGTCAGAGGCGCTCGCTAAGATTTTGGTGATGATGACAGTGATGGCAACAGTGACTTTCCCTTCATGAAATGGTCCAGCCTCTATCAGGTGCCACCTTCATCCTCTAGGCACTCCTGAAAAACAGCTCCATTGCCTGGATGCTCATGCCACTACCACAGTTTCTGCTTTTCCAGCTCCACGGCTCACTTTCCTTATACATAAAACCACATGCCTGATGAACCTGCCCCAAATCGCACCATTAAAAAACCCTGCATGTCAGATTAAACTCAACACCCAGCGTATTAAATGCATCCCATGGTTGCCCCAGAGTTTCTGTGTGAATCAAAACAGATGACTAATGTCAAAGCTGGATACAGAGAAAAAAGAAAAAACACCTTACACATGCATTTATCTTTTTTTTTTTTTTTTTTTTTTTGTTTGCAGTATTTGACCATTTAGCATCTAGAGACTGGGAAAATGAGCTTTCATGAAACGTTGTTGCTTGTATGGTCTGTCTCTTCAGAGGCAGACGCCTCTGACCTCTTTTTGAACATGACCTATCGCTGCTCGGCATGTGTCAGGCAGATAAGTATGTTGTGCGTCACCTCTTTTTTCAGAGAACACAGTGGAAATCTTCCAGCCCCTTCCTCTCTCAGAAGGCAGAAGTTCATTACTTTTCAATACTCTTTACGTAACTTGAAGACAGATGAATAATATAAGCCGTTAAAACAGAGGCTTCCCAAAAGGTTTGGCCAAGGCTAAGGCAAAGAATCAAATCACATAGAAATGGAAGCAATCATGTGAAGCAACAGCTAAAATGGTGACTCCTAATTATAAATCCTGGGGCATCAATGTGAGCCTTCCTGAGACTCTCAAAGTGGCAGGAGCTCATGGTATCAATAGCTAAGGTTCTGTTCCCAGAATAAGTCCCGGGCCTTCTTGTGCCACCCGATCCTTCTTGTTCACCATCTCTGCCCCTGACCTCCAGGGCAGTGTCCACTTTTGACTTCAGAGGCACCCCCAAGGCCGTACCACAGGACACTTCATCCCTCTACTTTTCCCCTCCAACCTTCCCAAAGTGAAGAAACCAAGATTCCTCCCCCTGCCAACCGAAGCCGGGGACTCCTTTTATTCCATAACTGGCAATATTGATTAAAATGTAAATATTTATTTCACATTAAGGAAGGCAGGATTAGCATTGAACAATGGATCGGGTTTCATTCTAGAAATCATACGACCAAACTCTGTGCATCTTTTAGCCGTAGTGTCAGGGGTTAACTTAAAAACACCCACACCGAAGGAATTCCCTGGCGGTCCAGTGGTTAAGACACTGTGCTCTCACTGCCGAGGGCCTGAGGGCCTGAGTTCGAACCCTGGTCGGGGAGCTAAGACCCCACATGGCAGCGCGGCCAAAAAAAAAAAAAAAACCCATACCGCAAACAGGCACAGTCCCCACATGCTGCAACTCTAAAGGGGACACCCCTCATTGGAACATACAAGTTCCAGTGGATCTGACAAATGTCAACCCCACCACTGATGCAAACGTTACCCGACTCAAGAGCGTTGCATTCCTTTTTGCCTGAATTCTATTTCATTCCTTTCAAAACAAAAGCAAAGCTCATTTTGCCTTTCGTTTAGGATTTTTCAGAGAATTTTTCAGACCTGCTGAAGTGATAGCGCACTTCCTTCTTCACTCACCTTCCAAACCCAGTACAACCCACAAAACACGTACTGCAGGCGCTTTAACAAAGTACTAAGGAGGCTTAGTACAAAGAGAACCAGATGCAGCTAAGGTTAGCACGTAAAACATGCTTCTTGATCTTGTTTAGAGCAAAGGATTCCTTTCATGAATTAATAATTCGACTCTGCCTAAGACCCTGTGGTAGAAACTGTGAGAGATACAAGGGTCAAGAAAACAGGATTGCTGTCTTCAAGGTGCAGTTAGAAGGAAGAACTAAACAAGTACACCGATAACTCTAGGGCCCCCATAATATGTGAGTTCCTGGGGCACACACAAGGCAGTAGTCCTTTAAAACCCCACTCCACTGTTTCAATGTTTAGTATTGAACCCCTATCTATTGCTAATGAAGACTCTTCTAAAAATGCCAAAAACAAATTGCTGTATACAATAGTGGTAGTATGTATAAAAGAGACAACTAAGGAGAACATACTGTACGGCACAGGGAAGTCTACTTAATTCACTGTGGTGACCTAAATGGGAAGGAAATCCAAAAAAGAGGGGATATATGCATATGTATAGCTGATTCATTTTGCTGTGCAGCAGAAACTAACACAACCTTGTAAAGCAGCTAAACTCCAATAAAAATTAGTTTTAAAAAATTGCTGTACTTATATGCAACAAAGTTCAAGCACAATGCAGGTCCTGCTGTGAGCTACCTCTGTTTCATTCTGTGGCCAATATTTTGTGTCTGCAGGGCGGGGTGGGTCTAGAAGCCACAGGTGTTGCAGAGGCGCAGCTGCAAAGAACAGGTGGGTGGTAGAGGAGGGGCAGGAAGGAGAGGTCAGGAGAGGGCTGGGACCAGCTGGAGTGCCGGGTACGGAGGGGAATGATGCAAAAGCTTTGGGCTTTGTCAGAGGCATAGGTGGGGCCACTGAGACGAGACATGGAGGGCGGTGTTCCCTGAGCTGCGGTTTGGGGCTCGCTATATAACACGAGCACTTTGAAGCTTCTGGGCAAAGCGTTCTAGCTGCCTTCCTATCAGCCCAATGTTCAAGGGAAAGTATACAATTCCTTTCCTCTCCTTTTTATCTCCACACTTTATATTTCCATGCGGCCAGGAACTTTCAACAAGTCAAGACACCTTTTTTCTTCTAAAGACTCTGTTACTCTAATCTGCGGTTCTATCTCCTAAGAGTCATTTGATATCTTTGTATTAGGTTTTATTTTTACATTTCAGCAAAGAATTCCTTGGTTTTCGAACAATTTTATTTGTTCTCATGCTCCAAGTAGTTTATTTCAGAATGCTGGGATCTTTGAAGTAAAAAGCCCAAGGAACTGATAGATAGTTAACAGGAACGGCAGCTTTGGTTCTTGGTTAGTGTGCATATTATCAGGAATATTATTATTGATAACCATACAGCCCTCTTTAAAAGAAATGAGGAGACGAAAAGCTCTCTTATCATGAGAATTCTTGTGCTGCAGTATTAAGGTAGTGTCAGGTTTTTAAAGGGGGGTACCAGGATATTTTAAATATAGCCTTTCCTCGCCCCCTCAGAAGATAAAAAGTAGTGCTTTTGGCCCTGGTGGTAATTTCATACAAAGAATAAAAATTTAAAAACCACTAATACATCGGAAAATACAATTTACCAAATTTTACTGACTGGTAAGTTATAGACTGCACGAAGGCCTCCCTGGTGGCACAGTGGTTAAGAATCCACCTGCCAATGTAGGGGACATGGGTTCGAGCCCTTGGCCAGGAAGATCCCACATGCCACGGAGGAACTAAGCCCGTACACAACTACTGAGCCTGCTCTCTAGAGCCCGCAAGCCACAACTACTGAGCCTGTGTGCCACAACTGCTGAAGCCCGCGCGCCTAAGAGAAGCCACTGCAGTGAGAAGCCCGGGCACAGCAACGAAGAGTAGGCCCCGCTCGCCGCGACTAGAGAAAGCCTGCATGCAACAACGAAGACCCAACACAGCCAGAAATAAAATAAATAAAATTTTAAAATAGACTGCGTTGAGTTACTATGAAAAATAGTTAATGGAATATGGGAATTTAAATGCTGTTTTCCCATTGGCTGGTGACTGGTCTTTAACTGTGAGAGAAAACAAGCATGGTAAACAGGAAGCCATCTCCATGGCAACGGGCCATTCAGCTTAACTTTTTAACCCATGAAGAGGTAATTACTTTATTTTTTATTTCCATTTTTACAATTTTCACAGTTTATAATAGCAGTGAGGACCTCTGGGTCAGGCATTTCCTGGCTGTTAATAACAGGCTGATTTCAGGCCACCAGTGCTTGAACATTGTGCCAATTTTTTTTTTTTTTTAATGAAAAGAGAGCTGTGATTTTCTTTTTCTCCTTCCTGAAGTCTGCAGCGTAAATAAATGACAGGATTTGATGCTCGCACACATGGTGTTTTGATTTCCTGCAGATGACAGCATTGGGGCGGACACTGATCATCACTGGTGGGTGGCCAAGAGGGTGGGGCTTGGGATGGAAACGCCACGGGGGATCCCTCTGGATGGCAGGTTAGAAGATGACCCTGGGGAACTGAGAGAGAACATGACACCCGCGGCCACACAAGGCAGAACTCAGAACACGAAGATGCACAGCCTCAGAGACCAGGGAAGGGTCTGGTGGAGGCTATCATCAGTCAGTTCTTCTTTCTGAACTCACCACAGAGGCCAGAATCCTGGGCAGCTTCCCTGGCCTTTGCTCGCCCAGGAAAATTGGTCTTCCAGAGTAGAAACCTTAGTGATCTATGCATTTAAAAATCAAAAGGCAACCTACAGTCATGAGTTGTCTTGGGAACAAAAGGAGAAGATTGGGCAAAGCCATTATTTTAGGTACCAGAGCATCACCTTAGGTAGCTAGAACACCCACCAGCCACTCCCTGCAGGAGAGACAGGTACCAGACACAGAGGCGCATCCCTCCCCAGCAGACTGTGGAAAATTATTTTATTTTATTTTTTACAACATATATCACTTTTTATTTTATTTTATTATTTTTTATTTATTTATTTTTGTTCGTGCCGAGCGGCTTGCGGGATCTTGGTTCCCCGACCAGGGATCGAACCAGCGCCCTTGGCAGTGAAAGCTCGGAGTCCTAACCACTGGACCACTGGGGAAGTCCCATTTTTTGTTTTTGTTTTTTGTTTTGTTCTGTTTTTTACAAACCTATCAATAATTACTTTATTTTTAAAAATTTTATGTATGTAGGTAAGTATAGTTGATTTACAATATTAAATAAGTTTCAGGTATACAATATAGTGATTCACGGGGTTGTTTGTTTGTTTTCGCCGCACCACACGGGATCTCAGTTCCTGGACCAAGGATGGAACCTGTGCCCCCTGCAGTGGAAGGGCAGAGTCTTAACCATCGGACCACCGGGGAAGTCCCTGGGCAATTTTTAATCCAGCTTTAAAGTCTCTTCTCCCCCAGCTTCTGGTCTCTGAAGGGGAGCGGGAAAGGACACAAGAACTCTGTAGCAATCCTCTTCAGCGGTCCTGACCATAGCCCAATCCGCTTAACCATCAATGTGGAGGCATCAGTGTGAAAGAGAGAAGACAGTAAGGAGGAAAATCTCTGAAGCCACAGCTACTGCCGCCAGAGCCCGGGGTGGCCAGCCCCCTGCCGCCAGGCCCCAGAGAGGCGAAGGGAAAAGAGGAGTCATGGGGTGCAGGTGGGGATGGGCTGGGGGTAGGGGGCAGAGAGGAACAAAATCCGGCCACCGGCCAAATGCCTCCCAATCCAGAACTCAAACCCGAGTAGGCTCTCAAAACAAAGAGAGAGGTGCCACCCACCCGCAGGAAGAGAGGCAAGACTGATGCCAGAGAAGAGAGAAGAATTCTGCCTGAAAAAGGAGATGCACACGGCTCAGGCCCGGGTCCCCAGAATCCCTGAGATGCCCGGAGAGTTTGCAGTTCCTTGATAAATGCTGGTATTCTAATGACCACGCAGTTTGAGATAAGATTATTTTCAAGTTTTATTAAAAAAAAAAACAAAAATTCATTTTGCATTTCTTCTTAAGCTGTGTTATTAGCGCACAGAACCCATCCCTGTAGGAGAAAGGATAAATGTCCCTGATAGAATGTCTCCGGAGCTGGATGACAATGAAGGGACAAGGAGAACTTGCAAGGGTTCCTCCTGGACTCCTCTTGCAGGGATTTTGTGACCGTCACCCTCTTCAGCCTCGTTGACACAACTGTCTTTGGATCAGGGACCATTAAAATTAGTTCTTTCCTTTCCTTCCCTTTCCTTTCCAGTCTCTCATCACAGGTTTTGTTACCCTGAAATCTGAGCTTTGGTGACCTGCCCCCCTGCCTGTGGTCAAAAACCAGGCCATCTGGATTTTCTAGCACTATCCTTAAGACGACATGGCTCCCAGGGGGGGCCAGAACTAGTTTTCTCAGATTTAGAATTCTGTTATTTTTCTTCTATTCCTTCAAAGTCAGGGTCACCTTGTGAAAAGTTGTTATACGATGTACTAAATGTGGACGTGTCCATGTGCCCTCTAAACTTTTCTTATCCAAACTGTACAATGAGAACATCACTGGATTTTATCGTGCCTTCATATTTTTAGCACCCTCCAGAGGAGTTTTATGCTCTTATGTGCTATCACGCACGTCCTGCCTACATTACCCTAAATATTAATAAAAAGAATCCTTAATAAGCTGGATAGAATTGAGGGTAAACAGCAGTGCCTATCACGTGTCTTCTGTCAGCCAAGCACTCTGCGGCTAAAGCAGGAACTTTTGACTCTCCTGTGTCTGCGGATTCCGCGGTTGGTTGAATCCGCAGATAAGGAGGACCGTCTGTACTAAGCAATTTTATACAACGGACTGGAGCATCTGTGGATTTTGATATCTGTGGGGTTCCTGGAAGCAACCCCTTGTGGATACAGAGGGACAGCAGTATCTCCGCCAGCCCACACGAGGCTGGGTGGAGCAAAGCAAGCAAGGGGCTCTGCTCTGCAGCTGGCTTGCAGAAGAGTCTTTCCAATTGAGCCCTTCTTTTAATCAGGTTGAGAGAAGAATCCAGACATCTCATTCATCTTCTCAAGAGTGTTCCTAGTTGTCAAGGGATTCTGGGGCCTCACTGGGGATGAGGGTCATGGGCAGTACCCCTCCTGCACTCTGATGCTGATGGCAGATGCTTCCTCTGGTCTGCGCTGCAAGGCAGGACCAGTTTCATTAACTGTAGCCTCCTGTCAGGAACCAAGTTTCTTCTTCATGGTATTGTGGGTCGGTTGGATTTCCATTGACTAGATTGAAGCTTTGCGAGGATAGGTGTGATCTGATGTCATCTCAGTGTCAGGCATAAAGTGGGCACTCAATATTTTTGAGTGACTGGAATTGACTCCAGCTGCAGCCAGCACTGGTCCCAGGAAATCCACTGGCTTAACTCTCCTGGGGCGACTTCCAATTCACACTCCTCCAGCCAGCCCTCTCAACCGTACTCAGAAGATTCATTCCCTAACACCAAGGAGTGTCATCAATTATGCATTCTCTCTCTCACACTCAAGTCTTCTGTGACATACAAAACCGAGTTCCTTTACTGTTAATCTCTCCTTCCACAATTTTATTCCCTTTCGTGTCCCCTCTGATCTCAATCCTGTGCTAACTGAACACTAATCTACCAGAGTCAGATGACTAAAACTGCTACGGTCGATAACATCGTTAAGGTACTAAAATTGCTATGATAGATATCACCATTAATGTACAAACTCAGGTTGTTTCTCCAGGGTAAGATGAGCTCACAGATCCTTGAGCCATGGACCACCTGGCCTGAGAATTGTAAACCAGAGACATCATGACTCCAGAAACCACGGTTAAGAAATGCCACAGAAATGTCACAAGATGATGATTAATCCCAGCCGCTTTGTTCTTCCCCTTTAAAAAAAACAACTTAACTCCAAGACCAAGTTGGAGTGGATCTGAGGCTTGTCTCCCACTCCTTTGCTTGGGGCCCTGCAAATGAACCCTAACTTTGCTACAAATACCAGCTGTCAGATTTTGGCTTTCTGCCGTGCAGACATACGAGCCCTTGCTCGGTTACATACCCACTTTACTTATTCTTTATTTTCTTTCATTTGGCAACTATTTATTGAATACTCACTAACCTCTAGACACTATATTACGTACTAAGGACACACTGATAGTCAAGACAGACTCGGTCTCTGTAATCATGGAGCTCATAGTCTAGGACAGGGGTCGGCAAATATTTTTTGTAATGGGACACTTAGTATATATGTTATGGTCCCTTTTGCAACTACTCAGCTTTGCCATTGTAGCATGAAAGGAGCCATAGACAGCACACGGACGAATGAGCATGGCTGTGTTTTGAAACTTTATTTCCAAAAACAGGTGGAGGTCCAGATTTGGCTTGTGGGTCATAGCTTGCTGACCCCTGGTCTAGAAGGGAAGTCCCTAGGCATGTAATTACAGTGAGCGTGCTGACTGTTTTGAAAGGGGAAGAGTGAAAAGAGAACAGATGTAGGGATCCTAAGTTGTCGAGCTTTCTAGAACTGAGGATGTGGTGTTCAGGCTGAAATCCAAATGCTTAATAATAAGTTAGCAGAGAATATTCCAAGGAGAGGGACAAAGATGAACAAATGCCCAGGCATGAGAGAGAGCATGGGAAACATTCAGCATGGCTGGAAGGAAGAATAAAGGTGGAAACCACTGAAGTTGAGACTACAGATGTGTGCAAGGGTCAGATTCTGGAGGACCTGGTAAGACATGCTGATAAGTCTGGACTTTGCCTAACCTAAGACAATAGGAAGTTCTTACCAGGTTTTAAACCTCAGATTCTGGAGGACCTGGTAAGACGTGCTGATAAGTTTGGACTTTGCCTAACCTAAGGCAATAGGAAGTTCTTAGCAGGTTTTCAACACTGGAGTGTCATGACCACATCTGTGTTGGATAGCTCTCTGCACTGTGGAATGGAGTCAGGTAGAAGTTATCAAACTGTTAGCCAGTTAGGAAGCTGAGGCCCAGCCCACACAAGAAACGATGATGGTCTCGGGGATTGTGGTGGCGGGGATGATGAGGATTAATTTAATTTTACAAATAGGAGGTAGTCCTGGAATAAGCAACAAGCTCAAAAACTGCTTTTGTGGTTTGAGGAGGTGACTCCTACCTAGCTTGGAGCCTCATTTTACTGCTTTTTGCTTTCTGGAAAGAGGAAAGCTTTGATGGGGGAAGGGATAGCATTATGGAGGGCAGGAGCTAACTGTGGGAGGGCAAGTGGAGCAGCAGGATTGAGAGGCAGCTTGAAGTGAAATGGACCAACTCCTGCATCTCCTTCTCTCCCTGGTACACAAGCACGTGTGCCAGGTTAGACATTCTGGATGGGTTATTTGGGCTTTGTGGATTGAAAGCTCTTGTTTATAAAGAGTTAAACCTGTGCTGGTGTTGATGAATGACTTCCCTGTACCTAATACTTTTGAACACTTGGAAGGACTTCCTCTGAATATGGCAGCCAGGAGTGTGCCCACTGGGCTGCTTAAAAATATCAACTGACCTGATTTGACATCTTGGAATGTCTCACAGAGAGAAGAATCCTCTTCTTAGCACTCTTAAAGATGGCTTCAGAGAGAGCAAGAGAATCAGCTGTCATCTCCAAATATGTTAAGGATCTTTGAAAGGGACAGGTGATTTTGAAAAGTCTGGAAATTCTAAAACTAGATGCTGAACCATTAGTTCCAATTCCACTAAGCATCACATTGGGTTTTATCTTGGTAATCAGTCAGGCAAGATTCATGGAAAGGAAAAAACCCAAGAAATCTCTTCTCTTATGACAAAAAAATTTTTGATGATCATTTTATTGGGGAGACAATGAAAGAAACTATTGCTAACAGTAGATGTGTATTTAAAGCACATTACTCTTTTTAAAATATGGTGTTAGAGAATGTTCTAATTTCATTCTTTCACGTGTAGCTGTCCAGTTTTCCCAGCACCACTTATTGAAGAGACTGTCTTTTCTCCATTGCATATTCTTGCCTCTTTTATTGTAGATTAATTGCCCATATGTACATGGGTTTATTTCTGGGCTTTCTATCCTGTTCCATTGATCTATATGCCTGTTTTTGTGCCAGTACCATGCTGTTTTGATTTCTGTAGCTCCGTAGTATAGTCTGAAGTCAGGGAGTATGAGTCCTCCAGCTCCAATCTTCTTTGCTGTACACTTGAAACTAACACAACATTGTATACTATACTTCAATTAAAACATTTTTTTAGTAAAAATAAAGCAGATTACAACATTCCTGTTGAAAATCTCACTCACTTCATGCATTTCGTGCAGGTACAGACAGAAGAATAAAATAAGAGCCAGTGTGTGTGTCTCTCAATAGAAAAGAATACAATTTGAAGGGTGAGAGCTAAGATAAACCTTGCCAGTCTGCCTCTTCATACAGCATCCCCTTTTGTGTACCAAAGCCCCAAACTTGTAAGTCAACAGGAAACAGTCAGCAACATCCATTGAGCCCTGGGCACACTCAGGATCTTGAAGCCCAGGGTCATGACTACTGTGTGACCTGACATCACTGTATATACAGGTAAAGAGAAGTGAAGGGGATGGAAACCAACTGCTTAATGCTGGCTCCCTCCAACCCTGCTCTTACTGAATGAGTCTTCTCTTACCCCACCTCACCCTCCTTACGCATGTTCACTGAGTTGACTGATTTTATTATCTAAGTACTTGACATAAATAAGTGCCTAATTGTCCATTTTTTTCCTCATAAAACAACTCAGGTGATGCCATTTTGTGCAGCTGGGTGTGAACAACATGGAGAATGCTGAGGCTTCACGAAAGTCTGGAGTTGTGGATTGCCTCATGTAACCCAACAAGACTGTAAACCACTTGTAGGCAGAGACTGTTTTCTACACTTTTTTGTATTCTTCTCAACACCATGAACACAGGCTCAATAAATGTTGAGAAATGCGCAGTTTGGTTCATGGTCTTCCCATTGCATTGAGGGCTGTGACTCTCAAAGGAGGCTCACACAAAAACCCAAGCCTTTGAGTTGGTTTTGGTTAGGTACCACTCAGGACGATGAAACTGTTTTGAAAAATGGAAGCTTTTTTGACCAACCTTAATACTAATTTCAAGCAGATTCCTTGCAATGACTTGCAGCTGTGACTGTCATCCTGCCATGAGGAAAGTGTCAGCAAGACCAAGAATAGTAGCAGTCTGTCATCTCCCTGTTTTTGACGTTCTCATCTAAAATGTTAATTAACTAGTTGCTCTGCACAGAATGAAAATAAAAGTCAAGAAAAGTAGCAAAGGCAAAAAGTGCAATCATGCTAGTATTAAAATGTGGAGTTTGTTTCCCTGGGTTGTACATGAGCCCCATTCTCCTCATTTAGGCTGGAAACATGTTGTAACTAGCAAACAACTAAATACTGATGCCCACCAAATAAGAGGAAAATTCAGTAGGTACCTGATTTTTGTTTCTGTTTAAAATGATTAAGAAAGATAGTTACTTAAGTAGATTCTCTTTTGATAAATCCCTTAGTAACTGAAACTGCTTTTCTTTCACACATTTGAGTTTCCTATGTCTTGCATTTCACAGTAGAGAGGGCAATTCAGCAATAACTTCATGAATCAGTGCCTCAGATGAATCCACAAGACCTTAATTTTTTAAACTAACTTTAATGAAAAGGTGATCAGAAGATTTTAACTGTTAATTAGCATGGTTAGACAAATATACATACTTTTGTGATAATGCTAGAATTTGAAATCGGAAGACTATTATTTCTAAGACCAGTTTAGTAAAAATTCATGTTTACTTAAGGGCTTATATGGTGATTACCTTTTATGTTTTAGGTTAATTCTTTTCCAGAATAATAAAGCTCCCAGAGAGTATTTGAAAATGTTATTTATTTGTAAACAAACAATGGTGTCATTCATAGAATCAGAGCCTTCTCTGTCTGGGAAGGAGTTACTGTCAGAAATAGCAAAGCCTGGATGGAACTGAAGTTTGGCATTTAACCTTTGCTGGAAGCATGATATTTCAATTATCTTAAGAATGTGTCAGATAAGGGAAGTGAGTCAACAAAATAAACGGAGACAGAGAGAAAGGAAATTATACTGGACCAGAGAAATCAATGAACCAATAATATTTGTTGATCAACTACTCTATATAGGTGCTATGGAGATTTTAAAAATAAAGGTTAAAAAATGGATTACTTATTCTCAAAATGTAGTGGGATATATAGGAATAATACAGGGAAGTAACAGCAAAAAGTGCAAGAGAATCTTAGATTACATCTTACATATATGCCTTATAGAAATCCAAAGAGACAGTGGTCCACGAAGGCCTGAATAGAGAGGAGAGGGGTTCGCAGAGGACTGGAATCTGAAGCGGGTGTACTGCAAGATTCAGACAGGAAGAGAAGAAATGGTGGGTTTTGTTTGTTGTTTTGCAAGGGAACAAGGTCCTGACAAGCAGAGCAGTGAGGACCATGTGTCTTTGGAGCGGTGAAGTGTCTGGTCTGATTTGATGACTGGGTTGTTACTGAGAAGTCAGAAGAAAAGCCAGAAGAAAGGGTGGAGCCATAGGGCAGAAGCCCTGGCAGTCATGTTTGACATAGTCCGTTCTATATACAGAATAAGGGAATAGCATTTAGGGAAGATCCGTCTGGAGATGGGCCCCAGGATGGATGAATAGATGCTCTCAGGCTTTCGGGGCAGGATGGCAAGGGGTTGGAGCAGCTGCCATCAGAGAAACCAGGAGCAAACTGTTGCAGGAATTCATGTACGCCATGATAGGGGCCTGGGCCACAGTAGAGGGGAGCTGGCGGAACAACTTGTTAATTCCATTCAGGTCAGAGGGTGAGTGCGTAAATGTTCTTGGCAAATTTAGCCTAGAAAGGCTCATAAACAGTCTTGTAAGTGTCCTCTTCTGATTTCCACCTCCAAACCACCGCTGAGTACTGACTACCCGATCCTCTGCTGGATTGAAACCCACTTGGGAGTAAATTTCTCCTCTGTAGCCTCAGCACCATCCCTTGCAGGGTGATGATGGCTGTGGCCCAAGGCCTCTGTCCGTCCCCCAGGTCTTTACCGGAGACTAAATCTCTCTCACTCCCGGAATCTGTATGGCCATGAAGACCCAGCATGAGGACAGAAGAAGCTACTTTTATTAATATAAATATAGGCTGTTTTGAAGAGGTCATCCTTCTCTTTTTTCCAGTACTTTGATTACAGATTTATTGGATGTCACTACTGTCTAAAATGTATGGTACTAAAACTTTTTCATTTTGCGCTCCTACCAATAAAACACTAGCATCCTTCTCAGTATTGGTATATTTATTTATAATGATGCATTTTCTTGGTTAAAAGTCATATTTTAGGGAGAATAAAACATATAAATGTGCTATAAATTTTTAAAATCTTGGTCTACCGCCCTGTGATACAATCATATATTCAGGATATAAATTGGGTTTATTTACATACTTGGTTTAAACCTGTCATAGCTGGCAAACATACCCCAAACTATGAGCGGTTCCAGGTAGAGGATGTGCATCAAGCTGCTTCTACTAAATGGTGCTTTTTATCCATCTTCTCCAATAATTATGTAAAAGTTTTAGTTGAAATGTGGCTAGTAATTTTCCATCTTCCCTGATGTCAATCAGATGTTCTTCCAACTAATCAGAACTTGTTACATTTTAACATGTTTAACAAATGGGCTTAAAAACCACTGAAACACTTTTGGGGGGAAGATTCTTTTAAACATGGTAGAAAAAAGTTTGCAAGTTTCCTAAATGTATCAATTATGAGTTTTTAAGGCGAAACACATTGCTCCTGGCACTAAGGTAATAAAACAATGGAAACACTTCCAGTGCTTCCACGGTGTTCTCTCTATAGCCAGTTTCTTTCAAAAAGCAGGTGGTTTTTTATTCATTGTTGTACTGTCACCTTTACACTGAAGGAAAAGTTTGCATTTACATCTAATAAAAGTTTGTGTTAGAAGGAGAAGCTCTACTTACTGATCACTTACTCTTTCATTGTTAGAATTGCACTGAATATTATCTATATTTAATTTTTAGAAACATTTTTGCACCACTTGTATAGTTGGGGGAATATTAATTTAGTTAGAATTAAATGGTACAATCCGGTTAATTATGTCACACACCAACTGCAACACATCACAGTGCGTAGACTCAGGGAGGTAACTGACTTCATCCCTCACTGGCCATTGGTGATCTGGGACCACCAGATGTATGGACTGAGTGAGGAAGCCAGTATTAATCCTTACATCACATATTAGTACATTTCATTTCATTTATCCTTTTATATATGATAATATATAAAAATAGAAGTTCAAATGTTTTCCCATACCTCCCCAGGGGATCATCTTTTTTTATATAGACTTCGGGTTTTTTTAATTTATTTTTTTTTGTTTTTTTGCGGTACGCGGGCCTCTCACTGGTGTGGCCTCTCCCGTTGCAGAGCACAGGCTCCGGACGCGCAGGCTCAGCAGCCATGGCTCACGGGCCCAGCCTCTCCGTGGCATGTGGGATCCTCCCAGACCGGGGCACGAACCCGTGTCCCCTGCATCGGCAGGCGGACTCTCAACCACTGGGCCACCAGGGAAGCCCTAGACTTTGTTTTTTAAGAGCAGTTTTAGGTTCATTGGACCATTTTGTAAATCCATCCTTGACCATCACTATCTTAAATGAATGGTGGTAGGGTGGTACCAAAACTATAATAAGGACTTCTTATAGCTGTATCATCGGAACCTCCCTGAACCTCACAAGAAAGATTATTAACAGCGACATTTTAAATTTCACAGTCATCTTGAACTTACCTGCCTATTGTAAGACATCCAATTTCTCCTAAAGTCTCAATAAATAATTGCTGGGTCTTCCTGGTGGCATCTTACCCGTATTTATAAATCATCTTTTCAAGCTCTCCTCCATGCCTTCCACATTGGTGTCTGCTGCCCAGGCAGTCACCCAAGGTGTGTGTTTGGCCACTGTCCCCAGGGCTACTGTCCTTGGTGAAGATGGATTCTTTGCCCAGAGCCCTGCATCCTGGGACTCCCTTGAGATGCCAACATTTCAAAATGTTGTTTTGGAGGAAAACAAGTAACTGAAGACAATAATTTGGTTGAAATGATAACATGATCTAAATGAAATATCCCCAATTGATATTTTGTTCCTTGACAATTATTTCTACTTATACAATTTTTAATTTCAAAATTATTTCAGCCAAATGTTCCTGCCTGTACAAGTTGTAATATTGTGGAGTTGGAAACAATCTTTAAATTGCTGCCACATTTTCACGATTATGAACTCCACAGAGTACAACGATTTCACTGGCAGAAAATATATTGGACGGAAGAAAATCAGGGGAAAAGAAAGAAAGAAATGTATCCAGCTACTAATAAATTCTTTCAAAAAGCAAAAATAACTGATGTTTGTGTAAATAGCTGTAAAACTGGCTGATGATGAAACCAAATTATCAACACAGATAAAATACAGTATTTGAGAAACATTCTTTTCTTTAAAAGAAATCATCCAAATACTCATCCTAAGACAAGTTGTTGATTTTCATCACTGCCATGTTTTTGTTTTAAGATCTTTTGATGTCCATCATTTTTAAAGTCTTTATTGAATTTGTTACAATATTGTTTCTGTTTTATGTTTTGAGCTTTTGGCCCCCAGGCATGTGGGATCTTAATTCCCCTATCAGGGATTGAACCCGCGCTCCCTGCATTGGAAGCCGAAGTCTTAACCACTGGACTGCCACGGAAGTCCCTGCCATTTTGTTTTGAATTAAATTGCTTATGATCAAATTATTTTTAGCCAAATTACCTAAGGGAAATATCTTCCTCCCCAGTTCTGAGTCACTTTCTGTCACTCAAGTTCTGAAGGTGCACTCTTTGGGTCCTGGTTATTTTCAGAGCGTTTCATGGAAACGGGTTCTTACTTCAGCCAGCAGCCTCGCCCACCAAGAGGCGTCAACCAATCACTGCAGCCTATTGGATGCTGTCGCCTCTTCCTTCTGGGAGCTCTTCCCAACCACCCTCTCTCCTCCCTCAAGACAACTCATAAGACCTGGCAGTTTGATTGAGCTGCATACTGGGTCAGCATTGAAAACCTCTAGGTTGAATAGCATTTTATAATGTTTAAAAAACCCACGTAATTTAAAATGCATATTACAAAACAGCATTTTATAATTTAAAAACACCACATTCACATCCATTATTATTTGTTTAATTCTGCCAACACATCTATAAGGAAGTCAGAGAAGAATTGGTTTGATCATTTTACAGATGACAAAAACAAGTTTTAGGCCTGGAAGGAAACTTCACTATGATTTAAAAAGTCCAATTTCCTCATTTTCCATGGTGCATAAGGTAGTCTGGACAATTTCACACTTTTTTTTTTTTTTTAAACAGGGACATTCCTCCTCCTCACTCTTACCCAACCAGTTCTTCCAGGGAAGCACAGTATGTACATAGACATCAAGAAATATTTTATAAATGTGAATTTATTGATATGAATTGAAATGCATGACTAGTTCAATCAGTGAAAAAAATGAGGGTAGCCTACTGAATGCAAAAAGTTGAAATTTGAAGCTAGAGATGATAATAGCCCTCTTACCCTCAGCATCAAGTCATTTCTCATCTTTGTTTCGGTTTCACAACGTTTGGAATACAACGTTCCACCCCGTGTGGTAAACTGACTTCTAAGATGGTCCCCAGTGATCCTTGCTTCCTAGTGTCCATGTCTTTGTGTAATTTCCTCCTTTGAATATAGGCTGGACTTCTGACTTGCTTCTAAAGACTAGAATACAGCATAGGCAATAAGATGTCACTTCTGAGATAAGATTATAAAAAGACTGTGGCTTCTGTCTTGCTAGCATTCATGTTCCTTGTTTCTTCTCCCTTGCTTGTTCTGGTGAAGTCAGCTGCCATGTTGTGAGTTGCCCAATGGAGAGACCCACATGGCAAGGAACTGAGAGAGGCCTCCAGTCA
Organism: Mesoplodon mirus; assembly: GCF_964341445.2. Classification (NCBI taxonomy): domain Eukaryota; kingdom Metazoa; phylum Chordata; class Mammalia; order Artiodactyla; family Ziphiidae; genus Mesoplodon; species Mesoplodon mirus. The sequence goes on from NC_138993.1 coordinate 14,569,121, forward strand.
ATAGCCTGTAAAGAACTGAATCCTGCCATCAACCAGGGGAGTGAACTTAGAATGGAATTCTTCCCCAATGGGGCCTTTAGATGACTACAGCCAACATCTTGATTGCAGCCTGGGAGAAACTCAGAGAACCAGTTAAGCTGTGCCCAGATTCCTGACCTACAGAAACTGTGAGATAACCAATGTTAGTTTAAGCCATTAAATTGTGAGACAACTTTTTATGCAGCAATAACTAATACACCAGGCAAGCAGTTACAAAAAGGTAATGGACTTTTAACATCTCCCCTTGCAATCTCTGGATTCTCTTGAATTAGACAGAGAAGGCAGACAGGGGGAGCTTTAGTCCATTTTCCACATAAATTTAATAAACTCAACAGCAGAAAGTAATGTCTCCAATGTTGTAGACTGTGTAATAAACACACTTGAGTGTACTTTTTGGGTTTGTTACACTGTAAACAGTAAACACAGAGTTTTTCTTTTTTAACATCTTTATTGGAGTATAATTGCTTTACAATGGTGTGTTAGTTTCTGCTTTATAACAAAGTGAATCAGTTATACATATACATATATCCCCATATCTCCTCCCTCTTGCATCTCCCTCCCACCCTCCCTATCCCACCCCTCTAGGTGGTCACAAAGCACCGAGCTGATCTCCCTGTGCTATGCGGCTGCTTCCCACTAGCTATCTATTTTACATTTGGTAGTGTATATATGTCCATGCCATTCTCTCACTTCGTCCCAGCTTACCCTTCCCCCTCCCCGTGTCCTCAAGTCCATTCTCTATGTCTGTGTCTTTATTCCTGTCCTGCCCCTAAGTTCTTCAGAACCACTGTTTTTAAATTCCATATATATGTGTTAGTATACAGTATTTTTCTCTTTCTGACTTACTTCACTCTGTATGAGACTCTAGGTCCATCCACATCACTACAAGTAACTCAATTTCATTTCTTTTTATGGCTGAGTAGTATTCCATTTAAACACAGATTTTTAAAAAGTGAATTTTATATGAAATGTGGAAATCATGGAAGATTACACATGTAGTGGAAAGAGACCAGGTCTTAAAAGTAGACTGACTTGTGGAGGCTTGGTTTCCTCATCGTAAAATTGGAATAATAACCCCCAGCTCATAGATCCTAAATGACATTGGCACTCAGTTCAGTGCCTGATCAACCAATGCTTTTTAGCTTCCCTTGTGGCACTGAGATAGGTGAGGTGACTTGATGTACCCAAAGAGGATGGGATATAGGACTCTAATTTGAAATACCCCCAAATTACCAATCTATTGAATGGCAGCTTTTGAATTCTGAATCCAGGTCTCTGGCTTCTTCCATTTCACACAGGGGGCGCCAACCCACCACCTCTGTGTCTAACTCCCAAGAAGAATTCTCCTTGGGACTCCTGTTTAAGCTGATAACTCTAGTGGAGTTTGTAACACACTGAGAACAAAGGCTTACAAATATAGATGGAAGAAGAGTGGCATTTCGTTTAGCTAATCCACATTTAAAATACCACATTTAAAATACCACATTTAAAATATCTTTCTAAACACAGTCTTTTCTCCACCCTCTATCTTTGATTTTGACATTGATAGAGAAGCTTTCAAGAGAGCAGCATCACTCAATTAGATGAAGCTACTAATTTGAAGGAACAATACGTGATGAATGGCATTTACATGTGGTGATTGTAACAGCAAATGTCTTCTACCATTTCTCTCCCTGAAACATTTTATCTTGTCTTTTCCTCCATTTATGTATTGTTAAGGACTATTGAAAGAGAGAGAGAGTGAAAAGAAGAAAGAGAGTAGAAGTACTCTCTTTGGAAGAATAAAGGTTGTAGAAAAAGACGAGCCTGATGACAGGTGTATATGGCAGAAGTAAGAGCACCCAGACCACTTAAGAGGGGATTGGGTCCTTTCCCAAGTGCTCAGGTCTGGGTGTCCTGATCCACAGGATGAACGAACCAGAAAAAAAAGCCATCCTTCAAACCTCCTGGAGTGCCTTGAATTAGCACAGGACCCTGCTATGCTCCTTTGGCTTCTCATCCTATAAAGACTGGTGCAGAGAACTTCAGGGCACCCGCCCAATCTTTTGTCCTTCATTCGGCAGATAGCTAACATCCTCTTGGACACTAAAAGGAAAATCTTTGAGCTTACTAATAACTTACTGCACATTCTTATACAACAAAAGCACCTGGGTAAATACGTTCCAAATAAAAACCATTTATGAATACATAAATGAATGATAAAAAGGAAAATAGAAAACTAGATATAATCTCTTGCTCACTTTTTCTCCCTTCGTTTTACTTCGGATATCCATGTCACTGGTGTGTTATACTTTTCGACAGCCCTTCAAACCAAAGGGTTTTGACTGAGAGCCAAAAACATAGTATTTGCCCAAACTTTATAAATCTTTTTACTCTTTAGAATTGGCATCATGTAGTGGAAAAACCACCGCCAAGGAGTGGGGAAGACCTGGTTTCTAATTTTGGTTCTGGCAGTAATTAACCAGCTGGGTCATAAGCAGCAGTGTGCTTTCTGCAAGGCTCTCTCTTTCCTGCTCTGTCCAGGGCAAACACTGAAACTTCTCCCAACTTCACGGTCATTATCTTGTCTGAGTCATGCTCCCCTCTTACCTGCACCACCTGAAATAGCCTTTATGCTAGTCTGCCAGCTTCACCTTCACCCACTCCAGTCCATTCTTTCCCACACAGCTGTCGGAATGTACTTACAGAAGTGAATCAAGGCATGTCACTCTTTACTTAAACGTCCCATGGTTTCCCACTGCCCATCTTTCATGTCTCATCTTGGCCAGTCCCCTGTCTGTCAACTACATGCCTTACAGTCTGGTCTTTTGTCACTTCTTAAGCCAAGCTCTTTCCTCAGAGCATTTTCCTTTCTTCTTACCTCTGCCTAGGCTACGCTTCCCCCAGTTCTTCTCCCAAATCACTCCAGAGTTGGTGTGTAATAAATATTAATTGAAGTAAATGAATAGATGAACCCAATTCCTAATTTGCTCCTTGTCATACTTCAACTTAAATATCAGGTCCTAAGAGAATCTTCTCCCATTCATTTGAACTAAAGGAACAACTCTTTCTCATTATTTTCCCACATCCGTCTTTATTTTCTTTTCAGCGCTCACTGCAAAGGTGACTATTTTTTCTATTATCTTTGTTTGCTTATTGTGAACCTTTTCCATCAGAATTTAAGTTTCCTGAGGGTACAGGCCATTTCTGTCTTTTCAGCATTATATTCTCTGTGCTCAGCATGGAACAATGCCCAGCCCAGAGTTGGTTTGTAATAAACATTCATTGAATCAAATGACTAAATGAATGCACCCAAATTCTACCATATTTATTCCTTACCTAAAGTCTTTCCAAGGCTGTCCATAGCCTATCAGAGAAATACTAGATTCTGCATGATCTAGGGATGTCACTTAAAAAAAAATTGAAGTATAGTTGATTCACAATGTTGTGTTAGTTTCAGGTGTACAGCACAGTGATTCAGCTATATACATATATATATATATATATATACATATATATATTTATATTGTATTCTTTTTCAGATTCTTTTCCCTTATAGGTTGTCAAAAAATATTGACTATAGTTCCCTGTGCTGTGCAGTAGGTCCTTTTTGGTTATCCATTGATATTTTATAGATAATAGTGTGTATATGTTAATCCCAAACTCCTAATTTGTCCCTCCCCTGCTTTCCCCTTTGGTAACCATAAGTTTGTTTTCTATGTCTGTGAGTCTGTTTCTGGTTTGTAAATAAGTTCATTTGTATCATTTTTTAAATTTTTTTAGATTCCACATATAAGCGACATCATATGATATTTGTCTTTCTCTGTCTGACTTACTTCACTTAGTATGATAATCTCTAGGTCCATCCATGTTGCTGCAAATGGCATTCTTTCTTTTTTATGGCTGAGTAATATTCCATTGTATATATATTTATGACATCTAGAGATGTCATCTTGTTGTGGCTCCTCCTCTCTTATCTAGAGTTTTAAAATTACTTACATTTCCAATTAAGCCATATTCTTTTTTGCTTCCATTTTTGGGGACACAAAGTGTTCGCCTGGAATGTCAGCCATTACCTCTCCTGCACATGATCTTCCTGGCTGATTTCTGTTTGTCATTCAAAACTCAGTTCAAGCATTCCCTTCCTCTGGGAAGCCCTCTTGGATTACTTTCTCCTGCTGTCTCTCCTACTCTGTACCTGTTGGTAACCCATGCTTCCTTCTATCATAGCACATGTCACACTCGAGCGGGATGTCTTCCTGACCAGGGGGGTTGTTTCTCAAGAGCCAAGATTGTTTCTTATTACTCTTGTCTGTTTTTTGCCCAGTACATAGTAGATATTCAATACAAGTTTGTGAATAAATATTAGTGAATGGATGACTCACTCCTCCTCCATGGTATAAGAGTGTAAGAAGTGCCATTGCTAAGGGCACATCCTACAGAATGCACTCATGAACGGGTAGTAAGTCAAGTGCATTTAGTGCTAAAATAAACCACCTTGATACCATGGCTTAAATTCATATTTCAAGCTGCCAAAGCTTTTGACTTTGCAAACCATTGTCACTTGAGGTCATCCTCTCCAAAAAGTTGCATATACCCTGGGCAGTCATCAGACTGTCCTGATTTTGTTCTTGCAATAAAAATGTAAACTCCAACTTGCTTTTGGCCATGGAATTGAGCACTTAGATGGAATAAGTGCACCACATGGTCAAGCTGAAATCTAAGCATCATGTGAAGTCTTGGGACTTTAAAAGTTGTCAGGTAAATGAAGAAGAGATGAAGGGTCCTGTGTGCCTGGTTTGTCAGAGTGGCTAGTGGCCTACTTGCCTCGGAATCGTTGGGGCCTCAGGGGTCACTGGGGGACAGAATGCGCCTCTTGAGTGGGAATGGTCGAGCTAAGGTCTGCCTCAAACCCAGCCAGAGTAAACTCGCCTGCAGTCTCTCTCTGCTTTTGTGTAGTTCTTGACATTCCCTTTCTTTCTTCTACCTTGTAAAGTGAGGGAAGAATCAAGGTGATTTTCAGTAAAGCCGATTTTATCCTAGAAAAATATTCAAAATAATAAACATAACACCTTATATTTGTTTACTTGTCTAACGTTTTATAATTGTAGGATGTTGTCATTCGTGGAAAACAATTGTAAGCCTGATGGAAATTTTGAAACTGTGTATTTGGAAGTGAAAAATGTCTTGTAAAGCAGTGTTTCTCAAAATCTACCCAAAAACCACCCAGGATTTTTTGTTGAAAATATAAGTTGCCAGACCCCTGAAAGACATACAGAGGCAGAACCCCTCTGGGTACAGCCTGAGAATTTGCATATTTCAATGAGCTCTCTGGTGAGTCTTAGTCATACGCAAGTTTGAGAAACCACATTGAAAGCATGTGACATTTTCATTAAAGGAAAGCAAGGCCATGGAGGTAATATCAGGACAAGTGTCCCTGGGAACATGTAACTAGAGGATTTGGGCAGAACTGAAAAGATAGGTTATTTTAGAGGAAAAGAATGAAAGAAACTCAAGATCCTGCATTGAAAAGGCTAAAATTTATATTGTAGAACTGAGGCCCTGACTACAAAGGACAGCCTATTTTTCCCAGTGTGGGGATAGGGTGTGTGGGCACAATTACCATCATCAAAGTGTTGTTCCTTGTCACTAAATAAAAAGTAGCTCTGGGACCACAGTCGCCTATTATTAGAAATGTAATAGTCATATCTTATTTTAAAACCTGTTTTTAATCTATTGCCACCTGTAAAACTAGACTAAACAGATCAGATGTTAAGGCTATCTAAAAATACTGTGAGCAGAAACATAATTAGGGTTCTAATTGGGATTATCATTAAGTAGGCTATGCAGACAAGCTTGAAGAGATAAGCCCCTATCAGAGGCATTAAGTTCTAAGTGTTTATTAGATTTATGGGACCAAGCCATGTGTTTTTGGACAGTATAGAAATTATGTTGAATGGGTTTCAAAATCCAAGTAATGATTGCAATTTATTTTCATTTAAAGAATATTCTAAGTGCCTTGGTTTCAAAAGACTAAACAACGTGTTGCTTTGAGGCTTCTGGCTCATGAGAAAACTTAGCTATAGGTCTGATGCTTCCTGAATTTTCAGGTACCACTTCAGGAGAAAACTCAGAGCAATTTTGATTTCCCCTCTCAAGGTTCTCATATTTGTGCCATATGCTATAGGACCATGTGAAATCTCTTGATTTGATCACATATCATAGAAGCTACTCTCTGTGCAGAAGACAAAAAGTAAATATGTTCAACAATAGTCAATACTTTATTTTTTTTGTTCTAACAAGGAAACCTAGAAGGGTCATTATTTTATATATGATCTTTGGTGTTTGTATATTAAATGATCATATCAAAGTGGTCATTGGAAAAAAAACCTCACATACTCAAAATTAACAATTCAAAATAGCTGAAATAATAGGGTTTCACTGTAGAAACTAATCTTAAAATGAGAAGAAAAATGTTTAAGCCTCCCTATCTGGTTCCCTTAATATAATATTTCATTCTGGAAATGAATTCTTTTTTTTTTTTTATCTCTCCACATAAACTTTATTTTTTTTAATTTTTTTATTAGTTTCTGCTTTATAACAAAGTGAATCAGTCATACATATACATCTGTTCCCACATCCCTTCCCTCATGCATCTCCCTCCCTCCCACCCTCCCTATCCCACCCCTCCAGGCGGTCACAAAGCACCGAGCTGATCTCCCTGTGCTATGCGGCTGCTTCCCACTAGCTATCTACCTTACGTTTGGTAGTGTATATATGTCCATGCCGCTCTTTCGCTTTGTCAGAGCTTACCCTTCCGCCTCCCCATATCCTCAAGTCCATTCTCAAGTAGGTCTGTGTCTTTATTCCCGTTTTACCCCTAGGTTCTTCATGACATTTTTTTTTAATTCCATATATATGTGTTAGCATACAGTATTTGTCTTTCTCTTTCTGACTTACTTCACTCTGTATGACAGACTCTAGGTCTATCCACCTCATTACAAATAGCTCAGTTTCGTTTCTTTTTATGGCTGAGTAATATTCCACTGTATATATATGCCACATCTTCTTTATCCATTCATCCGATGATGGATACTTAGGTTGTTTCCAGCTCCGGGCTATTGTGAATAGGGCTGCAATGAACATGGAAATGAATTCTTTAGCAGATGAAAAAAAACTAGCTTAAGGAAAATTATCTATCCTGCCTCCTTAAATCACCTGCCCTGACTCACAGTTTCCTTGAACTTGGAAAAGGTTATTAGAAGTTTTAGCTGAAAAGATGGAAGGATCTAAGGGAGGCTCAACTCCAGTTGTCTGCAAGCCCAGCTGGGGAACTTGTTGGCCAAGACGGCATCTGTGCTTTTGTGCCAGTGATGTATTCTCTCTGGAATTGGTGAGTCTACCAGGTTCCTTATCTCAAAAATGTGTCTCAGAGATCTTATGCCTTCCTCACCCACAAACCAGCTCTTTTCTCATAAACTCATAAATGTCACTATAGTTCTTCAAACAGAACCTTGAGAGGCATCTTGACTCTTCTTCCCCATCATCCCTGCATCCAGTCCTACCAAGTATTAGATTTGTCACTTTTTTCCTTCTAGATACACCTCACATTTTTCTCTTCTCTGTCTTCAGTGACATTTTTGTCCAAGTCACTATCACATCTTGTCTGATTAGTGCAATAGCCTAAGTAGGTACCCTTACATCTACTCTTTACATCCCCTGATACATTTCACACACAGCCGCCAGAGTGATTATAAATATAAGTTATATCTTATCACTCCCCTTCTCAAAAGCCTTTAATGACTTCCCATTGCACTTAGAATGAAACCTGAAATACTTAACAGTGCCTACAAAATTCAGTATTACCTGGACACTGCTTATCTGTCCAACATGATTGCCTGCCATGCTTTCCCTTGCCTGGTACCATCTAGAGATCTTCTTCCAAGAGATCAAGGTCTTTCCTCCCTCACTGTTCCCTGCCCCAGAGTGTTCCACCCTCCCCCTAGCACAACCTAACTTCTTGGCCAATCCTACACATCCATCATCCCTCGGCTCCAACATCATTGCCTCAGGGAGGATTTCTCTGATTCCCCACCCATCTAACTTGGATTCCCTCTCTACTTATCTGATTGATTTTATCTTCCTCTATGGATTAGAAGCTCCACAAGGGTAGGGACCATATATATTTTGCTCACCACTGTCTCCCCAACCTTGCATAGTTCAGGAAAAAGTTTTAGAGTAAATGAATAATTGAGAGAACAATTTCCTTTAGTATCTTAACACAAAAACTAAAAATGCCAAGAGAAATAGAAACAAGTGGATTTCCAGTTATTCTATGTCAGGTTCCACTTTTCCATAGAAGAACTGCAACACAGCAGGCATTACACAAGAGCCCTAAAGTTCTTTCCCCTCCAAAGCTCATATTCATGAACTCGAAAAAGATCAGTAAAACTTCTTTTCCATAGGAAATGTTTGTATTTGTTTTTGAAGCAATGCAGGAACAGAAGTTTTCTCCTGGTGAATGGCATTTGCATTAACCAAGTTGTTTTCACTTCCTTTGAAGTATTCCATCAGACTCTTCAAAAAGAACGAGGCTCCTTGAGAGAACCAGTCTCCTTGACATTGGCCTGGGCAATGATTTTTTGGATATGACACCAAAAGCACAAGCAATAAAAGCAAAAATCAACAAGTGGCACTAAACCAAACTAAAAAGCTCTGTACCTCAAAAGAAACAATCAACAAAACGAAAAAGCAACCTGCAGAATGGGAGAAAATATTTGCAAGCCATATATCTGATAAAGCATTAATGTCCAAAGTATATAAAGAACTCCTGCAACTCAATGAAAAACCAAACTACCCAATTAAAAAATGGGCAGAGAAACTAAATAGACATTTCTTCAGAGAAGACTTCCAATGGCCAACAGGCACAGGAAAAGATACTTGATATCACTAATCTTCAGGGAAATGCAAATCAAAACCACAGTGAGATATCACCTCACACTAATGTTAGAATAGCTATCATCAAGAAGACAAGAGATAATAAATGTTGACAAGTGTGTGGAGCAAAGGGAACCCTGGTGCACTGTTGGTGGGATGTACACTGTTGGTAAAGCCACTATGGAAAACAGCACAGAGGTTCCTCAAAAAATTAAAAATAGAACTACTTGATGATCCAGCAATTCCACTGCTGGGTATATATCCAAAGGAAATGAAAACAGGATATTGAAAAGATATATGCACTCCCATGTTTACTGTAGCATTATTCACAATAACCAAGGTATAGAAACAACCTAAGTGTCTGTCAATATTTACACAATGGAGTATTATTCAGTCATGAGAAAGAAGGAAAACCCACCATTTGTGACAACATGGATGGACCTGGAGAGCATTATGCCAATGAGATAAGTCAGACTGAGAAAAACAAATACTGTATATTACTTATATGTGGAATTGAAAAAAGCCAAACTTATAGAAACAGTGAGTAGAATGGTGGTTGCCAAGGGCTGGATGGTGGGGGGTAGGAGTAAGGAATAGGGATGTTGGTCAAAGGATACGAACTTGCAGTTAGAAGAGAAATAAGTTCTGGATATCTAATGCACAACACTGTTATTATAGACAACAATACTGTAGTCTATACTTTAAAATGGCTGAGAGACTAGATCTTAAATATTCTCACCACAAAATGAAATGATCTTTATGTGATGCGATGGAGGTGTTAGCTAACTTTGTGTTGGTAATCATACTGCAATATACACATGTATCAAATCAACATGTGGACCCTTAAACTTTCCTAAAGTTATATGTCATTTAGGGCTCAAAAAAAAAAAAAAAGAACAAGGAAATTGAAGGACAGATGTTGAAGAGCTGCTGTTATTCAGCCATGAATTATACAACAACCCCCTGGGTAGCCAGGTTCCCTTTGCTTGGTTAATCCTGGTTTTTCCACTTCTCAGTTTTCCTTGTACCCTTCTATCTTTAAAATGGGCACAAGATTTAATAGAGAATTATTTTTCTGAGCCTTTGAGAATATAGAACTTACAGGGGTAGCAGAGGGTATCAACATGAAATATAAGAAGCATTAAATTAGCAGACTGAGCTGCATTTCCGAGGATAGATTTGAACTTCTGAACTCATAGAATGTGTCTGAGAACAATGATACCCAACCTGATTGTTGGGCTTAGATGAAATAAAAAGAATGCTGTGTTTGTCAACTAATCATTTGCATTAAGTATCCTGACATTTGCACTATTCCAATGCAAATCTTCAATAATCTTTCCTCCCTCCCTTCATTCCTTCTCTCCCTCCCTCCTTTCTTTCTTCCTCTTTCTTTCTTTCTCTTTCTTTTTCTTTCTTTTCCTTCCTTTCTTTCTTTCTTTCTTCCTTCCTTCCTCTCTTCCTTCTTTCCTCCCTCTCTCCCTCTCTTCTTTCTTTCCTTTCAAAAATTATTCTGCTCTTTGACTTTCTCTAAATATCAACTAATATTTGTTCTTAGAAAATGAATATCTAGTATTGCCTCCGTGGAAGGGGGAAGAGGATTGAAATTAAAAAGGGGGATGTAAAAAACATCAACTTTTTTTTGCAGAGTTTTATTTCATAAAAAAAGAATTGAGGCAAATATTATAAAATGTTGGTATATTTTAAATTCAGTGTGTTGGTTACATGGGTGTTTGTTATATTAACTTTTTTATGATGCATTTTTAAAATTAGAGAATCTGATTTGAAATCCTACAACTAGTTCATATGTTAATTAATTATTAATTGATACACACAGCAAAGAGCCACCAGGCACCTATGACATTCCTGGATTTGTGCTGAGAAATGTGATATGAAGACAGCACTCTACCCATGTACAGTGTCTTACTGTAGTATGAACTTCCTGATTTAGGTTTCCCTGCAGTAAGAGATGATTTTTGATTTTTAATTGAGATTGGATGACAGGCCTATTTATGGAGTGTTTAAAATGGCCAGGCTATTTACAACCTGATATAGGGCAAATGCCTTCCCTACTTATCTCCTCATTTTATCCCGTCTTCCTTTCCAAGTTCATTCCAGCTGCTAACTCATTTCTTCTAAAGTAACAAGTCTTCATAAAGTGTTTGAGTAGACACGTTCAATCAAATAAGAGTGTTAAATATTCTGTCAAACAAAAGACCTCAAGATCTCAAGCGAGAATCCAAGAATGGATATCTTTTATGCCAAAAGATCCTAGGTAAGCTTGCTTGTTGTTGGTTCAGTTTCTAAATTGAGTTAGCATAACCAACAAGTTTGGGGATGAATTACAAGAACTTTTTTACAAATATTGTCTTAATTTATGATGGTTACTTAAATAAGAGCTAAACTCCTTAAATCAAATATTACAGAAGGGTGCTGCCAATGTCAGTTGGCCCAATCAGTGAGTCTAAAATTGAAACTACAAATTTGAGTGCCATGCATAATCATTCATGTTCATCATACCTTTGAATGGTTAAGGACTTACCTGAACATGGGTGATTACCTACTAAGATTTAGATAACTTACCAATGACAAGAGATTAAAGGAATCTCACTCAGGCAGTCAATGAGCAAATATTGCCTCCGTGTTATTAAATAGGTCTTTGCCAGTGTTTCTATCCCTTCATCTAATTCCTGACACAATGGTATTCTAATCATGAAAGGCTTCTCTACTGAAAGTACATAATTCCTTCTGTATTCAGGCTCATATACTCATCATTTTCATGGCGAAGACAAAGAAGACAATAACCAACAAGACACAGAAGACTGAAAGCAATGGGTCTCTTGAGCTTTGTGCCATTTTTAAAAAAATTCATTAACAAGAATGGCATTGTGCATGTATTGCCATTATTATGATTACGGATAAGCGAATACATTAATAATTTAGTCCCTTTTTTGTTTTTTTATATTACTTCAAAGTTTGTCTCATTTATAAGTATATTGACTGATGTGCTCATAAGTGATGGAAACAAAATATTCTTTTCATAATATATTCTGTAACCTTGAGCACCAATGTGGTAGGGAAAAGCTGAGCAATGGAAATGAGGGGCTCGAATCCTGGCTGAGTCCAGAGTATTACTTTGTTATTTTGCTGTAATTTCTTCCCTGTGAAGAATATGTGAGATGGGGAATTCTTAGAATAAATAACAGTTTAGTAGCTAGTATGAAAAAGGGAGTGAGCTTATGTGGAGTATCTGTCCATTTCAGTCCACGTCAGAGACCTACTCTCCAACAAAGATGGGCTTGTAATTTCAATTTCACCTAAATGCAGCTGGAATTCTGGGGCACAGGACACCTTGTCTGCAATCTAATTTAGTGCATCTTTATTAAATTCCTTTCTCAGTGTCTTCTTTAATCATTATTAGGATGAGCAACAAGTAGTTTTTGCCCAGATTCCTTTTTTGAAACCTTAGCTCTCACCTTAGCAAGCTTATATCCCAAATTGGGGGTCCACACCTCTGAAAAGCCTTATTCCTACAAAGTCTCATGTAACGGCCTCAGAGGAGGCTTGTGCCTGAAAATGACAAGATGCAATGGGGAGGACTGGCAACAACATTAAAAAAAAGACACAAAATAGTCTCCACCTACCAGTCAGATGCTGCTCCATCAGAATGGAAAACAATGGAAGGAACGAAGATCATTCAGTTGCACAGGATCCATTTTGAGCAATCACTAATCAATTCAGGGACACCTCCTCTCCACCCCCTTTCCCCCTCCATCATCTGTCTGCCTTTGTGTAGCTCTGAGAGCAGCATTAAGAATACTTTGACAAGGGTGTCATTTTAATCTGAATGTCTCAAAATGATTGGGGAGAAAAAAAGTTCTCTTTTGCCTTCAACTCCAAAATAAAATGATCTGGGAAGGAGAAAAAAAGCTTTCCTCCAAGAGATCTTCTTTTTGTGCCAAGTCTTCTAGGACTGCCCTGAGGATGGAGATAATTTGGGGATAGAAGGGAAGGTGTGACATTTGTCATCATTCATCAGGAAAGGATTAGTCAAGCCAACCCAACAGAGGCTGATTTCTCCCCACTTACAAGGACTTTAAGGAGAAAGAACTTAGAATCTGTAGCCAGGAGTTTGAATTCAGGTTCTGTGCCTTATTTTCTATGTGACCTTGCTCATCTCTTTCATATCTTGGAGCCTGTTTTTTTTATTTGTAAAGAAGAGATAATACCTAAGTCAGGGTAGTGTGAATATTAAATTAGTGATGTATGTGAAAATGCTTCTGGCATATTTACCCATTATTTACATAGGTAAATAATGATATTTGAAATGAATAAAGACACAGTGTGTAAAGTCTGTGATAATGAGAACTTAACCTAGGGTTACCATTAGGTTGAGAGGTGATCCCTAGATGCGGTAACATGCATTAAGCCATACACCCCATATATGCCCCAAATGTACCCGTACATTTCTTAAGCCAGGTCAACCTTGAGCATGAGTGGAAGGAGGGAAAACTTGGCATTAGGGCCTCCACTCACTCTATTTGTGTGGTTTCCTCTCTGAGGTCTCCCACTCGCCCTCCAGTAGCAATGACCTCCCACGGGATTTGCTTGCAGATGACACATCCTCAATCATCAGAAACTATGCCGATGTGTTTCTTGTCCCAAGAGTTCTTGCTGTATGCATTTGGTTGCTACATCTCCTATCACATCTATAGGTTCTCTCCCTCTCAGTTCTTCTCTCTCTCCTATTGCAATATACTTATTAAAGAAATTGGGCGATTTGTTCTGAAGAGCTTCCTACATTCTGGATTTGCTACCTGCATCCCTATGTTTTCAACCTTTTTCTTTATCTCTTCTATTTTTTGTAAAGTGGAAGCTAGACCCAGAGGTTTTTAGATTCAGGTTGGATGTGTGGTTAAGAATAGCTTACAGATGATGTGGTGGGCTTTCCACTGCAGCTTCAAGAGGCATGTATTCTCTGGTTGTTTCTCTTTTCAATGACATTGAGATTGATTGGTGGGTTGGAGCATGACTGGCCTGATTCATTCTTCATAAAGTTCAATGGTTTACACAGTCCCTGGTAAGTGCTGGGAGATTCACTATTTCAAGAGGGTTTGCAAAATACTAATATTCCAATTCTATCATTTTTAATTATTGGTTGTCATTCTTTTATAAGTAAAAACTCACACACATCAAGTGTACTTACTCTTAGGTAAAACATGGGCAAGAAATACAATATAAATATTTGCATCTTTCACTTTGCCAATTTTCAGAATAATGAGTTGGTTCGCAAGCATTCTTCAAATGTGACCAATGATGTTGCTGTGGTTTCTATTTTTTAGTGTAATAATGAATGTGTAGATTTTAACATTTTTAATATGTTTCAATTCATTATGGTTACTCTCTTTTGTAACATTCAAATGATCTCAGCTTTGGCCAGTAGAACTGCCTACAAGTTGGCTACTAAATTCTTTTAACATGACTCCAGTAACCTTGAATTATGCTTTTCAGAAGCTTCTTGCTTAGCTCCTTAAACTCCCAGATTCAGGTAACTATCTTGAAGGGAGAACTATCCATGTGCTAGGCCTAGTTCTCTGACCCACTCTTTTCACCAGGATCTTAGTCTCTCAAGACTCTAATTTTGACTTTTCATCCCCATGTGACTGCCACAGTCTCTGTTGGTTTTTCTTTTTCTGTGGTGGCCTCTGCCTGGGGAAAGCTCAGTTTCTTTTCCTGAACCCAGAATCAGCAACTGTTCCCAGGCAGATGGGAACTCTCATTTTCCACTGTTTGGCCTCTTTTCAGAATCTTGAGGTTCCTAGTCCTGGTTGTTTCAGCATCTCTCTGATGCACTAAAATAGAGTTTTTGTAATTTACCAGGCAAGAGTTATTGTTTAGCTGCAAACTATTTTAGCAACCCAGATCTTCTGATATTAAGCTGGGTGCTTTCCCAGGATCATCACAGCAGTAGATGTGTTTGGTGGACAGCAGCACAGGTGGAAACAATGGACTTGGTGTGGTGACATCAGGATGGAGAAAGTGTGGTTGGCTGAACTTTGCAGTTGGCTGGACCTCAGAGACCTTGGCAGTGATGTTCGGCCTGGGTCTGAGCCAAGCAGGCCCTGCTGAACGATGGGAAGCTGGCAACAGTCACTTCCTGCACACTCAGCTCTCCATTTAGGTGATGTCAGAGAAAACCAAGCAGAGACTGCCTGAAACTCCAGGCCCTGGGCTGGAGCTTTGTCCTGGGCACAATAATTTAAAGGAGCAAAAATTTAATATAATAACTTGCAAACTTTTTCCTGCCTTTAATTGCCCTCCTCTATCAGCAAATATACTGTAACTGCTTCTCCAGGGATCATGGTAATATCTTTCCTGGCCTTGAATCAGATACCAACATGGCCAGTTGAGGGGATGGATGTGGTTGGATATTCAAGGTAAAAGGTGGGAGGTCTCCAGTCTGGGCCTTCTCCTCTTCCTTCTTCTTCCTCATCTAGGGTATTTTTTGTGCCACTTGCTTTGCACCAATGACGTAATTTCCTGCTATTGGGCACCAGGCCTCCATCCACCAGATTCCAGGAGCTATAATTTCTCCCCTTACTGTTAGCAAAATCTTCTCAGGGGGTTCTGAACTAATTTACCCTGTTGAGGAAGGACAGGCAAATCAACAAATGGGACCTTATCTCACTCTCGGGTGTTTCCACTGTGTGGGGCTTAGAAAAACCCTGAGCTCAAAGCTTGACGGACTGACCAAGTCAAACAGCTTTCTAAGGAGAGAGGGGATTTCTGGTTTTTTACCTTGTTTTTCCCTATCCTGAAATTTCAAAGTGCCATTTCTTATGCATAATGGACTGCCCAAAGCAAAGTCAAATTTTTAATCAATAAAATATTTTAAAAGGGAGCAAAGAGATCATACATTTGCCAGGCAAGATGAATATTCTGGGAAAACACTGAGTTGCTATCATGGATTAGAGAAACAAAAAATGTCCTCTTAAAAATTATTTCATACGTGATGACTAAATGTAATGTAGCATCCTGGATGGGATCTTGAAACAGAAAAAAAGCACAGTGGGTAAAACTAAGGAAATCTGAATAAAAAACGGATTTTAGTTAATAATAAGGTATCAGGTAAGATGTTAATAACAGGGGAAACTGGGTGTAGGGCAATAGAGGAACTTTCTGCAGTGTCTTCACAACTTTTTGGTAGATCTAAAGTTATTCTGAAATAAAAGGCTTATTTTAAACAATGATTTCATATACAGAGAAGGTGTTGAAAAGCAAAGGGAGATGAGACAATAAAAGGTTACACTTATGACTCAAGTTATAAAACAAAATAGGAATATAATATTCCATGCAGATTTGCAGAAATGATGTCAGCAAATCACATTTATCTAGAAATAGCAATAGTGGAATAGAGCATTTCAAATGGGGAAAGCAGCATTACAGAGCCCAGCATCACCAAGTTCTTGCTCACTTACAAATAACCCTGAGAAACTTTCTGTGAATGAAAATGTATATAATTTCCAGTTTTTAAAGAGCTATGGGCTGGGAGCCAAAATACATCCTTGGGTTCCATTCTTTCAGTATCCTAAAATTAACCTATTGGAATGAACTATTCTACTCAGCTGTTACAAATGGGAAATCTATCTCTAAAAGTAAACATTTTATTTGAGGTGTTTTGAAATGAAGCATTTGATTTAAAAAAATGTCAGACATACACACAAAAGTGTATAGAACAGTATAAGAACCCCTATGTGTCCATTACGCAGCTTTATCAGTAGTGGAGACTCACTAAGCTTATTTCAGCTCTTCCCTCTCCCCTCTCATATTTTTCCCTAGAATAATATAAAGCAACTCTCAGATAGTAGAGTCATTTGCTTTTTAAATAAACCTACACTTCAGATGTTCTTTTGTAAACATTTAAGGAGTACCTACTTTTTAAAAATCCTTATTTTATATTAGAGTACAGTTGATTTACAATGTTATGTTAGTTTCAGGTGTACAGCAAAGTGATTCACTTATACATATACATATATTTATTCTTTTTCAAGTTCTTTCTCTATTTAGGTTATTACAGAATATTGAGCAGAGTTCCCTGTGCTATACAGTAGGTCCTTATCTATTTTACATATAGCCGTGCATACGTGTCAATCCCAAACTCCCAGTCTATCCCTCCCCCGCACCACTCCCCGCCGGTAACCATAAGTTTGTTCTCTAAGTCTGGAGCACCTACCTTCCAGGCAACTATTTTAGGAGGTGAACATAGAGATGAGTGAGATATGGCTCTCGCTGGAAAGGAGGAGCTTAGTTTCAGAAGAAAACTAAGACATAAACATAATATCCCGAATCACAATATAATGGGATAAATGCTGTGATAGATACCCAGAAAGCGTGCTGTAGGGGTTCAGAGTAGGGGTAAAGAACTTCAGTTGGGATGACTGAGAGGAAACATTGTAGGAGAGACTGCATCTGACTCAGATCACAAATGATGACCAGAATTACACGCACAGAAGGACAAAGGGTGAGGAAGACCTGGCTGCTGCCCCCAGCCTGTGCCCCTAGCCTGTGCCCACCCCTTTCTCCTTCAGTCACACACGCAGGGCAGGGGCATCTCAGAAGAAAGCTATTTCTCCTAAAAGAAAATGGATCCACCATAATGGGCCAAATATCAGAAGCAACTTCAGCCTAATTTTGATAAAAGAGAACCTGAAGGAAGTTAAGTTTTCTACGAACCTGACAGAATGGGGACTCTGAAAGAAATTAAATCATTATTAAAAAATCAAAATAATTCTAGTTCTTTCACCCCTGAGTTTGAGATATAACCTGCTGTGACAATTTGAAGATGTTGGCGTGAGACTAGATAATTATTATTTTTTTAACATCTTTATTGGAGTATAATTGCTTTACAATGGTGTGTTAGTTTCTGCTGTATAACAAAGGGAATCAGCTATATGTATACATATATCCCCATATCCCCTCCCTCTTGTGTCTCCCTCCCACCCTTCCTATCCCACCCCTCTAGGTGGTCACAAAGCACCGAGCTAATCTCCCTGTGCTATGTGGCTGCTTCCCACTAGCTATCTATTTTACATTTGGTAGTGTATATATGTCCATGCCACTCTCTCACTTCATCCCAGCTAACCCTTCCTGCTCCCCAAGTCCATTCTCTATGTCTGCGTCTTTATTCCTGTCCTGCCCCTAGGTTCTTCAGAACCATTTTTTTAAAATTAGAGTCCATATATATGTGTTAGCATATGACATTTGTTTTTCTCTTTTGGACTTACTTCACTCTGTATGACAGAGTCTAGGTCCATCCACCTCACTACAAATAACTCAATTTCGTTTCTTTTTATGGCTGAGTAATATTCTATTGTATCTATGTGCCACATCTTCTTCATCCATTCTTCTGTCGATGGACACTTAGGTTGCTTCCATGTCCTGGCTATTGTAAATAGTGCTGCAACGAACATTGTGGTAGATGACTCTTTGAATTATGGTTTTCTCAGGATACATGCCCAGTAGTGGGATTGCTGGGTCATATGGTAGTTCTATTTGTAGTTTTTTAAGGAACCTCCATACTGTTCTCCATAGTGGCTGTATCAATTTACATTCCCACCAACAGTGCAAGAGGGTTCCCTTTTCTCCACACCCTCTCCAGCATTTATTATTTGTAGACTTTTTGATGATGGTCATTCTGACCAGTGTGAGGTGATATCTCATTGTAGTTTTGATTTCCATTTCTCTAATAATTAATGATGTTGAGCATCCTTTCATGTGTTTGTTGGCAATCTGTATATCTTCTTTGGAGAAATGTCTATTTAGGTCTTCTGCCCAATTTTGGATTGGGTTGTTTGCTTTTTTGATATTGAGCTGCATGAGCTGCTTGTATATTTTGGAGATTAATCCTTTGTCAGTTGCTTCGTTTGAGAATATTGTCTCTCATTCTGAGGGTTGTCTTTTCGTCTTGGTTTCCTTTGCTGTGCAAAAGCTTTTAAGTTTCATTAGGTCCCATTTGTTTCTTTTTGTTTTTATTTCCATTCCTCTAGAAGGTGGGTCAAAAGAATCATGCTGTGATTTATGTCATAGAGTGTTCTGCCTATGTTTTCCTCTAAGAGTTTGATAGTGTCTGGCCTTACATTTAGATCTTTAATCCATATTGACTTTATTTTTGTATATGGTGTTAGGGAGTGTTCTAATTTCATTCTTTTACGTGTAGCTGTCCAGTTTTCCCAGCACCACTTATTGAAGAGGCTGTCTTTTCTCCATTGTATATTCTTGCCTCCTTTATCAAAAACAAGGTGACCGGACTTCCCTGGTGGTGCAGTGGTTGAGAGTCCACCTGCCGGTGCAGGGGACGCGGGTTCATGCCCCAGTCCAGGAAGATCCCACATGCCGTGGAGCGGCTGGGCCCGTGAACCATGGCCGCTGAGCCTGTGCATCGGGAGCCTGTGCTCCACAATGGGAGAGGCCACAGCAGTGAGAGGCCCACGTACCGCAAAGAAAAAAAAAAAAAAAAAACAAGGTGACCAAATGTGTGTGAGTTTATCTCTGGGCTTTCTACCCTGTTCCATTGATCTATATTTCTGTTTTTGTGTTGGTACCATCCTGTCTTAATTACTGTAGCCTTGTAGTATAGTCTGAAGTCAGGGAGCCTGATTCCTCCAGCTCCATTTTTCTTTCTCAGGATTGCTTTGGCTCTTCGGGGTCTTTTGTGTTTCCATACAAATTGTGAAATGTTTTGTTCTACTTCTGTGAAAAATGCCATTCGTAGTTTGATAAGGATTGCATTGAATCTGTAGATTGCTTTGGGTAGTTTAATCGTTTTCACAATCCAAGAACATGGTATATCTCTCCATCTGTTTGTGTCCTCTTTAATTTCTTTCAACAGTGAGACTAGATATTTATAGAATTAAGTTTGGGCTTGGAGGTAGCAAAAATGTCAAAGAGAAAAGGAGCATAGTGACCAAGAAAACCTTAGAAATGAGGGGAGCCACTGCTTCAGCCTCTTGGAGTTGAGGTATCAAGGAAAAGGAGGGATGAGATAGGAGGCAGTGACTGTCATAATAACTTCGTTTTTCTTTTTTTTTTTTTTTTTTTTGCTGTACGCGGGCCTCTCACTGTTGTGGCCTCTCCCGTTGCGGAGCACAGGCTCCGGACGCGCAGGCTCAGCGGCCATGGCCCACGGGCCCAGCCGCTCCGCGGCATATGGGATCCTCCCGGACCGGGGCACGAACCCGTGTCCCCTGCATCGGCAGGCGGACTCCCAACCACTGCGCCACCAGGGAGGCCCATAACTTCGTTTCTCTCAGTGACGTGGAAGTAGGATCATGAGCTAAACCATGGGAAGCAAGGGAATCAGCTAGCAATGGTGGCACCAGTGATGCTCCCCCCTCCACCCCCCAGGCTCTTCCCTACAATTTCCAGCCAACTAGGGATGAGGTGAGACCACGTGGCTAGTCCAGGCCCATGGAATGTGACCATAAATGACTTGTGTCCCTTGCATGATGAGGCACCGGGGAGCTGGAGTGCCAACTTTATTCAGCCTTCTCTTCTCTGGCCACAGCAACCCTGGGAGCCACATGGTGAGATGGTGGCATCCCGAGATTGGGAAGGCTGGATCCCTGATTACTGTACAGTGGAGAGCCAGCCAATTGACTGTGGCTGTGACCCAACTGAGGTGTGACCTTCTGTTCTGACATCTTGAGGTTTATTTGTTAGTGCAGCCCAGTGTAGCTACCTTCACTAGAGCCACACTCAGTGTCCCACTGAATTTAGGTTACATTTGTAGCCAGGCTCACCATGGAACCACCTGTAAGATTTCCTCTCCTGGGTCTTCTGGATCCCAGTAACTAGGTGAAACTCTAAGAACAGAGACCATGTCTCACGTGCCCTTCAGTGGACCCAACAAAGCGTTTTACAAAGGTTCACACAATGTGAAAATAGATGGAAGGAAACCTCAGAGAGTGACCTTTTGGAATTCTCACGCTTCATAAAGAGAAAGGCACAAATCTCAAATGTTTCAGTTGGAAAAATAAGGCGGTGGTCTAAAAAGAAAACTCTGGGAAGAGTGTTTGAATTTTCAGGGTCATCTTTTCATCGCATTCAATAACAATGAAATGATTGTGTGGGGTGAGTTCTCACAGGCAAAGGTTCGGTTTAAGTGTTAGATCAGAGGCCAGGATGCTAACTTGGACACCATGCTGACTTAGAAATTATACTTACTCTCAGTTGATCCCCCAATTATTTTGATCAACTATACAGTTTCAAAGCAACTGTAGATGTGAGTCCTGGATAGGGAACAGTCTCGGGGAATGTTTCAAAAACAACAAAATCATGATAGAAACAAGACATTTTAGAGATGATCTGCAGGTATCATAAACCTGTGTACTTGGGGGGAAAAAGGCATCTCCTGCCAACAACACTGATGTTAGGTCAGTAGGTTTCCCATCTTGAGCGCCTACAAAACTCAGGGGAAAAAACATGGAGAAAATATAAGTAACAGCCTAAGAAATCATGATAGAGAATAGAATTCCATAATATTTTGATAGACACAGCAGTTTAGTACTTAAAAGAGTGAACTAGAATAAACTCACAGTTTCTTATTATAGAAGATAATAATTATAATTCACATTTGTATAGCATTTTGTAATAAAAAGCATTCTGTGTCATTTATTTCTTAGAACAAATGTCTGGGGTTGGTAATATTATTAGTTCTCTTTACAGTAAAGCAAACAACAGGCTATAGACACTCATCACTTTCTATTATAGGAACACTGGCAGAAATTAGGCATCAGCGTGGGTGCCCCACTGAGCCCCTTTTGCTGCTTGAGCAAGAGTTGGGTGGAAGCACGGAGTGGTCAGCTGGACCAGAGGGAGCCCCTCACTCCCCGCTTCCCTATGGGCTGGCTTGTCTGTCAGGTGGGATCCTTGCAGCATGGTGTACCAAGTCCAGGGAGCAAGTGACACCCACCCCTGGATGACCCAGGGCATCAATGAGCCATGTTACTTCTCAGATACACCCAACCTTCCTTGTGTTTTTCCGGTGAGGATCTAAAGACACGGAAGAGAAGTTTGCTTATTGTTGACGAGCCGATGCATGCTGGTCGTCAGGTGTGTGTGCATCTTTCAGCAGACTGATGTCTCTTGCACAGACAGAGAAGTCTCTAGATTTGGGTTAATGGTGGAGACTAGCTTGTTGCTCTAACCACACGCTGCTCTATGGCTGGTGCTTGCAGTCTGGCAGCGTCTTCATTTGCAGAAGATGAAGATGCTCGTTTGCAGGAGAAGCAGAACCGTGACAGAGAGGACATGGACTGGGCGATCTCTCAGTGCTTGCGGAGAGCTTGGGAAGGAGTCGGGAAGAGGCTGGTGCAGTTCATCGTGGACTGGGTCATCCTTCTCTCACACACAGTGTTGTTTCAAATGGAATAGCCCAGGCTCTGGTAAATCTACTGATAAGGAGGTATTGTAGCATTTTCTGGAAGTCTTAGGTGCAGATCACACCTGTGGAAAGGGTGAGCTATTTCCTAAAGGGAAGGAGTATTTATACAGTCAATCATCCTGGAGAAGATGATCCTAGGAAGGAAAGGAGGAAGCTGGCCTTAGGCTGGGTCAAGAGACAGCTCACTCCATCCTCTGAATTAACTGTGGCCTGCACAGTGGTGTAAAATGCTTCCGGTGGTGGAAGGGACATTGGCTCTGTCGTGCAGCGTGAGCTGGTGGCTACACAAGGAGGTGGTCCAGTAAGCAACCCCTTGCTAAGGGCTCATGTGGTGCATATCTACATTATAATCCACATAATATTATTTACATTGGTCATAGTATCTACCGGGTACTTTTCTTCCATTATCTCCAAATCCTCAGTATAATCATGTCAAAAGTGAAAGTCTAGCTTTCGTTGTGAGGAATTCCTGAGAGACGGTCTGTCCCCAGTTTGTCACTGAGTGTAGAAGGCAAGGAGGAGTTGTAGGGACCATGGGGCCGCGGGGAGATGCTGCTGGGCCTGGTGGAGGGGTGACCATAGGATGAGGGTGAGCAGCACAGGCAACAGCTGGGCAGCACAGAGACAAGACGGGAACCAAGGAACGAGGTCCCTGGAGTCTGCAAGCCAAGGATGCTCCAAAAACAATGGGCAGAGGAAGCTGCGCCAATCAAGAGATGGGGCCTCCGACTACTGAACTGGGCTCCACTTAGAGATGGGACAGATTTAAACCATTTCTATCCAGAAGGTTCTGTAGGAAAGAAAATGAGTCCAATGGTTGATATGTGTTATTGTACCGCTGAAAAATCTGGGGTAAAATCATAGCAAATTCCTTTCATTTTAATTGTTTTTAGCTACATTTACAGGAGAAAGAGAAAAACTGCAAGAAAACAATCAGAGCTCAATAGTTTCTAGTATGTGTTTCAACAATTCCATGACCAGAAAGATTACTTGAGACAATGCAAAATCTTCAGTCAATTTTGAAGTGTTTTTGTTGTATCCTATTTATTAAGATTAGAAAGTAACTAATGTGTTCTAGAAACGTTTTTCATGACAGTTATTGAAACGTTATGGTAATGTCATCAATAGGAAATATCTGTGCTAAAATATGCAATAGTAATTCTAAATTTTCAGGTCTAAGACTGGGTGAGCTCAGGCTTTATGGACAAAGAAACTTGATTTTTTGACTCCTAACACCTGGATTTACACCTGGCAGTCTTCCAGGTAAAGGGCGGAATGGGGGAAAATTTGGATGGAACGTTTTCCTCTAGTGGGGGGAAATTCTTTATAGGGGAAAAAAAACCCTCGAAAGACAGATTCCACCAATTTAGTTAATTTGGATTAACCTTTTATCCCTACTACTGACTTATGAGTTGGGTGCTGTGTACAAGTTGTTAAATGTAACTCAATCTCAGTTTTGTCATCCTTAAAATGGGGTAATAATAGTTCTACCTCATAGCTGTTCTAAGAATTAAGAGACCCAGAGCATGGTACACACAGCAAGTGCTCAGTACATATCTGCTATTGTTCCAACACTATTGTCCAGTCAAAGACACTTTTACAGCGATGCACAGCAAGCAGTTCGCAAATGTTTTCTATTTCACTTATACTATAGTTATGATCATATCGCCTGTTTTGGAGATTGAATTTTCAAAGCACTCAACCTACATATAGAAAACACTTTCCTGCCCGAAAAAAGTTTTAATCATTCCATAATCTTTATCATTATAAATCTTTATCATCATAAGTTGTGATTTTTCCCAATACCTGAATTACACGGATATATCTGAAAGTAGCCCAGGTATCTACACTGAGGGAACTGTTAGGAATTTGCAGACAGTGCCCCTAAATATTCTCACATAGACACGTGTTTGCAATTTTTATTATGTGCAATTGACACATATTTGCAAGATATTTTTAAGGAACAGACTATGTGTTTCATTTGAAAGAGCAAAATTGCTCCCCACCAGAGCCAGGGAACACTTGTAGAGAAAGAAGAAAGAGTAGTGTGTCTGCAGCGGGTGGAGAGCCCTGAAAGTCTGAAGCTGGGTGTGTTATTTCTGGCTTCCCCACTGGCCTCCTCCATGACTTTGGCAAAGCTACACAGGGCGTGGAAACAAGAGCCTAACCACACGATAGCATGGTTATTCTGGCATGAGAGTGGGTGTTGCAAATTGGTGAGCTACTTCCAAAGAACTGGAAAATAAAAGCAGATGTGAGTTTTGACATACGCTCTGGGAGGGAGTTGGGGAAGGCGAGCATGCAGAAGGGGAAATACTCCTTTTGGTTTAAGCCGGCAAAGGATCCAACTATTGAAGTAGGAGGTTTGCTCAACTGATGCTTTTATAAGTGAACTAGACTTTACATATTGGATTCCTTGCTCCCAAATGTTTTGATTTGCTTTGGGGGGTGTCTTGAGAAACATTTTTTTTTCTCTTCCTCATTCTTAGGATTCTCCTCTCCGTTTGTTTCTCTGTCCCACCAAATAGAAATCCATCGGTGGGAATAGAAGTCTCTTTCTATTTGAAGATTTATGAGGGCCTTGTAGTAATCCTCTCTAAAGAGGAGCAACAAGAACCCCATGACAAAGTGTCACTGTAATATCTGATGACCATCTTCCTCGTTTGCCAGTAACATTGAGACATTTTCTGGCAATGCAAAGAATTGGCCAGGTCCACTCAATTCCATTTCCTTGTCAAAACTGAGCGGCACTAAAAGCACAGCCTTTGGGAACCTCTGAATGTTTGGGATGCTGAGGAAGAGAACGCACAAGCTCCCATTATGAGGGGGCAGCCGCAAACTGTGAGGGGAGGAGAGACAGAGAACCAGAGCAGAATCGTGGCACCCTGCCCATCCGCAGGAGAAGCTGGCAGCTCACCTGAGAAATGGAAACAACATTCCTCCAATTAGTTATCTCTCATCTTAGAAGCCTTTGTGAAGGAGCCTGTGTTCTGGGGAGGCAGTCGAAGCCCTACAAAGTGATTAAGTCATTTTGAGGACCTATGGAATTGCTCATCAAGGAAGGAGTTGGCTTTAGAGGGCAGATGAAGAGAACAGGGCAAGGGAAAGAAGTGTAAGTGGTACCGTGTAGGGTGATTGGTGACGTTTATACTAAAGGGTTTAAGAAAAGAGTGGTGCATCCTCTTTTCAGTATCCTTTGGAGAACGTTTTCTTCCCACCTTTCTGGTCCCTCCTCAGTCTCCCAGGCAAATCAACCCAGCCCTTCAATGCAGGTGCTTCTTGAGACTCTATTGGGTCCCTTTCCTTCTCATATTATGCACTGTCCCTGGATAACCCCAAATATTTCTGTGGTGTCAATAACTAACTGAATTTTGTAGATTCCTCCAAGCATAGCCTCAAGTCAAACGCTTCTCTTGAGCCTCATATTATACCTCTAACGGCACTGGGCTTCTCTGCATGAGTACCCCCAGAGACCTCAAACTCAGCAAGGTCAAGACAACTCACCAGTTTGGTCCAGGCTTGTCCTCAAATCCTGCTCTTCTCTCTCTATGTCATGTATTTGCCAACAGCATGGTCACTCACCCAACACTCAACCTCAATGAATATCTCACAAATCCATCTCCTCCTCTCCATTCCCATGACCACTACTTCAGTTCAGACTCCATTCATTTCTCACCTGGATTGCTACCTGAAATCCCTCTCTCACGTCTCATCTCCTTCACCTCAGTTCTTCACAGTGTTATCGTGGTACTATTTACACAAGATGAAGCATATTGTGAAATGGGGTTTTGCTCTTGTCCTGATCTTTGTCTGGAATCCCATTACTAAGAGCCATAGGCCACTCTGAAGAGCCATGGAACGAGCAGGCACTCCCTCCCAGAGCTGACTGACAAGAGGCCAAATGAGATGCAGATCTCACTCCCAACACTGTCTCCAAAATATGTCTACGGAAGACTGGAGCTCAATAAGTTATCAGGGAAGAGGAGGTCATTGGGGCCTGGGGTAAAGGAAAACAATGTTTTGGCTTTTCTCTTCTCTTTCTCATCGGGACAAGAGGCTTCACTGTCCCTTGAGTCAAGGAAAGTGGGATATAAGAATTGTTCATGAAGAGTGGAGGTGCCTTCAAGGAAGGACACTGGAAACTCACTTCCCAGCTTGATGTTCACTGAACGACATTAGCTTGGAGCAGAGGGTTCTCGGGAAAACTTGACTTGTATCCTCTGGAGTTTGCCAACATGTGTGATGATAGAGGCAGATGTCTGCTTTTCTCCTGGAGTAGTCTGAAGACAACTCAACTGGGGGAAAAGAAGAACCAGTGGGTCAGCCTGAATTCCCAGCAAGGATACACACATTTTCATGAGAAAGTCATGTCACAGAGGGAAGCTAGACTACAGCCATCTTTAAGGTATCCTGACCTGCCAGGAAAAAGGGATTGGAGGATACGCTTTTGGACACAGGAGCTGGGGAGGTCTCACAAGTGCTGATCTCTGGAAAACATCACCCATGTCAGGGAAGTACATGGTACAGAGAGCTTACAGAGTCTTCCAAATCTGAAAATGAACCCGCAGGACACTTTCCTCTTTTCCTTGAATCCCCCCTTCCTTCAAATCTTCTCCTGGAGGAGCCAAAACAGAAATGATAGAACAAACAGCAGGCTCCAAGCCCCAGCTCAGGACTGAGCTGAAGGAAAAGAAGAAGCTGTGGATTGATTGTGAGATTGCTGTTTGTATGTAGACTCTACTGGACTTTTTAATATCTGTAAATGAGTCCATTGTCAAAGCAAGACTGTTCTTATAGCTGAACCTGACTGGAAACCTACAGGATCCTCTAGAGATGTTGTTAAAGGTTGAGGACAAAGGATCTGGCAAACACATCTGAAAGCAGTGCTGGGAGAAAAACAAAGTCATGTGTCATGTTCCAAAGTCAAAAATAACATGTCATTCCTGCTTAAAATCCCTCAGTGGCTTCCAAGCATAACTCTTGGCACAAAATAAGCCTAACTGTTTTTTCTTTTGTTTTATTGACTCTTTTCATATGCTTAATTTTCTTGTTTTTTCATCTATTTATTTATTGTTTTTGGCTGCATTGGGTTTTTGTTGCTGCGCGTGGGCTTTCTCTAGTTGTGGTGAGCAGGGGCTACTCTTTGTTGTGGTGCACGGGCTTCTCATTGCAGTGGCTTCTCTTGTTGCAGAGCATGGGCTCTAGGCATGTGGGCTTCAGTAGTTGTGGCACGTGGGCTTCAGTAGTTGCAGTGCACGGGCTTCAGTAGTTGTGGGGTGCAGGCTCAGTAGTTGTGGCGCACGGGCTTAGTTGCTCCCTGGCATGTGGGATCTTCCCGGACCAGGGATTGAACCTGTGCCCCCTGCATTGGCAGGCGGATTCTTAACCACTGTGCCACCAGGGAAGTCCCAGCATAACTGTTTTTAAAAAAAATAAATGAATGAGCACATCCATATTAGAAAAAAAAAGTAAACCTACTCCTACTCACATATTTCTGACCTACAAAAGAGAAAGACATTGAGAAGGCAGGTTATTAAACACTTTCAGAATATTAAGTAGACCACAAATTGACCATCTCTTGTTCTTCCAGCTCCACCCATCTTGCCCCAAATATAATGTCTATACTGTATCTCTATCTATAGCTACATCTAAATCCATACTCTTGTCCGTATTGTATCTTATGTCATTAATGAAAACATATGGACAGATGTTCTTACTTTGTAGCTTTCATTACTTTGAGTGCTCATAGAACGTTTTACCATGTTCAAATCAGTAACCAATGAAGATAAGGAAATGAAATATAATTTGTTAGATATTGATATCTATATAGTTATCCATATCTATAGAGATGTATAGATACAGGTATTCCTTTTTCCTTCCTTTTTTCCCGGCCTGTTTCAGCTTTGCTGCTGAGAATCCCCCGGAAGTGTGGCTGCAACTGGTCCCTGGGACTCTCTCTGGCCACCACAGTGAACCCAGTGGCAATCTTGCAGGCCAGCATCATTAGCTACCCACCCAAGGCTCAGAAACTCTTTAGAAAATCCTTTTCACTCTTGACAAAGCCTAGCTCCCAAGACTTGATGCAAAATCATATTCTGGTAATTTTAAAAAATAAATGAACAAATGACTTTTTCTTTCTCTTTGCATTCCCATCTCAACAACCCTGTAGATGATATTTCAGGCTGACTTGAGAGAAAGGCTTAGAAATGTGAAAAAGGAAATAAAAGGATATATTTTTTTCTTTTAAATTATGCTGATACAAATTTGAACCATGAACTGGATCAGGCTCTGTGCTTGTCTATGGAGTTAAAGAGATGAAAGAGATATGACCCCAGCATACAAAATGCTCTTTCTGGTGGAGATTTATGTAAATGGATAATTATAACATGGAATGAAAATGCACAGATAGACTCAACACTCAGACATTCCCGGGCTCCTGAATTCCTCCTTCCTCTGCTTTATTTTGTGATGTCCTGAACACTGGCTGGGCAGTGAAAAATCCAAAGTTAAGACTTCTTACTTGGGCTCAGTTATTTGGCAAATAGTTTATTAAGGGCGGTCAAGAGAACATATCCAAACATTTCCAAACATACACTCTGGAAAGCAGGGGCCTCGTGGCACCCAAGGTGAAGAGCTGACAGGGGTGGCAAGAAATGATTCTTTTTCTAATGGAAGAGTTTCAAAAAGATACTAAAAATCTGTTGCTATGTAACATTTTGAAAAAAATAAGTTGTGCATGAATCCGAATCTACACCTCCTAAAATGAACAATAGCTACAGATTTAGTAGCTTTCATAGCAAAATTGATCTGGAAAGTTGGTGAAAATGGATACCAAAACATCAGATGGGAAAGCCCATTGCAAAATAGCTTTATAATCTTAAGCACGAAAGGATGATACCGTCTCCATTAGATATGATTGATCAAAACTATTTTCTAATTTCTTGTGTCATTTTTACCAAACATTATGTTGCTGCAATAATAATGATTCAAATAAAAATGGAAATATCCAATCAATTAGATAATCTTGGCTAACTGAGTACTAAATCAGAATCTCACACACACAGAGTATTTTCCCCTGCAAATAAGTAACTCCTGGGGTGTGTGTACTGTGGGGTTTGTGGAGCCAGGATTGCTTGTGTGAATCAAGTAGCTCCTTCTAACTGCATTGTTTTTTAGACGCTCTGCTATCCAAAAATCATGTTTGACCTTGTGGGGTTTTTTTGTAAATGGTCCCCAGGAATTAAATATATTAATAAGTTCACTTGGTTCTAAATATTATTAGCATAATCATGTAAAGCCTAAATCCTTCCAGTTATAATGTACACAGCTATTTGGTCCAAACTTTAAACAAAAGGAAAGCAGCTCTTCAGCAATGCATAGTGGGAATGAGGGCTTGTTTTATAAGTTCATTGCCAATAATTTTATAAGGTTAATGATGCTGCTTTGATAATGGATCTTGTAGACTTTTCCCCAGTATCAATCCTTCTAAGTATGATTTTATCATGTGTGGAGAGACTTGTTAGTCATAAAAATCAGGAATTTTTAAAATCAAACATGTATACATTATTGCAAATGATCTAAATATGAACTTACTGAAGAGTTGGATTAGATGTCCTGGAATTGATGTCTAAGCCTATTCCAAGTGTTCTATGCTGAGAGTGTGTTTATCTCTGGGTTCTGACCATCAATTAATCATTCCAATAACATGTGAACTGAAAGGTAAATCCTCTTTAAAAGTTGAAGGCTGAAATGCAGATATCTGGCACCAACTATTTCCCAACACTCCATTTAAGAATCCTCCTGATTCATGGTTACCAAATTGCCCATCAATCAACGAAGAAGAACTTGTAAACTGGGCAGGTGGATGAACCTGGACCAGGTGTATTTAGGCACAATTTACTGTCTGTCTGCTTCTCTTGTTTGGAGGGGACTGAGTGGGCGTGAAATGGGGGCAAAGCCATGGGGAGCAAGGGCAGCAGGTTTCTGGAAGCGCCCAGGGCTGGAGAAAAACATGAAACTGGGTCGTACCAGCAAGTTGTACTCTTGTGGTAGCAAGTTTTGATACTAGTAACTATTAGACCTCTGAAATCTCTAAATCTTAGGTAAGATCTGAATGATCAACAAGTTTGGGGTCCCCAGTGAATTGGGGGAGACTAATTTTCTCTTCTTTAACCCTTCCCTTTTCAGATCCATCATAAGTTCTATGTGCAGGTATATTATTCCCAAGCCTCCTATCACTCTCTTCTGTACTTTCTCTCTCCTACACACACACACACACACACACACACACACACACACACAGCAGAACACACTCGAGAAACCCAATCTGGACCATCTTGACTAATTGTGTCTTGTCTACTTTCTGTAGTAATCTTTTTAGGGGAAACATTTGAGCTGTTTTAGAAATGAGACGGGGCTTTTTGGGTTCTGTGTGGCTGCCATCTTCTCCTGCCTTTCATCAAGGAGGCCAAACCCTGAGAACTGCTGTTTTGGCATCAAGAATCACAAGAACTGTGTTGAGACATGGGTGAGCCATCAGGAAAACTCTTCACTGGGCTGGGAGGGAGGCGGAGCTGGCCGCTTCTGAGGAGGGACTGACTAGGTGGGGGCAACCCGCTGCAGAGGAGCCCTGGGGCACCAGATACCCTGTACCGCAAAAACGCTACCTAAAGGCAGGACCATAGAGACAAAGGAATAGAAACCCAGGAACAGTGACCCAGAATGACTGAATCATAAGAATGAAAGTCACCAGGAGCCTGTTTTCTGTTTCCCCTAAAGCCAACCAGCAAAGGTTGCCCTTCGGCTATATCAGCAGAAAGACTGATCTCAAGAAACATGCTCCCTGTCTGGCAAGCCTCCTTTGGCATTTGAGACTCTGGTATCCACAGTCTTGGAACAAAGAAGTTTCATTTTTCAAGAGCTGGCTGGGAATTTTAGAGAAGGAGAATTCCTCTTGAGTTTCACACATTCGAGAGATTAAAAGAAGGGTGGGGTACAAGTGTGTTGACATATTCTACTTTTACTCCCTGATTTCTTGGAAAACACCATGTAGTCACTGATTCCAAGGGCTTCAGAACTATCCAGGTGTGGCTGCTCCAATGAATGGGCTGTCCCCAAGCTGGTATCTGGGCAACCCTGTCTTTAGTTCAGTACAAATCAAAGCACATGACACAGTCAGTGATGAAGGGCTGACTGCTGTAGCATACCCACATCACCAAAGTTAGGGGTCACAAGAACAGCCACAACAAGAACAGTCTGTTCCTGTGGGGTCTCGGCTTTCGCTTATAGTTTCTTGTTTGTTCCTGATCTCCTCCTGGTTGCCTGCCGTGTGTGCCTTGAGTTCCATATCAGATCCAGAGACAGAGCCTTAAAGAGATGACTTAACCAAAACCCACATTTGCTTAAGCCCATTCTCTGTTATATGTCGATTTAATTTGGTTAAATCTGAGGCAGTAACTTGCCAAGACACGGCAGCCTTGATTGCTGTTGCACAGCGTGGTAGGAGCACTAGATTTAGGAGAGGACATGAATTTTGATACTTACCATGTATCACGTACATGGCTTTGACAAGCCATGTAACTTCTGTTTCTTCATGAATGGAGTGGAGCTCAGAGGTTTGTGGGATGAAATTGGATAGAGGTATGTATGGTGCTTTCAAACTATAGTGCTGTAGCATTGTTAAGGGATTAGGTCCTGTATTAGTCAGAATAACTGATGTTAGTTGATGTAACAAACAAACCCTAAACCAGGGGTTTAAGAAAGTAAAGGTCTATTTCTTGCTCATGACAGTGCCCAGTGCAGGTTGGTGGGGTGGGAACTAGGTGGGTGGACTTTGCTGTTGGCTGTCATGTAACGACCCAGGCTCCTTCCTTTACGTTGCTCTACCTTCTTCTAATGCCTTGTCCTCAACCAAGGAAAGAGGTAAAATATGGGGAAACGTATCTGCTCTTAACTGCCTTGACTGGAAAGTGACTCACACGCCAGGGGGTTGGAAGCAGCATTCTGGCTGTGCCCATGAAGAAGGGGACAGCATAGATATTGGTGAACACTAGAATTCTCTGCTACAGAGCCTGACAGTGTTCATTATTGTATCCCTCCATGGAGAAATTATTTCATGCTTATTACACTCTGTTTAAAGTCAAATGCCATTAGAAAAGACACACTCTCTTTTTTTTTAATTTTTTTAATTAACAAATTTAATCAGTTATACATATACATATGTTCCCATATCCCCTCCCTTTTGCGTCTCCCTCCCGCCCTCCCTATCCCACCCCTCCAGGCAGTCACAAAGCACCGAGCTGATCTCCCTGTGCTATGAGGCTGCTTCCCACTATCTATCTACCTTACGTTTGGTAGTGTATATATGTCCATGCCGCTCTTTCGCTTTGTCACAGCTTACCCTTCCCCCTCCCCATATCCTCAAGTCCATTCTCTAGTAGATCTGAAGACACACTCTCTTTGACAATCGCCATCAGAGATCAAGTTGAACAAGCTGCTTTGAATGTTTAATAAATACATTCAATCTTTCAGTGCAAATTTTAGGCAATGGATCATAAAGAAAGAAGCTTATTTTGGAGCTGCTGAATAAAATAGAAAAAAAGAAGAAGAATCCTCTGATTGAAAGATGACAATCAGTATTTATGTATGTCAATCACATAGCCAGGTCATTTGCTTCCTCTTACAGTTAGGATTGACTAGTATGCTAGTACACTTCAGTAACAGCCAATGCTAAAATTGCTCGGTGGCTAAGGTTTATTATTTCCTGCTCATGTTTTATGTCAAGCACAGTTGGCAGAGGGCTGTGCTGATTGTCATCACTCATGGAGCCAGCGACTCTCTCTACACGTGCTCCTATAATCACGAGGGCAGGAAAAGAGGACAGAAGCTCTTAAAGTTTCCCTCTGGAAGAAGCAGACCTCACTTCTACTCACATTTCATTAGCCAAAAAGGTCATGTGACCACGCCAAACTTCAAAGGAAGCAGAACGTGACCCAGTAGGAAAGATGAATTGCTACCTGGGTCAATGGCTTTCGCTCACACCCTTTCTGTCTCTTATTCCTTGTTGGGAGAAAAAGCAAGTGAATGAAGACAGGGTGAATGGAGAGACAAACAGAAATATTTTGTCTAATGATCTGGAGGCATTTCAAACTATGTTGATAGAAAAAAATCATCTGCATCATCAAACAGAACTTACAAATAATGTTGAAGTCGTATTGCCCTTGAACCCAGAGCCAAAGCTGTATACAACCCTGAAGTTATTTTAAACAAGGACGTGGATGAACCTCAAAAGATGTATGTTAAGCAAAAGAAGCCAGATGCAAAAGACCACATACTGCATGGTGCCATTCATATGAGATTTTAGAAAAGGCAAAACTATAGTGTCAGAAAGGAGATTAGTGGCTGCTGAGGACTGGTGTGTGGGTGGAGAAGATTGACTGCAAAGGGACATGAGGACGCTTTTTAAGGTGATGGAAATATTATATATCATGATTGTGTTGGTGGTACCACCACTATATGCATTTGTGAAACTTCTCAGATTGTACTCTTTTTTTTTTTTTTTTGTAGTACGCGGGCCTCTCACTGTTGTGGCCTCTCCCGTTGCGGAGCACAGGCTCCGGACGCGCAGGCTCAGCGGCCATGGCTCACGGGCCCAGCCGCTCAGCGGCATGTGGGATCTTCCCGGACCGGGGCACGAACCCGTGTCCCCTGCATCGGCAGGCGGACTCTCAACCACTGCGCCACCAGGGAAGCCCAGATTGTACTCTTAAAACTGACAAGCCGTACTGTGCTTAGATTGTATGTCAGTACAAAGCCAGTGCTTTAGAGACCTTATGGTGCATAATTTGTAAACTTTGTTTTAAACTTAGGTTTGTATTTGAACTATGTGTTCTTGAAAACTTACACGAAGTGTTTTATTGAGGATAAACATGTTATTCTCTTTGTTTCAATGAATATGACTACGGGGAATCTAGAAGTTCCTGACTGCACAGATGAAGAGTCCATGAAACCCTAATAGATTGCTCTGTCCAGTGCTTCCTTCTGAACTAAAATCATCAGAGGGGTTGTTGACATTGTTTTTATTCCTAGGCTGTCCCATTTGAAGTTGTGTAACTACAGCTGTGGACAGAACCAATAGACAGGAGAGCAGTGTCTCAGACGTTGGCAGAAGTCTGTGGGTTGGGCCTGAAGGTAGCCTGTGGCCTGAGGTGTGATTGGACTCCAGAGCTCTTCCTAAATACAGTGCTCTATAGCAGAAAACAGAACAAAATAAAAAACCAAAACCTCTTCCTTGGAGAGTATAAAATACACAGAGCAGAAGTCCACAGGAAGAGCACAGATCCTCCAAGTTCATTCTCCTAAACATGGGCCTTTTCAACTTTTTTTTTTTAATTTTATTTATTTATTTATGGCCGTGTTGGATCTTCGTTTCTGTGCGAGGGCTTTCTCTAGTTGTGGCAAGCGGGGGCCACTCCTCATCGCGGTGCGTGGGCCTCTCACTATCGCGGCCTCTCTTGTTGCGGAGCACAGGCTCCAGATGCGCAGGCTCAGTAATTGTGGCTCACGGGGCCAGCTGCTCCGTGGCATGTGGGATCTTCCCAGACCAGGGCTCGAACCCGTGTGTCCTGCATTGGCAGGCGGACTCTCAACCACTGCGCCACCAGGGAAGCCTCTTTTCAACTTTTTATCAAGGCTATTGAGACCAGGATGATGAAAATTAGAGGAAGTGTAGGAAAGAAAAATGGAGAGAAAAGGGCGTCCAAGGTGGACCATGTTCTCTGGACTTGCCTTCTCTCCCATCAGTAGCAGGCCCTGACTCCCCTTATCCGAGTTCTTCCCCCACGTGAGAACCTGCCTGCAGCTCAGCTCTGAGAAGGAGACCCCAGCAGGAGCTGCAGGCAGAAGCCATGGGAGAAAAGGCAGCAGCTGTCACTAGCAGGGTGACCGTTGATGGTATGATAAGCCCATGCAGCAGCTGCTGACTGATTTCCTCTGCTTTTCTCAATTCCCTGCACATCTATCTACCACGGTTTGCATCTTTTCTTCTTTACTCCAGCTCTTTTCCATCTGTGTCAGTTCTTCCGGTTTTACAAATCAACTGATATCTTTTTCTTCTCAAGTTCAGACCTCCCAGCTCTGTGGTTGGCCTCTCTTACCTGACACAAGTTAAAGGTCCTAATCTTTATTTTTGTGCCAAATCAGGTGACTGGTGGCCCAGTGGCAGCCATCTCCAACTTTGCACTTACTGTTAGTACCTCTCCCTTGTCAATTGATGGCCTCTATTTGCGCATCTCTTGAGCTCTGCTTGAAGGTAAAGATCACGTCTTACATCTTTTTACCCAAACAGCGCTGTAAATTTGACACAATAGGTGTGAAATACAGAACTGTTGCTTTTATTTAATTTTTCTTGGAGTAACAAAGATCTGGAATTCTCTGGCAAATCAGTTTGTCTAGAAACCAGTGGTATCTCTAGGTTTCCCTAGAAAATATCAGTACCACTATACTTAAGCTATTTTATATGGTGATCTTTAATATTTCAACAAATTCCCACCTAACTCTATGCTAGATACCCCGGGGTCCTTCCAGATACTTCCAAGAAGGTCCAGAATTTAACAAATAAGATTAGTTTTAATTTATTGAAGATTAGAACAAGATGGAATCTTGGGCTTTCCTGGTGGCACAGTGGTTGAGAGTCTGCCTGCCGATGCAGGGGACACGGGTTCGTGCCCCGGTCCGGGAAGATCCCACATGCCGTGGAGCGGCTGGGCCCGTGAGCCATGGCCACTGAGCCTGCGCGTCCGGAGCCTGTGCTCTGCAACGGGAGAGGCCACAACAGTGAGAGGCCCGCGTACCACAAAAAAAAAAAAAAAAAGATGGAATCTTAAAGATGAGCACATTCAACTCTTTAATATCACAAAGGAGAAAACTGCATCCCTGGGATTTCACCGACTTTGCCTAAAACCCTACAGCCAGTTAATGGCAGAAATGAGTCTTAAACCAAGATTTACTAATATTTATTTTTTTCTGTTTATCATGACAGGAGGCCTCTTCTCTACTTAATTTTTAAAATAAAATAAATGCATGAAAATTTTAACAGGACTGGGGAGTCTCACTGAAAAACCAGTGACAACTTGGTACAGTGGTTTTCAGGTAGGATTTTCTTCAGCATCACTGGTGGGCTTTGTAAAAGAGACTGATTCCCAAGTCTCCCTTCAATAAGCAGGATAAAAACTCTCAAGGTAGACCCAGAAATGTGTAATATAAAAATAGTTATTATTGATTCTGGTGAACCTCAGTTAAGAGCCACTGAAAGTAGGAAAAACTGGACTTTGATTTCAATGGCTCTGAAATGGAATCTGAGATATTCTTCTTACTGTGTGATCTTGAGCCAGTTGCTTAACCTCTCTGAGCTTCAAATTCCTCATCTGTAAAAAAGGAGATGACAATGGTAGTTCTATAGAGTTAATGGCATGAAACACTTAGCACAGTTCCTAACACAAAGGACACACACAATAAACACTGTTTTTACACAGCATCCTGGAAATTCTCATATTCATCTCTAAGAAGAGATCACATTTGCCCTAGTGGTTGAAGGCATGGGCTCCAAGGTCACAGAAACCTGAGTTCCAAGCCCACCTCTGCCATTTAATGTTTATATAGCTTTGGAAAAATTACTCAAATTGTCTATGTCTGAGTGTTTTCTTCTGCATAGGCTGACAATAGCATAGTGGTTGGCATATGCAAAAAAACAACAACAAACCCTATATTATTATTACCCTTATTATACTATTATTACCACTCTATTTTGACACCTAATATACAGATTTTACCAGCTGAAGGCTCTTCATTTTATTGTGACTAAATGGGACTAGCTATTCAGGTGCTGAATAAGACATCATAAGATGGCATAAATCCACCATTAGAAACTGTTTTACAGTGCACTTATATTTTTATTGACATAATTTACATACAATTGAATGTGTAGATATTCACTGTACAGATAAATTAGTTCTGAAAAATGCAAACACTCATTTAACTCACTTGTCTATCAGGTATGGAACTATTTTTTTCACTCCAGAAAGTTCCCACACGCGCCTTCCCAGTCAAGCCCACCTCTCCACCCATGAAGAGACAACTACCACCCGGATTTCTATCATGATGGATTAACCTGACTTTTCTGGAATATTTTCCGTAATGTTTTCAAAATCTTCCACATTGTTGCCTGTATCGATAGTTTACTCCTGAATACACTTTGTTATTGTATATAGTTAATTTACAATGTTGTGTTAATTTCTGCTGTACAGCTGAATACACTTTTAATTATTTAATAGTTGAAAGATTACTTCACTCACTGCACTCATTCTGTAAGTCCTATACCAGAGAAATAACTTACATGATCAACCTTTAAAAAAGAAATAGTAAGGATTATAGACATAACATTGTTGATGCAGAATTCTTATCAGCTGGTGGCAGGAATAAAACCAAAACATGATAACTGTAAAATCTGGATTTGGCTATTTTGTCACCTCAGTGGGGAAAAGGTAGACCAGTCTTGGCTTGATAGCTTTATTCCAGTCTGATATTTTCATGGAGATATCTGAAAATTAAAACAGGGTACTACCAGAGTCACAAAATGTCTTCAATGTGTTTTCAAAATTAGTAGGCACATTTGAAAAATTCCCTAGAGCAGCGATGTCCAATGTGCATGGCTTCACAGGCACAACTGGAAAGCAGTATATTAGGTCTTCTGCATTTATCTAAAAATAAGAAAGATCTTGAGCTTTACTAACATGTATGATGTGGATTGCCACGGCTCCTTGTGTCCATGGTGGGAAGTCAGGTGAGGGAGGAAGAGGAGGTCCACCAGCATCCTTCTGCTGCTCTTAGCACTTTTCAGTGTATGGCATTTACGTGAGCCCTTGTGGAAAGGACTTAAGGATGATATCATCTGGTTTTTTGTTTTGTTTTGTTGGTTTTTTGTGGTACACGGGCCTATCACTGTTGTGGCCTCTCCCGCTGCGGAGCACAGGCTCCGGACGCTCAGGCTCAGCGGCCATGGCTCATGGTCCCAGCCGCTCCGCGGCATGTGGGATCCTCCCGGACCATCTAGTTTTAATTAAATCAACCATCACAAAATATGGGCTTAAAATTAATCCTGCAAAGGGCTCACAATGAAAGGTAACACGGTGAAGTAAGCACCAGCAAAGATGGCAGCATTGACCTTTCTCTTCCTGGGAAGTTCTTTGTCAACTGCATTGTGAACTTAGAACATTAATAGTCTCATCACACCTGAGAAGAATTGGGCAGAAAACATTTGAAATTATCAAGAAGACTATTTGAAATAGGGACTCACTTTCATTATCATTAAAGATGAGCTTTGGCTGAGTTTATGCTGAGCCCGTCTGTTAACTCACAGTAAAATGAAGCCATCATGGGCTTCCCTGGTGGCGCAGTGGTTTAGAGTCTACCTGCCAATGCAGGGGACACAGGTTCGTGCCCCAGTCTGGAAGGATCCCACATGCCGCGGAGCGGCTGGGCCCGTGAGCCATGGCCGCTGAGCCTGCGCGTCCGGAGCCTGTGCTCCACAATGGCAGAGGCCACTGCAGTGAGAGGCCCGCGTGCCGCAAAAAAAAAAAAAAAAAAATGAAGCCAGCAAGTATTGCCGATTTTATCTTCATCCTTTAAAGTGCTCTATTTTTAGGACATTCTGGTCCTATTTTCTATGTTTTAATGTACATACTATTTCGTATGTTAAGTAATTTCTGAATAAATATACATGTATTGGAGGTATTCAAATACTTTACCACAAGAATGAACAATCTAGTGTAATGCAACATGAAGCTACTTCTGTGCATACTCTCCACTGTGAAGTACTTCTTATCTCTGAATTACAAAGTGAAGAGCAATGAACTTAGGGATACATGGATCAAGTTCACTACAATCTAATGACATGTGTGGTTTGGTCTCATGAAGCTGCTTCGCCTTGTCGTTGTGCTTCTGGAATGTGGTTAGATGTAATGTATATTACATTTAAAGAATATAATGCCTTCCAAAGTAATGCAAAGCACCCCTTTTTTGGACTATTCTTCCAGAAATTTGCATATTCCCTTACTACCTCGATGTGTTGAACACTCACTACCAGGTTCCTTAATGTCCACACTCATGTAGATTCACGCAGCTATGTTTTGCTATTTTGAATCTTGAATTTATTCTACCCCCAAGAGCTTGCTTATTGTTTTACTGTAATGTCTAATAAGTGGGAAGAGGAAAAAAAAATAGAAAACAGAGAAAGAGAAAAATAGAAGCTTCTAAATATCAGAAGTGAAACTGGGATTATTTTTAGGCAACTAATAGTAGTATCTGCTACCATAATAATCCTCTGCTTTGGGTAGTGCTTTTCTTCCAAAGAATGTAAAACACTTTATAGACAGCTTGAGATCACGTGATGAATCCACATCAAAACTAGGAAGAAGTTAGCTCCTGGTTAATTCTTATTGATAAATGCCTTTGGGACTTATACCTGAGGTCAGGGTTTAATTACTCATCTAAGAAATTAGAGGGGAATTTTGATGGGAAGAGGAAAAAATAAAAAAGAGAGAAATAGAACAGCAGAAAGAGTGATAGCAAACGTCACTGGTTATTTTCCAGTTAACTTTGTTTCCCTCTGTCACTTACCACCTCTGCAAAATTTAATTGGTTTTCATCAGGTGGTGGCCAGATCCCAGTATGGTGATTACCTTCTGCCTGTTCAGAGAGTTCCTAGCAGTTTCAATTTTCTCTCTTTTTTAAGTTGCTTGTGCTGCTACTTGGTGGAACTGTGTTTATGTGAGGGACAAAGCATTTGCTAAGAAATATTTTTCGTGTGCCCACATTATAGACTAAACATTCCCAATACATGTGCTTGAGACCTTCTCATAAACATTCCTCAAATGTGCTTATTCTATAACGTGTAGATGAGCATATCCTTAAAAGTACTTTCTAGTTTGGGGCATGAATTGATTTATTTCTACATAACAGATGCTTTTCTGATAAAGCTCCTTGACTCACCATTTTTAGAAGTCAGTCCATGCTGGATGTAACTGCTCCTGTTGATATGCTGTTCCGTAGATCTAGTCTATTTTTTTCTTGCATTGTATGTTTAGTCTACCTGATTAGTTTGCAATCTCTCAAGGACAGTAGCTGTACTCATTGCTTCCTTTGGCGGTATTTACTCAGTGGAAGCATTTTCTTCACTACTGTGATCATAAGCTAGAGTTCCCCCACCCCCCCAGTTTTCAGGAGGCATGCGGAGCCTCCCATACAGGGTACATTTAGATGACAGTGTAGAGCTTATGCTTATGATTTACTCATTCATTCAACTAATATTTTTGATCTCCTACTACCTGCCAGAAGCTGTTTTAAACTCAACAGTCAACAGACAAAAATTTCTGACCTCGTGTGGCTGGCGTTTCAGTGAGGCAAAACAGATAATAAACAAAATAAACAGGGAAAATATTGAGTAAGTTAGCTAGTTCTAAATACCAAAAGGAATAAAACACCTAAAAGGTAGCATCTGAATATAGACCAAGAACATGAGGGAGTAATCCATGGAACAGTCTGGAAGGAAAACGTTCCCTGCAGGGGAGAGAAAGTGCAGTAAGGCAGGAGCAGGAATGGTTTGTTCAAGGAAGAGCAAAGAGGCCGTCAGGCAGGAGCAGAGTGAGCATCTGGGAAAGCAGTGGGAGGAGAACTCAGAAACGTACTGGGCCCAGCAGTGAAGGGGCTTGTGGGTTACTGAAGAGACCTTACTTTTACTCTGAGGAGAAGGAAAGCTATTTGTTTACTAAGGCTGCTGTAACAAGTCACCACGAATTGGGTGAGTTAGGCAACAGAAATTTATTGTCTCACCATCCTGGAGGCTAGAATTTCAAAATCAAGGTGTTGGCAGGGTCGATTCCTCCTGAGGGAGAATCTGGAGCAAGCCTCTCTCCTTGGCTTGTAGATGGCCGTCTTCATGTTCACATGACATTCTCCCTGTATTTGAGTCTGTGCCCAAATTTCCCTTTTTTTTTTTTTTTTTCCGTACGCGGGCCTCTCACTGTTGTGGCCTCTCCCGTTGCGGAGCACAGGCTCCGGATGCGCAGGCTCAGCGGCCATGGCTCACGGGCCCAGCCGCTCCGCGGCATATGGGATCCTCCCAGACCGGGGCACGAACCCGTATCCCCTGCATCGGCAGGCGGACTCTCAACCACTGCGCCACCAGGGAGGCCCCAAATTTCCCTTTTTAATAAGGACACCAGTCGTGTTGGATTACGGTCCACCCGCATGACGTCATTTTAAGTTAGTAAAGACCCTCTCTCCAAATAAGGTCATACTCTGAATTACAAGAGTTGAGGATTTCAACATATGAATTTTGGAGGGACACAGTTCAATCCATGACAGAAGCTACTGGAGGTTGTGGAGTACAGAAGTACAGGGTCTAACTCTACTTAAAAGAATCGCTTGTCCTTCAGTGCCAAGAATGGAAGCTAGGACACTGGGCAGGAAGCTCTTGCAATAACCCAGGTGAGAAATAATGGTGGTGGCCATGGAAGTAAGGGATGAAAGGAGTCAGGTTCTGGATATACTCTGAAGGTGAGCCAGTAGGCTTTTCTGGTAGATAAGCAGTAGAGTCTGAGAAAAAGTAGTCTAGAATAACTCTCAGTCACCTTTTTTATAAGGTTGGGGATACACAGCAAGAGGAACAAGTTTGGAGGGGAATAAAAGGACATTTAAGACATGTTGCGTTTGACATGCCTATGACACATCCAAGAGGAGATGCCAAGATCCAGCTCAATAAATGTGTCTGGAGTTCAGAGGGGAGGTCCATGCTCAACACACAGATAGTCCTTAAAGCCAAGAGGCTGGAGTGTGAATAGAGAAGAATTAAAGAACTAAGCCTCTGGCTACTTAATTTGAGATTTAAAGATATGAAAAGAAAACAGCAAAGGAGACTGAGAAGTAGCAGCTACAAAAGAAGTGAGAAAACTGGTCGAGGATGCTGTTCCGGAAGTGAAGGAAAGAAAATTATTCAAGAGATCCATGCAGTTAAGTGACACTAGGAAGCCAAGTAGTATGAATACCAAGAGCTGACCATTGGGTCAGGCAACATGAGTGTCCTTGGTGACCTTGTTGAGAGTCTTGGTGAGGAAAGGGGCCAAAAGCCTGGTTGAAATGGGTTCCAGTGAAGCTGAGAATGTCGGACCAGCAAATACGGAAGATGTCAAGAGGTCTTGCTGTGAAGGGAAGGGAGGCATGGAGCAGTGGCTGAAGGTGTAATGCTGGGCACCAAGCACACTCATGTGCTGATGGGAAGGATCTAAAAGGAAAAGAAAATTAACAACGCAAGTAAGAGAAGAGCATTGATCATTGTAGAAACTGTGTCAAGATATCTCCCAAGTCTTAGTTTTTTTTTAATATACTATTTTTAACATCTTTATTGGAGTATAATTGCTTTACAATGTTGTGTTAGTTTCTGCTGTACAACAAAGTGAATCAGCTATACATATACCTATATCTCCATATCTCCTTTCTCTTGCGTCTCCTTCACACCCTCCTATCCCACCCCTCTAGGTGATCTCCCTGTGCTATGCGGCTGCTTCCCACTAGCTATCTATTTTACATTTGGTAGTGTATATATGTCCATGCCACTCTCTCACTT
This sequence comes from Mesoplodon mirus, assembly GCF_964341445.2. NCBI lineage: Eukaryota > Metazoa > Chordata > Mammalia > Artiodactyla > Ziphiidae > Mesoplodon > Mesoplodon mirus. The sequence continues at coordinate 14,612,191 of NC_138993.1, forward strand.
CACCCCATCTTACCTTTCTCCTGCCCCACTGTGTCCTGAAGTCCATTCTCTACATCTGCGTCTTTATTCCTGTCCTGCCCCTAGTTTCATCAGAACTTTTTCTTTTTTTTTTTAGATGCCATATATATGCGTTAGCATACAGTATTTGTTTTTCTCTTTCTGACTTACTTCACTCTGTGTGACAGACTCTAGGTCCATCCACCTCACTACAAATAACTCAATTTCGTTCCTTTTTATGGCTGAGTAATATGCCATTGTATATATGTGCCACATCTTCTTTATCCATTCACCTGTTGATGGACACTTAGGTTGCTTCCATTTAAAATGGGATAATAATACTTGCCTAGTAGTTTTGTTATGAAGATCAAATGAAATAATACATGGGAAGTATTTTGAAAGATGTTTAAGATTATACATACAATAACTGTTGAAAATTATAGTAACCATATACATGTGTATAAATATACATGTTATGGTTGTTTTATACACTTACTCACACACAGACCTTTTGAGTTGAACTTCTAGTTCTGTGGTTCTGTAGAAGTCGAGATACGGTGCATCTTTGTGGGTGCAGCTATTCATCAATGGAAAAGAAGCAGCTGTGGCAAAGAGGAAAGGCCAGAGGCTTGCTAGCTAGTTGTCCTGGTCATGCTATTTAACCTGTCCAAGACTCAGTCTCCTGACCTATAAAATGAATATTAAAATCTCTACCTTAAAGGAAGAGATTAATATAAGGAAGTGAAAGGGTTTATATCAAAGTTCCAACATGTAGGAAACATTCAGTACACTCTTCCTGGATTACAGAAGCCAAGCCCCACCCACGTCAGTCTAATCATCTTCTAGGCTTTAAAGGTATCAGTCAATGTTTTCCAAAGGTGCTTTTCGGAACCTATGTGATTAAAAAGATTTTAATTTTAATTTTAATTTTAATTTCTAGCCATACTTTAAAGAAGCCCTGATCTTCATCATGTCTTTGAAAAGTGAGGCAAAATCTTGCTGTTCAGAGCATTGTACTTGCATAATAATCGAGCACAGTCCCAGTATGATAAAATAAGCAGATCAGCCTCTTTATGGGCCATAAGACAACGTGGTTTATGTGAAACAAATCTGTATGTTTAACGAGAGGCCCTCCATCAGTCTCTGCTACTGAAGATGTTTACTATTAGTGATTCTTGCTATGGAGGGACTAAATGTTTCCCCACTTCCCCTGCCGTAGGGAACAATTGCTCCACGGAAGTTACAACCAGTAGATTTGTTGGCTGAGAAGAAGAATGGATTTTGGTGTTTTTGGAGGCCACCGCAGGTATAGCTCAGTTATAGGAACGGCAGTAATACATCCTGAGGAGGGTGGGATTGAGTGCAGGCAGGAAGCATCTCTCTGAACCACAAGGATGGAGTCCTTCTCTAATGTTGACGTCATAAAAGGTCAAGGATGGGCAGGGCCCCAAAAGTCAGCAGGCTCATCCAAAATTAAACCACCCTAGGAAAATAATCAACCGTTTTGTTTTTAAAAAATGACTCCAGAGCTTCCCTGGTGGCGCAGTGGTTGAGAATCCGCCTGCCGATGCAGGGGACACGGGTTCGTGCCCTGGTCCGGGAGGATCCCACATGCCGTGGAGCGGCTGGGCCCGTGAGCCATGGCCGCTGAGCCTGCGCGTCTGGAGCCTGTGCTCCGCAACGGGAGAGGCCACAACAGTGAGAGGCCCGCGTACCACACACACACACAAAAGACTCCAGAGAAGGTCATTACAATAGTGGCCAAGGTTGGGCTCCTAAGCAAAGTAATTTTTCTTGTCTCTAACTTGGATGATTTTCTTTTCCTTTAAGATACCTTTTAAAAGTCATATATCACACCAATAACAAATCAACATCAACTTTTATATGATGAGAGGCATATTCATGGATTTTAGTTTTAGATAGACATTTACTTTTAAGATAATTTGAAACTTGAGAATTTAACAAATTAGCTCATTTCATCTAAGAACTAATGGCCTTTCTCTGAGTCATTCACAACTGAGGGATTAAAGAAAACATCTTCTTGCTATATTAGTCATGGAGGACCCTTGACTTAGCTTGGAGAATGTTTATGGGAATGATAAGTAGTTTTTCAGTTTCAGATTTCTCATGTGCTAATTTCCTTTTATGAGTAAACCAGTCATGAGTTTGGAAAGATGAGCATCAACATGAATGCAACTTACTGATTTGGTGGTTATTTGAACAAGAATCTATATCATTCAGCAGATATCAGGAGGCTTACATGAAGTTCTGACAGTTCATGTGAACTTTAGTCATGAAAACATCTATAATATGGGTAATGAAATACCGGGAAAACTATTTGGAGACAATTTTCCATGGATCTCTTGGGTTTCTGCAAGCCTTGTGAGTCGAGACGCTGACGGGCTTTGTTCTGGACTATCTTTTCAAGGATAGTTATACCAACAGCCTTGGAAGACAGACACTTCTCTTCCCAGAGCAAAGGGCAGGCTCGTTTATAACATTGGAGGATGGAGATAGTGTCTCCTTCCAGAGTAAGGATAGGCGTGCTTATTGCTCAGTATAGTAAAGGTAGTACCTCCTTTGGAGCAAAGGGAAGGCATGATTACTGCCCATTATAAAAAAAAATCTGGGTTCCTTAAGCTCAGGGCTTGTCCCCTGTAATGCAAACCTCTGCGTGTGCAGGTGTCCCCTGTCCCTCTTTGTGTTTCATGGGAGCATTGAGTCTTGGGGGAACAACAAGGAAATGCTGATATTCTTACTACCACTACTGCTGTGAGTAATAAAGTCCTCTGTCTCTGATTCAGGCATCTCATGTCTTCTACCAGCGTCTGGCAGACTGTGACAGGCTAACTTCTTAGCTTGCAAGTAGGGTAAAATCTCAGACCCGACACAGTTTTTTTGTTTGTTTGTTTTGTTTTTATAAATTTATTTATTTATGTATGTAATTTATTTATTTGGCTGCGTTGGGTCTTCATTGCTGTGCGTGGGCTTTCTCTAGTTGCGGCCAGCGGGGGCTACTCTTCGTTGCAGTGCACGGGCTTCTCATTGCAGTGGCTTCTCTTGTTGCAGAGCACAGGCTCTAGGTGCACAGGCTCAGTAGTTGTGGCTCACGGGCTTAGTTGCTCCACGGCGTCTGGGATCTCCCCAGACCAGGGCTTGAACCCTGCAATGGCAGGCAGATTCTTAACCACTGCGCCATCAGGGAAGCCCCCAACACAGTTTTGACAGTCACATTGATATGCATTGGAAAGGTATTGTGTGTGTGCGTGTGTGTGTGTGTGTGTGTGTGTGTGAGAGAGAGAGAGAGAGAGAGAGAGACCTTCCATGTAAATGGGTTGATTTCGAATTTCTGATAAACTAGGAAAATAACTAAAAATTTTTAAAAGGCTGTCTCCACCACTGTCACATTTTAAAGCTGGTGATTATCCCCTAGATTGTAGATTCTTAACCGGAAAGAACTATGCGTTCATTTCTGAAGTCATAGCTCCTTGCTCTGTGCCTGACACATAGTAGGTATTCAATAAATATTTGTGGAACCAAAGCTAAATAAAGCACACCACTATAGAGTGCTTTTCTATTGCACAGTCTCGTTTAATAATTTCATTTGATAATTATTAAGCTTTACTCTTGAAAAGGGGTGTTACTAACATTTTGAGTATTAAATAATACAACTTTGCATTTTACTATAATTTTATCAAAAACTAGTTTTCCTTTAAAGGCTGATTATCAAGCTGCTCTGCATTTTCTAATGTGTTTTGACTATATCCAGCCTCATGGAATAAAGCAGAGTTGGCAAGTTAAGATATTTTACTTCTCCTCATTGGACAAAATGAGGTTGAAAATCATTTTCAACCTCTGTGATCCTATGGTACTGATCTCCTATTTTTCTTCCATGAATCTAAAGAATATTAATATTCATTTCAAAGTCATTCTCTTTGTAAGTCACATTTTCTGGGATTCCTTTGCTCTCTTTAGGAAGGCACACCTGTCTTTGCCTGGAGATGGAAAAATGTAAACAAAAAAATAATTCACCAGGAGGGAAAAGAGGTGCAAATCCTAAGCCTGTGGTTATTTGTGCATCTGAGGCTGGGATTGTCTCTCACAGTCCATTCCAGACAGTTTATCTGAGCCCAGGCGGGTCAGGTGTTCTTTGGGTCTGGGGCCAGGATGGAGTGCAAAGCTGGAGCTGAAGATTGGGAACTCTCCTTATAAAGTTCCCATTTCCATCCTTGGAATAGAGCAAGGATTACTTTACTCTAAACGACTTGTATTAAAAATATTGCTGTGAATGAAAAATTCAGCATGAGGCTTAGAGTTGGGCAGATCTCCTGTCTGGCCTGGGAATGAAACCCGCACCCCAGAGCTGAGTGGGGATGAAATGTCATCGTATCTGTCGTGGCCCCAGTGCTGTGACTGCCCTGTGGAGAAGGGTTCAGAAATCTTAATTATAGCAACTGCTATTTCACCTATTATTTGTATGCCAGATAGGCAGGCCAGAAAGAAACACATTTGCCTTCCCGGTGGCATGGGGTAGGGTGGGAATGGGGTGGAGGGTAGGGTCCGGTGAGGAACTGGGACAGAAAAAGAAATAGCAGCTGTGAATAGATCTCCTGTTAGAGAAGGTTCTGGCGAAGGTGATGTCTCTGAATCCGAAGGTCCTGGGTTTTTTTTCTGTGTTTTTATTTTTGTCACAGGTGCTTGGGAGACAATAACTCTCATAAAGATTCATCACTCCACAGGTGTTTTGAATCAGAAAATAATGAACAATAGGACCCGGGTTCTGGCCTCAGAATCTCCTACAGTCCATTCAAAGGTCTTTCATAAACGGTATCTTAAATAGGGATCAGGGCACTAATTCTATTAGAACTGAATATTTCTCTTCTTAGAAAAGCGCCTTGTACCTTTTCTGGCTGAAATCTAACTTGAATGTGCTGACGAACACTTTCTGCAACAAACTATGATGTAGAAATCTGTCCCAAAATTCTGCGGAGGAACGAACGCATCACCTAGTGTGCAGAGACGGACTCGTCTGAACCTTGACTTGTTAACTCTGATGTAAAGAGGTTAATCTCCAGAGCTTGTTTAGTTCAACATACTCTATATTCATTCATTCCTTGTCATGTGTGACACACAGAGAGAAAAAGCATGTGCGCATCTGCGTGTGTGCATGTACCTGCGTGTGTGATACAGAAGAGGAAAACTGAAGGAGGAAACAGGACCGAAGCTTGATGTTAAAAGGAATACTGAAATGTTATTCTAAGCAGCACACACAAATTTCAACTTAGAAACTGGCAAGTTGGTTGTATTTTTCAGATGAGCAAAGTGCATACTTTCAGAATGATGGGAGACTACTTCAGCATGATATTTAATAAGTCTTTTATATTGATGACAAAATGCCAGGCTCAACCAGACTGAGCCGAGCTACCACCATTCTATCTGGGGCAACCACTTTCTCAAGGGACCAAGACACTCCCTGGCGAGCCACACTGCACTCCGGGGGAGAGATGTTTTATTTATTTTGTGGATGGAATGATACGGCATACACCACGGGTCTACTTGATTTTCTGCCTGGCCTCACTGCCGACTATCTGGACCAACTTCACTCTTCCTCTCTAAAAGACACAGAGCATCCCCAGCCAGCCAGCCCTCACAGTGCAAGCCTGAGTCAGGAGCCAGCAACTCAGGTTTCAAAGTGACTTAGACAATTTATGGACACCTCGGTCCCCATTTTCCTATCTGTGAGACAGTTTTGCTTGCCCCGCTAAATTTAAGAAGATGTTGAGAAAGTTCTACAATGTCTGTGGATCCATCTGAGCTCCTTCCAAGAATGACAACTGTTGGGGGTCACTTTCAGGGTGGTTGCCTTCCCCAGACCACACTCCTCTGAGAACTGCCTCTCCCACCAGCAGCCCTGGGCCCCAGCAGCTGGCTCACTTGACGTGTCGCTGAGCTCCTGGCCAGAGTTAGTGGAACCAAGGGTGGACGAGAGGAGGTGACCTATAGGAAACCGAGTCTGTTGGTGTCTCACCCTCAGAAATCTGGAAGGGGAACCTAGAACCTGGCTCACTCAGTTGGTTGGGAGTCCCGAGACTGGGAAGTGATGTAGAACCACGGTCCAGAGAAGCAGGAAAAGCCATCTGCAAAGAGAGAACTGATTCCGAAAAGCAGAGAAGCAGAAACGAGTCCCCGCTGGTCCCCAGAGAAGACGCTGCTCCTTGACTCGGCTCCAGTCCCTCAGTCCAGGACTGCGTGCACCCTGGCCCCTCTTCCTGCCCTTGGTTGCCAAGCGATAACCTCATGTCCTCCCAACAAATCTCACTTTTTAGCACCTGCTAGTTGGTGTCATTCTCTGTTACCTGGAGCCAGATGGATCCCTAAGCTTGAAATTATATCGTCTGCATTGCTTGTTGCAGAAAAGCTAGCAATGTCGTTGACACATAAGGATTCGCGGCAAGATTTTTGTAAGGCAAGAAGATTTCTTAAAAATCCCTTCACATGGGCTTCCCTGGTGGCGCAGTGGTTGAGAGTCCGCCTGCCGATGCAGGGGGACACGGGTTCGTACCCCGGTCCGGGAAGATCCCACATGCCGCGGAGCGGCTGGGCCCGTGAGCCATGGCCGCTGAGCCTGCGCGTCCGGAGCCTGTGCTCCGCAACGGGAGAGGCCACAACAGTGAGAGGCCCGCGTACCGCAAAAAAAAAAAAAAAGAAAGAAAAAAATCCCTTCACCAAACAAAACAACACACACTAGCTTCCTGCTTGTTCCCCGGCATCCTTGTCTGTTAGGGTTAAGTCCATTTATTCAACATTCACATGAAACTGAGCGGAACTTGAAAGCAGAGCCCAGAACTCAGCCGTTAGCAGAGTTTTTATTTTTATGAGCACATTGAAAGATGACCCATCTCAAAGCACTCCTCAGCCAAGCTGGGTTTTGACTGCTGCCCATACACAGGTGGACTCTGGCTCCATTCACCAGCTGCGGCTGCCCCATGTCACTAGGTGAAATATGCATGTCATTCACAGCACAGTTGACGCATTCCAAATATGCTGTCAAGGGCATCAAATGAGCCAGACGAATTTGGGGCTGAGACCAGACGCCGTCCACCACCACCGTCCAGTGGTGCCTGGAGGTGTGAGAAGCCAAGTCATTTCTGTTCACAGAGAATCGGAGTGAATCATGACCATTTCTGTCAGCCTGAGGTTGAAAGTGAAACCCTATTCAGCCATCAAGATTTGCTCGACAGGGGGTTGGTTACGGTGGGAAGCGGAGCACAGCTTATACTCATAAGTAGTCCCAGACCTGTAGGTGGAGAGCTTTCCTTTCTGGTCCCTGGTTCAGCACATCATCAGAGTCTCTCTCTCTCTCTCTCCTTCATAGAAAAAGAGCCAGTACACTGTTTTAAACAGATCATTAGATGAAAAGTTGAAATACTGTTTTTAACCCCAGCTATGTGTCCTCGAGCAAATTATTGGCTTCTCTGAGTCTCAATTTCCCTGTCTTTATTTATTTTTCACTTTTTCTTCCTAGCTTTATTAAGATATAATTAACATATAACATTGTGTAAGCTGAAAGTGTTATATTGCACTATGATGATCACCTAGTGTGAGCTAACCCCTCAATCATGTCACATAATTACCATTTCTTTTTTTTTTTTTTTTTTTTTTTTTTTTTGCTGTACGCGGGCCTCTCACTGTTGTGGCCTCTCCCGTTGCGGAGCACAGGCTCCGGACGCACAGGCTCAGCGGCCATGGCTCACGGGCCCAGCCGCTCCGCGGCATATGGGATCCTCCCAGACTGGGGCACGAACCCGTATCCCCTGCATCGGCAGGCGGACTCTCAACCACTGCGCCACCAGGGAGGCCCCCATTTCTTATTTTTTTTAATGGGCATTAGACTACATCACCTCCAAGTTTCCTTCCAGGTGTAAAGATGAGCGGCTCTTCTCCTTATAGTAGAAACTCTTTGGAGTAGGGGTCGTATTTTCAACTCCTGTGGCCCCTCCCCATTGCGCCCTCCACAGTGACAGTCTTTCCTAAAGGGGGGTGAATGTGTCATGAAAGTCTTCCTCTAAAATGCACACACTTAGGCGTCACAAACCTCAGCCATTAAGCTACAAACCACCCCAACGATAAAGGCCCCTTTCCGCCAAGTGACTTCATCACAACAGGAGATCACTATCAAAAGGATGTTTCATCCTGCAACTTCCCAAGAGAGATGAGGCTTCTAAATTGATATCTATGAACTCTGTCGTTCTACAGAGGCAGACAGCTACTCATATTTCCCCACAGAAGAAGTGGTTAGCAGGAAAATAAGAGTGTGTTTCACCTCCTTTTCAGTGGAATTTATGGGTAAACCGAGGGGATTCACCTTGCTTTTTTTTTTTTATTTTTATTGGGGTAGAGTTGATTTACAATGTTGTGTTAGTTTCAGTTGTACAGCAAAGTGAATCAGTTATACATATACATATATCCACTCCTTTTTAGATTCTTTTCCTATATAGGTCATTACAGAGTATTGAGTAGAGTTCCCTGCGCTATGCAGTAGGTCCTTACTAGTTCTCTATTTTATATATAGTGGTATGTGTATGTCAGTCCCAATCTTCCAATTTATCCCTCCCCACTGCCTTAACCCTGGTAATCATATGTTTGTTTTCTACATCTGTGGCTCTATTTCTGTTTTGTAGATAAGTTCATTTGCACCCTTTTTTTTAGATCCCGGGAGGCCAGACTCTGGCTGAGAATATCCTGATATCTGCTCATACCTACTCCACAGAGCAGCCACAGAGAGGGTAGTTCACCTCCCCGGCCTCCCGGTCTGTTCTTCTGCTGACTCCTGCCTTGTGGGTCACACAAGAGTGCTAACAGAGGGCGCTCCTGTGAGAAAAGTGCCAGGAACTGTGCCTCCTCTAGAAATGTCACCAAGACTCTGTCATGGAACAAGAACGAGACATCCCATTGACTTCCAGGCATTTTGATTCTGCTGGCTGGTGTGTATGGGGTGTTTGCTTGCTCTGTGCCGCCAACCCCCTTGCTGATTTTTGCAGCCACGTGAGGCTGAGCTATTACCAACGGTGCATCAGGAATAGGGCTCCTTGTTTGATGCGAAAACATTTGGCTAAAAATGCATTCATCTTGGAGGATCCATGAAACTTTAAAGATAAGAAAAACCCACTGTTTAAAATTAGAGAGAGGTCTCTGGAAAACTGAGCATGTAAGATGGTCAAATGTGACATAAATGCCAGTGACGTGTGCAGACCACACCATGTCTGCTCATTCTGTGACTTAATGAGTGTTACTTTGAACTGAAGCGACTTTGTATAAGCATGGATATTTTCCCTTTTTTCTTCTATTTTTTTAAGAAGGAAGAAAATAAATTAAACCCAGCAGTAGCCAATGAGTCAATATGTTATCTATTGTTAAAATTTATCTATAGCCGTACCCATAGAAAAATTCATGTAAGAGTGTAGCTTCATAATGAAGTTTAATATGTACTTTTGGATCATTTCTTTTATAATTTTCATCACAGTGATTTTTTTTAAAGGAAAGTAACATTTTTATGGCAGTCTCTGATGTCTCTATTCCCCATAGAGAACAGACACACTTGTCTCCGACTTTTAAACTTCCTTTTACTGAGTTGGTGATTACTCTGCACTGTCAATCACTGCTTGTGAGTCCATCTCCTTCAACAGACCATGGAGTCCTTGAAATAAAGGGACATCCCTCCCTTAGGCTTAAAATACTTAGCAATTGCTACAGATGAGATATATAATAAAGAATTATTACATAAATAAGTAAATTTACCATTACAGAACCATGTTACATAATGCAAAATATATATATATATATATATATATATATATATATATATAAAATGAAGTCTCAAGTCTAATGGGCCAAAACAAAAACAAAAAAGGAAAAAAACTAACTTAATTTGTAACATTCCTTTTTATCGGATGTCAATTTTTTTCTCCAATAAGCCATTGATAAGTAAAAGGCAAATGTTAAACCCCATTGATAACAATGCATCATACAGAAGGAACACCATCCAAGCAAAAATACATTCTTGGTCAACTTGAGTTTTCTCTCAAATATATATAAATTGAGATCCAATAAAAGGAATTTAATTCCTATCCAGAGTAATTCAGGGAATCTTTTCTGGAGGAGATCTCTGTCAAGATGAAAGAATGCAGTCTGCTTGAGCTGAGTCCAAGTATTTTAGAATGTGTTGCCCTCACCATTTTTGAAAGTCCAAAATAGAGGATCTAAAAAAAAAAATCCACAACTTTTTTTTTCTCTGAATGGAACATTCCATTTCAGTGCCGTTCATCAATTTTTTCCATCTTGCTCTTATTACTTCTTTTTTACCAGATGCCCATTTCTTTCTGTTATTTCTTTCCATGCCCATGCATCCATGCCTGGTAACCTGAGGTTTATTTATTTTTATTTTTTAATTGAAGTATAGTTGATTTACAATGTTGTGTTAATTACTGCTATACAGCAAAGTGATTCAGTTATACATATATATATATATACACTTCTTAATATATATTCTTTTCCATTATGGTTTATCATAGGATATTGAATACAGTTTTCTGTGCTATACAGTAGGACCTTGTTGTTTGCCCATTATATATGTAAAAGCTTTACATCAGGTAACCCCAACCTTCCACTTCATCCCTCCCCCCAACCTCCTCCTCCTTGGCAACTACCAGTCCCAGGTTTATTTTGATGGAGCATGCTGGCTGTGGCCAGGGTCAGAGAAAAAAGTTAGTCTTCACTTCCAAGTTTTAAAATGCTGTTTTATGGACCATATCAAAGATTGTTTTTCTTTCTCAAAATCTTTCTAAGAGACAAAACTTACACCATTTAGGGAGCTTCATACTGGGAACAGTTTGCATAATGGGCCGTATTGTTTCTTCACTCTTAGGGGCCAAAGCAGGCACTGTGCTTCCCACGATCACATGATTAAGATGACCCCATATTTGTTCTCTGCTCCAAAGTCTCTGGACTAGGAAAGAGCCTGGTGGCCTATACAGCAAGACAAAAAATGGCAGTTTGATAATATCATGTATCTAGAGAAGAGCTTCAAGGAAGATTGTCTGTTTAGTTCCGGATTACACTTCATTGGAGCACAGCTCACCAGAAACAAAGCACTAGTAAGTGACATTATACTGGACACTTACCTTGAACTTTTTTCTACTGGAAAAGGGGGATAGATTGGGGAGGAGAGTGGATGGAAGCTTCTTCCCTCCTTGTCTGACTTGAACATCATCCATTTATACCTCCTTGATCCCAGCATTAGTTAATGGAAGTAGGATGTGAGAAAGTAAAATGAGAACATAGGCAGTCAGACAATAGAATCTCAGCCTAGGAAAGGACTTTAAAGCATTTCTATTCTACCCAGTTACCTGCAGTTGAAATTCCTCTATAATACCTCTGCCAAGCAGTTACCTGGTGTTTAGTTAGACAGTGAATAAGACAATACACTCAGAGTGTGGCTATCACTGTCCTCAGAAGGATGCAATGTTCTCAGGAGGACCCTGTTACCTCTTGGAGATCTAGATGTTTTGGCCATAGGTGTGACTTTTCTGACCTCAGCCATTTTATGTTGATCTGGTTAGATCATTGGTCAGAATGTAGGGTCACAGCTTCCATCATTAGGTCTCATGACACGAGGAGGCTTATTTGTTTATTTTGCAAGAAGAGCTCAAGAGGAGGTGAAAAAAACCCCAAATGTTCTGCAAGCCCTTTAGCTTCCCAAACATAGTAGCCAGCATTTCCACTGGCTCTGTTTAAGGGCTTCTTTCCCCTTTTTTTTTTTCTTCGGTACGCCGGTCTCTCACTGTTGTGGCCTCTCCCATTGCGGAGCACAGGCTCTGGACGTACAGGCCCAGCGGCCACGGCTCACGGGCCCAGCCACTCCGTGGCACGTGGGATCTTCCCGGACCGGGGCACGAACCCGTGTCCTCTGCATCGGCAGGCAGACTCTCAACCACAGTGCCACCAGAGAAGCCCAGGTTTCTTTCCCTTTGCTGTGTATGACCATGCCTAGCCATCCAAGGAACAGCCTGCTGTATGCTCTGACCTGTGGTCTGATCTTTCCTGAGGGATAGTTTATCCCACCAGACATCACAGCAGTCTGGTTCAGGCCACAGATTCGGACCCCTGGATTTCCCTTCTGGATGCTAATTTTGTCGTCACAACTCAAGGACACCACTACCCATTCAAGCCCCATTGCTTCCTCTTCCTTTTGTTTATTTTCAGTCATAGAGTTTGCCAGTATGTTAGTAAAATACGACCATATTCATGTATTCTTTACTTCTTTTTTTTTTTTTTTTTTTTTGCGATACGCGGGCCTCTCACTGTTGTGGCCTCTCCCGTTGTGGAGCACAGGCTCCGGACGCACAGGCTCAGCAGCCATGGCTCACGGGCCCAGCCGCTCCGTGGCATGTGGGATCTTCCCAAATCGGGGCACGAACCTGTGTCTCCGGCATTGGCAGGCGGACTCTCAACCACTGCGCCACCAGGGAAGCCCCATGTATTCTTTACTTCTAAAGAACTGAATGAAAATAAAGTGAGCCATTGCCTTCTTCTAAGGAGCTGAGGACCTTTTGTTCAATAATTACTAAGCTATCACTATGTGCCATAAGTCAAGTTGATATTTTTTTCTAATCCCATCATTGTTTTGAAATACATATTTTGAAATTGACCCTGGGGGCTTCCCTGGTGGCGCAGTGGTTGAGAATCTGCCTGCCAATCCAAGGGACACGGGTTCGAGCCCTGGTCTGGGAAGATCCCACAGGCCGCGGAGCAACTGGGCCCGTGAGCCACAACTACTGAGCCTGCGCGTCTGGAGCCTGTGCTCTGCAACAAGAGAGGCCGCGACAGTGAGAGGCCCGCGCACCGCGATGAAGAGTGGCCCCCGCTTGCCACAACTAGAGAAAGCCCTCGCACAGAAACGAAGACCCAACACAGCCATAAATAAATAAATAAATAAATAAATAAATAAATTGACCCCGAAATTAACAGATCTTTTTATCGTTTTAAGCATCATTTTAATGGGGTGGCTCTTCTGCTTCCTCCCACCACAATCCTTCTCGCATTTTCTGCCCCAAGAGGTCGAGGAGGAGAGTTCTGTCCTACACCAAGGAGACAGTTGGCACTCAATGCATAGAAGATAGCGTAGACCAGGGGAACACTCCGAAAACATAATTATTAAAGCAGAGATGTATGGTAGGGCTTTCAGCAACAGAGCTGCTTGAAACTCCTTCAGAAAGAAGAGCTAGAATCCCTTATCTTCCTTTTATTTTAGCATCCAGACTTCCCCTCCTGGCTCCTTAAAACCAGTTAAGCTCCTTTCTGCTCCATAGCTTGTCGGTGACTAATCATAGTATACATGCTCCTCTCCAGCTATAAGTAACATTGGAGATGCCAAAACTCAGAGGAGCATTAAATCCCATGGAACGTTCGTATCAGTAGAACTCGGGTCCTCTATGGTCAGCACTGCCTGCTATAGCAGTGAGATTCAAGGATCCATCTGGAAACAGACCCCCTATCGCTGGCTGACAAAGACGTCTAAGCAGTGCTTCTTAGCTGGAAAGACACTCCACTTATATGGTACCACTCTTGTTTTCTCCTCCCACCAAGGCCGTGGACCCTGAAGGAAATACTTCTTTTTTTTTGCGGTACGCGGGCCTCTCACTGCCGTGGCCTCTCCCGTTGCGGAGCACAGGCTCCGGACGCGCAGGCTCAGCGGCCACGGCTCACGGGCCCAGCCGCTCCGCGGCATGTGGATCTTCCCAGACCGGGGCACAAACCCGTGTCCCCTGCATCGGCAGGTGGACTCTCAACCACTGCGCCACCACGGAAGCCCTGGAAATACTTCTTAAATGTGTTAGGAGATTCTGTCCATTCTTCAACCCTGAGGTGACAGTGGCAGATGGTTATCGCCCTTCTTTTAGGCATCATGATACCTACATTACCGTGTAATGATGGGACCCATTCGGATGTCAGAAGCTAATGTCCTGTGAGGCGAATGGGCTGCTTCTCAGAAGACCTGGAATAAATGAGGGGCGGTGGAAGTGGTCCCCCCACCGAGTGCAAGTAATAAGCAGGTACATGGTGTGCAGAGAATTTAAAAGCAATGATAAGATCAACGAAAAGTCTGTCTGCTGTTTAGTATTTCCATGTGCTGGCATTTCTAAACAATGTCAGTGATAAAACACGCCTTCCTGAAAAAAATCTGTTTCTGGCTATACTCTGTTTGGAATAATCGCTGAAGTTATTGTTGATTTTACACATGAAAATATCTCTGTAACCTTCAAATTAGTGTGCCTTGATTATGTATTCTTTAATAAACATGGTATTTTAAATGGAAGTGAACACAGAGAACCCACTTTCCCAGCTGGCGCCCGCCAAGCCGACTGAGCAGCCTGTGCTTCTTTCAACAGTTTGTGGTCAGGGGCTTGGAGCTGATAAAGCTTGTTTCCGTGACAGTGCGTGTGTTCAATTGCTATGGTACTACACATTCCTATGATTAAACAGTAGATTCAAAATAAATGATAAAATAATGATAGTATATTAGTCACCTAGGGTTGCCATAACAAAATAGCACAGGCTAAGTGGCTTAAATACCAAAATTAATTTTCTCACAGTTCTGGAGGCTGGAAGTATTAGATCAAACAGTCAGCAAGGTTGGTTTCTAGTGAGGCCTCTCTCCTCAGCTTGTAGATGGCCACCTTCTCCCTGTGTACTTACAAGGCCTTTCCTCTGTGCACACAGGGAGAGAAAGATTTCTTTCTCTTCTTATAAAGACAGCAATCCTATTAGGTCAGGGCCCTATCCTTATGACCTCATTTAACTTTAATTTCCTCCTCAAAAACTCGATCTCTGGGCTTCCCTGGTGGTGGAGTGGTTGAGAGTCCGCCTGCCAATGCAGGGGACAAGGGTTCGTGCCCCTGTCTGGGAAGATCCCACATGCCGTGGAGTGGCTGGGCCCGTGAGCCATGGCCACTGGGCCTGCGCGTCCGGAGCCTGTGCTCCGCAACGGGAGAGGCCACAACAGTGAGAGGCCCACGTACCGCAAAAAAAAAAAAAAAAAAAAACTCGATCTCCAAAAGTCACATTGAGGATTAGGGTTCAACATATGAATAGGAGTGGTAGTACAATTCAGTCCATAACAGGTAGTGATGGACTGAATTGAAACAGAACCTTGGTCACTTCAATTCTCTCCTTCATTGTGACTGTGCAGCACCTTTACTTTTGTTTAAAATTTTAAATAGAGAAACAGATCACAAATTGCAAGGCATAATATTTCTGTTTGGTAAATGCAAGTGTTAGCTCATGCCTGAAATATTTTACATCTTTGGAATAATACCTTTAATATTAAAAATTTTTAAACAAATTATTACCTATATAATTGTGATTTACTTGTTATTAAACTGAAATGTATTGTTTGTTATTGTAATAGGCAAATGTGTAGATAGGCTGTCCCCCTTTTAAAAAAAATACTTTAATAGAAAGTTTTAACCCGTTACTTGCATACTTTCTTTTTTTTTTTTTTTTTTTTTTTTTGCTGTACGCGGGCCTCTCACTGCTGTGGCCTCTCCCGTTGCGGAGCACAGGCTCCGGACACACAGGCTCCGCGGCCATGGCTCGCGGGCCCAGCCGCTCCGCGGCATGCGGGATCTTCCGGGATCGGGGCACGAACCCGTGTCCCCTGCATCGGCAGGCGGACTCCCAACCACTGCGCCACCAGGGAAGCCCTTGCATACTTTCTTGTACTGTACAATTTTATTTTATCTTTTGAACAGCTTGATTATACACACAATGGCTAAGGATAGACTCTTCACTGTGTTTCTTTACTAGGCATTTTTACATTTCATTGCATTTCACGATTATAGTTGGATATGTTTGTCATTGGAGGTCAGATAACCGTGGAAAGCCACTCAGGAGAGGTTCTTGGTCCTGATGACTAGAAAGGAAAATAGAAAGAAGCTAAGCAAAAGTCACCCTGTTGAGGTCCTGAGCTCTCAAATTAACTTAGATACATTTTCTCTGTGGAAATGTGGCTGGACCCTTTCCTAATAATGTGGGGCTGGGGATAGGGAATAAATAGATCCACTCACCTCCAACCAGGACTCACTCCCAGCTGTTTCCTACTTAGGTTCAGTCTGCCCCAACAAAGGCATGGCGCCCCAGCACACAAGTCCAAGCCCTAGGTCACTCCGACAATCAGCCGTCGGTCACCCCCTTGGGCTTCGAGTGTGTACCCCTCAGGAGCATGGACCTCAGAAAAAGCCAGCAAGGACCTGGGCTTGAGGCTGTTTGGGGTGGAGGGGCATGTCCTGGGGACCACATACCCAGATCTTGGTGACAGGGCTTCAGATGGGCACTTCCCCTTGGCCTTATGGACCCTTCAAAGCCAAAGGAGGGGGCCAAGCTGGCCAAGCTTGCTGTCCAGGTCTAAGGGAAACACTCTTGTGGGCCACCCTGTCCACTGGTGGAAGGGACTTGGCTTTTAAATGTGGGTTAAGCACAACACATTTTGCAAAATTTTCTCCTCACTAGCTCCCTGGTTGCTCCACGGATCATGGATTTTAGATGTCAGGTCCCTTACTCAAGATCCCTGGAACTGCCTTATGAGAGTCTTGGAAAGTCTTCCTGCCCCTCGGTTCTCCATCTAAGAGCAGTACCTTCCTGGCTTATTTCTGGCCTGTGAAACGTCTGGTCAGGAACACTATAGACCCAAGTCCAACTTTTACATACTTTTCTAAGAGTTAAATATAGCATTTTTTCTTCTTATGGCACTTGAACCAAAATTGCTTAGGCAAAGACCATTCTTTAAGTGCCCTTTGTTTAATATATCTGCTTCTATGTTTGCATCGATTTATATTTGTATGTGAACGTGCATGCGTGTGCATAGGCATCTGTGTACATGCACATGTGTGTGTGTGTGTATGTGTGCCTGTGTTTGTATCTTTGGCTCTCAGAAGCCCCACTGAGAGTGATTTGTTTTGAATACCAATGCCTGTTCTGGTTGAGACTTTTCTTTCCCTCTTAAAGGTTTCAGCAGAAGCTGTGAAAAGGTACAGATCAGAGCATATAACATTCCCTAAGGGACTTCTCGGAGGCTCACACTTCATGTGCCAGACTCCCTCGTTTCAGGATAAGTATTTGACATGCTTTGTTACCTGATTAAACCTGCATGTTTTTCCTTCTGGCTTATTACTGTCTGAGGCACTGTGTTGTGAAATGAAAATTACTGGCATTTGCCTGCCAAATGCAGTGATTCAGAGAATTGTGAATTAGGATTCTTTAATTACAGAGATCTGCGCCTGATAGGTTAATTTCAAAAGCAAAGTTAACCACATGTGTTCTATTTATTTTCAAACTAATTCTATTGACTTACATTTCATTTAAAAGGCCTTCTTGGTCCCCTTTTAATAAACAAAGAACAAAAGACAAATGCTTTGTTAAGATTCAATCTCACTTCACCTGGGCTACAGAATGAAGAAGAAAATTACATTCTCATGAAATAGAATCCAAACACAGTGATTTTTATGAGATGTTGCTTTAATAGTACTATTATTTGGTATTATTATTCTGAACTATTTTTATATTAAGTTATTTGAGAATAAATAAAACAAGGTGAATTATGATTTATCTAGAAGGTTCTGTTTTAAGCTCACATTGTTTTCTCTATTTCCCATTGATGTTTAGATTTTCAAGAAATCACTATAAATGATATCTAATTTTTAATTTTATAGACCATTTTGTTATTGTTAATAGATGTTAATTTGAAACAAGAGTAACAATTGTTGCTACACAGTCTATGAAGGCAGCTTCTTTATTTTTATTTTTTTAATTAATTAATTTATTTATTCTTGGCTGCGTTGGGTCTTCGTTGCTGCGTGCGGGCTTTCTCTAGTTGCAGTGAGCGGGGGCTACTCTTCCTTGCGTTGCCCGGGCTTCTCATGGCTGTGGCTTCTCTTGTTGCGGAGCACGGGCTCTAGGCGTGAGGGCTTCAGTAGTTGTGGCTCGTGGGCTTAGTTGCTCCGCGGCATGTGGGATCTTCCCGGACCAGGGTTCAAACCCGTGTCCCCTGCACTGGCAGGTGGATTCTTAACCACTGCGCCACCAGGGAAGCCCCAAAGACATTTATTTTTAAAGGATATATCCTTTATAGTTATTTTAAGTTTTTCTTCCTTTATTAAAAGCAAGGTATGCACATAATAGTAATTTGTAAAAGATCCAGACAGTAGAGCCCCAAATAAAAAGTTTGTTTCCCACCATCTCCATTACCCAGAATCACACACTGTTAACAGTTTCAGAATTTATTTCCTCTAGGGCTGGTTTTATATTTACTATGAGATGCCTCTATTCTTTTCAAGAACCTTTTTTTTTTTTTAGCACTTGCCCCTCTGTTACATTAACCTCCAATTTCCTAGGATCCTCCCCAGAAGCAAAGCATCTTGGGTGCCTCTTATGCATGCTCCTGGATATTATAGTATCTAGGTTATTATTTAAATGACTCTCAAGTGGAAGATAGTTTCAAAATGCTAACAACTTCTTCATTTAAATAAAATGTGAATGTAGGCATGAAAATGCTGTAGGTAAAGTACAGGTTGTCTCTCCTTTTATATAATCCTTCAGGATGTCATTCCCTTGGAAAACTCTTCAGAAATGGTGTCCCCCTCATTGCCTCTGTCCGGGAACCCTACTGTCCTTCATACATGGTGCATACATTCCTCGTCCCCAGATTATTTACACTTACAGGGAGATGCAGCTACCCCCAAATGGGTAGGAAAACCTTGCTTTGTTTGGGGGCTCCCTGTGACTCTGTTCTTTGATTCTGTGTCATGACACGCTTTGCAGGTAAACTCACCTCATACCATCAAGAGCTTGTAGTATTAAATTGATCTCACTTCTTAGGTTGGCATCCAAGATAAACTCTCCCTATACCAAATTCTAACCATTAAAATAAAGTTCAAATGTTTGGAGGGTAGTTTTAAAACTGTTACGTTATTTCTTTAAAATGACCACAACACAATAAAATTTTCTGACCTTTCACACACCGTGAATTTTGGTAACTCTTCCCAAAGCTAAATGGGAAAAAATTAAAGGCCAATATATTAGTTTATATTTACTTTTAAAACAATTATTTTATGTTTCTATTACTGATTTATAACCAGTTGATAAGAACTTCCATCTTTCTGTTGCCCTCCTGGTTGTTTTTAAGGCACTGAGGGTCTACTGTGCTAAGCCTTCTAAGAAGATGTGTTGGGACCCAGTTCTTGATTTAACATAAATTCCGAGATTCCCTGCTGTTCCCTGTGAATCCTTGAGTGGATCAAGGAAAATGAGAGAATCATAATTATAAAACAGTATAGCATGATGCTACAAACTTTCTGTGGTTTTACTTCTTTTATGTTCCTTTTAAAAACAAGATATAGGGACTTCCCTGGTGGTGCAGTGGTTAAGAATCGACCAGCCAATGCAGGGGACACGGGTTCAAGCCCTGGTCCGGGAAGATCCCACACACCGCGGAGTAACTAAGCCCATGCGCCACAACTACTGAGCCTGCGCTCTAGAGCCCATGAGCCACAACTACTGAAGCCCGTGCGCCTAGAGCCCGTGCTCCACAACAAGAGAAGCCACCGTCATGAGAAGCCCGGGCACCACAATGCCGCAACCAGAGAAAGCCTGTGAGCAGCAACAAAGACCCAACACAGCCAATAAATAAATAAATAAATAAAAATAAAAAGTAAAAACAAGATATAATGAAAAACAACAGATTTTTTTCAAAAATTGTTTTGTGATACCACCAGCCCTGCAGCCAGTCATGCAGGCACCCAGCCTTGCTCAGTAGTGGATTAGTCCTCACTTCATGAGGCAGGGTCTGGCAGCCAGTCGGGCTGGGGGTCAAACCCACCTACCAGGACACTCAGAGTAGTCGGTTGCCCCACAACAGAAGGGCCCACTCAGCCCACATAGGGGCACCCCTAGGGTGTAGAATTCTGGTATCCAGAGGGGAGTATGCTAGACCTACATCTCCTACATAGGCCACTTTTCCAAGATCCAGAAACGTAATAGGCAACATATAGAAGCAACCTAAGTGTCCATCAACTTAAGTGTCCAGATGAATGGATAAAGAAGATGTGGTATATATGTACAATGGAATATTACTCAACCATAAAAAAGGAATGAAACTTTGCCATTTGCAACAACATGGATGGATCTAGAGAGTATTATACTAAGTGAAGTAAGTCAGACAGAGGAAGACAAATACAGCATGATCTCACTTGTATGAGGAATCTAAAAAAACAAACAAACAAAACACAATGAGAGCAGACTCATAGACACAGAGAATAAATGGTTGCCAGAAGGGAGGGGAGTGGAGGTGGGGGAATAGGTGTAGAAGATTAAGAGGTATAACCTCTAGTTATATAATAAAAAGTCACAGGGATGAAGTACACAGCATATGGTTAATAATTATTGTGACAACTTTGTATGAGGACAGATGGTTACTAGACTTACAGTGATCATTTCATAATGTATGCCAATGTCAAATCACTATGTAATACACCTGAAACTAACATAATATATTAGTTATATTTCAATTTCAACTATAGTTCAATTTTTGAAAATGGCTTCCACTCCTTTGTGATCTCCCCCCCCCATTTTAATAGCCATGTTGGATGGATTGCATGAATGAGTTCATTGTAAGGGTGGATATCGGCTAATTAATGCTGTTTAAAAATATTCACGTGTGGGCTTCCCTGGTGGCGCAGTGGTTGAGAGTCCGCCTGCCGATGCAGGGGACACGGGTTCGTGCCCCGGTCCAGGAAGATCCCACATGCCGCAGAGCGGCTGGGCCTGTGAGCCATGGCCGCTGAGCCTGTGTGTCCGGAGCCTGTGCTCTGCAACAGGAGAGGCCACAACAGTGAGAGGCCCGCGAACTGCAAAAAAAAAAAAAAAAAAAAAAAAAAGTGCAACTTCCTGAGTTAGTGGTTTCAAGCATTTAAATTCGTTCGTTGGAAAATAAGTAAAAATGGAAAATCTGTGCTTTTTTGCATGTCAGACTCTGTTCTGGGCACCAAGAAGACAGACTCCCAGAGCCACAATCCTCAACAGGTAGAGTCACAGCCTGCTGGGTGAGGCAGGTCATAGACCACCAGCCCAACGTCATGATGGCTCTTGGAATAAGAGTGAGGTGACATGAACTCTGCCTGGGATCCTGGAGAAGCTTCCACAGAGGAGACGATGGTTATCCTGTGTTATAAAGAAAGACAGAGACTTTGGAGGTGAGGATGGATGTTCACGCTGAGGGAGCTGAGGGTACAGATGTTGCTTTGGTGAGTGGTCTGGTGGGGCTGGAGCAGAGAGGGAAAGGACGAGGTCGCTGATACACCAGGCTAATTATGCCTCGTGGGTGCTAAGGGCTCACTGGAGATTTTGCAGTAGGGGAGCTCAGAGCCGGCCCTCTCCCTGCCAGGGCCAAATCAAGGAAACAGCCTGTTACTAACCTCTGCACCCACCTGAGTGCAGTGGGCACCCCAGGGGGAGGCCGGACAGGAGTGTGACAGTGTTTCTCAAATCAACAGGATGTATTGGTAGGAGAGATACCAAAATACCTCTTTCCACCCCATCCCCGTCCCCCCAGCCCCATCCCTCCTACAGATCCCAGCTTAGTCACAGTTATTATCCCCAGAGCAATCCCTCCTCCTAGAACTGGAAGAGGAGGTATTCTGAGAACCTTGCTGGGAGGCTTACTGACCTTTAACCACGAAGCTGTGCAGAGCAGACAGCCTTTGAATGAGGAGACTGCTTCCCCAGCCCACAGGGATAGCAGGAGGTTGACTCTAGCCCAGACGGCCTGTGGAAATCAGAGCAGACCTCTTAGAAAGCAGTGCTTCTTTGCTACCTCCATGCTTTACATTTTTCTCTTCGTGGAAGTTCTGTTCCTGCCCGAAGTTACTTGCAGAAGAGCAAAAGGATCTGTACAAAGATTTATGTTACAGAGGTATTTCTTGCTGCTTGATGAATTTTGGCGAAACATGGAAAACAACCCTAAATTTCTAACAATGAGAAACTGGTTAAATCAATATGGTATATCCAGGCAATGTTATACCATGTGGCCATTATAAATGGCGGAGAAAAGAATATATAATGAGATGGTACAATGGTTTTGATTTCTAAATGCGAGAATTATGCATGATTTCTTCTTCTTTTGGCTTATATGCATCTACTAAATTTTCTGGAATGCACGTACACATTTTAATTAAAAGGAATGCTATTTTTGAAATCAACAGTATTTTTTTCTTTATTTTGAGGTCCAAACACTCTGGGATTCAATACCAATTTAAGGCACTATAAATATAGCAAATGCTTAAAGCAGATCTTCATGTATAATTTACTGAAGGAGTCAGGTGTACATTTCTGAACAATTTAAAGCTCTAATTTGGACTGTGGTCTTGGAGACATGGTAAATCCTCAAGAGTAAAATTTAAGATGTTTCATCATCCATCCAAACCCCTTGACACACCGATTTTCTTTATGCAAGGTTGTTCAGACACTATATTTTTTGTTATTGAACGTGTAATCTGACAAATTGTTTTCTCTTTCTCAACTCTGGGATTTAATAGTTACAAATAGGACCTTAAAAGGTAAACATTCTTTACCTCCCCACACAATTATTACTTACTGTTTATCACTCCCACTTATTGGCCTTACCAACCCCTGTCCCCAGCGTGCGTACACAAGTGTAACAGTTTTGTCCAGGTTACCATTCTGAAAATAAATTTGATTTAATTGTGGGTCAGCAATATGGAATATAATTTATATAAATGTAGTTGAAAGGGGCCTTTATAGAATTTCTATTTATTGCTTTTATAAGGTTGAGCAAAATAAAGTTTTTCTCAGTTTTGCCATGAATACTCCTCTTCTGGATTTTGACGGAGAGTCTTACTCGCATCTCTGGCAAGTGATTCCCAAGTAAGCAGAAGAATTCTAGGTGACTGAAGGTTTCTCTGGAAACGGGAATATACCTCTTGTGCTTTCACCCACTTTTAAATTTTACCCCTTTTATTTGTCTTCTTTTTTCTTCTTCCATACCTCCTATGTAAGTTTTCCTTTTCTTTTCCCCTGGGCTGACAGCTTTCGCCAGTGGAACACACAGACTTTTGCTTAATGTTTCGGGGTAATTCGGGACTGCAAATTGCTATGAATTTCATAGACTCTCACTCTATAAAAATCCCTATATGAATGTATAAATGTAAAAGAGAGTTTGGGGAGAAAGAGGAAAAAGTCACAAGCCTTGAACTTCAGGTACCGTTTCTACATAAGGAAGAAAACAAGGAAAATGAAATAGCAAAGCCAATGGAAGGACCAGGAGAGTATGTTCTTCTAAGACTTCACATAGAAATGTCATACCCAGATGCCCACAGAGACTTTAACTACTTTCCCTTAATTTTGGAAGGGCAGGCTTAAAAGTGTTTTAATATTAGAAGTGTCAGAATAAGCTTCATGAAAACATTCTTTCTTATTGGAAAGGGAACATTAATTTCAGATTAGCAACTTAAACAATTTTTTTATCACTTTAATTTCGGAGCTGTCAGAAGAGAAGCTTCATAAATATTCTTTCTTGTTCGGAAGGGGCATTCTCATAAAATGGAAACTCTGGGGTGGCCCAACTGAATATGCCCTGTAGAGAAACTATAGAAAATGTTAAAATAATAAGATCTTACCTTCCACGTGCCCAGGGAGTGGGACCCAGGGAGGCAGTTTTGAAGAAGTTGTGTTAACATTTAAAAAACACCTGGGTTCCATATAATACAAGGGAGTAGCAGTCCAGCTGAGCTGATGGTACTTTTGAAAAGTGTTTTACTTACTCTGCGGGGAGCTCAGACATAAGGAAAATCTGGCTCGGCTATTCGTGGTCTTATAGCGGCCATATTCAAGAAAGCCAAAGTGAAATATAGGCATTATATAAAAATCCTCTTTACATATCAATGTGCTGTATGGAGTCCTAATTGCAGACAGGGAAACTGAGGTCTCTGAGAATAGATTTGAACTTGCCCAAAGACATAGCAAAGCAGTCATTAAAAAGAAAACTTCTAAGTCAGACAAAGACAAGACTTGGACAACTGCTAAGTCAGACAAAGATTCTATGTGGAATCTAAAAAGTTAAATATGGGGAATTCCCTGGCAGTCCAGTGGTTAGGACTCTGCACTTTCACTGCTGAGGGTCCGAGTCCAATCCGTGATTGGGGAACTAAGATCCTGCAAGCTGCATGGCGTGCCAAAAAAATAAAAATAAAACAAAATAAAATAAAAAGTTAAATATGTAAAAAACAGAGAGTAAAATGGTGGTTACCGGGGGATGGGGTGGGAGGGATAAGGATTATGGTGTTTAAGGGTACTAATTTGTAACAAGTAGGAAATAAGCCCTAGAGATCTAATGCACAGCATAAAGAATAGAGACAATAATATTGCCTTATAATTATGTAATGTGATAACTGTCACTATTTTGGCAATCATATTACAAAATGTAAATATATCAAAGTAACACAATGTACACCCTAAACTTACATATTATATTTATTTAATAAATTTATTCAATTTTATTCAAATTTATTCAATAAAAAAACTTCATACAAATGTAAAACATTAAAAAAATACTTGAAAGTGTTTCCAATTTTGTTCACATGTTATGAATGTTTGTGAATTCCTTAACTCCAAATATTTGGATAACTTGACTTTATTTGAACAGCACTTTAAAATTTAATACACAGCCCCATTTTCAGTATTATAAAATTTAGTTTCCAGAAATAAATGTAGGCTTGAAAATTCACCATCACATATACTCTCCCACAAAAGTGTAAGAAGCATATTTTTTTTCTCTAATTCCTGGCCCAGATTCAGGCTGTAAATATTTCCAAACACCTGCATGAATATCAGCAAGATCCACACCTGCTAAAGGGCCTGTATGTTGATCCAAGATCTGCTTCAGATATCATACATTCTTTCCCAAAAGATCTTTCCTTTTTCTTTTCAGGAATGATTAGGAAAAGCTTGTGTGATCAGCTTGATTGCAGGACTGTTAATGCTGAAAAGAAAGAAGGCATTGGCTAGCCCAGCTTAGTGGGAGGGAAGAGAAAAGGGAAAGTGATTTTGGAACCATTTATAAGGGTGGACTGATCTAACGTAATCTGATCAGGGATAGGGTTCCATTAGACCTTCTCATGAAGGAAGTAAAACTCCAAAGAGAACTGGAGTTGGAGGTCCAAAGTTAGTGATATTTGAAAAGACCCGACTCTTTTCACTTTTAATAGTGTGATATTTACATGGCTCATGAAGACTCTTGGACGTGCTTGGAGTTCCATGAATATGTCATGTTGTTTTGAATATTACTCCTATTAGAGTGGGCCCTTTTTAAACATCATACAAACACTGTCGTTTTCTTGGGGCTTGATGCTATTGGTTGACCATCGGTAGGACCTCTACCCTAAATTTCCCCTCCAGGAAGAGTGACAAATGCATGTGAATCCTTTGTTCTCTTTTGTTTGGCCCACTTATCACCAATGGCTTGTATTTGCAAGAACGAGTTGTGTACTCTTAAGTCAGGCCTTATGAGTTGTATGACCTTGGACAAAGTCACTTAACTTTCCCAAATTTTGGCTTCCTCATTTGTAACGTAAGAGTAATTAATCATAGAGCCTACCTCAAATATTTCTTCTACATATCATGCAACATAATGCAATGTAAAGCATTTAAGCCAGTTCTGGCACCCAGTAAGGATTTAATTTTTCTAAAGAAAGTAGCAACTAACATTTATTAAGTGCTTATTATTTGTCAGGCAAGGTTCTAATCACTTGATAGGTATTAACTCATTTAATACTATTATTACCTCATTTTACTGATGAGGGAGCTGAGCCACTTATTTGTCAGAAATTTAAAAGATCAATAGTAATATTGCTTACTTCTTTTCCCAGGTTGGAAAAAAAATTGAGAGAGAGAGACACAGGAATAGGTCGATGAAGCTCTAAATATTACTTTTATTATTAATACAGTCAGTCAGAGGAAATGTCTTCAGATCTGCAGCCTTGCTAGTGTTTTTTTCCCAGAAGACAATTTACCCTCCCACCTATGGACATCACTGGACAATTGCTGGACTGCAGGTTATTTCCTGCAGAGAAGAGAGCAGACCACAGGGCTTCCTCTCAGCAGGAAGTGAGATCTGAATAAAGGGAAGGAAAAACTGAGTTGAGCATGTCTTGTTTCTTCCCTCAACTCCTCTGTCAGGTAATCCCTTCTCCTGTCAGGAGGAATAAACGAGAGAATCCAGCCATTAGGCTAAGAAAAATCCCACAACATTCAAAATGGAAGTTAGGGTCTAAGAG
Organism: Mesoplodon mirus; assembly: GCF_964341445.2. Lineage (NCBI taxonomy): Eukaryota > Metazoa > Chordata > Mammalia > Artiodactyla > Ziphiidae > Mesoplodon > Mesoplodon mirus. The sequence goes on from NC_138993.1 coordinate 14,638,587, forward strand.
GCTCTCCAAATATCATCACCATCATCATGATCGTATTTATTAAGATTCAATTTCTTAAATAGATAGTAGACTCCTCAGAGTTTTTTAAATTTCTGTTTCTATCAATTTGCGCAAGTTGTGTCTTTCTAGGAGTTCATCTATTTCACATAAAATTTCAACTTTGTTTGCATGAAGATGTTTCTACAACCTCATTATCTTTTTAATGTCTGTCAGATCCTAGCAAAACTCCCTTATTTTTTTTTTTATTTTTTACTCTCACTGTTGCGGCCCCTCCCGTTGCGGAGCACAGGCTCCGGACGCACAGGCTCAGCGGCCATGGCTCACGGGCCCAGCCGCTCCACGGCATGCGGGATCTTCCCGGACCAGGGCACGAACCCGTGTCCCCTGCATCGGCAGGCGGGCTCTCAACCACTGTGCCACCAGGGAAGCCCCCATGAACACTTTAAAGCATCTCCTTAGTCCCCATGGCCCCATGATTGAGTTTAACTTGACCTCACTCCTCCTCTTCCTTAGGTAAACAGTGAAACCTCCTCTGGCAGAGTGGGGTTGAGAAGGGGGATTTCTTTTGCCACCTCAAGTGGGTCTTAATGCTTGTGTGTCATTTCCCAGTGCCCTTCCAAGCACTGGAACGTCTGGTGGTGCCCGTGAGTCCTGGTTGATGCTGCAGACATTTCTGCTGCCCTGTCATCACCCCTTGACCATGTTGTGGCATGTTTATTACATAGAAAATTGTCCTTTGGGTTCCATCTTCACCGGACACTACGCTTCTTCACTCTGCTTGCTGATGAGATGTTTTCCAACTGACCACCTTTACCACAGCAGCATGGAGCCTTAGTTATAGCTAAAACTCATAGCAGAGTTGTAATTTCCATCTTGCAGCTCTGACTGGGGAAAACATAGTTTAGCATTGCTGTTTATAATTGATTTTATTTAGTTCTAGGACTCCATTCGCAATAATGGCCCCCAAAGTATAACTTTGCTCAGCTAGGGGTTGTGAATTGCCCACCTAAAGTCCATTCTCCCATTCTTTCTTACTAAAAGAACACCAGTTTTATCCCAGCTACCAAACATCCAACCACAGTTTATGCTTCCTAGATTCCCTTGCAGTAGGTATGGACCTGTAACTAGAGTCTGACAAGTAGGATGTACACTGGAGTGTTATGTGTGACTTCCAGAATAGCCCTTTCATGTAAGATAACTCAACCTGAGATGTATCCTTTCCCCCCGCCACTGCCCACCTCCCACCTCCCTTCAGCTTGCTGCCTAAAATGTAGGAGCTCGTGTAGGATTTGCTTTCTGTATTGCTTCATTCTTACAGATTATTTTTAATTGTGGGGTTTCTCTCCTCCATGTCTTGTCTCTTCAATAAGAATGCAGCAAAAGCAACTTAAAGTCATGGACTGCTTTATTAAGCAATGTCGTGTGTGTGTGTGTGTGTGTGTGTGCGCACGTGCACATGCTTTGGGGGTATAAACATAATAGAAAAGATAATCCCTGACATGAAAAAATGTAAGATGAGGATAAGACTTACTTGGTAAGAATAATAACAGAACATTTCCAAGGTATACATATAGGTACACTGATATATATATATCAACATGGAGATATAGATAGAGTTTAACCTAGTGTCAAGATAGGTATGCTACACTGGATTATAAATTATCACTTTCCTTCCCTTTACATTCAGAAATTCAGCTGCTCATGTGTTTAGAAGTGAGATGCTCAGAAAGAATGAGATGAAGAGACATATCTCCAAAGAAGACACACTGATGGCTGAGATGTACATGAAAAGCTGCTCAGCATCACTAATTATTAGAGAAATGCAAATCAAAACTACAATGAGGTATCACCTCACACCAGTTAGAATGGGCATCATCAGAAAATCTACAAACAACAAATGCTGGAGAGGGTGTGGAGAAAAGGGAACCCTCTTGCACTGTTGGTGGGAATGTTAATTGATACAGCCACTATGGAGAACAGTACAGAGGTTCCTTAAAAAACTAAAAATAGAATTACCATATGACGCAGCAATCCCACTACTGGGCACATACCCAGAGAAAACCATAATTCAAAAAGACACATGCATCCCAATGTTCATTGCAGCACTATTTACAATAGCCAGGTCATGGAAGCAACCTAAACATCCATCGACAGATGAATGGATAAAGAAGATGTGGTACATATATACAATGGAATATTACTCAGTCATAAAAAGGAACGAAATTGGGTCATTTGTAGAGACGTGGATGGATCTAGAGACTGTCATACAGAGTGAAGTAAGTCAGAAAGAGAAAAACAAATATTGTATATTAACGCGTATATGTGGAACCTAGAAAAATTGTACAGATGAACTGGTTTGCAGGGCAGAAATAGTGGCACAGAGGTAAAGGACAAACGTATGGACACCAAGCGGGGAAAGTGATGGGGGGTGGGGGTGGGAAGAATTGGGAGATTGAGATTGACATGTATACACTGATATGTATAAAATAGATAACTAATAAGAACCTGCTGTATAAAAAATAAATACAATAAAATTCCAAAATTCCAAAAACAAAAAAGAGTAGCCCCCTCTGGCCACACTAGAGAGAGCCCATGCACAGCAACGAAGACCCAGTGCAGCCAAAAATTTAAAAAAAGAAGAAAAAGAAAGGATGAGATGGAGGAAGGACCCTCACCTTTTTGAGCTGTAAAGAACTGTTGATGTTCTGCTCCCACTCTCTTTGCAAAGAGGTTCCTCATTAACCACATATGAGGATGCCAGGCCGACAGAAGACAGTTCCCTGTAGTCTGTGTCTGAGAAACTCATCTCCTTCCTAACAAGTACTACTGGGCAAGTTATTGAGATGACATCTTAATACATGAAGGAAATTATTTGCAGATTCATTACATGCAAATCTTTTCTTAACTCCAAGTGCCTTAAAAACACACACACCAATAGACACAGACACGAGCATAACTATCTTTGTATCATTTCTAGAATACACATAAACCAAAGAAAGTCTCCGTGATATCATGAAGTCTACTGACAAACTTCAATTTACCATAAAAATGCTAATCTTGAAAGTAGGTAATACAGTAATATTTCCTGGAATCTAACAGAAAATGTTTCAGAATCAGAACACCATAAAAAGAATGGTATTTACAATAAATATAATTTAATCTCACAAATAATGATAAAATCACAACTTTCCTTCTCAGTTGCTTGACCCATGGAATAAACTAGAGTTCTGCTGTAAATTGCATGGCATGTTGGTGATCACTCGGAATGGGCAGGTGATTGGAGAGTGGGACCCTTCAAAACGATCTGTTTAAGCTCATTAGCTATATTGTAATATGCCGGCAGGTGTAGCAAAGACACCGACTACCTACCAAAGATGCAGGCTTCCCTCTACGCAGCACAGTCGTTGTCAAGAAGTGGCTGCTCTTGTATCTGTGTGGTCCGTGCTGGCTCAGTTCTGGGCGTAGGCGTGTGGGTGGAGAGATGTGTGTCACTCAGTCCTGGACCATGGAAACCTGCCTGTGATCTTCCAAGCACTCTTTCATCCTCCATCCTCTGGCTGGAAGTGAACAATGGAGACACCAGGAGAGGGGGGGACAGAAATCTAGAAAGAGCCTGGGTCGCTGAAACTATGTGGAACGCTGTTTGCAAAGGATTCACCTTAAACTGATCTCGTACAAAAATGAACTTTGTGCTAAACGTGTGCAGACTTGCCTGTTATCACAGTCAGCTCTGGCTTAATTAACACACAGGCTGAGGCCTCCCTGGTCCTCCTCTCAGGGCGATGCTGTCCTTTCACTGAGTTATTGACAGGAAGGCCCGTTCCATGGCTCCTCTCCATTTCCCCATTCTTCACTTTTCTCTTTGACGTTCTCCCTATAACATCTCTTTTGAATCACTTGTCGATCCATTAGAGATTGAGTCTTGGCTTTCCTTTTACAGAGGCTGCTGCTGCCAAGGGCTGGCGTCAGGAGCACAGGAAGTGTGTGTCAGGGGTGGGAAGGTGGGACAGGGTCCCCTGAGGGCATCACTCTCCTGCAGTGTCTGCACTTCCCCCTACCTCCTCTTTTCCACCCCAGGACCACCTGAATCACACTCCAGGGCCTGGATGTCAGCGCTCTGCTGAGGTCGGAAGGGCGGCCACGTTGTAAGAGTGGCTTCTGGACTCTTTCTGCAAAGGAGGGATCCAGGGGCTTCCCTGGTGGTGCAGTGGTTGAGAGTCTGCCTGCCGATGCAGGGGACGCGGGTTTGTGCCCTGGTCCGGGAGGATCCCACATGCCGCGGAGCGGCTGGGCCCGTGAGCCACGGCCGCTGAGTCTGCGCGTCCGGAGCCTGTGCTCCGCAATGGGAGAGGCCACAACAGTGAGAGGCCTGCACACCGCAAAAAAAAAAAAAAAGAAAAGGAGGGATCCAGGAGCTTGCTGTACGAGGGGCCCGGAGAACACCCTGGAAAGCAAATCCCATTGTGCTCAGCATAAGGTGGTAATTGAAAAAGGGCCTCAAGGGGTCTAAAGTGCAATTTTATTTCCTTTTTGTAAAGTTCACCTGATGTTCCCTGAGGCTATGCCAATGAATAATTACCCATTTCCGTTCTCCCAAGGAGAATCAATCACAGTAGCAAATGGTAAGTGGCTCCTTTATGTAATATCCCTGGAATTTAGGTCATGGCAATATTCGAGTTCCATTTTATGAAAAGGAAGCTTGCTTGAGAAACAGCACCATGTTTTATTGCCTTTTTGTTGTGTTCCTTAGTATGCACAGTTCAGGAATTGGAATGGGGCAAGGCCATTCCCAAGTGTGTACGTGGGTGCATGTGTACATGGTGCGTAAGTGGGAGTGGGAGTGTGGTCCTCTGTGCTTCCAGGCCAGTGGTCTAGACTGGCACCTGAAAACTGGGTGTGGGGACTGAAACAGAGTTGTCTGTGGACCCCTCCAGAAGGATGTGACATGAAGAGTCAGAGACCTCATTCTTGTCACTGTTATTTCACAATGAGTGCAGTAACAGTGTGGACCCCAGCTTCAACACTTACCAGCTGTGAAACTTTGGGCAGAGTACTTAACCTCTCTGTTCTTCCGCAATATGGAAATTGTAATGATACCTGCTTCATAGGGTTGTGAGAGGATGACACGAGATAAATATAAAATCCTCAGCGCAATGCTGTAATAGCAAACCTCAATTTACATTAGCTAAGACTAATGACAATTAGAAAAAGGAGGTTGCATTGTCTACTGAGGAGGTTACTACGTTCATCACAGAAGAGCCCTTAAGTCTCTTCCCTGTTGAATAGTCTATGAATCTCTACCGGAGCTTCCTCTGCCATAAAATAAGGGTAATGTTCACTCATCTACCTCCCTGGGTTCTTGTCCATCAACTCAGTGGTACCTGGAGGTCTCCTGCTCTGTGCGTGGCACCTGCCACATGCTGGGAAGAGAAAGCCCTTCCTAAGGGACCAGTTAGATCATGTCCCACCCCTGAAGGAAACGCTCCAGTGTCTCTTCCTCTAACATGAACCTGAGAAGCTCCCGAAGTGGTCTGTGTGTTGCCAGCCAGCCACCAAGCCTTACCAGCTGCAGTGCCCACCTTGGTCCTGATCCCAAACTGCTCACTATCCATGAATCTCGCAGCATGACTCTCTGTCCATCCACTCTTCCCTTGGGGTTGAATGCTGAGCCTCCCTCCATCCACACCCACACACACTCTCCATCACAAGCACAGATGTTTCAATATCATTGAGATTTCTTTCAGAACTCGTTTGAAGCACCTCTTTCATTTTGAAATCTTTCACCAATCCTACCCCCAAAGTAAACTGACTTCCCTCTTCCCTAGGACCTCCCAAGTCTTCCTACGTGTTCCTGTCACTGCACGTACAACCCTTCATGGCACTGTTGTTTGCACATCTGTTCTTCTTGTTTCTTCCTCTTGTATCCCCTGTATCTAAGACAGCATCTGGCACATCTCGTGTTGAAGCGCCTCATATTTCTGTTTTTATAGAAGAAAAACTCAAATGTTGGCAATTTCATGTGGTCCAGCCTAGAGTGGGTGCTCAGTAATATCTGCTGATAAAGTAATAAATGAGCAGATGAATAAATGAATGAATGAACTTTTGCTCCCACTGACCTACTATAGCTGACAAGTCTCTTAAATGATAGCGTGACTTTCACAAACACTGATGTATCTTCCTGGGTACATGTTAATCCTTTTTTTGATTTTCCAGTAGAATTTTCTTAAAAATCTAAGCTATAGCTGTGAGTTATATTTTTACAGTAAAATGATAGAGACCGTTCATAATATTGTTCTCAGGCAAACAGAAGATTTAAGAATTGTCTAAGACAATCTCATACACACACACACATTCACATATGCACACCCTTTAGAATGGACTTATCCCATTCTGAATCCTGAACTTGTACATACTCATGCCTGTTTCTCCCCTATTGAACCAGCTTGAAACACTGTTCCAATCTACCCAATCCATCATAATTAACCAATATATTATATGGAAGCCAAATGATTGTCCTATTTCCCAGTCCCGCTCCTCGACCCAACCATCTATTCTTCTAAAAATGGTTATTGTGGTCACAAAATTGGCTCCAAATGTGATGAACAACCACGGGACAAACAACACACATGAAGTGGTTTTGTCTCACATTTCATATCATTAGAAAATGACCCAAATCATCCACTGATAAGTCCTTCTTTGGGGATCTTCTCTGATCAAAGAAGCAAAGGTGGAATGTATCATAGGCATTGGGGTTCCCCACATCTCAGGTACTGAATGTCACTTTTTGACTAACATTGTGCTGAGAACCTGCCCTCTGAGGTGGGACTGGATTTGACAAGACTCAAGGAGCTCTAACCCTTCTCTGATGGGGCCAGTCAGGAGCCTTGAGTGCCAGTGGGTTGTATGACTGGACCAGCAAGCACAAATTCAAATGCCTGGAGAGGCCAGTAGATCATGTCAATAGGAAAAGGAGGCTCAGTGGGAAGCGATAGGGAGCAGTGAGGAGTGTGGCAAAGTAGTCTATAAGAAGGCACTCCGTTCCAGGAAAGTGTTCCCATGCAGGTCTGTGGAGTCAATGTGGCCAGATTTTAAGATTTCTAAAGAGAAGCTAGAAATGTGTGAGAAATCTTCTGGATTTTGCAATAGTGCATGTGTCACATAAAACATGGCTGAAGGCTAGGTCTACTCTCCTGTCACCAGTTGCAACTCTTACATGAAACCATAACCCATGACACCTTATGCATTCAAGGTATTCAGAGACTGAAATGGGGTTCAGGGGTCAGAATGTTCAAAGAAAACTCTCATTTTAAATACTCTCACTTGTGATTCCTGCAAATATTCTGACCCATGTTGAACCCCATGTCTCAGGTTTTAATTTGGAAGCTTTGATAACTCTAGTTAGCATGTTGGGCCTCCTGGTCAGTCAGTAGTTATCCCACAAGGCTGAGAAAGAGAGAGAGAACTGGCTTAAATAGGAAAGACAAAAAGAAGGTTGAGTTAGGAAGTATGTTTATTTTAGGGAAGAAGGAATGCTAAAAACCCCCTCATCACATGTCTCCTTTTCTTTCACTTGCTCTTGTCTCTCAACTTTAAATGCTTTGGCTCCGTTATTAAGAAATTGTGTTTCAGTCATTCTCAGAGGTTTAGCCTGTGACGAGGGTACAGCACGATTAGACAATTACCACCCCTCTCTAAAAGTTTCGGTCCAACATCAGCAAAACCTGCCTTCCAGCCTGAACTTCTTCCAACCCACTAACCGACAGATGGCATTACCGATGTCTCTGAGATACACACACACACACACACGTGTACACACCTTCCCCGCGAGTGAACACACAGTTCGGCTCTGGTGTTAGAAGCACAGTGAACTTATCAAGCAACAAAGTGGGTGGCAGGGAGAGAGATGAGTCTGAAGAAAAGGTCAACCTCCTCTTTGGCTCCCACCCCCAATTAAGGAGTCCAGGGCATTTAAGGTCTAGCACATTTCCATGTGGGATGGAAACATGACTTGATGAAATGCAGCTTTTGGACAGGAAATGGGAGGGTTGTCAGTTTGCACTGGAGCATATGTCGAATAATAATAATGACCCTGCCTTTGCTCGTGTCAGACCTCCATTTGTCAAATAGCCCATGGAACCGTGACAGGGCACGGTCTTCCAGTCCACCCAAGTCAGATAATTACACTGACTACAAAACACCCAGGCACGGAGCACGGGAAACCTTTTAGGGGTCCTTTATCATGCCCTGCCTTTTCCAGAATGAGGCTAATTTGCTCCTATTTCAGCCGGCTCCAGCTCAGAGAGAGCAGGCGAAGGGAGAAAAAAGAGAGTGAACCGTCAGTGTTATTGAAGGGATTCATGATTAGTCACGCTCACACGCAGGCCAGGGCCATGCCAGACAGCACACCACTCATTAGCAGAGCTGCGAACTGGAGGTCCTCTCACAGCTGAGCAACAGCAGGCCCCCAGGGACCCACAAGGGCCTGTTCTCCCACACCCTGCAGTGAAAAAGGCCAGTTTGGGCAGGCCTGGGTGCAACTGGCACCCCAGATGCTAAGTGAATCTGTTTTATGTGCTGTGTCGCTTCAAGTATAATTATCCCAGAGCTCAGCTGGTATGGAAATCAAGGTAACATCTCTTCTTGTTCCACTGAGACAGTTACCTGACTGGGGCCTCCATTTCCTCCCCAGGTTCCCTTTGGAGAACCCAAGAGCTGGGCATGTACGTGTTTTGCCAACCTTGCCCCTCTCATATCCAGCGACAGCTGTGAGCCCTGCTCATCCGGAACTGGAAACGATTCTTTTCCTTGTCCGAGTGATGTCAGCAATTAGAACTTAAATGTATAGTGCAGGCCATTGGCGGGCTCAGGGCACCAAAGATGAATCCGACTCATTTGCAGGAGACGAGGGTGGGCTGTAGGAATTGTTGATTTCAGTTCCCATAGCAATGGGGAAACTGAGGCAGAGAGGCCAAAGGACTCGCTCAAAGATGTAAAGCAAAGAAGAGGAGCCAGGTCCCCACTTTTCTGTTCATTGTCACTCCATTTGTTGGAGCTACAATCCCATATGATAAGACGTTGCTTCTAGTCAGGACAGTAAAGTGTTCTCCCCTTTATGAAAACATCACTCTCAGAATCAAAACTCCATAATGTTCAAGCAAAACAAACCAAAACAATCTGGCTTCTGTTAGTGTGCTTTGCACCCTCCGCAGGGGACCTGAAAGCAGAGGGGACAGGGCTAGGACATCGTAAGTGACCACAAGAGGCACTGAACACAGTGGATAATCATCCATTCCTCAGAGTGATGTGGAGCCACAATGGGCTTTGGCGGAGAGAAGTAACTCTTATCACCCAGCTCAGTGGAGATCTGGCGTCCCTCCTCTGCCAGAATCACTACAGAGCCTGATTCTACAGCTTAAGTTATTTGATATGCACTGATATACATATTAGCTTAGATTTATGGTATCTACCCAAAGTGATCTTGGCCTTGAAAGAAATCCAAGTGGTGATTAAGAACCATCATTAACAACGCAAATATGACTCAAAGCACTCACACTCCATTTCTTCGGGCTGGAGACGCCTGCACCCTGGCTTCAGGGAGATGTCACCGTCTCCGTGATGGCCCGGGCAAGTGTGGTAAGACCTTGGGGAAATTCCTGTGAGTTTCTCAATTTTTCAAAACTCCCTGCAAAGCTGCTAGACGGTGCTTCATCTAAAGGAAGCATGTTGGTAATAAGGACCTACTGTATAGCACAGGGAACTCTACTCAATACTCTGTAATGACCTACGTGGGAGAAGAATCTAAGAAAGAGTGGATAGATGTATATGTATAACTGATTCACTTTGCTGTACAGCAGAAACTATTGCAACATTGTAAACCAACTATACTCCAATAAAAATTAGGAAAAAAAAGAAATGTAAGAAAAGAAATAAAGGAAGCATGTTGGCAAACTCAGAAATAATGTGTGAAGGGTATTTACCATGATGGACACTCAGCCCTGGGCATTCCTCTCCCTCCCCGAGGAAATGTAAAAGACAGAGCCAGCGCCTGGTACACGGCGTGCCCTGGAGATGGGGGGCTGGGGACCACTGCCCCTTCCCTTGGGTGAGTCCTCCAGTGTCTCCCATTTGCTATGTTCCTGAGTCAAAAGACGTAGAGCTTAAGACAGGAGATCAAGTTAAAAGAATAGCTCACCTGACCCCCAAAGGAATGTGCTTAGGAGTCGCCAGGGACCAGTATGGCCTCCCCACCCCGACCAGGGCAGGGCTCACTGGCCGGTATGACTATTCCTGCCCAGCTGAAGCCTGACTATAGTGTACACAGCAAATCCATGCACACCGAGGCAAACATCCTCTGCTTCCAATTTTTACATTTGTGTCTTTCACAAGGGAAGTGATAATGGTATCTGGCTATGTCTGCACAGCTTCCGCAGGCACCATCTTAAGTGTGTTGACTCTGTTAGCTTCCGTTACAACCTTAGGAGGAAATACATTCCTCATTTACACGTGAGGAAGCCCATACACTGAGAGTTCCCAGTCACACAGCTAGCAAGTGGCAGAGCTGGGATTTGAACCCACTCTGCTGGGTAAGACATGATGACATGATTCTACGTGGACACAGGGTCTTGCGCAGCTGACGTACTCTGGAGCATTGGGGGCGACCTCTCTCTCTTCAGTGCCGTGTGGACATGCAAGAGAGGCAAAGACGTGGGAGGTTCAAACCAAGGGGAAGTGTGGAATAATGGTCAAGAACAGGAGCTTTGGGATCAACTGGTGTGGCTGGAGTCCACTTTGTCCCTTACCAGCTAGGTGACCTTGGGCAGGTGACTCAACCTCTCTAAGCCTCATTTTTCCCATCTATAAAATGGATGTAAGGAGGGCTCTTTCTCACAGTGTTCTTGCGGGGTTAAAAAGAGCTGACCATCAGGCTTCCCTGGTGGTGCAGTGGTTGAGAGTCCGCCTGCCGATGCAGGGGACACGGGTTCGTGCCCCAGTCTGGGAAGATCCCACATGCCGCGGAGCAGCTGGGCCCGTGAGCCATGGCTGCTGAGCCTGCGCGTCCGGAGCCTGTGCTCCGCAACGGGAGAGGCCACAACACTAAGAGGCCCGTGTACCGCAAAAAAAAAAAAAAAAAAAAAAAAGGGCTGACCACCACTGCCCCCATCCCAAACAGCACTGAACAGTGGCTGGCTAACAGTTAATGTGGCATACACGGTGGTGTGAGTTATTATTAAATACAGTGAGCTAAGTGGCAATTAAGGCAAGATAAAGTTTAAAAAACAAAGATTTAAGGTCCACATGATCTTCTTAGTGATCAAATTTGTCATAGAGACTTCTGACCCACAAGTAAGAATTTCCCTTAGAGATCAGCTTGGTGCTTTGTGACCGCCTGGAGGGGTGGGATAGGGAGGGTGGGAGGGAGGGAGACGCAAGAGGCAAGGGATATGGGAACAGATGTGTATGTATAACTGATTCACTTTGTTATAAAGCAGAAACTAATAAAAAAATATTTCAACTTAAAAAAAAGAAAAAGAATTTCCCTTAAAATAGTAGTTTTGGGAAACAGTTCCTTTTTCTCTCCTGGCTGCCGTCATTTATTTGACTTCCTCCCTGGGATTTGGTGAATGATTCACAGTTATCATGTAACAGCTAAGCCTGGCTTCTCCTTGGTAACAGCTATGCCCATGGTATCAGCAAAGCTGCCTCTGGGCGGTTGGGGCCGGACGCTGGATCCAGAGCGGACCTGCCCCACCCTGTCCTCACACCTCCCCCTCCTCTGTGCCCTCGCTGCCGCTCACAGCCTGGCGACGTGTAGGCACATGGCTGGCCCGGAGCCTGTATTCCTCACCCAGGCCCTGTCACTATAATAACCATGTTTTCTCTTGCGGTGAAGAGTAATTGAATTAAATTGGGCGGCATTTGATCCTGACCATGTTAATTGTCTGATCCAACTGAGGCCTCTGTGAGGTCACGGGCAGGAGTGAACAGAGTGGCCAGACAGATGTCCTCATCCCTTGGGCCTGGTGCTCGTGTTCATATTTCTGTGTCCACCCTGGTGAACTTCCTCCTCCAGGTGGAAGCCTCTGGAGGTTCAGTGGGCCTGGGGGTGAACCAGGAGAATCCCCGGGTGTGTGAGGAACACAGCAGAGCTGGCGGGAGCCAAGTTTGACTGATGTCACAACATACGGACGTGCAAATGTTCCAACAGGGACGGGCGGAAGCACAGGCGACGGGTGGCTCTATAAAACTGTGAGCGCAAAAAGTACTGTGTGTGTGTGTGTGTGTGTGTGTCGGTGGGAGATCCGCAAACAGGAATTAAAAGTTTTGCTCTGGTAACATCTCAGACTGTCTGTGGTTTAAAAGTCACATGTCTTTGGCAAACAAGCAGCCCCAGGAGTCCTTATCAAGAGTAAATTATGTGGGTATGTCGCTTATCTAAAAGCAAATAAGAAACACAGATGACTGCCTTTAAGTGTCTCACTAGCTCTATTTCCCCTTCTTTCTGCAGATAAAATTAAATACAGGCATCACCACCTAAATGTATCAGCAGGATGCACAAAGGGACACCAGGAGGGGGAGATAGGAGGAAGTCTCAGGGGGTTAGGTCTTTAAAAACCTCTTTTTCTGTCACCCTTCCCCTTGTCCTCACTGTCCACTTGGTCCTGGTATCACTATTCCGACGGGAAACTGAGAGACATTTGCAAACGCTTGACCCCATTTCATAACTCCTTAAGGTAGACAATGGAAACAAAAAGATGCTCGCACATTGAGGGTGCCTGGAACCGCCGTGCTTGTAAAACACTGGCAAGGTTGACCTCCATCCTCAAAGGCACGACCTCTGTCACTTCACTGTGGCCATTGCCCTTGTCGGCTGGTCCTTGGTGAACCCAAGAATCGAGTTGCCAGGCCGGGAGGAGTCCTTCATTTTGACTGATCACCCAGGACCTGCCAGGAGGAAAGAAGTGTTGGGGGTTTGTGAATAATAAACAGCAGTCCGTCCCAAGGACTTAGAGGGGTAACAGTTAGGGTCCTCCCAAGGAACCCAGAGTAGCTGGTTTCTGATTCTATCTATTCTCAGATTATTGATCCAGGAGGAGGTGATGGGAGGATTTCCCCTTTCATTTATATTCAGAAGGTTCAGTCTGTGTGTGAGGATAAGTATCTGTGGGCTGAGCGAGAAAGGAAGTCCTAAACACCCCATCATTTTCTTTTTGGTTTTTTTTGCGGTACGCGGGCCTCTCACTATCGTGGCCTCTCCTGTTGTGGAGCACAGGCTCTGGACGCGCAGGCTCAGCGGCCATGGCTCATGGGCCCAGCCGCTCTGCGGCATGTGGGATCTTCCCGGACCGGGGCACGAACCCGCGTCCCCTGCATCAGCAGGTGGACTCTCAACCACTGCGCCACCAGGGAAGCCCCACCCCATCATTTTTAAATGATGGGTTATGACACATTAATGACTCCCAGAATGGGGAACGTTTCCATTGGGACATATGATTCAGCCCAGTAAGAGAGCCCAGAGCCTTCAATAGGTGCCAACTTGGTTTCCAACCCATTAATCCTCTACAGCTGACCACCGCCTTCCCAGTGAGAGGTGCTCCCCAGAGATACGACGAGTCACCATCACAGTATTGATACAGCAAAGGGCGTAAGTCCTTGCTGCACTGTATGCAACCAGCCTAAAGTCTAAGATCAAACCCTAAATAAGCAGGAGTACTAGAAGAGCATACCAAAAGCACCCTGGCCTAAATATCTTCCCCACATGGCTTTATAACACCAATGGAGGTTTCATACTTGAATCCTCGAGCACTTAAAAGGGATTGTCCCTAATTATACAAACAAATTGCTAATTTATTCCTCTTTATAGGCTGTTTTAGTAAATGAACCATAGATTAAATGTAGTGCTAAGTCAAGTGCATAATGGTCAGGGAATTCTCATCATGCAAACGAGCACAGCAGAATCAACTCTCCAGAGCCCACTGTGAAATTTACTGCCATCTTGGAACTTTCTGGGTCCCCTTCATCTGCTTTCTTTCCTGCATGTCCCTTATTCACGACGATGTTCCCCAGGTGCTGTTGGTGGCCTTCTTCTTTTCTTTCTCACGCACGCTCCCTGCAGGGGTTCATTAGCAGCTGTGCAGAGCTTCGGTTGCCATATGCACATTGGGAAAGACCCAAATCCAGATGTTTAGGTTAACACTCTCTCCTCGGCTTCAGTTCATTCAGCAAACATCAGTGGAAAACCTACTCCATGGGAGGCACTGGGCCGGGCACTGGGCACAGGGAAATGCATCAAACACGGTGTCGCCTGTCAAGGCTCACATATAACTTTATATCCAGATACTATCGGAATTTTCCACTTAGACTTATAGTGATGATAGTGGCAGTAACCCGTTACAAATCTGCTACCGTTCGTTGAGAACCTGTTTGGAACCAGCTACTCAAAACGTGGTGCTTTCCGGCCCCCGAAGCACGCGAGCACAGCCTTGCTCTCCCACAGGCCAGGCAAGCCTCAGTGCCTTAGGTCTGCCAGGAAACGTCTTCATTCCAGCCTGGCAGCCGTCCAGTGACAAGTGGACACGGACCAGGTCACATCTTTTTTTAAAAAAAATAAACTTTTTTTTATAGCAGTTTTATTTTCTTTTATTATTATTTTTAAATTGAAGCATAGTTGATTTACAATGTTGTGTTAATTTCTGCTGTACAGCAAAGTGACTCAGTTATACACATATATACGTTCTTTTTTATATTCTTTTCCATTCTGGTTTATCCCAGGACATTGAATACAGTTCCTTGTGCTATACAGTTGGACCTTTTTTTCCGACCGGGTCACATCTTGATCACGTTTTGGATCATTTTAGCACTGATCCAAGGATCATGGTGCTTCCTATTTGAAGTTTCTATTGTTGGCAGATAATAATTAAAATTTGAAGTAAAAACGTCTTACAACTTCTCTTTTAAGCTTCCAGATCAGTTGAGTATTTCGAGATTGCAAACTGAGTTGTTTTTTTTTGTTGTTTGTTTTTTTTTTTTGCGGTATGCGGGCCTCTCACTGTTGTGGCCTCTCCCGTTGCGGAGCACAGGCTCCGGATGCGCAGGCCCAGCGGCCATGGCTCACGGGCCCAGCCGCTCCGCGGCATATGGGATCCTCCCAGACCGGGGCACGAACCCGTATCCCCTGCATCGGCAGGCGGACTCTCAACCACTGCGCCACCAGGGAGGCCCAGCAAACTGAGTTTTTTTGAAAAAAACTTTGCAACTAGATCCCTGAGTGAATCAGTTTTCTCATTATTAGATAATTAGAACAAATAAATATATGTTTTTTAAATATAAAATGTAAGATGAGCTTGTCACATATAACCCCAAGTTTTTGTATTAATTAATACTTCTTTATTGTTCTCGCTGGTTGATTTTGTAACTGTTATAAATTTGAACTTAAAAACTAAAATTCCCTAATATTTTTTTCTTTTTATTTTTTTTAACATCTTTATTGGAGTATAATTGCTTTACAGTGGTGTGTTAGTTTCTGCTGTATAACAAAGTGAATCAGCTATACATATACATACATCCCCATATCTCTTCCCTCTTGCGTCTCCCTCCCTCCCACCCTCCCTATCCCACCCCTCTAGGTGGTCACAAAGCACCGAGCTGATCTCCCTGTGCTATGCAGCTGCTTCCCACTAGCTATCTATTTTACCTTCGGTAGTATATATATGTCCATGCTACTCTGACCATCACCTTCGGGAAGCCACCCTGAATTCTCCAGTTCGAGATAGGATGTGTGTTCCCCTAACTGTGTTCCCACAGAAACACTTCTCCACCACTTCCCTCATTGCTGTAGTTTTTGCTGACATGCCTGAGCTCCTAGTTGGGAAGACCTGTAGCTTATTTATATTTATTTACTTAGTGGCTACCCACTACTGGCTTATAACATGTACTTAATAAATATGGATTGAATGAATGAATGAACAGGTAAGCAATTTAAATAAGAACCCAGATTTAGTCCTTAAAGGATTTGAGCTTTCAAATTGCTGAACTGTCCATGCTGGATATGTAATGCCTACCAAGTATCAGGTCCTGATTTAACTGTTTATGCAAATTGTCTCACTGAATCCTCCAAACCAGTTCTATGAAGTAGGTAGTATAATCATCACGTTAACTTTTTCAGATGAGGAAACTGAGGCAAAAGGAAGTGATGTAATATGACCAAGTTCCCACCACTAGTGAAAGGCAGGGCCACACTCAGACCCCAAGCTCTAACGCCCAAGCTCTAATGAGAACATCCTGCTCTAACTTCCCGCTCAGGGGACTCCCTACTGATTACATGGAGATGGCTGTGGGTAGTTGAACATTTTCTTGAAGACGCAAAGTCATGATGACTATCCTCTAAAACAGATGCATTTGGGAACTGGTGAGGCCCTTTCTCTCCGCATTTGACAGCCCCAGCATATGGTAAATTTTAAGTACAAATTCCACTTTGACTCCCTGATTATCTGGGCTTCTCAGTGTGCCTGTCTTTGAAAAGACCGGGGGCAGAAGAGGAAGGAACATGAGCTTTGGGGTCATGAAATCCTAAACGTGGAGCACAAGTCTACCATTTACTGGCTGGCTGACCTTCTCTGAATCTGTTTTATCATCTTTAAAATGAGTCCATCATACCAGTGTAACATTGGTTGATAGTGGTTGCTGTTAGAATAAAACAAATATGTATGAAATACCTAGTCTATTCACTTTCCTTTCTTCTTCCTGTTCTAATCCTTTGATTCTAATGTGCTATGGGGTTTGAAAGAAAGCTTGTTAGAATCATGCCTAAGATAAGCACAGACAAGGTTCTGAGTCTTCATTATTTGAGTAAAGCACGTGAGCTTTAGAACGTGTCTTCTCTTAGCAGTTACCTTGGTGCCACTGGAGGCAGCTTCGTTTTTTCCTAATTCTTGTCTTCCGGATAGATGAGGCTGTGTTCCAGATAAGTGAGGGGTCCTGGTAGCCACCTGTCTTACCTGGCTCACCGCTTGGTGGCAGCACATCACACTTCCTTTACCCTTACTCTTTTCTGTAAGTGTGTAAAAAGGAGGTGCTTTACTTAGGGGCCAATCTCCACTTCTCCATCTCCTACATTGCTTTTGATGCAAATGATCGCTTACACTTTTAAGTAAAAGCAAATATTGTTTGTGTGTGCTTTCATGCACTCCTTTAGGATGACGGGGAGCTTTGAAGCCAAACTCAGCCCGTTTCATTAGACCATTTCCACTGGGAGGTTTTTCTTACACAAAATGATCCACAATTAAAAAGGTGGAGAAATTTTCTCTGTGTGGCACAGCTTTTTAAAAGATAGGGACAAAGCCTTTATCGAAAGAGCCATTTATCATGCCAGTCATTTTCTACCTCTGCCCTGCTGTTATTAAGCATGGCCGTTTTAAAAGGAACTCTTTAGCTCGGGTCTCTCGGCTCAGCCTGTAGCCTCACATAATGGCCTGTCTCTAACTTCAGCCCATTTCCATGGAAGTAATTATACCACAGGGCCGAGAAGGGCGATTTGCCATGGAATCAAAGAAGAAGCAATTGGGTTCGAAATGAAAAACAATCTCTAGATAAGGGAGGGAAGGAAGGATGATGAAGTGGGGAGGAGCCAGAGAGCCCTGTTTTCTGTGGAAGAGTGCTGTAGCCTAAAGTTTTGAGATAAAATATCATCAGAATAAGACAATAACATATGAAGTGAATGAAATCATTTTCCTCATGCCCCCTGCCTTCTCCCATATTTTTTATCACAGCACGGGGTTAGACGGTCCCAAATAAATGGTTCTCTACAGACACTGTGATAGTTCTTGTACCAAGCATTCCAAATAAATAATTTTATTTCTTTCATAAAATCCTGGAAAAGAATCACAGAGTCCATGGCTGTGGATGTGACCTGGGAACTCATCTTATCCCATTCCTGTGTCTTCCGGAAGGTTCAGACTGAAGCTCTCCCAAGAAGATCAAAATCGACACTGGAAAGATCATGAATTTTTTTTTTTTTTAAGCCAAGGACAAAGATCCTTTGGTGTAATGGGTCAAATATTTTTGTCCAGAAAGGAACATAAGCTCTGGAGTCAGGAGACCTTGGGGGAAGGCTGGGCTCCGGGGTTTGCCAACCCTGCCACTCGGACAGGTTCACATAATGTGTCTGCGCTTGGGTTGCTTCAAAAATGGAGATAATAATCTACGTCACAGGGTTGTTCCAATGATCCAGTGAGACAATGGATGTGAAATTGCTTTGTAAACTGGAGAGTGCTATTCAACCACCACTTACGAGCACTGTTGAGTTCACTCAGTTCTCTTCCCCCTCAGTGAGCTACAGCACCCAGCCCTTTACCACCAAAGTGCACAGGACTGATGCCCGCCGGCCGCAGCGCCCGTCCCCCCTGTGTGCACAGGCGCCCTGGCTCAGCAGCCTGGAGGGAGGGGTGATCTGAGGACAAAGGAGGTCCCCGCCCCCTCCTGGGAAGTGCACCTGCGCGCTTTCCGCAGCCCCGTCTCCACCTAGCGCTGGCACTGTGGCCTGAGTGACAGGAGACATGGCTTCGGGCCACTATCATGCCGTATGACTCTAGGTATTTCTTCACTTCTTTGGTTACTCATTCAAAATATATAGGGATTAGAGACCTAGGCTCTTGAGCCAGGCAACCTGGGTTCCAATCCAGGTTCCACCAGTGACCTGAGAGGTGACTTTGGGGTAAGTACAAATACTGGTCTGTATTTATAGAGCATTCAGATACGCCAGCCCTGCTCCGAAGGCTTCATCTGCATCAACTCAGGTGATCTTCACAATAACCCTATGAGGTTAGCCCAGTTATTATTCCCGTATTCCAGACAATGGAATGGAGGCCGACGTGCTTCAGTAACCTGCCCAAGGTCACTCAGCGAATGAGTGGCAGTCTCACACACTGATCACGATGACGCCTAACGCCTCCTTGGAGATGTAGGTGGAGAGCTCAGAGTAGTGTCCGCCACTAGGTAAACGCTCAGTGATCGCTGTTATTTATTGTTCACTAAGGACCCATTAAATACCAACCACTCTGCTAGACGAGCCCATGATACACAGGCTCCCCAGGCCCACCCCGGAAAGATTGCAAATAACGTTACTTGCTGTATTTATTCCACCTGGTTGTTCTGGGGATCGAGTCAGAAAGGCGATGTGTAAAGATGTAGGTGGGATATGTAATTTTTTTAATTGGAGTACTTTAGAATGGCGTGTTAGTGTCTGCGGTACAAGGAAGTGAATCAGCTGTACGGACACATATTTCCCTCCCTCTTGGACCTCCCTCCCACCACCGTGCCATCCCACCCATCTAGGTCATCCCGGAGCACGGAGCTTTTGAAAGTGAAAAAGCAAGTAAGTACATGGGGAAGCCAGAGTTTGCATTAGTTTATGTTAGCTGAATCTGACACAATGTCCTTGTAAGAGGAAAAACTGAATCCAAGAGATACATTATAATAATCTTCTGGCTGGAATAAACAGCATCTGGTGCTGTGACAAGTGTCTAAGGCTCCGTTTGCCAAAATCACCGATTTGATTTTGTAGTTCTTAGAGTGTCACGTTGACCCCAGCCCTGTTGTCATAACTCTGTGCTTGTTTATTTTCCTCCAGGGTGGGACACTTAACAGCAACATGAAATGTCTATTTTCTTTTCCAGGACTTGTTGGCCTTCTACCAGAATATCAGAGAACTGATCTTTCTAAACACCCAATCAACATATACTTCTTGGACATGTACTATTTGCAAAACACTATGCTAAGGACTGTATGTGTTCATGCTTTCCTCATTTTATATCTATTGCTGTGGGTTAACTCTGTTATAATCTTTATATTACAAGAATCACAGAACAAATGCCCCAGGGGTTCATTGTCCCTTTTATCTCCAAGAATGTTTCATAGAAGAAAATTGAACCTAATACAATTTGTGAAAATATTAAAAAGCACCATGGTCCTTTTAGCCCAAATGGCAAATTTCTGAGGGAGACAGAATCATAGTAACACGATGTTAATCTGATTTTAATGGGCATTTCTTGACCACCTACTGTAACATAAGTTCTAGAATATATATCTTCCCACCTTGGACAAGTTATTTAACCTTACTGGACCTCAGTATCTTTATCTATAAAATGGGAAAAGAAATAAAATACTTGGGAAACTCTTAGAACGTATTTATTACTTCATTTAATCCTCTCAGCAAGCCTGTGGAATTGACGTTGTTCCCTATTTTATCTGATAAAACTGGTGCTTAGCTTCCTGAGCAAAGCTGCATACCTAAGTTCTCACCGTTGGCAAACAGCCAGATGAAGACTCAAATCTACTCTTTATTTCAAAAGCCTGTGCTCTTTGCCCTGGACCAAAGGCCCAAGACCAGAAAGGATTGCCTTTGGAAAATTCAAAAGCCTAAACAATCAGTGCCAGGTTTTATTATTATTCCCCTCAGCTGTCCTTATCCCAGCCATGTGGACACTCTGGCCCTCCGATTTCTTGGTATCTCTGTTTGCAGGTCAGAGAACTTCTCACAAACAGTTTCAAAATACAAACGCCCTGTTTCAAAGCTAAGCAAAGCCAGATTGACTTTAAAATCAGAAAGTTCTGTTCTCCCCACTTTGTGTGCGTGGCACACTCTGTGTGCTGGAGGTCAAGTTTTCCCAATGATAAGGGGGACCTGACTAGAAAGACCTCAAAGCAGGAAAGCGGAGCATGAGTGCCCCAGAGGTCATCGGCGGAAAGATGGCCTTGGGAGGAGCACCGTATCTAAGTGGACTTGCCGCTGGGAGTCCGGGGGGAGCAAATACACGCTATTTCGGCCAAAGGTCACACACCTAGCAGGGCAGCTGACAAAACCAGGGTGGCTTCTTATTTATTTGTTTATTTATTTTGTTTTTTGCGGTATGCGGGCCTCTCACTGTTGTGGCCTCTCCCGTTGCGGAGCACAGTCTCCGGACGCGCAGGCCCAGCGGCCATGGCTCACGGGCCCAGCCGCTCCGCGGCATGTGGGATCTTCCTGGACCAGGGCACGAACCCGCGTCCCCTGCATCGGCAGGCGGACTCTCAACCACTGCGCCACCAGGGGAGCCCCTTTTTTATTTATTCATTCATTCATTCATTCATTCATTCATTTATTTATGTCAGGGTGGCTTCTAACTATGGCACGTGCGCTTTACCAATGTCTGGGCAGCTAGTGAAACTGAGAAACTTTTGGGGGAAGTGCAGCGGGTTTAAATGCCTCAAAGTTCAGGAGAGTGTCTTATGTTGCTACAATTTCTTCTCTCTCTCCTCTCCCTCCCCCTCCCCTCCCCCACCTGCTCTCCTCTCCTCCTCCCTTACCCGTCCTTTCAGAGAACGGGAATCAGTCCATTGAACTCAATCCATTGAACTCAAAGCCTATTCTGTCCTACGTGTTCATAACTTTCACTAAAACTTCATAAGACAGCTCTCACAACAAGCCCTACCAGGTACCACTCAAGGTGATGTGCATACATTTTTCTACCCCTGTTTGATATACTCACGCTTAGCAATGATAGTTCCTTTGGGTCCTGTTCGAGATGCTAATGAGGAAGCCCCCTCCCTGAGCTGCAGGTAGTTAAGCATGTTGGAAGAGCGGCAAGGGAAGTTTCCAGAGACGGATCTGGAATCACTACCTAATGAAGTTAGAATAAATGATCATATCTAATATCCAGTGCAAGAGGCATTTATTATTGTCCCTAAAGGAAAACTCTAACACACTTTAAATTAGAGCACTCTCATTTATTTCTTTAAAACATGGTGCCCACTACTATAAATAAAATAGATAACGAATAAGAACCTCCTGGATAGCACAGGGAACGCTACTCAGTACTCTGTAATGACCTATATGGGACAAGGATCTAAAAGAGAGTGGAGATATGTACGTGTATAACTGATTCACTTTGCTGTACAGCAGAAACTATCACAACGCTGTAAATCAACTGTACTCCAATAACAATTAATCAAAAACAAACAAACAAACATTGTGGAAAGAATGCAGCCTCCTGCAGAATGGACTAGGAAAGGCAGCAAAAGGACGGGTTTTGCTCCGGTCACTTTCCAGGCTTCCTCCTAGAGGCTCTCCCGGGAGAAAGGAGGCCAGTTTGGAGTCAGATGTGCAGGGGATTCTCCAAGCCCAGCTTCTCCTGAGCCCAGCCAGGCACCCAGGGACCCGTCTCCTGCCCCCAGGAAGTGGCAGGGCCAGCCTTCCCCGCTGCTGTCCTCCCCTGAAGAGGAGGGGCCCCTCATTATCCAGATGCTGTTCACAGCCCCGTTCCGCCAGCAGCTCCCCAGAAGCAAAGGTGCACGGCTGGAGCTGCAGCTTAGCTGCATCACCTGTGTGCTCGGAGGCCACTTGCCCCAGTTCCCTGGGTGAGAGCGCTGGGGGAGCCTGGCAGTTGTATTCATCTTCCCCACAGGCTCCCTGTCTCCCTGAGAGCCTTCTTCTCTCATCTTCTCTGTGGCTCACCTCAGAGCGCTCCACAGAAGACTTTCTCTTCTTCTGGTAACTCAGGTCAGAATTCGCAGAATGCGAACTCAGTGAAGGCTCAAGTCATTTTCCACACTGGCTGCCTCTTGTGCTTAAATTCAGCCCCAAATTGCTTGATTCTCAGCTCTACTCAGATGGCATGGATTTAGCCTGAAATTCCTTAAGTCATCAGAGAATCCCCAGGACCCCTCAACTTAATTCCATCCACCCCCAGTGTGTGTAGCTGGGCTACATCCACAACCAGAAAGGAAGAAGGATCTACTTATAGAACCCAGGAAAGAGAGAGAATCTCTCCTGATCACAGCAAGGTGTAAAATATATGATGCCATTGCTGGATTCAGTATGTGAAGCTCGTGTAATTTCACAAAAAGAGCTCAGAAAGGAGAGAGGAGTATCCTGGGTTCTAGACTTGTTCCTACCATGTGAAAAGCAATGGATTCTTAACCTTTCTTTTTGGCGTCATGGAGCCCTTTGAAGACCTGCTAGATGCTTTGGAACCTTAATCATATATGTACAACCTTTGAGGGAATGGATAACAGAGTCTGCCCTCAGGGTGATAACCCCTCCCTAGTTTACCCCTCCAGTGTTCTCCAATACCGACACCCACAGGGTCCATTAATCCTGCATTCGGGGGGAAACAATCTAGCAAGTTCTATTTTACTGTTCAAAACGCTAATTGTTCCATGTAGCCTTGAGAGTGAAACCAGAATAGTGTGGGGAAGTTTAATCAACTGGTCTCATCCTCGGTGTTGATGAAATGCTAAAATTATCCTCAGCTCCCCAGCGCGTTACTGCAGTTCCATATGGTTTATATCCTAGCAATCTAGCAATTCATCAATCTGTTTACATACTGATGTTATACTTAGATTGATATTTAACTCTCTTCAGAATCAGTGCCTTGCAAAAGATTTATAAATGACTGCTTTGCAGTAATAGAATAGATATTGAACCAAATGGAAAATAATAATCATTTAATTACAAATCATGGTCCCTTTCTTTTTATTTACACATACACAACCATATATTTACACATACGCACATAGAGCTGGCTGTGTCACAGTCCCCGACATTGACAAGTATGTCAAATACTGAATGTTGATTTGTTAAACAGCCGCTAAAGTTCTGGATATGAACAGCCTCCTATAAAAATGCACATAAAGTAAATGTACAGCTATCTATACACACATAAAAAGTGTGCACTTAACTTATCACTCTCTTTTTCTGCTTGTTTTTATTTCATGGTATATGTCACTGTGGGATTTAAAATCTGTCAGGAGACATCAACAGTGTAAGAAATAAATAGGCTTTTTTTTCCTACTCCTATAGTACCATAGAATTTTAAAGCTGGAAGAGATCTGAAAGGCTGTTTACCCTGGCTTCCAACCCAATACAGGAATCATCTCTTTTACAACCTTGACAGATGGTTGTGCAGGCCTCTGCTTGAATACTTCTAGTGATGGGGAACTCACTTCTGTACAGATCTAAATGACAGGAAGATCGTCCTTGTGTCAAGCCAAAAGAGGTTCCTAGTCATTTCCATGACAGATCCGAAACCAAACTTGTCTTTCTTCTCCTTCAAACTAGCTCCTTCTTTTATGTCTCCCATTCTAACTAATAGAACCACTGATCAGCCACTTAGAAACCAGACCCCACACATCTCTTTTTCCCATTCAATTGGTTACCAAACCCAGATGAGTTTGTCTTGCCTCTTGGATCTGGTGCCTTCTCTCTGTGCCCCAAATTTTATCACCTCTTTCTTGAATTAGTGCAATAACCAACAACTGATCACTGTCTGTAATCTCACCTATATGGCTCACCACTCACTGGAATCAAGACTTCACTCTGTAAACCCTACACTGGAGCCCTAGTGTAGCTGCCCACCCCCTCCCACCATGGTGAGGCTCCAGCTCAGTGCTCCAGCTGTGTGTCTCAATGCTGTGCCTGACACCCTTCCCACTGCAGGTCCCAACCCTAAGGGACGACTTCTGGGGAGCTCCCCTGAACATGCCATCGTAATTCACACCACTATGCCTTCGTGGATTTTGTTCCTTTGCCTGAAGCACTGTTCCCCCTTGATCTACCCAGTGAAGTTCCACTGACCTCAGGAACAAATCACTTTTTGTCATGATTGAAAAAATGGAATTCACATAGAAATAGGAAAATTTATTTTGTTGGGGGCAACATTCTCCCTAATCAGCCCAGGTGTGAGATTACCCACTTCATGTGCTAGATCTGTTTCTTTCTCAAACTAGAGGAAGCTAGGATTATCTCTATGGACTTCTGAGGCTATCATTAGGAAATATACAAGTCCCCTGAGTTGGCCGAAAGAAAGTTTATTCAACCTGAATGACCCTAAGGAATTTGTTCATAAACTGTCTACCCTCGGGCTCTATATGCTTCCTTATCTATTAAAGAGCAGTTACCCATGATTTGAAAAAGAATTCATCCAGTACACACAGATGGCCTATCCTGGGAATTGCCAGATTCGTGGACATGTTCCCTTACTTCCTAGACAAACGTAGGCACACTAAATTCGTAGCTGCCACCATATATTTATATTCTTCCCCAGGGGCTCTGAAAAACAGAGTTAATTTTATTTCTATTCGACAAATGTCCCCAATGAAAACAATAATGGCCTCTAGCTCCAACTAGCCCATGTTTAGCAGACAGGCCTGAGCCTGACTGACTGATGAAGGGAATATACTCTCTCCCCTCCCCATGGGCCCCCCAAGCCTTTCAGTCCCTGAGTGTTCATCTGGAACTCAACTTAAACACATCTCTGAAAACCAAATGTCTGATGAACACGTATGTACATACAAAATAACCTCACAAGTGTTTATAGCTTTATAATCACCAAGAATTGGAAACATTCAATGTCCTTCAACTGGTGAATGGATACAGAAATGGTATTGGCCTGCTTACTATGAAGCAATAAAAAGGAACAAACTATTGACACACATAATACCATGAATCTCAAATACATTATGCTCAGGGAAAGAAGCCAGAACCCCCCAAACTACATACTTTATGACTGCATTTACATGACACTCTGGAAAAGGCAAAACTATAGGAACAGAAAACCAATCAGTGGTTGCCAGGGCTGGAAAGGGGGAAAGAGGTTGCCTACAAAAGGGTGAACAGGCATTTCAGGAACTGATGGAACTGTTCTATATGTTGATCATGGTGGTGGTCACACAAGAAGTGTGTCTGCCAGAACTCATAGACCTATACACTAAAAAGACTGAATTTTAGTATATGTAAATTACACTCAATAAACTTGACCAAAGACAGTTTTAAACGAAGTGGTTTTTTTTTTTTTTGGTTTCTTTTGTAAAAAGAAGAAGAAATAGTGGCTAAGTAACATTATTCTCCTCCTAACCCCAATGTTCAGGTAGATGTGTTTAATCGGGAAGGATAAAATTGATACCTAAATGGGGTCAGGATTGGGCAACATCCACCCAGCAGGGCAAACTGATTGCTGTTCTGAGAGATCACAGAGTGCCCTTGTGGGAACAGCATTTCAAACTTGTTGATTCTAGAACTGTTGATAGTATAGGTTGGGATGGCAAAGGGGTGGCCAGGGTAAGAGCCAAGCTTGGCGCTTGTGGGTGCTCATCCTTCAGTGGTCCTCCTCTAGGGCAAAGGGCAGATGCCTGAACAACCTATGGGCAAGAATATGAGGTGATAGACATGTGATTTTCAAGTGCTTCCAACACAGCATCTCACTGAATCCTCCTAAGAAGTTTCTGAGACAGGGATTATCATCCCAGTTGTGTAGATGAATAAGCCTGGGTTGGGGGAATATGACTGAACCAGATCCCAGAAAGATAGTGGATGGTAGGGCTGGGCCACAGGGCTTCTGACTTCATGCTTATTTGTTTGTTGCTTGGTTGGTTGGGTGGTGGTGGCAGTGGTGATGGTGGTGGTTTAAATGCTACTCAAGCTCTTCATCTTTGAAGTTAGTCCATCATCAAAATAAAAACTGGTGCAGATGATAGAGAAAAGCTTTTCTCTCACTCAAAGATAAAGATGAGGGTGAATTTCTGAAAAAGAGACATAAAGGATTTTGTCCGGAATAGTCACCTACAGCTCTGTGAAACCAAGCATCTAATTTACAATTTTGTAGTTCAGGGCAGCATTCAGGTATTTTGACTACACGATTGAAAACACTTGGATATTTGGAGTTTTGAGATGAACTGTCTGACCTTTTCTTTGTCATCCAGGTGTCCAGGACTTTTTGATTTACAAACCGCCCAAAGGTGACCCAGTGGAGGCATGTGGTGGTTGGGTACCTACAGCGGAATTTCAGTGTCTCAGGAGTTCTGTTGTTATATCTGAAACCACTAGACTCACCCACATGAAAGAATGGGAAATACATAACACCTTCCACACATCTTCCTGCTAACAGATCCCCCTGCTATACTGCATGAGAAATATAGATCATGTAATGGTTTTGGTAGACATAGGAACAGATTTGGAAACTTTCAAACCAGAAGGGTCAGAATGTTAGGAAATTTGTAGCAGGGAAAATTCTTGCAGTGGCAGCTGAGAAACTAAATCGCCTGACTAGACTCTCTCCTCTCTTTCTGGCACATCGCCTAACTGAACAACCCAATCCCGTGTGGTTCTGTAACAGTCACACCAAACAGATGGTGCCCCTGCTTGAAGCCCTTCCGAGGTTCCGTGCGGTGCCTACGTGGGAAACGGAGGTCCAGAAATGTTGACTGCGGGGTTAGTGATGCGGTGGGAACCTAGGAATGGAATGGGGCAAGGGCTGTGTGTTCACTGCTCCAGGTCACGCTGAGTCCCCTCCTCCATCGAGCCAGGAAGAGGAAAGGGTTCAGGGGGCTAAGTTCCACACTGGTGCTTCCCTACGCTCTGGAGATCGTATTTTTTCCCATTTCTTTTTTTTTTTACTCTCAACTTTCCCCCTGACCCCCTGCCAACAGGCCCACGCCTGCAGAAGGAAATGGAGAAAGGGCTCTCCTTTCCTCCTTTTGCTTTTCCTTTGATCATCCAGGTGAGCCAGGGGAGGGGGCAGAGAGAGGTGGGATGGGGAGAGGACACTGGAGAGGAGCAGAACAGAGGAGAAACTAAAGCCCCAAAGCCCAAGAGCCTTAGAGGATGCCTGACCTACGAATCATTGTTAATAATTGTACATCTCCAGGTTACCTGCGACCAACCCTTAACAGTTCTTACGCATCTCACTTGGAGCAAACTCATTTTGTGAACCATGTGGATTTTCACAGAAGAGAAATTATGGATTGATATCCCCTTAGCAGAGATGTAACTTTGGAAGTATTCATAAACACCTCTACTAAATGCCAGCTTCTTCTCTGTCATTTTAAACATGACTGGATTTCTAAAAAGGTGATTTTCAGCATAGTTCTTTGAGACCATATCTATTGGGTAAAGTGAGATATACCTGCAATACAATCAAGGTTCCCAGAGGAAGACATTCTCCATTTCTTCCACCATTTACCACAATACTTGGGCAAGATGAATGCAGAAGCAATGAACATGAGAGTTAGGCTGAGCTGAGCAAAGACCTCTCTGTCCCAGGGCACAGGGTACCATCTTGATTGTCATTCCTGGCAAGGTTTGCAGGGTGATAATAAATGCTTCTCTGAGACAGAATCAGTCTGTCTCTCTCATTGCAAAGCAGAAGGCAGCTTTCCCACTTTTATGGAAAATGGGTAGGGAGAAAGAAGATGGCAATCGGGATGAACTTCCTGGTCATTTTATTTTCCATAGCTCTGGGTTGATGGGACCAGTGGAGATGAAGCAAATGCACAAACTGTGAGTGAAATAAAGCAAACCAGTTGCCTTTTCAACCTTATGTTTTTAATCCCATCTCTCAAGTAGTGGCCAATTTAACCTTTAAGGATGTCTGTGCCCGGACTGTATGTAGCAAGGGCAGAGCATT
Organism: Mesoplodon mirus; assembly: GCF_964341445.2. Taxonomy (NCBI): domain Eukaryota; kingdom Metazoa; phylum Chordata; class Mammalia; order Artiodactyla; family Ziphiidae; genus Mesoplodon; species Mesoplodon mirus. The sequence continues at coordinate 14,667,020 of NC_138993.1, forward strand.
AAGAATCTCTTGACTTGGCCCAAATCCTATTTACGGTGCTAAAATAAGTACAATAAATTCTGCAGAAATGATCAGCCATGAGTCGTGCTTAGCATAACTGAAGCTGTTTCAAGTGTAACAGCCAGTCATTCAATCAACAAACATTTATTGAGCACCTCCTGGATGCCAAGATCTGCGTGAGGCCGCAAGGCACCCACTATGAATATCTCCTGTACCCTGGCCTCAACAGTTTGCAGCCAAATTGGGAGACAAATACATACACAAATGACCCCAAGGCTATGTAATAAGGGCTACAACAGGGATGCAAAATAACTGCCACATGGATGAAGGAGTGATCAAAGCAGCATAGGGGTTGGGTGGGGCACTGGCTGGGGAAGGATATTCCCGGAGAACAGAGCTTCAGCACAGCCTTGCAAGGTGAGTAGAAGGTGATGGAACCAGGAGTCCCCTATCCAGGGCATGTTTGCTCCCGCGGGATTCTCAACCCAAGAGCATTGAATTTTCCATCAAGAGGGCTGCCGATTTAATTTTTCCTTGGAAATATATACACGAGCATATACACACATTTGCCCTCCTTGGTCTTGTCAGATTGATAGCAATTTTTTTTTTGTTTTATCTTCCCAGGTCATGGGTGCATTGAAATCTAAATTCCAAAGGAATCAAGAGCACGTGTACTTCATGTCTGTGATTTCAAGCACCCTGGGGAAAGATTTGGGGTAGTAAGTGAATAACAGTGAACAATATTTTCTCATCTGAGTGGCATGTCACATGGTGTTTGCTCTTAGAATTAACTTAGCTTTCTGGTCAGGCTCTCTTGCACACTTTTCAGGGTCCCCTGATATTAATAGACTAAGCAGTAAGGAGGACATCAAAACAAGTGTGCGTTTGTCTGGAAAGTGGTAACAATTGTGCAAAGTGGAGGAAGACAAATAAATGCAAGAAAACAACAATGAACAGAAAGCTTTAGGACCTAGCTAGTCACTACACTATCTCATCCCATCAACCAGCTGGCCATAAAAGGCTAGCTAGAAATTCAAGTCAAGGTGAGGAGAAGCTATAGGTTGCAGTGAAATGATGGAGGTATTTGGCTCTCCTAATTTATTTTTTTTAAAAATCAGGTCAAGTTTAGCAAATTTGTGACCACCTAGAGGGGTGGGGTAGGGAGGGTGGGAGGGAGACGCAAGAGGGAGGAGATATGGGGATATATGTATACATATAGCTGACTCACTCTGTTATAAAGCAGAAACTAACGCACCACTGTAAAGCAATTATACTCCAATAAAGATGTTAAGAAAAAAAAAAAAAACGAAAGAAAAAAGAAAACCTCCTCACTGTTAAGCAATAATGAGAAATGGGTCCAGTTCCAAAGTTGCCTAGAGCAAGTATTTGCCAAAGGCAAGCTGGGGCTCATGAGTGAATATTTATCAACCTAAATACCTTAGTTCCCTCTTTTTTTTGGCAGGGGTATGGAAAAAATGCTCATAGCCTGACAGTATTTACCTTCATTTTATTTGTAAATCTGAATGAACAATATGCCTTTCTTGATGTAGATTCTGCTAAACCAAAGGGAGATAGGAGGAACAGTGTCCTGGTTTGCCCAGAATTCTAAGTTTTAGCACTGGGAAACCCCTCAGCCCTGGACAGCCTGGGATGGTTGGTCACCCTCAGGGAGAAAGAATCCCATATACAATTAGCCATATTCCAAGTGAAGGAATTCTCAGACGGCAGGGGCTATTTGTCTATAGGTCAAAGCACTGTCCCTGCCCAACCTTGGTTGGCCTGTTATGTCTCCTTCCTTTACCCATGATATGTGGGCCTGTGATGGGAAGGTGAAAAAAAAAGAAACAAACCCTTCTTTTCCTATAAAAGTTCTCAGGGTCAGCACCTCCTTCTCATGGCCTATTCAGTTACTAGTAGGTAAACACAGCCGATCAAGTACTTGGTGAACAGCAATCTCAACCTGCAGACAGTGAGATTGACATTTCCAAGAGGCTTTAAGAAAATTCCCCCAGTTCAGTGGGGTAAGCATCACCTGGGAACTTGTTAGACACGCAAATCACCAGGCCCCCATGTCAGAGGTGAAAAGAATAGAGTCAGAGTGTAGGACATGAGTTTAAAGAATTCTTATTGCAATTAGAACAAAGGCTAAACGTAATTTTCTTTTCTAATCTCTATCCTTATGAGGTAGACTGTTTTACCATTAGATTAAACTCGGGTCCAGATTAACTGCTTTCTTTTCTCCCAAATCTCCAAAAAAGCCCAGAGCACAGCTACAGCCTGAATTAGGGAAAGAGAATAAAACAATTACTGTTTTAATTGAAAAGGATCCCCAGCAAATATTGATCCATGTCACAACCATGTACTGGGGATGGAAATTAAGTCATCCTTAAGGATAAAAGCCTCTCCACAACCCCATCCTCACCACACCCGCCCTTTTCCCCCCCGTCTAGAAGCAGGAGGAATTGATTCTAGTAAAGCACCGTTCTCTCCAATGCTGACCCAGTTAGGTCAGTGACACCTCTTCGAAAGGTCTGTGGTCTCTGCCCTCCCGGATAAATCTCATTCAGGGTTGCCCAGCAGCCTGGCTTTCTGGCCTTTAAAAATGGTGATGGATTCATTTAGAATCGGGGGCTACCGAGCCGCAAGCTCAGGTGTTGCAGAAATGGCAGGTGGTTGGAGCTGACTTGACAGCAATTAAATGTACAAATCTTTGATTAGGCTCCCGGGAATGGAGTCATTAGCAACCCAGAAAGGACCAGCTTGGTTTCCACCGCCTCATTAGCTGCTCCACCGATGTTACTTTAAAAAGCAGAGAGGAGGAAAAAAAAAAAAACTCTCCAGCACAGAATTAGGAAAGTTGAGTGACAAAGCCGCGAGGCAGGGGAAGCAACCAGTGTAAGCATTTCCAGCTGAACAAACAGGTCCCCTGGTTTTCTGCAGTATGGTCGCTGACATGCGCGTGCATGTTTGCTGGACTGTGAAGTAGCCCCGTACCTGCCTGATTCATCTGCCAAAAGGGCTTTTAAAAAAAAAAAAAAATCTGCTTTTTCGAAATCCTCAGTTAATCCATTCTTTCTACCGAAAGCCTCAGGGTGGTGGGAGCCTTCCTCCAAGGTGCCGAAGGCAGAAGGGCCAGATCAGCTACACGGCTCCCTACACCTTCCCCAGGCGGGTCTGGGGTCCATTCCCGCCCCGTGGGGGCCACAGAATCTCAGTGTCCATCTTCAGCTCCCCTTCCAGGCTGCCACTGTGATCTGGGCTGATATTTACCTTGTAGATTTCCCCCACTTTGTTAGAGAGCTATAGGCTGGCTAAAACCAGCTATGCCAGTTAAACAATCTTCTCAACTGGGAGATTTAAAACAAAAGGGAAGGACTTCCCTAGTGGCGCAGTGGTTAAGAATCCGCCTGCCAATACAGGGGACACGGGTTCGAGCCCTGGCCCAGGAAGATCCTACATGCCGCAGAGCAACTAAGCCTGCGAGCCACAACTACTGAGCCCGTGTGCTACAACTACTGAAGCCCGAGCACCTAGGAGCCCGTGCTCTGCAACAAGAGAAGCCACCGCAATGAAAAGCCCGTGCACCACAAGGAAGAGTAGCCCCTGCTTGCCGCAACTAGAGAAAGCCCGCACGCAGCAAAGAAGGCCCAATGCAGCCTAAATAAATAAATAAAACAAAAGGGGAATGTATATCACAACCTTAATGTAAAATCCTGTGTGGCCATTTATCTGATATGAGCCTAATGCATTGTGTAATTTAGTATATTTATTTTTTTCAATCTGCCAGTCAGTGGATTAATATTTATAAAACATGCCTCACATATATTTATTGATCACCTATTACAAACCTCATGTTAATTGCTGTGGGGCAGTCTACCAATGACTTTAGAATCTGTAAGAAAGAACCATCATCTACATTTTCCCTCATTTATTCATTTATTTATTCAACAGACACCTGCCGTGTGCCTGTTTAGTTTAAGCATTGTTCTTGTCAATAAAAATACAAAGGATGGTCAAGTACAATAATTACAATTGCTTACTCTCTGATCAGCATTTCACTGTGTTAATTCATTTAATCCTTGCAACTCTGTGAGGTAAGTCCTACTGTTATCTCCATTTTAGAGATAAGAAAACGGAAGCACAGAGAGGTTAAGTAACTTGCCCAGTGTCACACTGCTGGTTAATAACAGAGCTGGGACTTAGACCCAGGCAGTCTGGCCGCTTAACCATTATGCTGTGCTCTTTCAAGTTGCTTACCGCTTAATAGGGAAGATAAACATCAAAACCAAACATTTCAATACAATGCGATAAGCACATCTGCTTAAAGTATATTAGAAGTATGTGGTAGAGAGAGAAGTGAATTATGAAGCGCCCGTGGAAAAGAATTCACAGTGGAAAAAATGCTTGATCTAGGTTTTGCACTAAAAAGAAGAAAACCACAGCTTTGAAGAAGTTATAATCTAATACGACACTTCACTAAATATCTTCGACACCATTCTGACATAGTTTTTGAAACAAAAATTTCACATGTGTTGGGAACCTTGAAAAGGAAGGGAACACGCCTGAATGTGAGTGTGTTGACAAGAATGATTTTATTAAGGAGGTCGTGACTAAGCGAAGCTTTTAAGAACTGGTCAAAGTTTAGGATCAAGCCTTGTTAAAAGCAAAGAACCCAGGAGAAGAGGAAGGCAAGGATGGGAGTGGCGGAGGGAGAAGAGAGAGAACAAAGAAATATGCTTCCAAGGAGATGAGATGAGGAGATACTGTTGGAAGAATGATTTGAATCTAAGCACGGCGGGCATCGAATGAGAGATTTTATTTAATTCTAGAAATCTATTGAAGGTTTTAGGAGGAGGGGAGTGAAATGAAAATGACTTGGAAATACGGAGGAAAGCAGGAGAGAAATTCAATCGAATTAATATGACAAAAAAGTATGTTTTCAGGCTAAGTAACATTTCAAGCTTAGGGGTTGTTTTTTACTCAGAATAACAATCGACTACAAAGAGTTTCTGAGAAGATCAAATATGGTAACGAGAGGAATTCTTCGTGAGCCATAATATACTGTACAAACACCATTTTTATTTTTCACAATTTATTTATACGAACTTTAATTCACTTCTGTTCAAAGTTAGGATGATACCCGAGCTATGTGCATGTCTCTGTGGCTAATAAATGGACAGACCATCTCAAGGAGCTTTTTATATTGTAGTGGACGAGTATGAGAGGTCTTTCCAGAACATTCACCAGAGGAATCAGAAGGCAAGTTCTCGGAGCATCTTGGCCTCCCGAGAAAATGGCAGTGGTACCTCCAGAGTGGAGTAAGTTCTTCCTCTATCGATTATACTGAGGTGGTGCCCCAAACCAGGGAGAGAAAATAATTACCGCCCTTTGGCTGCCACCAACAACAACCAAAACACATGATTCTTCCAAGTCGATGAGGTGGCACCCCAACCTCATTCGCTATATTCTTAACTTTCCACCCAATCAATTGACTTCTCTTAGACCACAGCCCAACCTATTTCTTTTTAAAAATAATCTCTTTAACTCTCTTGCCATACTCTTAATTTTTTTTGTGGGGGGATGGCTGGGTGGTGATGGTAACTGGGTTCATTCTCTACCACGAGTTCCAAATGCTTGTTTGTTAAGTGATGTCCTGGCTTTTCTTCTGTTATTGCTGTGGCGAGCTGGGTGGCCTCCCCTCAGCAGGTCTGGGTCAATGTTCCCTCCTCCCTTTGATAGAAGACCATGCTGCCCCTCCCCCACCCAGGTTGCTGGGGAAATGCCTGATTGCTGTGGATGGGGGAGGGAAGGGTTCATCTATGGGTTCTGGAGTTCCCAAAACTTTAAGCTGATGCATAACCCCAAGACAAGGACAAGGTGACATTTGAAGTTAAATACATTGCTTTTCATAATTGTGAATTGGAGCAGAAATGAAAATGGGATCTCATCTGTTAAATAATAATGATTATAAGACATGCATAATTTCTTCTGAGGTTCTTTCTTTCCCTTGAGCTTCCTTGGGATAAACAAGGAGACAGAAGGAGTATTGCTCGCTTCCTGAGCCTGTGTTCAGGCTCGTTCTTTATCTCCAGCATCCCCAGTTGCCTTGCCTTTCTGGACTTTAACTGGGCCTTCATGGCAAAGCTCCAACCCTGAGTGAATACTGCAACCTGCCTTTCTTTCCCTATTCTCTCAATGAGGGAGGAAAAGTATTGCCCCACCATTCAGATGTCTGCTGCCACAAATCCATGGCCAGTCTTTCTCTTGTCCTTGCTCAGCACCCTTTTAGTAGAATTTCCACTTCTTCACACGCTCCGGAAAGGTTTAACAATCTCCTGAACCCTTCGCTGGCAGCATATGGCCTTCACTTCTACATCTTTTAAAAGCCTGAGATTGTTACGGGCAAACTTTAAGCTTGTCCCCACCTACAAAAACTTTCATCCACTTACTTTCTTCCCTAGAGTCTCACACAGATGGAAAAGATGATGTTTTTCTTTGTTTTGCCCCCGTTTCACCTAGGCCGACCTCTTTCCTCTTGAGCTCTCGGTATCCTGTCCACCCATCTCCTTTGGGGCTTGGATCCATCAATACCTTCTTTTTCTCTTGCCTTTACAACTTCTTCCCCTACGTCAGTTCCTTCCTGCCAGACGTAAACTTGCTTCATTGTTTCCCACTAGAAGAAAAAACAATGAAGCAGCCTCTAACTCTTTTTTTCCCCCTTCCTTTAGCTACTTCTCTTTCTTTTGTTCTCACCAGAATATCTCAAACAGTCAACACCCTCTGTCTCTACTTCCTCAGCTCACATGCCTTCCTCCCCTCCTTGCCCAGCTACTTGCCAAGCCAGTTGGCCCCTTTCTCGGTCCTACCTGGTTGGTCTCCACGTGGCATTTAAGATGGCTGATCTCTTTCTTGCCCCTCACACTCTCCACTCTCTTCGTTTCCATCCCGTCGCTGCCTCTTGTTTCTCCTTCAACTTCTCCCATCTGTCCTTCTTGGCTTTAAAGGCTGCTTCTCCTCTCATGCCCCTTAAATAGTGGTGTTTCCCAGGATTCTGTTCTAGATCCTCTTCTTTTCTCACCCTACCTTCTTTCCCTGGGCAATCTCATTGACTCAGGTAATTCCACAATCACCATTATGCTGGCAGCATGCAAATCCATGTTTCTAGCTGAGACCTTCTGATAAGTTTCATGTTATACAAACAATGGTCTGCTGGACCTCTCCACCTGGTTGCCCACAGATCCCTCACATTCGGCTCTTCTGAAGGATCTCACCTTTGTCTTTCCGACACAAGCTGCATTTACATGATCTCCGTCTCAGTAGATGGACCACTATTCATCTCGCCTCCCAGATTAGAAGCCCCGGGAATGTCCTCGGTTCTTTCTTCTCCTTCATCAACTCCTGTCACATTTACCACCTGGAGTTCTCAGATGCGCCCCTTCCTTTCCATTTCCCTGGCTTACATAGGCCCTGGTTGTCTCCACCTGGACCGCTGCAAAGCCACTAACAGAACGTCCTGCCTCCAGGCTTGTCCTCCTCCAATCATCTCACTATACAGAGCCCTGAAGAATCTACCTACATCCCAAATCAGGTCATCTTATCCCCACACTTAAAACCCTTTAAAAACTCCCAGGGGCCTGTAGAGTAAAAAATCAGGAGGGAGGCTGTTTATTATCGCCGATGTCTCTGGCCTCACTGCTCACCAAGCCTTGTCTTCCACTGCTTTTCCAGTAACACTGAACCATGGGTGGTCATTATCCTCATAATCGTCGTAGTGATCATCCAGTGTTTACCGTGTCCTGGGCTCTAGGCTAGCCTCTTCACATGCCTTACATCATGTAGTCCACACAACAACCCTATCTGGTAGCTACTAATCATTACTCTCAATTATACACAAGGACATTGAGTCAGAAAAAGGGTAAGTAACTTGCCCAAACTTGTAGAGCTAGTAAGTGCAGAGATGACCTTTCAACCCAGGTAACTGGACTTCAGAACCCACTCTCTTAATTCTATTACACATTCTGTGGCTTTGCTTATGTTCTGCCTTCAGCCTAGAATGTTCTCTCCCTCCCGTCCGCTCGCTCCCTTGCCTGGCTTCTTCTGCTTATCCTTAAAGACTTGGCTTAGACGACAGCAGCTCTAGGTAACCTTCTCCAATCCCTGGGGCTGGATCAGGTGCCTGAGTTTGCCCCTCCCCACACACATCTCTCATGCACTCAGCAATCCCGTTACTTACACATCTGGTTATAATTTTCTCTTAATTGTGTGTCTCCCCCATCAGACTCTGTCTTATTCATCCCAGCATCCCCAGTGCCCAGCCTGGTGCCTCACATGTACAAGTTACTCAGTACCTATTAAAGGTATAAATGGTGAAAGCCTGGCCATCAGCACTCTTCCTTACTCTGAAAAATAAAGTCATATATTCATGTGGCAGGATAATGGTGATTAATCCATCTCAGAGAGCTGTGATTGGAAGGATTCTTCTCCGCAGCTAAAAGCACTAGTGGGCTGAGCCATTCATGGTCCTGCACCACGAGTGAACCGTGCCTGACCAGCCTAAACCGTGCCCCCTGCCAGCAACTGGAAAAACGGAGTCAAAGGCAGTGGGGAAAAGTCACGCGACCAGTGGGAGGCTCAATGTGCTTGCATATTTTAGCATCAAGTTCATGATTCTATATTGCAATGGACTCTTCAGCCTGCTTTCCAGGCCCTTCGCGTCGATCTGCCTTTCTAGCTTTACCCCGAGCTACGCACACTTTAGGACTCCACTTCCCAGCACTCGCCCTGCCTCTGGCCTCTAAGCCTCCATATTCTTGCAGACGCCATCTTGCCTGTCCTCTGTACCTTTGCAATTCCTGCCAGTGCTTCCAAAGCAGCCCAGTTGGCCCTTTCTACCTACAGCCTTCTCTGTCCTCCAGACCGTAAGTGATCTTCCAAGAGTTATTCTCTACATCAACCATTATACACCAAAATTAATGCTATACTGTCCTGAAACATCCTTCTTCATGGCCCGGACAGACCTCTATATCAATTCAGGTTTTTGTACATTTGTGTCTTTTTTCTCCAGGGAAAATATAGGTTCTTTGAAAGCAAAAACATATTTTACACTTTTCTCTCTCAGTGTCCAATAAACAGGGACTTCTCATCTTTCTAAACCCTTGATTCTTCCTGACCTTTCCATCACAGCAATCTTCCTCTTATTCCAGGCTCAAAGAGGGGATTTCTTTGAATTTCACCTCTTACCCTAGATCCAGGCTGTCACTAAATCCACCTGACCCTTTCCTGATGACACCTCACTGATCCGTTTCTTTCTCGGCAGCTCTGCAGTTCTCACCAGCCCGTCTACACCATCCAGTGCTACACAGAGGGGATCACGCAGGAGCATCCGGAGCCCTCCCCCTCTACGTGGTCCAGTTCTCCCAACTCCCCTGTGCTCTGCTCTGTGGCCCCTGGGTAAGCAAATCCCCAAATCTCATGATCCTTGTGTACTTTTAGTAGCACTACAGAGGAGGAGCTAATAGACAACACATTTACAGAAAGCCCACGGCTCTGAGATCATGGGAAAACCCCCAGAACAATAGGAGAGGTAAATCGTACCTTAGGTACGATTAGGTAAATAGGTAAATAGTGGCCTTTACCTAAGCCCTACCGCAATTTTTGAGCTGGAATCAAATCACATGGAACAACTCCAGCACCCTTGCAAGATGTGATGAAAACCAGCTTATTTGTCATTTAATTTCCCCTTCAATATGCTGTTCTGTTTTATGAGCCATATAACTTGTGAAGCAATTATGGCTATAACGCACAGACTTGGTCAGGAGACAGAAACCCAGGGTACAAAGGGCTTTGTGTGGGTGGGTCTCTGACGCGGAGAACTCAGGTGTGTGGGACTTGGGTGGGAGGGGTCCCTGGGGGAAGGTCTTGGATCAGGAGCTCGTGAGCGAAACTGTAGCTTTTGAAAATAACCAGAATTTGGGAATTCTGGCCGATAGGTGAAGTGAGAAATAGAAGCATTTTCTGGCTCCAATTTCATATCCTCTCATCATGGAACAAAATCACAGGTATCACAAGTCACCCCATTGCCTCCTTGACAGGTGACCGCCTTGTACAATGTCAACGTGCTACGGAGCAAAATAATAATTATACTGAGTGCTCACTGGTGCCAGGTGTGTTCCTTTGAAGAGCTTTGTAATATTAATTCCTTTCAACCTCTTGACAACCCCCCGATATGATTATTGTTATCCACCTTTTACAAAAGAGGAAACTGAGACCGAGAGGGCCTGACTTTCTAGCCGAAGGTCCCGGCCATAAGAGCAGCACCAGGATGTGGGTACTGGCGGCTTGATGCCAACCCCAAGGCTTTCCTCTCTGCTATCGACTATGTGTATGGTGCTTTCTAGGTCCTGAGTACTGTTCTAAGCGTTTTGCATGTACCAACCCTTAAAACGTTGCAACAACCCTATGAAATAAGAACTATTTTTGTCCCCAATATGTAGATGAGGAAACTGAGGCCCAGACAGATTATGTGACTTGTCTGGCGTCACACGGCTGGAGAGGGGCAGGGCTCAGATGGAAAGGCCTGCCCTTTGGTCCTGAGACCACACTCCTGAGCCCGTGGTCCCCACTCACCAGTTGCGAGTGAGGAAGGGCCACCTCTTGGGGCTGCCAGGTGATGGGTATGAGGCGTTAGCACAGAGCCAGGCACAGGGGTGTCCCGCGCACACACATGCCGCCACGCCTCTCTGAAGACTCCCCCATCACCTTGGTTCTCTCTCACCCTCTTTTCTGGTACAGGGTCGCCCTACGCTCTCTCCTCTGGCTGTAGTCCTAGGACAGAGCAGGTGGCAGTGCTCGGGCTTCCAGGGACTAGGTTTTGATTTCAACTCCAAACGTCAGCTGGACTATTACCACGTGGCTATGAGACATAGTTTTGTTAGAAAGAGACTCGCAGGGCGCAAGTCCTCTTGTGTCCTAATCCCTTCGTGTGCAAGGGCTGAGCCAGCCTCTCCTGTTCTGGTGCCTCTCCCCACGCTTCTCTCATTAGGTTTGCTAAACCCCCGTTTAGCTTTTGGCACCTCAGGCTCTGCTTGTTCTCAGTTAATAAACTGGAATTGATTCGGTGACTTCACAAAGAAAGAGAATCTCAATTCTGCTTAAAAACGAGGGTGTGGTGAGATGGGTGGGGTGGGGGGGCTGGCTATAGATGCCCCGGTCCTGCAGATCATCTAGGGAAGCTTAGCTGAAAGAGGTAGTTGGGAGAAGGGTAAACAGTGTTTGGCCTGAAAGCTCAAAGTCCTGGCCCCCTGCTCTTGGGGCAAACGTTGTGGAATTTCCAAATGATAATTCTACAAGGTTTGCATTTGATGTAAGACAAAGGAGTAAATGAGCATGGCACTGGGAAAAGACCAAAGGTGGGGAATACGGTGCTTGCGGATTTTGTCTTGCAATATAAATCGAGTCAGGGAGGAACGGAGGGAGCCAAGTCCAGGGTGTAAAGCACGGCCTCTGGAGCCTGGTGGCCTGGGTTCCTGCCCCAGCGCTGCCCCTGGCCACCAGCCACATAGCCTTGGGCAAGAAAGGAACATATCTGGACTTAGCACCCAACTCTGCAAAATGAATGAGTCGGTGGTAATTGAGAGGTTGGGAGCATTGCACTGGTACCATTCGTAAAGCACAAAGCACGTCTGCTGTTTAATAAACTCTCAGTAAGGATTAGTGAGCCTTGTCACCTATGAACAACATAACAGAGCTTGTGCTACGGCAGGTGTCTGTAGGAAAGGAATAGCTGAAAGGCTGTGCCTCTCCCGATGCTTTTCATATCACCTGGTCGTTACCCTGCTTTTATCTGCTGTAGTAAGAACAGGCTACGATGGTAGGGGGTTTGCAATCCTACTCTTTACCTTTCGTGGATGTTTGAGTGTTTTCACAATAAAATGTCTTTAACAGTCTAGGATTTTGTGATGGAAATGTATCATCCTCTTTTTAGAAACTTATATTTCATAATTCATATGTTAAATTTAATAAATTAGAACTAGAAGGTGGGCGATAGGATCAAGAAGAAAGTGGAAGCAGTTACTACCACTTTATGAATACTCTTTAGAGTAAGACCAACCTGGGTCCAAATCCCAGCCAGTCCACTCACGGGCTTGGGGTCTTTGGATAATTTACTAACTCTTCTGCTGTTTGTTTCTTCTCTTCATCTAGTCAGATGATTAATCCCTGCTGCCAGGATTGCATGAGGTTTAAATGAGATGACATATGTCATCCTCATCCAGACACACAATAGACCCTCAACAAACATCCCATCTTTCCTTCCTGCCCCAGTGGAGTACAGAGGTGGGGAGGAGGTGGGGTGGGGCTTACGGTGGGGCAGGAAAAAACTCCAAGGCTGAGAAAATGAGTTTTGTGGATTTGATGAGAAACCGGTCTTGCACCCTCTGTTGAAATGGGCTCAAAGCAAAATTGTGAAGTAGGTTAAGTAGAGTCTGGGCTGCTTTCCCTCCTCAGCGATGGCCTCAGGCCATCCCTCACTCAGGACCTCAGAGGAGAGAATGAGACTCATTCATTCCTACAGACAGACACATTTCAGGCTTTCTAAGAAAATTTGCATTTAAACGACTTAACTAAAAGAACAAAATCCCATTAGTTGAATTTCAGCAGGCCACGTAGAGGAGAGAGTTTTCTAGGGTTTTTTTTGGGTGGGAGCAGGGCAGTGAGGGGAGCAAAGGAAAGGCCTTTCTGGTGTCCCTGACATCACAGCACATAAATACCAACCTCCTTTTATTCCAGCAAAGTCTGCAGGCTGAGTCAAGGGGGAAATGAGAAGCTCTCCTTCAGCACTGTTCCCCCTCAGGAGCCAACTCTGTTGGATGGTGGGGGATCCTGAATCATCCCAGCCCAGCAAGAAATGGAGAAGGAGCTTCTGCCAAGTCTGCAGGTGCAGGACGCTGTGCAGAGGACGGTGGCACCAGGGACCTGAGGACAAGAGAGACAGGAAGGGCGACAGGCTAAATGTGCTGGGTATCATAGAGCTTTTGTGGATATCATCTCATCTAACCCTCATTACACAATAGGAGGAAGATAGCATGACACACGGTAAACAAGCCTCAGTGTAAGCCAGGCCACACACCCAACATCACACAGCTAGCAATTAGCAGAACCAGGAATCAAACCTAAGTCTACCTGGCCCCAAAGCACCATGCTAGACTGCAGGTCTGGAAGCTAAGAGGAGAACGGGGAGTCTCCCTCTGTCTCCATGATGACCAACTTGACCCCAGAGAACACAGTAACTGGTGCAAGTGTCCTGTGTGGCCACCTGCCCTGTGAGCTCGGCGTTGTCCTGGCTCCGTGCTCTTCCTGTGTCTGGGGAGGCAAGAGGGCAGGGCCAGCACCATTACTCTCACTGCCATACTTCCTCTATAATTCTGTTTTCAAGCAATTGGCTTTGACTGCCCCAGAAGACCTGTCCCCCAGGTGGCCATGTTCTGGTGTGTTCTGGCCGACAGCCAGCCTGGCCTTACCAGCTGTCTGCAGGAAGACTAATGTTTCACATCCTTCCTGCCTTCTCTCTCCTCCAACCTCCCAGCTCAGGCTTATTGTCTGCTGTGCCTGCTGGTCTGTTTTCTACTTCCATCCCCAGAGCTTGGTTTGCTCTCTGGGTAAAAACACAGAAGGCTGCTTCCTACAGGTCCTTGTAGGGCATTGGTCTTGGATGGCTGTGGAGGAGTAGGAGGTAGAGGATGATTATGATGATGACGATGGTGATGGTGATGATTGTGATAATAATGAAGGTAAGTGCAGACCAAGCAGCCCAACCCAGACCTTGAGAAGTACACCAAAGAGCAACAATTTCTTTGAGGGACTATTGATAGGATAACTATTCCACTGTCATTTTTCCTGGGACATAGATAATCTGAATCAAAAAAAAAAAAAGTGATCAGGACATAAGGAAAGAGCTACCTCCCCATCTTGGAGCTCTGGGTGCCTGAAGTGAGAGCTGGGGGGAAGCCTGGTAGGAGAAGGGGAAGGATGGAGGTGAAAGGGCAAGCCACTGGGATGCAGGTTAGGGAGCAGAAATACCACCTAAATTTTATTTTTCTCCCCATGGGAAGTGGTAGCAGCCACAGCAGTTTGGGAGTCTCCAGTCTCAAAAGAAGACAGTGGCCCCTGAGACCACACCCGAGTTTATGCTGGTGAGGTGACCCATGGTGGGCCACTAGGTCATGTCAGGATGGAGGCTGGCCATGCCAGAAAGACCAACCATATAACTCGAGGTTGGAGCTCTGAACCACCTGACATCAGCCCAACCTCTCGACCTCCAAGGAAAGGATGGAGGCTGAAGAGTGAATTCAGACAAGTGGCCAATGATCCAATCAATTGTGCCTACATAATGAAACCCCAATAAAAACTCTGGACACCAAGCTCAGATGGGGTTCCTGGTTGGTGAACATATCAATGTACCAGAATACTTCCTGGATACATCCTGATTCTACATGGAGAGGACACAGAAGCTCTGCATTTGGGATCCTCCCAGGCCTCACCCTATGGGAGTCTTCTTTTCACTGGTCCAGCTTTGTATCCTTGGTAGTAAAACTGCAAGTCGAGCACTTTCCTGAGTTCTGTGAGTTGTTCTACCGAATTATCAAATCTTAAAGGGTCATGGGAATCCCCAAAGTTGTAGCCAGTTGTTCAGAAGTGTGGGTGGCCTGGGGATCCTGGAACATGTGGCTGGTGTCAGAAGGGAAAGAAGTCTTTGGAGGACAGTGCCATTTCCCTGTAAAGTCTGTGCTAACCCTGGGTGGTTGGTGTCAGAACTGCATTGCAGCCTACCTTTGAATGACTGGATGAATCTACTACAGTCCAGTGAGGGGGAAAAGGACAAGCTATGTCCTGTCTTCTAGCCACTGCACTCTCCAAGAGGAAGCTGAGTGGCTTTCACGTCCGCTGTCTCTCTGGGTAAAGCAGTAACTAAAGTTCTGGTTCTGGAGCTCATACTCCTCCAAAGCCTAAGAGTATGTTAAACAGGGTGCCACTGAATTGACATTTCTGGAGTCAAATCATCTATTTTGACTGATATAACATGCTAGTGCTGAGCAGTGCATTGATTACTGAATAATCAAACTCATTTGGTGTCTGTAAAATGGAGATAATTTCACATAGTTCAGACACAGTCCAATTATTTTGTTGTTAAGAAAAGTGAATTGGCTCGGCCCTTTGCAATTCGATCAGCTACTTGGCAATCAACCTGCCAATAGTTTTCGCCTCCCCATTTTTCCCTCTGATTTTAATTGTGGCATTGGAATAAAAGGATAGTCCACACATCTGCTGCCTTAGATTCTGAGGCTGAATTTGAAAAGTCAATCCTTCGCCTGTTTTTTTTTATTCCCAAACTAAAGAATCTAACTATTGTTTTACATCCCTTCCTTTCTTTCTTTTCACTTTGCATCCCTCAATCTTCTCCAGCACCTTTTGCTTTTCCTTTCTTCTTCTTTTATTAAAATATATGGAAACAAACTAAATGTACTAAGGATTTAGCCAATGCTGAGACCACTACAAGAAATTCTACTGACTCCTATACATTATATTCTAACTCCACATCTCTGTACATATTCAACAGTGCTTGTGTTTCACCATGACCCCCAGATCTTCTCTGTATTTCATGCCTGCTTGGATTTCCAAGCCTCCCTTCTCCCCATCTCTCCCCTTCTCCACCATTTTTGCATATGTGTATAATTTGCTTTACCCCAAAATTTGGTATTTGGCATTGGTTCCAGTAACATTATATTTTATCCTGTGTATAGTTTATCAAGGCGACTTCAAATTTCTTTCTGTATTTTAGGGGCCTAGTAACAATATCCAAATATATGGCATTTGCCTGAAATTGGACTTGTTGCTTTTTCCCTTAACTGGGAGCTTTTTAAGTCTTGTCTGCCTGTCGAAAAACATGGTGAGACCACATCCATGGCCTTTTCTAAGGGACAGTGTCCTACCATAGCCTGTGCTGAAATGGAAGCCCCAGATGTGGCCCTATTACCTCTGTCCTGATCTGATTGGATGGAAGTAGATACCTGTGTCAGGGTTGCCTATCCAGGCTTATTTCATGACCTATTGTAAAGAGCTGAGCTCAAACAGGGATCCGCTGGGCCAATCAGATCCTCACTGACAGGATTTTGAATGGGGAAATACACAGAGTCTCAGGCTGTTTGCCACAGGGGCTGAGATGCAGTGGGTAAGACCATGAATAGCCTTGAGCCAGCTGAAGTTAAGAACAAGCCCAAAGTGTGAGGAAGTAGAAACATGATCAAACAGAAGACATAGCATAGAGGGGTTATACTAGGTCAAGGGTGGTGGGAGGAAAAGCTAAAGCATGCATATAGAGAGCAGCAGAAACCAAAGAGTTGGCCAAGTTGCTTCAGTGGCAGAGCCCAAATTCCACCACCTCCAAGTACCAAGGTCCCGAGAGCTATCTTGCCTCCAGCTCTGATCTCCGGGTGGACTAACCATACTGCGGTTTCTGAGAAGAGAACTTCTCCTGCATTGTCCCTTGTTTCTTGCAATAACCCCAGCCCCTGTCTACATGACCCAGCCATCATGGGTCACGGTTCCTTGTAACTCAAGGTTACACATTCGCTGCTCCCACCTGTGCCTGGGTACTGACATGGAGCATCGCCAAGGGGTCATGTTACTTACTGGCCGCTGTAGCTTCCCCACGGTGCTCGCTATGCCCCTTCAACATGGACCAGCCACTCAGGGAAGCTGTTCTCCCAGGACTTGCTCTCCAACAAGGATGCCTGAAGGATTCAAGGTAAAAACAAACAAATAAAAACACTTATAGATCACGTGCCCTGGAAAGACGTGATGGTTCTGGCTGCATCTGCTCATTGACACCTAAATGTGAAATCCACCCTCTGCTCTGTAACTTCTGGTTTCGAAGTGATTCAGGGGTGGGAGATACCCCAGGTCCTCTCCCAACTTCGAGGGAAAGTGATGCCAGAACAATCTGAGTGACACATGGTTCCTTCTATTATTCCTCAGCCTCTGGTTGGCCTGCAAGACAGCAAGGCTTTGGGGGCCATCAGAGCCATGAGATGAGAAGAGGATGAGCATTTACGAGCTCTGCCCCACCCTGGTATCTGCAGGGAAAAGGAGGCCAACAGTTCACCTCCTGAGGATCAAGAATAAAGAGCACTTGAACTACTGCAGATGTGTCTGAAGTTCAGGGCAGGGCTGGGAGGCAGCCCCAAGGTCACTGGGTCATTCTCACTGCTTTCACATAGGGCTGTTCCAAGTCCTTGACCACAGAGGAGACTTTCAATCCCTAAACGCATGAAGGGATTTACATTCCTCACCCGTGTATCACACTGATGAGTAACACCTGTGGATACACCCGGTGAATTCGTGGTCTTTCTAGCGCTAATGCCTTACTGAATATGCTCATTCACGGGGAGCTGGTTATCCCAGACCATTTGAACCCATAATTCCCCAGCTCGCCTTGTGCCCACATGTTATGGCTGCTGCCAGGAGAATGGTTTCCTGTCCATCTTTCTGACTGCTGGTGGTGATGATGTGGTTATCCGAGTCAGGACGACTCCCTGCCATCCAGACAGGGCTAACTCCGGGCAGTGAGAGTGGGTTACTTGGTCAGCCTGGCACACCAAGGTCTCAGCTGGGCCCCTGAATCATCGCTGAGCATGTCGAGAACTCTGCCCCACACTCCTCTGCAGGCATGACTCATGTGGCAGCTTCCCCGGAGAACGCCCACAGCTGCAGGTACCGTTCACAGGCTGGTGGCCGCCTCCACATAGACAAGCAAAGAAAGCCAGTCTCTAAGCTTGCCGAGCTCTGCTTAAAGATTCAGGGCCTTGTGCTCAGAGCCACAAGCAGGCTGCTGCTACATGCACACCTCTCTCCCCTGGGTTTCTGGTTTCTGCCATGAAAACGTAGTGTGGTGAGCCTACCTGGCGTCCCTTCCACACAGGTAAAAGCCAGTCTTAGAAAATGCAGTGCCTGATGGGAGAGAAAAAAAGGGGGGGGGAGGGCAAGAGAATTATATAAAATAGCATTCTTCAGGCCAGACCTTGGGTTCCTGGGCCCAGCCTCAGAGATTCTGTTTCAGGGTGTCTGATACGGGTCTATGCTACTGTCCTATTTTTAACGCATCTCATAAGATTCTGACAGGTTTGGGAAACATTCTTCAGGTGTACACACACACACACACACACACACACACACATGATTAGGTTATATATAGGTATGACTATATAGGTATAACCTTGGTGTCAATAAATACTCTGGGGTGGAAATGGTCTTGTGTAGGAAGACCAGGTATCTGACATTAGCTAATAAAATGATCGTGAGTAAATCACATCTCTTCCCCAAGCCTCATCTGGAAAATAAATAGTTTGGATTAAATTCTCTCCAAGATCTTTCCAGCTCCAAAGACCATTGATGCTGTGGATGCTATAAATCTCTCACTGCCCTCAGACTTTTTCCTTTCAGATAAGTAGTTATTATTGAAAAGAACCATACAATTGGGTCAACCCAGAAGGATATTTTCAATATCTTCCTTCCACGTAGGTGACTAATAGTTAGAAGTATAGGTGAAGAGAGTAGGCAGTGGGAGTATAAGTCAAAGAGGATGAACCAGGGGCTTCCCTGGTGGCGCAGTGGTTGAGAGTCCGCCTGCCAATGCAGGGGACGCGGGTTCGTGCCCCGGTCTGGGAAGATCCCACATGCCGCGGAGCGGCTGGGCCCGTGAGCCATGGCCGCTGAGCCTGTGCGTCCGGAGCCTGTGCTCCGCAGCAGGAGAGGCCGCAGCAGTGAGAGGCCCGCGTAGCACCAAAAAAAAAAAAAAAAAAGAGGATGAACCAGCTGAGGTGTAATTGAAACCTTCCCCATCAGCAAACTGTAAACAGAGAAACTCCCAGTTGTGCATTGTGGGAGCTGCCACAGGGGAGGGAGTCAATGCTGGGAGAAGGAGCTGACCAGCAAGAAAGTGTTGGGAAAACATGAGAGTTGGGAGTAGAAACAAGATGGCGGCCACCAGTGAAAGGAGTCCAGCTCTCTTCCCCTGCTGAACCCAGAAGGGAATTCAGGCATTCGGGTGCTTCAGGTAAAGATCAAGTGAGAGAAGCAAAAATTACCTGATAACTTATGGATTTCAACAAAGCAGGAAGCAAGAAGCCTGAGGCCACAAAAGAAGAGGTGATATTTCACGTGAGTGAATCTGAAAGAATTTTCTTAGCCTCCATCAGGAGTTGGTCATAGCTGCCTGAGAAGGTCTAGCCCTAGTGAATACTTAAGTATTTACTCAAAAGCAGATACTTCTAGTCTGGGAGCTTGAGGAAGACAGAAGTGGGTGTATTTGTAAGACTCCCAGGATGGTAAGGAAGCAGAACACAAACCAAGTCCACTTTAAGGTCTTGAATGAATAAAGTCTCAGCAGTTGTGGGTTGAGGCACATGGATTTGTAAATAGAAGTCATAATTCATAGTGATTATATGCAGACAGACCAAATAACGTTTAATGGCTATTACACAGTATTTTCTGTAAAGCAAATTTCTTCATGTAAATCCAAGGTGCTTAGTTCATACGAGATATTCTGAAGAGCACTGAGAAAATGAAACAGGCCACAGGATAATATTCGACCAAAAAAATTATCACGGGGACATTTTTTAAAAGGAAGTGCTGCTACCAATTGGGAATCGAAACTTTTTCAGAGTCCCTCCATCTTGATAGGAAAACTAAAACATGGACAAAATGCCACAGAAACTTACAAATCTCAGAGGAGACAGACGACCTCTCTCCAGCTCTAGGAGACTAACCATCCCATGAAGTAATCAGTACTCTCCATCCCAACTTACGTACTTTCCATAAAAAAATATCACCTCCTTTGGGGACAATATCTATATGTTTCCCTTATATAATAGGCTTACCCTTCTTTGTCTGAAGTTTTTGTAAGTCTCTGAAATTCCGAAGACATTAGCAAGGGTCATTATTTAATATTTCTGAAACTGTCATATCTCTCTTCTGCGTTTCATGACTCAGTTCTTTGAATTTCCAATATCCAACTTGACCACCATCAGCTTCTTTATCCTCTTGCCATCTGGCTTCTGGACTCATGGAAACCATCCGTGACCCCCTCCTAATCAAATTCAATGGCACTGCTGGGTCCCCACCCTTAGCATCACTTGTTATATCCTCTCTTGGCTGCATCCCTTCCTTAATTCTCTTTCTTGCCTTGGCTTAAGAGATAACTGCTCCTTTTCCTCATCTATCTGCTCCCTCATTCTTTCTCTGTCGGTGAGTTCAAAGTCCAGTGACAACAGGGATCAGAGAGGCACATAAGTGATGGAGGCAAGCCAGGGATGAACTAGAGCTAAGGGTGTATTCAACGGAAGGGGTGGCCATTACTCAGCTCTGACCAGTGACTGCACTCAGGGAAAGGAGGCTCAGTGCTGTGGAGGGTTGTTCGAATTTTTCAGGGAATCTAGGAATCTGGATTTTTATGGGGAGTCTCCATCTTTTTAAATGTGAGAAATGAATTCAAAAATTTTTCTTACATATACATGTGAACCAAACCAGGCACATTGGAAGGGCCGGGATCAGCCTGCAAGCTGTGTGTCTGCCACCTCTGCCCCACGCCATTTGCTCTATTCCACCACATCGAGTACACGGGCTCCTGTGGCCAAAAAGGTCATGTGTGAAGTTGGGAGTAAACCAAGACCATGGATAGAGTTGCTCAGTAGGAAATAGAGACGTGCTCTTGTTTTGTGCTAAGGAATACCTTGTAGAAGTTTCCTCGAGGGTGCTGGAGAAACAGAAAGGGAATTCAGGAGAGACAAATAGAAGCATCCTGAATTGTGAGAGTCTTCACTGAGCTTTGCTGGCTGCAAAGGACAAAGGTGTACGTGGGCTCCCAATAGTATTGGAAGCAGAGCACAGGCACATTTGGAATCCAAGGCAGTTCTAGCAGCCTGGTTATCCATCTAGCAACCAGCAGCAGGATATCAGCGATCTCCCTCTGGTGTTCCCCCTTTACCAAGCCTCAGTTATGATCAGATTCTAGTTTCGTTGTGCACGTCCCTTCTTGGGTCCTCCTGCCCAGCTAGTGGATGCTTGCCTACACTTCAGATTCAGTTCTCTCTGAGAAGAATTCTGTTTGGCCTGGTTAATCATTTTCTGACCTTCTTTGAGCACTGATTTTGTGCCAGTCTACCTCATAGGCTGCAAGCCAGGTAGAAATTTGATTCCTTTGAGTCTCTGCCTTCAGGTCAATTGCCCTTAACCCGCAGGTCATTCAGTTTCCATGGGTGGGGGAGATTGTTGGTGAGTTCAGAGCGTGATCTGCCAGCCACAGCTCTTTTACCAGGAGTCGGGGTGAGGCAGGCAGCTGAGATGTGAAAGACTCGTCTCATCAGTGACTCTGGGATGGCATTAGGAGTTATTGAAACTTCCACTACTTGACTAGGGAAGGAGTTTCCAAGGAAAAAAGAAACCCAGTAAGATTTATACCATGATTTGTAGAAAAGAGAAAAACTGTTCTGACCTAGTCAGCTCAGGAGACAAGGGCATCAATTATAACAGCGAAAGGAAAAGAAATCTAAGCAGCCTGCCATTTTTATTAGAGGACTAAATTAACACCTAAGTTTTAGCATCTAAAGTACTGACTCACTGAGAACATTAAAAGGTCAGAGAGATGGAAGTCAAAATGTCAGACTGATGGATAAAGCTCTGCAGAAATGGCTCAGACCAGTCGACAAATGGGCTTCGCTCTGGAAATAGGCAGATCTACCTACCTCATTACAAAACCAACTGGAATCACCCATGACCACTCACTCGCCCCAACAAACTTTTTTTTTTTTTTTTTTTTTCGGTATGTGGGCCTCTCACTGTTGTGGCCTCTCCCGTTGCGGAGCACAGGCTCCAGACGCACAGGCCGAGCGGCCATGGCTCACGGGCTTAGCCGCTCCGCGGCATGTGGGATCTTCCCAGACCGGGGCACGAACCTGTTTCCCCTGCATCGGCAGGCGGACGCTCAACCACTGCGCCACCAGGGAAGCCCCAACAAACTTTTTGACAAGCAGGCTGTGAGCAGGGCGTGGCCCATGATGAGGTAGATGTATGTAACAGAGTTGCTTTTCTCCAACTTGCCAGATAAATTCCGGCTCTCCTCCCTTTGGTGAAGACTGAAACAAAAGGACAGATGTTTTTACTTTATTGTTAAGGTAAGAATGCAGAAGAAGGGGGGTAGAGCCCCCTAAGAATTGTCACGTCAGTGTTCTGTGCATTGCTTTACAAATTCAATGAAATAATAAAATTACTTATTTAATCAACAGTTTTTGAGCACTCACTATAAGCAAGCAGACCAGGTCCTTGCCCTCATGGAGCTTACCATCGACAGGAAGGCAGGTATTAATCATATCACCAGAAATAGATTTACATTTAGACACTTGGATAAGTGCTTTGAAGGAAAAGTACCTGGTCCTTGCAGAACAGTAATAAAGCCAGCTAACCTAGCATGGAGGTGATCAGACGGCCAGAAAAGGCTCCCAGGAGGAGAGATGTTTGTGCTGAGATCTGAAGGCAAAGATGGGAAGGGAGACCGCCAGGTGGAGTGTGTAAAGACCCCGGGGCTGGAAAGGAGAATGTCACCTCGAAGAACTACAGGGAAACAGTTTGGTTGGAGTCGTGAGCAATGGGAATGTGTTGGTTATGCAGGTACTGAAATGCCCCCTTTCTCCTCCAAAACTGTTAGAGAAATTCACATGAAGGAAACATGGCAACTAACAAAGACTTTAAAATAGTCAGGCAGGCTGGCTTCTCAGAAACAACTAGTTTTTTTTTTAAATAGTTACAAAAATAGGTGCTTTGATAAAAGAAGGGAAGAGCTTCAAAAGGCGGGGAGTGATCCTCAGCACTAAGTACCACTGAGAAGTCAGCTAAGGAGAGAATCGCAGACTCCTAGATAGAGAGCCGGGATCACCACGGGTCATCGTGGCAAAAACCATGTCAGTGGACCAATGGGGCTGAAGAAACGGAAGCAGCTGTTCAGCAGAGAAGAGAGGTGGGGTATCAGCTGGAGGGCGAAGCAAAGTCAGAGGACTTGTATTTTCAGATTCCTATAAAGCGCTTAGCAGTTTGGGACCCATTCAAATATTCAGTTAAATAACCTCTTTTCTTATTTATTTATTTTTTTTCTTTTTCAGAGAGTAAGTTCTCCTTCAGTATAGGAAAGGAATGGATTCTCTGTGCAAAGGGATCTTGGTTTCCTGGTCGCCAGTAGGACTAAGAGAAGTTGCTAGCCTTTGACTGCATCTACTAAGCTGCCCATTAGGCAAAAGTGTGTTTTGTGCCTATCCCTCAAGGCCCCCCGTTGCACTACAGGACAATCGTCTGTGTGCTAACATCTCTGAACTCAAGGAGTGCTTGTTGAGCTTTCTGATGTGCTAGGTGCTGAAGGCAAAGCAATGAAGAAAACCCAGTGCTTGAATTTAAGGAGCTCACAGAATGCCAGGAAAACAGACCTGAAAACAGATATTTAGAAAACAATGTTGTAAGTGTACAATAAAAGGATAACCAAAGACAGCGTTAGTACAAAGGGACATAATATTTAATCTGGGTCTTAAAGAAGGAATAGAAGGTTGACTGTCTCCAGAAGGGTGAGAAAACATTCAAAACAGAGGGGCTTATATAAACAGGATGTTGATTCCCTTTTTGAAGTTATCTCAACTCTGCCCCTAATTTTTTTTTTTTTTTTTACATTCTCCAATCTGGTCCTTCCTTGAAATGAAGAACATGAATTTTTTTTTTTTTTTTTTGCGGTACGCGGGCCTCTCACTGTTGTGGCCTCTCCCGCTGCAGGGCACAGGCTCCGGACGCGCAGGCTCAGCGGCCATGGCTCACGGGCCCAGCCGCTCCGCGGCATATGGGATCCTCCCAGACTGGGGCACGAACCCGTATCCCCTGCATCGGCAGGCGGACTCTCAACCACTGCACCACCAGGGAAGCCCAAGAACATGAATTTTTAAGCGATGTAGCCACTGAACACACAGAAGCCAACTGGTCAACATAATTAATAATCCCATTTCCATACTCCTATAAGCACCTTCCTTGCAATGCTCAGGGTAAATTCTAATGCACTGAAATAGTAAAATGAAAAATTTTAAACACATGACCCCCTCAAGGTTCTCACATTTTAAAGAGGACACACAAACACAGGCACAGTAAATCTCTAAATAGAAGCTCACTTTACAAAACCTTCTTATATGTTTTTCAATTCCTTGCACTAAATTTGCGAGGATGGTGGGTGGGTTTAGGCAGAGAAGGAATGAGAGCTGGGAGAGGACAAATAACTGTGGCTGATTAGGGCAATAAGCTGCGTGTCAAAGCATTTACTCGAGAAAGATTCGGGCCTCAGGTGAGAACTTTTTTGCGAATCTAAGTAATTTTTCCTCACACAATAAAACTTAAACATGGAAACAAAGTTAAAAACGCAGGTCTAGGGCTTCCCTAGTGGCGCAGTGGTTGAGAATCTGCCTGCCGATGCAGGGGACATGGGTTCGAGCCCTGGTCTGGGAGGATCCCACATGCCGTGGAGCAACTAGGCCCGTGAGCCATGGCCGCTGAGCCTGCGCGGAGCCTGTGCTCCGTAACAAGAGAGGCCGCGACAGTGAGAGGCCTGTGCACCGCGATGAAGAGTGGCTCCCGCTCGCCATAACTAGAGAAAGCCCTCGCACAGAAGCGAAGACCCAACACAGCCAAAAATAAATTAATTAATTAATAAACTCCTACCCCCAACATCTTCTTAGAAAATTTTTTTTTTCATTTAAAAAAAACACAAAAAAATGCAGGTCTAATGACCAAGTTATCTGGATGAGAGGTCAAATTTCCTGCATGGAAAAACTTAGAGACTGACTCCAAAAGTTGACTTCTTGAAATTCTAAGCACCAAACTGTGCTCTCCCTAATCACACCCGGGCTCTGCTATAGAGACCACTCTGGCCTCAAGGGCAAGGATGATTCCTAGATCAGGACAGGTGGGGCTGAAGAGCAATCTAAGGATGGGAATGGACCCAGGGAGAGGACCTGCCCATTTCTATCACCACCTGAATCTTCTGGAATGTTCCCAGGCACCTGGGAGCATTTCCCTGGGGTGTCCCAGCAGGTTCAGTGATGGTGCCACCAGCCCCCTCCTGGCTGCCCATGAGCAAATGGATCCTTGGGCTGAAACACGAAGCAGTCATTTTTAGCACCCAGGGAAGGTAACGGGATCAGAGCTTGCAGGGATACATTACCCTTTCTGCACTCACAGAGCTGATATTTATTGCAGGATGTGAATGGCATCCTGCCAGGGCAAGGTTCTTAACTCCTCCTCCTGTCACGGCTCTCAAACTTTTAGTCATCAGAGTCATCTGGAAAGCCTGTTAAAACCCAGATTACTGGTCCTCAGACCCAGAGTTTCTTATTTAGGGCCAAAGGATTTACCTCTCCAACAAGCTCCCAGCAATGCTGAGGCTGATGGTCTGGGGACCCCACTTAAGAAGGTCCCAGGGGATCCTTGCTTATCCTGAAATTCCATGCATAATCTATGCGTATGAACCTGTGTGTTTTTGTCCTTGAATGTGCTTCATAGCTTTCATCAGAATCTCTGAGTGAATCAAACCACAACAAACAAAAGCCATTAACTTTAAGAACATTTACTAATGCAAAATACGCAGAGAAATGCTGACCCCAAAGAGATAAGGATGTGCCATGGTATAGGAAGTGTAAACCCACTGGACAGAGCAAAGTCAGTTCCACAATAAGTGTTCAGAGTTGCTGAGTGAGAGCTGGGTAATGGTTGATAGGCACAACTGAAATAGAGAGATTTGGATAGGAATTAATATTCTCACCTTACAGGAATTTATTTTTAATTATAGATAATTATGCTGAATTACAACACGATGATTTGAAGAATTATGCTAATTTGGGAGTAATGAATTAGCATGAATTACTGATGCAATCTTTAAAAATGAAACCTATCAATCAACACTGGATCAGCAACAGACAAAAGGCTATGATCTGGGCTTCCCTGGTGGCGCAGTGGTTGAGAGTCTGCCTGCCGACGCAGGGGACGCGGGTTCATGCCCCGGTCCGGGAAGATCCCACATGCCGCGGAGTGGCTGGGCCTGTGAGCCATGGCCGCTGGGCCTGTGCGTCCAGAGCCTGTGCTCCGCAACGGGAGAGGCCACAACAGTGAGAGGCCCGTGTACCGCAAAAAAAAAAAAAAAAAAAAAAAAAAAAAGGCTATGATCTGACATTATTATTGTACAGTATTATAGTTAAAACCGGCCTTCAACCTAGCCTTTAAGAGCCCCCATGGAGCAACGAGGTGCCGATACCTGTGTCTCCCTGTGGAGCCAAGTGAAGGTCTATATCCCTTCAGGTTGCCCTCCCCATTGGCTGGCTCTCAGACCCCTTGTTTTTAGAGGTAGTGGAACACAACACCTTGTGTTCAGTCAGACCTTGCTTCAAATCCCAGCTCTGACCTTTACTAGTTATATGACCTTGAGAAAGTTACTTCCACCTCTCTGAGCCCCAGTTGCCTCATCTGTAAAATGGGAATGAGAGCCTACCACACAAGGCTCTTCTGATGATTAAACGATATGATATGTAAAATCTCTGACAGTGAAAATTCAACAGATGGTCATGGAGATCAGGTCTTGCCTTGGACCAGTGTTGGTAGCAGAATCACATATGGCTGTTATGCTTAGAAACTAGCACCTAGCCTTCCAACGAGCCCTTCCAGACCCAGTTGTGTTTAACAGGACATAGCTGTCTGCCTAGTTTTCATATAACTAACATTTCATGAGGGTTGTGGCTCACAGTCAAAGGATGGTTCCTGAGCTTGCAGGTGAAGTAAGGTCCTTTAGTCAGTGGGAGAAAGTGCTGGGCTTGCTGACTAAACGTCTGCCCGATGTGTATTCTCTCTCCTGAATCTGAGAGACCACAGACTGAAGACAACAAAGGAGGGTGAGCAGAGGGGAGAAGTCGATTACAAATGTCTCCCACGCAGTGACTGCTAATTTCTATAGCAAGAAAGCTGACGACTGGCTACCTTACTCAAAGTGAAAACACCTCATGAAGAAGGGGAAAAAACCCAGTATTAAGCACCATCTATGAGTCAGTTTTGCTTGCATATGATTACATAATGCCCTTTTCAGAGAGGAACAAAACAGAAAAATATTGCCCAAGTTCATAGAGCCCGTAACTGGTAGAGTCTGGATTAAAACTCAGATCTGTCTTACTCCAAATGTCACATGCTTTCAGTTAAATCATACTGTCTTTACCAAGATAATTGACTTCTACTTCATAGCACTGCTATTTTAAATAGAAGAAAAAAAAAGATGGTAGGTATAGAAGCGGAAAAAAACAGAATGCACCTACAATAACTGCAAGTAAGTCAAGAAGAAAGCACCTCCCTCACATAACCAGAACAAAAATTAATGACCAAACACACAAAAGCACTTGACACAAAATACTTAATCTATCTCAGGCTATAAGACCTTTATCTCATCTGGAAGGCCAAGAGTTAACCAGGCTAAATGGCAAAGGCAAAGAGGTCAAAGGCCTGTTGAGGGCAGCAGAGAGTCAGAGCTTGATGAGCACCATGGGCCATGGAACTCCGGGCAGAGGTGGAAGCCAACAAAAAGCCTTGCCCGGAGAGACTTTATTGATAACGGAGAATCAATCTGGCTCTGTGCAAAGAGGTCAACCAAGGTTAGGGTAAACCTGGAGATGGGTCTTTGCATTTGGGTCCAGACAGGCATTTGCATTCCGGTCAGGGTGGCAAGAGGGGCTTAAGCAGTGAACAAACTGCCCTAGCAGTGAGTTCAAAGACCATGGATTGCTGATAGAGCTAGAGCCCTCGTGGTGTACACCTTGGGCATGAACATGCTCCACTCTGACGGGTGGGTTGGGCTTAGCTTGTATTCCCTCATAGCGAGAATATAGAGCTGGGTGGGCACTGTCCTATGAGGTTACTTGACTGGCCCCAGAAAGCATATGAGTTTGTGGCTCTTGATTTGAAATGGACGTTACCCCAGGAGATAGCTTTGAACTTGACAACACCCATCACTGAAATTTTAGATGTCATAGAACATGAGTGGAATTCAGAGCCTGCACAACAGAATGGGTCAATCACAGAGAAAATGTGACACACACACACACACAAAAAGAATAAAGACAATGTCCACGCTCTCACTCATACCTTAAATTTAAGGAGTACCTACCATAGGTTTGATCCTATAATCAGTCTAGTGAATGCAAGGATACATATGGCATGATCACTGCCCTCCAAAGGGCTGTGCAGTAGTGTAATTGGGGAAATGGGATCTGTATGTAAGAAGGTTTGTAATGTTGCCTTGGCATCTGTTGAATGCCAAGTAAGAGTGTCAACAATAAGGGATAGAGTTATGCTGAAGTTCAGTGTGGTCTGAGATGGCTTAGGCTGACTTCACAAAGAAGTAGAACATTAACTGGATCTTGGATAAAAGTTAGGCTTAGGTGGTTAGAACAATAGAAAGGAGGGTGTTCCAAAATGGGAAACTGCATGAGCTAAAGAGAGGTGGGAGGAAGGTATGGGGCAAGGTTAGGGACCGTGAAGAGATCAGTCTGTCCAAAGTGGTGAATTCATGTGGAAAGAGGAACATGCATCCAGGGATTTTAAGAAGAATCTCACTTTCAAATTTGTAAGACCATGTATGATTTTATATGGGAAAATATGGTTATCATATGCCACCACCCACTAAACCCTGACAAAGCCCTTGAAGCCAGGAAAGTAAGTCGTGTAAATTTGTAGATAATGCTTTCATTGTGTCTCTACCATAGTAGTTGGAACTCGGTGGGCTCAATGAACCAATACAATTTGTTCTCTGTACTTCGAGGGTTGTGTTCCTAACGAATATTTAGTTATCCAAAATCATATTAGGGCCTTAGGCTAAGTTTTCAGATGTGCAATTCCAAAGTTATTTTTTTCCTTTTGGAATTTAAAATATATGTATAAGAGCATAGCTTAAAAAATTAAACATCATTGAGAAAATCCATCTACCTAGCTTAAGTGCGGTATTTCTTTTCCCCTTACCGTGTAAGGGCAGATTTCTCATATTTTCTTATCATTCACTGAGGGGCAAATAAATCACACAGCTTTTCCAAGCAGCTGTGTGGGGCACACTTGAGCATTGTTTTTACCTTAAGGATAGATGATTACTGGATGGTTTTAGAAGACAATTGTGTATAACTAATAACAGTAGATGTAACTCATTCTTCTTCATTGATCCCATCGTATGCAAGTCTTGTTGTAAGAGCTCTACTGTAACATAGAGAACAGAGTTGTGGTTGCCAAGGAGGAGGAGGGTGGAAATAAGATGGGTTGGAAGCTTGGAATTAGCAGATGTAAACTACTATATATAGAATAAATAAACAACAAGGCCCTACTGTATAGCACAGGGAACTATATTCAATATCTTGTGATAAACCATAATGGAAAAGAATATGAAAAAGACTGTATATATATGTATAACTGAATCACTTTGCTGTACAGTAGAAATTAATACAACATTGTAAATCAACTATACATCAATAAAATAAAAATTTCTTTAAAAAGCTCTGCTGTAGAAGAAATACCTGTGTTTGTGACTAAATACAAGAATGAATGAATGAATACACGCAGAACTGTTGATGACCACATTTAAGATGTTTCTCAAAGTGTAGGCAGTGAACCTCCTGTATCAAAATCAGCCAGAATGCTGATCTAAAATGCAGAGTTCTCCAAGGTAAGGCTCAGAGATACATATTTTAACAAATTCCTGGGTGATTCTCACAGCTCTGAAAGCTAGAATCTTTGCTGTAGAGTAGGGAGGGAGCAGACTTGGGAAGACATGGAAGCTGAGCTAAATAGTATCTGAGTAGACCCTGATTGTAGGAGGAGAGGCCAGGAGAGAAAACCCCAGTTATTCTCCTGAGGCTCCTGCAGGCAGAAGTACTCTGAATGTACGCTATGAGGGGGTGATTTGCACAACTATATTTCAGCTTTAAAAATTAAGAATAAATTTAAGAAAAGAACTAAAAAAAAAAAAGAAATAGAAAAACAGTGTTCAGTATATGACACTGAGACCTGCCTCCTGAGAATCAGACAAGTGAGGTGTCACATAACTGCGCAGATGGTGACTGCTCCCAGGACAGTGTTGCTGCCTTAGGGTTTCCATAGCCCTTAGCATCCTTCCAAGAATGGACCAACACAGCCTGGTGGTATGGGAGAAGCTCCCCAGAGCAAGACAGAATCCCACAAGGGCAGGACATAGCAGCCAAAGACTGGATCCTAGGGGAGGAATAAATGGCTTGAATAAGTGATTTGCACTTCTATCTGTAGGTGACAAGGATCTCAGGACATTTGGTTTTTAAGACGAGAGCTGATATAGGCAAAAGGGTACTTGAGAAGATGAATCTGAGAAACATGTACAGATTGGAGGGGACAGAAATCACAGGCAGGGAATTCAGTAAGAAGATCACTGCTAGGGTTTACCTCTTCTAGTTGGCCCCTTTCTTTTGACCGTTTTCATATTTCTTGCCATCCCTGATTATTTCCGACTGACCCTGTAAAGTGTAGAGATTCTGCCTTATCACTCTTTGCGTTTCCCATTATGTAGGGCACTGAACTGAACTGAGCCATCTCACTCTTCTAGTAATGAAAATATATTTGATTTTTAATTCAACGCAAATCATAGTTATCAGCGTTTTATTTTTCTATTCTTTCAACAAATATTTATTGGATACATATTTCGCGCTAGACCCTGGACTAAACACGGGGAAGAGAACGGTGAGAGATGTTACCTGTCGTGATGGGCACTGCTCTCCACTGGGAGACAGACACAGAAGGCAAAGAGGGTGCCAGGGCATTTCAGGTGAAAATAACACAAGGAAAGAAGCAGAGGTCCCAGAGAGAACTGTCTCCTCCATGGAGGTAAATTCATGGTCACATGAGGTGGGGGGCAGTGGCAGTGAAGGAAAGGCATGACCTTGAATGCCCTGTAAAGGAGTTTGAAATTTAACCTACAGACACGAGGGAGCCACTGAAGGCTTTGAAGCAGGTGAGTTCATTGACAAGATCTGAGTTTTAGAAAATAAAGTTTCTAACAAAGCACAGCATGAACTGGCAAAGGTAGACTCTTGAGACAGGTATACTTTTCCTTGGAGCGTCACTGCCATAGTCCAGGTGAAAGATGATGAAGCTCCAAATCAAGGCGCTGATCTGAAGAGGCCCAAAGGCCCAGAGGACATAAAAATCTATAAGGCTAGAGAAGGAGCTGAAAAATGTCCCTGCCCTGATGACCACATGGACCAGAGAATGCCGTTAATTACACACACCGCAAGGAGGAAGGATCTGTATGAAGCAGGCTGACACATTCGGTTCTAACTCATGCATCACACTGCAGTTAGAGCATCCCATTGAACTCACCGACTTGGCTACAGCCCTCTGCTGCTCTGAGACTCTCCCGTGGACCAATCTTACTCAACGGCATCAAGTACCAACTCATTACCTCCTAATCCAACCAACATTCATTGGATGCCTTCTTTGTGAAAGTCATGGCAGTAGGTGATTTCAGGGAAGGGTAGATACATGGTGAATTAAGATGTAGCTCCTGCCTTTCTGAAGCCCACAAGCTAAGAGTCATTAATGTATTCATGTTTCCCATGAGCCAGACCGTGGGCTGAGCACGTGATACACCAGGTGAATCAGTTATGGTGCCAGCAAATCCACATAGGGAGGCGAATCACGTGTTGACGTGGCTCTAAGACTAAAAATGACTCTTCTAACTCACAAGTGCAAATGTTAGTTCAATCAGACCATTTTATTTTTCTCATTTATTGTGTTTAGAGAGGGGAAATTTATCATTTTAAGCATAAAATGTCGCCCTTATCTATTTTACGTGGAGAGATGACACGTAACTATTTTATTTGAAAAAAACATTCTACCGTTCAAAAGTGAAACGTAGCCTGACAGTTTAGTAACCAGTAGACTAAAACCTGGAGCTTCCCCATCACCCTGGACAACAACAAAGGGCTGATATGTCACTTGCCACTATGACAGAACCACCGTACAATTTCCATACAATTCTGGGACTCAACCCCGGCTTCGGACAGCCTGGTCCAGGCATAATAGGAGTGTCCACAGGATGCAAGCACAGCTGCTTAATTCAGTTTTAAAAATTTAATCACCCAAATTTTTTTTTCCCCTCCAAGACACCAGCCAAGTGTTGGACTGATTTTTTTCCAGAGAATTTATTGGTTCACATCATGTAGATAAGAACTCTGTGTCCAAAGAACTTGGAGTTTCAAAGCGATGTGATGATGTAATGAGACATTTGACCAAATTCCATCCTGGAGTTGACGATCCCACCCAAACGGAGAGGAGTGCCTGCTTCTGGTTTGAACTAGTTCTCGAGGCAGCGGAGCCTGGTACAAACATCCCTGGACCAGGGATGTGGCTCTTGGGATTTTTTTCCTTTCTCTGCTATTAACCAGCTGGGCTAACTCTCATAGGTTTCCTCAGCTATTAGTGAACTCTTTGAACCAGTTGATTTCAGTGGCTCCATTCAGCTTTTGAAATTTGACAATCCCAAGAAACGTCTCTTAAAGAACTCTTCTCCAACTTTGCCATTCCAAATAATCAGATCTGGTCCCGCTGAAATTTCCTGTTCTCAGTAATTACAATTAAGTGGCAGAAATCTATGGCATAAAAAATCAATCATAGAGCAGTAAGGATGATCAAATTGAACCAGATGGTGACAAGATGAACGAACAGGAGAAACTTCTTCATTTCCAAAGCCCGGTTTCAAGAGTTTGCAGGCTCCTTGAACTTGGGTGATTACCGCAAGTCATTAGTCGTTTCTGCAAGCAGGGCTCAGCCTTAGGCTCGGCCTGGCTTTGAAAGGCTCCAGGCTGGTCTGAAATTTCATCTGGAGCCTGATCAGAAATATACTGTGGATGGTAGTGAGATCTACCTCTTTCTGTGTTTGAGGACAAAGAGCCTTCTCACAACTGGGTAGGAAGAAGGCTTCCAAATGCAGATGGAGCAAGTCAGGGCGAGAGTATCTGTCCTGTCTGCTGCCAAGCTAAGAGGGAGGATATTAGAAAGAAAGAAAGAGAAAGGAAGGAAGGAAGGAAGGAACAAAAGAAAGAAAGGAAAGGAAAGGAAAGGAAAGAAAAGAAAAACCTGCTAAAGGTCTCCTGCTGTTTGACTGTGCCTTACCCTGGCTAGGAAGGAGGAGAGTTTCATTAAGCTCTTCCCTTTGTGTCTGCGTATCTTAGGGGGTAACTTGTCAACTCAGAAACTTTGGGTTAGAATGTGCTTTGTAAGCAGATCTGGGTGTTTGAAATCCTGGTGGAGTCTGGTCTCTGTCCTTCCTGTGTTTATCCTTAAATCCTCATTGGCCTCCCTTCTCTTTTTATTTGTAGTGGATTCAGGTCAATGGCTCAGGATCGAATTCTTTTAAAATTTGAGAGTAATTTCAGAGGAAAGAGAGAACCTTCGAGATTCTCTAAAATTTGCTTGTAGGAAGACAGACACGTTCTGTCCTCCAGACTATGGATATTTGTGATTTTGCTTTACAAACTGGGTTTATTCCTTCTGACCTCTCACTCCAGCATGCTGGCCCCCTTGGGAATGGGAGAGGGGCCTTAGATCCCTGATAGAGACCTGACCCATACCTACATTTTCACCAAGGCTTTGGCCCACATGAAACTGTAGGGAATGGTCTAATAAGGCACGTGAGGGTTTAACCAAACTCAAACAAATGATTAACTACAATGTGAGGAGAAAAACAATAACAGGAACCAACAATGGTACGAACACAGATGAATCATATGTCAAGCCTTGCTGATTGACGTCAGACGGGCTGCAAACGGTGTCTGACAAGTTAAGGACAAGGTGACCTCCAGGGTCAGATGCTCCTGCTTCTTTAGACTATTTTCCTTTTCCAGGTACCATCTCTAAAGGTGCACAAACACATAGCAGAGGGGATTTTAGCAGGTTAGGGACCAAATTTCAGAAATGCTGCCCTAAAGAGATTTAGATTATCTGAATTTATTCTAAAGAAAAAAAAAAACTCTAACAATTTCAAGACTTCAAAACAAAAATTTATATTTATACTCTATCTGATCACCTTCCCCAAAACATTTTTTACTATTTCTACTCTGCTCTGTCCCTATCACTCTTCCCTTTTTTTTCTTATGACACTTATTACCACCTGACATGCCATAGACTTGTCTATGTCTGTCCCCCACCCCACTAGAATGTAAACTTTTTAAGAATAGGGACTTTTTTTTTTTTTGGCTGCGTGGCATGCAGTATCTTAGGTCCCCAGCCAGGGATTGAACCTGTGCCCTCTGTAGTGGAAGAGCGGAGGCCTAACCACTGGACCGCCAGGAAAGTCCCCAAGAACAGGGACGGACTTTTTTTTTTGTGGTACGCGAGCCTCTCACTGTTGTGGCCTCTCCCGTTGCAGAGCACAGGCTCCGGACGCGCAGGCTCAGCGGCCATGGCTCACGGGTCCAGCCGCTCCACGGCATGTGGGATCTTCCCGGACCGGGGCAGGAACCCGTGTCCCCTGCATCGGCAGGCGGACTCTCAACCACTGCGCCACCAGGGAAGCCCAGGGACGGACTTTTTATGTTCACTGTCGTATCCCCAACATATGGATCACTGCCCAGCTCACAGAGGTATCAGTGAGTGAATGAATCTAATCAAACACCTATCTAAGGGCATTCAGTAAATGTTTGTTATGGGAATTAGTAAATAAAGGGATAATTAAGTCTAAAAAGAAGGAAGGAAGCAGATTAAGTGACCACCTATAACAAGGTTTCAATAAATGTTAGCAAACAATAATCATCCTTTTTATTATTATATACTTAAATCACCTGTCCATGATTTTAGGTGACATAGAACCAGGAGCTGGTTGGTCCAGAAAGGGGAAGCTGTAATGGCTGGGGTGACCGGCCCTCACTCCACATGGTTTCTTAGTCCCTCGTAGGCTAGCTCGGGATTTTTCTCATAAGAGCAGTCTACAGTAGGGTTCCAAGAAGGCAAGCAGAAGTACTCAAGGCCTCTTGTCCTCAAGTACTCTTGAGGCATGGGCTTGAAATCAGCACACCATCACTTGCTTCTGCTACATTTGGGTGGTCAAAGCAAGTCACAAGGCCAGCCCAGATTCCAGGGGCTGGAAAATCAACTCCACCCCCTGGCGGGAGGGGCAACAAAATCACATTGCAAAGAATGCAGAAACAGAGAGGGGTAAAGACTTAGGGTCCGTTTTGCAATCTGCCACCATGGCATGTATTTATATTCATTTGATGGATTCTTCTCCACTCATTAAGATGAAGCCTATGTAACCAATGCATGGAGTTAAAAGGATAAATGAAAAAGTATGTGTTAACTTTTATTACAACCATATAAATATACATACAAAAGGTTAGAGGAGAATATACAGATACGATGGTTGCGTAAGGAGGCAGCTATTTTTAAAAAACTATTCTGACAGCTTTACTGGAGAACGCAAACCTCACATCACATCTGCACGCAGCGTAAGCCACATTTCCTTCCTTCAATAGGATTTGGCTGAAGTACCCAGTGAATGAACAAAAGAGTTATGGAGAGAAAAAGCAAATGACCTATTTTTTTTTCCTTTTTAGACAAAATGTCCAAAATTCCACGCCAGACGATTCAATGGGCAGAAGGAATTTAGTGTGACATAGTATGCTTGTTATTTCTAGGGAAAAGGAGTTACAGCGTTTAGAGTACAAAGCAGAAAACCTTCGCCTGTTAAAGTATTTCGTGCAGGAGTGAAACCTTTCATTGTGTGACTAAATCAATGGAGATTATCTCCTCGGTCGGAATTTCCTTTTGTCTGCACGTGTCCTAGTTGGGCATCTGTTCCTGCATTCGGTTCAGTTGCTGAGTTCTCAAGTGAATGACCTGATTCAAGGTAATGCTGAATATTGGACTGAGGTTACTCTGTAGATATTGATGTCATGGCCTTTGACTCTATCTGAGTCACTGACCTCACTCAATGCCATGGGCTGACGTGAACCACCAGTGGTGTGGTCCTCACTAGCTTGGAGTTTGTGATGCTGAGGTTCTAATATTATACAAACCTGCTCTTGGGTACAATTTCTTCAGGACTGCTTGCAAGAGGACTCACCTGTGGCCTGACTGGCAAACCGTGGTGTGTCATGGGAAGTTGCATGCGGGTTTACACTAGGGATGAACCCTTACATGGGGCAAAAGGCACAGTTCTTATGGGACAGCAAAGGAAAACAGAATCAGCAATTCACAGCTGGAAGGCGACTTAGCATCTGAGGAAAATCAGGTCCAGGGGCAGCGTGCTATTTGCATGTGCTCCTGCCCTAAAATGAGTTGCAGTGAGGTTTTTCCCAACCTCCTCTCCACTGTCCTGTTGCCCGTGAGGATTCTCTGTTCTCCTGCACACAGCAGAGGGCTAGGAGTACCAGCCCTGAAACCGGCAGGAGAAGAATCACTCTACAGAGAGAGGACCACGTCTCTGCCCATTTCGCCTGCTTCCTGCTGCTCTCCAGAAGTATGACTCCAGGGAGATGTGTGAAAGCTGCCGGTCCTCCATCCTGTCGCAGCCTCTTGCCCACCCTTCCCAGATTCTTGGTTTAATCCTCTAGCCCAGGCTAGAACCTCTGTGTCCCCAAACCCTTTCCTCTCCGTTCAGAACAAAACGTGTGCTCAGAGACTCTTGCAAAGTGATGTATACCTTATTTATTTATTTATTTTTTAAAGATGATTTTGACCATTTTTAAAGTCTTTATTGAATTTGTTACAATGTTGTTTCTGTTTTATGTTTTCTTTTTTTTTTTTTTTTTTTGGCCACGAGGCACGTGGGATCTTAGCTACCCAACCAGGGATAGAACCTGCACTCCCTGAATCGGAAGGCAAAGTCTTAACCACTGGACCGCCAGGGAAGTCCCTATAGCTTCTATTTAAATCCCAAAGTGCGGACCTTCTTTGAGGGATTTGCATGGTCATGAGGATTGACCCTTAAGGAACTGCAACTCTGAGAGAGGAACCCACGGAAGGGGCACAGACACGTGCTTGGGAAGGTCTGGAGGCAACTTGAAGGAGTGAAGCAAGCCAGGGGGCGGGGTGAGGTTCTCCAACAGCCTCCTTTGCAATAAGGGTTTCGGGGTGACTGGTCGACACCATGGTCTGTGCCAGTTCAAAGAGGTTCAAAGGGGGCTTTCCTGGTGGCGCAGTGGTTGAGAGTCCGCCTGCTGATGCAGGGGACACGGGTTCGTGCCCCGGTCCGGGAGGATCCCACATGCCGTGGAGCGGCTGGGCCCGTGAGCCATGGCCGCTGAGCCTGCACGTCCGGAGCCTGTGCTCCGCAATGGGAGAGGCCACAACAGTGAGAGGCCCGCGTACCGCAAAAAAAAAAAAAAGAGGTTCAAGGGGACAGAGTCAGGGTGCTGCTGTTTTCTTGTCTTGGCCACAGACTCTTCACCCTCTGATGTAAGAATCAGGCCATCCTTCTGGGGAAATTCTGCTGATAGTTTCTTCTTTGTTATTTTTTCAAAAGAAGCTGGAAATCTGAGTTCTATATGAAATCTTCCGATTCTTAAATGCTGGCAATTTCCTCCAGTGGTGGAATTTCTTGGGGGGGGGAGGGGTAGAATCATATAATCCGTGGGCTGAATCTGGCCCTCAGGATGCTCTTCTGTGACCTGTTCCCCCTTGGAGAAGGCGGTGGGATGGGGTGGAACAGAGCAGGCACCCCCCCAAATCATAACGTAGAGGAGGCTGATTGGAATTGAGGAAGTGTAGGATTCTCGTTTTATGTTTCTCAAAAGCAGACATGATTTTTTTTTTTTTTTTTTGCGGTATGCGGGCCTCTCACTGTTGTGGCCTCTCCCGTTGTGGAGCACAGGCTCCGGACGCGCAGGCTCAGCGGCCATGGCTCACGGGCACAGCCGCTCTGCGGCATGGGGGATCTTCCCGGACCGGGGCACGAACCCGTGTCTCCTGCATCAGCAGGCGGACTCTCAACCACTGCGCCACCAGGGAAGCCCCAGCAGACATGATTTTTAAAGGCTGTGTGACCCTTCCTTAGTGAATGGCCACCCACATGTGGCCACCCACATAGGACCACGTGTGCCCTGAGCAGAGGGGTCAGGCAGCACGAGGCTGAAACCTGCAGATATGGGGTCACTGTGCTGTCCAGGCTGCTCTGTGTGTGCCCACCCTCCAACCATTTCCTGGGTGTGGAGCAGGAAATGGTCTTACAGAGATGGCCAGCAAGGAAAAACTGTGGAATCTCAGTGCTCTAAGCCACCTTAACAGACATCTGTGCAGCCCTGTTGTTTTACACAAATAAACTGAGCCCAGAGAAGGAGGGACCCCTTGCTCTCAACCTCACACAGCTGGTTTACGGCTGAACCAAGACCACAGCTCAGGGCCTTGCTCCCTGAGCAGAGTTTCCCTTAAATAGCTTCCTTCTCCCTCACCCCCATCCTCACTCCACAGGGAGTTGTCCTAAAGGGTATCTGTGAAATGAGAAATAGGAAAAATCAAAGACAGCTTCCTTTCGGTAACACTGTAAGACTCTTCATATCAAAAATTTCACCAGCTAGGAAAAACCACCTTTCTCAAATCATGCACCCCTATTTAGGGCTCAGAAAACAGAGACACCAAATCATTTTATGCTTTGCTTAATTATGATGAAGAGCTTAGTAAGTGTATGTGTGTGACACTCTACTGGGCAATTTTATACACCCTACTGCTGTTAATCTTCATTATTATCTCCATTTTACAGCTGGGGGAACTGAGGCTTTAAGAAGCTAAGAAGTCTGCCCAAAGGCTCACAATTATTAAAGGACAGAGCTGGTACCTGACCCAGAGCCCTAACGTAATAAATATGGCCCTTATAGCTGAGCTTCACCCCTGACTCAACATCCAAGAGACGTTAGCTTTCAACGGTCCAGTTCCCAGAAAACCTACTACCAACCTGCCATCTGGGGAGCTGCCCCAGTCTCTTATACAAAGCACTACCCTGTGCCCACTTCATCACACTTTTTTTTTCCAGGCTCCAAAAATGTGATCTCTCTTATGATGCCAGTTAAGCAGAAATAACGGACTTCTACTCAATAGTTAACCATTCACCATGTATGGAAGAAAATCCTGGAAGGTTTGGTTCAAATACGAAAAGTGTCAGTCTCCAAGGAAACTTCTTTTAATAATTCTCTGGAGGGGGGAAGTGTTCTAAGGAAGACTTCCTGCAACTTTAACCAAAATGTCATGGATTGCGTACACTATAATGGCAGAGTGTCTTGATGCCAGAAGAATACACAAAAACAGAGGAGGTAAATTAGATTCATCATTTTGACACCTGAAAGGATGTCAAGAAACCTTTAACCCACCGATAATCAGGGGAGGGCGCTGTCACTGTGGATCGCTCAACCAGACTATGGGGTATCACATTAGCAAGCTGGCTGGCCTATTAGAGGCACGCAAGTCTTTCATATACTTGGTGCGGAAGTGGAGAAGCTTCAAAACAGTTTCCTTGTCTCTGACACACATCCAAATTTTTAATAGCAGCTAAGTACCTTACTAAGCAATTGAATAAAATAATGCATTCAAGCCCCAGAAAACCTTTTCAGACCTCTTTTCATCTCTACGTTTTACTGATGGAGAAATGAACTGTGATTCACATTTACAGACTGGGCACATGCCGTGCAGTAGATTTTTTTTTTTCCTTGTAAAACTCGAGCATTCCAAACTATTGGAGGAGTTAAGCGGTTTTTGATCCTTTTGAAACTAGCTGTCAGATTTAATCTGTGCTAAAGAGACAGAGGGCAAATGTATTCTGAAGCTTGTTATATAATTTACAGATTATTTTTGCAATTTATATTCCATCAAATAGGGTATATGAGGCTCTCAGAAAGCACGTAATGATCAATTAATTTCAGCAGAGCCATCCTGGTGGCACTTATGGGACAGACATGATTAGACCCTTTTCAAGCAGAGTCCCAAGGTCAAGTCATCAAATAGGACTGATTACATTTTCTAATGGTTTCTCCATGCCCATTAAAGTGCACTCAACTATTCAGACTCTCCTCCGACCATGACATTCAAAATTTGCTCGGAAGGTTCCTGACAAGCAAAAATGTATTCTCTAATCTTTAACCACATAAACAATAGCTAACCACTTGTAATTGAGTTTAAATTGATTTCAGGTGGCTTCAGAGAAAAGCAATTTCTACAACAGATTAACCTCTTAATTAAAGTATATTAAGAATACTGTCAGGTGTAGAAATTCTGCTACAGCAGAAAATTATACCTCATTGACATTCGTTTATGAAAGAACTGCTGCTCTATTCCCAGGTAACAGGTTACTTATTGGTGGCTCTTGCTTCACTAGGTCAACTCAAGCCTGACTCACCCTGTAGGCTCTCGGTCTTCTGCAAGGGACACGTGTGGCGGAGGAGGGGGTGATGTAAAGTAGACATTGTTCATGGCATGATGCTGTCCTTCTACTTACGTCTGCAGAAAGTTACTTCTCTCCAAAAATATGGAACCTTCTGGAAAAACCATAGACTCCCTCAAATGATCTGAGAGTTGAGGAAAATCATGTGTCAGCCTCCACACCCACAGTGACCAAACAGGTCTCTGCCAGGTGTTCTTTGGTGCATTTAAGTAGACATCATCCCTGTCCTACAAGCTCTTGCTGTGCAGGAGCGGTCCTCAGATCAGCATCACTTGGGAGACTGTTAGAAATGCAGAGTCTCGGGCCCCTCAGGCACCCCCCAACCCCATCCCAGACCTACTAAATTAGAGTCACCATTTTAACAAGATTCTATACATCAGAAACACTTGGTCAGTTTGATGAAAACAACAACGGAACTGGTGTTGAGCATGATAGAGACCAAACAATTTCCTCTGCACTTTTTATTTTTCATCTCCCTTCTTTCAAGAACTTCCTGGCTTCCCGTATTTCCTATGCTGGCTGTGAACATCCCAGGTGAGCTCAGTCCCACTCACTCGATTCCAGCCCAGAACATGGGACATTTGGAGTTCCTGACTTGGGCTGAATCAAGCTTTAACCCTGTGTTGCCTCCATGGGCCTGGGACAACCTGACCTTGGTAGTTTGTTCTCTTGGCATTAAACCCACAGCTCATGTTCCTGCATTGGTCCCAGCCTCTGTCATCCTCAGCCTGGGGACTTTTTGTGGCTCTCTGAACTTATATTTTTGATCTTGCCCACCTGGTCTCAAGACACCTAGCCTTACTTGTCTAAACTTACATTGTGGCATTGACTTCTAACCCGCCCCATAGGTGGCAGCCTCCAGCCCACCTCAGCGTGGCTTGTGGTTGTTCAAAGGAAGTCACACAAACATGCAGCTGTGCTCAGCACCCAGGTATGGTTAGAAAAATTGGTTTAGCACAGCAAATCTCAGGCTTGACTACACACTAGAATCCCCTGAAGAGACTGAAATTTTCCAGTGCCAAGGGTCCCAGCCCAGATGAATTTAAATCAGAATCTCACGTCCTGAGCATAAATGTTTATAAAAGCTACGAGGTGATTCTAAGACGCAGCCAGAGTTAGGAGGCACTCGCTGAGAGAAAAGAAACTTCCCCGCCCGGGCCACGCCCATCCCCGCT
This sequence comes from Mesoplodon mirus, assembly GCF_964341445.2. Lineage (NCBI taxonomy): Eukaryota > Metazoa > Chordata > Mammalia > Artiodactyla > Ziphiidae > Mesoplodon > Mesoplodon mirus. The sequence goes on from NC_138993.1 coordinate 14,708,732, forward strand.
CCATCCTCATGCTTGAGTAACAATTTACTTCCTCTTATATTCCACTTAGCCTCTCCCCACCACCAGAGCATTTAGAAAACAGTGAATGAACAGTGTAGTACTTCTGTGGGTCTCAATGTGGGGAAGGCGAGGGAGGGGGTGGGGAGAAAGGACATCCCTGGATTATCAATCACTTTGCTAAGGCTGTGCCGAGAGGCTTATCCAGGATGGAGGGTAAACTGACCACCCCAACCTCCCCCAGCTGAAGGTGCACGACTAGCTCAGAAGAATCAGAAAGTGAGAAAATGCAACCCGGTAATCACAACCACCCTCAAGCCTGGAAGAAAGCAGACGAAGCACCAGGGAAGAGATTTAACATGATACGGCACATGCTTTCCTACTTGCAGATGTTCCAAAAAAGAAAAAAAACACTCCCACACTGTTGGCGCCCGTAAATGGCAGTTCTAACCTGTCCTGGGCATCCCTAAGTCTTGGAGCATCCGTAAGGTGGATGGGGCACCGGGCCATACAGCATGGGGTCTGACCACGCCCAAGATCTACAGGCTTTGGAGGAGGAAGAGGCAGCCCTGCCCCCATGCCCTCCAGGGCTCCGCCCCTGGGTGGGTCTGAGCCCGCAGGGGAACCAGGTCAAAACACCTGCTGCGGTGAGGCGCCCCTGACGTGCTTCCTCGCTCACCTTTTCTTTCATGGGTCAAGAATTCATAACAACTGCCACCATGTGCTGGTTCTCTAAGTGCCATCCCCAGCCCAGCAGAGGATCTGCACCGGGGAGCCAGAGAGACATGCAAATTCTCCTGGGGAGGGTCCCGCCCAGACCCACTGAATCAGAAATTTTAGAGGGGGGCCCAGCAAGTTCTGTTTTAAGATGCCCTCCAGGTGGCTCTAACACACGCTCAAGTTTTTTTCGTTACTTAGAGCTTTCTTAGGTGTCTCCTCAGTCGTCTTTCGGATCCTGTCTGGAAAAGAGAGGGGATGGGGAAAATGCCGGCTCTCTATTCAGATGCCTGCGCCCTGGTGCCTGCGGGGCTTCCCGGCGGGTTCTCAGCAGTTCCCCTTCTGAACCTCTGAGCCTCTGTTTTCTAGGCTCCTGCCTGCCTGGACATAACCTTTGTCCGTTGAACCTGAGGGAGCTGCCTTAGCCCTCCTGCCTGGTCCTTCCAGCTCTGCTTCCTCCTCTCATAACGGTTGAGGCCCAGTCTCATCCTCTGGGCTGCAAAGACCCTGGGTGACGCGGCTCTGTTTGCCATTCCTATCTGTCACCCTCCCCTGGCCAGCTACATTTAGTTAGCGACCAGTGGGTTGCTATTAGCAAATTCTTTTGAATGAAATAATTAGGGACTTTTGGTTTCCCAAATCCTTCTGCTTGTATGATCTCATCAGATCGCTGTGACAGTCAAATAAGGAACTCAGGTGTTACCCCTATTTAACAGTCAGGGACACTGAGACCAATCCAGGTGATGGTCCACTTAATAGGAAAGCAAAGACTGCAGTTCAGGTCTCTCAAACCCTGACTCAGTGCTCTTCCCACTGAGCTGCATTTCCCACACTCTTCATTCATCTCTCCAGTGGCATTTTCCACTGTCCCCAGTAGCACACCATCAACATTTTAGGCAACAGATTTGTAATCAACATTCACCTACAGCAAGTACTGGTTGAAACTGGACAAACAGCAAAGGATGTAGTCTGCCCTGTCACACGGGTGCGCTCGAAAGATTTAGCAAAAGATAAGAGAAGGGATGTTTGCCCACACAAAGGGGTCACCTGCAGCCATCGTGATTGATTTCTGGGGTCAAAGGATGCTCTGGTGATTGACAGAGTTGATGAATGGGTCAATCGCTCCTGCAGTGGTTGAGAAATCAAAAGAAATCAAAAGATTTTCAACTTGAACCTCTTGTTAGTTTACATCTACCTCTCATTTCTTAGGATGGTCAGCCAACAAGGACCTACCGTAGAGCACAGGGAACTCTGCTCAATATTATGTGGCAGCCTGGATGGGAGGGGTGTTTGGGGGAGAATGGATCCATGTATATGTATGGCTGAGTCGCTTTGCTGTGCACCTGAAACTATCACAACATTGTTAATCAGCTATATCCAATATAAAATAAAAAGTTTAAAAAGAAAGAATACATTTGGGTATTCAAGAGCTAAAGGGATTCCCTATATGATCCTCAGCTGCAAGCTCCCTTCCCTGAAGGCCATGCCCTGCCTGGAAAGGTATTGATACTTATCTGCCAGCCTGGGTCTGCCTGGAGGTTAGGGGCTCAAGGCCCTGAGCTGGGTCACCTCCAGCGTCTGGTAGGAGTCTGGGTGGACCACTTACCACTTACCCAGATTCCCAGATTCTGAACTCCTCTCTTGGCCTCTCCATGCAAGTCCTATGTCCAGATTGCAGTGTGGGAACCAGACAGGTGCCTGTTGCCCCAGCCTCCGTGACTGAGGTCTTCACCTATGGACATCCACCTCACCACCTCTCTGCCTGTGGGTGCTGCCCTGTGGGGACCTCTGCATTCTAAACTTGTCCAGCCAGACCCGGGGCCATGCCTTCTGGTTCAGCTGGCTAACTCGGACTCTGATCGCAGCTCTGCCTTTAAGACTCACATGAACCCCATTTCTCATATCACCACCTGGCTTTCTGGCACCACACGCTCTCCAGATGACCCACCCCAAGCCCAGCCTGCCTCCCAGGGCAAAGTCTCCCTGGTCATTTGTGACCCATGATTCCTGTGACCCGGCACCATCTCTCCAGCTCAGTGGAGGGTCAGGTCTGCACTGGTCGAGCTGCCTCGGATTCAGATCTAGAGCATGGCTGGAGATGAACAAATGAAAAGAAAGAAATGAATATATGAAGAATGGATGGACCAATAAACTGCACGTGGAGAAAGTGGAAAACAAGCATAAACAGCACAGCCTCTGCTTTCAAACGTGAAGCAAAAAGGAATCCATCATCCCTTCCCCATGTCAGCTGACCCTGGATCCCACAGGGATTTCTACACCTCCTCACAAGTGGTCTAAATCCTCTGTTCTTGGGCGAGGTCCCTGCACTTTCCTGAGCAAATGACAGTGAAGAGGATGATGCCGAAAGGATAAAATAAGAAGAAATAAAGGAAATGAGTAATAGAAAATAGCTTTTAATAAGCACTTACTTTGTGCCAGGCACTGTGCTAGACACTGAGCATGCAGTAGCCCCGAGATCCTTGCCTTAATCTCCTATAATAGTAACATCAGCCCTAGTGTTTGGGTGACAAAACTGGTGAAGCCAGAATGTGCTTCCAAACCTGTGCCCCTCACCACCATGTGAGGCTCCTTTTCTCACAGGCACTGGGTTCTCTGTTCTAAGGCTTAGTTTACTCCTTCGTTTTGGTCTCAAGAAGTGGTGGCTTGGTTGGCCAACCCCCATCATCACCATATGTGATGTTTCTACCTATAATCTTCTTTTTTTTTTTTTTTTTTTTTTTTTTTGTGGTACGCGGGCCTCTCACTGTTGTGGCTTCTCCCGTTGCGGAGCACAGGCTCTGGACGCACAGGCTCAGCGGCCATGGCTCACGGGCCCAGCCGCTCTGCGGCATGTGGGATCCTCCCGGACCAGGGCACGAACCTGTGTCCCCTGCATCGGCAGGCGGACTCTCAACCACTGCGCCACCAGGGAAGCCCCTATAATCTTCTTTTGATTAAATTATAGCATCCATATAATCCCTTGAAGTGTTGAAAAATGAAATTGACCAGCTAGGTCCATTAATTTCAGCTTATGTGTCCTGGGAAGAAGTCTGAACTTGGGTCCCATTCACTGCCTTGACGATGTGACCTTGAAAACCACCGGCCATCTCTGAGTCTGCTCTCTACCATTCTATGCCTCCATAGTGCTGTTCAGAAATCAAAAGAGCTATTGATTTAGGAGCACTCTATAAACTGGAAAACACTACCAAAAGTAAATTATTATTACATCCAAAGAGTAGTTCAACTCTTTTTGTTCTTGCTGAATTTACTAACTACCGAAGAGTCAGGAAGGGAGGGAGACAAGATCTTTTATGGCTGGGCTCGTTCCAACAACAGTACTTTCCACAAACAACCATTAAGGTCTTAACATGAGCCAGGCACTTTTATAGATCTTTTCTCTTTTCAGAGACAAGACATTTATGACCAAGTTACTTCTGCATCTTCTCGTATTTGGGCGGGTGTTACACCTGCTGTGGACTAAAGCCGGGGAGCTGGACCTGGCTAGGTCAGTTAACTGGATTCGGACACCATGGTTGGACTCCACCAGCACCCAACTGTCCTCATCCTACCTCAGCTCTTTGCCACATGTGCATCTGTGCGTGCTTTTTCACGGAGGCCATTTTGTCACACGGATTCCCCGCAAGAGAGTGACGATGAATCACAGGAGCTCCATCACCCCGTAAGAAACAGCTCCAAACACATGTCCTGCCGAGCATGAGTCAGGCTAAGTGCAGACTTAGAGGCAGTCTCCTTCCCAGCTTTCTACATTTTTCCGTCTAGCTTCTCTTCCTGGGTTTGTTTTGCCTTTAGGTTTTCTTTTCCTTTTTTTTTTTTAACTTTATACCTAGTTTTTGATACTTTCCGCTAAGTGCCTTGGCTAAGAAAGAGGCAGCATGAGTATTTTTGGAGAAATGCATTCAGTGTAAATACAGTATAGTATTACTATATTTTATATAGTATATTTATACTATATATAATATATAAATATATAATACATTTATTTATACTGTATATAATATTTATACTATATTACATGTCATATAAATAAACCCATGATAGACAGTGGTATTTCTCCATTTCTTTTAACTAAACATACACCAGAAATTTTTTTTTTTTTTTTTTTTTTTGCAGTACGCGGGCCTCCCACTGTTGTGGCCTCTCCCGTTGCGGAGCACAGGCTCCGGACGCGCAGGCTCAGCGGCCATGGCTCACGGGCCCAGCCGCTCCGTGGCACGTGGGATCTTCCCAGACTGGGGCACAAACCTGTGTCCCCTGCGTCGGCAGGTGGACTCTCAACCACTGCGCCACCAGGGAAGCCCCAGAAACTTATTTTTAACAGAAACTTTTTATTGAGATATAATTCCAATACCTTACAACTCACTCACCTAAATTACACAGTTCGTTGGTTTCTAGCGTGTTCACAGAGTTGCACAACCATCAGCATAGTCAGCATTAGAACATTTTTATCACCCAAAGCAAAACTCCATACTCATTGGTGGTCACTCTCCATATCCCCCTCAACTTCTCAGCCCAAGGCAACCAGTGAAATACTTTCTGCCTGTATAGATTTGCCTGTTCCGGACACTTCATATAAATAGAATCATCTAATACGTGGCCTTCTGTGACTGGCTTCTTTCACTTTGGCATAATGTTGTCAAGGTCCACCGGTGTCAATGTTCCCAGTAACTTTTGCATCTCTTCAGTTAGGAATTCAGACTCATGGTTGCTTCTCATGGAACTTTGTATTGCCTTTGCTTCTCTTGGAATAATAATAATAAATAATAATAAAAGTATCCTTTAGTGGGCGCCTATATACATATTGTCTCATCCTCACAACAACCTATAAGGGAGTTACTATGGTCACTATTTCTCAAGATAAGAAACCAAGAAATGTCATCATGCCCATTAGTGATAGAGTCGGTATTCTAACTCAGGTCTCTGAGTCTAAATCTGTCTCCTCTGCCTCACACAGTAAGTCTGTCTTGGAAGATGAGTCCTAGTTATTACCAGCAGCATCATAAACACCTTCAACATGTTTCTGAGTCTTGAAACCCAGTGATGGCCCATGGCTGTGGCTTGGACTTGCACCAGAGGAATAGACAAGAAGTTCCTTCAAATGAAACACCCAGAGACATAGCCTAGGCAGGAAATGATGCGGGATGCACCACGGTCAAGACTGTGGGACTCCAGAGTCCAAAACAGACCCAGCTTCAAAACCCAGCTCTTCCACCTTTTAGTCGTGTGTCCTTTGAGCAGTTACTTTCTGAGTCTTGATTTTCCCACCTGTAAAATGGGGAGAATGTTTCCTACTTTGTGGAATTGTTACGGGAATGAAATAAAAAGGTGAGGGCTTAGCATGATGCCTAGTACAAAGTAAATGTAGGAGAACATTCACCACTACTGATTATGATCACCGCCTTAGACAAAGATGGGATGGCATTTTGTCAGTCATCCAGGAAGCCCACACTCATGGCCTCTGCACACTCACACACACACACACACACACACACACACACACACCCCAGCGCAGTTTGGGAGGTGAACTCCCCACTGGGCTTCTATGATCATACCTGAAGTACCTTGTTATAAGGGGGAGGGTTTAAATACAAGAGGGAATAAAGAAGAAGCAAGACCTACAGCACTGGCCAAGAGAATTTCCCAAGGACCTGACCTTGGGATCCCAGAACAAATGATCTCCAGGAGTCCAGAACTTCAGGGAAGAGAAGAAGAAGTCAAGGAAGAGAGAGGCAGCCATGCTGTCATGGGTTTGCTGCAGCCAATTACTGATGGAGAGACAGCCTTGACAAAGTTCATTGAATCTTGCAAAAACATGACTACCATAGGAGGAAAATTTTGTCAAATTATGCAATTTGGAGGAAAACGCTCCTTTCTGCCCCACTGTGATGTTCAGCTCCTGGCTAAGCCAAAAGCAGCTCCTGGCAAGAAAATCATTAAAAAAATTTTTTGGGGGGGGTGCATATGGTGAAAAGCAGGGAAATAGGAAAAGAACCCTAGAGGAGTTTTTCCCTAACCTTTTATTAAAATGACTTTCTGCATTTGGCAAAATGGCACTAATCAAAACACATAATTCACAATGAAATGCATTTCAAAGGTCTGACTTTTTGTGAAAGTTTTGGATGAAGAATCTATCCCACAGACACACGCTCCTATGAGCACAAAGATGTACAGGAACGTTTAGTGCAACCTTTTTTAATAATTCTGAGAAATAACTGAAAGGTCCAAAAACAGGAGAAAGGCTAAGCAAATATGGCACACACATCTAACAGAAATCCATAGAACTATTAAAATTAACGGACTGTGTTCATATTGATATTGAAGGATGTGAAATATATAAATTGAACAAAAAAGCAATCCATTAGACAATATATTGAGTATAAGCACATCTGGGGGGTATTGTGGGTTCAGTTCAGACCACCGCAATAAAGTGAGTACTGCAATAAAGTGAATACAGCCATAAAGTGAGTATCGCAATAAAGCGAATACCGCAATAAAGCAAGTCACACAAATATTTTGGTTTCCAGTGCACACGAAAGTTATGTCTGTTTTGTTCACTGCTATATTTGTCCTGCCTAAAATAGTGTCTGGCACCTTGTAGGGACTCAAATATCTGTCATTTGACTGAATGAGTGAATATTAGTGCAATACTTTTGTGACGAACAATTAAATACATATGTATACTTATGTGTTTATATATGTATATGCGTATATATGTATATACTTGTAGATGTGTCTATGTAATAACTGTTGAAATTGTGACAACTGTCAAAGGCAGACATAAAGATACTGATGCTTTAAGACCAGAGGAGGCTGTCTTGTATGGAGCACTCTTCCTGTGACCTCTTTATCCCCGACCTCTCACCTTTCATTTGGGATTACTTTTCCTTCACTTTTTTTCTAAATTAATGGTTCTTCATTGGAGCTCCAGTATATATAAATGCAGAAAGTCAATGAATGAAAGGAATAAGGCTATGAAATATTTTAAACTAGAGATGACAGAGGGCAGTTTCTGTCTTACATTAGCCTCAAAATCCGTTGTGTTTCTGGTTGCACCAGATTAAGAACATTTCTATCTGTATAGGTAAGTATTTACAAATAATAACTTTTTAAGTAAACAGGTCATCTTGTGGGCTCAGAAGATGGTCCAGTTCAACTGAGATAGCAAGAGAAGATATACCCAAGTTCTTGTAACTCAAGTGGATGCATCAATAGGAGCACAGGGGCTTCCCTGGTGGCGCAGTGGTTGGGAGTCCACCTGCCGATGCAGGGGACACGGGTTCGTGCCCTGGTCCCAGAAGATCCCACGGATCTTCCCACGGATCCCACAGATGCCGCGGAGCGGCTGGGCCCGCGAGCCATGGCCGCTGAGCCTGCACGTCCGGAGCCTGTGCTCCGCAACGGGAGAGGCCACAACAGTGAGAGGCCTGTGTACCGCAAAAAAAAAAAAAATGCTTGCATTGAAAGAGCCAAAGAGTATGGTGCTAGGATGGAGACTTCAATGAGGGTAGGAGCTGAATTCAGAGACAGAAGCTCCCCATGCTTTTTGTAGTGTTCAAGGGGGCTGCAGAGAGATGGCCATTTGCATCTTGAATGTTCACATCAAGTCAAACCTGTGAAAACATCGTGAGGATAGACACTGCTACCAACCCTTTAGCCTGGCACTGTCATATTCTCTTCTGAGAAGGAGTGGGTGTGGGGACAGGTATGCAGGCAACACGAGATGTCTACCAGGCTGGCTCCTCATGTGTTTTCATTTTAAGCTTCACATAATACACTGGGTTGGGCACCTTTGGGATGTCAGCTCTGCCAAGGAAGTAGTGAAATTGCCAACAGGGAAAGGTGTCAACAGGTCACCAATCAAAGCCCTTTCAGAACAAAGCTTGTCAACATTTTCTGCAGGTCTCTGCCATGGCTTCGATAAACTGCAACCATTTCATTCAATTTTTTTTTAAGAAGTAAGTTTTTCATATTAAAAAGTTATAATTAACAACACTGGTATAAATTTATTTTGTATCAGAAGTTTAGCAATGGGAGACAGCACTCACTCATCAGTTTGTGCTCCTATTTTTTTTTTTTTTTTTTTTTTTGCGGTACATGGGCCTCTCACTGTTGTGAGAGGCCATGGCTCACGGGCCCAGCCGCTCCGCGGCATGTGGGATCCTCCGGGACCGGGGCACGAACCTGTGTCCCCTGCATCGGCAGGCAGACTCCCAACCACTGTGCCACCAGGGAAGCTCGCAAGCATTTTTTTAAATGAACTCATCCTAACCAACGTGGATCCCACTTAATATGGTTCAACATAGAATGCTCTTAGAATAAAATCCAAACACCTTGCCTTGCTCTCCAAGATTGGGCTCCTGTCTTACCATCCTGTCTCATCTCATACCTCACACCCTCTTGGCACCTCCGAGCTTTTTTTCCCACCACCTGGCCTTTGCTCATACTGTTCTTACTTTGTGGAACGTGCTTTCCCCAGCTATTTTTAAATGGCTTTGTTTAAACGGCAACTCCCCTGTCCTACTTCATCTGCCCCCTGTTGGATTCTGTCTACCACATCGATCTTTTCTTTTCCCAGTACACCTCAAATTCTTTAAATATCTTGTCTGGTGAATAATTCAAAAAGAGTCATGTACCACAATATTCATTGCAGCTCTATTTACAATAGCCAGGACATGGGAGCAACCTAAGTGTCCATTGACAGATGAATGGATAAAGAAGATGTGGCACATATATACAATGGAATATTACTCAGCCATAAAAAGAAACAAAATTGAGTTATTTGTAGTGAGGTGGATGGACCTAGAGTCTGTTGTACAGAGTGAAGTAAGTCAGAAAGAGAAAAACAAATACCGTATGCTAACACATATATATGGAATCTGAAAAAAAAAAAAAGGTTCAGAAGAACCTAAGGGCAGGACAGGAATAAAGATGCAAACGTAGAGAATGGACTTGAGGACACGGGGAGGAGGAAGGGTAAGCTGGGAAGAAGTGAGAGAGTGGCATGGACATATATACACTACCAAAGGTAAAATAGATAGCTAGTGGGAAGCAGCTGCATAGCACAGGGAGATCAGCTCGGTGCTTTGTGACCACCTAGAGGGGTGGGATAGAGAGGGTGGGAAGGAGACGCAAGAGGGAGGGGATGTGGGGATATATGTATATGTATAGCTGATTCACTTTTTTATATACAGCAGAAACTAACACACTATAGTAAAGCAATTATACTCCAATAAAAGAAAAATCTTGCCTGGTGATTTCTTTTTTTTTAGTTAATTTTACTTATTTATTTTTTGGGCTGTGTTTGGTCTTCGTTGCTGCATGCGGGCTTTCTCTAGTTGCGGCGAGCGGGGGCTACTCTTCGTTGCAGTGCGCGGGCTTCTCATTGCAGTGGCTTCTCTTGTTGTGGAGCATGGGCTCTAGGTGCGCAGGCTCAGTAGTTGTGGTGCATGAGCTTAGTTGCTCTGCGGCATGTGGGATCTTCCCGGACCAGGGCTCCAACCCGTGTCCCCTGCATTGGCAGGTGGATTCTTAACCACTGCGCCACCAGGGAAGTCCTGCTTGGTGATTTCTTTGAGTATTTTCCATCTTCCTTCACTAAAACTTAAGCTTCATGGTGGCAAAAACTTTATCTTGCTTGCCACTATATTCCTAGTGCCTAGCACATAGTAGACGTTCAAGAAATATATACTGAATGAACGAACAAATGAGCAAATGAGAACTATCCCCAACGTTGACATGATTTGGAGAACACAAAGGATTGGGCTGAGAACTAATAATTTAGAGCGTAGAGCGTACACAGTTGTAAATGAGAGAAAACCTCAGGGCCAATAGACAGAGAAGCAATTTTGGAAACCATAAATAATTAGAAGCAAGAATTTTTTCAGAGGATAATAAAAGAAGTCACCTCTCTTAGCCAATAATGGATCGATTTAGAGGCAGCCTGCACCGGGGAAGTCTTACAGTGTGTGGCAGGTCCCCAGCCGTTGAGCTACAGTTCCAGAAAAGGACACAAATATTTGGGGAAAGATTTAAACCTAGGCAGGACCCTGGGCTATGGGCCTATCTGTGAGTCTGTCTGTGGGGAAAAGACCAAGTAGAATCCAGAATTAAACCAGAAAGCCCTTGTTTTGGCCACTCCTCTCTAAGATACAAAGGTCAACGCTTGGTGCTCACGATCAGGCTGGGCCACGCCTGTGGGCACAGGTTGGGGTGAGAGGTTAGCCCCGCATAGGGAGGAGTTGAAAAACAGAGACCAAAAGAGGGGAGCAGACATTCGTCATCAGAACGACATCCAGCACGGCATCGGGGATTAGGAAATGCTATCTCCCAAGAGCACGTGCTACAATGGGTTCCTGTCCCACAAGAAAGAATTCTCTAGACCTCACAGGTGCACACCCAGTCTTACTCTCACACCTTTGCATCTGCCGTTTTCTGTTCCTTGGAATACCTTCTCCCACTTTTTTTTTTTTTTTTGGCGGTACACGGGCCTCTCACTGTAGTGGCCTCTGCCGTTGCGGAGCACAGGCTCCGGACGTGCAGGCTCAGCGGCCATGGCTCACGGGCCCAGCCGCTCTGCGGCATGTGGGATCTGCCCGGACCGGGGCACGAACCCACGTCCCCTGCATCGGCAGGTGGACTCTCAACCACGGCGCCACCAGGGAAGCCCCCCTTCTCTCACTTTTTATCTGGCAAACGCTTGCTCGCTCTTCAGAAGCCAACGCACACGTCCGTTCCGCTGTGGATCCGCACAGCTCTGCTTCCCATGGACGCCTGAAATCCAGTCCCACCCCATGACATCTGGGTCTGGCACGTGGGCCCTGCATGTCTTGTTCTGTCCCCAACGATCATGGCGCCTGTGCCTGAAATAAGCCCTCACGAGCGAGGGCAGAGAGAACATCTTACCCTGGTCCTGTCTCTCCAAGCTCACACTCTGTGCGCCCAGGTGGGCACAGTGAGAAGCCAGAGCAGGCAGCCCCCTGCTGTGCTGATGCCTCAGTCACTGACCTTCGTGGTCGGAATGGACAATACTCGCCACCTGATGTGGGTCCAGGCCAGGCCCACCATGTGTGACAGTTTTTTCCATTTTGGACTCCCACGGCCCGTCCCCTGGTCTGTGGGAGCTGCCAGGGTTCCCAAGTCTGCTGCTCCTTTTTCCTGCCTCTGGGTTTCACGGTTCACCGTCACTCTGACTCCAGAGCAATGCTCTCCAGTCCTGACGGCTGGACACATCCGTCTGCCCTGTGGCATCTCTCAGCCAGCCAGGCCTTCCGTCATCACTCGCTGTGGGAGTGCAGACAACAGAGCACTAGGTGCTGTGGACCTGGACGGCAGTGACCGGACGCAGGGACTCTGTGGGGCTCCGTGGGGCTCCCGCTCTGCCAGCCCACATCTGGGACCCAACAACAAACCCCCGGACTTCAGTGAGTGGCTGGTGGAAACTGTAAATGCCTGTGATTGGGGAAGCTGGGATCATCATCACAGAATCCCCTCTAAACGTCCCTCCAGGGTGTGTCTCTCAATTGCACATAGGTCTAGTTTGCATAGTTTCCTCCTGACCAAAACCGGATGGATGCCCGAGCTGACCTTCTCTCTCATCTTCGGAGATGCATTGAGCCCAGGCTTTGTAGGCAGGCCAAGTCAGCGAGCAGCGTCTGGGAATGTTGGGTGTGCTCTAGAAGAGGCCCACGGCTCCATGAGAAGACCCCAGCCTCGACTTCTGACCTGGGACCACGCAGCGGGCCCAGGGGCCTCCAGCAGAGTGCTGACCACGTGGCCACAGATGGCCTCGGGCCACTCCATGCTGAAAGCCTGGGCTGTGCCCATTCTGCGCAGGACAGAAGAGGACTAACTTTGCAGCAATGGGAGGGGCTGTCTGGAGTCACCACACATTGTCACGCACCCCCTGACTTCAATAGCATCTTACAATGCAGACAGCTCTTCGTATGTATGTGTGTTTCAAAGCTGCAAGATTTGGTCTCTGTCTCGACAGAATGTACTGTTAACTGGAACAGTCTGGGTGCCTTTGCATGACTCTGAAATGCCAGCTCTGGCTGTGGTCAGATTTCACCCAGTGTGGAGGCCTGGCTCAAGGAAATCCAACTAAGGCTTATATGGGTGAGTCTAGATTGCCTTCCTTCCCCGTCATGGTCCTCAGGACAGAGCACAGCTTAAGAGAGGTTTACCAAGGCCTGCAGGTGAAGGGAAAACTGGTGCAAACCATGTGCCCACTGGTCCCGAGAGGAGAGCAGAACTTACCCACAAATCCCAGGTAAGGATTTTCCATCATCTTTTGCTGAATGACTTAAAAAAATTATTTGAGGGGAGAGGGAGGAACCCTGTGGGTCTTATGAGATGTGTTCCCTGCCCTCCTCTCTGACTCCATCTTGCCTCCCCTCCCCATGCTCAGGACACCCAACCACACTGGCCTTTGTCCTGTACCTCTAACTCCCCAACTCTCCTCTGCCTCGGGGCCTTTGCACTTGTCATTTCCTCTTTCTAGAGTATTCTTTCCTCACCTCAGCTTAACTGTCACCTTCTCAGGAAGACTTTCTTTGGCCACCTGATACAAGTAACCCTCACTTCCCAGACTCTCTCTACCCTATCCTCTTGTTTCATCCCTTCATAGCATTCCTTCAATCTGAAGTTAGCTTGTATATTTACTTATTGGTTTATTGTCTGTCTTCGCCAACCAGAACATCAGCCCCATGAAAGTGGAAATCCTGTCTGTTTTATATCCTGGTGCCTTGTGCATATTCAATAAATATTAAACGAATGAATGATACTATCATAGTCTTAAGATAATATCATTATCTTAATGGGGAGAAAAAAAAAACCCTTCTATGAATTCTAAGTTGAGAGAGAAGAGGAAATAAAGCAGAAAATGGAAGAATTGTTAGCTGCTACATTAGCTCAAGACTGAAGCAACCAGAAAAGCGAAAATCTGAATGCTTAATTATAAAGTGTGAGCCAAGGCAGTTTTCAAATAGGAACAGGATTATGTCCTCAGGAAGCATATGGGTTATAAAATGCCAAGGATGGCTTCTCCACACCCCCTTAAGACCCATGCCCAGTTCCTTCCTGGAAGGACCGCGTGATTTTGCAGCCCATCCCAAGAACCCTTCAAGCAGAAACACGCCAAATGAAAGTACAAGAGAGCCCGAGAAGCCTTGCCATGGACAGCATCTGGGCAGAAATAAGAACATCTGTTCTCAGCACGAACCCTATTAGCTCCATCACGTGGCTTTCAATGAAAAAGAAAAAGTACAATTATGATACATGGGCATCATCATCGGCGGCAAGGTAGCAAGTGGCGCTCCACAGTGGGCTGTGTGCCCAGGGCGGCCGTGGCTGCCGGGAGGGGTGCCCACGTGCCGAGGGACAAAAACAGCCAGCAGCTATAGCTCGGTTACCTGGAGTCCGCAAGCCGGGCTCCTAGGGGCCGGGGTCCTGTGAGGACTGGAGGAAAGAGAGTGAGCGCAGGAGGGAGGCGGGGGAGGGAGAGGGGAGGGAGGAGAGAAGGGGAGGGTCACACGGAGACACAGCAGGTCACCCTGCCTGGCAATTAACGGGAGGGGCAACGCCCCAGGCGCTAAAGCAAGACCACCAGGGTTCATGTCGCAGCAACACTACTTCCTAGACGCGTGGCCTCAGGCAAGTTGCCTGACCATTTTGTGCCTTGGTTTCCTCCACCCATGAGAGGTGAAAAGCCCCGCAGAGGGTCAGTGTGTAGCCCTTGATGTGAGTAAAGCCTCAGAGGGTGTCAGCTGCCCTTACTGTCATTACTACCATCATTATCACCGTGATTTATGGCCACATCGACTCCTTCCAGCACAGCCAGCTACGTACCGGCATTATTCCCGAGGCAGGAAGCCCGTGGGCGGAAATGAGGGGCCCAGCCTCAGCCCTCTCTGTCTCTAGAACCCGGGCTCTTTACAACTGTCGTGCAGAACCCTGTGCCTCCCGAAAAACAGCCCTTGAACTTATCGCTGCTCCAGTGAAAACCAGCCAGAAGGCAGAAGCAATGCAGACTAAAGCAGTGTCTTGCTTCGTGGTATGGAAGGTCAGGGGAAGACTCCTTTCCTAGGCCCAATTATTACAGAGGGCACCACCGGCACCTAAGGAAACAGGAATGGAATGAGACAGTCATGGGTTCGAATCCCAGCTCCACGCTCAAGACCAGCGGGCGCGGCCTGATGGCTGAGCCTCTGTGATCCCTGCTGGAAGCACAGACTAAGATGCCCCGAGGCTTTGGCAGGGATTCGACAGGACCAGGTGGAGACCTCACGGTGTTGGGCACTCAGCACACGGTAGCTCTCTGCATCATTAAAAGGCAGCAAGTGGGGCTTCCCTGGTGGCGCAGTGGTTGAGAGTCCGCCTGCCGATGCAGGGGACGCGGGTTTGTGCCCCGGTCCGGGAGGATCCCACATGCCGCGGAGCGGCTGGGCCCGTGAGCCATGGCCGCTGAGCCTGCGTGTCCGGAGCCTGTGCTCGGCAACGGAAGAGGCCACAACAGTGAGAAGCCCGCGTACCGCACACAAAAAAAATAAAAAATAAAAGGCAGCAAGCTCCCTGCGAAAGCTGAGAAGCAAATGGGAAAAGGAGAGAGAAGGAGAACAGTGGAGAAGAGGGCAGGCCTGGGAGCAGGGACCAGAGGTCGTGGGGCGGGGATGGAGGCTGCTTTCAGAGGCAGAGGGAGGCCGGCTCCGGAGAAAAGGAGAACAGCCAGGCTGCCTGGGAGCCAAAGACCCCCATTCCCCTCAGCACCCGAGAGCCTCTCAGAATGACAATACTGGTGCTCCTGATAGCCAAACAAAGCTTCAAGAAAAGGTTCAGGGATGTGCAAACAATCTGTTTAAGAGGCCAGGAATTTATGGAATATCTTTTTATTTATTTATTTATTTTTTTTTTTTTTTATTTTTTTTTCCTTACGCGGGCCTCTCACTGTTGTGGCCTCTCCCGTTGCGGAGCACAGGCTCCGGACACGCAGGCTCAGCGGCCATGGCCCACGGGCCCAGCCGCTCCGCGGCATATGGGATCCTCCCAGACCGGGGCACGAACCCGTATCCCCTGCGTCGGCAGGCGGACTCTCAACCACTGCGCCACCAGGGAGGCCCGGAATATCTTTTTAAAGGATTTCTTACCAAGTTGTTAAAATTTTATAAGAGGCATTAAAGGGAGGTATGTTTCTAATATCCAAGAAAAACAGACTATGCAGAGGGGATTCATATGCCGTGGAATCTCATAAAACTCAGGTGTTGCTGTTTACATTTATTTATGTAAGTTCTCTCCTCTTAGAAGATGCCCTCCTGATGTTTTAACCACCTGGGTATTGGCACATGAAAAGCTGTTTAATCCTGGGCAAGCGGCCTAAATGCTCTGAGCCTCAATTTTTTCATCTGCAAAAGAAGTTTAATAGGGCTTCCCTGGTGGCACAATGGTTGAGAGTCCGCCCGCCGATTCAGGGGACACGGGTTCATGCCCCGGTCCGGGAAGATCCCGCATGCCACGGAGCGACTGGGCCCGTGAGCCATGGCCGCTGAGCCTGTGCATCCGGAGCCTGTGCTCCACAAGGGGAGAGGCCACAACAGTGAGAGGCCCGCGTACCGCAAAAAAAAAAAAAAAAAAAAAAAAGAAGTTTAATAGTAGAACCTACCTTATAGGTGGGTGTAAAAGTTAAATGAGGTAAGGCATATAGAGAGAACTCAGTCAATGTCAGTTAATACTGTTATGGCTATTGGCATTATTATTTGGCAATTGCAGTAGATGGAGCCCTGCCAGATGACTTTAGAGCCGTACAAATCTGATTTCTGGAAATGGCCCAAGGAAAGTAATCAAAAATATCCCCCCCTTCCTCTGCTTCTTCCCCTGTGAGCACCAGTGACCAGGCCCTCTCAAGTCCTCGTTAAAAGCACCTCTGTCGTCACACTCTCTCCTCTCCTCACTTAGTTTTCTTTATCTCTCACGGGATCTTCATCAACCAACTGCCAGGGCCTGTGCCATTCCTGGGGCTAATCCATTTCATCCATTCTTCATACAGAAGCTGCAGGGCCCATCTTTGAAGTCCTAGCTTGTCTTAAATTTAGATTCCTGCCTATTTTTTCATTCTACTACATAGTCTAACGACATTTGCTTTTATTCTAAAAAATCATTTAAATGGCTTACCATGTGGTTAAATCAATGTTCCCAAAACTTCCCAGAGCTTCTCTGGCAGCCTCTGTAACAAGTACGTGGCAGGGGCCCAGCAGATGGTTGTGGGCTTGAACCACAGGTGTAAAGAAAATGCCTAAGTCAAAAGACTAGGGATTAGTATGCAAACATGACAATAATTGGCAAATTGGGGGGTGGGATTATGGCTGCATAGTTTTTTCTCAATTTCCCAAGTATAGGAACAAATATTTTCTCTGATTGTGATTCTTGAAAATGTATTGTTAAGATACAAAAGTGCATGGCAGTGTCGTCCAGACACTACACAGCAGAACCTCCTTAGGTTGCTACCTGCGAGTGCTGTTTGCAAAGCCTGTTGCTGTTTTTGACCAGCGTTTCTTCTGAGAAAGAACAGGTGTCCAAAGTCTGAGACAGCATGTGCCACCTGAGCGTACAACATGAGAGAACAGTGGCCTCTGAAGTCAGAAGGAAACGTGCCAAGCCGGTCCCAGTCCACACCCACCCTTCCCTGAGCCAAAGGGAATTCACGCTGGACACTGGACCCACTGTGTGCTCTGGCCTCCCCACCCCATCATCTCAGGGTTCACTACCTGCTTACTCAAAGCGGTGGACTGCCTCATCAGTGATTTTCCAGCAGTTTCAAAATGTAAAATAATATTCCCGGGACCACCTGCCAAGAAGTGGGTTTACCCTGTATCCCTTCTCACCCTTGGGTGAGGAAAGAGAGCATCAGGTTTGTGGGGTCCAGTGTGGCAAGCAGTGATTTATTTGCTCTTAGCAACCGCGGCTTCAGCTTAGCTTAGCGACATCTGGAAGCTGAATATTCTCATCAAGCGTGTGTTTTATTCAACTGCCTGCCCTCGGGGTGCTGCAGGCTTGGTTGGCCTCCTGCTGGAAGCTGACAGCTCACGCTACACCCTCGACCGAGAGTGGCTTTGGCTTCCACTCTTCCCAGGCACACAGGGTACAACCTGTTCCGAGCTGGCTTTCATAGCTCCTCATCACCAGGTAGCAGCCTCTCCTAAACATCTTAGCCACCACTCCGCTTCCCGCAGCCCCACGGCCTAAAGGAAGATGCTTTCCTTTTCTTGAAAGCGCCTTTTCCCTCTTTTTTGCAGTTTTGTTTCCTGTTTGCAGTTTAAGAGCCAACGAGGCGGGTGGAGGGAAACAGCCTGTCAGAGCTAGCAAATCCATCCAAGGCTTTGTAGAGCCTGCGGTGTGGGCGGGGGGGGGGCGGTCAGGCGTGGTGCAGAAGACTGTGGGCACCCGTGGCCCCAGCCTGAGAACCTGACTCTTCGGTTCGGGCAGTAAAGCCCAGACCCGAGCTACTAGGAGTCATGACTCTGAACGCGAGAGGCACAGAAATCTTCCTGAGTTCTGCTGGACAGTCCAGGGCCATAAGATTCTTCTTCAGGTTTCAGCAATAAACATGCAAAACCAATTTAAAAAAAAAAAAGATGATGATGATTTAGGGAGAAGGCACTGGAGTTAAATGGATAGACATGGATTTATATCCCATTCTTGCCCTAACTAGCTGAGGGGTCCTGGGCAAGTCACTTGACCTCTCTGAGGTTTTGTTTCCTCATCCAAAAAAATGTTGGAAAACTGTACAAATCTCATAGAGCCTATGATAAAGACTAAATGAGATAATTCATGATAATTTATGTAAACGTATAGGATAACACCTGATACTTAGTAAGAGCTTACTAAATACGTGTCCTCAGTTTTTGTTTAGAAATTATCAGTCAAACAAATAAACTTACCTATGAAACAGAAACAGAGTCACAGACGTAGAGAACAGGCTTGTGGTTGCCAAGAGGGAGGATGAGGTGGGGGAGGGATGGAGTGGGAGTTTGGAATTAGCAGGTGCAAGCTAGTATATAGAGAATGGATAAACACCAAGGTCCTACTGTAGAGCACAGGGAACTATATTCAACATCCTGGGATAAACCATAACAGAAAAGAATGTATATATATGTATAACTGACTCACTTTGCTGTACAGCAGACATTAGCACATTGTAAATCAACTACACTTCAATAAAATAAATTAAAAACAAAACAAAAATGAAAACCCAAAATTATCTGTCAAGAAATGCACGAAGGGGCTTCCCTGGTGGCGCAGTGGTTGAGAGTCCGCCTGCCAATGCAGGGGAAACGGGTTCGTGCCCCGTTCCGGGAAGATCCCACATGCCGCAGAGCGGCTGGGCCCGTGAGCCATGGTCGCTGAGCCTGCGCGTCTGGAGCCTGGGCTCCGCAAGGGGAGAGGCCACAGCGGTGAGAGGCCCGCGTACCCCAAAAAAAAAAAAAAAAAAAAAGGAATGCACGAGGATGGAACAGATTTCAGATCATTTCGGTTGCCTCCTAACTTTTGGTTTTTGTAAATACTTGCATGAAAAGAGCCCTTATCCCTTCCCCATCCTCCCTCCCCGACTCCCAACCCAACGTGCCTGTTCTCACCCTGATCCCTGTGGCTCTCTGTATGCATCCTATAGACTGTACATCCTTGTCCTTGACTCTTCCCTAGACAGCCCCTCTGGGGCACGGCCTGTGCTCTTCCGAGCCCACAGCCTTTTTAGTGTCTGGGATGCTGTTTCCCTCACATGAGGTCCTCAACACTACGCTCGCTGAGCAAATTCTTGCCTTAACTCTGAAGAATGAACTTATTGATTTCATGGGCTGAGATCTTTGAAGATTTTCAAAGTCTCAGAACCACTTCCCAGTCAGAGAAGTTCAAAGAATGAATTCATCAACTGGCTTATTCTGCTTTCAAAAGTCATTTACACTTCAGTCAGGAGAGGCTAGGGAAAAGGTTGTTCGCTGGGGAGCTTTTGCCTCTTCGCACAATGTCTGATATCGGAGGAAAGAAATTTCCTCTGGTGTGCGCTTCAGAACGTACGAACACCATGAGCATAAAACTAGGCCTTCCTAGGGGCCCAGAGGGAACCCAATTCCTGCTTCCTGCAGCAAGGGATTGTGTGGCATCAGAACAGCGAAGATGCCCTGCATCTCTGGGCCACACGGAGATGGCTAGGGCCACGTCCTGGTTTGGGATCGTGGTACCGAGAGGCTGAAGCAGGCAAAGCTTAAGCCAATACCTCCAAGGAGGTCTCTCTCTCTCTATGCTGCTGCTTCCTTCCAGATTCTCTCCTTTCCTTATGTAACTAGTTATAATCCACCCTCAGGTTTTTAAGGTGGATTTGGTGCAACCTGACTGTCAAGTAACTGTCAAGTGCCAATGAATGACGGTGCAAAGTCCTAACACCTGCGCGGAAAAAAAACAAAAACAAAAAAAACACCAAACACTGAACAAATAAAAGTTAAGAAAACTCTGTCCACAGTACATTAATTAAGAAAAGCCACGTTATGTAAAGACTTCTTGAAAGAAGCCATTGTCTACACTGACCTGAAATTTCAGAGCTTGTTCTGGGCTTCCTGATAGGACGGCGGTTTGCTGCTGTATGCCAAACCAGCCATAAGATAGGCAGATGCCAGAGCCAGGGGTCAGAACCCATAGAAACAGGAATGGAAAACGCCTGTGTAAAGACTGTAAAAATTCTTTACAAGTTTTCCTGAGATTCACATAAAAAATGATCAAGTGACACTATAAAAATAAATGCTTGCAGATCTCACAAACAAATTAGAAGCTGGCCTCATGACTGCTCAGAAATGAGGAGCTGGGGACTTGAGCAGGTGCAGGTCAGACCTGGTGCTGGAAATAAACAAGTTGCCACAGGAACTTGACACTGGGAGAGACCCAAATTCCCAGAAAGGGCAGCACTGCCCCCATCAAACAGCCCAGGCAGTTTGCTCTCAATTATCCATCCGATGTGTAATTTCACGGAAATTTACTCTGAAAATCACAGATTTTTTGACACTTAACTCAGAAAAAAATGAGTTGTCCAACAGTGATTTCATGCCCAAGTAAACCTGTCATCTTTACTCTTAGCCTTTTCTTTCCCTTCTTACAGAGAAAAAGGATCCAGACATTTTCCAAGAGAAAAGCTGCAAGATTTGAGTTTTCACGTTTGCTTACAACGCTCAGCCGATGAAGGGGGCTTTCGAGTTGGCAAAGCGCTTCCCTCCCACGTCCCCACTAAATCACCACTGGCTCCCAAGGCTCTGACTCAGCGAACGTGTAAGCCCCAGCCTTGTCTCATAAACACAGCGTTTCCATGCCCCATGTTCTAGATTCCTCGCTAGCGCAGTGCAACTCGGGGTCGGGGCAACTAAGGTAAGGAGACCATTCCAGTTCAACTTCTGAAGCTGTTTTTCCTCTGCTGAAGTTTAGGTAGAGGCTAAAAGGGCTGTTTTCACTATTGTCTCAAACTAAACTGCTGACAACTACGTATGAACACTTGGCAGAATTTCAAGCTCCAACAACCGCACGAAGCGACGGTTTTGTGTTGCTTTCCTCTAGTTCTTCTTTCTCCACCTTGTGACGCTCCAGAAGGCTATGGGCACTTTGTCCCTGCCCACTCCCAGGACTTCAGTAGCCACCCTGGTGGTCCTCATGCCTGCTCAGGCAATCCCAAGGCGGTACAGCAGCCCTGGCTTTGGGGAACGGGGCATGTTGCCTCTCGCCTCGAGCACGAGTCCACATCTAAGCCACCTGCTGCGTGGGTTAATTGTGATTGACACACATTATCAAGACTGTCCTGAGAGTCAAGGATGACTGAAAACCACTGGGAGAGTGGAGAGGCACTAAGCCGATTTGAGAAGGGTCATCGCCCTTCTCCCCAATAACGCCACGTCGAAGATTGACAGGCTTTGCTCCCATCTGCACGTTTTCATTCGCTCAACATCACTTTCTCCCATGCATCCCTGGTCTGTGTCCCCCAGAGTCCAGATCTTTCCTGGTCCCCATCTTCCAACAAAACCCCCTAGTTGTGTGAACCATTTCCTTTGGGCTCTGTCATTACTCAATGGAAGCTGAGTTATCTGATAAAATAACTTCTGCTAACGTGCCAAGTCTCCCACGGAACATATCCATTTATCAGTTTCCTTCTGGAGAAGCTATGTTAGCGCAAAAAGTAATTTTAAGTATGGAAGACCAGGGATTGGTATTTGGAGGAAGCCTGAATTAGTCACAAGTCTTTCCGTGACCAGTAGCAGAAAGCCAGCTGAAATGAATTCGGACAAAAGGAGTTAAATGGATGACGTGACAGGAAAGGGCAGGGGTGGAGTTGGCCCCAAGCACAGCTGGAGAGAAACCTTGTCAGGACCTGCACTGGCTCCCATCACAGCTCTTGCCAATATGTTGGCTCAGCTCTTATCAGCTTCTCCAGCTGGCAGGGGCCAGGCCCCTGGCAGGTCTGGGGCCATACATCCTTACAGCTCCCACCAAGAGAAAAGGCCTCTCTTTCTTAGAATAGGGGAAAGGACTCTGATTAACTGAGCTTGAAGCACATGCCCATCTCTGGGCCAATCACTCTGGCTAGAGACTTGGCTCTTGTTTTCATTTTCTATTGCCACACTGGGTGGCTTAAAACAGACTACATTTATTATCTTATGGTTCTGGAGGTCAGAAGTCCAGTGGAGGTCTCATCAGACAAACATCAAGGTGTTGGAAGGATAAGTTCCTTTCTATAGGCTCGGGGAAGGGGGGAGGGTGGTGAAGAATCCACTTCCTTGCTCATTCAGTTTGCTGGCAGAGTCCATTCTTTGTGTTTATAAGACTGAAGTCCTTGTTTCCTATTTCATTCCCCATCTGTGGGCCATTCCCAGCTTCTAGAGGCCACCCACATTCCTTGGCCCATGGCCCCTTTTTCCATCTCCAAAACCAGCAATGGTGGGTCAAGTCTTTCTCAAGCTTCAAATCACTCCTGCTTTTTTTTTTTTCTATTATCACATTCTCTGACCCTTCTGTTTTCCTCATCCACTTTTAAGAGCCCACGTGATTACACTGGGTCCACCTAGAAAATCCAGGACAATCTCCCTGTCGTAAAGTCCACAAGCCTAATTCCATCTGCAAAGACCCTTTTGCCATGTAATGGCAATGTATATTAAATAGCATATTTGCATGTAAATGGCAACGAATTTGTAAAATACATTCGCAGGTTCTGAGGACAGAACATCTTTGGGGGTCGCCTGAAAAGATGGTCCCTCCAGTAGTGGAACCCCCATATTTGGGGGGTCCCACTACTGGACTATCACAGCCAGGTTTTAGTCTCATATCTACCTGTGTAGCCAGGGCATGGGCTGGTGGTGTGATTGACAGCTCCAAGAGAACCATGCAGAAGAAGAAGGATGAATAAGTTCCTTAATGAAGGACAAGATGCAGTTAGCAGGGGGAAGAAGAAGAGAAAACTGTCCACTACAACGCAGGATGGCCCTTATTACGCATTTAAGCCACTGCTCAGAGGTGTTCCCCTTCTAGTAGGAATTTTAATATTCCCAAGGTCAAGTGCCTTAAACATTTTTTAATGAATAAATGAATGAATGAGAGGGAAGACAGATCAGAGGCAGAGACTTAATCTGTTACCAAGTTTACCCATCCCAAAGTGCTAGAACTTTGTTGGACTTAACTCTGAGAAACACAGAGGAAACAGAAACTACTCATAGGAATTTGGCCCGAAGAATCATGCTCACATATGGCAACAGAAGACAGCCAAGAAAGAAGGGGGACTGGGATCTGGCTCAAGACTCATGTGCTCAAGTAGATCAGGGGCTGGAACAGAGGAGGTTAGCTAGAGAGGCACGCTGTGGCATCTGTGGGATGGAGGAGTGTGCAGTGTTTGTTGGGACATACTGGCTATGGTTCAAGCTCCTGTAACCAGCCACACAAACGTGGGTAGGTTTCACCTTGGGCCAGTTTCATCTCCAGTAAAAGAAGAGAGGAGGATTATCAAGGATGTCAATGAAGTGGCAACCCACACCCATGCCCCACACACATAACCAACCACCACGCTTTCGCACTGAACCCCGGCCATCCTCAGAATCCTCAAGGCAGCTCTCCAACAGCCACTACAAATTAATCCAAGTCACAACATGCATTAAAACCCCTTGGTCATCCTAGAGTCAGGTCATTTCTAATGTACTTTCCAGCTTTGACATTTAATATTCTAATATAGGGCAACTGCCTAGGACCAAAGGAGACCTAGACTCCCAATTTCAAACTCCTCAGGCTGGATGAGGACAAAGCTACCTGGTGAGAAAGGCAGAGAGAGAGAGAGCGGCAACAACCTTCACGACTTAACCCCAGGGCTCAAGAGCAGTTTCCGTAGGAATTCGAATCAGAGATAAAATAAACCTCCTTGCTCATCAGAAGTCACGAAATGCCACCTGAGTGCTACACAAGAGATCACTTATAGTCCCTGATGTGCAGGTAATTGCCTTGAGATTACATGGATAAGCCATCTGGGTTTGGGGCAGGAAGAGACGGAGCAGATAAACTGAGAAATATTGCAGGTCAGTTCCCTAACAGCTCTGCAGCAGAGATTAGCCAACAGGAAATTATTAAGGCGAGGTCTCTGGATTCATACCTGTGGGGGAAGGGAAGGAATCAGGATTGACCAGAGGGTAAAATTGGACTGTGGACTCGGTCCAGGTCTCAGCTGATTGCACGGAGAGCTCTGGAGCTGGGCTGGCCTATCCGAGATGTCCCCAGTTGGGACAAGGAGGTCAGACTTTATCAGCCTCCATTGACCAGTCATTGGAGGGAGGCTGTCCCCAAGAAGGTGGCAGTCCTTGGGTGAAGAGGCTGCCTTCGTAGGGGACAGAGTTCCCACAGCTCCCAGAGAAGACTGAAGAAGGAGGGCTGTCAGCCAGCAGCATGCCCAGAAGCTGAGGAAACAGTTCCTTCAATCCTGCAGGAAGAGCTGGGTGGAGCCATATGGAAAGGAAATGGGTCTTCTACCTGGATTGTCTACCTGGATTACTTTTTACTGTTTGTTGGCATGGCAGAGTCCTATCCCCTGTGTCTTATATACTCTGTAGCTTCTGCAGGTGTTGATCCAGGGCCAGTGTTCTGGTGTGCTCAGCAAAAGAAATTACCAAGGGTGGGAGACATAGGTGGTATGGAATGTTCATTCCAATGGATAAATGTCATGAGTTATTTTATGTTAATGCTATAGGAAAAATATAGGTGGACAAATTATATCATCCATGTCATGTAAGTTCCATAAAGAGAGTATATTAGTCCGCTAGGGCTGCCATAACAAAATGCCACAGATGGGGTGGTGGAAGCAATAGAACTTTATCCTCATCATTCTGCAGCCTGGAAGTCCAAGACCAAGGTGTTGAGAGGTTTGGTTTCTCCTGAGGTCTCTCTCCTTGGCTTGCAGATGGTCACCTTCTCGCTGCGTCCTCACATGGCTTTTCTTTGTGCACACACATCCCTGGTGTCTCTTCCTCTTCTTATAAGGACACTAGCCCTGTTGGGTTAGGATCCCACCCTCACAACCTCATTTTAACCTTAATTACCTCTTCAAAAGCTTCATCTCCAAATATAGTCACATTAGGGGTTAGGGCTTCAACATATAAATTTGGAGGGAAACACAATTCAGTCCATATGTATAGTCCTTTTAACACACTCTGCCCAGTAGTTTTATGCATGACTGAACAGTAGAATGTAAAATTTGTATATGGAGGCCATTAAACATATATTTTGAAATTTGTTTTGTCTCCCTCTGTTTTTACTTTATTATAGAGATTTTATTATTTAGATTAGGATTTGGAAAGCATAGACAAGTTCAAAGAAAAAACAAAAATCACGATACTTTTATCTCCCATTTTAAGAAAAAAGTAATATTAACTTTTGATGTATTTCCTTCCAGTCTTTTTTCTCTGCTACATATGAATTTCTTTTGCAGATTGGATCACATGTATATTGTATCTACATTTTTTTGCTACACATTATCATTTTGTCATTGTTCCATCTTAAAAGGAAGATAATATATCCACAGCTTCATTGTCTGATATTTTATTTTGTGAACTACTGCACCCAATTTGGAGTAAACATTTTCTTGAATGTCTGGCTTTCCAATGTATTTCTTTTTTCATACAATTTCCTTTCTCCCCTCTTGCTAGCCAAACGTTCCGCAGCATTTTAGGCCCAGTTCAAGCCCTACCTCCTCAAGTAAAGGCTTCCCCAGTATTTCTGGGGCATAGTGACCTGGCCTTCTTTTAGAGTTATATAATGTGCTTTCTATATTATTTGCTTAATCCCATCTTTCTCGTGATATATCTTGAACCACTGTCGCACTGATTTTTATTTTAAGCCTTTACTCCTCAAAGGATTGTAAACTCCTTGAGTACAAAGATGGCGGCTTCTATTCTTTACTCTGCTGTGGACAATTGCTCTTTGCTTGATTGGTTGGGTTTTTTGGTGGCTTGATTAGTCTGCTGGTTGGTTTGCTATTTTCTGAAAATTAAGAGTCAATCCCCAGTTGCCTGTGGAAATAACGTTTTCCCCCTCCTATCCTTTGGAGGGCACTGGTTTGTGACATTTCCGCAGCAGGGCTAAATTGGATGCATTGTGTGTCTTTGTGTTACCCTGATTTCCCTGCTCTGTGTGTCTTGACAGCAGGATGGTTCTATTATGTTATATCCTATTGTGTTTTTATAATGGCTTAATTACTGCCTATGGGCTTCTAACTGAAAACCGGGAAGAGGGTAAATTCTATAAATAAAATGTGTGATCGGTGACATTAATATGATGCCAGATTTAGCTGTGTCTCCGTTGCGCAGGTTTACGTTAAAGTTCACAGTGTTGCCAAATAATTGTTACAGGTAAAGAATCTATTTTAGATTCGTTTAGAGGGTGACTTAAGCTTCAGTCAAAACATATTCCAAAAAGAGGAACTCTGATGTTCTGATGTGCCCTGTACCGTATGGCAATCTATCTCAGCATGTTTTCTCTCTATGCAGTAGACTGGCCAACGCCTAGAGACATAGGCATTGAATGTGTCTATGAAAGAAGATATTCTTTGTGCTGAATCTGGCCAAGCAAAACTTTAAATTATCATTACTAAACCAAATGTTTCAGTATTTAAAATGTATATAAGACGGTATCTGGTTCATTAGGATGAATATAATACCTTGCTGTAAATGGCTAAGGGGCCAACCCCTAATGACATTCAACATTTGTAACTGGAGGGGGAAAGAGAGCAGGAAGGAAGGGACGGAGGGAGGGAGGGAGGGAAGGAGGGAGGAAGGGAAACAGGGAGAGAGGGAGAGAGGAGGAAGGAAGGAAAGAAGGAACCCACATATATGCATATATCCATAATGCCAGAGAAATTTGCCATTTGGTTACCTTCCCTTTGGAAGCCTTACTAGATTTAAATTTCAGGTTAAATTAACAACCATAATAACACGTAGAGACTGAGAACCTACAATCAGCAAAGCAGGAGGCATGATATTTGACATTGCAGCTTTGATGCAACTATTTTGATGAGAGAATATTTTGTCATGTTTAAAAACTTTCAGCTATTATTTTTTTTAATGAATAGGGAGGCAGATAACCTCACCCCTTCCAAAAGCTCCACAATCCCATTCATCACCCTTGGAATGCAGACACCTACCACCACTCCAAGGGATGGAGGAGGTTCCAGAAGGGGAGCAGTGGGACACACATTACTCACTTTTAAGAAACGATGTTTATATTTGACCAGACCTTTCTGATGCATCAAAACATCTGCATCAAATGTTATCCTTTAATGCAAGTCCCAGTGGAGTGCCATTTCTGGACACCCAGCGTGCACGGGAATGTTGAAATTACGTAATTACTCTGATAATTAACAGAAAGAAAAAAGAAGACATTTCACGTATCTACATCTGTCAGCGGAGGGGCACGTGTGCCAGACGTGTCCAGTTGGCCACTTCAGTTCCTCACTTCCTGCTCCGAGGGCAGAGGTCAACTAGGTGTCCCAGCGTTTGCTCGGGACAGGCCCTTCAAGGGTGAGAGGAAGGTGCCCATGCAGTGGAGCATGGGTGAGGAAAAGCAGGAGGCCAGGAAAGGCCAGTGGCCCTTCTCCCCCGAAACAAGAGCTAGAACAAGAGTAAAACCACGAGGGGAGAGCCCTGCGGTCCTGTCAGGGAGAGGAAAGCGAGGCATTTCTCACTGTACCTGAAGAAGGTGGCTCTTTCCTTAAGCATCCTTCCCTCCAGAGGACTGTTAGTGTGAATGCCTGTAGCCCCCCATCCCCTGGTCCCTAGAGTCCCACCCACACGGGGACCCAAGGCTCAGGCCAGCCCCTGGCGATGGGTAGGTTCATGAGGTTTGTTTCCAAAACTGAGCTACATTTTCCCCAGTTCCAAGTCCCCAGGCAGTGAAGAGCAGGGTCGGGAGGCCCAGTCACTCCTCCAGGATGCCAGCCCCTCGGTCTCCACATCTCCTTCCTGATTTCCCACCTGCAAGTGCCCAGAGAGGAAGGAGCCTGGAGGACTAAGCACACTGTCATCGAGTTCCCTCCAGGGCACAGCCCCTGCAGGTCTGGGCTGTGCCCTGGGGGCTCGGCAGAGATCCTAGCCTTCCTCCACGCGTGGATTATTTATTTAACAAACACTTCATATAGGGCTGACCACTGGTCAGGCAGTGTCCAGAGTGCTTTGCAAATATTAGTTCCATTCATCCTCATAACCAGGCCGTGAGGGAGGGGCTATTATTATCTGTATCTTACAGATGAGGAGACGGAGACAGGTTCACTCATTTATTGCCCAAATGCACCCAGCCTGGAAGTGGTGAGGCCGCTGGGCTGTGAGTGACGCTGCGTGGCACAGCTGGGGAGGGGAGGGGCTAAGCCAAGAGCGGGAGGGATGGAGGAAGGGACACCCGGCATCAGCACACCTAAGTGGGCGTGGCCAGGGCGAGGGGCCGCCCAGATGCCCCAGGAGGACTTGGGAGCTGTCCTCTCCCTCCCTACAGCCCATGGGTTTGTCCCCATTCAACCAGCTGACCCCTTGAGTGCTTGACTGAGTCATGGGCAAGAGGCCCCAAGGTCGCTGCAGCGATTTGCAAACCTTGCCTGGGGACCAAGAACCATTTCTTCTGTCTTCTTAAGACAGTCTTCAGAGGTGCCCATGACCTCTGGCTGCGGGGGTGAGAGTGAGGTGGGGGGCTGGGGGTAGGGGTGTGTGTGGGTAGCGCTGCTAGATAAAATACAGAACGTCCAGTGAAGTGTCAAGTTCAGATTCACAACACGTCTTTTTTTTTCGTACAAGTTACGTTCCATGCACTCTTTGAGAAACATACGCTAAAACAATTATTCATTGTTTAAATTCTAATTTAACTGGGTGTGCTGTATTTTTTTTTCTAAATCTGGCAGCCCTAATCTCGAAAATGCTTGGTGGGCGGGGACACAGCTGGGTGGGCAAGTGGGCTGTGCACCACCAGCCAGGTGGAGCATCCTGTGGGGAAGCAAGAGGGCTGACCCCTTCGCCAGAAGAGCCAGTTTCCTACCGCCCGGACAGAGGCCGTGTCATGGCTTGTGACAGAGGGGAAGAGTCACCATGAGCCTCCATGCTCCACTGTGCCGCTCCACTGGCTTGCGCCCCACCCTCTGCATGAAGCCCCCTCTCCCCACAATTCTTTTACCTGGAAAAATTTCAAACCTACGGAAAAGTTGCAATAATAGTACGACGTAGGGCTTCCCTGGAGGCGCAGTGGTTGAGAATCTGCCTGCCAATGCAGGGAACACAGGTTCAAGCCCTGGTCTGGGAAGATCCCACATGCCGCGGAGCAACTGGGCCCGTGAGCCACAGCTACTGAGCCTGCGCGTCTGGAGCCTGTGCTCCGCAACAAGAGAGGCCGCGATAGTGAGAGGCCCGCGCACCGCGATGAAGAGTGGCCCCCGCTCGCCGCAACTAGAGAAAGCCCTCACACAGAAACAAAGACCCAACACAGCTAAAAAAAAAAAAAAAAAAAAAAAAAATAGTACGACGTATACACTCTTTTTGTCACATCTGCTTTTTCTTTCTCAATGTGCATGGGTGCATGTGTACACCTAAGAACACGGGAGCATATTCGTTTGTTAGCTGAACCATCTGAGAGTTTGTGGCAGACATTGGGAGACTTCATCCCTAAATATGTCCCTAAATAGGAGCGTGTGTCTCCTAGGAGCAAGGGCACCCTACTCCATAGTCACAATGCCATGGTCACTCTCCGGAAATGTGGCATTAGTACCATACTCTTAGCTAATATAAAGTCCATATTCAAATTCCTCACATACATATAATTAATGTCACATTAATATATATTAATATATTATAATATATGCCACAAATATATGTATATATAAACATAAAGTATATTTGTGTATATATACGTACACACACATTATTGGGACGATTGGGGGAATTTGAATGTGGACTTTGTATATATACGTGTATATGTATATATACACATATATACAAATGCATATTATTATTAATATATTATTAATTTAATGTAATTAAATTATTATTTTAATAAATAAGAATAATAAATTATTATTATTTTAAAATTTTAATCCAAGATTCAATGCTTCCAAATGCATTTAATTTTCCTGTTTCTTGAGTCTCTTTTAATGCAGAACTACCTTCTCAGAGTGCCTTCTGCGGGCTAGACCTTGGGCACGTGGCTTGGCATCCCGAATCCAATTTCATCCATGTAAGATAAAGGTTATCTCCTTTTATAAATAAGCAAACAGAAGCTTACTGAAGTCAAGTAACTCACCCAGGGTCACATGGCTAGTAAATGGCATGGCCAGTGTTTGAACCCAACCCTGACTCCCAAGTCCTTTCCTTTACACTGTGCTGTCTGAGCTCTGTCTTCTAGAGATGACGCTGAAAGGGACTTCTGAGGTGGGAACCTGAGAACCATTCCAGGAGGTGAGAGAAAGTTCCATAGAAACACACAGGATTTTAAGAGAGGAGCAGATGGGGTTAGCTGGCAGGCAGTGTCGTGTCAAGGTTAGAAGTCAAGTCTCGAAGTCACCTGGGTTCCCACGTGGATTCCTCTGTTTCCCAGCTTTGTCCCCTTCACGTCTAGAATCTTCACTTCCCCACCTGGAACGTGAGAGTAATGACAGCCCCCTCACTGGATGACCGTGGGGCTCTATGAAGTATTCACATGAAGTCCTCAGCTCCAAGGTGATCTGGCACATGCCAGGCCCTCGGCAAAGGGTAGCTACTCCAGCTATCATGTGAGGGGAACAGTTGCCCGACAGGAGTCACATCAAAGACTGCTGCCCCGGCGGCCAGGAGCCGCCCATCTGAAGGGCACCAGGATGCGCTGCTTTTCACATTCACACGTGTGGGTTCCTCCACAAGAGAAAGGGAGCAGCAGTGGGGGGTTTGGGGAATCCACCTGCATTGCTGGAAATCAGTGAGATGAACCCCTTCCTGACTGGAGCGCCCTTCAAGAGGAGCCCTCTGGCGGGGACACCGCTGGAAGGGACACCGCTGCCTTCGCCCGCCAGAGAGGCCCCTTCTCCACCTTTCCAATGTCATCAACGATTTCCTGGGGGTAGGGAAGCCCAGTATCTCACGGGAAGGTGGGAGTGGGCTTCAGACGGCTAGAATGGGAGCAGACTGTGGTGGACCATGCTGTGTCCCCCTCAAAATTCACATGTTGAAGCCCTCACCCCCAGGATGTGGGTTATGTGGCAGTATTTGGAGACAGGGTCTTCCAAGTGGTGATGAAGTTAAAATGAGGCCATTCGCATGGGCCTTAATCCAATCCGACTGGTGTCCTTATAAGAGGAGATGATTAAGTCATGGAAACCCCAGACTTGGGCACACACAGAGGGAAGACACAGGGAGAAGACAGCCGTCTGTGTGCCACAGGGAGGGGCCTCAGAAGAACCCAAACCTGCCAACACGTTGATCTTGGACCTCCAGTCTCCAGAACTGTGAGCACATGTATTGCTGTTGTTTAAATCACGCCGTCTCTGGTACTTTGTTGTGGCAGTTTGAGCAGACTAATTTACGGGTCCTCAGGTCCCCAGAGGCAGGGCTGGCCTGCTGAGTGAGAGAAAAAGGCAGCTGGATAGAGACTGAACCTGGCCTTTGGGGAGCAAAGCTCAGGGCTTCTGCTCTGCAGAGGACTGAGGGCCCCAGCTGCAGGTCCCCGAGCCGAGAGTCCAGAATCCTCGGTTATCCCTCCACTGGAGAGGCAGGGGTTGTCAAGATGTAGTCAAGCCATCAGCCTGAGTGATGTCTTATCTCAGAAATGGGAGCATGAGGAATGAGGACTGGCTAATGGTTAAGGTCCTTCCTCATCAAAACCCCCAGGATTCCCGCAGCAGGGGAAGGGGAGAGGGTTGGTTGAAAGCGCGGGCTGATCCGATTGTCCCGCTGATGACAAAAGCAGTCCAGTGGTTTGAATGCTCCATCACTTCTCTGCAGAACCTGGTGTGTAAGTCGTACAAGAGCCAATGAACCAAGAACCAAAGCCAGGCTCTACATATATTGTGAATTGCCTTTTTCTTTCTCCATGGAGGAGGGTGCTTGACAAGTCAGGGTGGCACCAGGGCTGACTCGGGGTGACTGTCCTCCTGGATGCTGGGCTGATCTAACTGTGTGACATTGGCAGCGTGGAGTGACCTCTTCTTTGTGACACAGAGCCGCATGGTCTCAGGGGATGCCGAGAGTCTGGCCTGTCCAGGGACACTGCCAGGCCACAGAGGAAGCCAGCGTGTTGAAAAGCTGTTAGGAGACCTGGGCAGCCGACAACCAGCTATAGCCGTTCACACTTGGGTGCAGAGACCAGCTCCCGACGCCCCTTGAGGGGCCAGCAAAGTTGTATGGTCCCAGTCTCCTGCTCACACCCACTTCCCCAGGATAGAGGCGGCTCTCCCTCCATCCCTGACCGCCAGCACCCCCATCCTGGACCCCAAGCTCAGAGTTAACAGGGGCAACAGCTTCAGAACTATTTTTCTGCAATTCCCTTAAAAGTGACAAATACGCCAATTGTCAAGCTTCAAAAGATGAGTGAAGGGCTTCCCTGGTGGTGCAGTGGTTGAGAGTCCGCCTGCCGATGCAGGGGACACGGGTTCGTGCCCCGGTCTGGGAAGATCCCACATGCCACGGAGCGGCTGGGCCCGTGAGCCATGGCCGCTGAGACTGTGCATCCGGAGCCTGTGCTCTGCAACGGGAGAGGCCACAGCAGTGAGAGGCCCGCATACGGGAAAACAAACAAACAAACAAACAAAAAAAAGATGCGTGAAATCACACACATGTAATACCATCCTTCTGAACTCTGATTGCTCTTAAGCATTTATTCCTCTCACTTCTCTGATCATCCCGGGTCAAGATGATGTGACCTAGGCAGAATTATTCTTCTCTATGGAGGATCAGGAAATTGAGTCACTGAGAAGAACTGGGGTTAATCCAGTGACACAGGGAATGACAGAGCCTGAGTAGGACTCAGATGGCATCTCCAAGTCCCTGAATCAAGGTTTCAGCTCCTAGGAGATACATACATGTTTGGCCCATTTTCTCCTGAATTTTTTATTATATTATTTTATTACTTGTAATTTTGTGATTCAATTGTATTATATTAAAATATCTTTAATATAAATGAATAAAATATATTAAACTACATTTTAGGACTTCCCTGGTAGTGCAGTGGATGGGAGTCCACCTGCCAATGCAGGGGACACAGGTTCGAGCCCTGGTCCGGGAAGATCTCACAGGCTGTGGAGCAACTAAGCCCATGCACCACAACTACTGAGCCTGCGCTCTAGAGCCCGCGAGCCACACCTACTGAGCCCACGTGCCACAACTACTGAGCCTGCGCTCTAGAGCCCGTGAGCCACAACTACTGAGCCCGTGTGCCACAATTACTGAAGCCTGTGTGCCTAGAGCCCGTGCTCGGTAACAAGAGAAGCCACTGAAAGGAGGGGCTTGCACACCGCAACAAAGAGTAGTCCCCACTCACCAGAACCAGAGAAAACCCCGTGTTCAGCAATGAAGACCCAATGCAACCAAAAATAAATAAAAAATTAAAAATAAAATACATTTTATAAATTATAAAATAAATTTTATTATTTTTATTATTTTATTATCCAAAACATGCCACCTGCTCCAAATAAAATTTAAATGTTCAAATAGTTGAGAAATTATTTGCCATTTTTACTTGTGCATCTGGATGGTGGCACTGGGCGCGCTGAAAATAAGGAGAAATAAATAACTCTGAGATGTAACAGCATATGTATTTATTCAAGAGTGCATGGCAAAGATCTGCTCTTCATTTTTACAGTATTTCGTCAGACATATGGGAAATCGCGCTAGGTGATTTTTATTTAATAAGTCAGCCATGCCCAACGCAAAACTCACAGGCACACGCGGACCGTCAGACATCCTGCTCTCCGTGGGAACATGAGTATTCTCACTCCTGGGGATGTCATTACTGATGCTGGAAGAGGACCTGAGGCTTTCAGAGGGATTGCCCGTGTTCGATACAAAACTCAGCGGAGCGTGGAGAAACCCAAGGCTCTAGCTGCCTGTTTAACACCCGACCTCCAGCGCTCAGGGCTGCAGGCAGAATGATCCCAGGGGTGAGAGCCCCAAATTGCCCTTCCCCTCTCTCTCTCCTTATCATAATCTGTCTTTACCAGGCAAGCCAAGAGTAGGCATCCCAGGTGGATAATTGACGATTTCAGCATCTTTCCCAGCTCCTCATTTTTCCTTTTAGTCTCCTGATTAGATCTCAGATGAGTATATTTGCCTGCAGGGCTGCAGAAGTGCCTGCGTGAGTGTGGGAAGCGGAGGGCCCTAAGGGAACCCTTTGCTGCACAGCCCGGAGATGGCACTGCCTTCTCCGCCCCCCTTCCCCGCCCGGCTGGAAGCCCTGAGGTGGGAAAGGCAGCTAGTTCACTAACTTCTGTGCATCAAGCTGCCTGTGCTCAGCAAAGAGAGAGGCAGAGGCAGGGAAGGAGGAAGCAGGAAACTGATTTTGTATAAAACCCTTTATCATACAGTCCACATTACTGAATGTATTACAGTACCTAGTGTGCATGGCTATTCCTGTACAGCAAACCCCATATGCCACCATCTATCAATACTTTAGGATGACATAAGGTGCTTTCCATAGTAATCTTTCTTTCTTTCTTTGGCCGCGCCCGTGAGGCATGCAGGGTCTTAGTTCCCCCACCAGGGATTGAACCCGCGCCCCCTGCAGCGGAAGCACTGAGTCTTAACCACTGGACCGCCAGGAAAGTCCCTCCATAGTAATTTTGAGTGTACTTGGTCTTTGCCTCACAGACTGACTTTAGAAACTAATCTCCCATAAAGATGCAATTCCACGCTTTTAAATGTAAAATGTAGTTTAATTATGCTAATTAGGAGAACTCTTGACTCAAAAATGATTCAACTCAAGGAGCCAGTGTTCAGCTGAGTAATAGATGTCAGGTACCCAAGGGTCTGAGTCTCAGACATTACACAAAGAAGAAAAGAACAGGAGAGAAAGGGCTGGCCTGACACAGAAGCTGAAATGGTACCTGTCGCCCAAGGAAACAAGGAGCTTACTGTGTGCGTCTGGTCTCAGTCAAGGGCTAGGACAGGGCAGTGGTACCCAGTGCAGAGAGCACAGCCGCACCGCAGAACTCAGGTGCCAAAACGGATCGTCCACACAGTCCCCCTGCTCTCTTTGTCATCACCGTCATCGTCA
This sequence comes from Mesoplodon mirus, assembly GCF_964341445.2. Taxonomy (NCBI): domain Eukaryota; kingdom Metazoa; phylum Chordata; class Mammalia; order Artiodactyla; family Ziphiidae; genus Mesoplodon; species Mesoplodon mirus. The sequence goes on from NC_138993.1 coordinate 14,744,219, forward strand.
TGGTCATCCACATTTCCTGAGTGGCTTCTCACACCAGACGGAGGAGACAGTGGGCTGGTGTCCAGGGCAAGGTCATTTGGTTTCAAGGAACCAAGCAGCTCAAATCACCAGGAGGCTTATTATAGAAAATCCTCACGAAGTGCAGCCAGCCAGCCGCGGGCAAACTGGGAGGCCGCCCGGCAGGGAACTCTCTGTTTCTCTGAGGCCACGTCGTCTCTCATCTCCCACTGATTGTCCCCTCTCTGCAACCAGTTTCTGTGCCCACTGACCACTCACCATGGCCCCCACAGCCAGTCCTGAAACGGAGGGCTCAGCCACCAAATCTAGATGACCTTCCAACCCTAGAGACCACCATCAATTGAGTCCTGGTCCCTTGAATCTCTTAGTTAAAATTCCTCAAAGAGGGAGTAAGAGGAGGGAGGGAATCGGTTCTGGCCACCTCATGGGTCAGGGGTACACGCTTCCACTCTGATTAGGACAGAGCTGGGCACATGTTATAACAGCAGCCACCCGGCTTCCCCCTCCAGACGGGGCTTCAGATGGGAGGCGGTCCAAGTTAAGCTGGGCAGGAGACTAACATGAATGCCATGCAGGGACTTGAGTCAATGAACAGAAGCATCCAAGACTAAGGAATTTCTAAGACACCTCTTCATGTGAGCAAACTGATACCTTCTCCCGACTCAATAATATCAGCTAATGTGGACTGACTTATTCCTAAGCACCAACATCCATGCTTTTGAATCGTTTCTCGTGTCCTAAGCACAGTCTAAATACCAAGAGGCGTTACTGCATTTAACCCTTACGACCAATAAGATGAGTGCTAATATCATCCCCAATTTACAGATAAGAAAACTGAGACTCAGAGAGGCAAATGAACTGGCCCAAATTTACAGTCAGTAAATGACAGAGCAAGGACATAAACCCAGGGCCCAGTCACCTACCTGTGTGCTTTTTTTTTTTTTTTTTTTTTTTTGCGGTACACAGGCCTCTCACTGTCGCGGCCTCTCCCGTTGCGGAGCACAGGTTCCGGACGCGCAGGCTCAGCAGCCATGGCTCACGGGCCCAGCTGCTCCGCGGCATGTGGGATCCTCCCGGACCGGGGCACGAACCCGTGGCCCCTGCATCGGCAGGTGGACTCTCAACCACTGCGCCACCAGGGAAGCCCCCATGCGCTTTTTAATATTGATTTTCTTTTATTTGGCCCCATTTCTCTGAAGGCTTAAATACAAGGGAATAAACTTTACAGTTTTTCTACAATAGTCACTAAAAAGTTCCTAAGAGTAGGTTTGTATTCCAGGTTCTGTAATACTTAGTGCCACAAAATTTTTTTTAAAAAAGTTCCACCTATATTTCCAGAAGGCATTTAAAACTTATATCATGATATTGAGAAACGGTTACCTGAACATCTCATGTGTGCAGACCCCTGACCAGGTGCAGAGGATACAGTCCTGCCTTCCAGTCGTTTAATCATTTTTATTTGCCTTCTCTGGATTTTCTTCAAACCCCTCTCCATCACTTCATCTTACTTAAGAGGTGAGGCCAGAAAGAATTCTAAGAGAGGCCTGACAGAGGCCGGTCAAGGTGGGAGGATCAGTTCAAAGTTCCCTCCTGCCAGGCACTTGTTTGTGAATTCCAAGGCTACGACTGCCTTTTCCTTAATAAGAGCAAAACACAACTGATTTAAGGTTTAGCTGGCGTACCACTAAGGCCACTGGCTCTTTTTCTTCCATACTTGTACATTGTCAGCTCCTTCCTGGCCTGTTTTCATGGTCTTATTTTCATTCCCACATAAATCTCCCAGCCCGTCTCCATCATGTGGCATCCTGTTTTATATCATGTGCTATCACCAATGGGCCAGAAACACTTTCAATTTTAATTCTTTCTTGTAATGTGTTTCTTGTTTTCTTACCATAGACTCTTTACATCTTGAAGGATTTTTAGAAATAATTAGTTCTATCTAGTCTTTGCCTTAGTTGGGACTCACGGTTGCCCATTTCATCTTTTAAAAGAGGCAAGGATGGAGTGACAACAATTTCTTTCAATAAAGGTTTGTGGACAGTTTTTAGGAGAGGGAAGTCTGTACTCTACCAAGCACTGGATTCAGTACTTTAAAGATAGTTTCTCCTTAATTTCTTGAAATGACCTGGTGATATGGGTTTTATCATGATCATTCTACAGATGAGGGAGCTAAAGATCAGAGAGATTTAAGTCACTTGTCTAACAAGAAGGAGGGTGGGAATTTAAACCCAGTTCTGGCAGCTCCCAAGGTCCATGCTTTTGAAACCTTTCCTACATGTACTTTCTCACTGTCAAAACATTTCTCTTTGCCAGACTTAGGTTTTTTTAATCCTAGCTCTGTCATCAACATGTCACTAGATGTGCCAGGTAAATCATTCTACCTCCTTGGGTTTATTTTCTCACCGTGAAAATAGGAATAATATTCATTTCACCTGCCTTGCAGGTGAAGCTCAATGTAAAAGTACTTCAGAAAATATATATCCTAAACAAGTACAACTTCTTATTATAAGTATTACTAATCTTGAGCATTGTCCAGTGGGGTTCAGAAGACCCCCTCCTAAGGATGTGAGGCTCCTTGTACTGGCAAAGAAATGGGTTTGTTATAAAACATATAATTCTCCTAAGAAAGTACTGCATCAGTTAGGATGTTTTCAACTGCTGGCAACAGAACCCTGAATCAACTGCCATAAACAACTGGGGGATTATGCGCATGGTAAGAAGTGCCAAGGTAAGGCAGCTCCAAGGTTGGTCGATTCATGGGTTCCTTAATGTCATTCGTGAGCAAAGTTCCTCCCATCTTTCAGCACTGCCCTCCTCAACTGGTTGGCTGGTATTCAGGCTCACTGATCTCATGGAAGCAAGATGGCGGGCTTGGGCACCACATGCAAACACCAGCATCCAGCAGAAGCTGAAGGCGACCACCTCTTCCTGGTGGTCTCCTTTTATAAGCAAAACAAACAAACAAACAAAACCAAATCTTTGCCAGGTGCCCCCATCCCCCAGCAAACATTCCTTCACATCTCACTGGGCAAAATGGTACCACGTGCTCTTGCCTAAACCAATCGTGGGATGACCATGATTGTCTTACTGGGACATATGGTGGTGGGAGGGACAGCGGCTCATCCAAATAAAACCAGGGTTCTGTTAATAAGGATGAAATGGAGAACAGCCGTTGGTGAGCAACCAACAATATATGATCTAGAAAATGAACTACACCACTTAGCTATGATGGATTCTAGTACCTTCGAGTCTCAGAGGATCTCTAAAGGAGAAGTGAGCATGATCTTCTCCCCTCATCTCCACCCCCTACTTCCATTTAATTTCAACCCAGTTTAGTTTAAAGGATTCGATTTCATTCCACATTTACAGACTTCAAGATCCTTCTGCCTCCCTGGGTCTCTCATTTTCTCTTTATTTTGGATACGGCTTGTGTGAATAGGTGCCAGAATGCTGAAGGGCTGCTTACCATTTTCTTTTCTAGGCTTTCCCAAGAGAAACAGAGAAGGACTCCAGGATGGATAGGCTCTTCAAGGGGCCTTAATTAAAATAAGCTGCAAGTTTCTCTGTGTCTCCTTACCAGATCCCATCAGTCTCTGCAAGACAAATCTCTACAAGGCTGTCCAACGTCTTATTACCTGCCCAGCGGATTTAGTCTCCAGTGAACAATATCCCTCCTGTGTTCCACAAAGAAAAGAGAAAACACTTGTTCTGAACGAGCTGCATGGAGTTCCTTAGCGTGCGGGCATTTCTGGATTGAGTTCAGTGTTCTGTGAATCACAGTGATTGGTACCTCCCAGGAGAGAAGCTCCAGCATCCAGAGGAAACTCAAGGTTAATTACATAAGCACAGGTAATCACTCTTCAGAAGTAATTATCTGGTTGTATACCCATAGATACTGAGTCTCAACTCGAGAATATTTTAACTCTGGAGTCCACTGGCTTTTCCTGTCTTTCTCTCCCTCTGTTTATCCTAAAATTAACATTAATCAACATTTGGCTCCAAGCACACTATGCTTCCACCATGTAATTAGAACACGTTTCCTAATTTTTTTTTTAAAGTTTGACCTTAAATCCCCAGCTTCTATCTCTGAGTCAAGATCAGCATTTGTAACAGTGAGTTAATCAGGCTCTGGGGCCCAGGGTTGCTTAAAGAACACCCGCACCCCTACCCCATCCTATGCGGTAACAGACCCAGAGGCTGCCATAGCCCACACTCGTAGCAACATTCTTCCAATGGAGCTGAGGGGGATATATTTAGGCTTTGTGTTATGGGGAAATTATGTGGCACAAAAGCAATAATGTTTCACTTATTGCCACTTAGAGACCACCAGAGTAGTCATAGGCAGAGATGGACAAGCTTGGATATCAAGTTATTTTGTAAACACTTTAAAAACCAAATGAAAACCTCAAACTGGATGCCATTCCCTGGCTTTTTTTTTTTTTTTTTTTTTTTTTTTGCGGTACGCAGGCCTCTCACTGTTGTGGCCTCTCCCGTTGTGGAGCACAGGCTCTGGACGCGCAGGCTCAGCGGCCATGGCTCACGGGCGCAGCCGCTCCGCGGCATGTGGGATCTTCCTGGACCGGGGCACGAACCCGTGTCCCCTGCATCGGCAGGCGGACTCTCAACCACTGCGCCACCAAGGAAGCCCCATTCCCTGGCTTTTTGATGACAATTCTTGTGACCATGGTTAGGAGAGTCTTAAAACACTGGTAAGATGTCTTCTCCTCACTCTCTTACCAAGAGAAGAAAATGGAGATGTTGTGTCGCTTCTACCACTGGGACACATCACTCTTCTTTGCACCAAAAGATAAATCCAGTTATGAAATTGGCTCCATCGGTGCACAGGGTTAGGAAAATAACAATGAAGCCATTTATTTGTAATCAAATATTGGAACTGGTGGGGCCTGTTTGCAGGCTTTAGCACTACTAAGAAGTTGCTAAGCCTCTGGGCTTTATTATTATTCATTTAATTTGTAAAAAATGATACAGATCAGATCACTAATAATACCATTTGCACACTTATTTCCCTCTCTTGTATGTTTTAATTTTTAAATTTTTTCCAGTTTTATTAAGACATAATAGACATAGAACATAGTATTAGTTTTAAGTGTAGAACATGATGATTTGATATTTGTATATATTGTGAAATGATTATCACAACATCGTTAGTTAACGACCATCACTCACATGGTTACAATTGTTTTTCTTGTGATGAGAACTTTTAAGACCTATCCCCTTAGCAACTTTCCAACAGATAATACAGCATCATTAACTACAGATGCCATGCCATATGTGACATCTCCAGGACATACCTACTTTAGAACTGGAATTTTATACCTTTCGACCCCCTTTATATGTTTCACCTGCTTTGGGGCCTTTTCCATCTGGAAATAACCTGTAAATTTGTAAAGTGATTCCTTTTTTTCAAAACACTTTCTACATTTATGATCTCATTTGAGCCTCACACCCTGTGAGATAGGAAGGGTAGTTTTTATTGTTTAAAAATCGATAAAACTGAGGCTTAAAAAGGGTAAGTGACTTACCCAAGACCGATGTGGGGAGCTGTATATACTAGTTGGCCCAGGACAGTCCTGTTCCCAAATGTTGTTCCATAGCAACTATGAAAGGACTTCCTTAAACTCTCAAAATTGTGCTGGCTTGAATGATAAGGTACACTCTCTCCCAAACCATAGGTCAAGGTCAGAGCCCAATCTTCCAACTCTTGGTCTAATGCTATTTATTGCAGTCATCTTCCTCATGGTTACTGAAATAGCAGGCAATCAGCCAACTAAACAGTTTCTCCTGGTCTGGCTCACCAGGGATCACAGCCTGTGATGAATCAAGTGAAACTCTCCTGGGACGATGAACCTTCTCCTAGAGATGGATGTAGCTTCAAAGGTGACTCTCCTGAGTCAGAGTAGCTGACTCGATTCGGCCATGGCCACCCAGACTGGTCCGAAGTTCCGAATGTCAAATACTACTTAAAAATGCCCAGCCCTGGGCTTCCCTGGTGGCACAGTGGTTGAGAGTCTGCCTGCCGATGCAGGGGACACGGGTTTGTGCCCCGGTCCGGGAAGATCCCACATGCTGCAGAGCGGCTGGGCCCGTGAGCCATGACCGCTGAGCCTGCACGTCCGGAGCCTGTGCTCCGCAACGGGAGAGGCCACAACAGTGAGAGGCCCGCGTACCACCAAAAAAAAAAAAAAAAAAAAAAAAAAATGCCCAGCGCTCATCACTCTACCCCTCGACTCCCCTGATCCCAGGTCAGTTATTCATGTTAGTGCTAAGTTTACCTCCAGTTCACACCAACTTTATAGTATCTCACAGTAAAATTTGGAAATCAGAAATTGGTATTCTGATTCCAAGGCGAGTGAATACATATTAGGCCAAAATGATACATATACATATTAGGCCAAAAAAATAAGAGAAAATTCTTGTTCATCACAGAATCCAGGAATAGAAGCAATTGTTTGAGGAGATGAAAATTGTATTTTAAGATCCTTATTTTACGATGTGACTTTGCCTACACTTAGGACTGATTATAATTTCTACATTTTTTCCTACTAAAAGGAGAAATAAGTAAACGAATGCTGAGTGTTTGAGAATAACCTGAGTTCTCAGGAGAGAAAGAACCAGAGAAACTCAATATTTAGTTTTAAAGACTTGATTTTGTGAGCTTGGTTGTCCTTTATTTTTCTGCACTCAGTCTAATGTCGAATGGCTTTCTCTCCACCTGACTCTCCAGAAAGAGTGTGGTTGAAATAAACCCCAGATGTGGGCCCGGTCCTGTTCCTAATGGTGTGTCTCCTCTTACCCTAAGTGTGTGCATCTTTGGGTCATTTTCCTAATAGCCTCTGAAAATGTGCTTTTGAATAAGGAATTGGGGTGTTGTCTCCATTGTGAAAACCACTGTAGGTGGGAGAAAGCAGCCTGGGAGCCCCCAGGAGTGGATGCCACTGAGGCCCAGGAGCTGCACCCACCCAAAACCCAGGAGCTGTTTTGAGGTCTGGGGAAAGGTGCAGCCCAGCAGGGACCCAAGGCCTGGAAGGATGGCTCTGATCTTGGCCAATGGGGAAATTGTGCAGGACGATGACCCCCAAGGGAGGAACACTACCCAACCACGCAGTAGCACCCCTCGACAGAGCTTTCTTGATAGGAGCCATGGTGCCCCCCTGGGGGTCCCGGCCCCTGCCAGCAGCAGACGGGCGCCAGGCTGGGTGCTGCTCACTCCCCCTTCAATGACCTCGACGGACGGTTGGTGAATATGAGCTTCCCCCAGTGGCATCTTCGTGCACAATTTTTCTTTAATAAAACAGGCCAGGCCTTTTTTTTTTTTTTTTACCCAGAGAAAACCACTGTCTTTATTCTTCAGTTGTGAGGTTTTTCTTATGCCTTTCCATAAACACATATTCTCATGTAGCAATATATGGTTTATTCTTTGATTAGTTTTGTTTTTCACATAAATATTACCTTACTGCAAATCTTTTTTTTTTTGCAGTGGTTTTCTTTCTTTTTTTTATTTTATTAGTTTCTGCTTTATAACAAAGTGAATCAGTCATACATATACACCTGTTCCCAGGCCAGAGCTTTTTAAAAAAATAATAACAACAAAACCACTGTACTCTTCCCCGTAGGAATCACCGACTCCTCCAGGGAGGGAACTGCACAGGAAGAGATGGACGGGGGGTCGTGTGCTGCCTTTTCACACAGCCCGTTCTCTCCTCTTACTAACTAACCACCTGTGGAAAGCTTCCACTCATTGCTCGGCCACTCCCTTCCTGTGACCTGGGCTACACTTGAGACGGAGGCAAGCAAGCCTGGGCTTGCCTTATGTGCTCCAACATAGAGGGCAGTGCTGACAGTGCAGACTCAACCGGCCACCTCAGAGCTGCCCGAAGGCCTCTGCCGCCGGACGAGGCCTAGCAAGGGTCGCCAGAGTCTCAGTACGAGATTAGCACCAGAGCGAGAAGACCTGGGTTTAAATCTAAGTTCTGCCATTTACGAGCTATGGTGATGCAGGGCGAATCTCATAGTCAGAGTTGAATCTGAGATTCTCTCTGGTGCTGGTTCCCCCATGAGCCAAGGCAGATAACGCCAACTACCATTTCTACCAACAGCTGTTGGTTACTACACACTCATCCCAGGCCTGGAGCTGCTCTACGTGTGGCACTCACCCCACCTCCACCCTCCCAGCCACCTTGCAGAGAGGACGTTGTTATCCCCCACTTGATACATAAGGAAAGAGACCCAGGGCATTGTCACCCCCCCAAGGCCACACAGCACATAAGAGTTGACAGTTGGGTTTGACCCTGGTCTTCCAGGCTCCAGATCCAGGTTCTATATCCATGAGAACACATCACTGCCTCTCAGAGATTTGCTGGGAGGATCTATCAAATAACACAGGACAAGGTGCTCAGGAAAGTGCCCTCCAGGTCAGAGCCGCCCTTGGTAATCCACTTCTTTTCTGTTTCCATATCCCTTGCCCACATCCCATTTCACTCTCCCAGCTGTCCCCAGACACCCTGACAGCACGAAGACCAAAGCAGGGCATCCCACACGCTTGTTCTGTGTTCTTGTGCGATGCCACAGTTATACACTCTGCAAAGGCAGTGGAGGAAAATGAAGCCAGAACACTCTGTGCCAGATTCTTTGAGAAGAATTATCTCATAGGTCGGTCAGAGATGCCAGGAAGACCCCCCGGTACAGCTGTCGCTGATTCGTGAGGTTCTATCTCCCCGTGCTTTGTTCTAGCTCAGCTAAGCAAACGTGCCCTCACCCAGTTACTCTGCTTCTTCTTTATTTTGTCCCTTATCATCTCAGTTACCATCCCCAAAGAGGCCCCACAAACGAAGAAGGGCTTGGAACCGCAAGAGTCAATGTCACACTTAATAATAACAATTACCTAATGATATATCTCCCATATAATAATATGTAATTGCCCAATAATTACTATTAAACAGTGCCATGGTGACCACTGAGGTTCCCAAAACCTTTAATTACTGTTGTCACTGATAATGGAGCAAAAGATCATCCTCTAACATTGTTTCTGTGTCCCACAGACACTTCTCTTTCGAGCTCTCGAGTGCCTATTTCTTTATGTTTTCATTCTTGAGCTGAGGTCTCACAAGGAGATGGAGATCTTAGAGCCCCAGACTTAGAACTCTGGTTCCCTAAGCATATTCCATGCAAATCTTCTAAGGATTTACTTTCTCCTTCGTCTCCAAGTGCAGACAGTATCTGGAGATGCTCCTTATCTGTAGTGATTGATGGGGAAACCTCGTATCAAAATAGTCGAATGAGCCCATGCCCCAACTTCTTCCCGACTTGCTTTGAGACACTCAGAAAACAAGTAAATGTGGATAACTCTTGGGTAGAATTAAAACAAAGTCCTCAGTTATGCTCACTTTAGAATCTGAAAGTTTATAAAATTCAGTCTCTCTAATTCGATACATGGCCTCCTATGGAGGCAAATACTGCATTTCATCTTTTCTTTGCTGGGTTCCATCTTTGAGACATCTTTTTGGGAGGTGGGTAGGCAGAGGGGATACCATAATAGTATAAGAATTTTTTTCGGAAAACTTTTTATGCTAAAATTGATGCAGGAGGGAGCTTCCTGGTGGCCTAGTGGTTAGGATTCCAGGCTTTCACTGCCGTGGCCCAGGCCCAAACCCTGGTTGGGGAAATGAGATCCTGCGAGCCGTGTGGCACAGCCAAAAAAAAAAAAAAAATTGAAAATTAAAAAAAAAATGTTTGAAATTGACTCAAGAAGAGTGAATTATTTGGGTAAAAACTGTTCCGGGGACTTTCGAGCCCCATCTTTCCCTGCTTCCCAGACTGCAAGATCACTAGAAAATTTATCTAGGAAATCTACAAGCTAAAACAAGAAAGATTTCCCTTTCCTGGTTTGAGACTGGGTCCCTTCATTGCTTAGGGATGCCTGATTCATAAGGCAGGATAATGAGCTAAAAAATCAGCCCATTCTATAGGCTAAGAGGTGGATTATAGGTCAGTGAGACTAAGGAGGCTTAAGGCAAATGAGAATAGTGTCAAGTCCTTTCCTTCAAACCGAATTGATCACACGATGATTCTTTTTCAAAAAGAAAAAGAGACAAAGCAAGTGATTTTTCTATCCATCATGGCAAGCCGTTAAAAAAAATATTTTTTCCAGCTTCATCTACCAGCTACCACTAAGAGGCTGATCCTTTTAGCAGATAATAATCGAAATTATCCCCTACACCTGAGGGAATACTACCTGCAGGCGACAGAATCTGGAATATAAAATTGTTTTGTGAGGTCTTGACAGCGCTCTAGTTGCTACTCTTGGAAGAAGACTTTGGCAGCACAAGACATCGTTGATGACGACCCCCCGAGTGTTCTGCGTGGGCCCCACCCCTGCTCCAGGCCAAAGGATGAAGGATGGAGACGTGTAGCCCTTTTCTTTCATACGTTGCCCGTGTTCGGGCCACCCCTCTTCTTGGTCACAGCACTGACCTGTGCCTTACAGGTTGGACCGGGACACATAGACTTTAGTGTCCACCTGGTGACAGAGGCAGCCCTTGCCCACTGGGCAGCAGAGGTACCAGCGCCAAAGCCCAGCCTCAGTATCAAGGCTCTGTCTCGGGGCTGAAGGTTGGAATACCCTGAGCTCTAGAGCAGGGACACACCCCTGCGCAAAACCTTTTGACAGAGTTCCAGTGTCTGTGGGAGGAAACCTGAATTTACCGCAGCCTAGAATGCCCTCTATGAACCGTCTCTGCAGTGTCAGCAGACAGCACTCGCCTCCATCAGGACTTCCCCCGACACTAGCCTGCAAGCTCCCTCCTGCATTAGCAGCTTTACGTACCCCGAGCATGTTCTTCTCCTCTCTCGTTGTCAAGCCAGCTCCTACCCATCCTCAGCATTTCAACTTGAAACTCATTTCCTTAGAGAAGCCCTCTGTGAGCCATCCCGCCTGAGAATGTCGCCAGGTGTGTGCAATTGTCAACTATTCTTTCATAAGTTATGAAAAGATACATAAAAAATGACAAACTTTGCTGCCCTTTTTTCCCCCACTCGGCTATAAGCTTTATGAGAGGAGAGAGCTAGGGTTTTGTTCCTTTTTATTTACCCAGCGTTGGGCATGTTGTCATTAACAAATCATTGTGGAATAAATGAGAGAATCTGGTAGATGCGATGACCAGAATATTCAGAGACACGCCCTATGAACCACCACAGCAAATCAACAGAGAGAGGGCTTCCCTGGTGGCGCAGTGGTTGACAGTCCGCCTGCCGATGCAGGGGACACGGATTCGTGCCCCGGTCCGGGAAGATCCCACATGCCGTGGAGCGGCTGGGCCTGTGAGCCATGGCCGCTGAGCCTGCACGTCCAGAGCCTGTGCTCCACAATGAGAGAGGCCACAACAGTGAGAGGCCCGTGTACCGCAAAAAAAAAAAAATCAACGGAGAGGAGCTCAGGCCACGGAGTAAATAAAGCGCTGGCGTATTGCAGGTGGGGTCCAGATGGTCTAGCCCCGAGGTACAGAACACAAGCTCATCAAGTCTTCAATCCGCACATCCCATTACTATCAGAAGAACTACACTGGGGAACCTGGCCCAGTGTAGTATCTGAAGGGAAGTCCAGAGACCCTGGATTCCCCAGGACAGTAGTCACTTCCAATGTCTAGCACTTTGCTCCCCCAAACCATCAGAAAGTCCTGGAAATGCTCGTGTTCTTAGCATCCATACTGTATCTTCCAGTATGTCTTAAACCCAAAGACAGGGGGATAAAAGGAACCCTTTGTGAATCATAAAACCTTAGTTTTGGTTTAAAAACTCTAAGCACAGAGCTTACATGTGTGTCAACCTCAAAAGTTAGGGAGGTGTTCCAAAATACCCTTCCCTCAGTAACCTACTTGCAAGTATGTAATTTACTCTTTTATTTATAGCATTGTCATAACTGTATTTTCATCTTTACTAAAGCTTAAGGGTAATGCATTCCATAAGTTCACTACCTGCTGTATGAAGTTGTGACTTTACAAACCGCTCTGAAACCCTTGTTCTTTAAAGCTTCAAGCCACTCTGCGCCTCGGCCTCTGGTAATCTCTTTATCAGATGCGGAAGGTCCTGTTTGTCCTTTTCTCCCTCCCCCCTCACTCATCATCTGAGCATTATTTCTTTACCTCCCTTGGGTCCTGTAGCTTCTTTATGGCCAGTTCCTTTCTTAATTGACTTGCTTTACAAAGAAATGTTAAGAACCATAAGGTTTCCTTCTCTGATGCTGCTAGACGCTGCCCCCGCTACGCAAAGGGTTATCTAGACCAGCAGCATCACTCAGAGGCTTGTTAGAAATGCAGAATTCCGGGGCCCCCACCCCAGGTTCTGAATCAGAATCCGTATTTCAACAAGAACAACAGGTGACTTCTTTTCACATTAAGGTTTAAGAAGTTGCTCTTAAAAAAAAAAGAAGAAGAAGTTGCTCTACAGAACCTTCATCTTAGACGCCAAAAGCCTCAGCCCCGGGGCTCCCTCCCAGCACACCTCCCCACCGTAACCCCGGCCCCACAAACAGACAATCCCCTTACACAGCAGCTGGCGGCTTCTGTGACTCAGCCTCCCCGCCACTTGGAGCAAAAGAGCTCAGGGAGCCGCCAGACTCCCAGGAAATGAGGGTATCAGAGGCCCCAACAGTAAATATCAGCTGCCTTACGTGTTCAATAGAGTCTTATGAGCTACCGTGTGATCTCCTACGTGAAGATGGTCTCCGCCTATACACATAAATGGTGTGTGTGTATAGAACACACACTGTCATACATGCTAATTAGGATCTCACGGTTCCACTGTTTTTGCAGAACATACACCCCACGTTCTAATCCCATGTAGTGCGTTGAAGAGACAACAGCAGACTTTGGAGTTAGACAGACTGAGTTTTAACCCACCTCTGCCAAGAATAGTTTTAACCCACCTCTGCCAAGAATAGTTTTAACCCACCTCTGGCAAGACCTTTGGGCAAGTTATGGAAATCTTAGCCTCGTACTCCTCATGTACAAAATGAGGGCAGTCCCTGCCTTGCAGGGCAGTATGGGATTATAAATTGGTATAATCTGTATTCGTCACAGCTGCTGACATGTACCAGGTGCATAGTAACTTGAAGTCCTGTTATCAGTGCGACTGTCATGATAGATACACGTGTAATGTAATTTGTGGTTTTTGTTCACTCTCAGATATTTAGTTATATCCAATTCAGTTCTCAACGGACCTCTGTGTCACTTTTTGTATAAACTGGTCCTAGCCAGTGTTTTAATCCAGTTGGCTTCTTGGTTCTAAAACTGCCTTTACAAGTTTTCCTACGCTGGCGTCCAAAGTTTATTCTTTAGCTGTAAATCAATCTGTGCCTGTTTTGATCACCTTCATCAATGCCTCATGATCTTAGGGAGAAGCTGCTCACCCATTTAACCAACCCCATAATTATTCCCAAACCTTTGAGTTCCTACTTCACAGCTGGGCATTGGTTCTCTGGAGGTGGGAGAGGAGAGGATCTCAACAGGGGACAGTGGCAATGTTTGACTGTCACTTCTCCTCCCCATGCATAAGCTGAGGCTTAGGTTCTGACGGTGTTGAAGTTCAATGTCCCTCTCTACACAGTCCCACTTCCTCTACCCACCTCCCTCTCCCACCCCAGGTCTTGACCCACAGAGCACTCCTTAGGGACCTTAAGCATTAAAGATGGGAAACTAAGGGGATGCTCTGAGGATGACATAGTCCTGTTCTCACAGGGCCTCTGCTGGGCCTTTCACTGGACATGGGCTAGTTCAAGCTCATCCCTCTTGAATGCACCAAGTGGCTCTATCCACGTCCAGCTCTTCCTAGGACATCTATCATCAACTTCATAGCTACTTAAAAGTTTACACTAGTGATACAAATATTGGATAATCTGAGAGGGAGAGGAGGTGGTGCTTTCCTCATGCACACGTAATCTTTAACTAAAAAAAAAGATGACATTCCATCTATGATTCCCAAAGGGTAAACTGACAAATACATAGAAAGGACAACCGTGAAATGTTTCTATATAATCAGTAGGAATAAAAGTACACTTGAAATAACGTGCATAAAAATTAACAAAATGCACAAAGGAGTCTATGACTGCTAGAACGTTGGTTTTGCCAGTTTCACCAAGCAAGAGGGCTCTTTATGTGAATGATGGAGACTGGGAGCCGCTCTTCTGGTTGGATAGTGACGGTCCCTCGAGTCTTGGGATGTACACAGTATGCCCCAGTCAAGTCTCCGTCCTTCTAAGCACTTACGGGAGGACGTGGTGGAGGGCACAACCTGACACGCCCAGCACACAGAGCCTCCCACACACATGCCCCCTCCTTTAATAGCTGAGTTCTCGGTGCTGCTTTCTGGTTTCTGGTTTCATTTCCATTTTTACCTTGTTTGCAGGGCTCATAAACACCAGAGCAAAAGTGCCTGGTCTCAAATCATTAGGGCGAGGCGATTTAGCCTTGATCTACCTCTGGGGTCAGTAGGCTTCAGCTGAGACCCTCACCTTCTTCATGGTAGTGTAGGCAGCTCTGTTTTGTAGATTAGCATGGTGAGTGCTTCTACTCTGTTCTTTTCTTCTTCATTCCTGTAGACTCAATCCTTTCTCCAAAGAGCTCATGTGTCTCACAGAAAGCTGATCGTGTCACCAACCCCAAGAGTGGGTGCTGATTGGTCTAGCGTAATCCAGGTAACCCCTTACCTCTTGACAGTCATGGGTTCTAGAGCTAGGCTTCAGGCAGCAGTTCACAACACTATTCTTTTGGTAATAGTTATTGGTGCTGGGGCGGGACAAGACCCGAATTGGTCCATTCAGACCGAAGTGAAGGATTTTTCTTCCATGGATGAAGATGTCTCTTCCTCCTTTAACCCCAGAGGGCTGAGCAGGGAAGAACACAGCCCTGATTTTTCCTAGTAGTCCTCATGCAACCTTGAGGAGAGCAAGTTTAAGAATGAAATCAATGCTAGCATTAGGCAGAAAGACACAAATAACTGGATCCTTGATGACACAGAGCCATTGAATCAATCAATCCAGATTGTTTGCATCGGGTTTTCTCTTAGAGCCCAGAGCATCATAACAGATCATTTCTCCACCTCAGCAGAACTTAGGGCCCTATGGAGGAGGCACCAGGAGGCTTAGTAATCCACTGCCATCTTCTCTTCTACCTTAAACTATTTCCTGAGACATCTTCCTAGCCCACCTTGGCGATCAAAGGACCTCCTTCCGGGCTTCCCTGGTGGCGCAGTGGTTGAGAGCCCTCCTGCCGATGCAAGGGACACGGGTTCATGCCCCGGTCTGGGAAGATCCCACGTGCCGCGGAGCGGCTGGGCCCGTGAGCCATGGCCGCTGGGCCTGTGCGTCCGGAGCCCATGCTCCGCAACGGGAGAGGCCACAACAGTGAGAGGCCTGCATACCGCAAAAGAAAAAAAAAAGAGACCTCCTTCCTAAAAGGTTAGACTCCAATTCAAGACCCTCCACAAAGCCTCCTGGGTCCCCTCCACCCTGTAGCCTTCTTTTTCCTTCTCCTATCCCTTCCTGTGTCCATCAGCCAAACCTCTTTCCCTCTCCATTCCCGCCAGGGCTTTGCGACCTTACATGTACATTTCACCAAGATGGCCTCGGGTCCAAGTGTTCATGACGTCCATAACAACAACTTGCTAATCTCTTGGAAGCCGCCCAGTATATGGAATCCTGCAGTTTACCTGGATGATCAAACGACTTCATTTTTTTATTCTCCTTAGTTGGCATCGGTGCCTTAGAATAGAATCTGGGGTCACGCTTTGCCTAAAAAGAAAGAGCTGACAGGGCTTGCAACTGGCAATGTATCAGTTCCACCTCAAGGAGATCAACGGGGAGAAGTTAATGAAATGGAACAGTTCTCATATTAACCAGTTAGCTATTCAGCTTAGGACAGATGTGGAAAATCAGCCCATACGAGACAAATTCATTAAAGTGAAATTAGCCGTTCAACACCTTGATATCTGAGCAGACTGATGTTTCAAAATTATTATAATTATGATCATGGGGATAAAGAGAGCCAAACTTTTGAAAGAAGACTTGAAAAAAAATTAATAATTCTAGTACTACCCTGCGAGATGAAAATAATGGGCTGGTCACAGATCCCCAGGATATGAGCAATTGCTCCAAATCCTTCTTGATGAGGAATCTGTGACTCTGAACTCAAAATTAATTCAAATGCAAATAATATCTCTTCCCCCTGAGAATCATTATTCCTGATTCGGCAGGCAGTTTAATGGGAAATCTGCAGGTGCACTGCAGACTGAACCGCAGAAGTTGTTTCGGCTCCAGACGAAAGCTTCGACTCCTAAAGACATGGAATCTGAGCGCCTGAGCCCAGAGATTTGAATTCCCTCACTGCCCCTCAAGTCGAGTCCCCCAGTAAAGCCCATGAAACTTAGTAGGATGTACATGTGGTGTCTGCAGCCTGGAAAGCATCGTCAACCTCTTCAGCTTCTCTCAAGCACATACCTTACCCTTAGGTGGCTGTTAACTATCTTAGCCCTTTACATAGAGGTTCTTCTTAAACAGAACCTGCAGAAGACACTCAGTCCCCAGTATGGTCACCTCTAGGGGGCCCACACAGGAGAAAAAGTTGGAAGCCTCTGAACTTGGATGGCTTGGGTTTGAATGTATGATGCTAGGAAAATGACATGGCCATCTGTCCTTCAGTTTCTCCATCAGCAAAACAAGGGCAGTAATGTATCTACCTTGCAGGACCATAATAACAATTCAAACTTTTCCTAGGCAACACAGGAAAGTGGTTAAGAGTATGGACTCTGAAACCAGACTTACCTGGGTTTCAATCTGAGCTCTACCTCTTGCTGACTACACAGCCTTAGCAAACTAACTAACCTTTTGCTTTATGTCAGTTTGCTTAGATGTAAAATGGGGATAATAATATTAACAACCTTCCATAGTTGTTATGAAGATAAACATTTTAAAATACTTTAGACCAGTGTCTGACTTATACAAGTACTTTGTATGCATTGAGCACAGTATTTGGCCCATTGTGAGAAAAATTTTACATTAATATCAGAATTAGTGTTAACCTCTGTGTGAGTGGGAATAACCTTGTAGATGAGGGAAGAGGGAATAATATTTCTGAGGACAGAATAGAAAGGACAAGATACTTTTAGTCAGAAGACATTGCCTTCTCAGCAATCACATCTTACCAAGCTTCAGGTCATAGTAGAAATGCAATGTGATATTTTGGTGTATCCTGGTGACCCAGGATCTCCAAATAGAAATACATCAGGCACCCAGATGCCGTTCTCATGAGAAGTTCGAAAGCATGTTTCTGAGGTCAACAGAAGGGGGACCAAGGTAGGAAGCTATCTGGTGTGGCAATCGTGGGTCTGAGTGACAGTGGGCACATGAAGTGCTTCATTCTTAGCAGAACTGAGTCACAGACTATGTTCCAGAATCACACAGACACAGCATCTCAGGCAGACGAGTTGTACTTATCTGAGAAATGTAAATAATGACAGTCCTTGGCTTTCAATCTTGCAGGGTCATGAAGACCTGTCTGGTGTCAATGTCCATTGTTTTTAAAACCACAGCTGAAAACGTTAACACCTATTTATTCAAAGAACAGAGTTGTAGAAGATGTGCTGATTCAATAAATGGGTAATAGGGTATACTTAGCTTATTTTATGTGTTAGAGCTATCTCTAAAAATTGGGAGTAGGAAAAAAAATGGGGCGGTAAATCATGATGAATATTTGATTAAAACAACCCTGCAGCAAACCTGAAAAATCCATTTAAATACAAATAATCACCCCAATTTTTGTTTTCTGGGATTTTTCTATTATTATAATTTGGGAGGCACACAGAGTTTTCTGAAGCCAGGGCTTCTATTTTCTATTAGAGACTTGTGCCTGACTATTACTTCTTTTGTTCTGGGTTGTATTAGCAAGAACTTAAAGGTGTTACAAGGTAGGAGAGAGTTGAGATATAGTTCTGCCATACAGAAATTTCTCTCAGTTACTTCAGGCCAAATGAGCTTAAAGTACCTGCACAGTAAATATGAATCACTGCATCTTGCCACGTCTTGCAGATTTGTCATTGTAGATGGTTATAATTTCATTAAGATAGCCTTACAATGTGATTACAATCCTGTATTTGCTAAAGCTATTTTATGTTCAAGGACTAAATTCAAAGCGAAATACAAATATATGTATTATATATACATATATATATTTAAAGCAAAATACACACACACATATATATATGAAAAAAATAAAAAAGAATTTGCCTCCTTTACCTTTAGTGTTGGAGGAAATGGCTAGAAAAACACTTGCAATAATTTCTTTGCTTCTGGGTCAATTTAATCTCAAGGTTTTTCTATCTCATTATCGATTTCAAAAAACAAAAAATAAATTAAATGAAGAAATGGATCACAGCTCCTGTGACATCAGAGACGCACCACTCGATCTTCTCTTTAGCCAGCTGGCAACACAGATCCAGTTTTTCTTTCTGCTTTTAGTTTCAAAGGTGAGGGGGATTTCAGAGCCATGCTTCTAGTATCTGTTGATGTTTTTTGTCTTGTGGTTACAGCACTATTTTGAACAGGGTTTCACCACTACAACTTTCTATCCCCAGATGGTTATGTCAGGTACCTGAACCACCCATCAGCAAAGCACCCCAGTCAGGGGTGACCATACACCTCCCTCTCATCTCAGCCACCACGTGGTCCAGAGCCTTCCCTCTCCACGATAAGCAAACCACAGTTCATCCCAAGAAGAAAACAGCAGGCTGGGAAGAGGTCAGCCATCTCATACAATGAGAGAAGGTGGAAAAAGCCCAGCTGGATGGCCTTAGTCCCCTCTTTCTCCTGTTCTCAATGGAAGGCACTGGTCTCCCTCACCTGAGTGTCATCAGAGCCACCACACCTCAAATTCCTTCCCGTCTTCTCCCGACTGAGAGGAATCCACGTTTGATGGAGGCCCTCTCGTTAGGAGGCTGAGAGCTCATTTCTGTGAATTTACAATTTACTCTTTGGAGCCAGAAAGTGGCAAAACACCAGGAGACCTGTTACGTCGGGGCCCTACAGAGTGTTCTATTTATTTCTGTTTGCACATTGAGGGACATGGATTAAATTGACTCCCTCCATGGGAGGGCTGTTTCTAATTACATCCCTTCACCTGTCAAGTTGTTCTGATCACTCATGTCTATGGCCTTTGCTCCAATCTCCAATCAGGATAACATGACATCCAGAAAATCTTGGTTCTGTTCCCTGTTTGACAAATGTTTCAAAAACCATAGAATGAAGGAAGCAGAAGAGAGGTTTAATTTTGAAGTCAAGATGCTGTCCTATGACAGCCTGCATAGTATACCATTTACTCGAGGGGTTTGAGTCTTGCTGAGAATTCCTGAACCATAAAAACTGCATCAGTGTGCACTGATCCTTCTCAATCTCCCCTTCCACCCTACGCCTACCCCAATATTTCACTGATTGTCACCATCAGGGGTTCGCATGCTTGAGGGTGGATCAGAATCACCAGGGGGACATGTTAAAAATACCTATCCCATGGCCCTGTTCTTCAGGAATTTCATTTAGAAGATATAAGGCAGGCACTCAGAAATCTGAATGTTTAGCTGGTAGACCAGTTGACTCTGAAGCAGGAGGTCCAAGACCATGTTTGCACACTGGCCTGGGTCAAAGTGGACACTTTTAAGATCCTCCAGAGGACCTCATCCTTTTCAGCAATGCCAGCATGGATTCTTTCTCTTTTTTTATATATTAAGTACTCAAGATTAGATGCTGTCTCCAGGCCCCTGAAGGATCCTAAGGTCTTGCTGAGGCCAACAATGCAATCTCTCAGATTCCTAGGATTGGTCATCTGCAATTCAGAAACTCTTCTTGTCCGTAGGACATGCCAGGCGCTCAAGATAGCAGGCTGAGAGAAGCAGATCTTGCCCTCAGGATCTCACAGGCATGTGGAGGCGATGTTCTGTTAAATGAGCAATGACAATATGGCAGAAGAGTCAAGATGACAAAGATAAGTACAGGTTGCTATGCAAGAACAGAAGAGGGGCCCTGCCTGAGACAGGAGCTCAGGAAGCCTTGTCTGAGCAGGTGGCATCAAAGCAGGGCTTTGGGTATGAGGAGAAGAGATTAACCCGGGCAAGAGGTAGAGAGGGAGGCACAGAGCAGAGTGGGTGCAAAGCATGGTTCAAGCAGCCACAAGGCATTAAACATGGCCAGAGGGTGGGGCACAGGGAAGAGTGACAAGGGGAGAGGCTGGTGGGGGTAAAGCAGAGTAAACCATGCTGAGGAGTTTGGAAATTATTCACTGGGTAATGAGGAGCCATGGGGAGGTTGGGCTGTGGACAGCCGTTGGGTCAGATGGGGGAAAGTTTGGATTATTTCCTCACGTGGCCAGGCT
The DNA here is from genome assembly GCF_964341445.2 of Mesoplodon mirus. Taxonomy (NCBI): domain Eukaryota; kingdom Metazoa; phylum Chordata; class Mammalia; order Artiodactyla; family Ziphiidae; genus Mesoplodon; species Mesoplodon mirus. Next base: position 14,764,663 of record NC_138993.1, read on the forward strand.
CAAATACCAAAGCTTCATAATACATGTCGCTCTGGCACCATGTTTCTTTTCTTAAGTCATAAAAAAAAGTTTCAAGTTTCTATTACACATGGAAATCTGTTGGCAATTTTAATCTGATGGTGGCTGCCATGGTGCTGTGACTTAATGACAGAGTGCTTGGCCAGCAGAAACAAAGAAGGTGATGTTGCTGGTCTGATTCAACTTGGCGTTACTCCCTTATTTTACAAATCCTCTTCCTTTTCAATTCGTCTTCTCCTTACAAGCTAGGATCTTCCTGATGGAGTCTTCAAATCATTAGAGGACAATACATTTCTAGCTCAAAAGTGTAGTTAGCCGCAAACCCCTTAGCAGCCTAGAAACCCTCCACTGCAACCCCAGCCGGCCTTCCAGACGCAGCCCCTGCATGACCACTGCACTCCAGGCACCACGGTCAGAGCCCACGCCTGCCACATGGCTGCCCAAATCTGTGCACTTGCTCATACGCTTTCCTCCGTCTTCAGCCTCATCTCCCCATCAACATTCTTCTGATTCTCTAAGCTCAAGCGGCTGATGGCCTGAGCAGAACTGTTTCCTTTCTGAGCATCCGGATGTGCATCCTCAGTTAGATTGTCTTCTAGAGTTTGGCTCGAGCTGGAGTCACCTGTACACAGATCTGCACTGTGAACTCCTTCCAGGGCATGAATCCATCTCTGTCAACGTTGTCTCCCATATTCCTAGCTCGTTAACTGAATTGCATGGCCCAGGACTTTCTGTATTCCAGACACTGTGCTTCACAAATCACAACCCACAGGGATGCTCCAGCTCTTAGTAACAGCTAGAGCCAGAGAGCTACCACTGACAGCTACACTCTGTACTGACTATGGCCCAGGCACCGAATTGAGATTTTTCATATATTCATATTTATATATGTGTACATATACGGGCATATTTATGTATGCCTGTAAATGTGTATACGAATGTTATATATGTATGTGTTTGCATGTGTATATATAGTTGATAATATATATGTATATATGGACAACTAACCCCATGTAAAGAGTATTATCATCTCCTTTTTGGAGATGGTTAAAGTGAGTCATAGAGAGGGCGGGTGACTTGGGGAGGCTTGACTGCGGAGGCGAGGAGGCTGTCTGAAGCCATCTCCCTCCAAGAAGGAAGCCCTCACCTACACCGAAGCGCTTCCTGCTGTTACCCACTACCCCACCCCCCGTGCCCTGAGGACTCCTAACTGATGCAAAGCCTTCCACTCATCCTGAGGCTTCCCTGCCGCCTAGATTGGAGAGCTGGGGTGAGGGTGAGGGGCATGGGGAGGAAACAACCACAGAGTCTGGCGGAGTCGTTGCTTTGTGAGAGAAAAGAGAAAGACAAGTCAGGGATGGAGCTGGAGAAAGAAAGGTTGGAGAATCTGGGAAACAGAAGAGTACAGTAGCCTGGGTTGTAGCAAGCACAGCTCTGTACTTGCTGTTTTTATTTTAACACATCGGCAGCCCCTGTTGAATGGCTGTCTCCCATACTGGCCTGTAAGCTTCCTTTTTTTCCCATTTTTATATTAATATTTATTGGAAGCCTACTTTTGTTGGTGGATTTCTAGGTATTGGTTGATATAGGAGTGAATGAGATGAACACAATACCTGTTTTATAAAAAGTCCACCTAACTGATTATACAAATAGTCACATATCTCAGAAATATATTTTATAGCATTATAAAGGTAATAAAATCCAAATCATTGATTATTTGATGAAGAAGCTGCAGTCCAGAGAGCTTGAATGGCTTGTCAGAGTTAATAAGCTAATTACTATCAGATTGACCTTAGACTTAAGCCTTCTAATTGCATCCAATGTGGCATAATTGTATCCATATTTTAAATTTCCAATTATTATTCACTCCTACAATTATTTTGTTTTGTTTTATTGGCCTATAAGCTTCTTGAAGGAAGAAACCATGGCTACTGGGTTCCCAGCTGTATTCCTAATGCTTAGCACAGTGTCTAATAATAATAATAATAATAATTATTATTATTATTATTATTATTATAACAGCAGCCAATATTTATTGAGCACCCATGTGCCAGGGCCTTGTTCTAAGCACACTCCTTGTGTTATCTTATCTCATCACCACAAAGCCTTGTGGGGTAGGTAATATTATTAATCCCATTTAATAGGTGAGGAAACTGAGTCCTTGCAAGGCTGCATAACTTACCGGGGCCACACATCTAAGACAAGTCAGGACTGGATGTGAATACAGATGTTACAACCCAGAACCTGTTTTTAACGACCATGCTGCACCACTTCCCATGGCATAGGAATCAGCCCCATAATAAGTATCTGTTGAATAAAATAATGAGTAAAGGAGAGGAGAGCCACAGGGCCTGAACTGGAGGGAGGGAAACAAGTGTGGGAACTGAAAAGGATCCTGGGATTTGGCGATTAAAACCGTGTTGGTAACCTTCACGAGAGCGTGCTGGGTATCCACTCTCTATCCCCAGGAACACCGGAGCACCCATGAGGGGGTCTGTGCTGGGCTGGTCTTTGCATCCTCAGTTTCTAACAAGGTGCCTGGCACCTGGGCTGCTCTCAGGAGGTGGCCCCACAGCCCGGACCCCAGCCCCCTCCCATGCATCCCACTGGCCCTGTGAGTGAACAAAGGACATAACAAGCTGAAGCCCCTGGGAGTGACTGAGAAAATGACATTCTTAACCCCACAGAGACGTCAAAAAGAGGAAACGTTGAGACAGAAACCAAGAACTCTTTAACTTTGGGCCGGGGCTGGGGGAGGGGAGGAGGGGGACTCGCTTTTATTGGCTACAGTCACCACATCAAAAACAAGTAAAACATGAGAACGGCGAACCACATGAAGGGATCCAGCACCAACCTCAGGGAGCCTCTTAACACTTAAGAAGCTTCTTGGTAGAACTGAAGCCTCCGGAATGAAAAACAAGTACCGTTGTGCTTTATGGTCGAAATCACCTCAAAAGAGATACACGAGCCCAGAAAGATAAAGCTCAGCTTAGATGTGCACCCACCTCACTTCCTTGCTAGCAGCTTCCACCACATTGCAGGAACCAGGCCCCACTAAGCATGGGGGAAGGGCTGGGGAGGAGGGAGCGGGAGAGAGGGAAGACCCTGGCTGCCCTCTGTGCATCACTGCCATTTGCAAATTGCAGGAGCTGGACCCAAACGGGGAGCCGGGAGGGTGGCACTGCGCGTGACGTCCGTGTGGCCGGCCAGCTGGACCACTGGACTCCGCTACACTCGGCTCCACGAGGCCGCAGATTTCCGACTCAGATCTCAGCGAGCAGCACCGACATCTATTACCCCTGAAAGAGATTTGATATTGGGCCTAATGGATTTTCTGTGTTCCTTTCTGACCACGGAGAGACCTCCCAGGAAGACCAAATATGTCTACAAGAAGGGTCACGCCCCTCGCAGGGAAAATATGATCCCAGCACCACTGCAGTCCCTGGTGGCGAAGAGTTAAAGGAAAGCACCAGAAACAAGGCAAGCCCAGCCCGTGGGGAGCAGGCTAGCACGAGCTCCATGGCGTTGGCACTGATGGAAGCAAGCCATGTACAAGCGGCACAAGTCGAGAGCACATTTCAGAGTCCCTTACACTTTGCGTCCAAGAGCCTTTTGGTGCTTATGGTTCACTGGGGGTGTGTTTGGTATTTCTGTAATTCTCAACACATGAAGCCACACTGGGAGAACCTGAATCAGTAGGAGGTGGAGAGCCATCCAGGTTTTGCTCCATCACCGGCAGCCAGGGACTCTACGCGGGGGATGACAGCCCAGATTCCCAGCTGATGAGAAGCAACCCAGGCGCCTGCTTTGAGGGGAATCTTCGCTAAGCCCAGAGGGCTCCTGCCTTCTATCAAGAGCGGACAGAGCACCAGCAGCCTGACTCAAAGGCCCTTCTTTCCCGGGAGCTGAGCCAGGACAGAGGAACGAGCCAGAACGAGTTGTGGCTGAGACCAGAGAGGGTCGGAAGCCCCCAAGATGTCCCATGCAAAGTGGGTCCACTGAGCGGGGAGAGGCCAGGGTCTCCCTTGCTTTCTTTGTATACTGTACGCTGCTCAGAGCAAGCAGTGCAGACACACAGCCCTGAAACGCAGTGGAGGCCCATGAAAGGAGGGGCCCCCGTGGCTGCGGTGGTGGGCTTTTTCCCCATATGTGTGCTCAGTGTGCCACTAAGGATGGTCGCTTCCAGTGAGGGTGAGGAAGGGCCCATACAGGACTGAAATATATGAGCCTTTGTAAGCGTTCTGCCCCCTTCTGGAAGTTTCAGGATGGACTGGGGTGGGCTAAAGCGACCTAAATGAAGTGTCTGTGTTTGTGTTTCTGTACACAGGGATAGGGCGATCAGAATGAAAAGGAAGAAAGGAAAATAAGTAAAAGTAGCACAGATTACTTTACATAAACACGTGACAGTGCACGAAGAAGCTAAATTTATTCCCTAAGACAGTGGTTTCTCAAGACCAGCCCCATAATGGTGGCAGAATGGGACAAACGGTCACTCATCCATAGTAAATTATACATAGAAGGAAAAGGTAGGATGATGTTCATATACATTTTGTGTATGATAAAAATACATGTGGGACTTCCCTCGTGGTCCAGTCGTTAAGAAACCGCCTTCCAATGCAGGGGACGCGGGTTCGATCCCTGGCCTGAGAACTAAGATCCCACATGCCGCGGGGCAACTAAGCCCACGCTGCAACTACTGAGCCCACATACTCTGGAGCGCGTGCATCACAACTAGAGAGAAGTCCATCCGCGCCACAGTGAAAGATCCTTCATGCCTCAACTAAGACCCGACACAGCCAAAAAATAAATAAATAAATAAAATATTAATAGAAAAAGAAATAAACTGACTTTTCAAAAAAATACATGTGTGACATATATATGTTAGTTTAACAAGGACAAGTGTCCTTTCCCAATAAGGACTGTTTAGCATGGCCTTCATTTTTTTGGAATGATGGTGAGAGTAAATGAGAATTGTTTTTTAACCAACTTATTTGACCAAAATTTAAAAGTTGACAATTCTACTTTGCAACCAATCCTAATTACTTTTTTTCTCAACTTCACTTATCTCTGAAATTGAAATATCTAGGAATTGCTAACCTACCACATGGAAATGGTACATAATTTCTTTGTAAATTTCAAGCCTCTTGGACTAGTGCAGATTTTCATCACGTATGTTTTTGACGGTCAACGTCATATAGTTGCAAGGAGGGCTGATGTTTAGAAGGATGTACCATGTGCCAGGAATTATTCCAGACTCTTTCTTGTAATTCGGGTCATTAAACTCACACAACATCTTGGTATGGTAGACGTGATTTAACCCAACTTTTTTTTCCAAAAGAGAAACAGAAGCTTTATAACCTGAGCAAAACCACAAAGTGGAGAAGTCAGGTTTCAAATCGAGGCCCATCCACTCCCATGTCCTCAGTTATTATTGAGAGGTACACGTCACTGTACCTGAAAGAGAGCTTGGACGTCATCTCCTGCAGCCTCTAATTTCACAGAGAAGACCAAGCTACGCTGAGGTTGACTCCAGGCCCTGAGCTCTCTCTGCAGCCCCAATGCTTTCACGAGCACCCCTGTGCGCTCCTTCCTGCGCCCAGGCCCTAGCCACTGGGGGGGAGAGCCAGACCCCTTCAGCCCCACCCAGATGCACCCTGAGAAGCCTGGACTCCACCCCAGAGCCTGGCAGCTCTGGATGCTACTCCAAGCTGGCCCACGAGGCTCACCCCACACAGCCACACAGGAGGAAGATGCTGGTAGCTAAGAAGCTCCCTAGCAACGGCCTCCACCCAGCTCAGGCCAGGCCCCAAGGGACAGGGGGCCACAGGGACAAAAGGGCATTGTGTGTGAGAGAGAGAGGGAGTATGGGGAGGAATGCACTAGCAATTTCTTCCTCTTTCTGATCTTGCCTCACCCAGCTGTCTCCCGGTAAAGGAAGGAACCACCATAAAGGGGCTGGATGCCCACCGTAGGTGACAGGGTACCCGAGCTGATTGATTGAGTTATTAGATATCCTCTGAGGGATGAAGAGCTTCATTTAGCCTGCATTGTGTCACTTGATACAATGCCCCCGAGTATATAGACGCTGCCTTATCACATTCCCTTTGGTTCTCTTCAAATAGGGGCATTTAAAAAGAGTCCGATAACGTTTTTCTGAAAGGAACCTCCACCTCCTTTTTTTTTTTTCTCTAAGAGGAATAGAATCATTTGTTTCCAAAAGGGGGCCCTCCAAAAGAGGCTGCCCGAGGAGCAGAATCCATTTTAATAGCATCTTCTCCTTGCTGAGCTGTGTCTTCATTTTACACTGCGGCTTTATTCTCTGCCCCTTTGACACAGCCAGCTGCCTTTCACATTCCAGCTCAGAAACAGGCTGGCTTCAGGCTGTAACAGGCACCAGCTTCCAAAGCCCTTTCTCCGGATGACTCACGTTAGCCTGTGTGAGCCTGTGAGCCCCATCCTGCAATTCCTAGACCTTTGTTTCCTTTACGAAGCACATTGGTGGGTGCATGGCTCTTAGTACGAAAACAATGTCTGCTTAAGTACCCTGCCCTACAGTGGAGTGAAATAAAGAATTACACAGTGGAATGTCTGGCTCATATCACGTTCAGGTTCATCCTGTTATCAACTCAGCAGACAGAGGAAGTGACATCACGCGCCCGAGATCTCCTTTGAAGCTGGGGGTCCAAACCAAGACCTTGTCTGTAGCACAGCACTCCGGGCAGGAAGCATCACGCTTGGACTTTACGTTAAACTGTCTTAGAAAACAATAGATCGAGCCATCGGTTTCTGAACCAGAATTTTGAATCCTGTCACGCGAATGGTGAAAAAGGCCTTCTGTGAATTCTGCTCTCAGCCAGGAAGGCGACAGAGGACAGGAGATCCGTCTCCCCGAGTGTCTTGAAATTTAAATCTTTTTGTACAAAGCACGAGTATGCAGGGGGTAAGAAATGCTCAATTGAGTAGGCTTTCATGAAACCAGTGGAGCAAATCTGTCTAACACTAGTCGCCCGTGTCTCTCTTTGCCCGGAATTTTCCAAGCCTACCTCCCTGACCCCCCTGTCTGTTTGCTGGCTGTTCTTGCACTCCTAAGTAAACATGCTTTATAAACTGGTTATCTTGGGTTTTTCTCGGTGAGTGACGGCTCTGGGAATTCTCATTGTGGATCTGAACGGCATGCAAAATCATTTTACTTTTAAGACAAAAGACATTAGCTTCCCGTAGCTTTCTTGGCCATCTCAACTTCTCTTCCCTTCCCGTCCTGCTTTCCCTCCCCTCCCCTCCCCCGCTCCCCAGGGCACTAAATAAAATGCTTAGAAAACGGAGGGCACAGCTGCCCTTTCTTCCCATTAAAACAATCCAGAATGATGGTGAATTTCATATATTTGATTAGAGAAACTCCAATTTGGTGCACTTGAATCAGCTGCCTTTGTCTTCGGCTCCCGATGGCCTGATTTCAGTGGAATGTCCTCTGCTGTCCACTGCCAGCTCCCTAGAGCAGGGAGAAAATTCAGCCTCTGAAAGCATTTGCTTGGCACACTCAGAAACAGGGTATTTATGCGGTGGAAGATGCCAGGCCTGTTTCTCACTAATCAGAGGGAGCACTTCATTAAAACATGACCACTTACCGGTGACCCTCAGAGCTGTAACCCCCAGGGTCCTCTTTAGCAATGTGAATTTTTCATGGATTTTATTGCTTTTCTTAGCTGATAGTCACCGTTAAAATTCAGGCCTGAATCCTATTCAAACAGCCCAGGAGATTCTGGTGCTCCAGTTGCACAGAAGAAATTCAGAGAATAATAATTGCGTTTACATATGGAGTTCCTTTCGTCCAAAGAACAAGTATAATCCTAATAGAAAATAAGAAAATGTGCCATAATTTCCCCACAAGGTGTTATTAAGAGAGTCTGAAATACTGCCCAGGCAACCCCTACCTTATAGGATGCTTGTAAAGGAACTGATCTCATGGGGAGTCTCAAGGCTTAGAGAATGCTGCTTACTTGCATTTAAGTTTTGTGGAGATTTTTATGAAGGACTCTCATTAAATATTCTAAATAAACGGATGCTCCACAAATAAGTACAACAATGAATTAAGAGTGATAATTTACTCTCAGAGATGGATTGGAACTCTCCAGAGGTTCACAGAGATTTCCTGAATCGATTTCATTGCCTACCATTGCCAAAGTCAGAGATTGTACTTGGGATGGACCGGGTCACCAGGACTGTTCAACTCATTTTCTACACTTTTATAAAGAAAAAGTCCCATGTCTCCTGGTGTCCACCCCAAATCGGCCGCCTAGCCCAGCGCCGGCCAGATGACTTCTCCTCCCAGTTGCATGGTAGGAAAGCAGAGCCAGGGAACCACAGCCAAGCTAGAAATAGCATCCAGGTTGCTGGGTTCCAGCGTCTGTGCCGGATCTGTGAGTCAGCCTGTCAACAGCGCTGACAAGGTACGCACCGGGTCCCGCTAGGCCCAGGGAGAACAGCACAGGAAGGAGGACACCCTGTCCCCACCAGGCCTGGGGGAGCATCACACCAACGCCTCAGGAGTGGGGGAGGCGAGGAGATGAGTGCTTCACTCACAGACCAGTGTGTGCACAGCAGCTTTCCAGGCACTGCAAGCCCAAGTCTTCCTAGGAGGCCTGGGCTCGGACTTGCTTTGGCTTTGCACTCCAAGGCCCTCTGGTGCTGGGGCAAGAAAAATGAGCTCAGCCTTCCAAGCAGGGCCACGGCTGCCAGGTTCGGAGCCCGCAGGGCAGGCCTGCAGGAGAAGGTTCTGGGCTGACACGAGCCAGGCCCACACGGGAGCCCCCAAGATGAATAAGCTAACTTCGATTGCGAGAACACGTCCGAGGGCTGATTTTACCTCCTTTTCAGTGGAAAAGTCCAGTTTTAAGATCCTTATTGTGTAAGGAGGAATGTGAAAAGAATTTCGCATCCTATTATGGCATTGTGTTATAATAATGGAATGCTCTCTCCGCCCAGTCTGGCTTACTGGCCCCCAGACTTTGCCAACAATTATGCGGTTCCTTGGCGTGTGAGTGTCGCCGTGAGGACAGCTTCTCGAGCCTGAAAGAGGCAGTGAGGGCTTCAAGGTGGGAAGAAGGGCACGGTGGGCCCAGCCTCAGCGTTCCGCCCACACACACACACACAGACACACAAGGGACACACCTCTCAGTGGGGCAGCTTTACTCCTCTTTCTGAGAGCCCCCGGGACCCGCCTGGGAAGTTTAATACTCTGACAACTGCAGCTGCGTGAAGCGCTCATTCTCTTTGATGCAACACACAATGGGTTCCCTAAAAAGGAAACAAAACGCTCTTTAACCAGCATGCTGCATTCTGTGCGGGAAAAACCAGAGTCCGGGGCAAAGGGTTTTCCTTGACGAACCAGGACAGGGGTGCCTGTTTCTGCCCTTTTACTTGGCTTGGGAATTAAAGCTCGTTCCCCTTGAACAGAAAGATTTGACCAGGATGCTCCAGAACTGACCAATTCAGAGGCAAGTTCTGAACAACCAAGGGAAAATAAGCTGTGTTTTGAAGCCATCAGGCGTCTGAAGGATTCTTAAGGAGGAAATGGTGACAGGTTCTTTTCCATCGCCTCCGGAACTGAAGACGAGGCAATGAACGTCAGCTGCAGCAGGAGAGATCTGGGTTAGACGTGAGGCAAGTTTTCCAGACGGAGGAATGTGCGGCCCTGGAATCCATCACTGAGAGAGGATATTGGGACATTGCTGAAGAGTGCACGTGCCTGGCACGTCACGTGTGGAAAGCAGCAGAGCCCTGGATTCTAGGCACCCGCAGCTGGGAAGGCAGTGATAACGGCACTTGTTTTGTTTTGAAATTCCTAGTTGTTAGGCTCCTGTCATCACATCTTTTCCCCAGAATCACCCTATTTGGTGGGAGAGCACTGCCTTTCGTGTCCTCCTGACGAATTCTGGTCTCACCAGCCTCTGTCTCATCTATGCTTAGGAAACGTCTCCCCGGTCACCTCTTCCTCTCCACAGATTCCAAGGGTGGAACAATGGCCGTCGAAGGCGTGTCTGGCTGAGCTATTTTCCTTTTTCTTCATAGACTTCATCCACTTCCATGTATGTTCTCAGCGGCCAGGCCAGTCCTCCTCCACACGAGGGTGATGTCAGCAAACCCAGGAAGCTTTCTGAGCCAAGAAGGCCTCAGACCCAAGAGGACGCCGTTACGGATCTCCTGGCTGAAGTGCTCTGTGTCCACAGGATGTGAGATGGAAGGTTCACAGAGGGTGTGCCCTCAGGAGTGGCTGCCCTGAGGCCACAGGCTGCCAGCCGGCCACAGCCCATCCAGGAGATCAACTTCTCCAAAGCAAAGTTGGTGGAAACCGGCTACCCATTTTCTGAGGTACCTTAGGGGTGCAAGATGAACCCAAAGCAGCCACCATTGCTCTGTCTACACTGAAGCGGAATCCAAAGACGACAAATCAGATGTCCTTGGATTGCATGAAGCACCCATTCCTATATGTTCTGTCAGGAATGTGTGCCAAAGACCAGCACCCAGCTTTCTCAATATTCACCCGCAGACTCCTGCAACCCAGCCCTGGCACAGTCTACTCCACCGAATGTGAGCCCCGGACCATCCTAGACATCTTCCAACTTCTTCCCTCTGCAACATCTCTCCTTTCTTCCTCACCATCATCACTACCAATATATCTACAACTGCTCAGATGCACACCAACTGACCTAAAATTCCTCACAAATACCCCTTCCCTTGTGGGTGACATTCTATAACAAATCTGCTAAATTTACAAATAGAAAAGTTATTTCAATAAATGTAAATATTTGTTTTCATACGTATGATATGTCTGCAGAGCTTTTATATCACTGACACAGTGTCATGTATAAGAAAGGAAGGGATTATTTAGATTAGTCTTGTTATCCAAGTTAGTAACTGGTGGTGTTGAATGAGATTACTCTACGCATGGAATACGAAGCAAAGGTATGTGTCTTTAATGCTGAAAATATTCATACTTAACATTTTAGATCGTGTTTCAAGAGGTGCCTATCCCTGGCCGTCACAGCAACATCGACAGAATCACAGCTACTCTTAGACTCAGGTGTCCGTCAGATCTCTCACCTCTCCAGAGGCCCTCACGGAGGACTATATGGTACCCACAGGTCAAGGGAGAGGGTGACAAAGGCCTGCCTGGCTTCCTCTCATGCAGCCCAGCTGAAGACTCTAAGTGCGTCCAAGATGCCCTCTGATACTCTGAAGGAGGTAGGTGTGGGCCCTGACATTCAACTTGGTTCTAGCTTGCATCAGCCGCTCCTCTCTCATGGACCATCCAATGAGACCTTTGATGCATATCGACCAAATGACCCAAACACAGGGCAACACATATTAAAAATAAGTCACAGATGGTGAGCTTCTTGAGCATAGAAACAGTTTCTCACTCAACCAAGTATCCTCACTGCCTGGTAAAATTCCTGTTTCACAGTAGTTCATAAATGCTAGCTGCTGAATCCATACACGAATACATTTTTCCTGCCCTCGAACATCAGAAAACCATCAGAGAATTCCAAGGAGGTGAGGTGCAATAGTGTTGCTGGTAAGAAGACAACTTTGTAGGAGGATGCATAAGTAGGATTCAGTCCTAAAGATTCAGAGCAAATGCAGGCAATGGATTTCTTGTGAATTTACCCGTATCATTCAGTACCTGTATTCCCAGATGGGCATGGTAAGAAAAACTGACCCAGCCACTGCCTAGGGTCAGGAGACCCAGGACAGCTAAAATAGGAAGGATACACACCAACACGAGAGTAGCTTGATGGGTAAGCAGCTCCCAGACTGCTATCTCTTCTCACAACTTTTTCCTCATAATTGTACCTCTTTGGAATAAAGGAAATTCTTCCAGGGCTAAGGCTATAGGCTGAGTCTGGGCCTTTCTGGGGTGGGGAGGAGAGCATGCATGTGCCCCCTGAAACCATGCATAAGTCAGTGGAGACCTGCTTGGCCCCCAGAGCACCTGTGAGAGAGAACTGGACCAAAGGTCGTTCTGAGAAGCATTACTGGTTATTATCAGTCCGATGCACTCTGTGATGTGTCCAGTAATTGAATTGAATTATGAGCATAAAGAAATGCTTAGTTCCATAGGACACCTGGGAAAGAAATATAGGGATGGATGCAGAAAAAGCAAAAGAAGGCCTCGTTTAGATTTGCAGCCCTTTACCAGTGTTAATGAGAAATCAGTGGTGTGGCATTGGATGCTGTATTTAAGGCATACTAAATAAGCATTAAATATGTCTAGACCTTGCTTCTAGAAACTTGCTTTCAAAACCAAATGAATATAACTGAAACCATTGCAATATGCACAGAAATCTAAAAGTATGTGAAATGTATATAATTATAAAAGAGATGTTTTAAAACGCCCTGGCCGTGACTACTGCCCGGGACTTTCTCATTTGAAAGGCAATAACAATGTCTTCCCCAGTTGATATTTCCATGTTCGCAGGGGGTTAGGCAAGACTGAAAAAGCTGCCCGGCTACCCATTGGCTTCAAACAACATAGAGAGACAGCATTTCTAGGGGACAGAACAGGAGGGCACAGGACTGGATGAGGAAAGTAAATAGGCTCGTGTCTCAGTGGAATGGCTGAGGTTTACCACCGTTCCATTGACCGAATCCCCAGCAAGCTGATAACGAGGAACCCTTAATGTGTCAGCCGCCTCTGACTTGTGTCAGCCCAGCATGCAATCGTCTAAATGATACCGCAACAGTGCCAGGGCACACATTAAGCCCTTACTGTAATAGCCGGGCTGCTGAGCGGGAGACGTGGAAGGAGACGGAGCAAGGAAAATTAAAGGTATCCTGGGCTGCAAGCGTCCACTGCTATCAAGCCACGGGGCGGGCTCCGATGGGCTATGGAGTGATGACAGCAGGGAACCCAGTTAGCAAAAGGTTGCTGGTGGGATCTCTCTACTTTGAGGTTAAAAGACGTAGTAGAGGGCTTCCCTGGTGGCGCAGTGGTTGGGAGTCTGCCTGCCGATGCAGGGGACACAGGTTCGTGCCCCGGTCCAGGAAGATCCCACGTGCCGCGGAGCGGCTGGGCCCATGAGCCATGGCCGCTGAGCCTGCGCGTCCAGAGCCTGTGCTCCGCAGTGGGAGAGGCCACAACAGTGAGAGGCCCACGTACCGCAAAAAAAAAAAAAAAAAATGACGTAGTAGACCAAGAGTGAACCCTAATGTAAACAGTGGACCTTGGGTGATAATGAAGCATCAGGGTAGATTGTAAAATTGAGCCACTCTGGAGCAGGATGTTGATAGTGGGGGGAGGGACTGTGCATGTTGTGGGGAGACAATGTGTAGAAGGCCTCTGTGCCTTCTACTCGGTTTGGCTGTGAACCTAAAACTGCTCTAAAAAATAAGGTCATGTGCAAATAAATAAATAAAGTCCAAAGCAGGAACAGGATGTATCATCGTCCTTGCAGCAAATATAGGGATCTTACATATCAATCAACCTCATCCAGTAAAGAGCTAAAAGGAGGCAGTTAGTGTCAAAGGTCTACATATGACTCTGATTCCAACCATCCTACCTCCTACTCCAAAGAAAAAGTGACTCCAAAATTTGTCCTATTAACATGTGTAGTATGATCTTAGGTATGTACCCCTCTACACACACATGCACATCAAGAAGCCTAGTCGCCTGAAGTCTAGAAAAATAATGAACACAATTATAATATTGAATGTAATTATAATAGTGAGTAGGGTGACTTTTAATTTAATTTTCATTTTTTATATTATTTGAAATTCCGACATGAGTGTTCATTAATAATAATTTAAAGATTTTTTATTATGAATTTAATTAAGAATAAATATATGTTTAAAATTTTAAAAATGTGGGCTTCCCTGGTGGCGCAGTGGTTGAGGATCCGCCTGCCGATGCAGGGGACGCGGGTTCGTGCCCCGGTCCGGGAAGATCCCACATACCGCGGAGCGGCTGGGCCCGTGAGCCATGGCCGCTGAGCCTGCACGTCTGGAGCCTGTGCTCCTCAACGGGAGAGGCCACAACAGTGAGAGGCCCACGTACCACAAAAAAAAAAAAAAAAAAAAAAAAAAAATTTAAAAATTTGTCCTAGTAACATATTTCCAAGCTTCATAATCTTATATTTTTAACCTTCAAACCTCTTCAACGGTAGCTGACTTCTTCATAATTGCCATCACTCTAGATGTGAACCCCTCCATATTAGTTTCCTATTCGTGCTATAACAAATTACCAACAAACAACAGCTAAAATACCACCAATTTGTTATCTTGTGGTTTTTTTAGGTCAGAAGTCTGGGATGGGTCTCAGCAGACCAAAGGCAAGGTGTTGGCAGGCTGTGCTCCGTTCTGGGGGCTCTAGAAGAGAATCCATATCTTCTGCATTCAGGTTGTGGGCAGAATTCCTTGCAGTTGTAAGACCAGGAGCTCCATTTTCTTCACAGCTGTACAGTGGGAACCGTTTCCAGCTTCCAGAGAGCATCACGTTCCCTGATCCCTGGCTCACGGCCCCCTTCCTCCATCTTCACAGCCAGCAAGAGTGGGTTGCGAGGCCACACCCTATCTCTCTGGCTGACTCTTCCTGCCTCCTCTTTCATTTATAAGGACTCAATGTGACTAGAGTCCTCGTCCGGATAACCATCCATCCATCTGGATAATCTCCCCAGCTCAAGATCCCTACCTTAGGTCACAACTGCTAAAGCTCTTAGCCGTACAAGGCACGATATTCACAGGTTCCAGGGATTAGGGCAGATACGTCTTTGGGGAACCATTATGCTGCCTACCACACTTTCCTTACCTATTAATAGATGGCCTACATCCACAGTGCTTTTGGAACTACCTCCCCTAAAGTCATCTTAATGACTTAAATGCTAAATCTCCTTCATCCTTATGGGACAATTCTGCAGTGTTTGACACTGACATGACCTATTTCTTGAACGCTTGACTTCTGCTTGCTATGATGATGTCTGCCCTTCTCCTCTTACCCCTCGGGCCATCCCGTATTGAATCCTTCATCAATTTCTCTGCTTCCTTCTCTGAGCGCTGTGGCTTCACCTGTACCTCTCAGGACTGTATCCAGCTCTCCTAGAGCTTCGTTCTGAATCATAACTGCTTTCTGAGCAGTTCTGCTTGGGTGAACGGTAGGCTCCCTTTCACCCCGGATCTGACCTGCATTACATACGTCATCATGGCAGCACCACACCTCCTTCCTCCGTGACTGATCCTTAGGAGTCATTCTCTCCTCCTCGTTCTGCCTCTTCCTCACACCCCTCCACCCAGTCAGTCGTCGTGCCCGGTCCGTCTCACCTCCTGAGTATCTCTTGTATCCGCCCTGTCCTCTCTCTCCCATCTTAATTAGAACTTTTACACATATTTTATGAGTCACTGACCATGTTAGCAAATCATTCCTGGCTTTCATGTCCCTGTGCTTTTGCTTAGCTTGTGGGTCCCCCAAGCAGGAGAACTGTGTTATCTGTGCGTCCTGAGGTCATAGTACAGTGGTATTTTCTTAGCCAAACAAATGAATATCTAACTTGAACAAAGTCAGCTGTATTTTAAATACTTTTCTATTTTTCATGTCTCTATGCAAAACCAAAGACCCAGAAGAACAACTAAATGAAGTGGAGATAGGCTCTCTACTAGAGAAAGACTTCAGAGTAATGATCGTAAAGATGATCCAAGAACTTGGAAAAAGAACAGATGCACAGATTGAGAAGTTACAAGAAGTTTTTAGCAAAGAGTCAGAAAATATAAAGAACAACCAAACAGAGCTGAAGAATACAATAACTGAAATAAAAAATACATTAGAAGGGGCTTCCCTGTGGCGCTGTGGTTGAGAGTCCGCCTGCCGATGCAGGGGACACGGGTTCGTGCCCCGGTCCGGGAGGATCCCACATACCGTGGAGTGGCTGGGCCCGTGAGCCATGGCCGCTGAGCCTGCGCGTCCGGAGCCTGCGCTCCGCAACGGGAGAGACCACAGCAGTGAGAGGCCCGCCGCAAAAACAACAACAACAAAAAACATTAGAAGGAATCAATAGCAGAAGAAATGAGGCAGAATGAATTATTCAAAACCAAAGAGAGTTGTTTACTAATCTTTTTCCTCAGATCA
The DNA here is from genome assembly GCF_964341445.2 of Mesoplodon mirus. NCBI lineage: Eukaryota > Metazoa > Chordata > Mammalia > Artiodactyla > Ziphiidae > Mesoplodon > Mesoplodon mirus. The sequence goes on from NC_138993.1 coordinate 14,780,792, forward strand.
CATGTTCTGGCTGATTTCTAGGTGGCATCACACCAGTTGGACAGAGAGCTGAAAGTAGATAGGGTTTGATCCTCACTCACCTGCAACCACCCAGGGCAGTCTGATATGCACGCCATCTTCCAGCTCTGTGTCTATTCGTGTGGATATATACTGCAAGGGAAAGAGAAAGACAGATGTCTAGAATCATTTTAATATCTTTTGCTTTGACCAGACTTTGATCTTAAATAAATGCTTCAAGACCATGCTCATGCCTATATTGTAACCCATAAAGCAAAAGCCCCCAATTCAAAGAAAATCATTCTGTTTTTCTGTCTGCTTCAGGGTAACCCTAGATGATTCTGACCCTAACTGGTAAACTTCTAATGGGTATTAAGCTCGTTAGTGGTGTAGTGTGACATCTTAAAGCAAAATGGCAGCTAATACATTTATCAGATAGGCATATTTCCCTAAATCATTTATAATGAAATTTGCTATGTTCAAAGAGGTCACAAAGACATACTGTTGGACTAAATCCATTTCCTTATATGAAACTTGTGTCCCATCTACCTCATAGGGTTATTGTGAAGGTCTAATGAGATAATACATGTAAGAAAAAAAAAACTAGACATGTTACAACTCTATACAAATGTACGCATGTCATTTTTGTTAATAGCATTAATATATATTTTTAACGACTCCTAAGATTTCACTTCGTCCAGAAAGTGGTTGCACATCATCTACACTTTCTTTGATGTTTCTTTTTCCTGTCTATTGTTCTTCTCACCCTCTTTCTGAATTTGAGGGGAAAAGTACATCCTTTAAAATAGTCATTCTATAATGTGCACAGGACAAGTGCTTACAGAATACACCGATGCATTTCATTTATTTGGTTTAATCAGGATTTGAATAAATTATACACATTTCTTCTCCCTGAAATTTCATGTATCTGGCACTACAAAGAATTACAATGAAAGCTAAAAAGGTGGCATTATCTCCTATTGTTCTAATATCCCCAGCCTGTTACCATATATTATCCACTTCTAACAAGACGGGTGGACACTTGCTCATGTGGGGAGAGTAGGCAGGCAGCAGCTAAGGAGAAAACAGGAAATAATAGGAAAGACTCTCTGAGGCCTTACCAATATCTGTTTTATGTCTATCTCCTTTCTACTATTCAATTCAGTAAAAGGTATGTAGGATCCACCCAAAACTGAATTCAGCAAACTTGGTTTACTACCAGCGCTACACTGTGCCAGTTTCCATAACTAAAATATCTAACTAAAGTATACAAAGATATGATACTTACAGATCAAAATAACTAAAAACTAACAAAATAATTAAAACGGAAATTTATATGAGACAGAAAAATGATGTATGCTAGAACTAACATATAGGAGTAATTAGGACAGCAGAGAGGGATTAATTTAGATTTAGGGAGTTAAGAAAACCTTGTCAGGGACTTCCCTGGTGGCGCAGTGGTAAAGAATCCGCCTGCCAATGCCGGGGACATGGGTTCGAGCCCTGGTCCAGGAAGATCCTACATGCCGTGGAGCAACTAAGTCCGTGCGCCACAACTACTGAGCCTGTGCACCACAGCTACTGAAGCCCGCACATTCTAGGGCCCGTGTACTGCAACTACTGAGCCCAAGTGCTGCAGCTACTGAAGCCCGTGCACCTTGAGCCCGTGCTCCACTACAAGAGAAGCCACCGCAATGAGAAGCCCACGCACCGCAACGAAGAGAAAGCTGGTGCGCAGTAATGAAGACCCAGCGCAGCCAAAATTAAATAAAAATTAAATAAAATTTAAAAAAAAGAATCTCCAGTGTTTTTAAAAAAAAAAGAAAAGAAAAAGAAAATCGTCTCAGAGTAGGGGGCCTCTGAGCTGAGAATCGGGTAGGCGAGACGGGCAAGGATTCCCACAAGAAGGAGCAGTGGAGTGAGGACAGGCATGGGTGTGGCAAAGAGCAATTATCTGTCCAGAGGAGGGAATTATAGCGTGTTGTGCAGTGGGTCTGTTTTACATGGCAAACAAGTTTTGTTCAGAATGGAAAATGAGTAACCGTTATATTTAGTTCTGTGTCTTTCTTCTAATTTAGTGAGGCTCACTGATTTATAATTTACAGACAGTAATATTTTCCCAAGTGTACTTATTTTCACATCTAGCATAGGGCCCAATGCCTAACAGAAAGCCTTGCACGTGGTAGACATTCACCAGCTATCTGAAAGGGGATGCCTGGTCCGCCACCAACCTGGTATGATTTGACTTCAGAAACTGTCTTCTTTTTCCATAGGACTTCCTTGTAAAACACTGAGCTCACATGCTAGATGATGCTACTGTCTATCTTGATCGTGGCCTGACTTTAAAAGGTCCTTTGCTTTCACCAATTTTATACATATTCATTTAGAAATTATTGCATAAATGTCAACTCTCTCTCCAGAGTCTCAGAGCATTTGGTTTGCAAATAGTCACAGGGAATCCTAAACAAAATGTGAGGCAGGATATTTGATATTATTTCTCTCTTTATGATGAACAGACAACATTTTCTAACTGGGACTTTGTGAAAGGCAGAGACTGGGTCTTATTGGGGGTGGATATTAGATTGAGGAGAAAACATGCCAGTCACGTTTCATTGCTTGAAGCCCATTTTCAGGTTCATTCTCTCCACTGAGGCTCACATATGCAAAGCAGGTATGATTTGCCTGATTTGATAGATAAGGAAAAGGAGTGGAGAGCTAAGTGACTTGTTCAAGGTCACGGGCATAGGTGACAAGCAACAGACACGGGACTAAAACGCAAGTTCTAGTGCAGTGCTCTCTAAAAGCAGTCACAAGACACTTTTGAAGTAAGGTAAAAGAGTGAAAATCACCTTTCAGACACTACCTTTGAACACTGTACCTGTCAGGGCTCAGTTTCAGGAAACAGAAAGTACTGTAGCTATTTTAAACAGAAAGGGGTTTAATACAGGGAATTCAGTGCTCACAAAATCGTTCGAGGGGCTGGAAGGATGAGGCTGTAGGCTGGGGCCTCGAGAATGACTCCTGGCACTATACTGCTGACCCAATCCACAAGGGGAACTGCTCCCTTCACCCCAACCAGAAGGTGGAGAGTTGGCAGGCTGCCCCAGGAATGGCTGAGTTGCAGAGCACAGCCCCAGAGCTGTGGATTCTGGAAACTGTCAGCATGCTGCTACAATTGCCCCTCTACTCACAAGAGCTGACAATTATACAAGGGAATTTTGCTATAGGAAAGTGCAGCATCTTTAAGACCTTGCTTGCCAGCAACATTGGCCAAAGCTGCAGAAATCTGACCTTTTATCAGAGTTCCGCATTTCAAATCTTCCATGAGTGCCTCTAACTGGGGAACCCCGATTTGTATCCATAACCCTAGCTGCAAGGGATCCTGTGAGATATACAGCTGGAACAGATGCCAAGTACCAATGTATCTATGACAGGTAAATGCCAACACTGACAGTTTCCCAAGATAGATTAGAAACAGGTTTCTTGGGTTGTGCTCTAGAGGCAGACATCACAGGCGATCTGCGGCCACGTGCGATGTGCGGTCACACAGGTTCTACTTCTCAGAATAGGGAAGGAGTAACTCCTCGGGTTGTGGATGATTCACAGAGACTGTAAGTGGAATGACCGTCCCTGGCGTTTCCTGTGCGAGCCTTCTCCCTGGCTGTCTGCAGGAGACCAGGGTTTGGTTACAGCTTTGACACAGAGAGAAAACCATGTGTGTGACTAGATTAGGTAGTTACTTGGAAATGGAGCATCACCCAGGGTGCTGAGGCCCTGGCTAATGAGGTCAAGACTGACTTGAGGGGCTGACAGCCATAGGACCTGCCCAGGTCAGATGTTTCCATCAAGCTTTCGTAATTGAACTTTAACATAAACAGACCAGAGAATGGAAATGTAAGTTACAATCTAAGTCAAAATCAATTATGCTGTGCTAAAAAGTCTTTGAACCGACTTTGCACTATGGAAAATTAAAAATAAAAATATTTTATCTCTCTCTCTACCCCATGCATTAAACACGCACACACACTGCCTGGCTCCTTTTTATTTTATTTTATTATTTTTTAAAATTATTCCTCATGTATTTGTCTTTCTGACATTTCTCTCCAGCTAAACCCATAATATTGTAGTGGGTTCTGGCTTTACCACTTCAATAAAGACATTGAGAAATTAGAATATATCCAGAAGATAGCAATTAAAACAGGGACAGGTCTAGACTCCATGTCATGAGACTGTTAGCCTTGGCAGAGAAGCTTACATATCCAAAGTTCCATCATTATGGAAGACGAGTGTAATTTGCTCTTTGTGGTTCCAGAGGGAAGAACCTGGATCAATGACTCAAAGTTACAGAAAGGGAGTTAGGCTCAGTAACCATTAGATCTGGCAGCACATGAAACAAGCTACTTACATGGATGTCTCTCAAGGGATGGCATCCCACCTCTAATCACGATTACCATTTGGTCACCTGTATCTGATTGGATTATATGCCATTCTCTCTCACTGGCCTTGAAGCAACTGCGGGACACAGATCCTATGCTTTCGTCCCTGTATCCCCAACTCAGCCCACAGTGCATGCTGCATAATAGGTGCTAGATACAATCTTGATGAAAGAATGAAGATGAGCAAGGCCAATGGACACAAATGACATCAGCGGAGGTGGTCTGATCCCAGATAACTGGCTCAGAGCATCAGAGTCAGTGATGCTGAGGGGAATGGATACCTAAGCCACGGCTTTGCAGAAAGAGATGCTCAAAGCCTGGCATGAGCACGGGCTCCAGGTGGAAGCTGGTGGGGGATGTGAGTGATTAGACAAGTCTGGGCACCAATGCTGTCATGCTTTCTCAGTGCCCGTCCACAGCGGCAGAAAAGGCTGTTTATTTTGGACTGGGGGTAGTGGCAGAGTAGCTCCTACGTATAGAAGGCCTTTTGTTTCCAGGTCTTCAAACACTCTCTTTACAGGATCCCACTCATCCCACCTCTTCCCTGGGAAGATGCAGGCAGGTGGCCGCTACCAAAGGCACACCAACCAGCCTTCCTGGACAAGAGCCTGCCCAATACCTCCTTTCTGGCAAGCAGCCACCTGAACAGCCAAGAAAGGACTGTCTTTCAACCCCAGTGTCATCATGGGATGTGACCTGAAACCATATCGATCCCTTTTCCTTGATACTCGTGACCCACTGGTGAATATCAAAATATGAGTTGCTAATCACAAATCAGTGACCTGTGTGACTCAGCACTGGACAGAGTCCCTGAGGCCGAGTGAGTGTGCAATAGCGTTTGTGTGTTGGATCCAGCACAGGGTGCTGAAATGAGCCCCTTCTCCTACACGCGTTCTCCCCAGCCCGTCCCCCTGCTGCTTCCCCCAACCCAGCCAGCCCTCTCGTAAGGCCCAGAACTGTCATTCCAGTTTGACGGCTACTGGCGGGCATCAGGCGCTCATCAGCACTGACCTGTCACCTTATTTGTAACAGCCCTGGAGCGAGCTGCCTGTCCTGGCCCTTGTCCCTGCCCCTGCTACTTCAGCTCACAGTGCGCCCCGCCTCCCAGGCTTAGCTCCCAAGGTCAACAGGCACAGCTGTCCCACCCTGGCATTCCTGCCTGCTGACTACCCCAGGGTCCCGCTTGCTACCTTCCTTTCTTATAGGAGCGCAACTGGTGGCCCCCTGTGGCATGTTCATGGGCACAAATGAGGAAGGTTTCTCTGCTGATTCACAGGAAGAGGATTCATACCTTTTGACTTCCTGTTTTTGATGAGCCACGTACAAGAGAAAGAAAATGGTTTGTTAAAATAATATAATTGGCCCCCAACAGTAACTTATTAAAAGGCAAATGGAAACTGCACATTGATTAAGGACCTGTCACTACAGCCCACCTTCACACCGAGGGGCCAGGGACCACCCATGACATGTGGCCAACGCTGGAGCAGCCATGCTGCGTGCATGTGACCCAAGACGTGACAGTCTTTAGGAGAGGAAGTGAAGAAGGGTGTCTTCAACCGAAACCCCAACGGATCGAATGTGTGCAGAGTGAGTCCGGGGCAAATGAACCGTGAGGGGCTCAAGAGCTCTGACTCCTGTCCCAGCAGATGGGGCTTCCTCTCAGCACCAACCTACCAGCCCAACTGACTGGATTCAGAGGCCTGGGCAGGGAACCAAGCTCACACTTGACAGTGGTCGGAGGATGGAAATGCAAAATGCCATCCCCGATCGCCTTAAGCTGAAACAGCTGCCGTCTACGCAGCATCAATATCTTATGGAGGCAGGGAAACAGAGACCAGGGCTGTCTGTGCCCTAAACTGTGAGCATACTGGGGTACACTGACTAGGATGCCATAGCTAGAGGTGACAAGTCCCTGCCCAGCCACCAGGAAGGCTAAGGGAATCAACATCCCAACATCCCTGCATCCATTCAGGCTCTGGTGCAGCTGACAAGTGTGCCTGGTCTGTGAGTGCTTGCAGAGCTCTGGCCACCCTCAGAAATGTCACGAATGTTCAGTTAAGTGAGTCTCACACATAGTACGTGTTCAGCAAATAACAGCCCCCTTTCTCCAGAAAGACTGTAATACAGCTCTCAAGAACATGGCCTTTGGCAACTTACAACCTGGCTCTGCTGCTTATCAACTGGGCAGCCTTGTGCAAACTACTTTAACAGCCTAGACCTCTTTCCTCACCTGCCCTAAACGGTTATTGTCAGGAATTTACTTAATATATGTAAGACAAAGCCAGGCCCACAGAAAATGCTCAATAAATGGCAGCGACTATTTTTATTCTGTGACTCTTCAGACTGGATTTGTGCTACATTACTGCACCATCAGTCTCCATACATTGTAGTTGGTTTGTATTTGTCTGTTTGCCCACACACACTGGCCTGTGAATTTCATGGGGCAAGAGCTATTTCTTCCTCATTTCTGCATTCCCAGCACATGGCAGGGGACTGGCACCTAGTAGGCACTGAAGAAACGAACATCACTTAGCCTGCTTGGCACACAGGGCCGTGTGCATGTAACTGATGCATGGCAGGGACAAAAAGCATGCTTTTCATTGCTGCCTGTCACCAACTCTCTTTGTTCCCAGCTTCAGGCCGTTCTTTTTCTTAGTCTCAGTCTTATGAACCCAGTACTTCTCAATGCGTGCGACCCTGCCCCAGACATTCCAAATCAGAGCTATAGGGATGGCGCCCTAGAATCTACAGTTTACCACAAATCCCAGGTGATGCTGAAGCCCACGGAAGACTGGGGAAACGGCCTGCACGCAGCAAGCAGGGGTCAGCAGGCCACAGGCAGCCTCTGAAACAGAAAGGCAAAGTTTCCTTTCCAACTTCTATAAGCAGAAAGTGGTGACTTCTCACACCTGCAAGACGAAGGGTGACACCACCTGATATCAACAGATGGCCCCTGCGTGGAGAGAGAATCACGTGGTCGACAATGTCCACAGGAGAACGCAGTGCTTCCTTCCTCAAATGCTGTTTGTTCTATCAAACCCACGAATCTCCAGGAGCCAGTCCAGAGGCCTAGATTCCTTTCCAGTCATTCCAGAAGGAGGAGGGACCCAATTATCATGCCCCTCCTGGGTGACAGGCTCTGTACTGGGAAGTGTGCCCAAGATGAATGAGTTAACATCACTTGAATTTAGTCAGACCTAAACTTCATATTCCTTCAGGGTGGAATTTTTTTCTGAAGAGCACAGGAGGTTAAAATAAAAACTTACCAGTTAATAGCTGCATTGCAGATGATGCTTCCATTAGAGCAAGGGAGACGCATACCTGTCAACTAGGGCCACGTTCATATAAAATGCATCATTAAAGCTACTGAAGCCTCCCGTTCCACACAGATGAATCACCACAGCAACAGTGAGCAGAGATGCTCGGAGAATGGACCATGCGAATTGCCAAGGTGCTCGTTAAGTTCTTGGTTGATTTTTATCTAAAATATCTTGGCCCATAGCACTACATCGATGAGAGACACGCACTCCGCAGAACCGTGGCAGGAGACGGACAACACATGCTTTTCTTGGGGGGTGGGTTCTGGGGAAAGCCAGCTTAAAGAGCCCACCCAGCTCAGACAGATGCCCAGTAAAGCAGTTGGACGACAGGCCCCTCAGATCTGGGAGATGCTTTTTGACTGTGGGAAAAAACAAAACCTATGGAAAACCTTTCATCTGAACTTGTACTCTGAGCACAGATAGCCCTCTTCTCTATGCCCCAAGCAGCCTAACCAAGAGCAGAGGGGCCAGGGACCGGGCAGCTCTATGCCAATGGCATGGCCGGAGCACGGCTCGGCGCTGCCTTTCCTAGGGATGCTCCTGGTCCCGGGCACTGTGCACCCTACAGAGGGGATTTGTCACAGCCAGAAGGTCCGAGTTCTGCCTCTTCTCCCAGTGCTAGCCTGGCAAATGGCGACATAAGACAAGTTGCTGTCTGGAAGGATCCAGCTGACTCCAGAGTGCCAGGTCCGGAAAAGGGTGGGAAGTGGTCATTGAGAAGGGCAATTCTGTCAATGGTCAATTCTTCAAGAGTTGACATTCAGTTAGGGAATTATCCCAGCTCTCCTCTCCTTCCCATCAGCCCTTCTTTTTTTATTTTTTGTGGTACGTGGGCCTCTCACTGCTGTGGCCTCTCCCGTTGTGGAGCACAGGCTCCGGACGTGCAGGCTCAGCGGCCATGGCTCACGGGCCCAGCGGCTCGGCGACATGTGGGATCTTCCCGGACCGGGGCATGAACCCCTGTCCCCTGCATCGGCAGGCGGACTCTCAACCACTGCGCCACCAGGGAAGCCCCCCATCAGCCCTTTTTTGAACAACTTATTGTCATGATCACCTTCAACAAAGGGCTACAAGAAGCAGGGGTAGGAATCCTGTTGAGACGCCACCAACTAACCCTGAAAAAAGACGTGAATGGGGAAGATTAGAATGGCCAACTAAGATGTGGGTTTCATGAATCCAGGCCTCCTCTGATGGATGTAGGATGCCCTTCTGTTACTTCCCCTAAGTGGCTCCTTTAGAAACTCCATAGTGTCACAGCTCTGGATTTTCCCCTGCTTTCCTTTACGTCTTACATGCTGCTCCCCCAGATCCTGCCTTCTGTTCTTTGATGTTCCTGTAACCCCCTTTCAGGACCCGTATGATAATGAGGATGTAATTGTCTTGACTCTCACTAAAGACTTCAGGCCATGAGGCAAAGGACTATGCCTCTCTTGTTTTGTCACTAGCATGTGTCTGGAATATATAGTTAAAAAGCAGTAAGTATGTGTTGGGTGAGTGACTGGATGAAGATAATGACCATACACAAGCAAACAGAGGATCAAAATACACGCGTGTTGTATCCTGTTCAGGTCTGGAGTTCAAACACATTATACCCAGTTATAAATATCCAGGAGATGTAAGTGGAGAAGAGTTTTCTTTGTCATGTGCAGGTGCAAAAGGCAAGTTGGAGAGAAGTTAAGACAAGAGCTAACACAGGTTAAAGCTGAAAGCAATGCTAAGTCTTTACCTTCTGGGAGTGGTCTGGAACATACATAATGTCAATGTGGCACTACCGTTTGTATATGGCTTTTCACTCTTTTAAAGTGCTTTCACATATTTTATTTTGTTTTATCTTCATGACAACCCTTGAAAAAGAGCAAGCCAATACTGTTATCCCCATCTGACAGGTAATATTATAGAGGCAGGGAACCACATGCCCTACCCCAGGACACCTTGAGACTAGTGTCAACACAGGCATGGACTGAATATACCTCAGGCTTTTCAAATGCAACCTGCCCAAAACTCAATTCATCATATTTCCCTCCTGAAGCTTCACATAATACTGTGATCTCAAAACACAGACTGAAAGAAATACTTTCAACATATATTTGACACAAGATTTATATTCAAAGCATCTAAAGAACTTCTGCAACTCAATAATAGAAAGAAAACCAACCAAATAAAATGGGAAAAGAGTGGAAGAGACATTTCTCTAAAAGAAGATCTACAGATGGGGTCATTTCTTCCAACACGGTCTCCCAAACACTAGTTCCAGAAGGGTCTCGAGGTGCAAAGAAAATAATTTGAACTTTGTTAAAAAAAAACAGAGTGATTTTAAGCAAAGATTGATATGCTCACGGTTTAATTTTAGGAAGATCACTCTGGATGTTAGTGTAGGTTTCATAAAAAAGAAAGAAAGAAAGAAACGGTCCCAAGGTCAAAGACGTTTGGAAAACCTTAACCGATCCATCAGGTATCTTTGCTGCCAGGTTTTGCACAAGCACTGACACGTTGTGGGTGGGACCCTAAGAGGAGAGACAAGGTGAGCAGCTGGTCAAGGAGCTGCTTGTTTAAGGAACCTTCTGCCGGGCTTCCCTGGTGGCGCAGTGGTTGAGAGTCCGCCTGCCGATGGAGGGGAGGCGGGTTCGTGCCCCGGTCTGGGAGGATCCCACGTGCCGCGGAGCGGCTGGGCCCGTGAGCCATGGCCGCTGGGCCTGCGCATCCGGAGCCTGTGCTCCGCAAAGGGAGGGGCCACAACAGTGAGAGGCCTGCGTACCACAAAAAACAAAAAACAAAAAAAAAGAGCATTTGGGTTTCCCTGGTGGCGCAGTGGTTGAGAGTCCACCTGCCGATGCAGGGGACACGGGCTCGTGCTCCGGTCCGGGGAGATCCCACATGCCGCGGAGCAGCTGGGCCCGTGAGCCATGGCCGCTGAGCCTGTGTGTCCGGAGCCTGTGCTCCGCAACGGGAGAGGCCACAACAGCGAGAGGCCTGTGTACCGCAAAAAAAAAAAAAAAAGAAAGAAACTTTTGCCAAGAATCGCTTCCTGGAGAACAGGGTAAGGACTCTTTTCCTTGACTGCCCTCTTGTACCCTCCCAAGCGCATCCAGTCACGCCGTCTCAGAAGGTCATTCCCAAACTCGCCTTCTCTCCCATCCATGCTATGCTCTCGGTGCTTTCCGTGTCCGCCTCCGAGCACGACTCTGACGCAGGGAGGATCCTCTAGTGCCCATGTGATCACTCACTCCCCGGGTTAAAACCCCTCAACGCTTCCCGCCGAAAAGAGGATCAAGTTCGAATTCCTCAGCACGATAACTCCCAAAGCCCTTCTCACCTGACCTCTTCCTCTTTCTCTCTCCCATCTCCTCTCCCCAACACGTCCCTAGGCTCCAGGTTTGAAAAGCTACTTGTGCTTCCCCCAAGGGATGCTTTAGCCATCTGAGCTTTCCCTCGATGAGTTCCCTCTCCATTAAATGCCCTCGCCCCCTCCCTCGCCAATCATCTACTACTAATCCCACTCATGCGTCAGAGCAATTCAGACTCCCCAGACAGGCCGGACTTGCCCTGGAAACTCTCCAGGTAGGAGCTCCGCCCCCTCGCCCTCCTCCTCGGGCACTTCTATCTACAGTCCTTGCCTCTCTGTACATCACTGCTGGTGTGTCTGTCCACTTCCTGGACCAGAGTGGAAGCACCTGAGGTCAGGGCTGTGCCATTTACCTCCTGGGTCCTATTCATCTCTGTATCCCACGCACCTAGGACAGGAACTGGGCACTGTAAACCCTACAGATTCCTGCTCATTTTACAGCACGTAAAACCACCTCCTCTGGAAGTCTTCCTTGACCCCAGCCCACAAAGTCACACTCTTTTGTCACAGGCTTTCCCACTTGCCTTTACTTTTCCTCATTGCTCTTGTCACCTCCTTAATTTTTTCGCTGTCTGATTATTTGGTAGTGAATCTCTCCACAGGGTAGAGATCATGTCTGCTGAATCCCCCGTGTTAGAACAGTGTCTGGCACAGAGCTGATGTTCCATGAATATCTGATGAGTGCACGAATGGATCAGAAAGTGTACGTAAATATACAGTAATACCTGGCTGGGATAAAAGAGGCTGGGGGAAGTTGACTCATCCATTCAACAGGGCATGTGTGGTGGCTGCATATAATATGAGGAAGGGTGATAAAATCTGAGATCAGGAATCCTACCTATGAAACCACACCAAAACACTCCCATCTAGAGAGGCGGGGAGTGACATAGAGAGCTTCTCTTTTTCCATCTCCTACCCATGTCCATGGCCGAGCACACACAGATGAGGAAAAGAACATGGCACCCTGAGTTTACCCGTGGGGAAGCCCGGCTGACTCAGAGATCAAGGCCACGTGGCACTTTTTGCCCCTGCTTCCCCCCGTGGTATTTAATTACCATCATTATTAAGTCATAACAGGAGTTCTCTTTTAAAAATAATATAGTGTTTAAAAATAATGTTTTATAAATGTGTAAAAATGGAATCTAGCAATTATTTACCAGGTTCTATTTCTTCCCCAGAATGCTTCATCCAGGCAAATCGATTGGAAGCTGAATTTTTTACAAATACGTAACAAATGGGCAACAAATGCGTTGCCCACTCTCAACCCAGCCTGTGGAAATGGAATAAGCTGCAGTTCCTCACTCTTCCTAACAGCACTCCAAACTCCCTCCCTCCAGGTTCTTTTATGTGAGAATCTTTATCTTAAACCTCTTTATATGCAGTCATTAATTTTCACAGCACTCCTGCTAAGAAGATTCTATTACTTCCATTAAACCGCAGAGTAAACTGAGAAGCCAAATTAAGTGATTTGCCTGCTCAGGAAATGAGTGGCCTGACTGGGTTCGAACATAGCAGCTCTGATTTCCAAGGCCTCACACCCAACTGCCACCCCAATTATTTCCTGGCTCTGTGTAGTAGGTAAGGGCCTGGGCTTCCAAGTGCATAAAACCTGGGCTCAAATCTTAACTCTGCAATTTCCTTGACAAGGTATTCAACCTCATTAAGTGCCTATAAATTGCAGATAATAAGAAACTTGTTTTATAAAGTTGCTGTGAGGATTAAATATGATCATGTGCATAGAGTACTTAACACAGGCTCTGTAACAAATGAAGACTTATTATTATGCACACCTGGAAGGGTATATCCCTTACCCAAACCCCCCTCTCATAATCTTTTCCTCATCACATCAGAAAATGAGTAAGTCACCACTGCAACTGTGCTACACAATACACACATTTGCAGATAAAGTCTGCTGTGGGGCTGTTAGGATACCTGAGCACATTCCTAGAGAACTGCTACATCAATAATCATCCAATTATTCATTCACGCAGGCACGCATCTATCCATTCACCCATCTAGTCATCCATTCATCTACCCATCCATCCATCCATCCATCTGTCCATCCATAACCTCATCCATGCATCTATCCATCCATCCTCCCATCCACCTATCCATGTGTCCACCCACCATCCTTTCATCCACTTATCCAATCACCTATCCTTCTATCTACACATTCATCCTTTCATTCATTCACTCATCCATCCATTCATCCACTCACCTATCCACCCATCCACCCAACCACCCATCCATTCATGTTTAGTGCACACAGAAAGCACCTAACATGTGTAAGCCCTGTGCTAACTGCTGTGGAATATACTAAGATGACTAAGACATGGTCTCTACCCTCAGAGCTACAAATACAGACAACTACAGAAAATTGTAAAGCAAAATGGAATGTAAAAACTGTCATAAGAGAAGTTATTGAAGGTGAATGAAAGGCATTGGCCACATAGAAAGAGTAGTGAATTAAGAGCCAGGAGATCCTCTTTAGTCCTGGCTTTAATGCTGATCTAACATAAGCCCAGTCACCTCCCTAGAGTTCTGTTTCCCCACATATACAGTGAGGAGGCAGAAATGGAAGATTCCAAGCACCCTTTCAGCTCTAAATTTCAAACCCTCTGCCTCTGGATAAGGCAAGGTAGCATTCAGACTGAGACCTGAGTAACAGATATGGCATTGCAGGAAAAGAGGATGACACAAGCACATTCATGAAGACAGAAAGACATGGAATATAAATGGAATGACGTGTTGTTACATTTGATTACAGCAAATGGCAGAAGAATACCATGTCTTGAGAGTTAGATGCAGACTATATTGTGAAGGGATTTATTTCCAGGCTAAGGAACACACACACACACACACGCACATGCACACACACACGTGCGCACACACAGAGACACATGCACACACACACACACAGGTGATGGCTGACATATGATCAGTCCATACTTTTAAAAAGTAGGCTGGGGGGCTTCCCTGGTGGCGCAGTGGTTGAGAGTCCGCCTGCCGATGCAGGGGACACGGGTTTGTGCCCTGGTCTGGGAGGATCCCACATGCCGCGGAGCGGCTGGGCCCGTGAGCCATGGCCGCTGAGCCTGCGCGTCCGGAGCCTGTGCTCCGCAACAGGAGAGGCCGCAACAGTGAGAGGCCCGCGTACCGCAAAAAAAAAAAAAAGTAGGCGGGGGAACAGAAAGGGTGAGGTAACATTGGAAACAGGAAGACCAGGTGACTGGGTAAACGGTTTTTGTAAGAGTTTAGATAAATAATAACCAGGGTCTGAATGCAAGTAGCAGTAGGAATGTAAAGGAGAAAAATGTGAGAATATTTGTAGGCACAGTCGACAAGGCCTAGTAACTCATTAACAGTACGGGCAAGTGGTTAGAGATGAATTTGGAGCTTTGCATTAACTACCAGAAAAATGTATTCGAGATCACAAAATGTCAAGACTTACGCTGGCCCCAGGCAGACTCTGGTGGGAAGGTCACATATGGGCTTTGCCTTCCAACCACATGGAACTTGCTGTCCAAATATATGGAGAAGAGCCTCCATTCATAAAAGAAATCACTATTTCTTCCAACTAGTATTTGCTGAGTACATACTATGTACAAAACTGAGTCAGGTCCTTCCACCACTGGGAGGAGAGAATGAAGACACGATTGATGCCCCACGTAGCACCCAGAGTCGGCAGGAATCGGTAGGACTCACTGCAGGAAGGAAAGGACAGGTCAGAACAGTGGAAAGAATCCATCACTACTTAGCAAGTGGTCATGATCTTCTTACTCTGGCGGCACTTTCCCAGGGTTGTGTACTCAGGGCACCTCCCCACATTGCTGCCAGCAAGGGCAGGATGCAGCTTTGCAAAGGAAAAGGCTCCATTGCCAGGAGCCCTGGAAGAAGCTGAGCGGG
Source organism: Mesoplodon mirus (assembly GCF_964341445.2). Lineage (NCBI taxonomy): Eukaryota > Metazoa > Chordata > Mammalia > Artiodactyla > Ziphiidae > Mesoplodon > Mesoplodon mirus. Next base: position 14,795,794 of record NC_138993.1, read on the forward strand.
GATGCAGGGTCTCCTGTGCCTGCCCTGAAGGCCGCCTGACTGCAGAAGTTGAAGCCTTTGGGATGGCTGCTTTCCTCTCAACTACGCCTGCACAAAGGAATAGTCCCCCGCCCTCAGCAGACCACAGCGGGGACAGGCAGGCAATGCTCCGGGTCTGTGCCAGGACCCTCTAGGACAGGCACTCCGTCAAGCGGGAGGGACCTTTTTCCTGCCCATCTGCCTCGTGAACACCCACTCATGGGTCAAGTCTTACCTCCAGACCGTCTGATCTAGAAGCCCTTCCTCGTTATCCTCATCCCCATCCCAGGCACAATGGGCCACTCACTGTACCCTAGTCATAATTTTAAGGGGACCCATGATTCTTCATTTAACCTTATATATTCACAAATCACCCACCCCCCCAATAAACTACAAACAAGCTCTCAGGCAGGGCTCTATCTTAATCATCTTTGCACCTCAGCACTTGGTCTTGTAGATGACACCTGGTGCTACTCAACCACTTGTCACCAGGAAGAACAGCTAACTTCTGCAGAGGCTCACCCTGTGGCTGGCACTCTCTACAGGGCTTTATGTGCACTGTCCCATTTAACCCCCACGATGATCACACGCTTGAGTTTGGTGTTATGAACCCCACTTTACAGATGAACAAACTGAGGCTTAGACAAACTAAGCAACTTGCCCAAAATGAGAGTGCTTTTTTTTTTCTTTCCTGGAACCTCCATCGCCTTAGATGCAGGTGAAACGGTCTGACATTGAGAAAACTTCAAAGATCATTGCAAACCTGGGGGCTGTCAGCTTAGCTGACACTGAAACAGTGGGTTATATGCAGGCACCCACACTCAGAATCTAAGAATGCCTACTTATTCACCATTAGAGAGGGTTTGCTAGTAATTTAAAAATAACACCAGAGCACACAAGCCATGTAGCCCGTCATTAAGCCTAGTTCATGGCTAAGTACATCTAATAAAATAGACTTTAAAGTCTAACCAGCTCCTCTCCCCACCACACTAACTCTGGAGATACACGCTCATTTGTAGGAACATTTTCCCTCACTGACCCCCACTAACCTTTCCCACCACTGTCCCTTTTCAGACACAGCAGGCAGCAGGCTCCTCTTCCAAACCCACCTGAGAACATGTGTAGGTAAGCAGCTCCCAGGAGAAGAGGAAAGAGACCCTTAGGCTCAGGGGAGATTTGCTGGGTGGTAGTGCTGGCTGGTTCTAGCACGCTGCCCACCTCTACAAATAGTCCCTTTGATGGCTGCAAGCCCAGAGACCCCACCAGAGCACCAGGTAGATTGCATTCTTATTAGAAGGGCCTGAATCCTGTACAGAGAAACAGAGGGACTCAAGCAAACTCCCATGGCCAAGGTGTACAGTATAAACTGTTACCCAACCGCTGCTGCAAACTGGCATATTCGGTACAGCCAGAAGAGGCTTAATTATCCTGAACTAAGAGTCTGAGGTCAGATGATTAAGAACATTTCACAGCCTGGGTTGGAACATTACAGATGCTACAGATTTTTCTGCCACACCACTGTTGGGCCCCAAACTGGAGAGGATTTAGTTTCCTCCAACCCGGGCTTAACTGCAGAACCCTGAGAAGGGGAAGCCTTGTCCTACCCGTTAGAACCTACAGTTGCTTATCTGCATGTGTGTATCTGTGGGTTCTCTTGGTGTTCTATGCTCCAGATCAAAGGAAGCTTATGCAAGAGGAAAATTAATTTAAATAGCAAAGTAGTGACATTATTTCAAAGTGTCCTGAGAAGATTGTCCCATAGTTTACGTGTTCACTTACTCACTCAGCCTTTCAGCCAGACTTTGAGAGGATATCCCTGTAGCAGTAGACTCCATTACAGAATGCAGATCCACAAAGATCCATGGCGACAAATCACCACAAGCCTAGAGACTTAAAACAACACAAAAGTACTAGCTTATACTTCAAAAGGTCCAAAGTCCAAAATGGGTCTCACTGGGCTGAAATCAAGGTTTGGGTAGGGCTGTGTTCCTTCTGGAGGCCCTAGGGAAGAATCCATGTCCTTGACTTTGGCAGCTTCTAGAGGCCACTGACATTCCTTGGCTCATGGCCCCTTCCTCTTTATTCAAAACCAGCAGCATCAGGCTGCGTCTTCCTCGTGCTACAATTTCCCTGATTCTCTACTCTTCTGCTTGCCTCTTCCACTTTTAAGAACCCTTGTGATTACACTGGGCCCACTCTAATAATCCAGGACAATCTCTCCATCTCGAGGTCCTTGATTTAATCTCCTCAGCAAAGTCCCTTTTGCCATGTATATGGCGTACTGTACTTTATGGTACTATACTATACTATATGTTGCCAAAATAGAAGGCAATATATCCACAGGTTCTGGGGATTACGATTTGGACATCTTTGGGGGGCCATTACTTTGCCTAGCACCGTCCCAGTCCCAGTAGTGTTCATTTTTCATATCTGATTGAAACTGATTAACCTTGATTTTGGCCTGTTGTTCCTCATTAGCCTCCTTGGCTACGCTTGAAGGTGTTTCCCCAGGCGTAATTTTTGCAAATTGTTCTCAGACCTGCCCTGGTTTCCTTTTAATCATCAGCTCGCACATTCATCTCCTTTGCAGTCTCTGAGACACCCCATCCGAAGAAATAACTTACTATTTAAGACACATTCGTCTGACATTTGATTTTGAACTAAACAGCAAACGCTCATTTGAATATCCATGGACTCCTAGGCAATGGCCTGTGCCTCACTTTTCTCCAAAATGGGTTCTCTGGGCCCAGCCCAGAAGGCCATATGCGGTTGGTTCCAGCTCACGGGAGGGTGTGTCTCTAATCCCTGCTGAATCAGGGTGGCTCAGATTAGCCATTTTCCCTCTTCCATTCATTTCCACTTTTGAGTCTGATTTTACACAGCTCCAATTTTTTATTTTTATTTTTTTTATTTTTTTTTGCAGTACGCGGGCCTCTCACTGTTGTGGCGTCTCCCGTTGTGGAGCACAGGCTCCGGACGCGCAGGCTCAGCGGCCATGGCTCACGGGCCCAGCCGCTCCACGGCATGTGGGATCTTCCCGGACCGGGGCACGAACCCATGTCCCCTGCATCGGCAGGCGGACTCGCAACCACTGCGCCACCAGGGAAGCCCTACACAGCTCCAATTTTTAACCTCTGTACGTGTGTGGTGGGCAGAACAAAGACCCCACCCTCCAAGGAAGTCCACATCTGAATCCCCAGACCCTGTAAATATGTCACCTTACACGGCAAAGGGACTTTGCAGATGTCACTGAGGTCAAGGACCTTGAGCTGGGGAGAGTATTCTGGATTATCTGGGTGGCCCAACAGGATCTTCCCTTTCTTCAGAGGGAAGGACGTTTCCTGGCTGCAGAGGACCAGAGAGAGACGGCAGCGGAAGGGACCAATCAAAGCTGGGAAGGGTAAGGAAGCAGATCCTCCCCAGAGCCTCCAGAAGGAATGCAGCCCTGTGCACACCCTGACTTTTAGCTGGCTGAGACCCTTGTCAGAGTTCTGGCCCACACAACCCTAAGGTAATAAAATCATGTTGTTTTAAACCATTAACTCGTGATAATTTGTTACAGCAGCAATAGGAAGTTAATACAATGTGCATTCTTTTCAGTCCCTGCTGATGATTTAAGCCCTCAAGATGACGGTGATTCAGAAGCATTAGTAGACTGGCACCACCCTCTTCCAGATCATTAGCCAGAATTCAAATAAGCCCAGGCCTAATGGGGTCCCCGGCAGGAGCCCATCTGAGAACGCCAGGGGTTGAAGGAGACCTGCGATTAATTTTCATCTGCATTTCCCAGACCTGATTTTACATCTGAACCAATCTGGACTTTTCCTGCCAGACATGACGCTGCACAGGTTTATGTTTGTAAGAGAGATAACCTTCCCTGTCCTTTTCTCCACTGATGGTATAGTCATTGCTCTCCGCTCACTCCAGGTCAGCACCTCTCCTCCAGCACACACAACAGGGACACATACAGACACAGAAACGCACACAGACACACACCTCCCTCTTCGGAAAAAAACAGCCCAGATTTTAAAAATGATTTGCTCCCCCAGGTCTCGGATGTCTATTGCCCCAAGATTTGGGGGCTCTGACTTTGGAGCTTTTTGACTTTCTTTCCCAGTCTAAATGTTTCAATATGTGATCAAGGAACAGTAGGTTGCACCAGCCAGTTTTCAAGCTTTCCATGAAGAGAAGACATTGCATTATTTTTTCTTCTGCAGCATACCAGGAATTGCATGGATTTTTGCCATAATTCTTTGAAGATGTCAGCATGAACCAGGTGGGGGGCAGTGATTCCAAGAGGTACACTATTCGAATCACCATTTCACCTGATTAGAAAGCACTCCAGGCTTCAGATTTTGAGTTCTTGTGGTGCTTTGTTTGGTCTTCTGATTCTTATTTCTATATCTGTTTATACATATTATGTGTTAAACACTATTTCAGGTCCTGGGAATACAGTGGATGTTCTGGGCTGAAGCTACAGATTTGAGAGTCAAAACCAGTGGAATTACAGTAATTACCCAGGAGACATTTGCAGATGGAGAAGAGAAGGCAGATCCAGCACATAACGTCCGAGCACTCCAAAATTTAGAGGTCCAGCAGAGGAGAAGGACTTACAAAGGAAGAAGTGTTATGGTAGGAAGAGAACAAGCAGAGTGTGTGGTATCACAGAAGCCAAAAGAAGAAGGTGTTTCACGGAGAAAGAGAATGGTTAGTGGTGCCAACGGCGGCTCAGAGGTCAAGTAAGAACAGACTGATGATCATTGGTCTTGACAACGTGCAAGTGATCTTGACATGAGCAGCTAGAAAGGAGAGAAGCCCAGTGGTAATGGACTGAAGGAGAGAGTGTGGAAAAAGGAGTGGAAACTGTGACTTAGAAAACACATTGAATTACAGGCCTGCCTTGGAGATATTGTGGGTTCAGCTCCAGACCACCCTAATAAAGTGAATATTGTCACAGAGCAAGTCATATGAACTTTTTGGTTTCCCAGGGCATATAAAAGTTATGTTTACACTATACTATAGTCTGTTAAATGTGTAATAGCATTATGTCAAAAAACGATGTACATACCTTAATTGAAAAATACTTTCTTGCTAAAAAAGTGCTAACCGTCATCTGAGCCTCCAGCAGGTCAGAATCTTTTTGCTGGTGGAGGGTCTTGCCCGGATGTTGATGGCTGCTGACCGATCAGGGTGGTGGGTGCTGAAGGTGGGGTGGCCGTGACTGTTTCTTAAAATAAGACCACAGGGCTTCCCTGGTGGCGCAGTGGTTGAGAGTCCGCCTGCCGATGCAGGGGACACGGGTTCGTGCCCCGGTCCGGGAAGATCCCACATGCCGCAGAGCGGCTGGGCCCGTGAGCCATGGCCGCTGAGCCTGCGCGTCCGGAGCCTGTGCTCCGCAACGGGAGAGGTCACAGCAGTGAGAGGCCCGCGTACCGCAAAAAAAAAAAAAAAAAAAAAAAAAAAAAAAAAAAATGAGTAGTATAAAGACTGCTGTCTTGTCAGCTAAGACAATAACGAAGATTCTGGCCTGAGTATATGGTGTAGACACTGATTATTTATCAAGAAAGTCACTTATCCTGTTGGTAAATGTACTTCTAAACTTTCAAACAGGAACGACAACTATTGTATTGATCAGACGCTGGAGAGTTAATTCTCCCTGGAAATGTCTGCTTCTGGAAATATCTGAAACACTGAATGAATTTTAAAATATGTTTTGCAATGTATGGTAGAGCTGGAATAAAGTAAGGTGAATTCTCAGAGGCTAGAAACAGTAAGACAGCATGAATCCAGGGAGGTAAGCTGCTGCTGGAGCGGACCTTTCCTGCGTCATCTGCCGACCACTGTGACCTAGCCCCGGGGTGTTAACAGGTTCCATGCCTGCAGGACAGGAAACACACCTCGGCTAGAGTCAGATGAGGAGTCAGAGGAAACACTGGCCAAAAAAAAAAAAAAAAAAAAAATTCCAGGACCTCAAAAGGGAAACACTTTCAGCAAGTGAACCTAAAAAAGAAACTCTAGAAGAGAAAGAAACAGATATGTCTGTCTTGTCCTTTGTTCTTGATGGAGGAATAAGAAGTGGGGTGGGGGGACTTCTCTGCTGAGAATATCTAACTATAAACCCACACTTAAAATGGTTTGGGGCTGGGATTCTTTCTAAAAACGTAAGCCACACATTGAGTAAAAGAGACTTCAACCCAGGTCTCAAAGACTTCCTGAAGTCCCAAGAAACAACTATTTACAAAGAAAAAGAGAGAGAGAGACACCCCAACTCGATATAAGAAGAAAGATTTTGATTTTAAAAAAAGGTCAGTTAGAAATTTGAGAAACCAAAAGCTGATATAACTAGTCAGAACTGAAGAGGAAATCAATGAAGTTAAAGATCAAGCTGAAAAATTTACCAAAAATGAGGCATAAAGTGGCAAAGAGATGAAAAATGTGAAAGAGAGGTCAAGGGGCGAGGAGGTCAAGGGCAAAATTCTAATATCAGTCTACAGGGAGCACACAGGAGATGGGGGATGGGGAAATATTAAAAGAGATAACAGATGAGACCTTTCCGGAGTTGATTAACGACAATGATCCCCTGATTCCAGGAGCCCAATGAACACCAGCATTTCCAAAGAAAGTCCCACACAGACACATCAGAGGAAGACTGCAGAATCACTGAAGACAAAGAAGAAGCACCCAGAGAAAAGGAGAGCTAACCTACAAAGAGCTTTAGCCCAACAGCTGACTCACAAACAGCAGCAATCGAGAAAAAAATCATTGATAATCCAGTAAAACTATCTTTCAACTATAAGGATGAAATGAACGTAACTTCAAGCAAGAAAAAAATCCTGAGAGAGGTTATTACCAACAAACAGTTAAGGAACTTCTAAAGAATGAATTTCAGAAAGAAGAAAATGATCTCAGAAGGAAATAAAATGATTCTCAAGAAGAAATGAGGAGTAAAGAAAATAACAAACATGTGGGTAAATAAAGTACAAAATAATAAATACGGTGCCCCATTTGTGAAGTTTAAAAAAATGAAGCTAGAAGTAAAATATTAAATAAAGATGGTATATGAGTCAGAAATAGGGAATTTGGTAAGTTATCTTACCCCTAGGATCATCAGTTTCCCCCCTCTACAAATGTCAAATAGTAGCCACTTTCAAAAGGATTTCTGGAATCTAATTGCTTCTACTTCAGACCGACTTTTGATATCTTGTGCAAAGCTTTAATGGTTGCATTTTCTGTGAACCAAATCTCCTAATGGTGGCATTTTGCTTCAGACCCAGAACATTTAAGTAGCTAAACCAAGTACAACAGATCCAAGAACTCCCATATTTTCACTTTTTCCATTTCCATCTCCATTTAATTTCTAAGAGCGATGAGATAACTGCAGTGACAGCAATCTAAGTGGCTGTATATTTTGTCTAAAATGCCTGAAATCATTCTGAGTTATTATGTAAATACCCAAATCTGCTCATTATGTTGTTATGGGGGGAGGCTCAACCGTTCTCCTGCTGGTGTTATGTCTTAAGATGAGATCATGAGAAAAGGATTAGTGGTGTAATGTCTGAGAGGCTTAAACAATAATTTGAGTCTTTCAGATGTGTGCAAGGTAATTTTAAATAAATTCCAGAGTTTTTCTGATGATAGCTTTTAGTTCAATCATAGCTCCTTTTAAAGAAATGCTAATTGGATGAGGTAATTTTTTTTTTTTTTTTTTTTTTTTTTGCGGTACGCGGGCCTCTCACTGTTGTGGCCTCTCCCGTGGCGGAGCACAGGCTCCAGACGCGCAGGCTCAGCGGCCATGGCTCACGGGCCCAGCCGCTCCACGGCATGTGGGATCTTCCTGGACCGGGGCACGAACCCGTGTCCCCTGCATCGGCAGGTGGACTCTCAACCACTGCGCCACCAGGGAAGCCCGGATGAGGTAATTTTTAATGCAAAACTTGACACATTGCAGGCCCTTGGTGAAGAGTAGCTATCACCATTCTTAGTATAATTTCTGGGTAGAAATAAAAAGCACGGCCATCATGATGGACTGTTGGTCTTCAGACTGTTGGTTCCCTCCCAACGATGATTTGTAACTTTCCAAGGGCACAAAACTGATGGACAAAGATCTTTATCACCATATTTAATTTCTGGGAATTACTAATTTATTATGCCCATAAACTCTTAGCACTCAGTAACTGATGGGCACTGACAGTGAAAAGATGTCTAACACGTGATCTTTCCTCTTAAGGAGTTCACCAATGGCCACTGTGATTAGTAAGATTAGTGCTTGGATAAAGGCTTACTGGGCATCCACTTGTGCCAGGCCCTGGGACACAGAGATGAACAATAGATGGATCTTCAGGATCTCATTATCTAGTGGATAATACAGAGAAACTATAAACCAGTAAATTACAAAGCATCACAGCTATACAAGAGCCACGGACGAGGCATTGGGAAGTACACGAGTCAGAAGAGCTAATCGTGACGGGAGGCATTGCAGACAATTTTTAAAGGAGCTGGTGCTTGAAACTGATCTTGAAAGATTAATGAGCAATAAGAAGAAAGGAGGGCTTCCCTGGTGGCGCAGTGGTTGAGAGTCCACCTGCCGATGCAGGGCACACGGGTTCGTGCCCCGGTCCGGGAAGATCCCACATGCCGCGGAGCGGCTGGGCTCGTGAGCCATGGCCGCTGGGCCTGCGCGTCCGGAGCCTGTGCTCCGCAACGGGAGAGGCCACAGCAGTGAGGGGCCCGTGTACTGCAAAAAAAAAAAAAAGAAGAAGAAAGGAAAGAGCATCCCAGGCAGAGGGGATGATGCAGCAGCAACCCAGGGTCATGAAAGGGTGTGCCAGATCTGAGGAATGGGGTACTGTGCGGCTTGACTGTCGAACATGTAGGTGAAAACTGGAAAAAGCTTAGGTTGAAAAACTAAATTGGCGTCAGTTTGGGACAAATCATGCAACCTTTACAACGAATTTAAACCTTATCCTGGAACAGCAAGGGTCTGCAGGGAATCTGAAGCAGGAGACTGCTATATCCAATTTTTTTTTTTTTAGTGATTTCAGGAGGGCAGTGTTAAGGTGACTGCAGAGGTGAGAGGGACCAGAAGTCAGGAAAAAAAATCATTTAGAGGCCATAGCAATAATCTAGACAAGACATGATGCTATGAAGCAAAGTCATAGCACTGGGAATGCTGCCAGATATATCAGGAGAAACTTGACAAGATAGGCGACTACTTGAATGTGGAAGGAAAAGAAAAAGAAAACTCAAAGATGATGGAGGATTATCTAACTTGAAAAACTAAGTGAGCCATTTCCTCTCTATCTGAGAGAGAAAGTGTAGGTTATAGAGCAGGTTTGGGAGAAAAGATAATACGTTTTCTTTAGCAAATTTTAAGTTTGATATGCTATGGTATCTCAAGAGGGAGGATGTATCCAGTAGGCAATTCAAAATACGGGGTGATGTTTTGGGGAATTGGGAAAGTGATAGTTGAAATCCTGGATGTCTTCTGGAAATTTCAAGAATAAAACAAAACAAAACAAAATACAGAATGTAGGAGGAAGACCAAGAAGACCTTAGGATTTGCCCAGATCAACCAAAGCTCATTGTAAAACCAATCCCATTCATGAGAATCCATAATGCACTGCACTCTGCATGTAAATGCAGACAGTAAGTGACAGTAAATTCACAAAGGGTCCCACATTTTCCCAGTCTTTTATCTAAGTAAAAAATGCTCAAGATACTTTTCTCTCCTAACTTTATTAAGCCATGACTAGCTGCAAACTCAATGTCAACATTCTTAAACTTTCCTTTACATCTAACTGACTGGAAGCCTTTGAGGAGGGGATAATGCAAAAACACAGAAAACAAGTTGATGTATCAAGAAGCCACAGAGCAACAAAATTAACCCAGGACTGATAGTCTGTGGCTTTTCTTTATGAGAGCTACCCTTCTTTTATCTGCATCCTCTCTTCAAGGTGTATATATACACATGTGAGCTGGAATACCTGCACATTTGCCTTAAGAACACGCAATGGGAGGCTGAATTAAGGTTTACTCTCTCCCCCGCAAGATGGTTTCCTTCCTTATTACTTCCATATTTCTCACTTTCTAGAGACAAAAGTCTCCTGGAAGACAATGCCATTCAAATAGCCAGTGACATTGGATTGGTCTCTTTGTTCCTGATTATATTCCCTGCTTTACCCTATCTCTGTATTTTTGTCTTTGAAATATCTGAAATTCAAGGATAATGAGATACGATCCAAGTTCGTGCCCCAAACTATTCACATCTTCCTGGAAAAGACCAGAAATCCTGACATTCCCAAACAAGAAGTCTCCTCTCTACCTGTTCAGTGATGGTGCATTGGGAAGGCAGAGAAATTTCAGCTGACCACCAAAATTGTTTGCCATGCATCAGCACTTTTCAAACTGGAGTATGAGGTACTAAATGGTATGAGCTGTGGGCCAGATAATTCCTGAAACTGTAAGATTAAATTGGTGCTTCTCTTAGGAACTTCAGTTTTACTTGAAAATATAAAGGAGGATTTTATCTTAATACTAAATAAGCACAGATATATTAAGGAGTAGACTGCCAAGTTTGCATGGATTTTTTTAAGACAAAATATGAGACTTCAAAGGAATTTCAGACCTCTAGACAGACTGCTTCCAGCCTCCTAAATCCGAGAGGCAAAAATTCTCTCTCCTTTGCCACGAGGGCATTTCAGATGCTTGGAGAAAATTCTCGCTGGCTGGAAGAATAAGAGGGGAGAACAAACTCACAGGTCAGTTTGGGAAAATGAAGATGTCTGGAGGATAAAATAGGTACCATCTAGAATGAGAATATAGAGAAAGAGCACGGACACAGATTAAGAGATGAGAGGTAAATCTAGAATAAGACCAGGTAAGGCTGTGTCACCCACTTGCTTTGCAGCCTTGGGGAGGACATGTCAGTTCCCTGAGTCTCCGTTTCCTCAGATATAAAATGAAGGAATTGTACTAAAAGGAAAGTTACAAGCTCTTTAAAACTTTTGACTAGTTTCCAACATTTAAAACTTAGGTTTCAAACAAAAACCTGGACTGTTGTCTTCTCTTGAAAACATAGAACATCTCACTGCTGAGCCTATAACATTGCCACACGGCAACAATTTCTTGGAGTCGAGTGAGCCTTCTTTAGACAGGGCACGTGTCCCTCCCACATGCTGGGGTCCTATCTGGACCCAGGTTTCTCCCCCTGGCCTGATTCTGTATACCTGAGCTGTCCAATCCAAAGGCCCCTGGCCACATGGGGCTACTTAAATTTAAGTTTAAACTAACTGAATTAAATAAGCTTAAAAGTTCAGTTTCTAGACAATTCTGAGTGTTCAATAGCCACACGTGGCTAGTGGTCATTGAACTGGACAACACAGTTAGAGGACATTTCCATCATCACAGAAAGCTCCATCCAACAAAGCTGCATAAACCTTTGAATATGTGGCCCCAAGCTGAATAACATTCTGGATCCCTTGTAGCCATGCTATTCCAGCTTCTTTGTGGGGAAACCCCGCCAGCAGGGATTGGAGCCCCCGCACAGGTGTCCCTTTTAAAAACTCCTTCCTTCACAATCTGTTGCCATAGATGGAGACAATGTCTAAAGGCACATTCTTGGATCAAGAGCTCATGTGGCTTCCACCATGAACCGGGAGGGCCAGGTGGGGGGAGGCCGGTTTGGTGGGGTCCCACACAGCTGGAAGCAGGCAGATGTGTGATTCTATGGTTCCTCCTCTCCCCATAGCCCCAGTCAACCCAGCTGCATCCCAGGGCTGGTGGCAGTTCCCATTTTCTTCATCAGGAAAGGGTAATTAAGACAGATACGCAAATGATACCCATTGCAGAGGTGCTCCCCTGCAAAAGAAATTAGGGCAAATCTAAAAGCGATTAGGCTGTGGACACATAACATAATTGAATAAGCAATGCAAAGTCTGCCCGCTGGCACAGAGGCCTCAAGGAGAGCAGTAGGTGTGAGCTGCACTTAGCGGCACTAATGTGTAATTACAGACGAGTCGGATGCCTCCATCCTATTCATTACAGCCAGCCCCTCTGGGAGGACTATCGGGCAACACTTAGTTAGCAGTTAATAATATGTGCCAGGCAACAGCACAATCACATTTTTTTCTAACACTAGCATTCACATTGGCCTTCCCCCATGGATCAGCAAACATGAGGTATCCCTGTGCGCTTTTACATAGACTGTAGAATTCAATTTGGGGAATACCACACCGTCCGTCTTGGAAGTGGGGATTTGGTGACTTGACACCTATTTCAGACTCTACCCAAGGAAAGTGGAACAGCAGTGGCTCTCAACCCAGCCAACAGCTTGTTTAAAAAAAACACACCTAACCTGGGCATCACCCCAGCCCAGTTAAGACAGAAGTCCAGGAGTGAGGCCCAGGAATTGGTACGTTTTGAAAATTTCCCAGAGGATTCTAAGATGTAGCAGGATTGAGACCAATTGGCTTTATTTATTTTTTAAATAAATTTATTTACTTATTTATTTATATTTTTGGCTGCGTTGGGTCTTTGCTGCTGCGTGAGGGCTTTCTCTAGTTGTGGCGAGCGGGGGTTACCTTTGTTGCAGTGCGCAGGCTTCTCATTGTAGTGGTTCTCTTTTTGCGGAGCACGGGCTCTAGGCGTGCAGGCTTCAGTAGTTGTGGCACACGGGCTCAGTAGTTGTGGCTCGTGGGCCCTAGAGCGCAGGCTCAGTAGTTGTGGCGCATGTGGGAACTTCCCGGACGAGGGCTCGAACCCGTGTCCCCTGCATTGGTAGGCAGATTCTTAACCACTGCACCACCAAGAAAGCCCAACCCACTGGCTTTTGTAATCCGGCGGCCCACGTGACCACACTGCCCACATCCTGCTGCTCTTAGACCTACAAGGAGAACAGGACGCTTCCCTGCCTTGGCGTCTTTGTTGACAGATGGCTGGTCACCAAATTGGCCTGTCCTGTGGTGGTCACGGGACGGCCAATGCACGTGGACAGGGTAAGCATCAAAGATGATGGGTACCGAAAGCCTAGAAGCTTTCCTGCCTCTATTCCAAGATCCAAGAGAAGTCTACACCAGTGTTTCCAGATTCCCTGGGATCCTGAGCTTGGGAGAGCGAGTGGGAGGCTTAGCTATGGGAATTGGATTGTGCCCTGGGAATAAGGGCCGGGAAGAGACAGGAAGGAGGTGATGAGAGGAATCCAAGAAGTTTAGGGGGAGGAAAATCAAATAATTAGCCATGCAGCTGCTAAGCCATAAAACTGAGAGCGAAAGAGAGAGGAGGAAAGGCAGAGAGCAAAGAGGGACGTGACAGGCACAGGTCCGGCAGCCAGGGATGGCCACAACTGTGTACTTTCTGTGTGTGGCACCCAGCTGAAGCGCGTGGCTTCCCGTGGCCAGAGTGAGACCTGACCAGCCGCAGATAGCAGATGAGGACACGAGTGTTCACACTGGCAGCATGGAGCACTACCAGAAACCTCTGTCAGTTTCTAGATTGCTTTTGCAAAACCCAGTAAATCGTCGTGGGTCCGGCTGCCTGGCATCCTCTCTGCATATCTAAGAAGCAGTGAAATACGGGACATCTCGAGTTACCAGTTCCCTCATGCACGGGCTAGCTCAGTGGCCCCGGCTGTACAGCTGTCCTCCCCTGACCCGGGCGCAATCTCTCCCTAACGAATGTTCCCTCCTGATAGCTCAAGCAGATGGCTCCACGGGAGCCTGAACACATTCCCACATTTTCCAGCGTGACTCTGTACACACAGGGAACTGTGGGGTTTGTTTTGGTATTTGTTTTTTTTTTTTTTTTTTTTAACACAGTAATGACTTGGGGACTCTCAATGCCTTACCAGCAACAGCCAGGCTGTTCCTGGGATCCAGATCTTGTCTGGAACTTTCTCCTTGGCACTCTCGGTGGTGTTTGCAATCTGCTGACTCTTGGGCCAGTCCTAAGGGACACTGGAGAGTTTCATCTGAAGGGCCAGCTGTGCAGGCCAGCCCCTCCTCACCCCAGGGCCTTGAGTGCTGCATGATGCTTTGGGGCCTCTTTAAAGTTAAAAGGATATTTTAACTCCTTTTCCCGGGCAGAGGAAGGGAAGGCTCTCAGACTCACCCAGGGTGGGAAGGAACCTCAGAAATGATCTATTCCAATGGCTCTCAATCTGTGACACATTAGAGCCACCTGGGGCGTTTTTCAAAGTGAATCTCTTTGTCTCATCGTTGGTGGGATCCTGGCATGGGTCTTTCTTCTTAGTTCCCCAGGTTATGCAGTTCTGGCACTCAGGAACTCCTGAGTGTGGCAGAGCTGAGACTGAAACCCAAGGCCCCTCCTCCAGGGCATCCCAAACTCGACTGGGCCTGGGAATCACCTGAGGGGAATCCTGAAGGTCTGGGGTGGGTCTGCATGTCTGCAATTCTCAAAGGCTCCCAGGAGAGGCTGGTCCTCAAAGCACACTCTGAGACACTAGGCCTAACATCTAGCCATATAAATAGATGAGTCACAGGGCAATTAAATTCTGGTCTAAGGTCAAGATTAGAGAGCCACATTGGGTAGAGAGGTTGGATGGGAGTGACCCGTGTTTTTTATCCTGAGTCTGGAAATTAACTGCTGTGTAATCTTGAACAAGTCACTTAACTTCTCTGATCTTTCATTTCCTTAAAATGGAGAGGAAACTAATCCTTACCTTACAAAGTCATTGGGCTGATCAGATGAGACGTGAAATTGTTCTATAAACTCCAAAGCACTACAAAGTAGGAGTTTATTATTATAACGTTGACCTTTGAAAGACACCAACATTGGCCCTGAAATTGGTCATTTTTATGTGCACGCCCATTTTTGTAGTCCTTTATTTCTCCCAGTAGGTGCATGTGAATGTGGGCACACGTGCAATAAATGATTTTCATTTCCGAAAGGTTTTAATTCCGTGTGTGTGTTTGCATGTGTATAGTATGTGTGTGTTCTTGTCCCACGGCCTCGGCGGAAAGAATTGCAAGGAAGTTCCCTTTAACCAGGAGGATTCAGTAATGCAGAGCAAATGTTCAGAAGCAGTGGCCAAATTGGTAGCTTTTCTTGCTCCTTTCCACGGCATTAACACACCCTTAGCCCAAACAACATGGCAGCATGCCTGGCCAACTTCATCCCAGTGTTCTCGCGGCCCTACGGGGTGAGCCAGGGCAGGGGTGTCTCGTGTGTAGCCCGGGCAGGGACACCGTCTCTCAGGACCCTCGCCCTTTCTGAGGTCTGAGCCCCCAGTTCCCGCTGGCTTTGCATGGCTGTCACCACTGAGGCTCTGCACGGATGTTCATCCCCGAAAGAAATGAAACCCTGGCAAGTCCTTAGCCCACATTCTGGAAGCGCCTGACTGAGGTTACGCAAACACATTTGGCACAGGCTTCGGGGACCAAGAAGTTCTCTGGGTTGAAGCGCAGAAACACAATGTACTTGTCCTACTTCCGGGATCGCGTCTGAGGACTTGGCTCCCTCCGCCCGAGGAGCTGCCTCCTCGCTGACGTCATCCTGCGCCGGCAGGCAAACATCTCCGGGTTCAGCAGTTCAGGACCAGAAGTGAGAGAAGGTTCGGACCGAAGGGAGTCGGCCGAGGCTTGGCTCTGACGGCACGGCTCAGGGAGAATACACCAATCCTTACAACGAAGGAATCTTACACAGAAACGCACCGGCACAGCCTGTGCAGAGGGACCGTTCGGCTGAACCCCCCTCCCCCGGGCCGGGGTCACTGGTCATGATGTCACCTCCATGAAGCGGGGTTTTGTGGCTCCAGGTGCTGCCACTCACACACACGCCTCCTGGAAGCTCCGGTCCCCAGAGGCCCAGGAGGGTATTCGACGTCCCAACCGCAGGGATGAAATAATTTCTATGTACAGCTCGTGCCTTGTCCTCATGTCACTCTACGTAATATCTCAGGCATCCAGTGACTACGTTTTCCCAGCCAAATCCAGGCGGGTCCTGCTGGCCCTGAGCGCATTTCTCAGCCTCAGGTTATATCTCAGCACACAAAGTACCCAGGCCCCTCCAGGTGCCTCAGAGGACCATTCTGGAGAAGCATTTTCTTTTATTAAAAAAAAAAAAAAAAAAGATCATCTTTCCCACATTCCTATTTTTCACCTGTAAAATCCATGATTTTTTATGACCAGATCAGACCTCCCTAATGTTTCAGACCACATAGCCCCACTGAACCTTTGTGCTCAGAATAAAAGCTACCATGAAATGAGTTCTGGTAGAGTTTTGCATCACAAAGTCTTAGGAAGACAGTGACAGAGGTGGGCTTTCCTTCACCGCCTTCAAGGAGTGATCGGCCACTCTGGGGGCTCACCCCTGGCTGTCCACTGGAAGCCCCTGGAAGCTTTATAAAAGTCCCAATACCTGAGTCGTTCGCCAAACAAAGTGAATTGCGATTTCTGGGGGGGGCACCCAGCAACAGTATTTTGTTAAAGGCTTCTCTGTTGTTCTAATGGATAGCGGGGCCTGAGGAATCAAATCCCCCTCTTTTTTTTCTAGGGGAGAATATTTTAGCCCAGAGAATTCAAGTGCTTTGCCTAAGGTCACAGAGATCACTGGGGACAGAGATGAGTTAAACCAGTTGCTGGGCCAAGTACCCTGTTTTAACCCCAGGTGGGTGGAAGGATGATTTTGTAGAGGTGCTGCCAGGGGAGCTGTTTTACCTGATGCTTCAGGGCGAGGCTGCTGGAACAGACTCCCTTGGCCTGCTGGTTGGAAGAATTACTTAATTGATTAATCTGGTTTCCAGTTCTGCCACCTTACCGTGGGACCTTAGCAAACCACTAAGCCTTGCAAAACCTCACACCCTTTGGCTACAGAATGGGCATGGGTGATGTCTGGGGTGGGGAGAAGTAATAGTAATAAGACTTTCCTCTTGGAATTGTGAGGGTTTAATGAAATAACTGTAAAACGTTTTGCACAGCACTTGGCACATAATAAGTGTCCAATAACGTGGACTGTTGTTCATATAGTAACATCACACAGATGAACTTGTACTAGTCCTCGGGCTCTAGTATCAATATCTGACGTGAGCAGCACGTCATGTGCAGGACGTGGGGCGGGGGCTGGCCTCAAGGATGCTCCACAGTAAACAGGCAGAGACTACGGTCCAAGGAAACACGGCCTTTCTTGATTTCCAGGATGATGTATGGGTTCAAATTCCAACCGCATTACTTGGAATGAGGTTCCTGGTCCTCCTTCCCTTTGTGGCTCTTTAAATACATGCAGTCTCGGGCTTCCCTGGTGGCGCAGTGGTTGAGAGTCCACCTGCCGATGCAGGGGACACGGGTTCGTGCCCCAGTCCGGGAAGATCCCACATGCCGCGGAGCGGCTGGGCCCGTGAGCCTTGGCCGCTGAGCCTGCGCGTCCGGAGCCTGTGCTCCTCAACGGGAGAGGCCACAACAGTGAGAGGCCCACATACCGCAAAAAAAAAAAATAATAATAATAATAATACATACATACATACATACATGCAGTCTCTGCGTGCCCGTACTCAGCAGACACAGTTGTAGAGAATGAAACCTTTGACTCATCTTCCTTCCAGACAAGACTAGATAGGTCGGGGGGGGGGTTTCCCACCCCAGCACCCCAGTCAGACCCCACGCTACAGCACAAGAAAAAAGAATGGGGATTAGAAAATCCATCCTCTTCCCTTCCCCCAAACATCCTCCTGCTTTCAGTATGAATATTATTGACACCATCATTTCTTGGTTCCCCGTGAGTCGAAACTTCATTTTTTCATGACTCCCCTTTGCTCCTCTACCTGGACTATAAAAGAAAGAGCTCTCTTCTCTTTACGCATAGCCCCAGCCCCCCTCAAGCCCTCATTAATTTCACCTGAACTATTCTGAATTATTCTCCTGAATTCTTTGCTGCTGAAAGTGTGACCTGCAGACCAGCAGCTTCAGCATCACAGAAGCTTCTTCCAAATGCAGAGTCTCAAGTCTTACCCTAGATCTGCGGAGCCAGATCTGTGATCTGAGTGCCCGTGGAAGCTGAGCAGCGCTGGGCTGCCTGACGCCCTCCCTCCTGGGCTCTGAGCATTCTCCTCGAGCCGTGTGAGGGCCTGATTACCTGGCTGAAGTGCTACTTCGTGTCACTCCCAAGCTCAAAACCTTCCCCTTTCCCCATGGACTACAGGCTCTATTACTCCTTCGTGTGTATACAAGGCTCTCAGATTACAAAGCATTTCTAGTTTGCATTTTATCTATGGTCCCATCTAATCTAACAGCAATTTCATGATAATGCTCCAAACAGCCCAAATCCAACCATGTGTTTCTGTCTCCCAACAACTACCCTGCCTAAACCACCACCATTGTTTGTCTAAATTACCACAATGGTCCCAGGGCTAGTCTGCCCCTTTCTGTTCCTGTCCTACTACAATTCTTTTCTCACAGAATAAATTATGCCCTACGCTTGCTTTCCACCAGCCACTGTTTCCCACTGCCCTTGGAATCAAAAACAAACTTTTCCTCTAGACCACAAAGCCTCATATGATTTGTCCTGATAATACAAAGGAACTTGTCTCCTCCTTTCTACCCCTGTCCTCCATCCACACTGGCCTTCCTTCTGGTCCTCATGTATGGCCTTACTATTCCCACTGCCTGGAACTCTAGACCCCAGGTCTTCACATTTCTGCCTCATTTTCCTCAGCTGCCCACTCCTCCAGGAAGCTTTCCCTAACTGCCACATCTGAAGTAGGAAAAATCCAGCTCTTCTACCCTGTCTCATTACTCTTTACTCAACTGTCTGTTCTCCTCCCTTCACAGTAATTATCGCTATCTGAAATTACCTTATTTTCTTTCGGCTAGTGTATGTCTGTCTTATCTGGGTCTCTGTACCTACATGTCAGTTCTTTGAAAACAGAGCCCTGCATGCCTGGTTCCCTCAGTAACCCTAGGACCTAGGCAGTAGGTAAGTGTTTCTTGCAAGAATTCATGACTGAACACCATTCTTTTATTCTGAACCTCACCATAATCTAATGACCACTAGTTCAGACATTAATCCACCATTCAACTGGGGAGCCTCCAATTGTTTAATGATTTGCTGAGCTAGTCGGCCGGTAAATTACAACGTCATAATTTAACTCAGATCTTCCGGCTCCAAAATCTGTGATTTCCTCAGTACATCACACTGTCTTTCATAGCAACTATTAAGCCCAAGGTTCAAGGACATCCATAATGTGTACCTAATTTATCCCTTCTCATCTATTACAAAATATTTCCCAGCGTATTCTCTCACTTTACAGCAAAGCTATATGCTCACTTTTCCCTGACCTTTCCCCACACTCTCCCGAATCCCTGCTGTGCTCATGGGAGGCTTCCCTTTCTCCTACTCTCCCAGCCCATCCATGCCTGCTGAAATCCTACCTTTCTTTAAAGTCCCATGAAATTCACTGCCCCCTCCATGAAGAGTATATATAACCCCATGTGTTCTTGCCCTGTCTTGGATTCTTATAGCCCCTTCCCCCTTTTTACCTTCCTTATGTTACATCATCATAATCCACTTTGTGTTACAGCTACATGGTACATCCTTCATTCTCCATCTGCCCCTGAAACAGCATATATAGTAAGTCTCCTACATACAAACGAGTTCCGCTCCGAGAGTGCGTTTGTAAGTCCAATTTGTTCTTAAGTCCAACAAAATTAGCCTAGGTACCCAACTAACACAATCGGCTATATAGTACTGTACTGTAATAGGTTTATAATACTTTTCACACAAATAATACATAAAAAACAAACGAAAAAATAAAGAAAACATTTTTAATCTTCCAGTACAGTACCTTGAAAAGTACAGTAGTACAGTACAACAGCTGGCATCCAGGGGCTGGCATTCAGTGAACAGGCAAGAAGAGTTACTGACTGGAGGAGGGAGAGGAGGTGGGAGATGGTAGAGCTGAAGGATCGTCAGCAACAGGAGACGGAGGGCAGGCTGCAATTTCACTCACGTCTGACGTTGATGGAACTCAAGTTCCCATATTTGAAAGTTCGCAACTTGAAGGTTTGTATGTAGGGGACTTACTGTCCTCTCTGGAAAGCTCCTTGTCTATCCCAACTCTTTGACATACCCTTTACACAATGCCACATGCATTTACTGAATTCACTTGATCCACATGACTGCATTTAAAGGTCTTTTGTCTTAGAAATGCTATGGAAAAGACTTACAACGTCTGCTGTGTGACCCAAATGTGGTCTTAAAGATCCAAAAAGAAATTGAAGAGACTAAAGGGGATGAAAGAAAAACATGACGATCACGTGCTCCTATAAATCAGAATGTGTTTTTAGGTTTCAGAAGAGGAACAAAGGACTTGGCTACTCATACACCGATCCCCTCTCTGAGAAGATAGAAAATAGGATGAAGGAGAAAGAGAAAGAAAGAAAGAACAATTGACCTGACCTTTTCCCCACTGATTGCCAACAAGTAGAGCATGGAGCCTGGGAATTTATTCAACTCTGCTTATGCCTGAGGCTTGATCCAGTAGCAACCCAAAGGCAGGATGTTGGTGGCTGCCAAACCCTGGTCACAAGAGACAGTGCAAGTCAGGAACCATGGCAGGGGTCCAAAAGAAGACTGTGCAGAGTGTCCTGGCATTACAACATTTCTGGGCTACAGTCTAGTTGAGGTCCCAGATTGTTTCTAGAATTTTCTCAAAGAGCCAATGGCCTACTAGTCAAGAACTTTCTCTTTCCTCCCATTCCCACTCCTCTTCTTTCTAGGGCCTTCTCAAGACCACAGTGAAATAATCAGAGGTAGGATTACTGTGAAGCTAATGAAGGTTAAGATTTGGGGTCCTTCACATGCATGAGCTCTGTAGTGCTGGGGACTGCTGGGACTTTTAGAGAGTTCTAAATGGAGAAGAAAGCCAGTTGAGAAAAGGAAAACATTCCAAAGAAAGCATTTCTGGCAAACTGGCTAAAAAGAGCTTGGCAAGAAGGGACCTGAACCTCTAAGCTTCCAGTAATTTGTTACAATTTCTTTACTCATTCCAAATAAATAATTATATTCATACCTAATTTGTCATTTTGTATTCTTTTACATTAAGAAGACCACACACACACACACACACACACACACACACAAAGTATGTAAGCTTCAGGCTCCTCGAACCTGCCTCTAAAATAGTATCAACCAGAAACAAGAGTGAATGACTTCACTCACTCAACAATGTTTGCTAAACACCAATACATACTCACAGAGCACACAGTGAATGCTGATGAATAAAAGGATGCCAGGCACTGGGGCTACACGAGCAAACCAGGTGGATGTCAATGTGGTCCTTGCATTTTGAGACCTTGTAAGGACGGTCAGGACATTGGAGTGTCCAGGGTGGATTCACATTCCCTAGAAGCACGATACGGAGGGTAAATTTCCCAGTTCAGCTCTGGCAAGAGTCCGGTGAACATCTATCCATCCTGTTTTAATCGTGTTTACTTTGTCACAGAAGATGCAGGCATTTATCTCCATACTGGTCCTCAACCAAGTCAGAAATCAAAGTCAACTACCCTCCCCAAATGCAAACCAGTGTTTGTGCTTACTCACTCACCAGTCCCACCAAAAGTCGGGCAGACTGGATCAGGCAGTTTGAAAGGCCCGGCAGCCATCCAAGCCCTTGGCCACCTTGGGAGACCCACCCATCAGTCAGCTGGAAGAGGTGCCAGTTCTTAGCTGCAGTGGCTCATCCACCTCCTTAAAAAAATAAATAAATATAGCATCTGTTTGGGGCTTCATCATAAAACTCAATGGTTTGTAGAATAAGAATTGAATGGGTTGGGGAGGATAAATATTGTGTCAAAATCACAAAAATAACAAGGCCAAGGCAACTGAATGATTGTTCAATCATTTAGCAAAGATTTATTGAGCACCTACTATGTGCTAGAGGACACATCCTTGAACAAAACAGAATCACTGTCTTCTTGGAGCTGAAACTCTAGCAGAAGGACAATAAGTAAGAGCTATGAGATAAGAGAGAGAGAGAACACACATGACAAGGAAGTTCTGGACCAATGGAGTAAAGAGGGGTGTATGTCCCCCAGGAACAGCCACTTTGCTGGCTGTGCCCTGATATACATAAGAAGGGCCACAGCAAGGTCTGGGACTTGTGCTTCCAAGCCACAGCAGGTATATCCCCAACAGAAAAGGACTGCCTAATACACACCACACACATTGGCACTGTGGCTAGCTCAACTACACAATAAATAAATATTTTTCAAAATGCAATTTTTCCAGCCAGAGAAAAGATTTCACTGAATGTCATTTAAAAGAGATTTTCATTTCATGTCATTGAACTGACTTCAAAAGCACTGGCCATAAATTCCATATAATAGGCGGTTCCATTGGGGAGGACTGGTGGGGCAACTGTCAATTAGCTGTTGCATAAAAGGATGCAAATGTCTCATAAAAGTGATGGAAGATCATATTATTGCATTAACCATGTCATTCTTGCCACGCTGTTACACACCCTAGAATAATAACCGACACATTTAAAAGGTGGAAATCATTCTGAATGTGCATTTAAACTGTGTGTAAATGCAAACTGTCTTGAACCAGTTCTTAACACCTTTGTCAGTCACTTTCAAATCCTCAAGTGCTGGGGAAAATAATTAATAGGTGAGAGAGCTGATAGAATAGTTTATGGGCTCCACCAAGACATTTTCCAATCTGTGATGTTTTACAGTTGTGCCTTTGAAAGCTGGGTTGTCAAATCTATAAAAATACAAACCTGATTTATCCCATCCATAAAATCTAATGGTGCCATGCTTCAACCTCCATTTTTTTCCCCCCAGCTTCTAAGGTAAAGGATTGCAGAATGTCAGCAGAACACTCCTGACAGGATAGCAAGTGAAATCCGAAGTAGATGTGGGTCAGGAGCAGAGGGCGTGCAGACTTGCCTCCGTGGAGGGCGTCAGTATCAAATGAAAAGGAGAACACAGGATGGGATGTACCCAGTAATTCACTCAAAACAACAAACAGCCAGGGAGTCAGAAGCAATACTGACAGTCTCCAATTTTCATGTGCATTTCTGAGTCACAAATGAGGAAACTGGTTGATAAATACAACCTCACTTGTACCCCCAAAACTTTGTTGGCTGGAACTCCAGTTGAGATACATACAGTTGCAGAAGCTATGGCCAACCCAAAAGAAGTGGCTTTGTTGGGAGCGGAAGTGAAGTCTCATTCCACATTAAGAAGAAACAGAGCTCTGAGGATAGTCTCAAACTGAGATGGAGGTTTGCATGTGAAACAAAAACAAAGAATAGGGATTTAGCAGTGACCAAAATGGATGAAAATTTCTGCTTTATGGGTGGAGACAGATAATAAACAAATACACAAAACAGTACAACAGATAAGGGTGCTCTGGAGAAAAATAAAGCAAGGAGCGGGCATAGGGAATACGGGGCGGGGATTGTTGATTTCAGTCAGGTTGTCGGAAGACTTCCTAAGAAGGTGGCATCTGGGCAGAGACCTGAAGGGACTGGGGTGGGGAGGTGGGTAAGCCTTGGCCATGTCTGAGGAAAGAGCTGAAGGAAGAGCATTGCAAAAGCGGGAAGAGAGAGCAGGTTAGGTGCGAATGAGATGCAGCGAAAGAGCTGGTGTGGCTGGAACAGGATGGGAGCAGGTGAGACCACCAGAGGAGAAGGCAGAAAGGTCCTGGGGGCAGCTCAGGAAGGGCCAAATTTAGGAGCTGTGAGCACACAGATGGACTTACAGGCATAAGATTGGATGAGATTATCTAGGTAACAACAGCAAAGAGAAGAGGTCCAAGGGCTCAGCCCTAGGTGAACCAACATTTAACAGTCAGGAATGAGGATAAACAAGCAAAGGAGACTTAGAAGGAGTAAGCAAGGAGTTAGGAGGAAAACGAGAAGAATGTGGTGTCCTGGAAGGCTAGTAAAAAAAAGTACATCAGGTGGAAAATGTGAGTCCAAATCACTGTTGAAGTCATGGAAATAGAGGAAGTGAATTACAGATGGTAGGCGTTGGTCTAATACTGGGACTCTTAAAGTTGGCAAGATGGAGAGTAAGTGTAACAGCAGAATTCTAAGGAGAGAATGTACATGGAAATGGTTCATGTTAAAGCTATATATGGCCTTGTAGCCCCTGAAGGTCTTTGTACACCCCAAGGGGGTGCTGACCCCAGACTGAAGTCCACTGACTGACGTGACTTGTACTTTTCCCCTTTTCCATAAACTGCCAACAAATCCTCCCCCATACTCTTGATTCCTCTTTCACAAGAAAACAAGAGTAAGATGCTTTCTGTATGCTCACCACCACAGTTGCCCTACAATCTGCATTCTGCCCATGGACTCTGGCTCCCCTTGTGTTACTGTGGGTGCATGGCCCAGTTGAACACTCTCAAGTGGTTCAGCAAGAAAACAAAACTATTTGGAGAGAGAGAAAGGGAGCAAATATGGCAAAATGTTAACAACTGTTGAATCTAGGTGAAGGGTATGATTGTTCATGGTGCCACGCTTGCAACTTTGTAAACTACAATTTTTTCAAATTTCTCAAAACAAAATTTTTGGAAACTACAGACCAGTCCTATGCTTACTGTAAGATGTATTTCAAAATTTTTATTCTTTCATGCTTTGTGATTATTTATCAAAATATGTAATATATTTACATAATTTTGCTAAATTCTGCACTAATCATGATATTTTAATATGAATAAATTGAACATTAAGAGACTGACAATGAAGACATTTAAGCCATTTTTAATTTAACCATATATGTACTTTTTTGGAAGCAAAGCAATGATAGGATGAACAATAAAATACTTTGAATTATAAAATAAATTATAAAAATCTACAAATGGAATGCAAAAATGAGTTCAAGGAAA
Organism: Mesoplodon mirus; assembly: GCF_964341445.2. NCBI lineage: Eukaryota > Metazoa > Chordata > Mammalia > Artiodactyla > Ziphiidae > Mesoplodon > Mesoplodon mirus. The sequence goes on from NC_138993.1 coordinate 14,820,655, forward strand.
AAGTAGAATGAGGAAAACTTCTAATTGATAAAGAAGAACTCGTTTATGCATTTTTAAATGGATACTGATGGATATCAAATCACTATAATATTAAGGTTCTTTCAGAGTAATTTAAAAGTTTTGTAATTAAAAAATGTATATATTTATAATACACTGTAATTAAGATTTTCAACTATTTAAATTTCTGATGAAAAATTAAATATCCATTTAAAATATGCAAAGGGGTACATAGTTTTGAAAAATTATTTTAGGAGATTTTCAAGCAGAAAAGGTTTGAATCACTTTGTTCTAAGTCTAAAAGTTTGGGTATTTAAAAGCAGGGAAGTGTCCTATAAGTGCCAGCCACCTTTAAGAACCTACTAAAATTAGTGCTCACAGATTTAAAAGAAGACCAGTCAGCATAGGAGTATGCTTTTCTCCAGCCACTTTTATCTACTTGGATACAGGCATGCGGAAAGGAGAGCGGGATTTAACTGGTGTTGGGATTTTTGCCAGGCAAATAAAACAAGAGAGAGAGAGACAAAAGAGTTGATGGTATATTTCAATGAGTGATTATAGTGATTGACCATAAGCTGAGAAAAGAGGGAAGTAAAGAAATGATGGGAATGTGGGACATGAAAATGTAGGCAGATCAATAAACTGTAGGTTCTGGTGAGTTCAAGACATTGTTAAAGTCATGGAACTAGAAGTGAGCTGTAGATAGGAGGCTGTAGTTTAAGAATGAGACTCTTGAGGTTGAGAATACTAAGGGCATGGTAGAAAGAATTCTAAAATGATCCCCCAATGACCCATGACCTTGGATAATCTGCTTGGTGTGAGTGTGGGAAGGACCTAGGACTATAAGGATAGCACTCAGGTGATCAGGTTATGTCATATGGGACAGTGAATTTTGAGAAAAGGAGATTAGCCTTGGTGGGTCTGACCGAATCAGGAGAGTCCTTAAAAGAGACACGTCTCTGCCTGATGAAAGAGATTGGAAGCATGAGAAGGATGCTATATAAGGGAGACTCTCCCCACTGCTGGTTGTAAAGATTTAGGGGGCCACAGGTCAAGGAATTTGAGTGGCCTCTAGAAGCTGAGAGTAGCCCTGGCGGACAGCCAGCATGGAAACGAGGTGTTGGTTCTACAACCACAAGTAAGTGAAGTCTGCCCCAACCAGAGGACACAGCCTGGTTAACAGTTCTGACCTACAGAACTCTGAGCTAATGTATAAGGGTCCTTTTAAGCCACTCAGTCTGTGGTAATTTGATATCCTGCAACAGAACAGTAATATGGGGGGTACTGGCAATTTCTAGGATATGGTCAAAGGAGTGGGAGGCTTAGGTTGGATGGAGGACCATATACTGGAGAAACCAAGAGGGTAGACCACTGGAGGTATCTTTTTCTATTTGAAGGTCTCTATAATTATGAAAGGACCAGTGTAGAGAAAGGGTCCATGAACCAGGAGCTAAAATCTTCAAAGAATGACGGGGAGGGACCTGGGTGGTCAGGTCTTTGGATGACTGCAACTAGGAGGGATGGGGATGGAGTATACTGATGGCATGAGATACAGGTTAAAGGGTAGAGGGGAGAGACGGGAATGGTCCAGAACAGCACTGTGGACCAAGAAAGACACCAACCCACCTCCAGGCCCAGTGGTAGGACAACCATGAGAAAGAAAACAACCATGACTTGGAAGAAGCACAGGGAAAATACTGACTTCAGCAGAGTCAAGTTTCAGGTAGAGCAAGAAGGTGAGAGAATTCAAGAAGTGGTGGAGATACAGGAGGTCATTCTAATAAGTGATCTGGAACTGCAGAGGGCACAGTGGAAGACTGTAGAAGTTGTGGAGGGATAGGAGATGGGGTCAGAAAAAGGGATGAGAGATCATGAGGGGATGAGAATCAAGCTCTCTTCTTCCGGTGGTGACGATATATATAAAGATAATAAAAGGCATTTGTCTTGATGATGATCTCAAGGTTGGTCATGGTGGCCAACCACTGAGTATTGGAAAGAAGAGCAGATATCTTACTAAAGGCTGTGGACCACTAGGGCTCTTCCTTCCTACTGATGAAGGTGTGGAAGCTGAGGGGAGGTAGAACGCCTCTCCATCCTGGGGATGGACGAAGGTGTGAGGTTACACAGAGTGCACACCACAGGACCAGCACACTCACAAAAGGCAGGGTGCACATTTGGTTTTGAGCTTCCTGCAGTGCAAGCAAAGAGGGAAATATGACTTTTACATGACTCACAGAGTCCATAAGAGAATAACAGAGAAACCCAACTATAATACCTCATCTTAAGAACTAAGAAAAGTTATCCATGTCGTCTTCTAAAAAGACAAGGGATGATGGAGTAAAAACTGTCTCAGCAACATTATAGCAATAAATACAGCAGTGAATTCCACATGACTGTTTTTTAAATGTCTTTCCATTTAGCGTGTTAATAGCATGATGCTTCAGGAACAAGGCTCTTTAAATCCTTAGCTTACACCAAGGAGAGATTTTAGTGTATTGAATGGAACACCTTGCATATCATCTAAACAATCCTTCATAAATATGGTCTCTCTCATTTGCATTTTTCTTAAGTATTGAGCAGAACTGAGTTTGAGGTTATATATATATATATATATATATATTTTTTTTTTTTTTTTTTTGAGGTACGCGGGCCTCTCACTGTTGTGGCCTCCCCCATTGCAGAGCACAGGCTCCAGACGCGCAGGCTCAGCGACCATGGCTCACGGGCCCAGCTGCTCCGTGGCATGTGGGATCTTCCCAGACCGGGGCAAGAACCCGTGTCCCCTGCATCGGCAGGCGGACTCTCAACCACTGCGCCACCAGGGAAGCCCTGAGGTTATATTTAACAACAAATCCCTGCAATGGAGCTCTTTTATGTTGAAAGTCAGGGACACAGCCACTGTCTGAACAGATGACCTCTTAGTAAAGTTGGGGAGTCCACCAAAGACGCACACCTAATTTCCACATGCAGTTGGACCGAGAAAGATCTTAACTTTCTTCAGTGTAGATCAGTCCTTCTACACAAATAAATGGACAATTGAAGACGTACAGCATAGAACACGGACAGAATAATTGTAACTTAAATAAAAGTTTCAAGCACAGGTTACAAAATACTCACTCTGGCTATAAAATAATAATAAGCACTATTTAACTTCGAATGATATAACATTCTGGTAAAACGTACATTAAAAAATGAGTTGCCAATGTTATGTCAAGGTAGCTGAATGGGGGACTTTCTTTTTTCTATAGGGTTGTTATTCAACATAAGCCATTGAGACACAGCTTGTAAAAATAATAACTAGTTTTTAAATAGTCAATATAAAACCATTTTTGGGGGGAAATAATTAGATGGCAGGGCCAGTTGCCCTGATGCCTACTTTGATTTATAGAAATAAAGACTGTGGAACTGTGTTTCAGGCCTTTCCTGATGGGCATCACAAAATGGCCTCAGGGAGATACGTCATAGTGGTTGAGATACTCCAAGGGTTTGAACATCTGCCAGAAGGGACATTCTGCTAAAAATAGATCATCAGGCAAGTTCTAGACTTGCCTGGATGATCATTTTATCTCTGAGACAATAAATAAGCAATGAGAGGATATATTCTTCAAACCTAATTGAGTCAAACTGAGAGGTCTTCATGGGTGAACTGAAAGTGCTGACATCTTGAGGAGAAGCAAACAAACCATCTCAGAACTTCCAATAAGCAGAAGGCAAGTCTGGTCATAGGTAGGCATGGACTTTAAACCTGCAACACTCCATAGAAAGGCGCCCCCCACCATGGCTTCACAGCCCGAGACTCTATAGACAGTTGAGAAGGGAAGGCAGCTGAATGAAGGGAGCAGAAAGTCCCCGGGAACCTACTGTGTTCCTGCACTCGATGCATGTGATTTTGTTGCATGCTCACAGCACACCTATGAGCACCCCCATTTTCAGAGGAGGGAAAGAAGCCATGTCACCCATTAGAAGTCACAGAGCTGAAAGGGCAGCGCCAGGGTCGAGACCCTGGTCAAGCTGACTCCTATGTTGACCCTCTTTCTACCGCACTTTCTCAGAAGGCCCATTCTGTCTACACAACAGAAAAGCACCCATGATGAGGGTCCAGTGGCCATTGCTGAAGAAATGAGTGTATCTACACAGGGAGCTGTCCAAACAGGTGACACATTTCTAAGACTTGCTTGAAAGAATGGAAACAGAGCACATAACCAAGGAGGGGTGGGGACATAACCTGGAGGGTAAAGCAAGCTCCACATTCGTCAAGACCAGTTAAAAATGCCCAGGTCAACTGGGGGAAGACCTCTCCGACTCTTAGTCAGAATGTGACAAACAAGGAAATAGGCTGACTTCTCAAAGCCAGGGAGGCAAGTGAGGACGGCGGAGAGAAAACAAAATTCCTCCACTGGGAGTCTGTATCCATTTTTCTGTCTCTGGTGAAGCCCAGAGCTTTTTTCTGCCCAAAGCTTTCAGCATTATAAAATCCTTTCTTCTGGCTACACACCACCCTGGTAGAGTTTCCTTCTTAGAACATTAGCATTCTCAACAACTCCTGTTTAAACTGTATTATTGCTTCACTAGCAGCTTCAATCTACGCATATCTAGAATAAAATATTATAGGACGTGCTTGTAGGTGTGTGTGTGTGTTTGACTAAAATGAGAAGAACAAAGATGAAAATGACTACCGGTCCGTGGGGAACAGAAGTCACATTTTTTTCTGATACTTTGAGAGAAGTTGAGGGTTTGGCTTTTATCTCCACCTGTTGTCTGCACGCAAAGCTGGCTGCTTGCTATCACTGCTCTCATTTTGTTTTGTTTTGATTCCCATGAGAGATTCAAAGAATCGTAGAAAGGTTCATTGTAATTCAGCAGTTAGGGTGTCTGTTGCTTCCCTCTTCTCCTGACCGAAAAATGCAAGGTCGTTCTGTCCTGTGAAGGTCATTTGCTGTTGACATCTTACACACTAATTTGCTGGCATTAAAATCCAGAGGCAAGGAGGAGCAGAATGTCAAAAGTTCCAGCAGATTCTGTGCGTGTAACAGTAGGAAAAAGTGAGCGAAAGAGGCCTCCCAGGCAATCGCCCTTCTTTGATCCGAAAAGAGCGTTCCTTCTGTTTTCATGTATGAAAAAAACAAAAAAGAAGAGTGGAAAGGCACAAGCTTCTAAAAGACATCTCACAGGAAGTCAATCCTGTAAAATATCCTGTTCACCTTGTCATTCCTCTGCTCTCAACCTTCCCTACTTCCCCTCCCCCCCGGCCCATGTCTGAACCTTCATCCTGCCTTCCAAAGTTCTCAACACTTAGTATTCAACCGGCCTTTAGCTTTTCTCATCCTCCCTTTTAGGCCCACCCATCTGCTCAAGTTGGTTTGTCCAAAAAAAGTTATTTCCGCTTTCAACACTCTTTTCTGGTTTAGAATCAGTGTCAGCTTCATGGGCCTGTGACCAGCGCGTTCACACAGGGCCCACCTTCAGAAGGGCCCGCACTTGAGGTCTAATGCTCTGTGGCTGCCATCTTGAGATTCTTAATAATTTTGTGTGTTATTAAGTCCACGGGACAACGGAGCACATGCCAGAGCCTGGAGCTTCAGTTCCCAAATAGTCCGCCTCCCACCGTCTCCCCTGCCCCCTGAGATGGGTCCTCTGTCTGACCACCCCCTGTCCACCTCCATCCCACAACCACTGCCACCCTCACCCTCAGTGGGGGCCTGGACAGAGGCACATGGACAGTTAGGGTCGGGCACGTACCCCGCAGTGTCTTGGGGCATAGCAAGGTGAAGGCCATCCTGCCCTGGCCTCATGGGTACCATAGCACATTCATCCTCTCAGCCCCCTGGATCCAGGTAGGGAAGCACCCTGAAGTGGAGGCTGCAACTCCTCGAGGGTCACCCACTGCTGTGATTGGGGCAGTGGGCCTGTGTGAGGGAGACTAACTTCCCCATCCTGTGCTCAGGCCCCGCATTTTCACTTTGCACTGAGCCGTGCAAACTCCGTAGCCTGCCCTGCCTTGAGTATTGGTGTCTCCAGACTTCTTCCTATCACATTTCCTCCTGACCATTTTAGCTCTTTAGTGAAACTGTTGAGATTGTCTGGAATCATAATCATGCCATCATGAATGCTATTCACATCCCTTTCAAACATTTCTCGAAACTACTGATATAAAGGGTAACAGAGCTAATGAGCCTTGTAGCACCCATGAGAAGCTTCCAGTTGGGTTCACAATTTATGAACTATCTTTGTTATCACCTCATTGATCTGACACTCTGACGATGTTATCATCAGGCCAACATCTGTTCGTCTTGTCCTCAAGGAAGATTATCACCACACGCCACCTCTTTCTGCCACCCACAGGCCTCCATGGCTGGATCCACTTACATCTCCCATTCCCAAAGTTTGGCTTCACCCCAGTATCTCAGACCAACCATGAACTGAATTCTTTGTTGAAGAGGAATTATTCGCTGGTTAGTTATTTTAAAATGGCAAGACAGATTTTATTCAATCTATTGCAGAAGGGGAAAGAGACCCCAGCATAAACCGAGCTCAATTCTGCTGAAACAAAAGGTGAGAAGCTTTTCACATGCTGGTGTGGGCTCAAAGCAAAGTCCTGAAGAATGTCAAGGGGGGAGGTTGGTCAATGTGATTAGGCGTTGGTGTCTGCCAACTGGTGCTCATGGGAGGTAGGTTCCTCTCCTCCCATGGAGACTGGGAGACAAGGGGCTACCCTTCTTGATGACTGCATTTCAAAGGGATGGCTTCCAGGCCCTTGAGAAAGACATTTCTGGGTTATAGGAGATAGATCACAGAGGGACAGAGAAAAGATTTACAACTGCAAGGTTCTTTTGTTTTTGTTTTTGTTTTTGCAGTACGCGGGTCTCTCACTGTTGTGGCCTCTCCCGTTGCGGAGCACAGGCTCCGGACATGCAGGCTCAGCAGCCATGGCTCACGGGCCTAGCCACTCCATGGCATGTGGGATCTTCCCGGACTGGGGCAAGAACCCACGTCCCCTGCATTGGCAGGCGGACTCTCAACCACTGCGCCACCAGGGAAGCCCACAACTGCAAGTTTTTTAAAGTTAATGCTCTAAGAAAAGGGAAGTCAGGGGTCTGTAGTCAGGTTTGGGCTAGAACAAAGAGTAAATTCTTTTAGCATTGAGCTTTCTGAGGCAGGCATTTCAAAGCTGGGTCATCATCCTAGGAATAGTGTTTTAAGCTAATAGAAGCCATGTTAGAGGTTTAGCCAAGTCTCTTCGTGGGGAGTTGGGATGAAGTTGTTTGTGCTGTGAGTTAGCAGTTCTCATCCTCAGCTCTTCCAGGGCCCACCAATTCCCTCCCACATTTGTCTGACTGAGGATGCAATGCTGCACTGCTGACCACTGGGCTCCCTGAATCTCAGTTCCCTTGCCTTCTGGTACCCAGGAGCCCAGGTCTGAATCCTTTCCATGTAGTCCACAGAGGCTAGGGTTTTGTGTCACTTTTTCTCAGGAACTGAAGCCTTGCCTTTGGCCACTCACCCAGAGGCAAGAGCACCCTTGGCAGTAAGAACCCGTGCAGAGACACCATTTGCCAAAAGAGCAACTGTTTTACCCCCTTACTCCCTGGCAGAACCTTCTCTACCAGTGGTGTCCATCCCCAGAGATCACCCTGCCCCGGGCAGCAGGTCTGGGGCTACACGCCCAGCTCTTCACTACCATTTACCTTGCACCCGGCTCTGTGCTCGACCTCGTCCCTTTTACCCCCCGCAATAAGGCCGTGAGGGAAGAAATGACGCCAGAGTGGTTCAGTGATGTCGGTGATACAGGGAGTGAAATAACTACATTTTCATTTTGTTTCCTTTGTTTCTCTTCTGCACTAAGCATAATGAGATTAAAACTACAAGAGACCAAAAACCCAGAAAAATAAGGAGATATTTAGAGAATACTAAGTAGCCTTAAGTGAGCATAAGTCTTTGGGCTCTCAAATTACTACCAAAATCAACTGAAGAAGTGATCGGAAAGCTACATTAGTGGTCATCACAATACCCCAGAGAACAGAGGAAATGCCAAAAGGCTAAAGATAGAAAACTGCTTCCTGATGATCATAAAAGGGAGAATTGGTTGCTCACAGTGATGCAGAAAGCTGCCAATCTGTAAGCTTCCTGTTGACTTCCAGGGAAATTCCCAAACCGATTATTGAACAGACCTTGGTGAGTCCTTAAGAACACACACACCAGAACTAACCTAGGCACACATCAAAAAGTCATTTTCCCCACTTTATTGCTTTAAACGAATGGATGAAACAAAACTGAGAAGAGTATTAAGATGTATTAAGATGACGGAATAAGGATTCAGTGGCATTCTATAATATTAGAAAGAGAAAGCAAATCAGAATTAAACTGAAGAGCAATCAATGTAAATTCTTGCTTTGGAGTTGAAATGACCACTTGAAAAAGTATTAGATGAAGAAGACCTGGGTTGATAGCAATTTATATTTTTAAATCTAGGCTTAGTTTTAACACATTGCCCTCCTGCTCAAAGTACAGCAACGTGTAAAGTAGCCACCAAAATGTCTAACCCCATCCTATGCAATATCGTTAAAGTTGAAAAAATAACAGTTAGAGTCCCAGTACGCTGGGCAACCCTACCTCTGCCTTATTGGGAGGTGAAGGTATCCAAGGTGATATTCATTAACAGGGACGTTGACAATTTGAAAGTGTTGTATAAGACTAGTGAAGATACTTGCAGAAACAGTCCTGAATATGTATGAAGCAACCCGATTAGAGCTAACAGAATTTGTAAAAAATCCTAATATGTTAAGATTCCTTTGGTTGGAATTGAAAGAAGCTTAACTTTACTTAGCAAAAAGGGGAAATTGCATTGCTTTATTGGCTCAAGAAACTAGAAATAATGGAGTGGAGGCTAATTGGAGGAGTTCCAAAGCCAGAGACTTCATGCTTCGAGGGTCTTCTCTCTCTCTTCCTCCTTTCACTATGGCTTTGCTCTAGCTCAGCATTATTACCTTCTACTACATGTGCTCCCATTGGCATACTGGGTGGGAGGAGATGGAGGGAGTGAAGTGGGGACAGGCAAGAAGTCCCTTACACGTGGCGGTCCCCTGAAACTATACGGCTGAATCAGGAAGGGGCGGATCGCTAAGAGGAGGGAAAGGAGTGGATGCTATTTCCAAGAGAAGGGTAAAGGGATGCTGGGCAGACAAAAACATACATGTCCTCCACACCTCCCCGCGGTGAATGGGTAAATCCCAACACCTTCCACGGATGCTACAGTCACACTTTATTCTAAATAAATACAAGAATGGGAACATATTCACAAAGATGAACCTTGCTTTATGCCATAGATTACTTCATTGTTGTTTGCAGTTGAATGTCTAAATAAACTTTATTGAGACATAATTTACATAAAATAAAATGTGTTCAGTTTGGTAGCGCATAGTGAATTTTGACAAATGTGTACACCTTTGTGACCACCATCAAAGCTGAGATACAGAACTTTTCCATCTCTACAAAAAGTACTCTAGTGCCTATTGGCACAATCCAACAATTGTGGATTGTCAATCCAACAATCCCACATCCCTCGCCCCAGCCCCAGGCAAACACTGATTTGTTGTTGTTGTTATAGATTAGATTGGTCATTTCTAGAATTTGATGTATATGAAATCATACAGGAGGTCTTCTTTCCTGTCTGCTTCTTTCGCTCAGCAAAACATTTTGGAAATTCATCTGTGTTATGTATATTAGTAATTTAATCCTTTTTATTGCTGAGTAAGTAGTCTGTTATCCGAATGTACCACAATTTGTTATCTATTTGCCAGTTGATGGGTATCTGGGTTGCTTCCATAAACAGCTGTTTCCAGTAAAGCTGCTATGAACATTTGTTGTGGGTTGAGTTGTGTCCCCCACAATGATATGTCAAAATCCAAACCCCTGGTACCTGCGAATGTGATCTCATTTGGAAACAGGGTCTTTGCAGATATAATCAAGTTAAAATGAGGCCATTAGGATGCACCCTAATCCAGTATGAGTTGTACCCTTATAAGAATGGAAGAGACACAGACCCAGAGAAACAGAGGTACAAGCCCATGTGATAACAGAGGCAGAGACTAGAGTGGTGCGTTTACAAGCCAAGAATTGCCAAGAATTGCTGGCAACACCAGAAGTTAAGAAAAAGTCATAGAACAGATTCACCTCTAGAGCCTTCAGGGAGATCACGGCCCTGCCAACACCTTGATTTTGGACTTCTAGGCTCTAAAAATGTGAGAGAATCAATTTCTACTGTTTAAAGTTAACCTAGTTTATGATAATTTGTTACAGCAAACCTAGGAAACGAATGCATTCAAGTACAAGTCTTCATGCGAACAACAGGTTTTCATTTCTCTTATACATATCCAGAAATGGGATTGCTGGGGTGTATGGCATGTTTACTTTTACAAGAAATGGCCAACTATTTTCCAAAGTATCAGTAAATTTTACATTTTGGCTGCAACATACAAGAGTTCCAGCGTTCCATATCCTCATCAACACTTGGTATTATCAGTCATCTTAATTTTCCATTACGGTTTTAATTTGCATTTCTCTGATGATATTGATGTAGAACATCTTTTCATGTACTTATTGGCTATTTGTATACCTTCTTCATGAAATATGCCTTTAAATATTTTGCCCATATTCTTGGGTGCAATTTCTTTATCAGATACATGTTTTGCATATATTTTCTCCCTCTAGGATGCCTGCTTCCCATAATCTTAATGGTGTTATTTTAAAAAGCAGAAGTTTTCATTTTGATAAAGTCCATTTCATCAAATTTTTATGTTACGGTTTGTGCTTTTCGTGTCCTAAAAAATCTTTGCACACCCAAGGTCACAATGATCTTATCCCACCTTTTTTTTTTAAGAAGTTTTGTCATCTTAGATTTTACCTTTAGATCTAGGATTCATTTGGGGTTAAATTTTTATGCATCACTTAAGTGTTAAAGTTCATTTTTTTCCTCATGGACATCGCATTGTTGAAATGAGTTGGCTTATTATCTTTGTCAAACTGGCCATCTACGTGTGTGTCTCTGTTTCTGGAGTCCATATCTGTGCCATTCGTAACTATCACATTACCTTGAATAGTTCAATTTTTTAGTAAATCTTAGAATCAGGCTGTACAAGTCCTTCAGTTTTTTTGTATTGAAATTTGTTTGTTTTTATTATCTTTCAATAGATCATGCATGATCATGATGGGGTTTCAGTGAGAAATGTCTTCCTATCTCTAGCTCCTAGGCTGCCATTTCTCCTCCCCAGAAAAGGCCACTTTTAGACATTTCTTTTTTTTCTTTTTCAGAGATTGTAACTGATTTTTTAAAAATCGAGTCAGACTTTAAATTCACTATTCAAAAAATGTCATTTCCAGACAAATTTTAAAGGGAAATAAATAATGCCCTAATTTTATTTTCATATCAATCTAAATTTCCAGTAAGTGTGCTTGCCTTAAGTGAAGCCAGTCAGTATTGGAAAGATTCAACATTTGTAAGGATGCACTTTATTTTCTCCACCAAGAAAAGAGGAACGGGGAAATTTGTGTGCATCACTCACTCGCCTTAATTCTGTTAGAGATATTTAAATATGCTGCTTATTTTTAGTTTAATTGCAGCATAATTATATAACACCGAGTAATCAGAGCTTGGTGATACTAACAAATTGATCTTTAAGACAGTCTGAGAAGCCTAGTTAAGAATCAGCTGAGTGTGTGACTCAGAGGTCACCCACCCTGAAGATCAAGATACTGCAAGGCTGCAACCGCAGAGATAAAATTCAATTCAACAAACATTTATGAGTCGTCGTATGAGTATAAAATCTTACACTAGGAAATGTGGCAGAATACAGAGATAAACCAAACCCTGCCGATGCCCTCTAGAAATTCACAATCTAGAAGAGGAGGCAGGCGCATGCAGAAGCATCCCTGGTGCAGTGAAAAGTTCTAGAACGGATGTTTTAATAGACTATGGAATCATGGAGGGAAGCACATTCTGGAAACTAGATGATGATACCGTTGAAACCCTTCCTGAATTCAAACCACTCAGACATTCTCATTTTAGGATGACATCTAAGCAGTGCATAGTTGTCCAGATTAGTGTTTCATTCTTACTATATTTCATTCTTATTAAGAGGAATTACTTTATCTCTAAATTAGGTCTGTGGTTCTTCAGAATATAAGTATATAAAAAGAGAAGATTGTGTTAGGCCCTAAACTAATTCCTAAGCTTGCCTTGTTGATCACATTTAATTACTCTTCTGGGAACACCAAACAAAAGTAATAACGTTCTCCTCCCTCTGGCAAAATAAAAAATGGATTTGGTGCCTTACTTTCCTTAGAGGGAGAGAGACAAAGAGTGACTGTTGCCCAGACCAAGAAAACATGGAGGAGAAGAGTATTTCTTGCTTCTTCTAAGCTTGGCATTTCCTCTAGATTCTCCGGAAACCATGAAAGCTAAACACAAAAGAGTACTGTACCTCTGAAGTCACGTGTCTGATTCAGAAAAAGCAACGTATTATTGGTTGAGGGTCAAGTGTGCAGGTTTATGTACTTTAATCACCCAGAATTTCTTGTTGTTTGTATGTTTTACTAATACTCAATGACTGATATATGTGTTATAAAGTATTTCCCATTAAAAGTTCCCATAACTTAGGGTTTTTAAACTTAGTGCTTTTCCTATAATAAAGGTATTCTTGGGAGCCCTGAGAAAAAAAGAACATGTGTTATTAAACAAACTACTCTGAGGAAATGAGTGAGAAAGTGTTCAACGAAAATGCTATATTTCTGTGTATCTTGGTGGCATCCTTAATTACTGGATAATGCACTAACCACCACACTAGGATCTCAAAGTCAGATTTGTAAAGGCAGATTCACTGTTTCATAGATATGCTTGTTGATTAAGTAAACAGAAGAATGGTGGTCTCACAGCTGAAAGTGGAAGTTAGAAATCACCCTCCTGGTGTTACCATTTTTTGGCTATTATATTATATCTGTATCCGTTATGAATGTCTTCAGCTTCAAATAACAGAATACCCAACTAATGGTGGCAGAAACAAATAGGGATTCATTTTTCTCACAGAGCAAAGGAATCCAAAGACTGGTTACAACTAATGTTGGTTCAGCTGCTCAATTAAACCATCAAGGACCTAAGCTCATTCTATCTTTTCCTCCAACCATCTCAAGCATCCTTAGCATGTTGACTTTTCATCTTCATAATTATCAGAGGTCACAAAATGGCTGCAGAAGCTCCAGGCATCTTATCTGCATATAAGATAGGAAAAGAGAGAGAAAAGGTGGCACCAGCCCAAATGGCCCCTTTATCAGGAAAAGCAGAAAGGTTTCCCAAAAGCCAGTAGGACGAACATCTCATTGGCTAGAACTGGGTAACATGGCCACCCTAGCTGCAGATGCAGCTGGGAAAGTGAATGTATGGCTCCCTCTCTATTGTGAGGGCAGAAAGGAGAAAGAAGGTTGAGCTTGGCTGTGAAGTTTGCCCGTCAGTGGTTTCCACCACAGTATATAATCAAACCATCACACTTCATTAGGCTTTAATTTTCACAACACCAAAATGCAATGTCAAAGGTCACTGTGATGATAACAAAATCAAAATATGGAGAAGTTTGCAGATGCCTGGGTACATAAATACACTGGACTGATGAGCTCTATCTTTGGCTTAGTTGGAAATTTAGCCCTTTCTGTCCATAAAGATAACCTGGGGTAAGTCAGAGCACCAGGGGGTCTTGTTTGCTTTGCAGCTGGAAATCAAAAGCCTGAAATAATAGAGTAGCCACACAGAGGGGTGAGCTTGCTCCCATCCCCACACCACAACTCTACTTCAAAGCCTCATTTAGAGGGCGGGAAGCCTTTGAAGCCTTTTGGTCCAAAACTGAAGCATCTCCTAGCAAGTCCCTGGTTTTCATGTGTTCAAGGTATGATACGTTGGTATGTATCCAGCCCTAGGAGAAGACAGTGACCTTTGGGGTTTGCAGACTTCTCTGGCTGGTGGTTGTGGTGTGTTTGTCGTTGTTGTTTAACCCAGTATTTTGGAAAATCACTACAAAAGGTACCAAGTGCAGTGGAATTCATTTCCCACTGTTCTACACCTCCTGGGCTCCTCAATCTCACAACATGTAACCTTTGTAACAGGAATGCTGGAATAAGCAAACAGTGGATGTAACTACGAAAGATAAGTCATCTGTATACTTTTGTTCTTCTATTTAGGACAATTACGGTGACTACTTAGGGAAGCAGGTATAGGTTAAAGATTAGTGAGAAAAACACAACACAGGCAAGACAGACTTGGTGGCACCACAGGAGAACCCAGCCCATAGATTACAAATAAAACCTGGAGGCTTGATAGTTAGATAGATAGATAGACAGATGAATAGATAGACGGATGAACAGCCATAGAGATACATAAACAGACAGATAAAGAGAGGGAAGGAGGGAGGGAGTGGAGGAGGGAGGAAAGACAAAAAAAAGGAAAGAAGCAAAAAAGCAAGATAGAATGGAAGAAAGAATCTGGACTCATACCATGGTTTGGCAAGAAGACAGAACAAATGGCAGGTACAATTATTCAACCTTAGGAAACTCAAGCTTAAAAATCCTAAGATGGGGCTTCCCTGGTGGCACAGTGGTTGAGAGTCTGCCTGCCGATGCAGGGGACACGGGTTCGTGCCCCGGTCCGGGAGGATCCCACATGCCGCGGAGTGGCTGGGCCCGTGAGCCATGGCTGCTGAGCCTGTGCATCCAGAGCCTGTGCTCCGCAACGGGAGAGGCCGCAACAGTGAGAGGCCCGCGTATCGCAAAAAGAGAAAAAAAAAAAAATCCTAAGATGAATATGTTTTATTCCCCCTTATTTTCACTCCCTTCCAGCCTTAGTAATATGATCTGGGTATAAGGGGATTTTGAATTATATAATCTTTAACATCTCAAAACCATTGTCTTTACCCTGAGGATGGCTACAAGTAAGAAAATAAGTGACCAGTTTTTAAAAATCCAGTGAGGTTCACGTTGCTTTACCATGACAGAGATGAACGCTGCATAGGGAAAATGAGCAGACTTATTATTTTTGCCCCCATTTACATTTCCCATTAGCTTAAAAGAGACCACAACTGTATTACAGTTACTACCATGTAAAAATATTCGTACGTCTAGGAGTGATTCTTTCCAAAGTAAGATCTCTGAGATTCAGGTATACTTGACAATGCAAGCTATTCACTGGCAGGTTCTAATGACCATAAAAGAAGAACTGTAATAATTAATAAGGTCAAGAGCAGAAACTCAGCTGAGACCATAAATACTAACTCGCTGCCTCAGTCTGTCTCGCCAGGAACATTATATTCTGCCTGGTTTTTCATGCACCAGCACTAGAGTTATTGTGATAATAACTCTGGGATGGTGGAGTGGAAATAATACAAACTTCGGTGTCAGAAAGACCAACGCAGGACTCGCCGCGTCCCATCTGTGACCCTGGGTAAATTGTTTAACTTCCTGGGACTCACCCTCTTCATTTGAAAAGCTGAAATGATAACACTCATACCTCAGAGGATAACTGTCCTTAATGAAATGAGGGACAACATATAAAATACCTGGCACACAGCAGATACTCAAAGACATGGTCGTGCCCTTTCCTGCTGAGGGGAAGACAACAGGACTCACCTGCGCTAGAAAGACCGTGCTTTTCAAGCGGGCAGTGTTAGTGGCATTTCTGAACTCTATGATCCACAGTCTGCATGGCCACATGTTTTGTCCTCCTGCTTTGATCAGTTCTCCCATGGTGACAATGCACTTTTTTTTTTTTTTTTTTTTTTTTTTTGCGGTACGCAGACCTCTCACTGTTGTGGCCTCTCCCGTTGCGGAGCACAGGCTCCGGACGCGCAGGCTCAGAGGCCATGGCTCACGGGCCCAGCCGCTCCGCGGCATGTGGGATCTTCCCGGACCGGGGCACGAACCCGTGTCCCCTGCATCGGCAGGCAGACTCTCAACCACTGCGCCACCAGGGAAGCCCCCGACAATGTACTTTTAATGCTCCTGGCCAGGGTTAGAAATTTTAGTATTGCAACAAAGCTTACAAATAGAGATCCAAAGGGGGTCTTGATAATGGCTTCATTAGCACCATACTATAAGCCAGAGGTTGGGAAACATCCTGCTGGCCAAATCCATTTTTGTAAATAAAGTTTTATTGGTACACAGTTGCCCTCATTTGTCTACACAGTGCCTATGGCTGCTTTCCCACTACAACAGTGGAGTTGACTCATTGTCATCAGGCCCGCAAGCCAAAAATATTTACTCTCTGGCCCTTAATGAAAAAAGCTGGCTGAGCCCTGCTCTAAGCAACCAAACTACAACCATATTCATCTATGTAATTCAACTTCTTTGTGGAGCGCATTTTACAGCCCCGGAATCGTGGTAAGTTTGGTATCGTTGACAGATAATAGGAAACCAGTCCCTGAGAAGAGGCTCATGGTTTTACAAGAAGAGGAGTACACAAAGCAAGCCAAGCCAGCAAATAATTGTAACAAATTATAAAATGTCCAATTACATAACAGAGGCTACAGCTGGGAAACCAGGA
This sequence comes from Mesoplodon mirus, assembly GCF_964341445.2. Lineage (NCBI taxonomy): Eukaryota > Metazoa > Chordata > Mammalia > Artiodactyla > Ziphiidae > Mesoplodon > Mesoplodon mirus. The sequence goes on from NC_138993.1 coordinate 14,837,225, forward strand.
TAGGATTAGTTAAGACATGCTGGGGTCTTAAGAAAATCCTTTCCGGTTCCTTTGTAAATGAAAGTTAGTAATTTCCCCCCAACACTATAAAGCTTTAATTATAGGAAATAAATTACTTTATAATAATTAGCTTTAGACAAATGAAGTGCATTGCTTTTCCATTGAGAAGGGGTATGCAGACAGGGCGGGTTTCACTGCTGTCCAGTGTGTTGTGGCTTATTTACTTCCCTATAAGACACTTAGAAGGTACTTTAGAAATTTGTGTGCATAGGTATTTTTTTGTCTCATTGATGCAGTGGGCACTCCCACCCTGTAACGTGTGAGGGCCAGAAACTCTGAACATCCTACAGTGTGGAGATGGCCCTACACCACGGAGGACTGTGCTACCTCCTGTGTGACTTTCCAACCCGCCACTGGACATTCCTGTAGGTGAAACACCTATTTATAAGTAATGGAGCCTAGTGTCTAACTCCATTTTACATGTAAACACTTTTTTTTTTGCACTATGATGGTACACACTGAATTTTCCAAGAACGTAAGTATACTGAAAATCAAAAGACAATTGTGATGTTTTGCTTAGAACTTTACCAAGAGCCATCTACCATTTTGTATATATATTTTTTAATGTGGACCGTTTTTAGTCTTTATTGAATTTGTTACAATATTGCTTCTGTTTTATGTTTTGGTTTTTCGGCCACAAGGCATGTGGGATCTTAGCTCCCTGCCCAGGAATCGAACCTGCACCCCCTGCATTGGAAGGCGAAGTCTTAACCACTGGACCGCCAGGGAAGTCCCCCCATCTACCATTTTGGACGCTCATTTAGAAGATTAGGTCACCAAGAGCATTGCCACTTGTGCTATTAGGTATTCTGTTGGTCACCAGTACAAAAATATCTTGATCAGTCTGCATTTTCAACTAGCCCGCTCAAAGGTATTCCACTTTAACTTATATTTTTTATTTAGCCCTTATTCCAAAATGAAATTTAAAGAAAAAGTGTAAGCACAATTCAGTCTTACCGCTCTGAAAACCAGATTTATTCTTTATAAGCAAGTGCAAGCATCTGACCCCTTCATTATGTTCTTTAGTGTAATTGTACAGAACACATGAAATTGTATTATAATTACTTTCCATTTATTTTTTACTATTATAGGCAAACCTCATTTTATTGCACTTCATAGATATTGCATTTTTTACAAATTGAAGGTTTGTGGCAACCCTGCATCAAGCAAGTCTATTGGCACCATTTTTCCAATATCATTTGCCCACTTCATGTCTCTGGGTCACATTTTGGTACTTCTCACAATATTTAAAAACGTTTTCATTAAGATTATATTTGTATGATGATGATCTGTGATCAGTGATCTCTGATATTACTTGTAAAAAGATTACAACTCACTGAAGGCTCAGACGATGATTAGCATTTTTTAACAATAAGATATTTTTTAATGACGGTATGTACATGGTTTCAGACATAATCTATTATTGCACACTTAATAGACTACAATAGTATAAACAAAACTTTTATATTCACTTTACTGCAGTGGTCTGGAACTGAACCCGCAATGTCTCTGAGGAATGTCAGTACAGATATTATGTATATATAAAATTATCTATGAATTTTTTCTCATGGAAAGCTTAAGGTTCAGAGAGGTAATAGGGCTCACCCAAGTCAACCAGCAATTTAGTGGCCAAATCAGAGAAGAAGATCCTTTTACTGAGTTCCTCCCATAAGCCAGGCTCTGCACTAGTCACTTTCAATACCCTTCGATTCATAATAAGCACTTAATGTCCACCAGTGCTTAGTCTTGTACAGGAGCTGATGGTGCCAAGCTGGGCATGTAGAGTCCCTGCCCTCAAGGGAAGGCAGACCAGAAAAACCATGGACCATAAATGCATAAATAGATGAAGCAGTCATAGTACAGAAAGCGGGAATCTAACTCAGCCTGGTTCAAGAAGTCTTCCAAGAGGAGGAGACGCTTGAACTGACCCTTGAATGGTGGTTAGGAGTTCGCCAGACACGTAGGGAGTGCAGAAGCATTTTGGGCAGAGAGAACAGATAATCCTGGAGGACAGTTAGAGAGAGCTTGGCGCTCCTGCAGGACGTAAAGTACTTCAGCTTGGTGTCAGCTTAGGGTGAGAACACAGAAGTGGTGAGGGGTGGAGCTAGAGAGAATGAGGGACACAGCTCACAGAGGGCATGTTTTCCCAGGTCAGGAAAATTGAACTTGCCCTTGAACTTGAGGAAGGAAATGAGGTTTTAAATAGATGTGTGACACCAGGTAATTCACTCTGGTGGTAGGTATTGCAGGAACCCAGACAAGAAACGATGAGGAACAGGATTAAGAGTGGCCTTGGGTGGAGAGGATGGATATACAATGAAACAGGAGAAGCAGAATTATCAAGGTTTGGTGACTGATGGAATTTTCCAGATAGAGGCAGAGAGAAGACTTGAGGGTGACTCCAGGTGTCTGGCGTGAACAATGGAGAAACTGTCCATTCACTGAAATGAAAATGCAGGAGGAAGTGGGTAGCTTGGTCTGGAAGGCCCGGGAGAGAAAGGAGGGACACAGACTGGGACTGGCCGGGTACAAGGTACTGCTGAGAATTCGGGTGGGAATAGGGATCTGAAATTCAGTAGACAGGTCTGGACTTGAGATACTGAGATGCCAAGCAGGGAACCGTCAGCACATAAATTACCTCATTTTATCCCCACAACCACCTGAGGAGGCAGTGGCTAATAGGCTCGTTTGATGGACAAGAAAACCAAAGTTTGCCCAGTCACACAGTTGGAGAGCTAAGATTTGTTCCTTGGTGTGTCCAACTCCAAAGCCCATGTTTTCTCTTCTACACCATGTTATCCTCCAACAAAGGAGGCTCCCAGCTAGGCATTTTTCTACTGCTCCAACCTGTTCTTCTCTGTACATAAGATGTTCCATAAAATCAGAATGATTGCATGGAGAAGTACGTCTTTCCAGAAATCACTATAAGCAAATTCCAAATTTCCCAAGAAACTGGTTTCAGAAACAAGGTGATACCTTGATATGTGCAGTAAAAAGACACCAGGACAGCAGCCTTTCCAAGTCCACAGAGAAGCCTCCATTACTATATCCTCCGAGTTCATATTCCTAAGCCACAGCTCTAGACAGAAAGTGACAAAGAGGATCCCAGAGACCTCATTGAAGGCCTCCAGGATTCAGTACCCTCATTATTAAAAACAAAAACAGAAACCAAAACAAAACCCTCGTCTAATGGGTCAAAATCCACTTCAGGTAATAAACTGCTACATTTATTTAATATCTAAGTAGATGTGTTTCAAAGATACTACATGAAAGGGTGAAATAACCATTCATCTTCTGAATTTCACATCAGGGAGAGAAAGGAGGAGGAAAGTAGGTGGGCAATTGTAAGGGAACCTGCTTGAAGTCACAGATGGGCTTGATGACAGCATGGAAGCGAGCAGCCCACAGGCCTCTGCTCTCCCCCAGGCGCTGGGCAGAGCCTCAGGGTGGCTCTCTGCACAGCCCTCACCCCAAGGCGGTGTAAGCTGGCAACAGGAGATCCGGATGCCTGTCTTGTGCCAGCGTGAAGGCGTTTCCCTGTGATTTAAAACATCTTCCTGTCACCGTGTGACAGCTGTCTGAGCTGTGAGCTAACATCTTGGCCTATCCCATCTCAGCCCAATCCACCCATACTCGCTGTTCACAAAAGCTCATGCAAGAATTCCCTGCCCAGCTCCATCCAATCCAGGCTTAAGCCGACCACGAGCATTTTGGAAGCCACAAGACCTGCATCCTGGACTCTCAGCTGACTCATGACACCTGCCAGAGCCATCACCAACAGCTCTGTGCTGACTCTCAGATGGCCAAGCCCTTCCAGGACCAACCAACTGGCCGAGACAGCAAGGCATGTCTCTGGACGGGCCAGTCATTTGATGAAAGTCAAAGAATGTGATGGCTGCAGTCATCACCCAGTGCTGCTGCCGTCATCACGTTCCCAGACTCTTTGGATCTGGCTGTGCAAACAGACTGGACAAGGCCCAGCTGCTGTTTTGCTATTCACAGACACCATTCCAAAGCCTGCCCCTGTAGTCCAAGTTCTTCTAGAAGGTGAGATGGCTGGTTAAGCAAAAGTCAAGTATGCATGGATGGTTTAAAAATTCTTCCTTCGGGACTTCCCTGGGGGTCCAGTGGTTAAGACTCCATGCTTCCACTGCACGGGGCGTGGGTTTGATCCCTGGTCAGGGAACTAAGATCCCACATGTCGCGAAGCACAGCCAAAATAGTAATAATTTTAAAATTCTTCCTTCCCTCCACGTCTGATGTGTACCAGTTGTTACCACCATCCTCTCGTATCCGTCCTTACAACAGCACTGACCCATTCCCACCAGGCCACCCCCCCACCTAGAAGACATGGCCCATGACAGGACCAAGGGGCAAGGTTCGCAGTCTGAAACCATGTTTGGTTGGATGCTGACAAAGAGCCCTGCACTTGGGGAATCTGTGTTTGTTCCAGGTGAGCCCTGAATCCATGCCTTCACAGAGACGGGAAACTTGAGTTCCTCAACTATGAAATCAGGACCTTACTTGTCACCCCACCTGTCCTGCTAACCTCTTGTGAGTAATGTAAGGAGAAAACGAAAGCAGGGATGTCAATATGGATTACCAAAATCTAACACAGGGTTATTATTACTGAGTGCTGATCAATGCCTCTGGACCATGTACCACACCCAGACAGGGTTACATTTTGTAACACACCTAGTTTTGTTTTGGTTTTTTTTTGCGGTACGCGGGCCTCTCACTGTTGTGGCCTCTCCCGCTGTGGAGCACAGGCTCCGGACGCACAGGCTCAGCGGCCATGGCTCACGGGCCCAGCCGCTCCGCGGCATGTGGGATCTTCCCGGACTGGGGCACGAACCCGTGTCCCCCGCATCGGCAGGCGGACTCTCAACCACTGCGCCACCAGGGAAGCCCCCTTCTAGAGAATTTTTAATTTCATTCATTGTGTTGTTCATCATTGTTCGTTTGCTCTTTAGTTCTTCTAGATCCTTGTTAAACGTTTCTTGTATTTTCTCCATTCTATTTCCAAGATTTTGGATCATCTTTACTATCATTACTCTGAATTCTTTTTCAGGTAGACTGCCTATTTCCTCTTCATTTGTTAGGTCTGGTGGGGTTTTACCTGCTCCTTCACCTGCTGAGTATTTCTCAGTATTCTAATTTTGCTTAACTTACTGTGTTTGGGGGCTCCTTTTCACAGGCTGCAGGTTCGTAGTTCCCATTGTTTTAGGTGTCTGCCCCCAGTGGGTAAGGTTGGTTCAGTGGGTTGTGTAGGCTCCAGGGTGGAGGGGACTGGTGTCAGTGTTCTGGTGGATGAGGCTGGATCTTGTCTTTTTGGTGGGCAGGACCACGTCTGATGGTGTGTTTTGGGGTGTCTGTGAACTTATTATGATTTTAGGCAGCCTTTCTGCTAATGGGCTGGGTTGTGTTCCTGTCTTGCTAGTTGTTTGGCATGGGGTGTCCAGCACTGGAGCTTGCTGGTCATTGAGTGGAGCTGGGTCTTAGCGTTGAGACAGAGATCTCTGGGAGAGCTTTTGCCGATTGATATTACGTGGGGCCAGGAGGTCTCTGGTGGACCAGTGTCCTGAACTCGACTCTCCCACCTCAGAGGGTCAGGCCTGACAGCCAACCGGAGCACCAAGACCCTGTCAGCCACACGGCTGATTGGTTAGAGTATTTATTCCACTGAAAGATGGTTTACTTCCCACACCTGAACTGCTCTGCTGGAGCAGGGCACTCCTGGTGGATGAGGAGCTCTTCCCATGGGTGCATGTCTGCGCACGCACTGCTTTTATTAGATATTCTTAGGCAATGGAAATTGATCCTAAATTTCCTCTCCCAAAGGAACTGGTTGAAACCCTTACACAGCATGGCCAAGATATAGTTCTCTCCTCGACCCATTTCTTATTTCTCTACATCCTGAGAAGTCTCTGCTCTAAGACATCTGGTTCTTTGAATAATTACAGAGTGATCTTACTTTGTATCTGTGCAATGGTCCAAAGTGAAGTCCTTAAGAACCAAGCTGATCACGAGCTCTGCTTTCCTCTGATGTACTCAGCAGAAGGTGAGCTGCAGTTTGAGCCGGGAATAGCCACCCAGCCCTCACCTCCCAGCCTTTCTATCATTTCTTCCTTCCACCCATATTCATTGAGTGCCACAATATGCCAAGCACTGCTTGGGAGAAAACAGTGCACCAAAAAACACACAATGTCCTTCCTTTTGAGGAGTGTATCCTCCATACCCAGATTTGCTCAGAAGAATGGGTTCTCCCCATGAGACTGAGGGCCACGGGCTTTGCTATAAACCCCTTGGGCAGAAAGAGCCTCTTCCTGTTGGTGTCTGAGCCCAGTAGGGATCCCTAATTGCTCAAAAGTCTGGATGCCATAAGAATGGTGATATCTCCCCAGAAGTGGCCATCAGGGGAGCAGCCCAGCATGCTCCTGTTTCCTCACTTCATGGCAGGCCCCCTTCAGACGCTTCTTAGACCTAACTCCACGGTAAGGCTCATAATCAGATCAACAGCTCCCTTGGAGCGCTTACTATGTGCCAGGCCAGGAGCTAAGAACTTTGCTTTAAGCTGCTTAACCACTATTATCATCTGCTTTGTACAGATGAGGAAACCATAGCTCTGGAAGATTAAGTAACAAATCCAAGCTCACCAGCAGCAAAAGACAGAACCAGGGTTCAACCCTAACCTGATTCTAAGGACCCCCCCCAGAGTGGAGACGCCGAGTACCACACAGCCAGGAGGAGCTATCGTGTTTACAGCCATGAGGAGGGTTTTTTTTTTTTTTTTTTTTTTTTTGGTCCCTCTATGGCTGGGAACAGAATTGATTTCTTTCCGAGAAAATCCAGTCTGGTCTCTGTGACTTAGAAAAATAGCCAAGTGTTACTAGTGAGTGCTCGGGATCCAAGAGGGTAAAACTAGCAAGCATGACAACAGGCTTCTTCTGTAAATGTCAGCAATGGTCCAGGTGCTGAGAAAGACCCCGATTATCGTCAGGTCACACACAGGCTTTCCTTCTTCCCCTGGGCAGCTCCCAATGGTCGACAGGAATCCTCCTGGCACTTCAGAGGAGCAGGTGGACCTCCAAACGTGGCGGTGTTCCCAGAGACCTGTTGCTCAGCGAGTCTAACAGAAACCACCACCACAGTCAGCCCCCTCTCTGTTGCACACACCCTGATGTCCAAGCCAGGGAAGGGCAGGTGGCCCTCGTGCCACCTCCTAAGAGAGACCGTGTTATTTGAACAAAAGGCCACCCCAATCAGCACTGCCATTTTCTTAGCAGCTTTCCGCGGAGCCACCCTGCTCAGCACAGGGTTCTCGGGTTTCTTGCTTCCTCCAACCAAAGCTGGGAGGGAGAGTCTCAGATTCCTTCATTGGTCGGGAAGAGGCTGGAGAGAAAAAGAGCCTCTTTGTCAAAGGCTCATGTGAAAAGGCATGAACAGATGAGCTAGAATCTGGGACTGGGTCCAGGTGGGGAGGTCTTGCCTGGAATTCCTAATTCATTCTTTCTGTTATTAAAATAATATAGGGAACTGGGGTGGCCTGTTGCTTCTCTGCGTGAGGTCAATTTGGCTCATGCTGGGCGACCATTTAAAATCTGACCTCCAGTGGTGCTAGTTTCAAAATCTTTTCATGCTGGGTATGTTTCCATTCCACACAACAGGCCCGTGGCAGTTCCCTAAACTCTTTCTCCAAGCAAAGCGCAACTCAGTAGACCCAGCCTCTCTCTCCAGGAGAGATGCAATCGGCCAAGCTCCCCGGTGTCTTGTTCCCCTGGCCCCACCTGGCTGCCCTACCCAGGGCCGGCTCTCCAGTCCACCCCTCAGGTCCATCTCCTCACCTCCCCAAGGCACAGGTCTCCCTCTGTGATCTGGGGAAGGTGTTTCCGGGTGACTGGATGCACATGGCACTTTCTCCTTCCAACACGGGAGAGAAGCCCTGCCTGCTTCCCCCACTAAGCCATGAGTCATCAACACACAGGATGACAAAGGCTTTGGCAAAGATGAATGGGGGGGTGGAGGAGGGAGGAGCCACGATGCACCCAGATTTGCCTCCCAAGAGCTCTTGCAACTTCCCTTGACCTCCATATTCTCCCGAAGAAGCATGGGGTAAAACACCCCCAAACCACCATGTTTCCCATGAGGCATCTGGTCCTCCAAGATGTAGGCAGGAGAAAACACATTTATATTTGTTTCAAATATAAATGTCTTATCTTGAAAGCTCTGATCTGCCCATCTGTGTTTCCAAAATGACCTATTCAAGCTTTGAGGCATCTGGAGCTGTGAGAGCCACCCCTGTGAGCTCCTTGGAGACCAGTGAGACAATCCTATGAAGATCCGCCTCGCTTAAACTGCCCGGGGAGCTCAGGAAGCAGAGCAGCACAGCACCACCGCCTTCTGCCACCGCTTCCAGTCCCTGCCTCGTGCCTTTCCTGCAGTTCACCGAGGACATCCTATTCTAGCCGAGGCTCAGAGCAGATGCAAAAGCCATTGCAGCACTTGGAACACCCCCAGAGGAGCAGCCTGCTGTCGCGATCTCTGAGAGGAAGGAAGTGAGATGGTGTTTTATTTTTCAGTAGCCCGTGAGATTTCAACGACTGCATTAAAAGTTTAATCACAAACTCCTTAAGTTAGGAAGAGAAAAAAAAAAAAACCCACAAAGGACTCATTGTGTAAGAGAGTTTCACCACTTGGAGTTCTTTTATACATTTGTGTCAAATCACAATTTGCTGTCTGGGAAATGTAAATTAGTTATTAATGAGCCAAAATTCTAACATCAAAGCCTGCGCATCCACATGCCAGGGAGAAACAAAGAGCTTTCACAGAGCGCTATCAACAGCTCCGTGCACTGGCCTGAATGCTGCATTCAGCTTGACACACTTTGCTACCTCGTGAAGGAGATGGCTTTTCGCCAGTGGAATCGCACGGCGTGCTTGGATCACAGGCATCACCTCCACCTGGGCACCACGTGACTGTCAGAATTTCAGGCAAGAGGCAGCGTGCGTGTGCTGAATGGTGGTTTGCAGGGAGCAGGGCAGATACCCCCTTTCTTCTCAGCTGACCATTTCCAAAGCACAAGCGCATTTAAGGTTCGTGATACGAGCTTACACAGGTAGAAGGGGGAACGTGGACCTGTTTTTGAAGTGTTCATATAGGGTCTGCTTTATATCCTCAAGCCTTCTTGTTTCAGTGGAGCTCAAGAATCTAGATAGAAAATGCACACCCAGAATGAGAAAGGAGGCCACTGGTTTTGAACCTATGGGAACGGTGGGTACAGTCATCTAACACAAGTCCTGCAGGCATCTGGAAGTATCCATGTATTCATTCGCCCAGCAGATGCTGCTGTGCTCCTGCCGGGCGCTGGCTCTGTACCACGCAGGGGAAATATGATGGTGAATAAAATAGACAGAGATTTTTTTTGATGTGGACCATGTTTAAAGTCTTTATTGAATTTGTTACAATATTGCTTCTGTTTTCTGATTTGGTTTTTTGGCCGCGAGGCATGTGTGATCTTAGCTCCCCAACCAGGGATTGAACCTGCACCACCTACGTTGGAAGGTAAAGTCTTAACCACTGGACTGCCAGGGAATTCCCTGTATTGAGTTTTTATCACTCAATAATAAGTGTTAGTCTTCCCGTCGGTACAACTGGGCCAATAACATCGCTCCAGAGTGCTGTGAGTTAGAATAAGCTCTATGTGTAAACTGCCTAGCACATAGCATACGCCCCGTTGATGGTAGTTACCATTATTATATTTTGATGTCCTTGTTATCTGCACAGGAGAAGGTATCCTGTGCAGAGGCACAGTTTCATCTCTTGAGCAGTAAATTAATACAGCTGTTTCCCAGCTTATCCATCAGTCTTGTGAGAGTCTGATAACCTCTCCAAATACAGATAAAGCTAGGTTCTAGTCTTGTATCACTGAAAACCAGACCCTGAATTCTGGGAGACCCAGAGAAGTAAGTCATCTTTGGGGTGGGATCACGGATTCTCAGGTCAGAATGCCTGAGTTTATATCTCAGGTCTGCCACTTAAGAACAGTATGGGGCTTCCCTGGTGGCGCAGTGGTTGAGAGTCCGCCTGCCGATGCAGGGGATGCAGGTTCGTGCCCCGGTCCGGGAAGATCCCACATGCCGCGGAGCAGCTGGGCCCGTGAGCCATGGCCGCTGAGCCTGCGCATCCGGAGCCTGTGCTCCGCAACGGGAGAGGCCACAACAGTGAGAGGCCTGCGTACCGCAGAAAAAAAAAAAAAAAAAAAAAAGAACAGTATGGCTTCACTAGGCCTCAGTTTCCTCATCTGTAGAATGGGACAAATGAAAGTACCTCCCTCAGAGGAATCATGTAAGAATTCAATGAGATAATGTAACCCTCATAACACTTCTAGGGGGAGGCACCATCAATATCAATCACCATTTGACATAAGAGGAACCTGACACTTAGGGAAGATAGGTAATTTGCTCCAAATCAGAGGGCCAGAAACTGGCAGAGCCAAAATTGCATCCAGATCCACCCAGCTCCAAAGCCTGAGTTTTTAACCATATTCCACTATTCAAATAGCCCTCCAATCTCTAGCTCGAGCAGTTAGCTGTGTAAATCCAAGTCCTTCTCTATACTTTAATGTGTTCGAGAGTAGCAGTTGTGCATCTTTTCATCTTTGTTCTCCCGTTAGCACATAAGCCCATGTTTTACTCACTGAAATGTTCCTTAGCCAATTCTGAATGACTAGTCAAATAAATGAATGAATGCATGAATAAATCAAGAAAGGAGAAGAGAATAGGGTTCAAAAGTATCCACAGTCAAGAAGAGAGGGAACTGAAAAGAAAAAGAGAAGGAGAAAAATAAGGAGGAGGAAGAAGAAAATAGCTTCAACTCTGCGTAGCCAAAGGTCCTTACGATCCTTCGAGAGGAAGTGGTGGACGAGGGTAACTCACTGAGGGGGTTGAGGATGGCAAGCCTGGCAAGGAAAGCAGCAGGAGGCGTAGATCATTTATTTACAGGAATGCCTTTAGAGAAGAGCTGTCACTAGCAAGGGAGCAAAGTCAAGGGAAGAACTGCCTTTGCTTTTTATAAAACAGAATAAACCTGATATGTTTGCAGGAAGAGAGGATTAACTCCCATCTAGGAAAGAGAGATTAAGAATTCTGGAAAGGAGGGCTTCCCTGGTGGCACAGTGGTTGAGAGTCCGCCTGCCGATGCAGGGGACATGGGTTCGTGCCCCGGTCCGGGAAGATCCCACATGCCGCGGAGCGGCTGAGCCCGTGAGCCATGGCCGCTGAGCCTGCGCGTCCGGAGCCTGTGCTCCGCAATAGGGGAGGCCACAAAAGTGAGAGGCCTGCGTACCGAAAAAAAAAGAAAAAAAAAAAAAAGAATTCTGTAAAGTTATCATTGCAAGAATAATGTCCTGAAGAGATCAAAGGGATTGGATCTAGGGTTTGTTCAGTCTGTGGGTTACAAGCCAGTGTCTTGGAAATGGAATGGGATGGGATAAGATGGAAATTATTAGAATGCATCACATTTTAAGAGACTGTGCGTGTGTGTGTGTATGTGTGTGTACTGGGTCACCAATTAAAGCGTATTTTTTTTTTTTTACTATGATTCATAGTCAAAACGTATTGAAAACAGTGGTCATTGGTGGAGAGGTTAGATTTAAGTTCTCTCTGACAATTTAGCGATGCTGGTGGCCATGGTGTGGATGCCTGCCCCGACCCCACCACAACCCAGGGAAACCCGCCACCCCATCTTCTTTCTTTCCTTCCTCCATCCTTCCCTCCCTCCCTCCCTTTTGCTTCCTTCCTTCAATAACCATTTACCGAGTACTCCTCTACTACTTACCATTCTCTTTTCTAGGGCCCGGGCACAATGTCCATTTGGACAGACTCCTGTACTCACAGAGCTTACAGCCCAGAGTTTAATAAAGAGTAACAGTGACCTCTGGGGACTTCCCTGGTGGTGCAGTGGTTAAGAATCCGCCTGCCAATGCAGGGGACACGGGTTCGAGACCTGATCCAGGAAGATCCCACATGCTGCAGAGCAACTAAGCCTGTGTGCCACAGCTACTGAACCTGCGCTCTGGAGCCCGCGAGCCACAGCTACTGAGCCTGCGTGCCACAACTACTGAGCCCACGAGCCACAACTACTGAGCCCACGTGCTACAACTACTGAAGCCCACGCACCTAGAGCCCGTGCTCCACAACAAGAGAAGCCACCGCAATGAGAAGCCCACGCACCACAACAAAGAGTAGCCCCCACTCGCCGCAACTAGAGAAAAGCCCGGGCGCAGCAAGGACCTAACGCAGCCCAAAACAAACAAATAAATAAATAAATAAAATTTATTTAAAAAAGAAAAAAAGAATGACCTCTGGGCGGCCAAGACCTCGCACGGCACAGAACTGGCCCCACTCTCTAGCTCTTGCTTCGCAGCTCAGTCGCCAGCTCCGTCCTGGCTTCTCTCCATTTTTCAGACCCACTCTCTTCCCCCAACATCTGGAGAATCCGTCTGGTCTTTTCATGGCTCTGACCTTTGCTCTCGCCCTTGGACACACTTACCCTCCGGCTCAGCTGAATCCTGCCCAACCTGCCACCTCCTGGGCTCCCGCCCACACACCTCCCTGAGCACAGGAGCGCTGTGTCTCTGGGGACCGGGAGAAGGCAGGTCTGCCAGGCCGCCTTCGCTCACGGCAGGATGCTGGAATTCCCGAGAGGTGCTCACCGCTGTGACTCAGCAGAGGCGCCGGGAGATGGACAGTGTGGCCGTGCACACCTGGTTGACACGCTCGCCCCACATGTGCGGGCTACCGTTTTTGGCCATCCACCTAGATCGGGTTCTTGTTTTTCCAGTTTTCTTCCATTCCACGGGCAGCCCTTCCAGCTGTGGTTTTTGCTTCAGACATGCAGAGCCACAGTCTGAAATGAGGCTTCTTGCATTGAGCTAATTAAAACAAGAGAAAGTTTTCTGCTGAAGGTTTGGGAAGGGGGATGTCTGCAAAGTTTTCAGTGCTTAAGCATCACTGAATGACAGGGGAGAGAAGTTTGAAAAGAACCTGAGAAAGAAGCTATTTCCAAAGCCCTGTTTTGTATTGATAGATGATCCAGTGGAGGTCCATGGAGCTCAGGACTCACCCATTTTTCATAATCCACGGCACCCGGGGTGTTCTGAAGGGCTTCGGGAGCACCCTAGGGAGAGTGGGGGGCTCAGGGACTGGCAGTCCAGGTCCCCATTCCTGCTTCATCCAAAGCATCTCTGCAAGCATCTGTTTCACATTTAAGTTTCTACGTGAGATTTAGCTTGAAAAGAGGGTTTCACTGTCTCATGACAAAGAAGCAAGCAAAAAAAAAAAATCATACTATGTCATGAGTTTTATGACATTAAATTATATTTAATATAATTATTATATCAAGAGAAAAAAAGTCCTGAAAGCAGATGCTCAGCACTAGTTAGTGATATTTGTGCTACTTACGGGAAAGTTTACCAACATTTGCAAGTTACCGTGAAATGTATCCCCAAAATAAGATGGATTAACGAATGGATGGGAGGCTGACTAGACAGGGGCATTCACAGTAAAGCAAGTACAGTAGACTGTTAATGGTAGAATCTAGGTGGTAGGTTTGTGGATATTCTTAGGAAATTCTTTCAATATTTCTGTATGAAAGTTTTCATAATAAAATGTGTGGGGAAAATTGTCGCCAGATACATATGTTCCAGTAAATGTTTTCTTACCTCTTAAAAGCTGTTAAAAAGAAAAAAAAAGTAAATTTATGCCTGTACCACCTTCCAACATGGCCAATCTTGTTATCGTGTGGATAAAATACATAGCAGATGCGATAAGTGTGGGCAAGTGAAGTGCTACCTCAAGTATTTTTCTTATTCAATAATTTTTTCATTAATGTTTATTCTATAGCAATTAGAACTTCTAAGAACTGCTGGGTTTAACTGCAGCATCTCACATTTTTGTAGAGAATAAACTTTTGTAAGTAAGTTCTTCTAAATACGTTTTGTTTGAGCCTGACGATTTTGTAAGACAGGTAGGAAAGTATTGCTCTGAGACTTCGTGGTCTGTCTATGGTCTCACAGATAGATCTGGAAATAGAACTCACATCTTCTAGCTCCTTAGTTATGGGATGACAGCAAGGGGAGGGAAGGATAGGCCCACTGCAGCACCTGTAAAGGTCCTCGGATTGGAAGAAACACGAAGGGACAAGACTGAAATCTACATGTTGATGAGATGGTCAGGTATGGTAATTAAACATCTTTGCATATTTCCTTCTTAACTTTTAAAGTATCAATATTACTTGATCTCTTATGGATGCACTTTTTTTTTTTTTTTTTTGCGGTACACAGGCCTCTCACTGTTGCGGTCTCTCCCGTTGCGGAGCACAGGCTCCGGACGCGCAGGCTCAGTGGCCATGGCTCACAAGCGCAGCCGCTCCGCGGCATGTGGGATCTTCCCGGACCGGGGCACGAACCCGTGTCCCCTGCATCGGCAGGCGGACTCTCAACCACTGCGCCACCAGGGAAGCCCCTGGATGCACATTTTACAGTGAATGATTTACTAGTTTTTTTTTAAACAGTGCTCACAATTTTCCTAATTTCAAAATAAATTCTGAATACATAATTGAGTCCAGAAACAGTGGTGTGTGGGAACTTGGAATTCTGCAACTTACGATGAACACCAACAGTTAATGTGGCTTTAATCACTGAAATTTAATGGACCTCAATTTCTTCCTTGATAAAGTGAGAGAAGCCAAATTTACAGAATGGATAACAAAAAAAATTCTTTTTTTTTTAATGGTACGCGGGCCTCTCACTGTTGTGGCCTCTCCCGTTGCGGAGCACAGGCTCCGGACACGCAGGCTCAGCGGCCATGGCTCACGGGCTCAGCCGCTCCGCGGCATGTGGGATCCTCCCGGGCCAGGGCACGAACCTGCATCCCCTGCAATGGCAGGCGGACTCTCAACCACTGCGCCACCAGGGAAGCCCAACAAAAAAGAATTCTTTATGGGATAATAATCTTATCAAAACTCTGTTTTATTAATACAGTTTTCCCTCAGTTTCCTTGGGGGATTGGTTCCAGGACCCCCTGCGAATACCAAAATCCATGGATGCTCAAGTTCCTTATATAAAATGTTGTGCATATAACCCACGCACATCCTCCCATAAACTTTAAATCATCTCTAGATTACATGTAATATCTAATACAATGTAAATGCTATGTAAATAGTTGCCGGCCCACAGCAAATTCAAGTTTTGCTTATTGGAACTTTCTGGAATTTTTTTGGCTATTTTCCATCCATAGTTGGTTGAATCCACAGATGCTGAACCCATGGATACAGAGGGCCGACTGTAATAAGAATACAGAGAATCAAAGAAACTAAGTGATCTAAGTTCATCCAACAAGCAAGGTGAGCCGGAAATTACCCCAGTATGTATTTGGGTATAAAATAATATCAAAGATGTGAATGCATTTTGAGAGAGTTCATAACAACACATTTCATTCATTGAAGCTTTTCTTTTTTAATTAACAGATGGCTATGCAGTGGGTTGAGAGTTCTGTGCTTTGTTCATTCTCAGATTGTTTTGGTGGGAAAGACCGCTTTTCCAATGTGGCTCACAGCTGCTTTCACTTCTAAAGTAATCGCTAGTCCTTCTAAAGTCAGATACTTCAGCAGGATCACCCATTCTTTCTCAGCAAAAGCAGAGAAATTCATATGTCAGCCTGGCAGCAGCATCTTGTATATGAAAAACAAGGAAGCGCACTCTCCTGAGAAATTCTTCAGGGCTGTTGCCGCATACAGTACTGTGGCGGCTGACCGCATAGATGCATAGGTTCCGAGGGGGAAAGAGTTCAAATCCCAGCTCTGCCACTAAACTTGAGCAAGTGGCTTAACTGTTCAGTCATCTCCTCTAGAACACAGGGATCAAGTAATGCATGTAAAACATACAGTTGTTCACAGCACACGCAAGTATTCAGTTAATGTTAACAGCTATCATTAACACATTGGCTGATGCCTACCCTACAAGGAAGCTGGGGTCTTTGATTAGTCAGATGTTATTCCTGCCATTTTCTTTTAGGATAAAGGTTTGGATTCCTAGCAAATAAACCCATCATCTCAGAGGTTGATACTGATCAGTAAATTCCAAGGACTATCTTGAATCTGGTAGAGGTGAGTCCTGTCCGGTATCTTGGGCTTTACGTTGAAGTCACGGTTCCTCAGGTTGGAGCCCTCACCCAGTTCAGTTTCTGGGACCCTGAGCTTCCCACACCTCCCTTGCAGTGAGGCCTCCTGTGACCACTTGATTTTTCATACTCTCTGCTGCTGTTGTTGAAAGCAGGTGGTTACCCTCTCTCCACTCACTCGTTCCGGTTCCCGATCTGATTTCCCCACCGCCACTACATTCCGGCAGCCACCCCTACGGTAGTTGCTGACCACAGACAATATGCAGGCTGCTGGGCAGCAAGGCAGAGGGGCCGCCAGGGCAATAAGGGTTGGGGGGGGACGCCTCCTGGGGCCCGTTCCCTGGAACGGAGCTTGTCAAGTACAAATGTGGATCTGCCTAATAACCCAGAGGTGACCACACCCCCCAGGCACTGCGAGAAGAAAACCAGCTCACAGATCTGTCCATCACCATGGATGACTGTTACGGAGTCTGTAATTTAACATACTTAAAGCAAAGATGGTGTGGTATTTGAAGGTGCCAGTGAGTGCCAGCTTCACTCAAGAGTTGCCCTAAAAAACAAGCCACACCCCAGAGGCCGTATGGTCACTACATGGGAAAGACCACCCTCCAGAGGGACCACCACAAGAGCAACCGTGATCTACGTCTTGGTCAATAATGGAGGCTTTGCTAAGTAGCAGAGTAAATGTTATAAATGGATTTCTTAATTGGTTAAATTAAAGACATCTTAACTAGCATGATGGATGTTCGAGATTGATATTGATTAAAATATTTAAAGGCACTTTCTGCTCTTGGGGGAACCGGGTATAAAAGTCTAGTAAGGCCTGTAGCCTTGCCCCTGCGGCAGGCACCCAAGGCCAGTCCCTAAACAGTCCTGTGTGAAGGGCCATGAACTTGGAGGACTCTCCTTGTGTGATGTCGCTATGAGAGCCCCGGAATCCCGACTCTGGGAACTGCGAGACCAGCCTCTGGAGAACAGAGCTTTCGCCCACCGTGTAGACCGCGAGCTGCAACTTCAGCAAGCTCGCAGGACGGCTTGCACGAGCCGCTTCTGTGTTTGTCTGTGATAAATGCTTAGGGAATGAATGCTGTATGTGTGACAATGGGGTTTGGACTACAGTGAGAGGAGGGCGTCATTGGCCTCAGGTGCAAAATTTAAAGGAGCACCGAAACAAATATTCTAGTGCAGTAATTTTTCAAGACTCTGTGATAGACAAAATATCAAATAAAGAAAAACAGGCTAAACTGTTGATGTTTGTTTTACAACCCGGCATTACTATGCCTCGGCAACAGTTGTTTCCAATCAGTCCACATCCAGGGACCACACCAAGGACCTCCCCCAGCCGGCGGGTTGATGCGGGTGGACGTAGCTCCCAAACAGATTGGGCAACGCGGGTGGGCGCAATGTACAGTCATTTTTTGCAATTGTAGAGTTTTTATGAACTTTTGATAGTAATATCTATAATATAATGATATAAAATGTAATGTGCTTATATATTATATATTTTATAATTAGTCATATAATTTATAACATAATTAATAGGCTGTATATTTATCTGATGTATAGTGTAGTAATATATGATTGCATAATGTAATATTAATCATATAAGCAGGAACTTCTGATAAAGGTATACAGAAGCACCTGCTTCTCCAGCGTGGCTGGGCACAGCACAATTTGGCGGAATTTCATCTGAGACTTGCTGTCCTCATATCCTGGCAGTGAGGTTGTTGCCTAAGAGATGGGCATGACTGGAGAATCTGTAACAGTGGCACATTTTCCTGATGACCTGTAGGTTCACCTACCTCTCCAAGGCACCTGCAGTCCCAGTATCAAGGTCACTTGAATAGTTAGGTGTCTGGGGAACATAAAATTACAGCAAAAAAAGAAAGAAAATGTGTGTGATGGTGTCTGTGTGTGTGTGTGTGTGTATGTGTGTGTGTGTGTCTAACCTAACACCTATTTGATTAAATATGATATTGAGGGAATAGTTGAGATTTTTGAAATTATAGAAAAGTATAAATAAAAGTATAAATACAAAAAGTCACCCATAATCCTACTACACACATATCTAAAGTAGAAATTTTCTCAAGAGATTCCAAGAAGTATCAGTAGAGAGAGTGCTTTCAGTACGATGGAATCTTGTGAAGTTTGGGGGAATTCTTGGTGGCATTTAAGATGCATCCTGATGACAGATTGCCAGGACATATTGTTGGAGGAGAAAAGCAAGTCGCAGAATGATAAGCACATTTGGATACTATTTATGTCATAGACACACCCACACACAAAACAACAAGCATCACCCTATATTCTCTGTAAGTGCATATATATGAATGTCAATGCATAGAAATAAAGCCAAAAGGGGGCCCTTTGATCTAGAGCCATGGTGATCTCTGGGGAGAGGCAGAAGGGCCTAGGAGTGGGTAGCGGTCTGGTCAAAGAGGGCTTCTATATAATGCTTTAATACTTGACAAGGGAAGTGTATTCTTATGATTTACAAGAACTTCCCAGGGAGGTGGGGCAGCATGAATTTTAAGTGGAAAAGTAGAGGCTCAGTTTGGCAGCAGAATAGAGGGCATAAAGGGACTAGCTCCAGACGATTCCAACGGGTAGATTAAGACCAGAAAGTAGGGCTTCCCTGGTGGCGCAGTGGTTGAGAGTCCGCCTGCCGATGCAGGAGACACGGGTTCGTGCCCCGGTCCAGGAGGATCCCACGTGCCGCGGAGCGGCTGGGACCGTGAGCCATGGCCGCTGAGCCTGCGTGTCCGGAGCCTGTGCTCCGCAACGGGAGAGGCCACAACAGTGAGAGGCCCGTGTACCGCAAAAAAAAAAAAAAAAAAAAAAAAAAAAGAGCAGAAAGTAAAGGATCTTCAATTCCAGGCTGCGGAATTGGCACATTATTGAGAACCATGTTATAGGTGGATATTTTGGGGAGTAGTATATAAAATTGATTGCATGGGAGCCCGTTAGGAAGCTATGACAGTGTCCAGTGGGCCAGGAAAGAGCAGGGAGAAAAGAAAACTGAGGAAACATACGGGAGAGATTTAAAATCTGTCCAATCTGATGGGGAGCAGGTGGATTGAGGAGAGAGAAGAATCAAAGACTGCAATCACGTGGCTGGTGTGCCGCTGATATCAGTTAAAGGAATACAAGAACACAAGATTAAAAAAAAAAAACAGTTTGCAAAGAAAAACATCAACGATCACCGAATTCTATCACTGAGACATAAATGTAAGGGAATAAATTTTTTCTGGTGATAAACTGAGCTAACACATGGAGAGCACTTAGCCTAGTGCTTGGCACATAGGTGATGCTAAACAGTCATAATAATGATAAATACATACTGACAATTTTGGGGGGTCAAGCTCTGTTGTAAGGGCTTTTATCTATTAAAACTTAAATCCTCCCAATAATTTTATGCAATATGTACCATTACTATTCTCACTTTACAAAGTTACAACATTTACAGTTCCAGGAGGGAAAAAAAAGAATAGAAGAGCCAGTTCGTTAAATCAGGCAAGCAAGGAACTTGGGGCACAGTTATTTGTGCTAACTGCCCGATGCTAATTATGAAATATTCAAGAGCTGTCAAAGGGAATGCTCACCTGTGAATCTTCTCGGATGTGTAAAGGGAAGCAGTTACAACCAGAGAGCACCAACGAGGGAAGAACCTAGGTGACTGCTGCATTTTAGAGATGACCAAACCCCGGCTGGGGATCCCTCAGGTCAGGGCCAGGCCAGAATTCCCTGTCCGGTTCTCTGCCCAGGGTGACATCCTGGTTTAAGATAATGGTCACAGACGGTTGCATCACGCGTGTAAAAGCAGCAGGCACGGTGCCTGGCACATTGCCTTACATTTGTTGAATGGAACGAAAGAATATTTAAATGCCTTTGCTAACCTATTTTATCTGCTGCCTGTTCTTCTCCTCCTTACCCAAGAGGCCTGCTGGACTGTGCTGCTGGTGGGTCCATTTATCCTCATGCATCCCGCCCAGGCCGGCAGTTCTTCAGCTTTAGGCCGGAGGGTGGGTGGGGTGGTGAGGGGAGCTCTGGCTTTGCGCGCTAGTTCCTTCCTTAGGAGATCCATATTCCACTCCCATTCTAGCAAACACTGAAAAGTCACCTCCTTACGGGACAAATTGCTATTTCAGAAGAAAACAGAATACAGTTGACCCTTGAACAACACAGGGGTTAGGGCACCAACCCTCCACACAGTCGAAAATTTGAGGATAACTCATAGTTGGACCTTCCTATATGAGGTTCCTTCATATATCCCCAGTTCCCTGGTACCTGTGGGTCCGTATCTGTGGATTCAACCAACCGAGGATTGTATAGAACTGTAGTGCTTACTATTGAAAAAAAACGCCCGTGGTGGACCCATTAGTTCAAACCTGTGTTGTTCAAGGGTCAACTGTACTTTTCAATCCAACATTACATATAAATACTAAGTTTAGATAAAAATAGTGGAAAGTTCTGGAATCTTTGGCACTGCAGTCTAACTACCTCCATGGAACCAGAAGAATGGGTTTTGAGCCCTTATATTGGGTCAATGGGTTCACATTTCTTCCATGTAAAAACCAACTTTTAAATTCATATTCACTTAGCTGTTTCTTTTTCTTTTTTTTTTTTTTTTTTTTGTGGTACACAGGCCTCTCACTGTTGTGGTCTCTGCCGTTGCGGAGCACAGGCTCCAGACGCGCAGGCTCAGCGGCCATGGCTCACGGGCCCAGCCGCTCCGTGGCACGTGGGATCTTCCTGGACCGGGGCATGAACCCGTGTCCCCTGCATAGGCAGGCAGACTCTTAACCACTGCGCCACGAGGGAAGCCCCACTTAGCTATTTCTTGTAGGAGTTTAACTCATGCAATAGCACTTTAACAAACTCCGGGGACACTGAAGTGTCAAGTTAGGGGTGGCATTTGTGGGGCTCTCACCATACGCCATATTCTACTCTGGGTACTTTCCAGTGATTAAATCATTTAATCCTCACATGCACTCCTTCAGGTAAATCTTACTAATATCTCTGTTTCCCAGGTGTGGAAACCGTGATCCAAAGAGGCTAAGTCACTTGCCTAAGATCACATGCCCCATAAGGATGGAACGAGAATTCAAACCCAGGCTCCCAGCTCAGAACGCAAGCTCTTAACTGCTATTGTACATTAATTTTAAAGTAATCATCATCACTACTCTTTTTTACTGTTATAAAATACAAATATCTATGTAACGGATTTCCTTTCACACGAAAGATTTCTCTCTGCATAAAATGAGACCGACTATACAAACAAAAGGAGTTTCCTCCTAGGAAGCTTCCATGCCTCTTGCAGCAGTGGAAGGCCGTCAGAGATCACCTCCTACACCCACCCTGTGCTTCCACCTACAGGCACAATGAATCACGCCCATCATGTTCTAGAGCTCTATGTTTTATAGCTTTGTAGATACTTACATCACCACTGTGCTTTAAGTGTTTGTTTCTATGTGCCCCCATCACCATTACCAGGATTTTGAAAGCAAGAACCCTGTCTTATTCATATTTATGGTTGTGTAATGATTACAGTGATAATGAAAACAATAACAGAAAAGCAATAATAATGATGAAGGCTTAGCATGTGCCAGACTCCATACTAAGTGCTCAACATACATTGTCTCAGTTAAGCCTTTCAACCACCATCTGAACAATGATTACCATTTGTTCAGTGAATGTCTGGCACCTGCCAGGTGCCTGATAAAGTTTGACTGATTGATATTCCATAGCATTTAAACATATCTTCCTGGAAAAAATTAAGGTATAGACTCATTGAAGAGAAACAAACATACCAGGGATTCCCAGAGGTTGAGAGGCCTGGACTGCTTATATCTGGTTGGCGGGGGAGTGATGGGCGCTCCTGATACATTTTTTAAAAAAGTAAAGGCAAGCTACACGAAGCTACAAGCACTGTCAGGTCCACTCTACCCAGTAACACCAAAAGGACTGGGACCACATGGCTCCGTTTGCCTGGGAGAGTGTCAACTTATGTCTGTCTTCCTGGTGGAGTTATTAGTAGAGCCTCCTTTCACCCTCAAAAGTCTTCGGTTTGGAAGATACATTAACGGGTCATCCCAACCACCAAGACTCAGTGTGAATGACATGCTGGGTGTCCACGGCTCTTCTGCACCCCTCCTGTCCCCCCAACTCACCCTCCCCCACCTCCACAGGCCAAGGGGAACGGGACGCTGTGACTTGGGACAATCTTGCATTTGTATTAAATGAGGAGGGGGGAGAGCCCCACGGTCTGTGGACCAAGGGCCACGCTGCCACACGAGGATTAGCAGAATGACTGGCAAAGAACTTTGGAGCGAAAGAACCCTGAGGCATTCTCTGGATACCTGGCCTTGATTTCTCGTTGAGTACATTAAACTGCATGTGCCTCTATTCTGATTATAAAATAAAAAGAGGCTACAGGGTTCTATAGAGACAAGATCACTAGTCTCTTTACATCACACCATAAATATGTCTGTACAAGGTTATAGGGTCATAAGAAAAGTACGGAGGGCTTCCCTGGTGGCGCAGTGGTTGAGAGTCCACCTGCCGATGCGGGGGACACGGGTTCGTGCCCCGGTCCGGGAAGATCCCACATGCCGCAGAGCGGCTGGGCCCGTGGGCCATGGCCGCTGAGCCTGCGCGTCCGGAGCCTGTGCTCCGCAACGGGAGAGGCCACGGCAGTGAGAGACCCACATACCGCAAAAAAAAAAAAGTACGGAAAAATACAAACTAGTGTGTTGTGGTATGTGTGGGGTGGGGGAGGGGGATGGCAAAGTGAGACAGAAAAAGGAGGAGGAGAGCCAAAGAGCAAAGGGAAAAGACAATTTTAAAGACTGAACTTGCTATGGTCTGAATGCCTGTGTTGCCCCAAAATTCGTATGTTGAATCCTAACCCCCAATATTGATGGTATTAGGAGGTAGGGCTTTGGGGAGGTGATTAGGCCATGAGGGTGGAGCTCTCATGAATGGAATTAGTGCCCTTATAAAAGAGACCCCAGAGAGTTGACTAGCCCCCTTCCACCCTTTGAGGACACAGCCAGAAGACGGCCCTCTATGAACCAGGAAGAACTGCCCTCAAACAATCACGCTGGCACCCTGATCTCAGACTTCCAGCCTGCAGAAATGTGAGAAATAAATTTCTGTTGTTTATAAGCCACCCAGTCTGTGGTGTTTTGTTACAGCTGCCTGAACACACCACGATAGCACTGAAAGAAAGAAGCAAATTATAAGATGGTGTTTTTGCACTTAAGTTACATTATGCACGTGTGTATATGAAAAATGGATAAAGCGTTAGTCTAGGAGTTGATGCGGCTGTTGCTCTGTGGGAATATCTTGTCCACTGCAGTTTCCCAAGCACCTAGTGTAATGCCTATAATATGAATATTTCTGGAGGGAAAAGGCAAGGAAGCAAACTGGCAAACCACCTTGGCTTGCAGTTCTAACTACACTCCTCCCTAGCTGTGCGGCTCCGGGCAATACTTCTTCACTCCAACAGCAGCTGAGAGAATGAAAGGTTGTTTTCAACAGTCTCTGTCACTCAGGCAATGATGAAGGGCAGGTCTGAACACAAAGGTCCTACAGACCATAAGTTTGCCCAGATACCCCTAGACAAGGTGACCACCACAGTGCTGCAGTGGCAGCCTGCTTTGAAGCTGTTGTGTGGGATCTTTAAGCTCTTTTTAATTCACAAATTGTACACACACACCACACAGAAAGGCAAAAACAAAAAACAAAAAAAAAAGCCAGCAGTTTTTTCAAATTCATGCTTTTAAAGATGTGAGTGCCATCCCTCAACACTTTTTATTATTTAGATGTATAAGCATATTCTTATTTTTAACAAAATGAGATCAGATGTTTACATTATTCCACAAATCAGAATTTATATGATTCTCCTTTTCAATCTTTTATTCTCTCTTAATATATCACACATAGCAGTCCAGGCTTGATCATAGAAGGTCACTGTATCAGTCAGCTATTGTCACAGTAATGACGCATAACAAATCACCCCCAAATTTAATGAATTTCTACAGCTATCTTTTTTTTTTCCATTCACAATGAGTGTCTCGGTCACCTAGGCTCATCTGGACTCTGAACTTCAGGTTGGGTCCAGTCTGCTCTACATGTCTATAATTATCCACCTTGGACCAAACCACTAGAGGATCGTATTCTTCTAACATAGATGGCAGAAGCTCAAGAGGGGTGAATGGAAACACACAATGCCTCTGAAGGTCTAGGCTCCATTCCTTGTCACTTCTGTCCACATTTCATTGGCCAAAGCTCACATGGCCAAGTTTAAAACTGGTGGGGTGGGGAAATATTCTCTGCCTCTTCCTTGAGAAACTGCAGTCATTGACAAAGGGTGTGTTTACAGGGAGGGTTCATTACCTGAGGATGTAGTATGCTATGGTAAGAATGTACCCTACTTTACTTAACCATTCTCCCACTGATAAAAATTAGGTTGCTTCCAGCTAATAGTCATAAAAATACACTCTACCAAGCCTGTCATTTAATCCTCACAACAAGCGTGAAGAGTAGTTACTATAAACCCCATTTAAGAACGAGGAGGAAACTGGACCTTACCTCAAAGAGTTAGTAAATTGCCATAGGTCATTCTTTCAGGGAGGAATCCACATGAGCCTCAAACACAAAAATCTTCTCAACACAGCCCCTCAAAAATCCTTTCTGGGATTTGGGGCTTGATCAGATTTATCTCCTCCAAGGACCTGTGAAGAACATGCAACTTGTCCTGTTTCCCTTTGTCTGGGCTTCCATGAAGCCCGGAGCCAAATTAAAGTCTCAATCAAGGCAAATTACTTACAATTAGCATATCCCTAGATTCATTTTCTTTGGTTCTAATTATCATTTCTATTGCATTCAACCTTATTGTAATGTTCTTTTTCGCAAGCTTTCTTATTTTTAAAATAAAGAATCAAGGTGTAATTAATGTGAATTTTAAGAGTGTGAGCATCTCCTAACTGTTCAAGGTACTGAAGAGTCAGGCTCTAATGATACATGGTCACTGCCTCAAGACTTCCGTACTCCAGAACCTTCTGGCACCTGGCCAGTATGTGGTCACTGGTCACACCCACTGCCACCAGGGGACAGGGAAGGGAAAAAAATGCAGATTTCAAATGCATCCATTTTGTTAGCTAGCAGCAACCCGCTCTGCTAGCAATTTAAGAGGTGGAAGATTAACAGATGGTGTTCCTCCTTACTCCCCAGTATCAGAGAAAATCCAGGGGTTGATTTTAGTGCCCTATACAGCATCTGGCCCTTGTCAGGTACTTGATAAATGCATAATGATACACAGTTATCTATTTATCAAAAAGAAGTAAATATAATCAACACTCAAAAGGCCACTCTGTTTTTAAATTTGGGGGCTTTTGCATTTTCAAAAGCAGTATCAGTTTAAAGATATCCTCCCACTCCCAGTCTCTGGACAGCACGCTTCCTTATGATCACCTATGTTTGCTCTTACTCAGGGTCTCACCTCCCTCTTCATCATCAGAGAGTAAAGAGCAAGTAATAGATGCTCAGAGGTGACCGGCTCACCGTTTGGCTCATCTGGTAGCTCTGAAGCAGTCACCAAGCCCATAGCCCAAGCTTTCAGAGTTGGTTTTATTAGCAGCACCCATTGCTCTGCATTATCATAGGTTAAAAGGTGACACTTCAGAAGCTTTTTACAGTCTCATAAAGTGCAAAGGGAAAAGACCGATGTCAGCCAGTAGTGAGGCAGATTTATTGTTCAAATTCATATCCATCAAACATGGGACACATTTTTAGCGAGGTACATCAAGTTTATTTCTTCTCCAAAGGGTCTAACTCAGTTGGTGAGAGGGGGAAGGGAATTATTTCGCTCCACTATCATTAAGATCAAATCTAAGTTCCTTGCCTCATGCAAAGGGAAGAAAAGACAGTAAGAAGGTGTGATATGGCGCAGAGTTAGAGACCTCTGTTTAAAAGGACAAGTTGGTCTAAACACCTGGAGGCTTCCTGTCCACTAGACTGGACTCAGTTGCTTTTTGCCAGCCCCTTTTCTCCCCTGGGAATTTGCCTTGATACATGAGGTTTTATGAAAGCCAGTGAAAAAGAGGAGTGAAAAGGAAGAACCATCAGGGGACCCGGTGAGTCGGGAATACATTGCTGAGCTCCACTCCACATAGGCAGCCTCTTCCCAAAGTCAGTGACAGCCGTCAAGGGCACTGAGGGAAATGTAGAGCATTGTGGGAAAGGTCATCTACTACCCTCTGGACCCTCCCAAATTCTCCTGAACTGAGACTGAGCCCAAGCTCCTTGGGGTGTAGAATCACTTACTCAGAGAGCATCCAGCAGCCGTGCAAGTGCAGTTTGGGGGGATGTTGAGGAAACCGAGCCCTAACATTTGTACCTTGTGCCCCCAAGCCTGTGAAGCCCACCGCTCCCCCCCACCACCAATGCCCCCAGTGAAGCCCAAGATCATGAGCCATTCCTCCTCGCAGACACTTGCATTGGACAAGGTGGGGTTTGGGCGCTCACACTGGAGACTTAAACTCATGCTTTCCGCAAGCCATTCCATAAAATGCAAGCACACCGCACGTAAAGGCAATGAAAAAACAGCACAGAAATATCGCTTACCAAAAGACAGTTGCATCTGAGTGGCAGGACCTCAATTCAAAGTCATGGGGTCTGACCCTGATCACTTTCAGAAATGTGACTTTGAGGCAGCCACTTAACTTCTATGAATCCACATCCCTGAGCAAAAGTGAGGTTACAGAAATAACACTTAAGCACTAGGCAAAAAGAGACATATAAAGAGATGCCAGTTAAAGAACAAGGTCATTAGGCCTATCTCTCCACGACGCAAGTGCTGTTTCTCATTTCAGTCACACTGTATGAAACATTCGATGCTTAGTAAGTGTCTCCAGGGACTTCCCTGGTGGTCCAGTGGTTAAGACTCCACGCTCCTAATGCAGGGGGCCCAGGTTCAATCCCGGGTCAGGGAACTAGATCCCACTTGCTGCAACTAAAAGATCCCACATGCCACAACTAAGACCCGGTGCAGCTAAATAAATAAATAGATAGATAGATAAATAGGTAGATAGATAAATAGATAGATAGATAAATATCAAAATAAATAAATATCAAAATAAATAAATAAATAAATAAAGTAAATGAGTGAGTGAGTAAGTAAGTAAGTAAGTGTCTCCATCTTTCCATTTAATTGCTCCTGCATAGTAGGTGCAGTGCCTGGGACCGGACCACGGGAGCATGTCGATGCTGTCCGTAACTTCTGGGTACATGTGACCTCAGGAGGGAAGGAAAAAGGAAGATTACTTTTTTGGATGAAAGCCATTTAAAATATGCAAAGTTATGATAAGCCACCCACTCTCCTAAGAGCCCAACATCCTTAAGAGATACCCTGTGAGCTCAGTTAATCTGTTTTCAAGCTCAGTTCCTATTGACATCACATTAATAAGGGGAAAATTCCTCACAAGCACCTTTTCTGTGAGAAAACAAGTGTCACACTGTCCCTCGATCTGGCTGTAAATTCCTGCTGCTTCTGCTTCCCCAATTAAAGACACTTCTAGAGGAAGAACACAATTCTTACAGAGCCACAGAAAATATACATCTGGGCTCAGACTCCTCAACCCTGACTGGGGAGAAGCAGAAGGATGGATGAAAAATACTCTTAACGAGGAGACTCTCAGCCTCAGGTCCAGACAAGCAGGTGCCTAAGTGGGGAGGTGAACATAGCGGGAGGGATGGGCGCCTCACGGCCAGGTGGGAAAATAGCTGCAACACTCAGGGGCTGCTGGGTTGCCTGGCGACCCAGACCAGACCGTCTGGAAAGGGGCTGGGGAGGCAGGGAGCCGCCCTGGTAGCATCCAGGAGCATTTAGAATCCACTGATAATCAAAGCGGAGGGGCAGGCTGCTAGCTTGCCCCTGGACAGAGCGGGCGGTCTGGAGCAGTGGGAAAGAAACACCTTGACACTCGGGCTAAACCTTTTGTTGTGCTTTAATCTCTTCCTCTTAATCTTTTTTTTTTTTTTTTTTTTTTTTTCCGCGGTACGCGGGCCTCTCACTGTTGCGGCCTCTCCCGTTGCGGAGCACAGGCTCCGGACGCGCAGGCTCAGCGGCCATGGCTCACGGGCCCAGCCGCTGCGCGGCATGTGGGATCTTCCCGGACCGGGGCACGAACCCGTGTCCCCTGCATTGGCAGGCGGACTCTCAACCACTGCGCCACCAGGGAAGCCCTCTTCCTCTTAATCTTCAATGAGAAACCATTCTGAAGATTTTTGGATATCTGAACAATGTCAGACTGGCGTGTTAGCTAAATTTGCTAACAGTGTGCAAATGGATTTGGAGAAGGGAAGTTTCCAGGAGGTGGGAAAACAGGTAGGAGGCTGAGGAAAGGTCTCAGGAAGAGGCTAGTGAGGACCTGAACCAAAGGAGCTGCAGAGACATCACCAGTGCGCATGGACGCAAAGACCAAGTCCCATCAGTACTGGCACCTACCCCCCTAGGCTCTTGGGAACTAGCAGTTAGAGGGAGGCCTCCTGAGAGCTTGTCACAGAATATGCCACTTTCTGTATGTTTTATTCATATGTCATTAGTCATCCTTTAAAAAACTAAAACGCGATTCACAACGGTTTTAATGTGGAATTCATACAGTTTTAATGAAATCAAGATCCATGTTAATGAAAAGTATAGAACTTACTACTAATTCCAATGATCACCTCCCTTAATAGGTAAGTATCTTGAAATGAAAAGTGGTGGTAGTTTGTAAATAAATCTTTTGAATGAATAGGAATTTATAATAATTATTAATAATATGAATACTAATTAATATTAGTATTAATTAGTATTAGCACATTCATAATTAGTATTAGTATATTAGTATTAATTAATATTACTATCGATTAATTAATAGTATTAATTTAATTAAAATTGTTTTGCATATAGGTTAAGCTATAAGGATGTTCATAGTCGTCTTATGACTAATCTCAAAATTTGGAAACAATTGTCCAAAAAGAATTAGTTGAATAAGCCATCATGTATCCATATGATGAAATACTTTTTAAGAATTAAACATAAGGGCTTCCCTGGTGGCGCAGTGGTTGAGAGTCTGCCTGCTAATGCAGGGGACATGGGTTCGAGCCCTGGTTTGGGAGGATCCCGCGTGCCGCGGAGCGGCTGGGCCCGTGAGCCACGACTGCTGAGCCTGCGCATCTGGAGCCTGTGCTCCTGCAACAAGAGAGGCCGCAATGGTGAGAGGCCTGCGCACCGCAATGAGGAGGGGCCCCCGCTTGCCACAGCTAGAGAAAGCCCTCGCACAGAAACGAAAACCCAACACAGCAAAAATAAATAAATAAAAATAAAAAAGAATTAAACACATAGTCATAGAAATGTATTTATTTAAAGGGAAAGACTTTTTCTGTTGTTGGGTGAAAAAAAATCAAATTAGAAAAGAGCACACAACATAGGAGCTCACTAGTGCTTAAAAACAAAAGGACGTGCATGGAAAAAAAATCTAGAGGAATAGATACCAAAATGTTAACAAGGGTTACAATACGTGGAGGAGTATGAATCACTTTTATTTTCTTCCTGTTTGCTCCCCAGCATTTTCTAATTGTTGCTTTGTTTCTAAAATGAATATGTACCACGTGTGTGATTAGAGTTATCTTTCTGAAGATGTGCATGTGGTGTTACAAATATGAATGTAAGATTTCAGAAAGAAGGCAATGAGCATCAGAATGAAAGGTGCGGCAGGGGACCAGCCCAGTCGGAATCTGAGTTCTAATAGGAATAGAGGAATAGAACACATGTAGCAAATGCCCAAGAGTGAGGCTTTGGATCTCAGCTCAACCACTTGGGATGCTGCTCAAGCTACTTAATCTCTTTTTTGAGTTTCCTCATCTATAAAATGGGCGAAAAATAATCCTCCCTACCCCACTGTGTTAAGAGCTAAATGAGTTACTACAGCATGTATAAAGTTTCTCAGCTTCCAACAAAGTCGGGCAGGTGATAAGCTTTACGCGCACTTGCTTATTTAAAAATATTTCCTTTTAACGATGCCTGAGATGAATAGGTGAAAACATCACATCATTATCCCACCCCCCTAGGGCTGAGTCAGCTGGGTAGAGAGAAGGCTGGTGATATGTTCCTTTCAAACACAGTTCATCATCTTAATTTCTTTAAAAAACCAATTCACTTCCTTTCCTCCTCCCCATAAAAGCTCTTTGGGAAGTTTTGCTTTATTGCTAATGGTTTTCTTTATAACTGGATGATCAATTCAGCTGAGATTAATTGAGCATGAAGCCGGCATCATCTGTGAAGCCATTTATCAGTGAGAAGGAACCGGAGCACACCGGAGCCCACCAGCTGTCATTATCTGAGCACTCGTTCCTGAAGCCTCAGGCACACCTGAGCCTCAGGTGGCCCGCGTGTTTGCCTAGCGCGCAGGCAGCAGAGAGACTGCCGGTCCCCGCCCTGCACCCCCCACCCCCGTTCCACTGCAGAGAGGCCACGTCACTGCAGGTGGTCCTTGAAAACCTGAAATGCCGAATGTACTCCACTGTCATGCAGCATCTTGATGTAACACTGTTTACTGAAAAAATAAATCAATTTAATTTAAAGCAGATATGATCTGGATTCTACCCAATAGGGTTTCAGTAATGAAGTACCAAAAGCATACATCTTCTTATGGAGCTGAATCCAGCACGGGCTTTGCAATAGGACATTAACAGAGTTTTGGAATAAGGTTCCTGTTTATTTGCCAGTAGTGTAGGCTGCCTTTGCTTACAAATAACCACATGTGATGTGTATGTGTGAACAAGTGACATGCATTGAATACGACGATGACAGATGATAGACAGATAGATACTTCTAGGACTTATGTGCCAGGCAATCTTGTAAGCACTTCACAGCTACTACCTCATTTAATTCTCACTACCTATGTAGTATGGGTTCTGTTATTTCCCTATTTTACAGATGAGGGAACCAAGCACAGAGATGTTAAGTAGCTTGCCCGCAGTTACACAGCAAGTCAATGGCTGAGCTGGGATGCTAACTCCGCAGTAGGGCCCAAGGACCATGCACCTCCTAACCTTTCTGTTACACCGCCTCACATGTGTGTACATGTGTACACACACATCAGTCAATTGCCTTTTTCAGTTCCTACGCAAATCCAGGGATGCAGGAAGCTCTGCAGCTGGCTGACATCAGCTTTTAAAAGCTCTGAAGCCAAGGTCGCTCTTAATCAGTCATCCAGGCCCAGGTGTCATATCCTCTGTGCACCCCTTTTCCTAGGCAGAAAGGAACACAGAGACACTCTCTCCATCCAAGGCTGCTTCTTCCTCTCCTTCTACACAGGCGGAGGTCAATTCATTTGTGTGTGTGTGTGCGCGTGTATGTGTGTGTGTGTTTAATTGCTGGACATTCACAAGCACCTAGAATATTCCAGATGCTGCACCCCACTGCAGTGGTTAATTTTAAGTGTCGACTTGGCTGGGCCACAGTGCCCAGATATTTCATCAAACATTAATCTGGGTGTTTCTGTGAGGGTGTTTTGGGAAGAGATGTAAATTTAAATTGGTGATCTTTGGGTAAAGCAGATCGTCCTCCATAATTTGGGTGGGCTTCATCCAATCAGTTGAAGGTCTGAATAGAACACAGGACTGACCTCCCCTGAGCAAGAGGTAATTCTGCCACCAGATGGCCTTCAGACTTGAACTGCAGCATCAGCTCTTCCTGGGTGTCTTAGTCCATTCACACTGCCATAACAAAATATCACAGACTGGGTGGCTTATAAACAACAGAAATTTATATCTCACAGTTCTGGAGGCTGGCAGTCCAAGATCGGAGTGCCAGCATGGTCAGGTGAGGGCCCTCTCCTGGGTTGCAGACTTCTCACTGTATCCTCACAGGCAGAAGGGGCGAAGGAGGGACCTAGAGCCTCTTTCACAGGGCATTCATCTCATCCACGAGGGCTCTGCCCTCACGGCCTCATCACCCCCGAAAGGCCCTGCCTTCTAATACCACCCCATTGGGCAACAGGATTTCAACATATGCATTTTGGGGGGACAAAACATTCAGTCCAGAGCACTGGCCCAGCCTGCAGATTTTGGACCTGTCAGCCTCCGTAATCACATGACCCAGATCAGATGTGCTCGGAGCGCCCGCAGTCTGCACCAGCTGTCACTGGGAGTGAGGGAGGTTCTGCTTCGAGGAAGGGGGACTAAATGACCTTTCAACCCTTTACAGAGCTAAAATTTAAGACTTGGTTACTCCAAGACATGGTGCTTCCCTTAGTACAGATTCCAACCTCAAGGAAAACACTCTTCACCCATGTGACCAAATATAAAAATAGGACAGAATCTGAGGCCCTAGTCCCAGTGTTTAAAGGGACAGGCCTGTGAAGCACCAGGCCTCACACAAGAAGGAAACCAAGTCTGTGACCCAGATCCTGTCACTGGCCTTTTAAACTCTGAATCACAGAAGTCACAAAGGGAGAGGGATGCTTTGCCCTCCCCACCACATTTTTTTTCCTAAGGGAAAAACAACAATGACCAAAGGAAATCCTTTGTGGGAGACTTCCTACCATTCCAGAGCTACCATTCAAAAAAATAAAAAAATGAAAAAAAAGGTCATGAAATTGGGCCACCTCTCCCGGCAAGAGACCAGCACGGAACTTGACAAGGGGATCATTCTGCGCTTCCTGTCGAAGTTATTTTGCAAGTAGCCATGGTCGTCCCCACTGAGCCAAGTTTCCTAGTGGAGGTCATGTTCACAGCCAGGGTACCCAGCTAAATGTCTCTGATTCAAGGACCAGTCTCTGTGCCAGCTCCCCCATGAAAGGGATCTGTCACCTCTGGGGATGCTGAGGCTGCGACCGGAGTGCCAGACAGACACTGCTATGAGAAGAAGCACACGTGCGGGCCTGGTATAACACTGCTTAGCACCACATGCTATATATACATCAGCGAGAGAGTCCTGAAATCAGCCTTCTACCCAACCACGCTAACCGGGAGCCTCCTGCCCATGACCTTAGACCCCAAAGCTCCAACCAATTTCCTAAAATGTAACTAATAGAGTAGAAAACACATGTGTATGCAAGCCTAAGCAATAAAACATCACGTTAGGATGTACAATGCTTCGAGCATTGCTTCATGATCCCCAAAACTTTAATATGTTTGTAACAAAGAGTTGCTTGATTGATGTCCTGCATCTTCTCTCTCAGCTTAGCTACCGAGGTGCTGACCCCCAGTCAACATTCAATACGCCTTTAAAACAATTCTGTCTATGAATTGTATTTAGAATGTAATGCAAGGCCACTCCTGCAAATTGTTTTGTTTAAATGTTGTATGGCATTTGGGGGGGTCCTAAAGACACACGCTTTTCTATGTAATCACTGACCGAAAAACACTGTACTGAGAGATACATACATTCTATGAAGTTGGGTTTTAATCATTCAAAAGGCATTCTATTGAGAAAATATTCCCTGGAAAGACATTGTGGAGGATGTACTATCATTTGTTTACTTATAGGCATTCCTCATTTTATTACGCTTCACAGATATTGCTTTTTTTTTTTTTTTTTTTTGGCGGTACACGGGCCTCTCACCGTTGTGGCCTCTCCCGTTGCGGAGCACAGGCTCCAGACATGCAGGCTCAGTGGCCATGGCTCACGGGCCCAGCCGCTCTGCAGCATGTGGGATCTTCCCGGACCGGGGCACGAACCCGTGTCCCCTGCATCGGCAGGCGGACTCTCAACCACTGCGCCACCAGGGAGCCCCAGATATTGCATTTTTTATACATTGAAGGTTTGTGGAAACCCTGTGTTGAGCAAGTTTTTTGGCACCACTTTTCCAACAGCATTATTTTTTAAATTAAGGTATGCACATTGTTTTTTTAGACATAATGCTATTGCACACTTAATAGACTACCGTATAATGTAAACATAACTTTTATATGCACTGGGAAACCAAAACATCCGTGTGACTCACTTTAATGTGATATCCGCTTTATTGTGGTGGTCTGGAATCGAACCCACAATATCTCCAAGGTATGCCTATATTTTATTTATTTATCTGTCTCCTCTCACTGGACTGTAAGCCCTACAAGAGCAGGGATTATTTCTGTTTTGCTGATAAGTCCCCAGTGCCTAGAAAGGACTGGCTGTGAGTCCTTTGGAGTCCTGGAAAGGAAGTGTGTGATGCATGTTGGATGAAAATATCAGCAACAGTCAGGGAGGCTGAAGGGAGATGCATGGATTACTAAAATCCTCATCATCTATGAGGAGAAGCTGTGAATAGAGCACTGGACCAGAAACCAGGGCTCTGAGCTTGGATCCTGTCCTGGCCCCTCAGTTACTCACTGTGTGGCCTCGAGCCTCATTTTCCTCTCCAGGCACTGGATTATCTAACCTGCCCTCAGCTCCATCCCTGGGTCCCCATCTGATTCCAATGGGAATAAACCTATCAGGCTCCACATGGGAGGGGACAAAAAAAAGCAGATAGTCTCTACTAGGAGGAAATAGGGGACAGGTAGCAAAAGAGAAAGCAAGCACAGAATCTGGTTTAGAAGGTGAAGCCTGGCCTCCCTCGGGCACTCCCATCTTGTTGCATCACTTTGTACCTTGCCGTGATGTTCAAAAAACAAAGAAACCATTTCAGAAGTACGTTACAGTGTTCCAGGAACTCAATCTGCATTCCCTTTAACAACATTTCTGCCTGCAGAAAAAGAGGCAGCTGAGCTTTCCATCAAGGAGGCATGAAGCTGTGGTTTCCCCCTGAGGTGTCACCCATCCAGCAAGGCTGCTTCCGGTAGGTGTGTCCCCAGCCGCTGTTCCCTGCCAGAGGCTTGCAGCCAGTAAGCACAATCTGGGGATCACGGAGATCGGCAAGGACTGTGTGCTCGGCTTCTGGTGCCGAGAAAGAGGGCCCAGCAGAGCGAAGAGAATGAGCCCTCACCCAGTCCAGGGCAGAGGTGGGCACTGGAGGAGGCTCCCACCCCCTGGATGGACAGGTTTCTGACAAGCAGCCATCCTTCCGGGGCAGGCACGCTGACAGCCAGGCAGTGACGCGGACTCAGCAGGCACTGTGCTAACCCCTTGACGGACAACACTGAGTTTGGTTTCCAAATAGCCTTAGGAGGTAGGCAGTACTGTTGCAGATGAAGAAATGGAGACATAGAGAGCTTAAGTGACTTCCTGAAGGTCACACGGACAGGATACAGAAGAGGTAGGACTAAATCCACGTGGTCTGGCCCCAGAGCTCCAGTTCCTTACCATCTCATATCCAAACCAGTTCTGGGCTTGTCCTGACATCGGGCACACCTTCCACCCCTTACACACTAGAATCCACCCCATCCCTGCTGCAGTGTTCCAGCTCTCCTAGGCACTCGGTAATGTTCAAATGTGCTCTTGACTCTTCCATCTTTACAAGTACTTCCAGGGCTTCCCTGGTGGCGCAGTGGTTGAGAGTCCGCCTGCCGATGCAGGGGACATGGGCTCGTGCCCCGGTCCGGGAAGATACCACGTGCCGTGGAGCGGCTGGGCCCGTGAGTCATGGCCGCTGAGCCTGCGCGTCCAGAGCCTGTGCTCTGCAATGGGAGAGGCCACAACAGTGAGAGGCCCGCGTACCACAAGAAAAAAAAAAAAAAAAAAGTACTTCCAACCAAAGCCCTCCAAGTTCAGAGCAAACTCTCTCTTGCCGTCACGGCCAGAGTTCTACAAAACGTGTGCAACATCATTTTCTCACCTCCTACTCACTGCCCACACCTGAATTATCAGGAAGCTTCTGATCTCACCAAGATCACTAACCTTCCCCTCGTTGCTAAGTAGGCGGTTTTTCTGGTTACCGTTTTACTTGATTTGTCAGCCCCTTTTGCACTGTTAACCATGACCTTGTTCTTCTAACCTGCTCTTCCTTTGGGAACATCACTGCCCCCTCTCCGGGTCTGCCTCCCAGCTCTCTGGCTGCCCATCCTAGCTGGCCTTAGGTGCCCCTCCACCTCTGCCCATCCCTTAAATGTGGAGGTTTCTCGGGATTCTGTCCAGGACTCTCCCTCTCACCCTGGACACTCTCTGGGCAGGGTTTCACTCTGTCAGGCCTTAGTCTGACATCAGGATGCCAGAGATGCCCAGATCTTTACCTCTCACCCTGCTCTGCGTTCTGCACTTTAGCCCGCATATCCAGCCCCGGTGGTCCCGCCTCACCCTCCGGAGGAACAGAGCCTCTCTAGGATCCGGCTGTGCTGACTTTCCCTGCCTCGGTCCTCCTGCTGAATATCCCAGCCTCTCTACTGGCTCTTCGTCTTCTAAG
This sequence comes from Mesoplodon mirus, assembly GCF_964341445.2. NCBI lineage: Eukaryota > Metazoa > Chordata > Mammalia > Artiodactyla > Ziphiidae > Mesoplodon > Mesoplodon mirus. The sequence goes on from NC_138993.1 coordinate 14,873,781, forward strand.
CCGCAGCACAGCCATTGTCCCCTCTTCCGGTAAACTCCTTAGCGCCCCGCTCCTGGTTCAGTTCCACTCACCCTTCAGATCTTAATGTGGAAACCACCCTGCTGGAAGCGCAGAGGCATCAGGCCCGGAGGAGTTCCCGCTGTCCAGGATGGCTCGCCGATCGGAGTGCCGATTCCCTTGTGTTGCAGTGGCCTGTTGCTTTTCTCTGTATCCTCTCCTAGACGTTTACTACTTAATGCCTACTAACAGGGTAGCTGTGGATCTGTGCATTAGAGGCATTCAATAAATACAGGTCAGGTGAATGGAGGTTGAATGGACCGAGGAACGGGAATGAGGGCGCCACTTCACCTCATCTCAGGAGCCCGCAGCTCCAGGGATTTGCAGCGAGCCCTGCCGGCTGTGACCCACAAGCCCCGTTTCCGAGGGAGTCCTCTTCGTTCACTGCAGACAACATCTGCTCATAAGAACGGACACTTAACCCTGTCTTCGGAGTCCCATCTACGCCAACCACCTTGACCGCCAAGACTTTTGCCGCTGGCCTGATCCTATTCTCGTTCTCTCTCTGAGCACGTTATCCTACTGCATCCTCTGGCTGCTGCTGCTGCTAGTGACCAATACTGGCCACCAATCATGCACAGGTGGGGGCTGGCTCCATGCCCTGAGCGCCACGGGTCCGGCAGGCTGCTGCCTGGCATTCTCAGTCCCCAGGGGAGCCTTCTCCCTGGAAGCCCCGGTGTGCTGTAGCTCCGGATCCATGCAGGCAGCCTCCTACCACATGTGCGTGTGCACGCACATGCCTGTTCAACCACAAGCCCAGCCAGATCCAGCTCCCTCCGACCCAGTGCAACCGTGTGTGGGGAGGTGGCAGAGGTCACCTGCTCCCTTCTGACTCAGCCCGTTGCTGGCCGGGGTTTGCCCAAATGGGCCGCACGGGTGGAAAAACACAAGCCTTTCCACTTAACATCCAGATGTTTCCAGATATTGTCATGTCTGTGGTTAGAAGACATCTGGGTGTCTGCTTGACCCGGAGTCCACTTTTTGCCCAGTGGACTTGCTGTCTGTCATATAAAACTCTGACGGATCGTCTCTCTTTTCCCCTCAAATCTGCCATTTCTTTCTCTCCACTGACATCCAGAAGGTGAATCCCAGGTGTGACTGTCATTTCGGAGCAAGTGTGGCTGAGTCATCTCCTTGGAGCTTTGCACAGATCACCCCGGGGACTTGGCGCTCGGCCACTCAGCGGAAACGCTGTCCTCTCCTCCGTGCTGGCCGGGCCCGTGGCTCTGTCCGTCCTGGACAGGTCACCTGACCATCACCCCTCGGGTTCCTCCCCTGCAAGATCCCAGTTCCTAGTGCTTCTCTCTGCCGATCCCAGGGGGATGTATTAATGGAAGCTGAAGCCTTTTTTGTTTCTTGAGAGGAAGATTTCTATAAATACAAAACACTCTTATAATATGAGCCTATAATTCACCAACCAATCAATTTTTCCTGCACATCTGTGATTTGCAAATTCGTTCATAATAGGGCTCCTTGCTACAAGTTAGTTGAATTCAAATTTACCGTATCAAAATAACTCTCAAAACCAATTTATTTCTCAACACCAAGCTTATTTATCCATTTATTAATCAAGTTATCAATCGATTCCATAAACATTTGCTTTGCCTCTACTGTGTGACAGGCTTTGGAGTATATGACAAGGATGCCAAGAGGAACAAAACTTCAACTTGTCCTCAAACTGCTTACACTCTGTGCTCGTTTGCTAGGGCTGCCATAATAAAATACCACACACTGGGGGGGCCTAAATAACAGAAATTTATTTTTTCACAGTTCCGGAGGCTGGATGTCCAAGATCAAGGTGTTGGCAGGTTTGATTTCTTCAGAGGCCTTGCTGCTCGACTGGCAGACAGCCATCTCCTTACCCTGTCCTCACGTGGTCTTTGCTCTGTGCACCCACACAAAGACCCACCCTGGTGTCTCTTCCTCTTCTTATAAGGACGCCAGTCAGACTGGATTAGGACTCCACCCTAACAACTTTGTTTTAACTTAATCACCACTTTGAAGACCTTATACGTTACTTCTGAGGTACTGGGGTTGGGGACTTCAACATATGAATCTGGGGAGCAAGACACAGTTCAGCCCATAACACTGTCTAATTGGAGAAGTAGAGAAGTTTAAAAGTGATTCCAATTAAGTGTATTTAGGACTGTGGTGGAGGAGATACTGGGTGATTCTGAAGCATCAAACAGGACACCTACACCAGTATGGCTGAGGGAAAGAGCAGTCAAGGAAGGCTTCTGGGAGGAGGAGGTGCTGAGCCATGCCACACACTTTGGACAATGGAATGTGAGCAGAAGTGACCTGTGTCAATTCCAGGTGGAAGCTCTAAGAGCCCGTATGTGCTTCTCCGTGATCCCTCTTTTCCCTCTGCCACAAGAATGGCCACTGTTCACAGAGCTCCCTTCATCAGCCCAGGTCCCAGAATGAGGAGGACGCAGAGCGGATGTGCAGCCAACCTACAACGGACAGAGAGCACGAGTGAGAAATAAGTCTCTGCCACGGTGAACCACTGAACTTGGGGATCACCGATAACTGGATTACTGCCGCATGACCTGGCCCATCGTAACTGAGGCAGCCACAGAAGCCAAAGGGAAGAGAGTTCCATGAAGTAACTAGCAATGCACATTGTCAAATGCTGCGGAGCCAGTTCAGGGAAAATCTGAAACCACAGGCAAGGGGGTGGACAGACAGGGGAAGAAGATCCCTGAGGCAGCAAGAGGGAGGTGTATTCCAGAGGGAGGGGACTGGCCTAAGACGTGAGGAGAGGCATTTCCTTTCCTTAAGTCTCAGTGGAAGAGCCTGGAAGACAGACTAAGCGCGAGTATAGGTACGATATTAGCAGGCAGGTGGGCAGGAAGCTAAGGGGGCTTGGAACAGGCACTATGAAATCAAGATAAAATTAAGAACTCTATGCTATAATAACTAAAAGGAAGGAGGCATGACTTTTGCCTGGAGCAATAAAGGAAGATAGAAAAGAGGGGATCTGAGCTTGGCTTGAAGGTCAGATATATTTGTTAAGGTAACACTAGCTACTCTAAGAGACAAATCCCAAAATGTGAGTGGCTTGACTCAATAATAATTTTTTCTAACATGAAAAGTTCAAAATCATGGAGGAGAGGCTCTGCACCACTCAGTCTTTCAGGGACAAGACCGATGAAGACTCTGCCATCTTTGATACTTGATCTGCATCACTGAGTTGTCCTGATACTTACATGCAGTTTGCAGACAGAGGAAGAGATCGGTGGAAGAGTGAATGCAGCAGGTTTGTATAGGCAAGGTCTGGAACTGGTGTCAAGCAATTACACCCACACCTGACTGCAAGGAAGGCTGGGAAATGTATCTGAGCAGACAGCCCAGTCTGCCCAATGGGTAATTATACTGTATTGAGTGAAAAGAGCAGGTTACGAAACATGGATACAGCTTGTGCCCGATGTGGTTAAAAAAAAAAATTAAATGCATATACTGTATTTGCATGAAAAGAACCCAAAAGTTAAGCCTGGTTTTCTCTGAGAGACTGGATAACAGATGATTTTTTTTCCCTCTTTGTAGTTTTCCATACTTGTTATTTAAAATATTCTTAAATGATCATTTGTTGCACTTATAATTAATTAGGAAAAATATAATAAAAGTTATAAATAATATCACCTTCTCCTACCTATTTCTCAGGTTATCTATGAGACACATGGAAATACTTTGAGAAAAGGCCACACTATTTAAATGTCCATTATTACTATGATCATAATCAGTCCTGCCTGACCACCTTCTGACACTATTTGAACAGGAAGTTAGAGGCGCACAGAATGAACCGGAAGTGACATGGCCACAGGGGTGGGGCACGTGATGAAAGAGGATCCAGGCTCCACCTCAGTGGTTCTCAACCTGAGTTGTACTTTAGAATCACCTAGAGAGTTTAAAAATAGAGTTCAAGTGAATCAGAATTTTCCAAGTACAGGGTCAGGCATCAGCATTTCCCACAAGCTTCTCAGTAAATTCCAATGTACGGCAGGACTGAGAACTTCTCTTTTACATACAGGAAAGCCTGGGCACTTGAAGCCACTGTTTTATTGTTTATTGGGAGAAAGGGACAGGGATGAGGGGACTGGGATATGGTCAAGCCCAAAAAGAGATCCTTTGAGTGTCCGAATGTCCTAGTATGCAATCAGGCCTTTGTCCAATAATGTGTGTTACAATCTTAATTTGACATTTTCCATTGGATGGAGTTGGGAAAACTAGAGTATGAGGCCACCCCCCCCCCACCAGAAACTGGTCTAGTTCTTTTACAGGAAGATTTCCTAGCCTCTGTGGTACAGATAATGATGACTCACATACTTCTAGAGCAGATTATAGCTATCAATGCAGTTCCCTGGGCATTTCTTCACTGGAGACTTATAATCGCTTTTTTTTTAAATTGGTGGCTATTTATTCCAACATTTTCCCACTTAGTAGTTTACTGATATACAATAAACTGAACATGTTTAAGTACACTACTTGGTACATTTTAGAATATGTATACTCTGTGAAACCGTCACCACTATCAGGTGATGAACATAAACATCACCCTCAGGAAATTTCCTCATGCCCCTTCAAAATCACTCATTGCGACCTCACCCCCATCTCCAGGCAACCATGGATCTGCTTTCTGTTACTATTGATTAGTATGCATTTTCTAGAATTTTATATGGACATATACAGTACTTGTCTGTCTCTTTTCATTCACTGTAATTACTTTGAGATTTGTCCATGTTGTTGCTTACTGGTATTACATTTTATGGATATAGCACAATTTATTTATTCATTTTCCTATAATTGTGTCCAGTTTGGGGCTATACAAATAGAGCAGCTGTAAACATTCATATGCAAGTCCTTGTAGGGATATGTGCTTTCAGTTCTTTGGAGTAAATACCTAGCAGTAGAATAGCTGTATCATACGGTAAGTGAATGTTAAACTTTTTAAGAAACTATCAAACTGTTTACTAAAGTGGTCGTACCATTTTACATTCCCACCAGGAGGGTATGAATTTCCAATTCCTCCAACTCCTCAACAATTGGTATGGCCAGTCTTTTAAATTTTATCTATTCTTACAGGTACATAGTATTATCTCATTATGGTTACTTCCTTAATGACTAATGATGAACTTCAACACTGACCTCACATGAGATACATAGTTAGATAGGCAGACACATATATATATCTCCACAATAAATTTTAAACTTAAATACAAAAAAACCATTATGAAACTAGAAAAAAACACAGTTGCAAAACATATTTGCAATCTTAGGTAGGCAAAGATTTCTCAGATACGGCATAAGAAGAAAAACAATATTTATAAAATAAGATACTGAACTTTTTCAAAATTAAAATCTTTTGCTCTTCTAAAGATACTATTAAGAGAATGAAAAGGCAAGCACAGTCTGGCAGAGATTTTTGTAAAGTATATAGAGTATATACAGAATTTTCAAAACTCCATAAAAGAAAACAAACAATCCATTTTTTTAAATGGGTGAAAGATTTGAACAGTCACTTCATCAGAGAAGAGATATGGATAGCAAATAAAAACCCTAAACTAGGGCTTCCCTGGTGGCGCACTGGTTGAGAGTCCGCCTGCCGATGCAGGGGATGCGGGTTTGTGCCCCGGTCTGGGAAGATCCCACATGCTGCGGAGCGGCTGGGCCCGTGAGCCATGGCCGCTGAGCCTGCGTGTCCGGAGCCTGTGCTCCGCAATGGGAGAGGCCGCAACAGTGAGAGGCCCGCGTACCGCAAAAAACCAAAACAAAAACAACCCAAACTATTCCCAACATCATTGTCCTGGTAATCACTTTCAAGGTAGGCCAAGTAAGTATCATCATCATCATCATCATCATCTCAGTTTTGCAGATGAGGAAACCGAAACTCAAAGAGATCACATGACTTAAGATGACACAATCAGGAAGTAGAAAGTCTGGACTAGAGCTCTGGCTCCAGCCCAGTGTCTTTCCATGACACATCCAGTAATTCAGAGAGCCAGCAGCGATTCCAGGGCAGCATCCTATGAGAAGAGTCGGGGGTGAGAGGGATTGGGCATGCATCACTGGGCACACACAGACAGCAACACGTAAAGGAGAGGAAGTGAGAAGGCAGGGACGGGAATGTCTGGATCAACCAGGACCAGAACTTGCTGAACCCAAGGAGTACTCAGATGCTAACATGTTGGGACCTTGCCAAGCTGGTAAACCGTCAAAGCTAGAGAGGATCACGTGTGCCAGAGGCCAATACAAGTTGGGGTTCAACTCCCAGGTAGGGAATCCACGCAGCAGATAAGACTCAGAGCTGCCTGTGATGGGTAGCTGTGCCAGAGAGCGGAGCCTTGAAGCCATACTGGAGAGATGAGCAGGTCACCATGACCAGAACAAAATCAGAGCCAGGCACAAGCCCTGGTACACTGGAGATGGCAGAGATAAGAAGGAAGACGCCCTGCTTAACCACTGAACACGTCCCGGGGGCCCAGATGGGGCAGGAATTGGAGGGTGTGGGATTGATCTAAGCAGGCCACTCTAGGGAGGTGACATTCGGTTGCTCTTGGAGACTGAGACATAAAAAGTCACTGGAGTTGTGGGTCAAATGTGATTCATTTTGGGTCCTTTAATGTCAGATCTCAACTTCTGTTTTAATTGTACCTTGATTAAATGGTCTCAAAAAGACTAACTGCATTTTTTTTAATATTACTCATCTACATGCCTTTAATCATATCCTTGATCTTACCAATCAGCCGTCTCAACACTGTGCCTGGTGATGTTGTCCTACAGATATTGTGATAAGTCCAGAGCCAACAGAAGGCCCTACATATGCGAGAGAAATTGCTCTTTGCCATTCTTCTGCATTGCCGGTCAAGACAGAAATGCAAGGGACGGGTGGGACATGGTGGAGGGGATTTTGAAAATGCAATGTCCCAAATTAAACATACCAGGTGCAGTGCTTATTTTACATTTGCATTGACTTCAATTTCCTTTTATGTGCAGTTAACAGGCCATTCAATCTGGTTTACAGATCCTGTTATTTATTATTAAATACAGGCGACCTTTGAATGGACTTCTTCTCTCAACAATCTACTATGCCTTGCATTGATTTTTTAAAATTATTTTAACTTTAAAAAAAAATAAATTTATTTATTTTATTTATTTATTTTTGGCTGCACTGGGTCTTGGTTGCTGTGCACGGGCTTTCTCCAGTTGCGGCGAGCGGGGGCTACTCTTCGTTGCGGTGCGTGGGCGTCTCATTGCGGTGGCTTCTCTTGTTGTGGAGCATGGGCTCTAGGCGTGCGGGCTTCAGTAGTTGTGGCACGTGGGCTCAGTAATTGTGGCTCGCGGGCTCTAGAGTGGAGGCTCAGTAGCTGTGGCGCACGGGCTTAGTTGCTCCGCGGCATGTGGGATCTTCCCGGACCAGGGCTCGAACCCGTGTCCCCTCCATTGGCAGGCGGATTCTTAACCACTGCGCCACCAGGGAAGTCCCATAAAATTATTTCACCTTTTAATTTTCAGTTTTAATTTTACCCTACAGATTTTTGACACAACAGATTGAAGGCCAATGATCTCATGGAAATGAAAAAGCCCCTTAACAGACAGTTACTGTGCATTGAGTTTCAGAATGTGTCATCAAAGTCATTTGCTTCTTCTGCCAGGAGGCCTCCCAAGCTCAGCCACGCCATCCACACACTCAAGCTACCTTTCACTGTCCTGCCCCAGCCCTGCCATGTGAGGCCAGGTCACAGTCAGAGGCACATCACAGACTGGAGTGAAAGCCACAAACGTCTCCAGTGACACTTCAGGACTGTCACAGTCCAAGCCAGGGTGCCCAGAAGAACAGCCATGAGCACAAGGCCAAGACAGTCTTCTGCAAGCGATCCAGCAAAGAGCCTCAGGCTTGTGGACTTTGGACCGGGTTGTGATCGAGGCCAGACACAGCCCTGAGCCGGCACTTCCTTCCCATCCATGCCCAGATCCGACCTTACTTCCTCTGTGAGCACCTCAGATTCACTAAAGGAACCATTTTTCTCGGGCGGTGTGTTTCTGAGAAATCAGTAGTCTGTCTCTTTAGCCTCTAGCAGAGGTGTCACAAAATACTCCCCTGACTTTCCCCACCTTCCAGAAAGATATAAGTGCGATTGCAGAACAAGAATGCCTGCAAGAGACATGGTGAATAAAAAAGGTTCCGTTATGTCAGCACTGTAACCTAAAAATAGCATTTGTGGTTATCATAGGCTTGGAGCTCTCACGTGAACTTTGGCCTCATTCCCCAAACTCCAGTTAACCAAACATCCTGGAGGTCATCTGCCGATACATTTTCCACAAAGCCATAAAAGTTATAGCCGTGGGGAGCTGAATGGGACCTTCGAGATGGTCCATGCCACCCTCTTCGTGATCGTCTATCACAGATGAGGAACAGTGATAACATTTATCGACCTTAGGCCATCTCCCAAGAACCACATTAGTGCCTCCTTTAATCCCCCAATGGCCCATCAGAGTCGGAGCTTTATGATCCACATCTAACACATGAGATTTTAAGAGTGGCTAAGTAATGTGTCCAATGTCACAGACTGAGGAAGTAGCGGCACCCGGATCTCCGACTTGGTTTCCCGAGCTCTGAACCACTGCAGTATATTGGCTGCTTCTCCAGCCAAGGAGCCTCCGTGAACTTCCAGAACTCCAGAATCCCAGTGGGACCCTCTTTGGGCTGGAGCTTTCCATTCCCATACGGGGCAAACCACATACAATCCTAGAGAACATTGCATCTACCTCCATTCCAAGCCCAACACAACTGCTACTTTTTTTTTTTTTAATAATTTGTTTTTTTGAGTGAACCATTTTTAAAGTCTTTATGGAATTTGTTACAATATTGCTTCTGTTCTACGTTTCGGTTTTTTGGCCCTGAGGCATGTGGGATCTCAGCTCCCCGACCAGGGATTGAACCCGCACCCCCTGCATTGGAAGGCAAAGTCTTAACCACTGGGCCTCCAGGGAAGTCCCCAACTGCTAGTTCTTAATGTTTGTGTTAAATCATAAAATGCTAGAGCTGCAGGGGGCTTTTGAGGATGCTTGGCCCCAACCTTTGTTTTGGAAATGAGGACGCAGGACCTGGAGAGGTGAAATGGCTTTCCCAGGATCCCACGGCTAGAAGTCAGAGCAAGGAGTCATGTTTTGGAGTTGAAAGTGGTATGCTGGTTTATTTACTCCATTCCTTTTTTTTTCTCCCTTAAAAATGCAGTTGGACCTGTAACCTGGCATTAGGAACAGGTAAGAAAGTTCATCATCCTTTCCTGAAAAGAAGTCCCTCTCCAGTTGAGATGATTAACCTTTCCAAGGCTTGACTTTTATTCCACAATTTATGGAACGTGTAGCTCAAGGGTATAATGTGACTTAACTCGAAAAAGGTCAGTTCCCTCTTCAGGGCCTTCTAGCAATTTTATAATAATGCTGTACATGTATATGGAACATTTTCCACTAAGGGGATGGGAGCATCAAAAGTTAGTAGCTCTCAGTTATTTTTTGAAACGATGGGTCAGTTGACGGATAGATCCCTGAGTTCCCAGCACAGGGGAATATGAGGGAAGTAAGATGCAGACAAAGGAAGTAGAAGATACAGCCCAGCCCCTCGCTGCAAGGGGTTTAGAATCTTTGAGATTTTTCTTCCCCTTTTTTGTCCATAAAAACAAGCAGCCACAGAAAAACTAAGAGCTATCTGCATTCTTTGAGATAATTAATTAAATCTAGAGAAAAAAGAAAGTGAAAAGGGGGCAAATAGGAAAACAATGAGAGTAAAAAAAGAAAGAAGACGATTAGTGAGGTGGGGGAAAAGGCAACAGTGCTGCATCCAGGGAATGTTCTAGCAGAGCAGGGTCATTTACAGATGAGGACAGGGAGGTCCTCCAAGTCAGCAGGCAGAACCCCCAACACAGACCCAATGGCAAGGAGCCAAGCTCCAGTCTTGCAGGTAGGCAGTGGGAGCCAGAATCTGATACAACAAATGCTCCAGGGACTGGACACCTTCCGGGCTGGGTCTCATGGGCTGAGACCTCACCCCTGGGCCAAGAGGGAGACAGAAGACTAAGAAGATGACGAGCCCTCTGCGGGTGACCAACAAGCACTCAGTCCAAGGAATCAGGACAGAAGCCTGGTCACCAGAACTAGGGTCTCAGGGACTTGCATCTTGGAGGGAGGCCAGAGCACATGCATGAGAATCAGGTCACCAGTTCAGGGCTGGACCAGCAGCAAGGCTTAAATGAGGACGACCTGCAGAATGTTGGCTCAGAACTTTCTAAATCCCTTTTGTCCGTGGTCAAAACTCATTCTAGAGACCCTGCCAAGGCTGCAATGGTCAGAGAATGGGTAGGAGTCCAGGGACCTGAGGTGTGAAGGGAAAACAGATGACAAGACAGGTGTGAGTGGACGGACACAGGAGGATGGAGACATGTGGTTACTGAGGGTCAAAGCCTATGATGCCGAAAATGACCTTGTCAAATGGAAGCCCATCCAGAACAGAGAACCCCAAGTGCAGCAGGGCTATCCTCTAGGCAAAACAGGAAATGGTTAAAGAAACTGAGAATGTTTAGGCTAGAAAGGAGAAAACTCAGCCCAAGGGGGAAGCAGGAGATGAATTCAAATATTTAAATGCCACATGAAAGTCTAGATGCATTCTGCGTGTCTAGTCAAACAGAACTGAGCCCAGCGGGTGGAATTCCTAGGGAGCAGTTTTTAATCTCAGTAGAAGGAAGGCATTCATGCAGCCTGCCTCTTCTGGCTCCAGAAGCTCATTCACTTCGTATCCATTCAACAAGCACTGACTGATGAGGGGAACCATACATCCTGGTTTGCCCAGTACAGTGCCAATGGATGCTGTGGTATCAGCTCCCATCTGGTCAGCACCCCCCTTCCTCGTAAAGAGTCCTGGTTTGCAAAATAGATTATATGACTCCCTCCTCACTGAGCACGTGCTGTATGCCAGGACTTGGACTAAACACTGAGGACACAATTAAACACAGTCCCTGGCTTTGTCAAGCTCACGGTCTAGCCAGAAAAGGAGATACTGAAAGAACAAATTAGAATCTAACGCGGTGAGGGCTGTGTAAACAAAAGAGCTGGGGATGGAGACATTAATTTCAATATCAGGGATGAAAAGGAGTTCAATGCCACCTTCTTCATTCGCTCATTTAATAAATAATTTGCTGATCAAGTGCTGTGTGCCAGGCTCTATACAGGTACCACGGATATAACACTGAACAGAACAGAACTCCTCCCTCCCTCCCTCATAAAAATCCTACGTCAAATGAACCAAACTTACAAAAGTCTCTTTCATTCTTGAAAAACCTACTTGGTGGATAGATTTTTTTTACATATTTTTCGCCAAACCATGCCTTCAGAAATGTCCCATCATTAGTCCTAAATCTGGCCACTGACGTCCAATAAAATCAAATCCCTTTTCTATACAGAAGTCTTTCAAGGGCAGCTAATACATTTTCCTTAAGTTTTCTATTTTCCAGGCTAAATATTCCCAGCTCTTTCATTCAGTTTTCCTACAATCCGGACAGCAGACTTTTCACCACCCGGGCCACTTTGTCATTCTTGAATGTTCATGTCCCTCTAAAAGGAGGCCCAGGACAATCTCCAAGTTAAGGGATGCCCTGGCAGGCACACAGAGACTGGGACCTCTGGTTCTCCATCCTCTTCCTCTTGGGCAGCCCCCCTCCCATGTTGCTGGTCATGCCGACTTGCAGTCAAATAAAAGTCCTGGGTCTTTTCACAAGAATTGCTGCTAAGCCAGTATTTGTGTTGATTTCTTTATAATTTGTGTCCCCACAACACTATTACTAATAGTAATATACTACTAGTTCCTACATTATTTCATCTTATTAGCTTATGATTCCGTAGAGTTATAGAATGTTCATGCTCAGAGACATGCAGATCTTTGAGTCCACTCCCTACATTTTACAGATGCAGTTACTGAGGTACAAAGAGCTCATAGGATAGTCTTAAATCGCAAATCACTGCACGTCAGCCCATCAAGATACAGACACCATCCCCCTCTGGGGAAACATCGTGGCATCTGTAACTATTTCCTCTCCCTTTCACCTTGAATGCTACAAGAAGAGAGGACCTGCCCTCTAGAAAATAGCTCTACTTCCAGGATCTTCCAATTTTCAACCCATTCTCCATAGTTAGCACTAACGTTATGTTTTTGAAACATGTAACTGCCCTTGTTAACGTCCTATAAAAGTTCCCCGTTCTACAGAGGCCCAGCCTCTGTAGAATGCCTTAGAAAACTCTGCTTTACCTCTCTGGCCTGTTGTTTCATTATTTCTTCCCTGATGCTCTCTTTTCAATTTGAATGAGTGCCCTTTCCAGATATGCCACATCTGGCCAATACCCCCTGAGCTTCTACCTGCAGCTCCCTCTTTTTGGAACGCTTTTCCCCACTTGGCAAATTCTTAGTTCCTACTTTCAGACTTGCCTTCATGGTGAAGTCTTCCCCAAATCCTACCAATGACACCACCGCTCATCCCCACTCCCACCAGCCCAGGAGAGTGAGCAAATTTCTCCTTTCATTGCATTTCCTGTAACACCCCGTATATGTGGCATTTGTGCCCAGGTGATGGTTTGACTATCTCCTCTATAGAATGACTCCCTTGAGGACGCTATTATATCTGCCATCGAAAAAATATTCAACACCAATTCATTTCATTTGTTCAACAAATATTGACTGAACCTATTTGATGCTAGGCTCTGGCCCAGGGAGTGATCCACAAGGTCTTGCTTTTACACACTTTACAGAGGATAGAAGTTCCCCTAAAAACAAATGAGAACAATGGAGTACACGGAGTGTTATAACACAGGGAGTACCGCGAGCTCTGGGCACATATAGGAGGGGGCGTAGTCTAGATTAGGGGTCATGGAGTGCCTCTCTAGAGAAGTCACATTTAAGCCAAGACCCAATCATTATCCAAGTGGAGAGCGAGATTGAGACCAACTTATCAAGCTTGTTTCACCTCTAAATGGTACTTTCTGCCATTTCTTTAAAGCCGTTACCGAGGACAGGAGCAAGGATGGAGGTCTGTGAATCTGTGGAATCTAGAGACCTTCCACGAATCAGTATTACAGAGGATATGACAAGAGGTGATATTCAAAGTATTTAACAGCAGGTAGAACATGGCCATCGGCCAGTCAGCATGGGTACCGGCCGTAGGCAATCAGGCTACCCACCCCTAGGTATGCAGGCTACGTGCCAGCCCTGGGCAGAAAAATCCAAACTACCATGAATCTTTCTACCTGGAAGAAGGCACCGATGTGGCTCTGATCCACCTCCTTTTGTAGATGGCTCTACTCTGCATATGGTGACACCAGGCACACAAGTGGGTCTAGACAGTTGGTCTAGAAAACATCGTAAATGTACGTACTAAATGTACGTACTGCAGATGTGGCTGTGCAGCCACTGTCTCCGGGACAGCTATCTCCTGAGTCAGCTAAAACTGCTGGCTGCTGTTTTCACATATCCTTTCCCATTTAATGCTCCTTTAATACCCAGAATGAGTTCAAAAGTGCCCAGTGTCTGCCTTTCTTGCTTGGGGCTTTCTTTGCCCGCCTCCCAGTGGACTGAGGAATTCTGAACATGTGTCTGTGGTGAGGCCACGGGTGTGTCAGGCCACACTCTTATTGGGGTCTGTATCCCGAGAGAGACCAGAGGGAAACTCCATCTGAGAGGTCTGCCATGAAAACAAGGAAGAAGGAAGAAGATCTTACTCTCCTTCCACTAATATCACCCCAGCCCCTTTCTTTGTAGTCTGTCAACTTTATAAGACCTTCGACATGTAACACATAAATATAGTATTAAACATAAAAAAAATCACTCAAGTTTTCAGCACCTTTACAGAAGTAAAGAACATGTTTTGGGTTCATAGTAAAGCTCCCTTCCAAGGGGTAGAGTCTCCTGCATTTATCACAGGACAGAAGGAATGCTTTACAGAACTCTGTCTTTTTCCTTTTCTATCTATTCATTCCAGGAATGTTTATGAAGTGCCTATTCCACATCATATACTTTCTTCACCTCGGAAGGTAACATGGTGGTCCCTAAATTTTGAAGGATCTTGAGTCAACATGTATTAAGGAAAAATAATGAGTTCTTTGCATCACCTTTTATAAATCTGGGGAAAACTCAACTATTTATTACTTCATATCGCCTATGGTACGGCTCAGTATTTCTGACCCTGGTTCATTTGCTAGAGGGGTTTTTCTCAGCTCTTGCAGGAAGCTGTGGCCGACCTGAGATTCAGAAGAGTCCTTTCTCGACCTCCCTTCTTAGACTGATCCCCAGATCAGTCTTAGGGCTGATGAGCCTTAGGGCTTGTGAGCTGAAGCGAGTAAAGAATTATGGATTACGTCACAGTCTTCCTGAGCCCGGAGGCCAACTCCCACCCCTGTCTCCTCAGAGTCCCTGGCCAGCTCGGCCTTCCGGACTCCTGGTTTTCATGGTACCCAGAGAAGGTTCTGGTTGCTTCCAGCACTAGGCTACTTTGGGGTGTGTTTGGAGTCGGATCCAAGAGACGACTGACGACCATACCCCTTGATGTCTCCCCAGCACTTTCCTTTGCTCCATGGCCTCAGACCAGATCCTAGAACTTGGAGACTCTCAATTTCCTCCTCTATAAGTTGAAATAATAGGAGCTCGCCCAGAGGGCTGTGGTGAAGATTAAATAGTTGCCCTATGTGGACCCCACCCTCGTTCCTCACACCACACCACCCCCAGAGGTCAGGACAGTGGCGGGACGCGGGGGAAGGTGTGCAGTAGCAAATGTACCGTCTGCCCAGGTCTCTGTTCCAGGAAATCTGGTCACATCACCCCACAGACTCGTCCCAAACACTGTTAGTCACTTGCCCCAGCCAAACGGGGCAGACTGAGCACTCAGTCTCTGCCCAGCTTGGCTTTGCCAGATGGGTGACTAATGCCACTGAAGTAGCTTGTGAGGCTGCCAACAGGCTACTTGTCCCAACGTCCCAGGTAGGGCCCCAATATATACTGCAGGTAGGAGCAGAACTGTTCTGATTGAAGGAGATGCTGCTGGTGATACCACACTCCTCCCTTCTCCCTCCCAGCCCCTCTACCTTCAGCACTTCTGCGAAACTCTGAAAGCTATTTGAAAGCCCTGACCCTGGACCACTACCTCCTCGACAGAAAGCATGACATTGGGGGCCCTTGGGTGGACTAAGGCCTTCAGCATCATTAGCACCCAGACTCGGAGCCCTGCAAGCCACCGAGAGGTAATATAATCAATACCTTCCCAAACCCTGGGCAACAAGAACATTCGAGAGACATAGCTCACCAGTTTCTTCCATACGACTTCTTTTTTATTTTTTCCTGCTTCCTATCTGGACGACTATGGGGGCCTCCAGCTGTTCCCATCAGTCAAATCACCAGCATTTCCTTTCTGGGAATACATTTTTCCTGAAGCAGCATTTTAGCACCAGATTAGCCCCTGATGCATTAGTGCTTTTTATCGCCTAGCAATATTTGTCATCCAAAGGGCTGAGTAGCTCAGTTCCCATCTAGCAGGTTATATTTGTTTGCTGCTCTCGGTCAACTGTCTCACTGTAACCTGCACTTTAACCACACACAAAATGGCTCAAAACAAGAAAGTAGGGGTACTATTAGGGCTCAGAAGTTCTTGGTCACTGAGCTCCGTCTTTCTCTCTTCACTAGCATCTGTCCCCTCCCGCCCACCACCCCCCCTCGACTTTTTTTAAAATCCCAGAACCAATTTTTCAAAGAATATCACTTCCTGGACGCATAGCAAGGGTTCAATAAATATTTGATAATATGATTTAAATCACTCAGCATGAAAGGATATTCCAGAGAGCTGAGATTCCCATCACAGAATTTCAGACCCATCAGGGAACTCAGAAATCACACAGAACAAGTCCTTCATTTTGTAGACGGGGAAACTGGAGTACCAAAAAGTGAGGTAATTCACCCATGTTCCCAGCGGCTATTTGTTATCATCACTGAGACCTCCTACTTCCGATCCACGAGATATCGGGGTTATGCAAATACCTCCCTGTTCTCCCCAAGGTTCCAACCAGAACATGATGCTGTTTTGCTACCACCTTGACCCTAGGAAATTGGTTAATACAACTTTTTGTTTCAAAACTGGGGAACTTTCAAAAGTTGGCAAATCAAAAACTAGAATTTCTTTGTTTGCCCAAGACAGTTCATTCAAGATTTCACAAACCTGGCTGTATGCCAGAATTATTACCTGGGTGGTTTTCAAAATAAAATTTCTCTACCAGATCAATCTCCAGGCTTGGTAAGTACTTTAGACTCTGTCTGCTCATTGCTGGTTTGGGGTTTGTTTGTTCTCTCAGTGATTGCTGCACTTCAGGTTTGAAGACAGCAGATCTAACCAGTGTCCACTGCTTTATCACACACAAGTGTGGATGGTGTGGAGTGCGTACTTTAGGACCTGAGGGAGATGCACCACTGGTGAGTTCCTGGAATCGCAACTAAAGTCACCCATCAAAATGCAAGTCAAACCATGGTGCTAGATTTCCAAGGCTGAAGAAGTACAGGGGATGCCTTACCTGGTGGCTAAAAGGGCTGTGAGCCAATAATGGCCTACCCAGGGCCCAAGAGGAGTACTGGAAATTTATGCAGTAAATGACATTCTTTTGTGGGCTCAGAGGTCGAGTATTTGGCTTATGTTTCATTGGAAGTCAACACTGGGCTTTCTAGATTCATTCTCCACGCCGTAGAGATTTAGTGGGACAAAACCAGATCTGGTGGGAGAAATCTGCAACATTTTTGTTCTGAAGAAATATCTGAATCTTAGTTAATTTGTTTTTTAGGAACCGTACTAAGCATGGAAAATTTAATATTTTAAATGCCTTGAATGTATTTAAGATTGTCCAAGTGTTTAATAAAGGTCACATTGTAAAAACAAAAACAAAACAACAACAAAAAATACGAATCAAAACCACTTAACCTATAATAATAATCATGGTGAATATAAATCCCACTTGCTAGACCATGGAAGGTAAACTCGTTCTAATCCCAGGTGCCCTGGCCCCTGGGGAGCGTCCTCCCTCCCCCCACCCCACCCCCACCCCGAGCACTGCCCCTCCTGGCATGTGAACAGCTGGGGAAGCTGGACTGCTGGGGCTGAAACCTCAGGCCGCAGCCACAGAAGAAGTGGAAATCACGAGGCAAGTGTAATTTAAAACCTACATATTTAAGCAGACAAACTCTTGTCAACATATAGTCCCAGCACTTTATCTCTCTTTTGGCTCTAATTCCCTCTTACCGCCTCCTTTCCAAGTAATTCCCTGAGTTCTGGGAATGTCCAGAACTACACATGACCAGGACTGGGACCAATTTATCCTGAGTAATCTGTCAAGCCACAGTTCATGCTTTTCGATTGGTTTCGGTTACTAAGCAACTTCCCTGTCACCCCGGATAATGATCTGACTCATTCCAGGGTAGGCAACACAACGTGGGACCCTGGGTGAAGGATCACCAGGGTGGGACTCGTGCCATCCTGGGGGTGAACCCCAGCTGTGCAGTTGCCCTGTGTCAATCATTTAGCCTTTGTATGTAAAATGGGGATGGGGCCAGCTCCCCAGCTGGTCATGATTTGAGATAATGTATATAAAGCACCAGGTTGCTTTTATTTAATGTCAGCCTAAGAGCTAGAAAGCAGTGGCGGCAGGGAGTGAAGTATGGGAGGGTCCCACGGCTCCTGGGAGGGTCCAGCCACTGTCGAAGTTAACAGGAGACGATTCCACAGCCCTCCAGGCCCCCTGCTATCCCAGACCCCTCTGGAAAGTTGCAGAAACAGCTGGGCCTATGCCTTTGTTGCCCCAGTGGCATTGGGAAACTCAATGTGTCATTTCTCCAAAGCCTTGAACATCCAGAAAGCTTAAAGGCTGGCCAGGGTGACTGGCCCCAACAAGGGCCTATGTCAGCCCCAGGCTCAGTGTCAAGGGCTCTCTGAGGCCATGGCCTTCCCAGTTGCTCCAGCGCTTCATTTACAAGCTGTTTGGGACCTGGGGCCAATGCAGCTGGTCCTTTCTGGGCTCCGTGATGCCCACTGAACATGGGGTTTCACTCCTGCTGAAAGGCGCTTGCAGGGAGCGGGGGAGAGGGAGCACCAGACAAATCGACAAATTTGCTCTCAAATACCTCAGCCACGAAAAGCCAAAAGGTCAAAAAGAGAGGTCCTTCTTACTCAAGCACTCAAAGCTTTGGATTTAAAAATGAGGAAGGCCTGGCTGGTTCAGGGGATTTAAGAATAAACTGGAAATCAGAGCAGGGACTCCTAACGCAGGATTTACCAACAGCTCTCTGTGACCAGGGGCCTATGGACCTCAATTAACCCTCAGGATGCTCTTTCAGAAGAGAGGAGGAGGGGAACTATATTCAATATCCTGTGACAAGCCATCATGGAAAAGAATATGAAAAAGAATGCATATATATGTATAATTGAGTCACTTTGCTGTACAGCAGTAATTATTAACACGACATTGTAATACAACTATACTTCAATAAAAAATTTAAAAAAAAAAAAAAGGGCTTCCCTGGTGGCACAGTGGTTGAGAGTCCGCCTGCCGATGCAGGGGATGCGGGTTTGTGCCCCGGTCTGGGAAGATCCCACGTGCCACGGAGCGGCTGGGCCCGTGAGCCATGGCCGCTGAGCCTGCGCATCTGGAGCCTGTGCTCCGCAACGGGAGAGGCCACAACAGTGAGAGGCCCGCGCACCGAAAAGAAAAAAAAAAGATGAAGAGCTGAGGAAGGGAGAGGATTTTCTTTGTAAACCTGGTGATAATCCAGCTGGGTAGATCAGAAAACTAGCCCTGGCTATCAAAAGGCATGGAGGCCCTCATATAAGAGGTGGAGACAGTTTCTTGCAGCCACAGGCACTGGGACAGGGCCGGCTGGGCAAAGGAAATCAGATACAATCCTCACCAGAGGCCAAGCAGAGAGGAGTGCACCCCTTTAACCCTCAGAGAGTCTCTGCAAGCAAGTGTTATCATCATCCCCGTTTTCCAGATGAGGAGACTGAGGCTTACAGAGATTCAGTCATGGGCCGACGCAGAGGTCAGATTCCAATTCCCACCCATGAGATTGCAGAAGTCTCGCCCTTGATCACCATTGACACACATTCTGCATTCCCTCAAACATGCCCGGGTACTCATGCCTGTGTGGCCCTGCTCAGGCTGGTCCCTTGGCCTCACATGCCTCCCAACACCCTTATCCTTTGCAAATATATAGAATTCCAATATTTTACCTGAACCCCCAAACTTCCATGCCTTCCCACTAAGGAGTATCTCTTTTTTGCGTTCTTTTGTTCTTAACTCTACTTCAACATGGTTTCAAGTGTATGGTGATTATTTACGTTCCAGCCTCTTTTACTAGGCTTTAAAAATTCCTGGGAGACAGGGGGTTTTCAAGGCAGTGAAATTATTCTGTATGACAGTCCGATGCTGGATACATGTCATTATACGTTTGTCCAAACCCATAGAACGTACACCGCCAAGAGTGAACCTGAATGGAAACCATGGACTTTGGGTGACCGTGATGTGTCCACTGCAGGCTCAGAGGCTGTAACAAAGGTACCACTCGGATGGGGGATGCTGACAGTGGAGAGGCTGTTCACATGTGGGGACGGGGGGCTTACTGGAAATTTCTGTACTTTGCACTCAATTTTGCTGTGAGCCTCAAATTGCTCTAAAAAAAAGTTTATTTAAATTTTTAAAATTCCTAAGACTATGTTATCCATCTCTGTAACCACAGAGCTTGGCATATAGAAGAGGCTCCACAAATGCATGCTGAAGGAAAGCATCACGGGCAGGACAGCTGCTTTCTCGTGGGACTGAGGAACAGACGTGAGGAAGGACCTCGCCACAACAAGAGGCGAGGAGAGGGGTCAAGGAATGGAAATTTTAGAGGAAGCCTCAAAAGAAAGGAAGAGAGACTGGGTGCTGTGTCGCCAGTCCCAAGGCTAAGCTGAAGGATGGGGACGGTTCTGCCCAGGTGGAGCTTGGAGGGAGCCCGAAAAAGCCAGAGTGAAGCCTGGAGGCGCCAGAGTGGAGAAAAAGGAAACAAAGGAAGAGCAGTGAGGCACTCCCCTGGCGGTCCAGTGGTTAAGACTCTGCGCTTCCACCATAGGGGGTGCGGGTTCAATCCCTGGTTGGGGAACTGCGAGCCCGCATGCTGCATGGCCGAAAATAATAACAGTAATAGTAATAATAATAAGAAGAAAGAACAATGAGATGGAGGCAAACTGGAATGCCCAAAGGTGCATCACGTGCAAGTACTTTTGAGCCCCGACAATTCCAGAAGGCAAGCAGGGCCATTAGAAAGGAAAAGAGAACCCATGCTATCAGTCTCTAAGGGCAGGAAGGCAGATTCTAGGAGCATCGGGGCACCATTCATCATCTGAATGCAAAACAAGGAGAAAAAAAAATCAGCCAGTGGAATTATGCTGCAGGAACCCGGTCTGTAATGTCACAGGGAACAGTTCCAAGAGACGTTTTAATGACAATTTAGATGCCAGGAATCAAAGAGTATGACATAAGCTCTAGAAGCAGGGCAATTAATTTGTTTTGGAAGGCAAATCTGGAAGAAGAAAAAAAACATGAGTACTAGCAGCTGTGTGGTAACACCATCGAGCGGACCGAGGGGAGGGATGGGGGTCATGTGTACTTAGAAACAAAATGGCTCCAAGAGAGACCTTGAGCTCTTCTATGTTGACTAAATAAGGTGCTTGGAAGATGAGCCCATCATTCTTCCAACGTGTGCCACAATTTATACTGGATTTGGCATTAGAGAGGCTTGGGCTGGAAAGCTCTTTCACTTTCTAGCTCTGTGGGCTTGGGTGAGTTTCTACATCTCCCTGAGGCTCAGGTTCCTTATCTGTAAAACGGAGATGAGAGTACTTCCAGTTGCCTGGCTGTTGTTAGGAGTGAGTGAGGGAAAGTGCACAACGTGCTTTTAGCACATGCCTGGCGGAAAGGCTCTATAAGTGATGGCAATGCCAGTGGCGTCACGTTGCTACTATGTAATTCCACGAAGATGTCTGTTTCATGTATCCACGCCCTCTTCCCCCGAGCAGATGTTTCCTCCCTAAGGAGCCCTGCAAGCGTGTCAGATGAGTCCAGTGGAAGCAACTTCAGAACCTCTGTCTTATTCTGAGCAGTGTCCCCGGGCAAGACAGTGTGCTAAGTGTGATGAAAATGCCCCCGCTAGGGCTCCTCTCCTGCTGTAGCTTCCATTCTAGTGCCGGGAAGCGGGTGGTAGAGGCCCCTCTATGGCCCAAGGCACAGTTGCAGAAGTGCCACAGGAACTCCACAGCTGATGGGCTCAGGGGGCCACCACTCACGGCTGGTATCGGGGGAGAGGGAACAATTTACTAGACAGGGTTCCAACTCAATGACTGAGTGGATGCCGGAGACGCCAACCCACGCTCAGCCCTCAAAACTCAGATTTCAAGGACAACTGAGAATGGCCACTGACGATTGGTCCAGAGGAGACACATGACCAAGGCAACAACCCATTGTCCAGCAGCGGGGAGAAGAGAAGGACTGGAGGCAGTGGCGGGGTAGGGGCTGGGTAATGGGAGTAGGGGTCTTCGGCAAGACTGAGCCAGAAGCTTGGAGACAGACTGAAAGGAAGTCAGGATGCAGTGTTGGGGCCATGGCTGACTTCTGTTAGGAGAGGGTGAACCCTGGAAATTAAGCTAGGAGTGAAGGAAAAATGGGATGGGAGAGAAACTGTGCGGTCCTTAAGGGTGAGAGAGAAGGATAGGCAGGAAGACAGATGGAAGGAGAGCCTGACCAGCAGCTAGAGAGCGGGTAATGGACAGACTGGCCAACAGAGACGGGGGGACTGACAGAAACAGAACAGATCCGATTGGCTGACTTTCCCTTCTTGGGTCATGTGCTGTGGTGGACACACGGCTGCTGGGTTGGGGAGCGGATCCCCGAGAAGCTGGGTTATGAGCTGGGCACACAGCAGAGGAGAGACCAGGAGCTGGGAGAGGCGGCCAAGGCAGTCAGCCCTTTCCTTCAAACTGCTCAGCATTTTGTTTTATATAATTATAAAATCAATACATACTCCAGCCCACCATCTTTGTTTTCCTTGTTCTGTGCTGTTCCCAGGCCATGTGAGTTCCTTGTAAAGAACTGTCACCCACACTTCATGCTCTAAGGAGACAAAAAATGTTATGCTGGTATTCTGGTAAGAAAGTTGGGATAGGAATATAAATCCCCCAGCTGCTCAGCAGAGGCAGGAGGGTGGCTGATGTCACCACTCCAGTGCAAACAGTGAGTAAGCGGCCCCTGCCTCGGCCACAAACCATCTCGGGCAATTGACTGAACCTATCTGGACCTCTATTTGTAAATTTGCAGAATGAGGAGGTTGAACTGGATGTCTTCCAAGCTCACTTGCAGTGTGCTCACATTCTAGATTATGTGGTTCTATGAACCCATGGTTATTCATACATCAGACTTTTTCGCAATGCCCAAATGGTATCAGCTGTCTTCCCAGCCATGTCAATAATATTTTATTTATTATATTACTATGATGTGAATAGGTTATTTATCTTCTCCCGGTACAACCTGTACTTGTGTACAGTTCCAACATGTGTAGTAAATCTCTCCTCCTTTGAACTCCTAAAGTATTTAAATCTAGACACCTCTTAGTGTACTCATCACATTCTATTTTACGCTATGATTATTCAGGAAAATGCCTTATTGTCCAGTACTACATGTTAAGCTCCCTGAACGCTTCCTGGAAACCCTACTGCAGAGAGAAAGAAGAACGAAGCTTCCAAGGCTGCTTTTACCTCTGTAGCTCCGAGAGCACAGAACTGATGCTCAGAGTATATGTGGAACAAGCATGTAGTTGGGAAGAAGATAAAAGGAGCATAAAATGAATTCATCAAATGAGTCTACGAGACCCCCATCCTTTGCTTCTCCTCCAACCCACCGGGATGGCTGACCCAGAACCTTTGGCTAAAACTGATAAACACTGACCCAAAGTCATTGCAAATGGCCCCCAGGATCCATGCTACTCAAAAGATTCAGGAGATGCACCCAATACAGACAAGAGGGGTAGTTGCTGAGCGCCTCAGGGAGGAAAGGCAGCAGGACACCTATGATTCCCAGTCACGGAGCGTGTTCACTAGATGCTGCCAGTTACTCATAAGGGAACGTTATATGGAGCCGAAGGATCCAGATTGTACCAGACTGGCTGGCAAAGCAATTTCTCAGCTGAGAAAACAAAATGAGGATGAAAAAGAAAAAGAGAGAGAGAGGGGGCTTCCTTGGTGGCGCAGTGGTTGAGAGTCCGCCTGCCGATGCAGGCGACACGGGTTTGTGCCCCGGTCCGGGAAGATCCCACATGCCACGGAGCGGCTGGGCCCGTGAGCCACGGCCGCTGGACCTGCGCGTCCGGAGCCTGTGCTCCGCAACGGGAGAGGCCACAGCAGTGAGAGGACCGCGTACCGCAAAAAAAAAAAGAGAGAGAGAGAGAAAGAGAGAGAAATTGTCAAGGCAGTTTCTCTCAAGGCAAAGGCCTCCCAAGCTATATTTTCTAATCATTCTGCAAGGAAGTTTAGACGGGGACCTCAGAGTTTTACCTTCAGCAAGATCTCTGCAGTCCTCTTAAATGTCCCAGCAGCTCTGCCAAGCCCTCTATCCCCTGCCTCTTTCCCAATTCCCAAGGAAAGTGCAGCTCTCCCCCAACTCCCCAGCAAATGCTCTGGGTCCCCGTTAATAATCCACATCCACACAGCATCCCTGTGCCCTAACCGGCAGCCAGCCTCTGCTCGGCCTCCAGGTCTCACTCCCCCGCCGAGCCCGGCCCCGGGGCGCTGGCCTGCTTTGTCACCGGGCGGTCCCTGAGCTTGCTGGGGTCAGGAGCCCTCCCCTTCTCGCCTCCTGCATCCTGCCTCTCCCTTTCCACTTCGGCAGCCCTGCACTCTGCTGGCTTTCCCTTCTCCCACCCTCATTCCCTCTTCTTCCATTACTAACGCCTGTTCTAGAAACACGTTCAGCGACAGCTGTACAGGCGAGTGATCTGGGGCGTCTCGCACCACCCAAGTGTCTGCTAGTCTTGAGTTTCCTTAGCTAAATTTCTGTTTGTTAACTTGCTAGCTCTTTTTCACTTCCCTCCCGTGTTTATTCACATTAAAAGAGTTTACTCAGTGGACGTCGGGTAGAGCCACAGGGATGGCCAAAGGGGGCCTCGAACCTGCCACTGCTACACAGAAGGCACTTAATCCCCAGCCTGCCGTGGGCACCAGGCTCCTGGCTGCAGCTAGGTTCTTTCCCAGCAATTACCCTCAGAGACAGGCAGATCTGAAGGCTGAAAAGCTGCCGTGGAGAACTCCCTTGGAGTCGTAGACAAGGAGAGGCTGTTAGCAAGGAGGACCTCTGTGGACCGTGCCAGGAACTCCACGCCCCACGGCCACAGAATGCTTAAACAGGCTGCAAAGGCCAGTCTTACAAAAGAGTTAAGCCGAGGCCACATCACCAGGCTGTTAATGCCTTCTGCTTTCAGAGCCGACAGGAACAGGCCGTTCTCAAACGGCTACCCCCCTGAGCCACAATTCATCCAGCACAGCACGGAACAGCGAGCTTGGGGCTCTGACTGGTTCCTGCAAACTCCCTCTCTCACCTCTCTGCCAGGCTCCTGTTTTGTTACCAGGCTCCTAATTAGCTCTACGGAAACGAGAATCACTTTCGGGTGCATCTCTGGCGTATCTCATGTCCCACACGTTGGCACGCACGGCGCAGAGGGCCCACGAGTTCATCAACAGCAGCGTGACGCCCCACTAGCTCCTGCTTATTCATCCGTCTTGATAACTGGCATATGTTCCGGCGGCCACACGGGTTGTCCCTAAAACATCTGGCCAGTTGTTTACCTCCCCGGCTGCTTTCCAGTTGGCAGTTCTCTGTCCTCGGCATCCTCCAGCCTCCTACAGAGAGGAGTCCAGCGTGCCACCTGGCATTTCTCCCTTATGCCATGTGGAAATCAATTTGAAACAGCCTGGCCTGGGCTGCTGAAAGGGCCCCCTCCCGCCGCCCGCGCTGCTCCTCTCCTGGGTGTCCCCACATGTGAAGCCACATCTGTTTTTGTCCCAACTCTTTCCATTTACCCAGGCTGCCACCTCTTCTCTGCCTTTATCTCCCAGGGGCCCCTCCTGGCTCCCTTTCTTTGCACAAAGGTCCTGCGGTCTCCTTTACCTTCTAAACTCATGCTTTGAAAAGCCCACAGGTGTGTTCATCTCCCCAGTTTGTGCCCAGGTGCAATCACCTAGCTTCCTGCTCACCTAGCAGCTTTGCCTTCTTCCAGCTTTCCTGCCAAGCCTGCCTTCCCAAGAACTACCTAAGTACCCAACGCACACACACCACCAGGATTTCTGATGAAGAGAGGGTGAGTTTTCTAATCAGGTAGTTTATATCTCAGCAATATGAACCCAAATTTCAAATTACCTTCCTGACAGTGATTCTCACTGACTGATTTCACTTTTTTCTCTCAGATATCCTCTCCTTGCCTTCTCCCCCGACCCTAATTCCTCCAGTTTCCTTCTTCAGCAAAATCATATTTGCCTTCTAAATCAGAACCCAGAATTTTCAGGAAGCTGCCATAACTAAAGCAATCTGTTCTTTGCAGTATATCTTCTTCTTGGATTCCACCCACTCCTGCTGGTGCCCACCTAACTCCCACCCTCACTCTCCCTGCAGGCGGGCACACCTGCACACCTGCAGGCAGGTGATAATGGTGCAGGTGAAAGTGAGGAGGAGAACAGCTAACATTTTCTGAGCGTTGCCTACATGCCAGGCACTGCTCTAAACACTCTGCATATAAGATTCACCAGATCTGCCATCTGCATCTTATTTCAGTTTTTCTGAACCCTTACTTACCCAAGGAGAGCCACGAAGTGGGCAGAGAAGGGAAGAAGCTTTAAAATAACCTCTTGGATCAATGTAAATATCTCCAGGGGTCCTGATTTCACATGTTTTATGTTCTTTATCCCTTTATCTATAATCCCCAACTCCTTCATGTCTGTATCTTTTTCGTCCTGAATATATAATCTTGTTTTTAAATTAAGAAGTAACATTTCATTTTAAAAACTGCACATTTTTATAAAGATCTCTGCATTTCCAATGATAAATCAAAAGAACAGAGTTGAAACAAGAATGCTACATATTTTCAAGTCCTGCTCTGCCCATTACTAACTCTGTGATTTGGGTACGTTTTAATGCTTCTGAGCCTCAGTCTCCTCGTTTATAAAGTGAAAAATAATACAGACCTTGCAGATTTTTTTAAAACGCAGGAGGTGCTGTGTGTAAAGTACCTACCACAATGCCCAGCGCCTAGCAGATGCTCTACAAATATCCCCTCCTTTTCTAAAAATACTTGTATTGTTTCAAAGTAGTAGGTGGGGTGGGTATGAAAGGCACAGATTTTTTGCCGTCATAGCTTCTTTTCTTAGCGCAAGGTCTCTCCCAGAAACCAGGGGCAATCTCGCTACATGACAGACAGCAAAGAAATCACCTTGTCACACCGTACGAGACGGCAGGCAGCTTTAATAAGGCTAACAAATGTTATATATTCTGCCCCAGGCAAGTTGCAGGCCTAAAATTTTACCCTGTCCCCCATTTCCCCGGCATCCCTCAGTGAATTTACTTTGGGACCTTTCATAGGATTTGTCCTCTGGCTTTCTCATCAGGTTCAATGATGAGACCTTGACCTTGGGTCTCCTTGACCCAGGAACACCCCAGAATGCTCCCTAGGCACCCGAGAAATCCCTAGAACAGTCATCCTCAAAATGTGGTCAATGGATCAGCAACGTCAACACCATCTGGGACCTAGTTAGAAATACAAATTCTCAGGCCCGACCCTAGACCCACTAAATCAGAAAGCCTGGGGATGGGGCCCCGGAATCTGTGCTTTAACAAGCCCTCCAGGTGATTCTGCTGCAGGCTCAAGTTTGAGAGTCACTGGTTGAGATATTAACACATGGATTTCCTCCAAACATAAACCACGGTGGCAGTTCCAGCAATAGGGCAGCAGATCAAAGACTAACCTCTAGAGGCACCCTGCCAGCTGCCCTCACGTGCAGGCCCACCCGTCATGAAAGGGGGTCACCAGGTCTCCTCAGCTAGGAGCATCCTTCCCCCAAGCACAGCCTCGCTAGCGCCTCTCCCTGCTGCTCTAGCCTAGAAGAGGGCAGCACACGTGCACACAGGGTCCCGAGAGCCCGACCCAGGTGCCCTTGCTATTGCCCAAACGCAAGGTTTCTTATCTACTCCCCCAGCCCACTCCCCGCACCACCCCAATCATCCTGAGACTGGGGAAGCGCCTCCTCCTTGCACCGGGCTGATTCTCGTTCAGCGCTGAGTGGAACAGATCAATCCAAGGTGCTGTCAGTAACCACACTGGTCACCCACTCACTCTCCCAGCTGAAGCTGTGTCCTCACAGCCCCGTGAGCCTGGTTGACCAGACAGATGTGCTACAATTCTCCTAAATCAGCAGGAAGCAGGAGAGAGGCCAGAGCTCGGAGGACACATCCCCAGCACCCGCATCCCTCCACCGAAAATGCTCCTTATCGAGACTGAGGATGACCTCTTCACCCCAAATCCAGTGAACTCAATTGTCCGTAGCCCCACATTTCTTCCTGCCTCAAACCTGAACTCCTCAGGGCCTCTTCTTCCTCTCAGTTACCGCTCCTCATCCCCACCTTTGCCCCCAACCTCACCGCCTGCTGCTTCACCTTATACTCCAGTCGGGAGAAACTCACAGTCCATGTTTAAAATTAGCCAGTAGGTAACTCAGGAGACCTCAGGTTTGACTGGAAAAAGAGTTATAAGGCTGGCCTGAGACAACATGAGAGAAACGCTGGAATGATTCTGTTATCGGGACTTTTTAATCCGGACATTTGAGAACTAAAACTATGGAACTGATGATATAGCTGACAGGGAGGGTGGTCACCTTCTATGCCCTAACTCCCCCATTTCCCACTAAGAATCTCTGCCTTAGCCCTCTATCTCCTCAGCTTGTTCTTCAGTTTCATGAGCCACTACTATCTTTCCAATTAATGAATTAAGGAGGCCCAAGTAGGTTTCTCTTGCCCCCAAAGAGCCTGATGGGCACCCCAGTATCAGAACCCTACTCAGCCCCCAGCTCCTCCATGAAGCCCCTCTCGAATCGCTCACAGAGTTCCTGCATCCCCCGTCTGGGTACCATGTATAATCTTGCACCTCATGTAGCAATATATACACACACCATGTGTGCATGGCCACACGGCGTTAGGAAAAACCCATGGCATCAGAGGGACCTGAATGTGAACACTGCCTCTACCGCTATTGAACTCTGGAAGTGGGGTAAGTTATTTAACTTAGTCTCTGAACTTCAGTTTCCTGGGATAATAAAGTTATTATGAAGAATAAACGGGACTTCTCTGGTGGCGCAGTGGTTGAGAGTCCGCCTGCCGACGCAGGGGACACGGGTTCGTGCCCCGGTCCGGGAAGATCCCACATGCCGCGGAGCGGCTGGGCCCGTGAGCCATGGACGCTGAGCCTGCAGGTCCGGAGCCTGTGCTCCACAACAGGAGAGACCACAACAGTGAGAGGCCCACGTATCGCAAAAATAAAATAAAATAAAATAAAATAAAATAAAATAAACGAACAGCAAATATAAGGAGCCCAGTACACTCTCTGCAAATTACTAGGTACATAACCAGTGTTCCCGTCTTCCCTGCCTACTTGATATCCCCTCCCCAGTTGGATTGTTCTTCTTGGCTTATATCTCTGTACACACATAGTAGGTGTGCTTTGTCTTTGATGTCAACTGCTGATGCTAAATCCAGCCATTCCCTGTGAAATCTTTAGAAGCTAGTCTGAGCTGTAGGAGCGCTTTTAATTCTGTGATTACAGTACTATTGACTATAATTTCATTTGCTATGAGTTGTATTTGGAGCAAATGTCTCTCACTATATTTTTAAATCCTTTGTTTTGGTTGCTATCCTATTAATATGCAGCTCCAGGAGAGGTAAGAACCAGAAAGAGAGAAGTCTTCAGAAATCGGAAGGAGGATAAAGTTCTATCCAAATGTTTAATCACCCTTAGAGTCATGTTATTCTTAATGATGATCTCAATATTTCTTGCTACCATTTTGTCTCATTTTCTATCACACTCTACATGCTGTATAAAATATTGGGTTGGCCAAAAAGTTCGTTCAGGTTTTTATAACATGTTACGGAAAAACCCAAATGAACTTTCTGGCCAGCCCAATACTTGACGATAGTCTTTGAGCTACTTTTAAGCTTTTATCTCCATCTTTTTTTTACACTTTTCTCATAGAGGCTCACATTTATCAAAGGATAGCCATATTCCAAGCAGTATGCTAATACGCACTTTGTACAGATGTTTTCATTTAATGCTTTTTTTTTTTTTTTTGCGGTACGTGGGCCTCTCACTGCTGTGGCCTCTCCGGTTGCGGAGCACAGCCTCCGGACACGCAGGCCCAGCGGCCGTGGCTCACGGGCCCAGCCGCTCCGCGGCATGTGGGATCTTCCCGGACCGGGGAACGAACCCGTGTCCCTTGCATCTGCAGGCAGACTCTCAACCACTGCGCCACCAGGGAAGCCCTCATTTAATTCTTATAATCACTCTATGAGTATCACCTATACTCCGCAAACATTATTATGTCCATTTTATGAATGAGTACATTTTTTAAAGGTTTTTTTTTGTTGTTGTTTTTTAATGTGGACCATTTTTAAAGTCTTCATTGAATTTGTTACAATATTGCTTCTGTTTTATGTTTTGGTTTTTTGGCCACGAGGCATGTGGCATCTTAGCTCCCCGACCAGGGACCAAACCCGCACCCCCTGCATTGGAAGGCAAAGTCTTAACCACTGGACCGCCAGGGAAGTCCCATGAATGAGTACATCTTAAAGGGTCACCTAGCAAGTAACTGATGGTACCAACATTTGGGCAGTCTAACAGCAGAGTTACTAGTTCCTTAACTTTTAAGGTTTTAATGCTCTTATTGGCCTTTCTCCCATTTCTCTTCAACCACCTTAGTAACTGTTCACCAACACTGATGAGAACCATCCTGAGGCTAATAATGGGAGAAAGATCTTAGTTTCCAAATAGACCATGTTCACAGTGTGGAAGAGCTAAGGGAAGGGCATTAAAAAGAGCTTGACTTGGGCTTCCCTGGTGGCACAGTGGTTGAGAGTCCGCCTGCAGATGCAGGGGACACGGGTTCGTGCCCCGGTCCGGGAAGATCCCACATGCCGCGGAGCAGCTGGGCCCGTGAGCCATGGCCACTGGGCCTGTGCGTCCAGAGCCTGTGCTCCGCAACGGGAGAGGCCACAACAGTGAGAGGCCCACATACTGCCAAAAAAAAAAAAAAAAAAAAAAAGAGCTTGACTTAATGTAACTAAACAATTAATGGACTTACTGGACAAAGACTGTGGCAGCTAGAACCCCAAGCCAAAGCCCAAACTCAAAGAACCACAGCTAGTAATTTATAACAACTCTGATTTGACGGGCACCTACAATGTAAAAGGTGCTTCCTAGCACCAGGTGCCCTGCAGGATGGCACTTGCAGATGAGGAAATGGGAATTCAGAGAGATTCACTGACTTGCCCACAGTCACACACCCACACGTGGCAGATCTGGTGTCTGTTTTATTGGGGCCCCCATCTTTGCTCAGGCCTGTGCTCCTTCCCCATGCTCACCTGATTAGCCAAAGGGTTCTGGCCACATTTTCTCCAGAACCCCATACAAAGGGTGGTCAAGGGCAACACTCCTCGTCTACCCCAGGGGCCTGGTGGGAGTGCAGGGGGCACACTCTTCCCAGGATATAGGAATTCATTCCTGCCACATCTACCCACCCATAACCTCAGCCTTACATTCTTTCCCTCACACTTATTTGGTGGGTGGACGCCATGAGTTTAACACCTTACATTCATAAAAGGTTCTGTAGGTCATGGAGGTGTTTTCAGTACGAAACCCACGTGAGCTTGGTGAATTAGTGAAAGCCTCCTAATTCCTAGCCTAGTACTCTTCCCGTTTTACCTTGCTATCTCTAGTCAAAAATGAGCTGTCTGCAGGAAAAAATTAAATTAGATTAAACTGTGTTGCCAGGTTGGGGGGTCTTAGTAGAGACAAATTCAGACCTAATTTCTCCTATACCAGTCTTTTTACACTATGGTGAGGGGACCATCTGCCAAGGAGGTCCTGAGAGTGATGCGCCCAAATCCAATTTGTAAAAGTGCAATTGCCAGGGTGCCCCCATATGGCTTCCATCAAATATTGGACACTGAAAAAGCAAGTGTCCATGTGACTAAAATGACCACAATAACCCCTCCAATTTTCTTTGGTCCCATGGGAGACCATGCCAAAAGGCTCATGACCTCAGGATGCCTGTCACTCGCCATGAGTAGAGGAAGCAAATGGCTAAATAGCAGGGAAAAGATAGAAACATTTTCAAGGGCTTGTAAACATGGGATCCAAGATTTTCTCTCCTGGTGGCCTTTGAAATCCAGCCAGCTACTCAAGCAGAAAAGAGTCACTGGCTTTCTCATTGGGGTCTGTCTGTCAGGCCGTGTGCTGGGTGTTCTTTCTGATGCAATCGAGGGGCTAGACTGCCATCAACGGCATCAGAGAGACTTTATTCATGGGAAGCGTCCAAAATAGAAATGTTGCTGTAAAAGTAATTAGACTTGAGTTTAAGAGGATCAGTTCCTCATTAAGGGTTTCCCTCAAAGGCTTTTTACAAGCTTAAAGATTGAGTCTAATCTCCAGTGTCAGCTGTGGAAGGGAGGAAGACACAGATGCATATTCACATACAAAGAAGCATTGGCTCCGGCTTCACTGATAAAGCATAATAAGGATTTTGCTGTACATAAATATATGCTCATCACCACCATCTGCCCCGCCAACCCCCTTGAAATATAGACCCTGGAGATCAGAGTCAACACTTTGCACTTATAAAAGCTGGAATAAAACTCTTTCACCATGATTAGAATTAAAATTGGTTATTTTCAGCAGCCCAAAATGTCAATGGAAACCCTTCCCTTTCAGCATTCCCTGTAATACCTTCCTAACGTGTATCGGATTTGCATCCGGCTCTGTTCTAGGTTTGAGGATACAAAGGTAGGTGAGACACATTCCTGCCCTCCAGGAACTCACAAGCTCAAGCAGCGTTTCTCAAGGTGCATACCCATTGGCACCCACTTGGAACACCTGGTTCCTGGAAGGTTGCTGCAAAACATTAGGCAGCAAGTTGAGGTTTCGGATTCTATGCAGAGCCACCATATTAGAACTTAATCAGAATCTCTAAGAGTGGGCTCAGGAATCTTTATACAAGTTCTCCTGGTGATTCTTATACACATGAATGCGATAGATACCCTAATTTCAAAGCATTTGTAAATAATTTGTGATTTTCCTTCTGATAAGGCTTCCAATTCTGGGCTTTGGATTGCAAACCCATCTCTTAAGAGAGCAGAGACAACCATCTCCACTCTTTGTCGGCTGCTACGGAGCCGGACTTTGCCAGTTGATTGCAGTAAACCTTCTTAGATCCTCCCTTTTCTCAGCAAGTCTCTGCACTTTCCATATTTCACAAGACCCACAACAACGTTTCCAGTGGGAAACATTCTGTTTTAGGTAAGAGTTAAAAGCATGTTGGAATCAGACCTGGGTTTGAGTCCTGACACTTTAGCTTACTGGTTGTGAAACCAGAGGCAAATGACTGGGACTTTTTTGTTTCCTCATTTGTAAAATGGAGATATTTATAGTACCTAGCTCATAAGGTCATTCAAATTGGATGAAATAATGCATACAAAAAGCACATATATGGCCTGGCATACAGTAGACATTTAATAAATGTTGTTACTGTGGATACCAAAGTCCTTAGTGGAACTCTTTTGGGTTAATGGCTCAGGGCTCAAAAAAAAATCTCACAAAATTCACAACGGGCTAATCTGTTTCCTGAAACAGATCTCAAAAACCATGAAATGTAGACACCTAAACAAGTGGAAAATGATATACTTCTAAACTGTGCCTTAGAGTCTGCAAATTTTGAGAGAGTGTAACATGTGCCTGGGGGAGGGAAGGTGAGCAGTGGTTGATATACAAAATGAACATTTTTTAAAACTGAATTTATAAAACACATATGGGTATATCACACCGAAAGCAAGCCAGATACATAAAAATCCAGATTTATTATGCATGTCTTTATCAAAAGATAGACATTTAGCTCCCTAAAATATTCAAATGTATGATTTTATTTTTTAAAAAAACTATCCAAATGCAAGATTTCAGGAGGGTATCTATTACATAGTTCAAATAGGATTACCAGATTTAGCAAATTAAAATACAGGATACTCAGTCAAGTCTGAATTTCAGATCAACAAGAAATAATTTTTAAGTATAAATATATCCCATGCCTTATTTGACAACCTTAACTACAAAGCATGACTGTTTTAATTTAATATCCTTAGTAAGCTTTATGTTAGGAAAAGAAAAACTGATCAGAAATAAACTTATCACTAGCCAGGTGAATTAATAAAATTTTGAGTGCTATGGGAAATTAATGAAACCAGACCAATCACAGGGATCAAATTGAACCTGAGCTTTTCTCTGAAGGCTAAGGAGTTAGAACGTCCCTATGTGCCTGGAGAAATCCCTGCCATAATCTGTAGGTTGAAAAGTACTAGAGGAATAAATGGAGGAAGAGTTAACTTAGGAAAATTAGCTATTCAGATCAGGGGCCAAGGTTCATCCCGTAATCTGGGCTCAAGGTTCAAGCTTTCTCTTTCACAATGAAGAAACTCTGCCCCTGAGCTTCCTGCTGCTCAGCGTAGGATAACCAGCCCCCAACACACATTCTCTTTCCTTCTTTTTATTCCCTCTAACTTGAGAACAGGTAACATGCTTTTTCTTTGATTTATAATACTCTCCGAAGTTAAAAAAAAAAAATCACATTTTGGAACTGCCCAATGGCTTCCATGGTGAAAAGTTAAGTAGTTCTTTCAGAATTTTCAAGCCTTAATAAGCTTTGCATAGCAGTGGGATGGGAAGTGAAAAATCAAGAATATTTCAGGACCTTTCATTATGTTTTTTATATTTTTTAAAACGCATCTGCCATTGATGTTCGTGCTGGTGTGTTCTTCATTCCTCCCAAATTGGTAGGCCACAGTAGTTAAGAAATTATTCCACTGGAAATGAAAAGTACCCCAGGGATCGAAGGGAAATCAGATAGGGAGGTAGCAGGGAGAGCAGTACACCTGGGATCAGAAGAGCCGGCTCCCGTCCCTAACCCTGGCCACCCACAGGCCGTGTGGCACGAGGCAAATCAGTTTCCCTCTCCGGACCTCTGTGCCCTTATGTTTTCTACAGGCTTTTTATGGTCTGAAATTCTGTGATTCTCAGTCGAGTCATTTGAATTCAGATCGCGCGTCTTCCACTGACTGTAATACTTTGCGAAAGTGTCCCCCTCCCCTGTCCCTGGAAGCCTGCTGTATGAATAAACCGCACACACCTCCATTGCTCCATTCTGAAGCTGAACTCATGTGATCTTTAGAGACCACTTGGAAGTTACCTGCCAGGCAGCACAAGAGGCTACTAGGGACACGTATGAAGTTAGAAAATGGCTTTATTGTTTTTTTTAACACCTTTATTGGAGTATAATTGCTTTGCAATGGTGTTAGTTTCTGCTTTATAACAAAGTGAATCAGCTCTACGTATACATATATCCCCATATCCCCTCCCTCTTGCGTCTCCCTCCCACCCTCCCTATCCCACCCCTCTAGGTGGTCACAAAGCACCAAGGTGATCTCCCTGTGCTATGCGGCTGCTTCCCACTAGCTATCTGTTTTACGTTTGGTAGTGTATATATGTCCATGCCACTCTCTCACTTTGTCCCAGCTTACCCTTCTCCCTCCCCGTGTCCTCAAGTCCATTCTCTACGTCTGCATCTTTATTCCTGTCCTGTCCCTAGGTTCTTCCAGAAAATGGCTTTAAATGACCATCGCTGTCAAGGAAGGAAGAATAACACTGGGGACGAAGCACCTCAGAGAGCTGCTGTGAAAACTCAGGTTTGAGCCACTGAAGGCTGAAAATGCTGAGCTGGCAAACAACTGGAGGGAGGGTCAGGAAACCACGGCTTCTGAGCAAGTGTAGGGAAAGGAATTGACCGTGAAGACATGGAGAGGTGTGATGGCCGCCTTCTCAACTCACGGGGCCCAGGGCGGGTCCACCACCACCTACCCCTCATTCTCAGTTCAGAAACTAAGGCCAGCTGCCTCTGAGGCCACCTCTAGGGGCCCCGACTCTAGGTGAATAAAAAGTGAGCGCTGACACTCAGCTCTGAAAGTCGTCCCGCACTCCACTCCTGACACCTCCTTCTTCTGTGACCATCTGATGGACCAAATACATTTCAGGATAGAAAACAAAAAGGGGCTTTTTTTCCCCCTCAAATTCCTAAACAAAATTATTTTTACAAGTGCTAGCCCTCAAAAACAATGAGTCTTTTGAGTTATTTCTTCAAGAGTGGTTATGAGTTGCCTGACTCACATTGTGACGGATGACTAATCGTCAAATGAGTTGGCAGATAAACTCTAGCCCTGAAATGACCGTATCACCTCCACACCCATACCTCCTCCTCACAACCAACAGGGAAGACAGGTAAGATGTTCCTCCCTTTAGGAAAAATGCACAGCAGTGAAGCAGGCAAAAATCAAACCAACCAACAAAGATGGACCCACAAGCCGGGGCTTTTTAGGGTAACCCTGGAAGGTATCTGTGGACTATAAATAATTCCCGCTCATACGGAACAGAGCAGAAGTGCAGAGAGCAGTGTGGTCTCTTAGAGAGATGTCCATCCAACAGGCATGAGAGAAAACGTTCCTGTACTTAAAGAAGTAAACCAGCAGTTTGACAATGCTTGTCTGCAACAACTATAGTGGGGCGTGTTATGAACTCCTGATTAGCTAAGCTGATGGTGCTAGAACTCTTGGTCCCCTCCATGGGCCTCATGAAGGAGATCTGCTGAATCTGCACATATGTAATTTTGTCCCTCTGCCTGTAATTCATTACTGGCTTTATAAAGGCAAAAGCCAGTACTTCTGAATTGTCAGGGCTCACCCCAGAGAAGCCTCAAGGAAAAGATGGTCTTGGGAGGCCCAGGGAAAATGGTAGCTGCCAGCAAAGGAAAGGGTTTCTGTTGGAACCCAGAAGAGTGGTATGTTTTTCTCCTCCCAACGAAAAAACACCATATATATGTATGTGTGTGCCCTCCTGTCACTCAATTCAGCAGAGCTCTTAAACCTGTTTGGAGGAGCTTCTCCCAAGAGTTCTTCAAGCTTTTATGCAGTCTACAATCTTTGAAAGATCTGAGAATGTTTCATGATTATTTTTCATTTTTAATGTCTGACCAAGATGCTAGTTTTGTGCCTTCATTGAGTTTAGCTTGTCTTTTTGGTTATTATCATTTTTACTCTTACTGTCATTTTTTGAGAAGAAAATCTTTGCAAGGGAAATCAAGAAACATCATAAAACTCTCTTGATCACTTAAAAAAGTGAACCGAACCCCTCTGATTATTTATTGTTTTGTTGTCTCTAGGTAAGGAGACCTCTTGTGCTTTAGGAATAATTTTATCTTTTTTTGTAAATAAAGGTGCTCAAAGCATTGAGGAGAGAGTGTACTCATCCCCTGTCCTCATGCTGGATGCTGTGTCACAAGCAGCAAGCACAGTACTGATGTAACCACCTTTGCTCCAGAAATGGAAGATGATGTGACTGATGGAGTGTGTGCCCATGGGTTCCACGGTGACTCCAGAAGATAGATGTGTGTCCATAGACTTTTCTCCGTATGATGTCTGTATTGTGTAGAAACCATTTGCAAGGCCAAACGTTGCATGCTATTCTCTCGGCCTTGTGAAGTTACAAAAGAAAAGTCCACTCTCCACATCTCTCACTGCTCGCCCATTGGGTTGGAGCTGGAGCTTCCTAGCCGTCTGGCAGCTGTCATTCTGCTTGTTTACAATTTCAGCAGATTTTAAGCAAGGTTCCAGGATGCCAGAGCTTCCTATAAGGCCATTCTCAAGGTCACTCCAGAGCAAGGGCTGTGCGTCTATTCCCTGCCATTCTGAGAGATGGTCACTGGAGCGATGAAACAATACAAAAGGCTGCCACCTCCCCCGCCCCAACCCAAGACTGTTTCAAAACTACATCCCTGATCATTCTGCACATCGATTAAAATATGCTGTGGCCTTGGGACTTCCCCACCAGGCAGAAATCAGATTCTCAAGCCCGGATTCCATCATGCACTTGATTTGTGGTCATGGATTGTTACTTGCTTGCCGTACCTCTAAATCTCATAAGCTTGTCACTATCACGGAAATAAAACAGCAGCGAGCTACACAAGGAATGCTCTCTTTAAGTGTTTGGGATTTTCTTTTGTGGTTTGTTCGTTTGTCTTAGTGCAAAGTTCCCAGGGCAGATGAGTGTGATGGAAAGACGGAAGGGCCACGGAAAAGAGAACAGGCTCTGGAAAGGGCTGGGGATGGGCTAGAACCCCCGCTCTGCAGGTTACTGGCGATGTCACCTTGAATTAGATGCTTCACCTTCACGTGCTTCAAGTCTTGGGAGGCGAGAATAAGAATGCACACTTAGGCAGAGGTTCTCAGCATGTGTCCCTGGAGCAACAGCAGCAGTCTCGCCTGGGAACCTGTTGGAAATGCACCTTCTTGGCCTCTACCCCAGAATGACTGAATCAGAAACTCTAGGGATGGGGTCCCACACTCTGTGTTTTAACAAGCCACCCCTGGTGATTCTGATGCCATTTGAGCATCACCAATTTAAGGCCTCTACCACAGTGCTTGGCACACAATAAATGTTCATTTACCCTTGACTCTGAGTTTCTGAGAGATTACTGATTTGGAGCCTAATATCAATACATCAACCAAGCACATTGCTGGGGCCCAGGGAGAGTCTACACTTTCAGGCGTAGCACTGTGCATGCCCCCTTGTCAATTTGTACTTGGTACACATCAGCTGAGGCGCAGGCAGGTCTGAATCATGAGTACGTGTATGTTGGTATGAATGAAAGTGACCTAAAGGAGTAGCAGTCCAGACCCTGCTCCCTCTCCCCACAAGCCCACCAAGCACTCTCTATGCCGAGTGTGAGACCCTGGAGAGCTTCCTGGCCCTGGAAAGACACGCAGAATAATACCTCCTGCACCTCTCATGCAGCAAATGTGAAGATTCCAAGGTGCCGTGGGAAGCTCTATGCCTGCCTGCTTTTTTCTTCCTTGCGCTGGAAGCCTGAAAGGTCCTCAGGCGACGCCTCTGAGGCTGGCCACTTTTTGTTGGTAAGTTGGCTGGTTTTCTTCGGCTGCAAAAGTTGTGAAAGAATTTTCTCTTATCCCTTGATGAGAACGATATCCCTGTTGCTGTCACGGAGGCCTGAGGTCCGGAA
This sequence comes from Mesoplodon mirus, assembly GCF_964341445.2. Taxonomy (NCBI): domain Eukaryota; kingdom Metazoa; phylum Chordata; class Mammalia; order Artiodactyla; family Ziphiidae; genus Mesoplodon; species Mesoplodon mirus. Next base: position 14,912,354 of record NC_138993.1, read on the forward strand.
AAATGTTACGTGACAAATCTGTGATGCCGGTCAATCAATCTCTGCCCTGTGGACTCTTCTCATTACTCCTAGGAGATGATGGGGGTCTGGACCTTGGGTCCCGGGCTGTGAATGGACAGCTCCTTGACAAACCATCTCAGAGTATGTGGAAAGGGTCCATCCTGAAAACAAATAAAAGTGACTGAGTCCTCCAGACAAAGGGTCTCCAAGATTTTTATTTTTATTTTTTTTTATTTTTATTTTTTTTTGCGGTATGCGGGCCTCTCACTGCCGTGGCCTCTCCCGTTGCGGAGCACAGGCTCCGGACGCGCAGGCTCAGCAGCCATGGCTCACGGGCCCAGCCGCTCCGCGGCATATGGGATCCTCCCGGACCGGGGCACGAACCCGTATCCCCTGCATCGGCAGGCGGACTCTCAACCACTGCGCCACCAGGGAGGCCCCAAGATTTTTATTTTTTAATGGGAAAAAAAAATTGGTCTGCTCTGGAAGTGGCAAAGGTGAAACATGTCATGTGGCAAATATGAAAAACTCGAGTCCCAGGCAGGCAGGAAGATGTTGCTCACTGAGGGCTTTCAGGCCACAGGACGACAGATATCAAATCCAGATGTGGCCTGGAACCTTCACCAAACAGTAAGAGCAACCAAACCATCCGCTTCATGTAAATTGAATAAATAAACATCAATCATCCATTCATTAAACAAATATTTACTACGCACACACTCCATCTCAGGCCTGGGCTGTGCCCCAGGGATGCAGTGAAACCGGAAAGATGCAACGAGGGCCGAGACAAGGAAGATGACGGGGGTTCGAAGCTGGAGAAGGAAGCCAGGACAGGGTTGCAGGACCTCCTGGGCATGCGCAGGGCTGGGCTTGTGTCCAAGGGCCTGGAAGTCCCCAGGTCTGGAAGCAGTGAGCCAACCTCATCGGCACGGCATGGCACAGGGTCACACAACAGGCCGTGGATGCGGAACCGGTTCTGAACCTCCGTTCTATCACTTTTTAGCTTATGTCCTTGGGCAACTTTCTCAACGGCTCTGGGCTTTCAGTTCTCTTCCATAAAATGAGGGTGTCATTATCTTACAGGGTTGCAGAAAGGAATGAATGAGATGAGTGTATATAAGACGCTTAGCACAGTGTTTGGGACGCAGTAAATGCTTAATAAATATGGGTTGCTGTTATGACTATTATTATGAATGTAACAGGGCAAATATTAACTTCGGATGGTCACAGCTTTTGCCCCTCCCCCTGCCCCTCAAAGGGAATTCTGTCCGTCTTCCCCCTTCTTTCTCCTTTTTGCAAGAAAGGAAGCTCATTTTCTGCAGTTGGAGCTAAACAAGTCACCCAGTCTCTCCTGGGTGGTGGCACTGGGCCACTGGGTGTGGAAGGAAGCCTCCTTGATCAATCATCTCCAGGGTGTGCAAAGAGTGTCCGTCCTGAAAACGAGAAGATGGCAAGTTCCCCACACAAGGGGGCTCCAAGATCTTTTTTTAGTGGGAAAAAAAAATTACTCTGCTTTGGTGGGGAGGACGGGAGGGAGGAGAACGGAGGAGAAGGAAGATGGGGAGCTCGGGATGGGGGAGAATCTGGGAAACACGTGACAGGCAGCTGGGGAGGGTGAGGAAAGAGGGTAGGAGAGGAGAAGGAATTCAGTGAAGAGTCTCACGTGGACCCCCTTTTAAGTTTTTTCCTAAAGACACAAAAATAAAATTCCCTTTTAATTAGTTTGGCTCTCATCCGTGTTTCTTTAAAGTTGACTCTACGTGGAGACGGAGCCGTACAGACTCCTTCTCCGGGATTTAGTGGGGTTATAGGATTAATGATGAAAATGGATCTATGAATACCTACCCCCGAGGGCTATTCTTAGGGTTAAATGTGGTCATGCACATTGTATCCACCAGCTTTCGCTAGATTACGCTGCAAACAACCCCAAATCTCAGCGGCTTACAACAACAAAGGTTTATTTCTTGCTCCTGTTACATGTTCTTTGTGGTTTGGCCACATGTCTTTATTCTGGGAACCAGACGGTCGGGATCCGCCCCTTTCTGGGCCTGGCAGGGCTGGTGTGGAGGGAAGAAAGGCAGAACCCACAGTGGCTCTCAGAGCTTCGGTGCTGAAGTCTGTCGCTTCCATTGGCCAAACTAGTCCAGTGTGTCACCCTCAGGGTGGGGGACCTGACTGTCCCACGGGGAGGGGCAGCAAGCCCTCGGGGACAAGAGCAGAATCCGTCCCAAAGGTGAAGCGCTTGGGACATCGCCCGGCACTCAGAAAACTCTCAATAAATGATGCAAATCATTCATATCCATCTGTAAAATGGGGGCAACCATAGCAGCAGCCTCACAAGGGAGTCTGAGGGCTGGCAGAGGTAGTGGGCACAGGGCCTGGCTGAGTTATGCGACAAAGGGCAGCTCTGGGTGACTTTCTAAGGGACCGGACACCCTGGGGCCAGGAAGGGGAGAGAATGAGCAGTTAAAGAAGGCAAGGGGACATGTGGTGACCTGAAGCTATAGGGTCTCTGGGGCCCCGACGGGACACGATGTTCCCGTCTCGGGGGTCAGAGAGCGGAGCAGGACCCCAGAGAGCCAAGGGCGGCATGGGAGCAGGAAATGCCAATCACCCTCCCCAGCCAGAGGGGACGATCGCAGCCCACACGCCGAGCGACAGAGAGCTCGCTGTGTGCCCAGCCTTCCCTGGGCCCCGGGACCAGACCGTGGGGAGCTGGCCTGGTGCCCGCTCCCCCCTCTGGGGCTCTGTGGCTCCCACTGGCTGCCCAGCCCTTTCCCACAGAGAGGGAACCCTGGGACACCCGAACACCCGGCCACTCTCCACAGAGGCCGGCAAGGCTGCTCGCCCATCAGCGGGCAGGACCAGGGGCCACAGGCCTTCAATAGAAACATATTTAGAACACATTTGTGTGGAGGCATTCCTCCCACTCCCTTCAGCCCCGCCTCTAGCGCATCCACCGTGAGGCTCTCCTCCTCCTCACCCCTCCCAGGCTGTCCTTCCCACCTGCCCTCTCACTCAGTCCTCCAACCATGTGGCAGAGTCGTGTGGTGCCAGGGATAGAGCAGTAAACATGTGCTGCCTTGGCCCCACTGCTTGTGCCTCAGTGCATGTTCCAGTGCTCTTGCTCCAGTGCTCATGCTCCAGTGCATCACCCAGTGCTCATGCTCCAGTGCATCATCCAGTGCTCATGCTCCAGTGCATCATCCAGTGTTCATGCTCCAGTGCATCACCCAGTGCTCATGCTCCAATACATCTTCCAGTGCTCATGCTCCAGTGCATCATCCAGTGCTCATGCCCCAGTGCTCATGCCCCAGTGCTCATGTTCCACTGCATCATCCAGTGCTCACGCTCTGGTACATCATCCAGTGCTCATGCTCCAGTACATCATCCAGTGCTCATGCCCCAGTGCTCATGCCCCAGTGCTCATGTTCCACTGCATCATCCAGTGCTCACGCTCTGGTACATCATCCAGTGCTAATGCTCCAGTGCATCATCCAGTGCTCATGCTCCAGTGCATCATCCAGTGCTCATGCTCCAATACAGCATCCAGTGCTCATGCTCCAATACTCATGCTCCAGTGCTCCAGAACCCAGAGGAAGAAGTAAAGCATTTCCTATGTTGGCCAATGGCAAGTGCTAAGGGACACAGGGACTGGGTGTGATTTTAGAAGGTTGCACAGAAGGCCTCTCTGGAACAGTGGAGTTAAGACCTAAGGGAGCTGAGGGAAAGACGTTTAGTTAGAGGAAACAACAAGCCAAAGGATGAGGTTGATATTTTAGAAAAAGGCCCAGGGCCAGTGTGGCTGCAGGGGCAGGAGCAGAGGCATGGCAGCAGGAGTTCACTCCCGGCTTCCTTCTTCCCGGCTCACTGTGCCCTTCTCTCAGGCTGTGGGTTAGGGAAGCAGCCAGACAACTCTCTCTACAACTCTGTTTCAGCCGCACTGCATCGAGCAAGTCTATCTGCACCATTTTTCCAACAACATTTTATGTCTGTGTCACATTTTAGTAATTCTCTCAGTATTTCAAACATTTTCACTATTATTATATTTGTTATGGTGATCTCTGATCAGTGATCTTTGGCGTTACTATTGCAAAAGGATTACAACTCCCTGAGGGCTCAGATGATGGTTAGTGTTTTATAGAAATAAAGTATATTTTTAGTTAAGGTATGTACATTGTTTCTTGAGACATAACGCTACTGCACACTTAATAGACTACACTATAGTGTGAACATATCTTTTATATGCACTGGGAAACCAAAAAATTTGTGTGACTCGCTTTAGCTTTATTGTGAGGTTAGCTTTATTGTGGTGGTCTGGAACCAAACCCGAAGTACCTCCGAGGTTTGCCTGTAGATAGAACAAAACGTAGACACCCTTCAACACTCACCCCCCACCCCACTTCCCCTGTCAACAGTGTGGGCAGTTCCATTTTATACAGACATGTATGTATACAATTTTTTTTCCCAGAAATATCATACTAGACTTGCATTTCAAATTGTTATGCAATTTACTTATTCCTCTCCAAATATATTATGGAGATTTTTCTCTGATGACACAATAAGTTTACTTCTTATTTTAATCCTTCAGAATAGATATACCCTAATTTGGTTTAACAAGTCCCCTATTGATAGATGTGCATGCGGTTTCCAATCTTCCCCCTTTGAAGGCCGCATCACAATCAGCATCTTTGTGCAGACATCTACACACAGGCAGATGAATAGTTCTTAGATGAGATTCCAGGAAGTGGATTTGCTGGGTCAAATGGTGTGTGAATTTTTTGTTTTGCTAAATACTGCCAAATTGCCGTCTAATTTACAACCCTACCAGCTTTGGGGGGAGGTTTGTTTTTGTTTTATTTATTTGTTTTTGTTTTCAAAAACTGTAGGAGGGGTTTTCTTAGGCAGTTGGTCTAGGCAGAGGGAAGTATCCTGTTTTTCCCTGACAAATAGAAACAGCTACAGATGCTGTTCCTTTTTTTTTTTTTTTCTGGAGATCCAACATCCCAGCTAGATAAGCCCCCCTCCTCTTACCTTTCATCCCTGTCCTCCCCACATCACACTCACACACACACACACACAGGGTAAGCAACAGTAATAGAGGAGAAGAATTATCTCCCTCCAAAAGGTTGCTGACTTGATTTGGAACATTATTCACACTAAGGTGTAAAAAGACTGAGCCTCCTTCACTGTGGCCACCAAAGAGTTTGTTTTTTCAGTAGGGTTGCCTAACTAACACTCCTGCTTCCTTAGAAAGAGAACTTTATATTGTTAGAAGGATGACATCTTGATGGCTACAGAACTACATTTCCCAGTCTGCATTGCAAGAAGAGGCGGCCAATGAGCTGTAAGTGGAAGTTGATGGGTGGGGCTTGTGAGAAACATTCTGTAAAGGAGGCCAGCTTACCTGGGAAGTGAACCCTTTTGCTTGGCCCTCCCTTCTTCCTGCCTGGAAATGGGGGTCATTTTGAACATCTTCAACCAATCCAATGGACATCAGGCTTATTGCTGAGCAGAGTCCTGCAGGATTCTGCTGCAGCTGGGTGAACTCTTTAGTTGCTGGACGATCCAGAGGTACCAAGAGGCAGTGGCTACTTTCCCACTCATTCAGAAATACATTGATATTTTAACAATGAATTGGTCATACCTGTGCCTTCTGAGTAAATATCAGCCCTGCCTGAAATAAAGAGGAAAGGTTGGCTCTCCAACTGTCATTCAGGACCATGATGGAACCTTCAAGATGGAAACCAGACACTAATTAAGCATGATGGACAGGACAGAATCTGGGCGTCTGATGAAGGCGGAGCCACCGTCCCTGCCACCTGGACTTCTTTTACAGAAAGTCACTGGACTTAAGCCCCATGGCATTCCTTCTCCCATGTTTTGGCCCATTAAGACCGAAAAAACTCAAGTCCACACATTCTATGACCAAAAGAGCAGCCCTCATTCTTTTTTTTTTTTTTTTTGCTGTACGCGGGCCTCTCGCTGCTGTGGCCTCTCCCGTTGCGGAGCACAGGCTCCGGACGCACAGGCTCAGCGGCCATGGCTCACGGGCCCAGCCGCTGCGCGGCATATGGGATCCTCCCGGACCGGGGCACGAACCCGTATCCCCTGCATCGGCAGGCGGACTCTCAACCACTGCACCACCAGGGAGGCCCCAGCCCTCATTCTTTAAACCTATAAGTGCTTTGAGGGATCTGTTAAAGCAGGGTCCCCAACGCCACCCACCCCTGCCACCCCCCCAGGCCGCACAGCAGGAGGTGAGCAGCTGGTGAACTACTGAAGCTTCATCTGCCGCTCGCCATCCCTCCCCATCGCTCACGTTACCACCTAAACCCTCCCCCACCCCCCATGGAAAAACTGTCTTCCACGAAACCAGTTCCTGGTGCCAAAAGGGTTGGGGACTGCTGTGTTAAAGAACCCCACATTCTGAGGTCTTCTCTAAACAAACTGCCATTTGCCATTTCCCCTATTACACAGAACATCAGACTTTTGCACAGTACCCCAGATATGGCTGGATGCTTTTTGCTTTGGACACTGTTTCTATTCATCCTGATTAAAACTGGATTAATTTGGGACATAGCCACACCAACCTGTGGGCTCCAGGATCCCACCCTGATTCCCATCAGCCAGCTAAGCCCCCAAATTCACATTCCTTCACAGATACGATTCAGAAAATCAAAGGAGTCCAAGACTGAAGTTTGTACCTGTTATAAAACAGGACATGGAAAGGTTTCTACAGAGATGTTCAGTTAAGCCTTGTTTATAATAGAGAAAAAAAAAAATGCTCCACAATAGAGAATTGAAGGAACGGTGGTAAATCCATCCAATGGACTACTAAAAAGCTATTTAAAAATCATGATATAGAAACTTGTCAGCAATGTTCAAAATATATCAACTGAAAAGTATGTATTGAATGATCCCTTTTGTAAAAATAATTTATATATAGTTTATATTTATATATATTATATATTTATCTTTATGTATTCATACAACTGCAAAAGGATAATACTAGAGAGCTAAATGCCAGAACCCTTGTAAAATTATTACCTCTGAATTCATGAGTGATTTTACATTTTCTCCTCGGTGACTTTGAATATCTATACATTTCACATTTTCTACAATAGGTATTTTTTTATAATCAGAAAAAATCCAAATATCTATTTAAGGCTATCATTATCTATATGTATGTTTCAAATAACTTGGAAATAGGTAAAGGATGAGCTAATAAGAAAAGTCCAGCCTGGAGCTTCAAGTTCATGGGTGAGTCTTAAACCCACTGTTCAAAAGCAAGACGGTTGCCATCTTGGAAACCAAGCCTGTTGAAGTTCCCTGGTGTTTCCTAAGTTGTATCATATGCCCCAGTGATGTGCCCCGTGAGACAGGCTTCCTAGTACTTCACAGAACGAGGTCTAGAAAAGGCCCCCTGAAGGCCTTCCCCATCTCGATGGCTGGTGGCCAGGGCTGGAATGGCTGCTCCGCCTCTCCCCCTCTCCCCTGTCCCTCCAGCTCAAGCTCCCCTCCCACTGACTTGGCACCTCTAACCACCTCTGCCCCGGATCCCTCCACTCCCTCCCCAGGGAGAGTGTGTTCTGCCAGTTCTTGCCCCATCAAATGAAGAAAGGGAACGTTCTCTGTTGCTGCCCCATCTTTGCCCACGCAACCAACAATCCCCTCGGGCCCCAGACAAAGGCTGCAATGGCCCAGCCTTGAACCGGCCGCTGAGCAGAGACAGGAGTGGGGCAGCTCCACTGTCTCAGCACCAGCCCCCAAGGCTAGCCCCGTCCCCATCTGTCCCATTCGGCCCCGCAGGAGGACGAAAGCAGGTAGCACCGAGCAGTACACGGTGGAGGGGCCAAGGACGATTAGAATCCGGCCGTCAGTTCTGAAGCCTTAGCTGGGCAGCATGTCTCCAGGTTGGCCAGAGCTGGGAAGGGGTTTGGCCCGACCTCCCCACCTGTCAGTCAGCCACACCCACTGCCTGTCATTCTCTCCCACCTCATCTTATTAAGACTCAGAGAAAACAAAACTGCCTCCTGGCCAAGAACACTGCTGCTCCGCTCTTGCTCTGGGCTGAATTCCATCCCCCCAAAATTCACATGTTGAAGTCCTAACCCCCAGCACCTCACAGTGTGACTGTTTTGGGGGATAGAAGTAATTAGAGAAAAAAAAATCTTTTTAAGATATAACTACATTACAGAAAATTTGGAGTACAGAGGGGAAATTGTACCCAAAACACCAACACTATAGCACAATAAGATGTCATTTCGGGTTTTTTTTAGGCCTAAAAAGTAGAAATACAGGGAAAATGAGGTATTTGGGGCAAGGCCTAATCCAATAATACTTGTGTCCTTATAAGAAGAGAAAATTTGGACACGAACTCACACGGAGGGAAGACCACGTAAAGATGCCGGGAGAAGACCGTCTGAACATCAAGGAGAGAGGCCTCAGGAGAAATCAACCCTGTCAACAGCTTCATCTCAGACCCTTAGCCTCCAGAACTAGGAGAAAATAAAGTTCTGTTGTTTATTAAGCCCCCCGGTCTTCAGTGCTCGATTATTCCAGACCAGACAAACTAACAGATGTACAGACCACTCAGGGTGACCCATCAACCCTGCAGCCTAAGGTCTAGTAAATTCAAAACATTAAGCTTCCTCTTCTAGCTTCAGATAAATGAGTCTTCTGCATCTCTTCCTGCCTTTTCCCCCAAGCCCCTGAATAACATCTATCTTTGAGTGAATAAAACCAGAAAAAAGGTCTAATTATGGTGTCACAAGTAAACCGAGCTCCTCACTTGGAGACAGACACAGGCATCCTCTTCCACACGTTCCCCTGCCCTCTCTCATCCTCCCCCGGCCAGCACAGGGGTCTCCCTGGCAGGATCATTCAGAAGACACAAGAGAAACCCCCCAAACTGTTGTTCTTCCAGAAAGGGCTTCTCCAAACCCCGGATCAGCCTCCGCCCAAGGTCATCAGGAGCAGGCAGGGGCTCCAGGCAGAGCGGGCAGTCCCGTGGGAGAGCCGCTGGGATTGAATATTCATGAGAAAGCCACAGCCCGCAGGGTGATGCTCCACACTGCACGCCCTCCCCTTCAGGGTTAGCCCTCTCCCACAGGCTGGGCACTGATCACAACCCGAAACGGACCCCTTCTGTGGACAGGCACAAAGTGTGCCCGGAACGTGGTGGGTTCTCGTTAAATGCTGGAAAGGAGACTTCTAATGGATAATAGCTGATACATTCCTCCCAAGAGGAAACTCAAACGCATGCCCCACTCACAGAGGGCAGCAAGATCCCCTCTGTAGCTGGTAGCACAGTGGGACGTGAGCAAGGGCTCAGCCAAGCTGGCTGGGTGTGATCCTTGCTCCATCTCTTCCTTCCCCTGATAAGTCACTTAACTTTCTGTGCCTCTGTTTGAGCAAATAGAATTCTTTTCTGTGAATTGGGCACCATAAAAATAGTACCTACTTCCAAAAAAAAAAAAAAAGTAGTACCTACTTCCTAGGATTATTTTAATAATTAGATGCAATCCTGTACATATAAAACAACTATGTGCCTTTGCACATAGTAAATGTTCAATAACATTAGTTATTATAATGATTTGTTTTCAGAAGACATGAGTTTGGTTCCTGTGTATTGCCTGTACATGAGATTTTTGAGTAAATGTTAGTCATCTCCCTGAGCTTTGGTCACCTCGCCTGCAAAGTGGGAGCAATATATGCTCATCCTCGTAAGATTGCTGCGAGGATTAAGTCAGAGAAAAGTCTGTGAACGTGCTCTGTGCTGCGCTCATCCTTATATCACTTGCATCTCTTACAGTGCCTGGTACAGGAAGGCTTTTTGAGTGAATGAATGTAAAACTCCATGACATGGTTGTTATTTAACTGCTTGCTGAATGTTTCAGTTAAAATGGAAGGACTTTTGAGTGGCTGCGGGAAGTGTGGCCCATCCGATGCAGTGGAGATCACATATCGGTATCCGCCTCGTCATGGTGGTTGCTTCCGGTTTTTAGGACGACAGGCCGATGTGGTCAAGCCAAACCCATCTCGGCACACAGCACTGGTCCTGCCTCCTCAGCACCCTCCTGAATGAAGGTCACCTGTGCCTAAGCAACAGCTTGAGGAGAAGGTACACTGAGGCCGCCTGATGGCTGTTGTCTGAGATGAGGGTCAGGGTTAAAACGAATAGCGAGCCGCCGGCTCTTCATCATGGAGACTGTAAAGTCTACCTCTTCAGGTGCAGTTTGCAGAAAGTCTGTGCTCTTTGTGCCTGCAGTTCCTCTCCTTAAACAAACTCATTCCCAAGAGTTGTCCCTTTTTAATGGCCCTGGATCAACAGTTTACCCCCAGAAAGAAAGAAAGAAAGAAAAAAAGGAGGAGGAGAGAAAAGCAATGGCTCAGGATAATTTTGATTCCGTGGATTAATCACAAAACCATTAACGCTGACCAGTCATGTCTCAACTTGCCCCCTCAGAACTCTGGAATGAAGCAAATCCCCTCTTGGGCTTTACCGGAGCACGCTAATTCTAATAAGATGAAGTTGCCGTTCCAGTAATTCATCTCCAGAAAACTTTCCTGGAAAGCTCTGCTTTCCCCATAAGAAAGAATTGCTTTATTAAGGAGCTTAAGATTACGGGGATTTGGGGATGCAGGGCGCTCTGAAGGTGCCACTGACTTTCCACCCTTGCTGGACGGGTGGCTCACCAGACAGGGCTGAGCAGAGAGCAGAGAAAGTATGGGGACCAGACCGGTCTTTGGTCCTTCCAGGGTCCCTGTCCCCTCTTGAAAATGCAGACAGCAGCACCTGCTGAGGGATTCTGCCAGGGTTGATAAGATCGTGTGTGTAAAAGTGCTTTGAGTTCCTTAGAGAAACAGTGTTCTGTAGATACTGTTTTATCACCATATATCACTCTTCAGTGTGTGCTTATGTAATGTGGCAATATTGAGGGTCATCTATAGCCCTATTTGTGTTTCCTAGATGGCCATCCACTTCCAGCTCTTGTCCTCTACCTGTTCCTACTTTCCCACTGACCAGCCTACAAAGAACTCAAAAAAAAAAAAAAAAAGACAAAAAGAGTCAAGGACACAAACATCCATGGTGTACCTCCTATGCGCCACGTAAGACACTAGGTGCTTTGTATAAATTATCTCATTTAACCCTTACAGCACCCTGTGAGAAGGGGATTATTATCACCATATCCCTGAAGAAATGGGCTCAGAAGGGTGAAGTCTGCAGAACCAGGATGCCAGCCCAGGTTTTCCTGGGTTCCTAACAGGTCTCTCTTTCTATTCAGAAGTGCCCTTGTCCCTTGAAGAGCTCCCAAAGATTGGCCAGACGGCCCCCTCAGATCTGAGAGCTGCCAGCAAGGACCTCGTGAATAAGCTGGAGCCATAAAGAAGTACAGGTTTGTTTGTGACTACAAAAGATGACATTGCTAATCCGATTAAAATCTCATTTGAAAACAAGTCCTGAACGCATTTTTTTTTTGACAGAGTTCAGTCTAGTTGAGAGAATGACTTGTCCGCCGGCCACTCCTAACCTAGTCCCAACCTCCTTTCGACTGATTGGCAATCAGCCCATCTGGTCCTCCCTGGATCTGCGTCCTGAGCGTAGGGATACGGGGTGACAGAGTGGAGGGGTGACAGTGGGTGGAGTCAGATTGTTGTGCAGCATCACCTCTTCCTCCCTCATCTCACACATCCCTTCTCTGCTTTTCCACTGACTTCCAGTCTCTAACTTCATTATCCAACACATCCTACAAACATCAAGAGTCCTCCCTGAAGCTCAGACTGATCTATGTGTAAATCCAAGGCCCTTGCACTTGGACATGATCCTTAACTTCTCCAGGTCTCACTTTCTTCATTTGTAAAACATGGGGACGAGGGTGGTCGGGAGGATTCAAGGAGTTAAATACACCTATAAAACGTACGCAACAGGGCTTGCAACATATGCATCAGAGCTAGGTAGTTACTTCTTTTTCCAGAAACCAACAGTGGCTATTGTCCCTTAGACTAAAACTCCCCATTGTGGCTTTTAGGTTCCTCAACAGTGAGACCTGTTCATCATCTTCGTTTATTCTTTCGTGTGTCAAATATTTATCGAGCATCTAACCACACGCCTGGCCATGACAGATGAAAACACCTGCCTTCCTGGGGCACTAGAGTGGACAGGAAGAAAGCAAAGAATAATCAGCATATAAAGAAGCAAAGACCTACAGGAGGCTGGAGACAGACAACCAGAATTGTGGGGAAAGGGAGGGCCAGGAAAAGAGAGTGGCCTGAGCAAAGGCCCTGGGGCTTGAAGGTACCTGCGGTGTTCTGAGCACGATGGACAGTCTGGCTGGAGAAGCAAGAGGGGAGGGGGAGGGGGGAGGACTCAAGGGCAGGTCAGGGCCAGACCAGGGTGAGGGCAAGGAGGCTCTCACCTTGGGTGCAAAAGTAAGGGGCACCACAAATCAAATACAGGATGAACTGCATTTTAATGCAGTAGTTTTTAAAAATCTAAACGAATGCAAAAAAATTCACGACAAACAAAATATAAACATTTTAAATAAAGACAGGGTCAGTGGGAGTGATTGTCCCTTTCGCCCCGGGCTCTAGTATAGCTCAGTCCAGGCACTGGGGCTACTGATCCTCCCTTTGTTTAACATGCTGATGATTTGTTCATCATGGATAATTGTGCATTGATTTGGATTTTGTTAATAGTGCATTAAAACTTTATTCATCTTGATGACTGAGATCTTGTTCCCTCTTAAACTCTGTGACTGAAGCAAATGCCTCGCTTGCCTCATCCCAGTCCCCTCCCTGTGTCAGAGAGAAGCAAGGCCAGGTGGAGACTTTTTGGCCCCCGTATCTGTGAAGGAGCACTTCACATAGACCACAACTGCTTCTGTGACTTCTAGCAGCTGTCCCCTGTATACATCCATACTCTGAACTCCAGGCATTGTACACGCCAGGACCCCCGTCCTCTTACCTAAAACCCCTCACCCGGATCTAGAAGCTACTTCATCTGCGAGGCACCTGGGCGGTTGAATTTATAAGAAACTGTGATCAGTGCACACACATGTGAAGGAAGCCTAGACTTCAAACGCATTCATTCAACAGGAGTCGCTAAGTACTCCCTATACGCCAGGTATCAGACTAGACAAGAGGATATGACAAGGAGCAAAGACCCAAGAGTCTGGGCTACTAGCCCCTCAGAACTCCAGCAGTCCTCACGCAAGAAACTGGACCCCAGAAGTAAATGGCAACCTCAGGCTCCCAGAGGCCGGGTAGGCAATGACCTCAAAGATGCTGTTTAACACAGGCAGATGTGGGTAGGAATCTGGTTGTACTGCCTAGAAGCTATGGGGTCTTGGATGGTTTATGTCCTCATCCCAAGCCTCAGTTTCCCCATCTGTAAAGTGGACATAACCGTACCCACCCCTCAGGGTTCTTGTGAGGGGCCCAGCATTACTGCAAGGCATGTGGTGTCTGTTTCGATTCTTATGGCAGCCCCGAAGAGCTTTCTCTTCCTACCCTCATCCACACTGAAGCCTCTTTCTGGCACTGTGCAAATAAGAGTTACTAAGAGAATGCCAGGCTTCTCCAGCGGCCCCCGGTTCCTGTGGGGAGGCAGACGGCAGCAGATGTGAGGAAACCCTGTGGCCAGGACGCTCAGGGAAGGGTTGAGATGCTGCCAGCGGCGCTCTCAGGGTTTGTGAATAAACTGTCACAGCTCAGCTCTCACCAGCTCGTGGCTGTGACAGATGGGTTCCTGCGACACCCTCTTCCCTGCCACCCCCAACCTTGACCCTTTCAGTGGGAAAATCTGATGCTGCATGGGAAGAGCTGCTCTCAGGTAGATGGAGGGCTCTGGGATCCAGGTCTCCTCGGCAGGGAAGTGAGGAGAGCGGGCGCCCTTGTCTTTAACCTGGCAGTCGGCTGAGTCTCACGATTTGCAGCAAGACCCCTTTCCGTGGGCGGGGAGGACCTAAGGGTCTCGACCTGAGTGGTTCAGGTCGGCGAGGGCCAGTCCCTGTGCCCGGGGCTCAAGCCACCCACCCATTTTATGATATTCAGCTGGAAAGGCTGAAATGGTTCCACCCGGGAATTCTAGACCAGCAACAGCAGGCCAGCGCTCCTGTCTGTGGTACTCTGGGGAATTCCAGAGACAAGGATGCTGGGAGTCATGGGCGTTTGGACCTGGAGGTGCCCCAAAGGACAGCCAGCCCAGGCATTTTTCAAAGGTTCCTTTCAGCAGGGGAAACTTCTTCACCTCAAATATAATCCCATGTATAAACCCCATATGTATTTTTTAAATAGAAGAAAAAGATGCTCATCTGTGCTTCTTGACAGGGATGCTCTTGAAGATGTGGGCCGAAGTCTTCATTCTGTGGCGTGGTCCTGCGTAGGATACTTAACATTCCTGGCCCCCATCTCTAGATAGCAATGGCTTTCTCCACCCCAAGTGATTGAAACTAAAAAGCTCCCACACCTTCCCAAATGCGCTCTGCAGGTACCAATCCCGCTTGAGGCTTCATCTAATTGTGGTTGCACAATTAGGTCTGCAGGGCGGGCAGCTGCTGTTGCTCCTGAGGTGACGGCCCTGAACCTGGGCGATGCGGAGCACCCTGTGAAAGCTTCCGTGCGGCTGCCCGACAACCCCTGATGTAGCTACAGTCCCGCTGTGTTACTCTCCTTGGACCTCAACTTCCTCTTCCGCAAAATGGGAATAACAATCCTTACCTATAACACGGGGCTTTTGTGAGGACCCAGTGAGGCACTGCCCACGAGCTTGCTCTGTAAACCCTCAAGCCTCTGCTGATGCCTCGTTTGCACTCCTCTCCTGGGTATGTAAAGACACTGCTATCTTAGTCTTTTGAAAGGACTTAACCATGGAAACCAAACAATAAAAGCAAAAAGCTCAATCATAAGGTTTCCACAGAAATCCACTTCTATTCGCGTCCCCTGCACACACAGCCCCATGGAGATGACGGTTGTACTCCACTCCCACTGAGACACCTACTTTCTCTTTTGTGAGCCGGCAAGACAATCAACCAGCCTTGGCCTGCAGGGAAGCTCGACCAGCACAACCTGAAAACCAATGACTTCGAGAAAACTGCCTAGCAGACCTCAAGTGCTACCTTTATTACCCTTACTGGTATGCATGACTTGAAAATCTATCAGGAAAAAAGTTATGAACAGACATCTCCCCTAACTTCACACCTACCTGTAACCAGGGGGAGATGTCACTGTGTCATTTCCAGAGCTTTGATAGGTTGGCACCTGGTTCATGAAAAAAGATCGAGATTTTTTGTTGCAAAGGGAATCAAGATGACATCACATCACTGAGGCTCTTTTTTCCCCTATCTTCTTTTTTTTTTTCATTTTTTCTTTAAATTTTATATTGGAGTATAGTTGATTAGTAACGTTGTGCTAGTTTCAGGTGTACAGCAAAGTGATTCAGTTATATATATACTTGTATCTCTTCTTTTTCAAAATCTTTTTCCCATTTATGTTATCACAGAATATTGAGCAGAGTTCCGTGTGCTATACATTGGTCCTTGTTGGTTATCTATTTTAAATATAGCCGTGTGTACATGTCAATCCCAAACTCCCAGTCTATCCCTCCCCCTGACTCTTCCCCCACTGGTAACCACCATTTGTAGCAACATGGATGGACCTGGAGATTATCATACTAAGTGAAGTAAGTCAGACAGAGAAAGACAAGATACGATAGCACTTATGTGCGGAATCTAAAAAAAAAAAAAAATGATACAAATGAACTTATTCCCCGATCTTCTTCAAAGGAGAAGGTTGTGCAGATATTTTTCAGGATGAAGCGAGCAAAAGAATCCATTCCGACTTCATCCCAAACTGCAGTCAAAGTTTTTCTCAGTTCCAGGTCTTAGGCGATAAAGCTGGATTTACTTTGCCTTTTCCCCTGTTCCTTAGGCCTGGGTTCAGGCCCTGAAAGGAGTGTCCTTCAAACGTTCCCAAGTAAGTGCCAGGAGCCAGGAGAGGTTGCTTTAGGCTCAGGGCCAGCTTTACAGAATAAATCTCACAAAATCCCCATTCACTCCTTCAGCCTCACTCAGCCTCCAGCGACTGTTCCATCTCATCTGGACTAAATACAACTTCTTGGTTCAAAGAGAAAATGCATGGAATGGCTCTGCTGGCTTCCTCAAGATATCCAGGGGAGTCTACGTGGGTAACTCTAACAGGAACAAGAAGCACATGCTTCCACCTCTCTATAAACGTACCTGTCTTAAGAAAAATGGGAAAGGTGCCTGGCTGGAAACACGGCACTCCGTCCACTTCAGAAAGAAACAGCATGAATCAGTAAAACAGATCAAAAACACCAGTCCAGGATCATCAGACCCAGATGAGGAAAATACCAAATACCAAAAGGGTAGAAGAAAATCTAAGTGAAACTTGCATCTTCGCTCACACTGGGCGGCTCAGAGAAGCTATACGTGCAGCTGAATTTCTGAAGGTCACCTGTGGCTTCGTTTGTCCCCCTTCAGCCGCCAAGGTCTGGCCATTTTACCCACTGACCGGGGCAGCTGCACTTTGGTGGTGTCTGTCCCTGCTGATGTATTCTAGCTCATTGCCAAGGGAAAATGAAACAAGCCCAGGAGCAAAATGCCAATAGTGGCAGCAGAAGAAAGGAAGCCTGTTAAATGTCTCTGCCTCTACGTTACCTTTGCTGCTTTTTTTTTTTTTTTTAACCTTTGCTGCTTTTTAAACACTAAATCCTCTAGAACCAGATGCTCATGCTACTAAATACGCAACTCAGAAAATGTACAAGAGCAAGTCTTCTCGTGGAGAATACTAAAAGCCCATTCTTCAAACAAAAGGGCCCGAGTTCTGAGCAGCAGCATGGCTAGTCATTCAGCACAGGAGTCCTGAGTCAGTCGGACCAGCTCAGCCACTTACTTCTGTGTGACCCAGGACAAGTCAGTCTCTCTAATTCTCGGATGTGGCATCTGTCTAATGGGATTAATAACTACAACTAGCTCATGATTTTTGTGTGCCTTGAAGGGATAATCCAGACAAACACTTAGCACATTGTCTGGTACAAACCCAGTTCTTATAAATATTAGTTGTTACTACTATTGTTTGTTACTGTTATTGTTAGAGACCTGAAATACTTTCTCGAAACCATTTCACTCTCAACTCTATGCTAACTTGCAGCTATGCTCACCAACTGCAGCATTCAATCAGAATTCTTAAATTTCTGCTCCCATTTCTGCTTACACGCTGTTAAATCTGACAGAGTTGGGGTGCCTCTCAGCAGCTCACCAACTACTGTGTGATCTGGACCAGAACACTGCGTGCACATGAAGAACATGGCAGAATGCTCATCTACACAGAAACAGCCTTACTTGGGCCAGCCCTACCTATACCAAGACCTTGCCAACGAGCTAAACTAAAAAACAGAAACTGGCCAAGAGGAAATCCAGATAGTGGAGTTATCAAGCACTGACTTTAGAATAACTATACTTAGTATGTTTTTAGAATTAAAAAAGAGAGAGAGAATCTTGGCCAAGAGCTGAGCCGAAAACTTGGAACATATATTTTTAAAAGAATTAAAGGAGAATTCTAGAAGTGAAAAAGTGCAATAACTGAAGTTATCTCAAAAGAGCATTTGTGGACTAGATGATATTAGAAGAAAATATCCAAACTGAAGCAAGGAAAGACAAAAGGAAGAAAATACAGAAGAATGTAAAAACGTTTAGATGTGTAGGAAACGTATAATACAAGAAAATGGCCAAATGTAGGGGGAATCCCAGGAAAGATAGGAATAGCTGAGAATTCCCCAAAAATGACAAGAGACATCAAGCTACACTCTCAGGAAGTACTACAAACAGCAAAAACAAATACTAAAGAAAATTATATCTTTGCACATAGTGAGAAACACTTAAAAACTACTTAAAGACCAAAGACATACATTAAAAGCAGTCAGAGGAAAAGAACAGATTCCTTGACACCATACTTCTCAGTAGCAACAATGGAATCCAGAAGACTGAAATAATATCTTTAAAGGATTGAAAGAACATAACTGCTAATCTAGAATATTATACTCAGAAAAAAATGAATCCCTCAAAAATTAAGCTTAAGTAAACATATTTTCAAACAAAAACTGAGAATATTAGCAGCACATCAAATCTAATGGGAATACTAAAAGATTTTCTTTAGACCAAAGGAAAATGATCCTAGACATAAGTTCAGAAATGCAGGAAAGGACTTCCCTGGTGGCGCAGTGGTTAAGAATCTGCCTGCCAATGCAGGGGACATGGGTTCAATCCCTGGTCCGGGAAGATCCCACATGCCGTGGGGTAACTAAGCCTGTGCACCACAACTACTGAGCCTGCGCTCTAGAGCCCACAAGCCACAACTACTGAGCCTGCGAGCCACAACTACTGAAGCCCGCGCACCTAGAGCCCGTGCTCTGCGACAAGAGAAGCCACCGCAATGAGAAGCCCGTGCACCGAAACGAAGAGTAGCCCCTGCTCGCCGCAATTAGAGAAAGCCCACGCGCAGCAACGAAGACCCAACACAGCCAAAAATAAATAAATACATTTATTTTTTTTAAATGCGGGAAAGAATAAAGAGTAGCACTAATGGCAAATCTGAGTAAACATAATTTACATAAATCACAACAAACATAATTATCTAAGTAAACATTGACAATACCACATAATGGTTTTGTGGGGTTTAAAATACATATAAAATTAAAATACAGGACAAACGATAATAAATAAGTTGAAAGTGGGGTTAATGGGAGTTAAAATGTTCTAAGGTTCATTGTGTCTAGGGAATGGTAACAGTACAAATTTAGGTTAGATGTGACATTGTCAAGGATGCATGTGGTTATCTCTAGAGTAAGCATTAACAATAGGAAAAGAATGTATAAACTAACAGAGGAAAGAAAGGAATGTTTTTTTAAAAAAGAACTTACATGAAAAAAAGGCAAACAAGGGCAGAAAAGAAACACAGAAAAGGTAAAACACACTGAAAGCAAATGGGAAGATGAAATTTCTTATCTCAAGTATATTGTAATTACATTAACTGCAAGCTGACTAAACACTTCAACTGAAATACTGAGAAATCAAAACAAAACCCAATTATATGCTGCTTACAAAAGACTCACTTTAAATATATAGAAATGGAAGTGCTGAGAGTAAAATGATAAAAAAGATGTACTATGCAAACACTAACCCCAAGAAAGCTAATGTAGCTACATTAACATGAGAAAATATAAACTTTAAGGCAAGAAACACTTAGAGAAAGACACTTCGCGATCATAAAAGCTTCCGTCTACTAGGAAGATACAGCAATTCTGAATTTCTAAGCACCTAACATCATAGTCTCAAAATATATAAAGCAAAAGAAAAAAACTAAAAAAAAAAAAAAAAGAAATTCATAATCATTGTAGGAGATTGTAACACATTTCTCCAAGCAGACAAAATCAATAAAAATATAAAAAATATGAACCATGTGATTAATAAACTTGACCTAATCGAGAAATATTCAACACTGCACCCAACAACTGCAGAATACATCCTCTTCTGAAATATGTATGGGATATTTACCAAAATAGATGATATCCTAGTCCAAAAAGCAAACCTCAGTAAACCTGAAAGGACTGAAATCTTACAGTGTATGTTCTTTAATCAATAACAGAAAGGTAACCAGAAAGTCTCTAATTGCTTGGGAATTAAGTACCACACATACATAATCCAAACACTATTTATTCTTCAAAAATACATGCATATCTAAGGACTCAAACAACAAACTAGAGTGGGTGTCAGGCGGCAGGAAGCAGGAACGGAGAAAAGTAAGGAGGAAAAAAACAAAACATAACAAAGAGAGGGGCTTTGCACAGAATGATGATTTTGGTGAATCATGACTTTAAAAATATATTGAATTCAACTCTGTGCACTAAAATCAAAAGTAAAATAAATAAATTAGTGTATAAAACGCTAACATTTAGATATCAGAAATCTGAATTCTAGCATGTTCTGAATTTACTAAGTCAGTCTTTGGGCCTCATATTTGATATATAGGAATACTACGATTAATTAACAAACAGTCCTTGTAACTCATCTATTAATTCAATGAACATCGGATGAACACAGATTATGTGCCAGACACTGTACCATTTGGTGCAGGTACAAAGTCATATGAGACAGAGTGCCAGATCTCAAGGCACTTACTCCTCATGGGAGCTGATGTCATATGAAATAAATGGAAGAAATATCGTAAGGATAACCACAGAACAAAATGGCAAAGAAGCCACAGGTTACACAACAAAGTAGTACTAGGTATTTGATCACTGATTTTGACTTGGCTGAGAAGGACCTACTTTCTGATCTTGGGCTTGCTGTGCAATGTACAAGCTCCTTGAGAACAGAGACAAAGGATTATTTACTTCTGCAATCCCAGTGTTCAGGAGAGTAAGAGTTCATCACATTTGTGTTGAATGAATGAATGTAAAATGGATGACAGCTTGAGCCAGTCTCCCAAGTCCTATACTTCTACATCAAGAAATAATTGGGGGCTTCCCTGGTGGCGCAGTGGTTGGGGGTCCGCCTGCCGATGCAGGGGACACGGGTTCGTGCCCCGGTCCCGGGGGATCCCACATGCCGCGGAGCGGCTGGGCCCGCGAGCCATGGCCGCGGAGCCTGTGTGTCCGGAGCCTGTGCTCCGCAACGGGAGAGGCCACAGCAGTGAGAGGCCCGCGTACAGCTAAAAAAAAAAAAAAAAAAAAAAGAAATAATTGGAGCCCGTGACTGGAAGCCGGATCCACAAGGAGATGAGCATGATTAAGTGTTAGACTCTAGATGAGGTCCCACTCCCACAAGTAGTCAGAACTCCAGGACTTGCTGAGGATGTCACATCCAGAGTCTTGAAGGTCAACTCTGAATCAAACATATACGATGCTAAAAAACAAACAAAACCCCTACTCATCATAAAGTTCTAGAAATCAATCTGCCTTCCAATATCTGCAGGGGAATGAGTGAGCCCAGAAGTGCTCATCTGTAAAATGGGTAGGATGGTAACCTCCCAGAAAGGCTCTTGGAAGAATGATATGAGATGCAAAAGACCTGGAAACTAGAGGTGCCCAATAAATAGTTGCTAAATGAATTTTAAAAACAGTGGGCATTCTGTAAGTGTGATTTCTCCTTCATCCCTCCAGTCTCCCATCCCTCCGCTTTCCCGAAAGAGGCAGGTAACTATGAAATAGAGAAATATTTTGAGCAACTTTCATGCATAACTCTGAGGATACTGCACTACAGAAAAACATCACCACAGCTATAGCATATAGAGGCCAACAAACATATTGATAGAACACCAAAGACAAAGCAATTCCTGCAGACAAGGGCTAGGACTGAGACATGGAGCAAAGGACAGTAAAATGTCGCAGCCTCAGCTGCAGATCAAAGAGCAGCTTGAGGCACGTACAATGTGGTCAGCTCCACAGCTCCTGCGTAGAGACAGGCTTATCTCCTTAGTCACTGGCTGACAGCGTAATCACGTGGGCCAAGACGCTCGCCCCACATAAAACCTCCACCACCCCCAAGATCACTCTTCCTTTCGTGATTAGGTAGCCCCAGGCTCCATGTAGTTTTAAAGATCAGTAAATGACCCAATTTCTTTAGACACAGTCAAGTGATCTCCAAAGTACTTTGCATTTATAAAATGCATCAAAGTGCATTTATGTATAGCCTGTGATGCACTAGAAGTTTTGCTGGATGCTGTACCAATTAGCTTCATATATTCTTGGGCCCCGGCTCTGAAGAAGGAATCTGGCTTCTGCAACCATCCCTTTATAGACATTGCCCTCCAAAGGCCTCTTAATCCCCCAGTGCAGCAGCCTTTTCTGAGACCTCGCTCGTTTCAGCTCCTCCACAGCTCCTGGCCCCCCCACTCCTCCTCTTTTCCACAGTACAGAACTTTCCTATATTTCCCTACTGTTTCCCGATTGTTTCTTCTGTTTCCATTGGTTTCTTTTCCTCCTTCTGAGTCCTAAAAGGACATATTCCTGAGGGTTTTGTTTTCTGCCCATTTCTTCTTGGTCCATGATCTCCCCTTGCTGATTTATGACACCTACAGCTTCAGCACTTCTACTGTTGTGTGCTTGCCTCCAAACTAGCTTTCACCCACACCGCGGCTGGCCAACACCTCAAATTTTCATGGGTAAAGTGAAGCTCACTGTACCTCCCAAACCAGCTCTTCCTCCTGACTTTCATGTTTGGGGCATTTGAATTCAGTGGTGTGCTGATACACTGACTCTCTGTGGGAAATGGAGGAGCCCTGATGTGTAGCATCTGTTGATTTCCACAGTGTTTCCATATTCCCACCATGGCCACTTTCAAGCTACCAACATGAAGTCACTGACTGCAGAGTCTGGTTAGAGACCAGTACATGGCAGTTCCAGGAAACCACTGAATCATCCTCCAAATTTCTCCCCCAAAGCCTCAAAGTCACCTTTTCCCTCTCTCATGTCTTCACCAAGACATCCTATCAGCTGCAAAGTACTCTTGGGTCTCTTTTAACACAGATTCTGCCACCCAGCCTCTCCTTTCCATTTCCACCACTGTTTCCTACCTGAGACTGTCATTGCCTCCTGTCCTGCCCACTCCGTATCAGGCTCTTCATTACTCTCCCCACCTCTAGGCTCTCTCACCACCTTCACATGGCTGGAGATGAGTGGAAGATTAATCTTCCTAAAGTAAATTCTCCATGTGTGACCCCAAACCTTCAATGGTTCTCCTACTAACTACCAAATAAAAGATAATTTGGCATTCGATACCTAATTCAATATGTACTGCCTGTATCAGCATTCTGTATCACTTAAGATTAGACCCAAAAACGTAGTGGCTTTAAAAAGACATAAGTTTAGGGACTTCCCTGGTGGCACAGTGGTTAAGAGTCCACCTGACAGTGCAGGGGACACAGGTTCACAGAGATCCCACATGCTGCGGAGCAACTAAGCCCGTGCGCCACAACTACTGAGCCTGCACTCTAGAGCCCACGAGCCACAACTATTGAGCCCACGTGCCACAACGACTGAAGTCTGCATGCCTAGAGCCAGTGTGCCGCAACAAGAGAAGCCACCACAATAAGCCCGTGCACTGCAATGAAGAGTAGCCCCCGCTCACCGCAACTAGAGAATGCCCGCGCACAGCAACAAAGACCCAATGCAGCCAAAAATAAATAAATAAATAAATTAATTAAAAAAAAAAAAAAAGACAGAAGTTTATTCCCCTCTCAGGTAAAACTCAAGAGGTGAGCAATCCAGGGCGTAAGGAGATGTGCTACATGAACTCCTGAGCGCTCAAGCACTTTCAGCTCAGCATCCTGACAAGTTTCATAAATGGTCCTAACGCTCATGTTTCAAGATGCCAGCCACCACCTCAAGTTCTGGGCAGCAGAATGGCAGAAAGAAGAGAGGACAAAGCTGGCTTGTAGGGAAGTTCCCAGAAACTGCCACAGGACATTTCCAGTTAGCCCTTGTTTCCCAGAACCTAGTTACACAGGCACACCGACCTGCAGGAGATTCTGTGTGGCCATGTGGGGATTCCGGAAGGGGAGACTAGATCTGGGGGAACAACCATGTCTCTGCAAAGGGCCTCAATGTTCCTTTGAAGACTTATTTCCCATCAGGCCTCTGCCTAAACTTAACAACAACAGACATGTATGTAAATTTGACTATGAGCAAGGCACTGCTTGAAGTGCTTTACATATATGAACACACTTCACCCTGACAACAGTCCAATGAGGCAAGTACCAGTATTATCCCCATGTTGTAGGTGGGGAAGCTAAGACCAGAGGGATTAAGAAGTCCAGAGATTCTCAAAACTGCTTGGGAATCAGCACACCTGGGAAGCCTGTTAAAAATGTAGAATCAGGGCTTCCCTGCTGGCGCAGTGGTTATGAGTCCACCTGCCGATGCAGGGGACACGGGTTCATGCCCCGGTCCGGGAAGATCCCACATGCCGCGGAGCAGCTGGGCCCGTGGGCCATGGCCGCTGAGCCTGCGCGTCCGGAGCCTGTGCTCTGCGACGGGAGAGGCCACAGCAGTGAGAGGCCCGCGTACCACAGGAAAAAAAAAAAATGTAGAATCAAATGCTCTGGGATAAGATGAAATTGCTGAGGAAAAAAAAAAAAAAATAGAGGAGTGAGAAGAAGACCAAAAGTGGAAATCTGAGCAACAGCAGCTACATTCATGGGACAGATGTAGAGAACAACTGACCTCAAGACATAGTGTGAAAGGGGGCAGGGGAACCAAGGCTGAGTGCTGTCTTGGGAGTTCAAGAGAGGATGTCCAAATAGGAGGCTGTTTCTCCCACGGCAGGGAAGGCGATGGGAAATGTTTGCTGGAATTGATGGTTAGGAGGTCATGTATGACCCGGGTGAGAAGAGTTTTAGTGGCATGCTGAGGGAAGAATCCATGGCCTCATCCTCAGATTCTCTGTAAGACCCTAAAGAAGATTCTCTCTCTCTCCCTCCCTCTCTCTCCATCTGTTGTTCCTAGGACCAAGCTTATACATAGTAACTGCTCATTTGCCGGCTTGCCATTGCTGAGGACGATGAGACCATTCCCAAAATCACTGTTATGGAGTCAAACAAAGAAAGATGCTGGGGACGTCCCTGGTGGTCCAATGGTTAAGACTCTGCAGGTTCAATCCCTGGTCGGGGAACTAAGATCCCACATGCTGTGCGGCCAAAAAAAAAAAAAAAGTGATTAAAAAAAAGGAAAGATGGTGGGTACGTGACTTGAGATTTCAGAAATGAGGGAGCACGTGGCTCACACCTCAGTTTCAGTGGCATAGGGAAAGTTCCACAGAAGAGGCGACAGGCAGACAAGAGCCCCTTCCACCGGCACAGAGAGCTCACCATGGGCTGCCCCGTGGACGTGGCCAGTCTACTCAGATACAGCACACCACAGTTCTCAGATAATAAATGCAGTGGGCCCCCCTTCTTCTGGAGAGGCAGCTGCCAAAAACTGAAGTCATGGTTCAGGGTCACTGTGAACCCAGGGCCCACCCTGAAATGGCTGCCCATTCATCAGCCTCCAGCTCGGCTCCTACGGTCAATGGTTCTTCACAGTCACAGCCCCTCTCCTCCATCCTGGAGGGAAAACGCCCGGTTCCTCATGGCTCGTCAGTGGTGGAGGGAGGACG
The DNA here is from genome assembly GCF_964341445.2 of Mesoplodon mirus. Taxonomy (NCBI): domain Eukaryota; kingdom Metazoa; phylum Chordata; class Mammalia; order Artiodactyla; family Ziphiidae; genus Mesoplodon; species Mesoplodon mirus. Next base: position 14,937,529 of record NC_138993.1, read on the forward strand.
GTGAACCCCGACTGCGGTTCCCACAGCTCTGGGAGCATTGAGACTTCAAAAGAGGGACCACTTGTGCTGTCATCACCACAGCGGTCACTTCTACGGGATTTCTTTGTCCCATACAGCATTGGATGGACGGGCTTGGCTCCTGCCTGGGAGGAGGGAGGAGGGCACTGCAGAGCCTCTGACTCACTTTGCCCTCCCTCTCGCCCTCCCCAGCTGCCCGACACGGCACTTCCTCCTCTGAAGTTAAAGGTCAGCCTCTCAAGCTCAGGCCAAGGTTTTTTCAACACACACATATACGCACACACGCCAAAAAAAGAAAAAAGAAAAAAAAATCGGCTTCTGAGAGAATACATTTTTTAACATGAAAAGAAATAAGGAAAGGAGCTCTCAAAAATGAATGCAAAAATAAGTAATCCTTCCCCCAGCTACTTAATAATTCCAGAATAATGAAAGTTTCCAATTGTAAATGTGTAAGGAATAAAATAAAAGGAATGAATGCTCCACTGTGTTCAAGCAGGCCTCTTAAAAATGATCCTAATTTCTTCCAGAAGGCTCTGTAGGGTAATGGCAAGGTTCTCCTCAATACAGAAATATTCCAGCGGTAATATATTCGCTTCTCTTCACAGTCTTGAGCACTAGTGTGAACACGGCAATGTTTTACAGCCGGCATGCTGTACATCGCTGCTCAAAAATGCTGCATTCCTAGGGGCTACAGTCTCGTGGTGTGCATTTGAAATGCCTGTTGCTAAGTAAAAGCAGTCAGCAGCCCCAGACGACCCCACTGGGGGCACCACACAGAGCTTTCTAGTTGCCTCCAAATATCCCCACTCCTGGTAAGGGATGAGAAGCCCACTGAACCCTCGGACCCAGGCGAGTGGTCCAGGCTCCCAGGCAGGGGTCTCGGAAGACTGTGAATCATGACATCTCTGCCTTGAGGATACCTTCTGCCTCCCAGCCCTCATTGGTCCCAACCTAGGAATTTACGCAGCCCTTTTATATACCAGGTGGCCAGGAAGCCTGCAAAATGGGTTGGACAGAGGTGATTACAGTATTGTTCCTATTTTACTGATAAAGAAACTGAGTCTTGGAAATTAAGCACACAACTCAAGAGGGGCAGTGCCTGGACCACAGCCCACGGCTTCTGCGACTCACCACCCTCTGAACTGACTTCCAGCCCGCTGGACCACATGCCAGTCCAGCGCTGAAAACGGGGACTGACTGGGTTCCAACAGGAGTCTGGGGTCTTTCTCTTCCTGTCCAGTGTCCCCACCCTACGCCCAAGGTCTTGACCTTACACCCTGTGTTTGTATCCATGGCTCCCTTGAACTTTCAAGAAACCTCCATCCAACTGCATCCGACTGCAAACCTCCAAACGGCTGCCCGTTTCCACACCTCCTGCTTTGCTCCATGCCAGTGACAACATGTTTCAGGTTAGTTTTAACATTTTTCTCTGGAGAGTTTCCAAAAATGTCCTCAACCAAACAATCACGGCAAGGGATGAGCCTGGTCCATGCAGCACCAGGCAGAGGAGACCAAGTCACCGCCATTCCCTGTGGCACTGGAGACAGCTCGTGGGCACAGGCAACTTTGCCTTGGGAAACTTATGGAAACTGCTTCACATTATTAAAGTCCACTTATGTGAGAGGTGTAGTATCTTGGAATCTATCACTGTGCTTTTCTTTTTGGCACTTCTCTGCAAGTGACCTTCGTCCTAGCTCGGGGGGTGGGTGAGGAGTGTTGCAGGGAAGAACATTAGGATGTTCAAGTAAGGATGCCAAGAAAAAGAAAGATTCGAGTTCAACGTCTAACATCTATAAAAGGGTTATCAAATCCATGCAAAGGCTTTGTCAAGAGAGGACAGGGTTTTCAGAATCCCGTTATCTCCCCTTTAACATTTCAAGCAGCAAGGCTGGCAAACCAGCTCAGGGAGTCCCACCTGACGGAGGTCCCCTCCAGGAGGAAGGGAAGTCCTGATGCTTCTTGCCGGATGAATGAGAGAAGGAAGATGAAGACGAGGTAGAAACTCGGGGCCAGAGGCTGCGAAGCGCACACCCCAAAGGCCCGCAGCTCGCAAGGGGGCGGGGCTGGAGATGCATCAGGCTCGCTGCTGGGGACCTTGATGGCAGTTGGCCTTTGCCCCCTGGAGCGGGAGCAGTGGTGCCGAGTGGGGGTGGGGAGGCACGGAGAGGGATGTCTGGACGCAGCACCCGGGGGTCTCCACGGCTGATCAAGGACCCAGTGCTCCTTGGGCCTCGGTGATGAGAAGCAGAGGTGGGCAGAGGCAGCTGGGTGGGCACAGACCTCGTGTGGGAGTGAAGGGGCCTCAGTGGGGAGACTGTTAGACCGGAAGAGACGGCTATCGCCCTGTAGCGTAAAAGGTATCTTGCTAACTGCTGGTTAGCTAACACTGGTACGCTACCTTCAACGTTTAACACGCAGAACCAGACCGCCTCTTGCTGCCTCCACCAGTACCACCCTCGTCCACGCCACCTTCGTCCCTCACCCTGACTTGCTTTCTAGCTGCACCAGCTTCCTTACTGGTCATCTGGCCTCCACTCTTGGTCCCCTGAAGTCTATTCTCTGCCAGGGAGCCAGGATGATTCCTTTGAAAATATAACTGAGACCGTGTCGCCCCTCCATCAAAACCCTCCAGTGACTTCCCAGTTGACCTGGAGAACGACCTGAGGTCCTTACCGTGGTGACAGGATGCGACCCGATCTGGCCGCGGTCTCCCTCTCAAACCTCGTTTCCTATCTGCTCACCCCCGCCCACTCCAGTCCAGTCCAGGACCTCCTGGCTGATCCTCAAACACACCAAGCCTGCTCCCAGCTCAGGCTCCCTCCACTTGCTCTTCCCTCTGTCTGGAACGTTCTCTCTAATGTCCTCATGGCCTGTACCCTCATTTCCTTTGGGTCTCTTCTGTCGTGTCCTAAGAGAGGCTATGCCTAAACCACCCTTCCCGAAACAGCAACTACCCAGGCCACTCTCTATCCCCTGTACCTGCTGTATTCTTCTCAGTGTTTAACAGCCCTTTTAGATTTATGTTGTTTTTATAGTAGTAAAATACACATAATAGGGCTTCCCTGGTGGTGCAGTGGTTGAGAGTCCGCCTGCCGATGCAGGGGGACACGGGTTCGTGCCCCGGTCCGGGAAGATCCCACATGCCGCGGAGCGGCTGAGCCCGTGAGCCATGGCCGCTGAGCCTGCGTGTCCGGAGCCTGTGCTCCGCAACGGGAGAGGCCACAACAGTGAGAGGCCCGCGTACCGCAAAAAAAAAAAAAAAAAAAAAACCCACATAATATAAAATGTACCATCTCAACCATTTTTAAGCATATCGGTGTGCGACCTTCACCACCATCCATCCACAGAACTCTTTTCGTCTTGCAAAACTGAAATTCTGTACCCATTAAACACCAACTCCCCATCTCTCCCCCTGATTCCAGCAACCCGCCTTCTACTTTCTGTCTCTATGAATTTATGTGTACCTGATGTGAGGTACTCCAGGTGCCTCACGTAAGTGAAATCACACAGTATTTGTCCTTCTGTGACTCGCTTATTTCACTTAGCATAGTGTCCTCAAGGTCCATCCACGCTGTAGCCTGGGTCAGGACTTCCTTCCTTTTTAAGGCTGAATAATGTTCCATTGCGTGTTTATGCCACCTTTGGTTTCCCCGTTCATCCATCAGTGGACACTTGGGTTGTTTCCACCTTTTGGTTATTGTGAATAATGCTGCTGTGAACGTGGGTGTCCAAAGATAAATATCATGTTTCATATGTATTTGTTCACTGTCCGTCTTTAGCACCAGTACGGCACCTGGTACGTAATATATACTCAGTGGATATCTGTTGAACGACTACAAGTGGCACAACCGGGGTGTGTCTCCAGGTCTGTTCCAGCTGCAGGGTTCCGCCCTTAACCACACTCTGTGCTACTCCGCTCCCCAGCACAAGGATTGCTGATCCAGCTGAAGGGGGCTACGAGCAGGACACACAGGCATGTTTTGGCAGCCCCCGTTAGCGCACTGTCCAAGGGAGAAGGCATGTCCCTGCCCGAGGCCTGAGTCATTCTGCTTCTGGTGTCAGGAATTTACCAATTGTAGAAAGGCCAGTCTGCTGATAAAGCATGAATCAAATGTTTGATTCACTACCACAATATCCTGTCTTATACTCTTCATACCATGTAATACTATTGGAAGTAACTTGGTTCATTCATTGTTTCCTTGTTGATCACCTGCCCCCTTCCTTGCCATGTAGGCCCTAAGAGAGCAGACTCTTTGTCTTCAATGTAGAATGATCAAAAAACTAAAGGAATAAAGGAATTCAGGCAACGGATTCTTTTAGTTCTGGGTCCATAATTCTCAAGAAACTTTCTCATGATAATTTTACTTCTCAGGTAGATAAGGCCCAGGGCAAGCTAAAAGTATGCGTGGGTTTTTCCTTCTCCAAGCAATTCCCCAATCTCGGGCAGACACAAACTGGTACCCTACGAATTCAATCCTGACACTATCTACCTGGAGATTGCAGCAGATCCCACAGGTTAAGGGCTCAGTCTCACCACACCCACCCTTCCTCTACCTCCCACCCCCCGCTTCAGAGGCCAATTGTAAGTCCATGTTATCACCTGCACTTCTGACCAACCAGCTATAAATCAGGTTCCCCTGACCCCCCCTCTCTTGCTCAATAATTTGCTAGAATAGCTAACAGAACTCAGGGAAACATTTACTTATGTTTACTGATTTATGATAAAAGAATACAACTCAAGAAAAGCCAGCTGGAAGAAATACTCAGGGCAAGGGGGGAGAGGCGTGGAGCTGCCATGCTCCCTCCAGACACACCACCCTCCCAGCACTGCTGTGTGTTCACCAACCTGGAAGCTCATCACCTATCATTGTTCAAGAGTTTCTGTAGAGTGTTAATCTCCAGGCTTCCTCCCGTTGCCCCTCCTAGAGGCTGTGGATGGGGGCTGAAAGTTCCTACCCTCTAATCACTTGGTCTTTCTGATAATCTGCCCCATCCCAGACTATCCAGGGGACACCTTAAGTCACCTCATTAGCATAAACTCAGATGTGCTGAAAAGGATCTTCTTATGAATAACAAAAGACAGTCCTGTCACTCAAGAAATGCCAAGTTTTAGGAGCTCTGTACCAAGAACTGGGAGCAAAGACCATGTCTATTTCTTATTATACCACAACATTAGTTTTCTAAAGCTTGGTTAGTAGGAGTCGGTCTCTGAAAATTAACATTAATCTCATTATGCAAAAAATAATAATAATAAGACAAGTCCCTCGACCAGAATAAATCACCAAGCTCAACGTCACTTTAAGAGACTTCATGACCACCACAATAAAGTGGAATAAAGGGAGAGTGAGACCTTTTGATTTATATCAGTTTCTTGATGTCTTGTGATTTCTAATTTATTCCAACCAGAAGTACAAAATGAGAACTCACACAGGAAGAGGTGGTCTTCACAATTTTGTAGATCTCAGCATAAAAGAACTGAAGATCTTAGCAGGAAAAAGTGCCATGATTAATTGGCGGTATCTGCCATGGCCTGGAAAAGAAGAGGGTGGCATTTATGCCATGTATCTGCCACCCCTCGTCTAGACAGCCTTGAGTCTTCCAGTTTCCTTTGAATGTTCAGACACCCCTTTAGGGCCCCTAATTACAAAGCACCATGAAGATGCAATCAAGGGAGTCATCCTTCTGGGGGGCTTCTGCTTTCCCTTCCTAGTTGCTTCCTAGATGGTTAATGTAGGAAAGTGACTTTTCATTCTTCAGTTCCTACCAAGTCTATCTCCTTGTTCACAGAGAGCCAGCTAGATTATCTCAGACCCTCCAGTAAAAAACTATAATCTATCACCAATTATCTGTTTGCAAAACCCTGTGCATGCTGGTCCCACAGCACATCCGAAGTTAAGAGCAAGAACATTCCACCTCAACTTTTTATTGGAGCTGCCCATGTGTGTTCCAACTCACCTCCTCACATTCTGCTTCTAAAATTAGGCATCGGAACAAATGTCACTCCTGCCTCACATGGGTTTGTTTGTTTTCTTATCTCATAGGTCAAGGGGACATCCTCTGCTCCTGCTTCCTGACCCCCCTGTACTACCTGCAAAAAAAAAAAAAAAGAGAAAAAAAAAAAAAAACCTCAAGCTTCTTCCTTATCAGAAGCTGAGTTTCCTCACTGGGGACCATGACCCTAATGGGACCAGGAGAAGACCAAAGTGTGCTGCAGCTTGAGGGGCAGGAGGCTTTTCAGAAACTTATCACCAAATACGACTCAAGACCCAAAGCTCAACCCTCAACGGGCGATCCAATTTCACTTCTCATTCTTCTACTAATGGACCTTGAGTGATATTTGAAATTTCTGGTGGGGGGTGGGCAGGGGGTGGCCATGTGTCTACTGATAACAAAGAATGATCTTGCTTTATCTGGAAAGGTTGTTTTCTCAAATCCAACATGCAGCTTCAAGAGGTCTGGGCTATGAGGGGGAAAGGCCAGACTATCCAGGGAGCTGGATGTGCACTCAATGCAGTGACAGAAGCCAGGGTTGCATGGCCTGGTATCTGTATTCAATTCTCAGGGAACAACAAAAACATTTTTTCACAACGTTTTCTTTCACTTTGGTCTCTAAGGCTCAATAGTCAATTCTATGAAGGTTAAGGGCCACGACTTCTTTCTTAAGTTCTTGCTAAAATAAGCCCCCAGTAAATACTTATGCCTTGCTAGCCATGACACACCTGTAGGGTAGGCATGCTATCCACTTTACAGATGGGGACTGGAGACAAATAAGGTTGTCTGAATACTACTTAGAAGCCTGAGGAATGAATTAGCAAATTACTAAGTGTATATAGCAAAGGGATGATCTGAGTCCTAACCTCAAAGAAAACATTTGAAACATGACTTGGAAACCAATAGAGGGTAATATCTCCTTTCCTTAGGGTATTAGGAACACTTCATTCAACCTGACCTTCTCAACGACACATAACTCCTTCCCCCACCAGGTTACATCACGTTTAAGTCACATCATGACATGATCTCAATATCCAGTGGATTGCAAGAGAAAAAATGAATCACTTTCAAAGTGAAGAAAACACAATTTCTGGACATAGTATGAGTTAGACTCATCAAACGAAGGCACTAGTAAATATTCAAAAGGAACTGATATTTATAAACTGCTAACTTTGAGTCAAGAACTGTGCGAGCACTTTATTAAAAACATCTCATTTAAACATGTTCGTTTCAACTTCCGATAGCATAGATTTTTGCATATTATCAATCTCACAGAGTTTCAGATCTAGATATTTTGTGAGATGGTCTATGGATAGAAACGGGGAGATACACAATTAATTATTCCCTTTTTCCTTTTAGAAAATAAAAAATTTAAGCTCTCAACTCTGTGCAAATTATTTTTAAATAAACACAAACATATATGAAAACGGAGAGACGATAAAATTCCTGTAACACCTCTAAGTCTAACGGCACCTGAGTTGTTCAGAATAAAGTTTATGAACATTTAACACTAGGCATATGTACAGCCAGGAATTATTTTAATATGATTCATTAGGTTGATGGGTTCCTCTTAAGAGGAAATAATATTTATCTAAGGATTATTTGAAGTGTGCCTCCAGAGCTTGATCAGGCTGTAGGCAGATACCTGAGATCAGAGTCACGAAGGCTAAACACCAGTTGTTTACTGTTGTTTTGTTTTGTTGATGACACAAGACAGTAAGTGGCTCAGATTACACCATGCCCTTGCCAAGTCAAAACAACAACACTTCATTTGCGAGGAACTGGACTGTTTTGCATGCGTTTGAAAGGAAGTTTCTTAATGGAAAATCTATTCTGGTCAGTGAAGAAATACACTTTGATACTCCCCTGTTTTCTCATCAGCTTCCCCCAGTGGAGAGACGCATTGACTTCATTCAGAGTGTGTATAATTAATATAAGGGACACCATGTATAAAGCACCTGCCACGTTCTAGATAATTAACTCACTCGGTTATCCACGTTCTAACCTCGTGCAGTAGTGTTATTTCCCCCCATTTCAGAGATGAGGAAACAGAGGCTCAAAGAGGTTAAGGAACTGGGCCAGAATCACACAGAAAGTTGTAGAACTAGAATCCTGAGCCAGGTATTTTAGTTCCCAGGCCCACTGCAGGGGCAGGGCACAGCACCCATGGAGTCACGTGCTGGCATCTTAGAGACAGTACAGTTACAGAACAGAATATAGGCGGCCCAAGTCTGTACCTGGAGGTCTAGTTACTCACAGGGAAAAGACAGGGGTCCAGGCCTCAACCAAGCCTTGCAGCCTGGCTGAGCTGCGTGGGGTTTGCTAGGCCAGAAAGAAGCCTCCTCCTTCACTGCAGAGGGAGGTTCGTTCTATCCACAGAATGAAAGGAGTGGGCGGAAGCTAGGGTGAAGCAACGCTACAAATCTTTAGGCAGCTTTCAATCTGCTCCCCTACTTCCGAGCACTAGCGGCAGACGGACCGCACCACGAAGCCCACCAGGGCTGACCCTGCCCCAGCTAGCATCACGAGCGTGCCAAGGCCGCCCATCGCCACCACCGACAGCACCAACGCCACCAGCTCGTCTCCACTACCCTTTGCTCCTTTCGTTCACTCATATTTTATGGCTTTTTTCCCATGCCTTCTTCCCCGGCTGTCTCCTATGAACTAACCAAAAGGCAGGAAGCCAGCACAGAAGAAAAGACATTCTGTTTCTTGTGTAGCCTCCACTCAGTCCTCGGCAGGACTGCAGGACTAAACTATGATGCTTACCACATACCTACGTTGGTGTATTTTCAAAAGCTCATTCAATAGACAAAACTGAGATCAAAACCTAAATCTGCCCTCAAACATGCATATTGGACATGTTATTTAATGTCTCTAAGCTTCAGGCACCTTGTCTTTGAATGGGGATTAAAATCTCTACATGTGGGACTTCCCTGGTGGCGCAGTGGTTAAGAATCTGCCTGCCAATGCAGGGGACATGGGTTCGACCCCCTGTCTGGGAAGATCCCACATGCCGCGGAGCAACTAAGCCCATGCGCCACAACTACTGAGCCTGCACGCTAGAGCCCACGAGCCACAACTATGGAAACCCGCGTGCCCTAGGGCCCGCAGGCCGCAACTACTGAGCCCACATGCTGCAACTACTGAAGCCCACGCACCTATAGCCCATGCTCCGCAACAAGAGAAGCCACCGCAATGAGAAGCCCACGCACCGCAACAAAGAGTAGACCCCTCTCACCACAACTAGAGAAAGCCCACATGCAGCGACCAAGATCCAACATAGCCAAAAATAAATAAATTTTTTTTAAAAACTCTACATGTTAGAATTATTGTGACAATAGGTGTGGGGGGAGGAGAAGTTGGCACAGTTCAAAGACAGCTGAATCCGCAACTGAACCTGAGTGTGGGACACCCTGCCAGCCACTCTGAAGCCTAGGTCCTTCGCTGACTGCAGATACCTTGAATGTTGGGACCACTGGCAAGAAACAGCAAAGGAACCAAGAGAACTGGGACTTGGGGATGATGGGGCTGGACGTGTGAGGCCTTGGTAATTGTGTGTGGAGAAGGAAAGGTGAATTTTGGCAGGCCTAACATTCATTTGTGAAAGCTTGAACGCTTTTAAATGCTGCTTGTTTCCATCAGCAATATCATGAACAATATCATGCTAGGTGTATTAAACAGAAAGAGATTTAATCCAGGGAGTTGGGTGCTTACGAAAAGTCTTTGGAAGGGCTGACAGACAAGTTCTGGGATCAGCCTGTAGCAGGGACTCCCAGAACAATGCAGACAGAGCCACCAGACCAGCTACCAGCCTGAGGTTCATACTGAAGCCATGGGTTCCAGACTCACTCCCATAGCTGTAAACCAGGAACAAGGAGGCCAGAGTCTGGAAGTCCCCACAGCTGCTCTGCTTCTGCAACGGCTTCTCAATACCCAGGAACCTGGAGAAAGCAAACTGCAGTACTGCTGCAGGACAGCCTCCCCAGAAATGAAAGTAAGATGGCCTCCACCTCACGTCTGCCTTCCAAATCCGAAGCGTAGGCATGTATAATCAGCAAGACCTAATTCTCATTCAGAATCCTTGCTGCAAGGGAATCTGCCATGCATCAGTTTTAGAGTCCCAACATCTCCAACTAGAAGCAGAGTGGAATGGAGGTTGAGCACGCAATCCACAGCCCCCTGTGCTTCAGAGACTTGAACTCCACAGATTCTGACTCTGACTTTGCCAGATGTCTTCTTCCCGCCACCCTCTCCATCTACTCTTCAGCATCTAGAATCTAAGACCTTATATAATCGTCACTTTTTTTTGTAGCTCTTACCATTTTGATAAAAACATCCTTCTTATCTTGTTTCAGTACCTTTTAAAGCTCAAACAAATGGGTACTTATCTTTTCTCTTTTGTAACACGTTATTTTACCTATTTTTCTCGTATGTATGAATTTCAAGGTCTAACTCTGATAAATTTCAAGTTTAACTTAGGAACTTAATTTAGTAGGCAGTTTATATAAATGACACTAGAAATCTTACACACAATAGCATTACTGACCTTCAGATGATATAGGGGGAGGAAATGGGGCTGAGAAATGCCTTGTTTTATTATACGATTGCTACAAAGAAGAATTCTTGACTGTCAACAGGTTTACATAGTTCTATTCACTTTGCTTTAAATGCATTTGTGTTTAGGTTCTGTTTTTGCTAACCCAAAAGCTTAGCATGAAAAGTAAAAATAAAAATGAACATTTGGCTTTCATTCAATTTAGCCAAAGACACAAGGCATTTTTACCTTAACTGTTCTATGCTGCAGCCCTTTTTTTTTCTTTAATTACAGCCTAGCCTAGCTTTTGTATGTTACCTATAATTTAGGAGATTTTCAAACTTATACAATAGTGGACACTTTTATTTCATTTCTTATCCCTACAAGCACCAATGATTTGAAGCAAATCCCAGAAACTATTTTATCTTTTCAAAGGTGTAAATCCAAATTACCACAAACTTTAAAAATAACATTAACTCCTCAACATAATTAAACATCAAGTCAGTGTTCACATTTACCTATCCTTTAAAAAAATCTTTTTTTTTATTACGTCGAATTTTGAACATACACCAAAAAGGCAAAATAATACCTCCTCTATGTGCATTACCTAGCTCCAACAGCCACCAACCCATGGTCTGTCTGGCTCATCTCCACCCCAGGAGATGACTCCCCTTAACCTTAGGCTTTTGAAGTAACTCCCAGGCCTCATATCATTTCTGTAAATATTTCAATATATACCTATAAAAGATAAAGAGTCTAACATAATCACAATACCAGTATCACATGTAACAAAATAATTACTCCTTAGACAGTGTTCAAATATCCTGACCTCGTGAATGTCATTAACATTACTACAGTTTGTGAAAATTTGGATACTTTTTAAAAATAGGATCTAAAGAAGATCCACATATTATAATTGATTTACATCCCTTAAATTGCCTTTGAGCATATAGGTTCCTTTTCCAACCCTTATTTCTTTTCCTTGCAATATATTTGTTGAAGAAACTGGATTGTTTGTCCTGTGAAAGTTCCCACAGTCTGGATTTTGGTGATTGTAGCCCCATGGTGCAGTTTAACATGTTTCCCTGTCATCTGTATTTCCTATAAACTGGTAGTTGGATCTAGAGGCTTCAGCATGTTCAAGTATTTTTTGTCAAGACTATGTCATAGGGGTACTATGTTCTTCCACTGCAGGGGTGCACGATATCTGTTTGTAGTGTTGTGATATTAGTATTCATTCATGCTCGATGCCTAGATTCATCCATTAATTAATGGTTACAAAATGGTAATATTTCTTCTTCAATTATTAGTTGGATTACTTCTAGAGCGAGAAACTTCCCGTCTTCTTTTGACTATCTCACGGCACAGTCCATATTTAAAAGGAAGAATAAATGCCTGATTTTTCCCTCTTATTTACCAGGTTTCAAATAATGAGTTGGTTCCTTGGCATCCTCTAATAATGACCAATTCATTTGCACTTTTTAAAGTATCATTATGAACTCATGAATTTAGGCATATTTGAACTATTTCTATCCACTGCAGTAATTGTTCTTATTGATGCCCATATTTCCCATCTTTGACCAAGGTAGCTCTTGAGTTCTAAGATGATGTTAGAAGTCTTTGCCATTTTCCTTGCTAACTGATATGACAAGACTTTCTAAATTCACACTGTATATTATGCATGGAAGTGGCCACTTCTTTAAGGAACCCTGGTTTCTTTTAGGGGCAAGTGATATTAGAGCCCACAGTCTAATGTTAGCAGTTCTCATTGCTACTGGGCTGTCTCCCAGTTATCCCAAGATTATAAATCTTTTAGGTAGAGATTTGAACTGGGATCCAAGTAAGGTCCATACACTACTATTAGTTATATATCTTAAATCTCTTTTAAATTATGGGTTCCCCCATTTATTTTCCCCATGTCCTGTTGATGTTGTTGAAGAAGAAGAAAAAGAAGAAATTAGATTATCTGTTCTTTAGAACTTCCTATATCTGAGTTTTGCTAATTGCAGCCCATGATGTCTCTTAACATGCTCCTGTGTCTTATTTTCCTATAAATTGGTCACTGGGTCTAGAAGCTTGATTAAGCCAAAGCTTTACTGATTATATTTTCTCTCCTAGCTTTCAATCCCTTGGAGTTTATATAACAAAGGAAATACATCTGATTTTCTTACCCAAAAGTACCAAGAAGTTTCAGACAGAAAAGTGGCTAGAAACACCCCACCCAATATTTATCTTTATGTATTTCAGTACAAATTATTTACCTTTAATTCCTTAAAAATAAAAACAAGGACCAGGAGATAAATAAGACTGAAAATGGCACAGCATTTCAAGACTGAAAAAAGGCACTACTGCCTTTCAACACATCACTTTCTTTGCTTTTCTCCGTATCACTGCAAGAACTGGACATCGTAGCTAAACAGAAGACCCTGCCTGGCCTTTCTCACTCCATCACCCTCAGCATCTTCTAATGTAGAGCAATGAAAACATTCATTTTCAAAGAAAGAATCTGAGCAGCCAGGTCTGTGCCTTCTATAGTTATTCTCTGCTTCAACAGAAAATAAACTTGGTTAACCAGAATTCAGCTTTAAAAAAAAAAAAAATCCTTTGCTCTTTACAAAGATACTTTGTTATCAGCCTTCTAGAAAGATGTTAGATATTAATCTGAGGCTGAAGGGTTGGGAGGGGGAAGGGAGGGGAGTAGAAAAACTCCCCATCAGTCGGTCACGAGCATGATCTGAGCTCATGAACCTGTATCAAGAGGCTTAGCGTAACTGGATTCTTGGAGAATATAACAGAAGAAAAGCTGTTATTATCTACAAGTGACTTTGCGGACTAAATAAAACTATGAACAGGTATAAATTTGAAGGGGACCGAGGTCATGCAGCAGCCTAAGCTTCACTCAGAGCTTTATCAGCAACAGAAGTCTGCCACACGAACAGCACACATTTCAATGACGGGCTGACTGAGTCCAACAGGAAAGGAGAGAACCTAGTCAAGCGGGCTCAGAGCACTTTCACGGAGCCCATCACAGTCTGGCATCATTGGCATTGCTTGCTGCACTCAATCGACAATGCAGAGGTGAAGCAAGGAAGGTAGAAGAAGCATCTGGAATAGGGCAAGTCTGTGGGCTAAAGTGTGAAACCTACATACAGTCTCTGCTGTTTGCGGCCCCTCTGACCCGAAGTCATGAGGCTTCATTTCTCCTGAGCTCTGCCATGCTTCGTACCTAACGGACCCCGATGAACTAGGATAAGTTAACAGCCTCCAACCTCTCCCAGGTGGGTCTTGGACTGGGTGAAGCAACTGGTATCTCTGAGGTAAGCCCTGAACACCTTGACATCCTTGGTCCTTCCGTCTCTGGCTTCAGCAACACACTCCATAGAACAGGGCGGGTGCCTCAGTTTTCCTCTAGTTTCCCACTAGGTCATGTTCCTGCTGAGTTTCTTGTATGTGGCTGAACCCTGACACTTTGCTGTGCAAGCTGAGTCTGGGCCTCCTGCGTCTGCAGCCCAGGGACAGTTTTGGGGTGCCACCACCATCACAGTCTTCCCCACTAGAGACAGCACTGGACCACAAGTCTTGAGCTCAAGCTCGAGCTTTACAAATCTCATTAGACTTAGTCACTAAGCCTGTGAATTCCCATTTCTTCCTCCGAAGACTAAGGATACTATTCACTACACTCCCCACCTCTGATGGTGGTTGAAGAAAAGCAAGATAATGACTTAGGTCGTGCTGCCTCCCTCCTGTCCAGGGCTGGTTTCCCCACCAGCATACTGGGCTCTTTACGTTTCTCCAGGAACGGTCTCCCTCTGCAGCTGCTTCCCACGTATCCACCAGGATCCTACTGGATACTCCAGATGGGCAGCCATGTAGTTTAGAACACCCTGGAGTAGTCTGAATGGGCACAAGCATAGCAAGGGTCTGGCTAAACCATCAAGTAGAAGGAAATTACCACGAGTGACAGATTCTTCAAATCTCAGGCAGAGCAGCTCACCCAGGAAACAATTTCACACGTGCATGGAGGGAAAAGCCTCACAGACCCAACTCTGGTCTCATTTGGCTACAGTCAACCCCACTGGAACCGGCGTCAACAGAGCTGCCTTTGAAACAATAGGCAGATTTAAACATAATGAGCTATATCTACATAATGTGGCCAAACAGTAATATGACTTATTTCACAACACGCTTGGCAAAACCAAATGGACATGGTTAAGACTCTTAGAGAAAATTGCTCTGAAAAAACAAACAAAAAAAGTGTCCCGTTCAACAATGTACCTTAATGTCCAATATATTGAAAACAAGTCAAGAGGAATAGAGGATCCCTAAAAGTAATACTTACCCTTCTCTAGGAGATGGTTTAAAACTGGAGTCATTTGTCACAGTGAAGTTTGGTCCTAGAACAGAAGCTCCATTCTCCACAGAGGAAGGATGCTCAGCTGATGGAGAAAACAAGCAAATGCTCCATGTCAGGCACTGGTTAGGGACTTCCGTCTAATTTCTCAGTTAGTTCTCACAAAATGCCATTAGCCAGATAAAGAAATCAGTTCATAGAGAATTAGTGACGCACCAAAGGTGCAGAGGCAGCAAGTGTGGGAGTTAAGGACCTTTCCATTTCAGCCCACTGACTTCTCTGTAAAAGGCAGATTTAAAGCAAAGCACTTCCTACTCCAGCCGGCCCAGCAAACCTCCTCACACGTGTATGGTTGTCTCTGTCGGGACTGGGAGCCGAGAGGTGGGAACTCGACAGAACGTCAGAATGGGCTGCACTTCTGCTTTCACTCAGGAGTCACGGTTACCATTTTGCGCTTATGAAACTACGACCAAAATGGCATTGTATGGGGTAATTTTTGCATTTTAGTAATTCAAAAAGTACACCTCTACTTTGCACTGTAGATTCTAGCCCTGAGATTTCTTTTACCTAAGATTATCAAAATGCAAATCCGACCAGGATGCCAGCATGGCGGTGGTGAATGTGTAAACTGTATAGACCTTTGGGCGGAAGCTATTAAAATTTAAAATACAGAATTCTTTTGACCTAAAATTTAAAATACAGAATCCTTTCTTTCTCATCTAGAAACTTAACTCTATTAAGACCATGTAGTACTCAAAGATCTGTAATCAAGGACATTCATTTCAGGATTGTTTATAAACATGAAAAATTGAGAGCAATGCAATGGGGATTGGCTAAATAAATTATAGTACACATATAAAATGGAATATTCCGCAGCCACTAAAAAATACAAATGTGCATTGACATGAAAAATATGCCCAAGATATGTCGCCGAGAGGAAAAAAGCACATTGTAAGACAGCATGCATAAAATTATCCGATTTTTGTAAATAATAAAACATATGGTTGTATATGTGTAGGGAGAAGATCTGGAATGTTATTCACCAAACTTTCACAGTGGCTTTTTCTACGGGGTGGAACTAGGAAGGGTCCTACTTTCTATTTTTTTTTTATTATTTCTACACTTTTAGAAATTCTTATTTATATGAATATTTTTACTATTAAAAAACATTAACAAAGATTTGTGTTGTTTTTAGTTTGGGGCTTGGTATTTGGGATATGAGACCATAACCAATATTTCAAGTCTGGAATCAGAAAAGAGAACAAAGGGAACTGAAAATCTCTAAAACATGATGCTCGTATGAGAGACAACTATTTATTTGAGAATGGATTTGCTGGTTGCTTTCAAACACACAGCTGCAGATATACATATTGTTGATGATCCAAAACTGTCTTTGAGATTTCTGTGGGAAATGGCAGAGTTAGAGTATGTTTGCATGACTCCTCTCCCTAAAATTCATTTAAGTAAACAAAAATCAGTTCTGTTTATGGTTGGGTCTATACATTTTTCAGTGCAACAATCAACCTTACTTTCAAGGAGAAGCTTCTCTAATGGGGTGTTTGGGGGCCTGCAATGTTAATGTAAAGGCTCATGAGATCATACAGACAAAGCTGACTGTTTCCCAGTCAGCTCCGTTCCTGGGAGCCTCTGAAGG
This sequence comes from Mesoplodon mirus, assembly GCF_964341445.2. Classification (NCBI taxonomy): domain Eukaryota; kingdom Metazoa; phylum Chordata; class Mammalia; order Artiodactyla; family Ziphiidae; genus Mesoplodon; species Mesoplodon mirus. The sequence continues at coordinate 14,954,080 of NC_138993.1, forward strand.
TTGCAGGTCAAGGACACGCGCTGTACCAAGTACAACCCCCAGGGCAATGTGGAGTGGTGGAGCCTGGGGAGGGTCTGAGACCTGGCTGGCTGGCTGCCCACCTGGCTGCCTAAAGACCTCACAAGGTGGCTTGCCAGCGGATTGAGTCTGATTTCCACAGACTCAACAGACGGAGTCTGATTTCCATCTCTCATGAATGAACTTACTGCCTTACAGAGGCTGATACAAACAACTAGATTGCTAGAGAATTAACTGGCTAGAGAATGACCTGTCGATGAAACCAGCTAGTATGTATGATAGCGCATGAGGGTCTTCTCTCCTTTTGTACAAACTAATGACAAGTTCAGTATTATCTGGAGGTTATACTACAAGCATGGCTTCACATCAGGAGCAGGAAGTTACAGAATCTGAATGTGAAATGACATCTGGCCCAAACAACTTGGTGCGCCCATCGCCACAGTATAGTTACACCTTCCAAATGGCCACATGCTGTTCCTCCACAAGACACCCTCTCTCAAGGACATGTCCAACTTCTGGTTCTTCATCTCCCTTTCTACACCCCCCTTCTGAAACACAGTACATCACAACAGATTAGATTTCTGCTGTTTGTTTGTATGTTTGTTTACAATCATACTCTGTTTCTGCCTCCATGAGCTCATTCTCTGAATCATCCTGAATGTGATGTCTGATGCCTGCAAATTACAGACAGACCATTTCTGACTTTGCTTTCTTGGACGGATAATCAAGTCCATCATACGCAGAATTTACTAGCTCTACTTTGAAAAGATACAGTAGTCAGGATAAGATAGGCTATGCTGAGGTAACAAGCAAATCAAAATCTCACTGATTTAGCACAACATTTATTTCATATCATTGCGAGGTCTAATGTGAGATGGCAGGGCCCTTCTCCATCTGATGAGTCTGGATCCAGGTTCCATCCACTCTGTGTTCTGCATACTAATGCGTGGCTATAGGCTGACTGCAGCAGAGGGAGACAAAGATGGAGGGGAGCACGGGCTCCTAAGAGCCTCAGCCAAAGTGACCCCTGACTTCCCGTTCACATTTCACTGATTAGAGCTAGTCACGTGGCCAATACAACTGCAAAGGAAGCTGGGAAACATGGTGGACCCCTGGACTATTTGGAGAGTGCTAGCTGCATCTGAAACAGAAAACTACCCAATTTCCAGGTTTTTACAAGCCCTTTACTATCACCCTCATGTACCATTAAGAGCTGTAATCAGAGGGCATTTGATGCTTCAGAACTGTTCTCTTAGCCCCTGTCTACCTTTACTGAATCAATATGATTCAGATCACTGACTGAAGTTCTAAAAATCTAGGTTAGACTGGAATACAGAGTAAGACCCAGTTTCATCCGTGAGAAGTACATAATCTAGTAATAGAAACCTTACATTAATAAAAGCAATATTATAGGACTATATGACTATAACACAAAATATACAATATATACAAAAATACAATATAAATATATATAACATACATTTAAAGATATACAACTGTAATATAGAGGAAAATTAAATGGTGACTAGACTAAATGTACAAATCAAGTTTTATTAGAGAAATAATTCCATCGTGAAGAAAATGGGATGTGAACTTGGAGAAGGCAGAATTTTGACTATGCTTCCACAGACTCTTGAAAGGTAGAGGCATATGAGGAGCATAAAATAAGGCAGCGGGTGTGACTGTGACATCATGGGCAGGGGAGCCTGGGGGAGTAGTTTGATGTGTCTGGAACACCGGTAAATGCAGGCAAGGAAATAGCTGGAGAGGGGGTGGGATGCTAGGATGAGGCCTTGACTGCCACTGGGCTGGCCTGGACTTGGTCTAAAGGCCAATGAGACGTACTGCTGATCTGGAGGAAGTGGAAAGTAACCAACCCTCGTTTAGAAACACAACCCAGGATTCAGAGTCGAGACCAGCCAGGAAGCTGCTGCAGCAGCTCCAGGCAAAGTCCTTATTCCGATGGCCCATCTCCTGCCAGGAGCCTCCTGGATTTGAATCTCCCCAAGTGCCAATGGTCACAGAAGCTTCTCAGGTGTGCACATCTAGACACGCCATTACCCATCCGAACAACTCATTCCTTCTCTACCCCACACTCAACGCATCAGCAAATGCCACTGGCTCTGCTTTCAGAACAAACGCTGAACCCGACCACTCCTCCCCAGTTCCTGCCCTCCCACCTGAATCCGAGCTGCCAGTCTCCCGAGAGTGACGCTTCAAGAACCCGTCAGGGGACTTACCTGGTGGCGCAGTGGTTAAGAATCCGCCTGCCCATGGAGGGAACACGGATTCAGTCCCTGGACCGGGAAGGGCCCACATGCCGCTGAGCAACTAAGCCCGTGCGCCACAACTACTGAGCCTGCGCTTTAGAGCTCACGAGCCACAAGTACTGAGCATGCGCTCTGGAGCCCACGAGCGACAACTACGGAAGCCCGCGCGCCTAGAGCCCCGGGCGCCTAGAGCACCGCCTATTGCTCCGCAAAACGAGAAGCTACAACAATGAGAGGCCTGTGCACCGCAATGAAGAATAGCCCCGCTCGCCGCAACTAGAGAAAAGCCCACGCACGGCAACGAAGACCCAACGCAGCCAAAAATAAAAATAAAAAAAGTTTTTAATTATGAACAACAACAAAAAAAACCCAAGTCAGAGCTCCAGAGCCCCCGGAGGCTTTCAATCACACTCAGAATTAAATCCAAAGTCCAGCGCCGGCCTTCGTGCTCAGTTCTGGTCTGCTCCAGCCACGCGCCCTCTTCGCTGCCCCGCTTAACCCCTCCAAGCCCGCGCCCGCCCTCGCCCCAGGGCTTTGGAGCCAGCGGCCCCCAGTACATCCCGAAGCCTTCTCTGGGCCTTCCTCCTGTCTCGAGAGCGCCACACCTGTCCCCCTGCCCTCTCGGGGTCCCCACTGCTCTCACCCTGAGCCGTCCACGCTGCCGCGCCCCCAGCCCCACGCCACCGCGCGGCGCGCAGCAAGCCCCCCGCAAAGACGTGCGTGTTCATGGAACAGTTAATAAACGTCATTTCAGAACATCAAGTGGAATAGAAATGAGGCGAATAAACTAAGAAAGGCTAATAGGTTAAGTTCCATTCCTCCCTCACAGACCGTAACAAATATCTCAGACCACATTCTCATTCCAAGCGGCTCCACTCAGGTTTAATTCAGGCTCAGCTTCAGGCCTCTGTCTCAAGGGTAGGACAGGGATATTCATCAAGAGCAACCAGAGGCCAAAGGAAAGGCCTGAGCGTCCCGCGGAGCCAAACCAGCCACCTGGCGGGTGCCACCCTGCACCCGTGTTGGAGCTACGGGTGTGTTCCCACCCAGACCAATGGGGAGGGAGAAGGTGGTGACGGGGGCCCTGACATACAGACCCGAACACGGGGCCTGTGTCTGCTCCCAGCCTGCAAATCACTGACCCTTTCAGACCTCATAAGTGTTCCTGGAAATAAAAGAACACTACCCCCAGTGTTCTTACAATGGTAGGACTAAGAGTTACATGAGCAAGCAACTTGTACCCTGAGGGTGGATGAAGATGTTTGAGCGTGTGTCCATCCACTCGGGGAGGGGCGGGGACAGAGTCCCTCGCCGGGCCGGCTCCCCTCCCTGGGGGCACCAAGGGGGAAGAAGGAGCTGATGTTTATGGGGAGATGTGAAGGCAAGTCTCATTTTCAATCATCTTGAGAGCCAAGGCATGGTTCGCATGCTCAGAAAGCCTGGAAGGTTTACATCTGTGACGCCTCCTGTTGTTTTGACGGAGTCCTTTTTTTAAGCTTAACAAGGGGAGCAGAAGGAAATGTGGCCATAATCCAGTAAATTAGCTTTTGGGAGGCCCCGCTGTATAATAAGCCCCCGCCAGGGGTTCCAAGCACGCCACAAATCTCCTGTTTGCGTGCCCAGGGCTGGGAGGCCACAAGTCACCCGGCAGCCTCTGGTCACAACTGAGTCCTGAGTTCACCTTTGTCTGTTTCAGGCTATTTCCATCCATCTCTTAAGATTCAGGTAAGAATGATTCAACAAAGACAACAAGAAAGAGAACAGAGATGGATGAGAACAAAAGGGAGAGAGAGAAAGTCTGTGGTTTTGTACTAGGAAAAAAAAATCCATCTCTTGGCCCTTCAATACCTGATCCATTTTCTCCTCCTAAAAGGTAAGGTATGTCAGGAACTCCCTGCCTATAAACTAAGGACATTGGAAATCAACTGAGTGGCCTGAAAGAGGTCAACAGTGGTTATCATCCCATGATGTACCATGTCATACACATGCCCTCATGGGCTTCACCCCAGAAATTCCTATTCAGGGTATGCGTGGGTGTATACATAGATGGAAAGGCCAGGGAGCGGGTAACGTCTGTATTTTTAATGCCCCCAGGTGGTCCTGACTCAAGAGTGTAAGTTGTGAACCACTCTAATAGGGAAGAGGGTCTGGAATGATGCCAGCCACAGAAGATTCTGCCCACTGAGCAAGATTCCTTCTAGAAGAGTCACTTATCAGCCATGCCAAGCTCCAAGGTACAGAGAGGCTCACAAGCCCCCAGAATATTGGCCTGAAGACATTAGCCATGGTCTTCATCAGTAGCAGCTGTGAATTTGAATATTGAGTTGAATTTCAATAACCCACTCTTCCCACTCTCAGCCTCTCCTGACTCCATTCATTCGTCAAGGATGTACTGAGAACCTGCAACATGCCAGGCCCAATACTGCAGAGGCCCTGGGGACACAGCAGAGACATGGGGGACACAACACTTCCCTCCCAGCAGGTGTGGCTAGAGGGGAGACGGGCAGTAAGCAGTCTTTCTAGAGACAGCCATCTTAGAGTGACTGTTGACACGAGCCAGGAAACACACAGGATTGGGTGAAGGTATGTGATTGGGGCTTGCTTCTGCCCTAGGGATCAGAAACGCCATCCTGGGGAAGGAGAGTATGAGCTGATGTCTAAAGGACAGTAAGAGTGAGCTAGGCAAAGATCACACGTCACACACTTTTACCTATAAAACAGTCAGTAAGCTTTGTCCCTGAGAGGAGCCGTTCCCCACTTCTCTGCTATGGTCCCTCAGAGACATGGCGCTCAGGATGGCAAAGCAGAGCAAAGGAGCCCATAAAAGATCCTCAAACCATCTCACATTCTCGCCACGCAGTGACCAGGGGGCTGGGTTTGCTTGGCCTAACTTTATGCATTCATTATTCACTCGGCAATTTCTTGAATGACCTCTTTTTCTCAGTCACTGTACAGGGTTTCATCGATCACAGGGTACAGGGTTTCATCGATCACAATCCCTAGGCTCCAGAAACTCACCACCTATTAGGGGAGACACACTAACAGGTCATTCTAAACTAGAATGTATATGGAGAACAGTATGGAGGTTCCTTAAAAAACTAAAAATAGAACTACCATATGCCCCAGCAATCCCACTCCTGGGCAGGTACCCAGAGAAAAACATAATTTGAAAAGACACATGCACCCCAATGTTCATTGCAGCACTATTTACAATAGCCAGGACATGGAAGCTACCTAAATGTCTATCAGCAGAGGAAGATGTGGTACATACATACAGTGGAATATTACTCTGCCATAAAAAAGGACAAAATAATGTCATCTGCATCAACATGGATGGACCTAGAGATTGTCATGCAGAGAAAGACAAATATATGATATCACCTACATGTGGAATCTAAAAAAAGTGTACAAATGAACTTATTTACAAAACAGAAATAGAGTCACAGATGTAGAAAACAAACTTACGGTTACCAGGGGATAAGGTGGGGAAGAGGGATAAATTGGGAAATTGGGATTGACATATACACACTACTATATATATAAAATAGATAATTAATAAGGACCTACTGTATAGCACAGGGGACTCTACTCAATACACTGTAATGGCCTATATGAGAAAAGAATCTTAAAAAGAGTGGATATCTGTACATGTATAACTGATTCACTTTGCTGTACACCTGAAACTAATACAACAGTGTAAATCAACTATACTCCAATAAAACTTTTTTTAAAAAGAGAATGTAAAATGGGAATTAATGATGATATGAAACAAGATGTTGTGAGAATTGAGATAATATGCAAGCAGGCAAGATGCTTAGAAGAGTGCCCGACACATAGTAAATACTCCATAAATATGAATCATCATCATTAGAAGATGATGGCACGTAGGGTACCACGCAGGGTAGAACCAAATATTATAGAAGCACCTGGCTGGGATGGTTGGGAAACAGTTCCTGAGGGAGATGACACCTGAGCTGGATTCCAAAGGCTGAAGAGGAAGAATCAGCCTCTATCATCTGAGCTGGAGGACACTGATAAAAATAGCTAACCTAGGCACTGCACTGTCCTCATTTTACAGATGAGGCCCCAAAAGGTGAAACAGCTAAAGGTCACACGCACAGCAAGTGGAAGACCAAGACCTGAAGCTGAAAGGATCTTAATCCAGAGGCTAATTTTTTTCTAGTCGTTATATTGTTGAATTTAGAAGAAGTATATAACTTCAATAAAGAACAAAGAATGTATGATCTCTGTACCCATAACCTGGAATTCATTTAACCATTTTCATATTTGCTTCAGTTCTTTTTTATAAAGGCACCAAAACATCTACAGAAATGTCGCCTTTGGACTTCTCTCCAATTCCATTCCTTTCCTTCCCCAAAGATCACCGTTATGGTGGCTCTGCTGTGTCCCCTCTAGTCCTTCAGCTTTCGTTGGGCCACAGGTATAGGTATCCAGAAACAGGAAGATAGCTGCAACAGTAAGTAACAAGTCATATTGTGTGTTTTAAATAGCCACATAAACTGTCTCATTCCCTGTGTGTTGCCCTGTAACTTGCTTTTTTTTCAGGCCACATTATATTTTGCATGTGATATGATGATACTTACAGATCTGATTTGTTCGCAGTATTCCATCTCATGCCACCGCTGATGTGTCTGAGGCCCCATTGATGGACACTAAGTTGTTTCTACCTTCCACCAGAAACAATGCTGCTCTGAACATCATTCCACGAGGCAAAAATTTCTTCAGAAGCTGAACCTTTAACCTCAATATGTTATTAATTCCCTAGTGAAATACTAAGGCAAAAGATGGAGATCAAGTATAACCAGCTGGTGCCCTAGAGCAAGCACTAACAAAAACCCCTCCCGCCTGCAATGATTCCTTGAAAACTGAAGGAGGAATTTGCCCTATTTGATAGACATCGGCACGAATGAGCTGCCTCCTGGTTAATCTTTTCCAAGTTTCTCCCTCAGAGCTGAAAGGGTTGTTCTCTTGGCTATAGATGAGAATCATCTGGAAAGCCTTAGCGTCACCAGAGATACATGATTTAATTGGTGCGGGGCGTGGTCTCAGTGGCACCCTCGGGTCCCTCACACCTGCCTGGAAGCACTGCCCTGATAAACACGCCGCAATTCACACCTACCTTGGGACAGGCAAGACCACCCTTCTCCCCGCTTCTTGGAACTCTCCCCCCACCCCCATCCCCCCATACCATGTTCCACAGAAGGGCCCGCTTTGGCTGCCCCGGGCATTCTAGTCTTCCTCTGGCTGCCCTGGCAGAAATTTTGTCATGAGTCTGAAAGAACACAGCAGACTCCCTGGCTGCGTTCAGTTGTGCTACTGGAAGCTGAGAAGGAAATACTAGTCAAGGAAACACTACGGCAAGAGGAGAGAGATTACTTCTGTTCCACCAGCCGTTCACGCAACAACTCACATTACCAGTATTGACACTGCTGTCCACTCAACGATCAGGGCATTTATATCATACAAAGCATACGACACTTGTGTCTGGGAAGAACAGTAGCCAATGTGAGACCTTACAGCTACGCTGATAGGGAAGCGAGGTGTCTGTGCCCATTTCACAACTGAATAAATGAGGTTCCAAAGACTGGGTGATTTAAATCAGGGCTCCCAGACTTTGAGATTTTACATACCAGTAAAAGAAAAAAATGTAATAATGAGACAGGCATATTTATGTTGTCCACTGACACTTTTAAATACCACCTCCTATCACCAGTGTCTAAAAACAAAAGAAGAATACTTTAACCACAACGACAGAAGGAAAAAAGACCCTTCTCTTAGAAGAAAGTCCTTAAAATTGAATAAATTTAGCCTTAGAGAAAACTAAACTCATTGTTCTTATTTTCCTGCATTTTAATGCAGATGGTGAAAACTTTGTCCTAGACCAGCACGGCCCATGGACCTGCAACTGGCAACTCTTGGGTTAGAGCACACAATTTTAGAATTACAAAATATCTTTCAAATAACCGTGTTCAACCACCCCTATGATGCTTAAGTTCCCTGTGTAATATACTTGACTAGTGTGTGTCCAGCTAGTTGTAAGAACAACATTTTGATGAGGCCATTTTGACATGTGGACATCTTGACATGTACAGTATAAAATTATAATTGAGGCTTTTGGGTAACAGTAGGAAAAAACCAGCTACTCTAAAATACGAATAAAGATGTGAGTCCTTTCAGTATTTTCAACCTAACCCCAACTCCACTCCACCCCAGAGACCCGTCACTGATCTTCAATGTCACCATATCCCCATCTTCAGGCAAATCAAAAGGAACAAGTGACAGGGAGTGGGGGAGGCCCACAGATGTATCAGGAATGGGGCCTGGGTCAGGGAAGAGCTGTGAGCCCGGAGGAGGCTGGGGCAGGGATGGGGGCGGGGTAGTGGAATGGGCCAAAGGCATCTATTTCACACTCAGTTCAAAATAGAAGAAAGTTTGGGCTTCCCTGGTGGCGCAGTGGTTGAGAGTCCGCCTGCCGGGTTCGTGCCCCAGTCCGGGAAGATCCCACATGCTGCGGAGCGGCTGGGCCCGTGAGCCATGGCCGCTGAGCCTGCACGTCCGGAGCCTGTGCTCCGCAACGGGAGAGGCCACAGCAGTGAGAGGTCCGCGTACCGCAAAAAAAAAAAAAAAAAAAAAAAGAAGAAAGTTTAATAGTAGGCATAAAGCCATTTGTTATATTCTGCTGTCGCCAAAAAGGGTTGATTCTATCCTAAAAGGCATATCAAAATGTCCATGGTGACAATTCACCACAACACTGCCTCAAAATTTCCACAGCATCCAGACAACCATGTCAAAATTTCAGAATTTGGTCTGATTATCCCCAATAACAACAATCTAAAGTACCTTTAGACATTTGCATCTATTAGAAAGATCTTCCTTATGGGAAACTAAGATGTATTTCTCCATGGCTTCTGCCAGGGTCCCAGACCTCACCAAAAAGGGCTTCATCAAAAGAATCTAATTCCTCTTCCTCGTGACAGCTCTTCAGATCATCACTCCTTCCCCCAAATCACTTCTTCAGGCCAGGGGCCTCAGTCCTCCATGAGTTCCTGATGTGACATGGTTTCACATCCTCTCCCAGCTCCGCACACCATCCTCCGAGTGTTTTTTGACTTGTTTCTATTGCTCCAGGAGTGTGGCATGCAGAACCCGATTCAGTTCTCCAGGAATGGCCCCCCCAGCGGATCCATTGCCCCCTCTGTGCTAGATGCATCCTCTGTTCACACGTCCTAAGGGCACACTAGATTCTCTGCCAGCCATGTCACACCACTGATATTGCAACTATGTTGTCAGCACGTGGACCCAAGCCTGGGTCTTCCAGCTTGTAAGCTGGGGCACTTTCCCCTGCACCACACAGTGCTGAGGTCCTCATGGCCCCGTCCTAATGGGAAAGGGAGGTGTGAGCACATTGAGGCTGGTGCACAGCTCCAGAAGAAGACACAAACCCGAGATGCACTCCTTCCCTTTGCCCTAGTGTTTGCTGGTTAGACACCCTCTAAGTACAAGCGGCATGGCCTCCAGCTGCTTGGACCACATCTGAGTCACTCCTGCTACCAGCCATAATCCCCATGGCACAGCAACTTCTTGGAGAAATAGAAAACCAGCAATTCTAGAGAAACTGTGCAGGCCCCCTGGCTGCCCCACTCCCATATTGCCCTTGAAGTTTTGCCTGCCTTGGGACAGGTGTCTCAGCCCCTCTCAGAGTCACAAACAGCCCTGGGAACAGTAGGGAGATTTGACATAGTGACATCCAATGCTTGAATAAGCAGCAAAAATCAGAGAAACTTCCAAGGGGAATGAAATCAGTAGGAGATACATCATCTACCACTTTTGATTGACTTTCCCTCAGCATGAAAATTTCACTTCTGCGATGAAAGAAAGTTTCCCTGACTCTGACCCCACTTCCCTCACTGCATTTCCCTTTGAAACATTTCATATGGTGGCTGAGACCATCATTAACACATTAAAATTATGAAATGTTTATGGAGATGCATTTGATGGACCATTGCAGCAAACCTTCTCGTGGTGAATAAATCCTGATGAAGCTGGCTGTTGACTATAGATCCAAGTGTTAAACACACACACACACACACACACACACACACACACACACCAGCTGTAAAACCATCACAAGATAGAGTTTGTCACAAACTAGGGCTTCAGCTGTGAGAAGTTCCCCATTAGAGTTAAAATTGCAGGGTGGCAGTGATTCACCATATACCTCATTTAGAACAAAATACCTCTCAAGAGGGTCCCAGAAGGATGCGGTCCATTCACTATCCCAGTGCATCTTTACTTCTCAACCATTCATCTTCCTCCCACCCTCCCCATTAATTCTGCATTCTGCCACAAGCCAGCCTCTCTAATTCTCATTATTCCTGTTAATATTGATAAAGATGGTGGGGCTAACGAGAAGAAACTGTGTCTCAGCACAGGGAGACCATCCTCCACTGCAGGACAGGACGTCAGCATTCAGATTTCATTAGCGTCAGTGTGACTTCTGCCAGCGGAAAAGTTGCACATGGAGACAAGACTCTGCTTAGACACATATTGTTTTCCTCTCATTATACGGGCATTTCCAAGGATATTCAAAATGCAACACAAATGAGGTGTGGCGTAAGGCTGCAGAACATACTGTTGATGGTGAGAAACGGCAACTTGGCTGCAGAGGAGGAATTCGTGGTATGGCAGGTGCCCTCCCCGCGTGGCAGGAGTTTGTGTTTAGAGGCTCCCCAGGGATTTCCACATGGTTACACAAGCTTGGAAAGGACCTTGCCCATAAGCCCTCAGCCTTAAGGAAACCAGGTGGCCAGAGGCCCTTTTCTGTTCTCCAGCCTGTGCAGACAGGAGAAGGAGCGAGATAAGGGTCAGGACACCCATCCAGGCCCGACTTAGAGCTGCCGGGGGCGCCAGAAACACCTGTGCAGGAAGCTCGGGCCAGGGCTCTGCAGAGCCACACAGGCACTCAGAGGTGAAAGCCCGTGGTTTATTATAGAATTCTTGGGGTCCGCTGAAATGGTCCAATATTGTGTGTTGCGTGCCGTCACCAGTGAAAAAGTAGAGTCAGTCAGACCCACTCACTGCACAGGTGAGTGTGTGTGGCATCAGGCTGTGATGCTTCACTTCCTCCTTAGTGAGCTGCTGTGCTTCTCCAGGTACGTGTACACACGTGTGTGAGACAGAGAGACAGAGATGGGGACAGAGAAACAGACCTGACATCAACACGGCTAATGACGGCAAGGCTGGCTGAAGCGATCAAGCCCCAAACCACTGAACTTGGATTTGTCATTCACACCACTCCCTGAATATCTAAGACTGGCCATCACGCTGTTACATGCATGCACACGTGCACATGTGTGAATGCATATGCGCTCACACAGAAACTGGGTAAGAAAAAGATTCACTGTAATTCTTCTGGTTTCTGGGAGGACAGCGAAGCCTAGGACGGAAGTGAACTGAGCGTGAGAATTCCTGGCCACCTCCATCCATTCTCTTCCATTTAAGGCTGACCTTATACACGCTCAGCAGGCTTGCATTCCTTTGTATGGCGAATGACATTATTAGCGCACCATGGCAACGATGTCTACTCCTGTGGGCCTTTGGGTGTTGAAAAGGTGTCTCACTGGTCAGAAACCCCATATCATTTACTTCTCTTAGTCCTAGATTCTTGAACTGCTAAGTCAGTTTTACCCCTACTATCTGAAGAACTAAGAAGGCTAGAGGGAAAAAGCAGAGTTGATCACCACCCCTTTCTCGAGTAAACAATCAATTTACATACAAAAGGAATAAGACAGAATCTTACCCAGCAGCATTCTACCAAGCTATGCAATTTGCCATTGACCTAGATAACCTGAGTTCTTGGAAAATTCCAGATGGACTATATCAAATAATACAAAAACACATTCACGCTACCCCAACAGATAGTTGTCTTCAAATAAGAGTGTTCTAATTTTTCTTTAGCATCATTAAAATAAGGATTTAAATTTTCATCCTCCACTCATGGTTATAAGTTTATACAAGTAGCCTGGATGAACTATTCCAGCAACTACTTTTACAAAGTAAAAGGCACATGAAAACCAAAGTAAGGAGAGTTCTGATTGTACCTGCCTGCATTGGCAAAACAATGTCAACACCGAAAATACTGTCCGAAAATCCAGTCCTGAGACCATGACGATAACTCCATTTGAGTCTAGCATCAAGACAGGCCCTACAAGCAGGAAATAATTTAAATATTCAAAAAGAGATACAAAGTAATTTGCAATCTGTCCATTAGTGGAGGCTTTTCAAGACATTTAGCAATTTAACCAGTCTCCAAAAGTAGATATTTCTACTCAATGTAGAGTTAAAATTTGAAAGTGTCAGTGCCCTGAGCTGCCTGAGTTCTTCTCAGTGGAAAAAGTGGACTCCCCAATTGAGCCACTTAATTGAGCCCTCCAGCTACATCACGACCGGAGTAACTCCCCAAAGGAGAAAATGCCCAAGGACTTGAAAAGAGAAAGTGTTTCACACCTGCGGGCCCAGTGAGACCCACTCACCCTTGAGCGTCAGTAAAGGAAGAAGCCAAAAATGGCTCTTAATCAGGTACCCCCTAGGGAGGGCAAGGCTGTGTCTGCAGCTAGGAATTTTACTTCCTTTGGTCTAGGTCAGTAATATTCGGATCACAGCTCGCAGCTGCTAGCAAATCTGTTCACGTGCCAACTGAGGCTGGTGAAGCCCTCCTTTCTCTACTAAAAATATATATTTCACCTCTTTTTCCAGAGCAGGACCAAGTGATGCCCTTCTTCAATGTAATTGCAAATATGATTTCTGGCAGGTTTAACTCTGAGGAACACGGACGTGAGGCCAGATTCAGCTATTCTTGGCATCTCATAGGAATGCCTTTCACTCTCATCTTCCCTGAGCCCCTTAGCAAACTGGAACTTTTAGCTAGGTATTGAACATCAGCCATGATGGGGCACGGAAGGAAGAAGAAGTTTCCTAATCCTTTCCTATCTGGCCCGTACCAGCTTCCCCAGATTATGAGTCCATCGAGAGGGGTATTCCCACACAAGCCCAAAATGTACACAAACCAAGGAGCTCAGGCCTTACTGCTTGACTGCACTGACACTGTCCCAGTGGAGATTCAAAAAAGTTAAGTAAACGTCAGAGGCCACCCAGCAATGAAGATCCAGAGCCACGACTCCAACCCAGTTCTGTTGCACTCCAAAGTGCATGAACTTTCCATTGTATAGCACTGCTTGACATTTTTCTTAAGGATTCTCAACTTTAATATTAGTTAGGGTAACATTCACTACTATAACAAACAAGCCCAAAACTACATAATGGCTCAAACAGATTAGAAATTTCTTGCATTCACCAAGTCCCAAGTGACTATTCCTGATAGGGCGTAGCTCTCCTCCAAGTAGCGATACACCTTGGGGCTCCTTCCACCCTGTGGCTCTGCCATTTCAAGGTCCGGCTTCCATGGTGGTCATGCTCGTCTTCATCAAGAAAGTAGAAGGGGAAGAGCATGGGGGATCATCTGTGGGCCAGGCCTGGAAGGGGCACATATCATCCCTGCCCACATCCTTTTGTCTAGAAGTCAGTCATATGGCCTCTTTTGAAAAATGTAGTCTAGGGCTTCCCTGGTGGCGCAGTGGTTGAGAGTCCGCCTGCCGATGCAGGGAACACGGGTTCGTGCCCCGGTCCGGGAGGATCCCACATGCCGCAGAGCAGCTGGGCCCGTGAGCCATGGCCGCTGAGCCTGCGTGTCCGGAGCCTGTGCTCCGCAACGGGAGAGGCCACAACAGTGAGAGGCCCACGTACCACAAAAAAAAAAAAAAAGAAAGAAAAGAAAAAAGAAAAATGTAGCCTAGCTGTCTACCCAAGAAAAAGAGGAAACTGGTTTGGTGCACACCTTTTCACAGAAGCTAAAGAATTCAGTATTTCAGAAGTAAACGACACACACCTCAACAAAAGTTTGTGGTATAAGCTATTTGTTTTTAAAAGACAGCATGTATTCATGTGCATCAACCAAAATTAAGATTTGAATCAACTTTTAAGCCAGGTCCTCTGATCTATAAACATTTTAAGTATTCAAAGAGAGATACAATGAATTCACAATCTTCCTATTAGTAGATTTGTTTCATGACATTTAGTAAATAGAACTACTAAAACCTCTAAAAACAACTACTAAAGACAGAATCAATAGTATGAAAGAGGCAGGCTCCCCTCAATATTACACCACCTATAAAAACTAGGCCTGGCCCTGAAAAGTACCTTCCCACTTAGATAGTCCCTGTCGTTTTAGTAGAAGAGATGTGTATCCATGACCCCACAAAGCCAAGTGCCCTGTGGGGTAGGTAAACTCTGTATTTTTAGTGATATTGGCAGCAAAGTACACAGTTCTACTAGTAAGCCCCAACCATTCTTAGAGCATAACTATCTGAGACTCCATTTACACATGCCCACATCACTTTGGCCAGTGACGACTTCTCCCCACAGACCATTTTCAACAGCAAGAGAAAGAAGAAGGTCTAATGATGACAGTGACAATGCCCTAAGCGCTCTCCTCCATGCATGAGCTGGACAGGGACCAAGGAAGATGAAACTGCATTCCCTTCAGGCCTGTTCATCGACTGTGCTGAATGTCCAGGTGCATATGGCAGCATTTGGAAACTGAAGATCTGGGCACCGTGAACAATGAACTAAATGTCTATGTTCTCAAGTAAACTTTGGGCAGATAAAAGTGAGGTGCTTGAAGCAGGAAAACATTGCCTTTATTTTTCTGGTTTGTTAGATGTGGTTCAAGTGAATGTCTCTTCTACTCTGTTAGCAGCCCTTCCGCTGTCCCCACCCCTATTTAAGCTTTCTTCTTGGTCTTCTGCAGAAGATCAGAAGGGTGGGAACCAGAGCTTAACATAGAGTCAGGCAAACGCTAAGTGCTCATTTCAAGTCCCCAGCATGTACTAAGCACCATCATACGCAGGTCACAATACGCGGCATTAGGTTTACTATACGGCTCCACAGTAAAGGAGGACCCACTCTTTCTGAGAAAACAAAGGTGCATATTCTCTTGCATTTAATAGAAACTCAGAGACTCATTGATGCATAACTGAATGAATGATAGACCCTGTGGTCATACTGTAGGTCAAGGAAAGGTCCCCAGCCTTTTCTAAAAATGAAGACAGTATCAATTTTGCTGGCCCCCGATCCCCCCACTGGAAAGATGGCACAATTTTCACTGATAAGGGTGGATGAGAACAATATTAGCAGAATTTCTCCATAAGGAATTTGATAATAGGATAAGCAAAAGCACACACACACACACAAAAAAAAAAACCCAGGATACATTATTAAATATTCTTAAATGTTTGGTGCTACTTTGTCTTTTTAAAGAATAAATACTTACACACACAATTGAGTTCTAAAGTGTACTACTTTATTTCAAGCCTATGAAAACTGTGGGCTGGTTTTTAGGTTACTATTGAGAGTCAATAAAAATATTGTCGAGGGACTTCCCTGGTGGGGCAGTGGTTAAGAATCTGCCTGCCGGGCTTCCCTGGTGGCGCAGTGGTTGAGAGTCCGCCTACCAATGCAGGGGACGAGGGTTCGTGCCCCAGTCCGGGAAGATCCCACATGCCGCAGAGCGGCTGGGCCCGTGAGCCATGGCCGCTGAGCCTGCGCGTCCGGAGCCTGTGCTCTGCAATGGGAGAGGCCACAACAGTGAGAGGCCCGCGTACCAAAAAAAAAAAAAAAAAAAAAAAAAAGAATCTGCCTGCCAATGCAGGGGACACGGGTTCGAGCCCTGGTCCGGGAAGATCCCACATGCCGCGGAGCAACTGAGCCCGTGCGCCACAACTACTGAAGACTGCGTGCCTAGAGCCCGTGCTCCGCAACAAGAGAAGCCACCGTAAGGAGAAGCCCAGGCACCGCAACGAAGAGTAGCCCCCACTCGCCGCAAATAGAAAAAGACTGTGTGCAGAAAAGAAGACCGAACGCAGCCAAAAATTAATTAATTAATTAAAAAATATTGTCTAGGGCTTCCCTGGTGGCGCAGTGGTTGAGAGCCCGCCTGCCGATGCGGGGGACACAGGTTCCTGCCCCGGTCCGGGAGGATCCCACATGCCGCGGAGCGGCTGGACCCGTGAGCCATGGCCGCTGAGCCTGCGCGTCCGGAGCCTGTGCTCCTCAACGGGAGAGGCCACAACAGTGAGAGGCCCGTGTACCGAAAAAAAAAAAAAAAAAAAAAAAAAAAATATATATATATATATATATATATATAGTCTAATCGAAATTCATTTCAAATTTCACCAAAGATTCCGATACCTTTTGTAATAGAGGTAAATCATCATCCAATGCATGACATCTCTCCAAATACATTCTTCTATAAAATTAAACTGGAAAAAAACTGGGAAAATCAGACACAGAGAGCCCAGGATGCATGAAAATGGTTCAGCTCTGAACAAACACGTATGGTAGCTGGGCTGGTCAGCTTGCTTAGTTTACTGATCATTCTTGACAAATCACAGGGTCTCTCTGAAGCCAAAGATATTGTACCGAGTAAGTCCTCTTGATCACTAGGCCAGTCCCTCTGCAGAGCAAGAAACTGCCTTGGCCAGATGGAGGTGCCCATTTTAAGTACGAAAGACTTTACCCCGTGCGGTATTTTATTCAATATGCTTGTTGATTTATTTGGAGACTCTTCTTTAAGGGTCATTGCCTAAATCTTCGTGTGTGTGTGTGTCTGCCAATGTGTATGGGTGTGTATGGGCGTGACAGCTCTTTACAATTTGGGGATTCCTCCCTGATTGCACAAAATCATTCTTGAAATGACTTTGGCAACTTCATTTTCAGGCCCTGAAATGCAAGTACACCAAGCATCCTGACTTTAATACCCTCAACCCATTTAAACATCATCCACCACGCCTATGTCCTCCCCCCTCCAAATTTATGTCTTCTGTTCCTATTTCCTGTCTTTTTTTTTTTTTTTTTTTTTTTTTTGGCGGTACGCGGGCCTCTCACTGTTGTGGCCTCTCCCGTGGCGGAGCACAGGCTCTGGACGCGCAGGCTCAGCGGCCATGGCTTACAGGCCCAGCTGCTCCGTGGCATGTGGGATCTTCCCGGACCGGGGCACGAACCTGTGTCCCCTGCATCGGCAGGCGTACTCTCAACCACTGCGCCACCAGGGAAGCCCCCTTGTCTTTTTTTTTTTTTAACTATGGAGGTTTTCTAAAGGAGCATCAAACATCTCTGTTCTTTTGATGGCTTGTTATTGGCTCTTCATCCCAGTCTAATAAAGAAGAGAGGTGACATTTTCTTTTGCCCTTTCTTGCTCTTTTGTGTCTTCTATAAGTGGTGTCTCTTGAGCTGCTTTGCCTAGTCTGACCTTATTCTTCCAAGGCTGTCACCGCAGTGATGCTGCTTGAGAGTCTGACCCCGTTTCCTTTTTTTGCTGTATTCACATTTTTATTTCATCTTTTTCTTACATGAGCTTGTTTTCTTCCTCCTGTCTCAGTTTTACTGGAACCAAAAAGAGTATTTTCTTGTGTCCTTCTATTTTTTTCTCCTTAAAAATAAATCCAGTTATTCAGAACTCCTTTGCTCCTTATGCAAAGAGGCTCCATAGATTTTCTTTGACTTTATGGAAGTTTATTGAAGTCTGTTTTCTTAACATTTGCTTGCTGAAATCAACAAATTTGTGAGCACGAACATGAATTATCTTCTAAAGAAATCCTATTTGAATTGCACTTATTTCTACGAATTGATAAGCCTAAGACCTTCCTATACATTCTATTTTTGCAGGACCTACAGCTGAGCAATTTTATTAAAAATGTCTAGAGATGACTATCCTGGAATAGAGTTACCATTCTTAAAATCTGATTGCACTTAAATCCACATTTTAATCATTCATTTGTCATTCTATTAAGCATTGAGTTGGACTAGAATTATCCATGCCCCAAAGTTCTATTCGGTCAGTTGATGAAAACTCCCCAACTCCCACTACTAATAACTTATAGCCAACGGAAAAACCCCATCTTCCTGTTCAGCACCTACTGGTCCCAAAACAGTGTACCCAATATTTTCCAAATCAGGCTTAGAAAACCACTTTCCCTTTCAGAAGAGAACCCAGACAATTATACAGCATCAAGCAGAGAGCTACACACAATTCAGTACTTAACAAATGCCCTTGATAAGGATTTTGAAGATTCTTGAACAGAAAGAGTGAGGCAAATGAAAGAAATTGAGAGAAGAAATGTTCCTGTGGTCAGAATAATAGAAATACACAAAGGTACAAGAATCTCAGGCCCGTTCCTGTAAAAATGTTAACGGCTAACATTTATAAGAGACGTACTCTGTGCCAGGCACAGTGAGAAACCATCTGGAGGGCTTAGCTCCTCTCAGCAGCCCAATGAGGAATGTAATATTATTATTCATTATTATTATTATCATTATGATTACTATCCCTGCTTTATAAACGAGGAAAACGAGACATGGGAAGTAACTAGCCTCACATTCAGCTAAAAGGCAGGTTTTAACTCGGGAGCCTTTGTGCTTGCTGGCTGCAGCTCATGACGTGGGTAACCTGGGGCCTAGAGCGTCCTCATAAGGAATCTGAATGCTCGCTTTCTCCCTCCATGTCCTTCCTCTCCTACTGCCCCTCCCCCTTGCCCATCCTGAGCTCCCTCTGCTGTGCGTTAGTGAAGAAAAAGCCGCTCAGCTAGATCCAGAGCTCCTTCCAGCCCTGACGTCCTCCTTAGAAACCTAGTTCTCCAGGACGCCTTGCTAAGGGTCCAAGCCATCCCTAGGGTGCAGGAAATAAGGCGAGAGGCCACACGCCAGCTGGCCGGTAACTGGACGAACACAGCTACAGCAGCTCACAGGGGCTAAGTCCCTCAGACACAGCCGATTCCACAAATTCACCTGCACTGGGCCCCCATACATGCCACAGTAGCACAAATTTGGAGCAAATGTGGGTGGCTGTTGGCTTCCAGACCCCAGAACTGACCAGATCCGTGTGTAAGCTCACTCCTGTCACTTCATTCACCTCTAAACAACTGACCCTGCGTTTACACCCTAGAGTGTTTTCGACACTTCTCCTAGTGCTGTGGCAGCATTTTAATGAATCATCGCCGTCAGAGACATAGCTGAAACCCACTTACACAAGCGCACACACGCACACACACACACATCTGCGTGCACTTTGCCTCTCTTATTCTCCTTCATGTTTTTCCTTTAATGTTTATTTTAACTTGGCTCCATCTTCATGGAAACAATACTATGGTCATGCTAATGCTGGGCATTGATTAGCATTTCCTAGGGTTTGCCCTGAACTAAGTACAGTACTACATGCCATCATTTCATTGAATCCTCACAGCCACCTAGGAGAGGAGAACCACCATTCACATTTTATTTTTTTTTTTTTTTTTTTTTTTTTTCTTTTTGCGGTATGCGGGCCTCTCACTGTTGTGGCCTCCCCCGTTGCGGAGCACAGGCTCCGGACGCGCAGGCCCAGCGGCCATGGCTCACGGGCCCAGCCGCTCCGCGGCACATGGGATCCTCCCAGACCGGGGCACGAACCCGTATCCCCTGCATCGGCAGGCGGACTCTCAACCACTTGCGCCACCAGGGAGGCCCCACCATTCACATTTTAAAGACACAACCTTAAAGCTCAAAGAGGCTCAGAGACTTGCCCTGGGACACTTGGTGACAAATAACAGGTGGACATGAGATTCAGACCCAGGGCTGCCTACCCTAAGGCTCATGCTAGCAAGCTCTGCACAGATGTGTAGGGGCATCTTTCTAGCACATTCTGGAAAGGACCAATCTGCAGGGCATGGCAGGGAAACAGTAACATGGGGTGACACTTCAGATAAAAGTCACTGGCCCTCATAGTTCCTTCTTATTGGAGTCCCCAATTTTCTGTGGAGAAACGTAAAGGAGGCAGTTGACCATCACTGTTTGCTGCCATTTCCCCTCTCACATTAGCTCCTAGAATGGCCTAAAAGCCACAAAATTGTCAGACACAGATTAGACGCAAACTCCAAGGGAAGGAGAAGGCTGTAAACAGAGGAAGAAAGAGAAGAAAATGTGCTTATTTTACTGAAGTGGGGAATCGCCCAAGCTGACCTTCTGTTTCCCTGAAGGAGCGTTTTGATCATCTTGGATGGGTTGGAGCAAGACAGATTCCATTAATAAAAACCCCAACGGCCTCGTCCTGAGGGATCTGGAAAATCACGAGCTATTTGTGAGGTCATATCTCTATCGCATTTCCCTTTGCTCAGAGAGGATGGAAGTCTAAATAGCATTCCTGTCTCTCATGTAAACATTTCCAAACCTGGATGTGACTGTCGAGAAAAATGGAATACTCTAGGGGACTTCCCTGGCCATCCAGTGGTTAAGACTTTGCGCATCCACTGCAGGGGGCACGGGTTCGATCCCTGGTCGGGGAACTAAGATCCTGCATGTCACATGGCACAGCCAAAAAAAACCAAGAAAAATGGCATACTCAAAAAATACAACAAAGTGAGTATAACAAAAAGGAAGCTGACTCATAGATAAAGAGAACAAACTAGTGATTACCATTGGGGATGGGAGGGGCACACAGGGGAGGGGGAGTGGGAGGTACAAGCTATTGGGTGTAAGCTAGGCTCAAGCATGTGTTGTACAACACAGGGGATATAGCCAATATTTTGTAATAACTGTAAATGCAAAGTAATCTTTAAAAATTGTATAAAAATTAAAATAATTTTTTTAAAAAAGAAAAAGAAAGAAAAATGGAATATGTTAACATCTCACACTAGAGAACTCCATGAATGCAATCTGTCCAAGCCTGAGGCATGACAAGATCTATAAGAAAAGAGAAAAAAAATTTACTGTGCAAAACAGAGAGTTCAGAAATTAAAGAGGTCTGTGAGCCGTATCTAAAAATACGAACCCATAGGTATTATAGGAAAAAGGGGCTTCTGCTAGAAAGTACTGGCAGCCAATTACAAACTCAGTGATTCGCGTGAAAGAGATTAACCTTTGGTATTGAGTTGATTGAAGTCTCAGATGGCGCTGGCCACTGGCCATTCATGCCATCTAGTACTCAGAGGGTGCCAGCGCTCACAGGCTCCAGGGGTCAGACTGGGGCAGGACAGAGGTGGAACCCTGCCAAGGCTTACCAAAGGTTTGGCAAGCAATTCAGTGTGGGAATTGGAGCTTCCCCTTTTGAGTTTCCTGACCCCAGACCTAGATAAGTATCCTTCGCTGACAAAGAGCCCTAACTGTTAAATCCACTCCGCCATGTTTTCTCCATTGCAGCTAATGGCTTTAACCCAAACGAAATGCTTTTTCAAAATCAGCATGTTATCGTGACTTCTTTCCTTACTAAGGGGTTTACACCAGAAAAAAAAAATGGTCATCACTGCTCACATGCAGATGCCTTTTGAAATGACTGACTATTCCGTCTGTTCGATATAGGAGTTTCCAGATTTAAACTGAATAAAAGGCAATAGAGGGCTTCCCTGGTGGCGCAGTTGTTGAGAGTCCGCCTGCCGATGCAGGGGACACGGGCTCGTGCCCCGGTTCGGGAAGATCCCACATGCCGCGGAACGGCTGGGCCCGTGAGCCATGGCCGCTGAGCCTGCGCGTCTGGAGCCTGTGCTCCGCAACAGGAGAGGCCACAACAGTGAGAGGCCCACGTACTGCAAAAAAAAAAAAAAAAAAAAAAAAAAGGCAATAGAGGCTGGCTATGGAGAATCACATCAACATGATCTTTTAGACAGATGTGACCCTGCTGTGTATATGCAAACATGGGCACAGAGTCTTCTAAATCTTGCCTTTATTTGATGCCTTCCAATAAAGAAAAAAATTATCCAACATGATTAATACTTGCTTGCAAAAAATAAACTTCCCATCACTTTTGTGAAATAGATACTAAAGCAAAATTTCAAATAAACGTATTAGCAAGACCCTAAGTTGATCTCAAAGAAGACTCTACTTAAGGACAGGTGCAGATGCATCGCAAGTACAATTGAGGGATTACTGACTCCCTGCCATGTGTTCAGGATCTTCTGGGGCTTGATGAGATTTCTAATACACTCTCACTTCTGGCAGTAAGTCTGGAATTGACTTCAGTTGATTTAAAGAATCCGTGAACAAGAATTGTATCTGAACTGTCATCACCCTGGAGCAACTGGCCAGGCTGAAAAGGTGTCCTGAACTGGGTGGCTGGGCAAGACAGGTCACTGAGACCTGCCAGGTGCCTCCTCACTCAGCACAGCCACTTCCTGAGCGTAACAGGAGCAGGCCTAGCCACTTGCTAATGGGCGGCAATGCAGGATTACGCCAACTCTGATAAGGACAGACAAGCGAAATAAGAATGTGCTATAAATGAGTTAAAGAAGGATGTGTGCCAGGTGCTGGTCCATCAGCACCTCCACTTGGCTCATGAACCCCAGGAGTGAGAATCTGTTGGTGTAACTCACATCATGGTAAGAATGAAATCCTCAAACAGCAAAGCCCCAGTTGAGAGGCGTTTTGTTACAAAAGGGGCAGTTTATGACTCCAGCTGCTGCAGCCAGAAGACCGGTTAACAGTGGGAAAGAGAAAAGAACTATAGAAGAGAGAGCAGGATAAAGACGAGAAGCTCATAGCAGAAAGGGTTTATGAGTAACTGTCGAACACTTGCCCGTCATCGTCAGGGCAGGGCAGGGCTCTCCCTGCAGCATGAAGCAAGGAGGTCTGGAGATTCCCTCTCATCACGGCCGTCAGGGGCATTGCACGGATACGTCACAGAGTGCAGATACACTAAACTGGATCTTCCGACTTCTGGTTTAGTTTTGTACCAACTAGAGTGGTTGTAAATGGGAACAGAAATGGCTAGAGCTACAGAAAATGATGAAGATGAGTCATCATTTGATGAAATGATGATGAAGATTCTGAATAACCACAGGCAGAGGTGAGAAGCAAGTAACATATCAGCTCTAATATACAGAGGTTAACTGTAATGAGGCATAAGTGACCATGGGTCAGAGGACAGAGAGGGGTAAAGGTACATCTGATAAGCCAGAAGGAGGACACGTTCTCCAGCACCTCAACCAACGTGTGTGCCTGAGAGTAGTGTGTGTGTGTGTGTGTGTGTGTGTGTGTGTGTATACATGCTCATTTCCCACCATGTCCAAAAAGACTTTCAGGATCACCAGTGCCCCGGTGAGGCGTCCTGGGCTTGACACCTGGCTTGTAGTCTAGATATACCAGTATTTACTTTATGTTTTAGTTTGATGTATGCACACACATGTTGGGAAACTATTAAAACGTCATTGCGTGATGTATATTTATACATTCTCGACCAATTGCTTTCTTACATTTCTAGAACTCCAGGCTTTAAAATCTTAGAAGCCCTGTAGATCTTAGAGCACTCTATAGATCTTAGACTGCGCTATAGATCTTGTCATGAAGAGACACTTGAACTGGGTGGCCACTTTCCTGATTCTCAGGGGATAAACCAAGTTCACAGAACTAGTTCACTTGAACAAAGCCCAGTGTTGTTGCCACTTCTACCGAGAACCATGAAGTTCAATCCCAGTGAGTGCATGGTCCACAATTTAAGATCAATCTTAAATGAAGGTAAAAGGTAAAAAAAAAAAAGGTAAGGTAAAAGGTAAAGGTAAAAAAGGTAAAAAAGAAGAAGAAGGTAAAAAAAAAACAAAAAAAAACATAAGCCGAAAAGGAGACTCGCCTCTTCCTGACTGAAAGATTAGGCCAAGCAAGGGGCCTTGCACTGTGTGTCTAAGTGAGTAGTTGGTCCTAAGATGGACCTCTGATCATCAGACACCGTGACTTTCCCGCAGGTGCCTGGTGAGCAAGGGGATGTTTTATGGAAGGCAGTACGTCCCTCGTTGACTACTGAAGACTTTGTAGCCCAGTGAGGCTCACACATTTCCACAGGTGTAGACAAGAACGGACCGCACTTTGAGCTGTGTGCATGGCGTCATTTAGAAAGGAGGGACTTCAAACTGAGTCTCTGGTGTAGAACAGGGCTCAGGTTCTGAAAGGACTTTAGAAACTCCTGAAAGGTTTGCCTTCAGCATCCTTAAAGAGAGCACTAGAAAACAACCCCTTTTTAGTTGAGGTCTGGAACCACCGTGAGAAATGCAGATTAAAAAATCTAGTGATGAAACCTTGACACTGGCTCCAAAATTCCCAGGCCTGACCCTACATGTGTTTTATGACATTGTTTTGAGATGTGAAAGCACCATCTGAAAAAATGTCTTTTGCTTATAAACTTTAACTTGCTAGCCAGTGATCATGGTAACAATTCAAAAAGCAGAGCAAGGGCTTCCCTGGTGGCGCAGTGGTTGAGAGTCCGCCTGCTGATGCAGGGGACGCGGGTTCGTGCCCCGGTCCGGGAAGATCCCACATGCCGCGGAGCGCCTGGGCCCATGAGCCATGGCCGCTGAGCCTGCGCGTCTGGAGCCTGTGCTCCGCAATGGGAGAGGCCACAACAGTGAGAGGTCCGTGTACAGCAAAAAAAAATAAATTAAAAAAAAAAAGCAGAGCAATTCTCTAAAGATTGAAGCTGACAGTCAAAAGGATCTCTTTTCTCTCCTCTTTCCCCTGCCCCATAGCTTTGTGCTACATTCTCATGCTGTCCTCAACGTGAATAGCTCTTCTCGATTAGATCGGTGTCCCCAAACATCACTCTGGGAGCCTGGGGGAAAGGTCACAAGTACCCTTTATTCCTTGACACTTGTTTTTCTATTCTCTCATATTCAAGGAAAACCCCCCACCTGGGATTGCACAGCCTCCAGATAAAAAAATTAATATTCATTACATGTTTCTAAATTTGGTTGATAATAATTGAGTAATTTTTATGTTGTTTTATTTTGAAGCTTTTTCTTGTTTGGGTCTAAATCCTAGGAGGTAGTTTGATATTCCAAAGCCCTCAATTTCTAAAATCTCTAATGTCTTATTCCAAATCAAGTGTTCAAGTTAATGATATCCCCTAGCTCCCATTAAACAGGAAAGATTCTTCAAAGAGAGCGTTATTTGTATAAAACTTCTTGGAATTGTTGCACGGAAAGTACTGTCCTGGCCCCCTGAGATGAGGCCCACGTGTTAGGAAATGCGGCTGCCCAGAGTTTATGTAATTATTCAGTAATGTGTATATCGTGTTACCAAAATGGCGATATCTGCCTCAAAGGTCAACATGTGGAAGCTTGATCAGTACAGAAAATAGACTTGAAAAATATCCACATCGGTTCTGACCAAGGTGAAGGGGCCTGCTGAAACTGTGGATTTTAGATGAGTACTTCAACTTTATTACATCAAAACTGAAGCCTAGGACAAGGCCCTATTTCAAAAAGAAAATCCTAGATGTATTTGCTGTTCCAAGTAAGGGCAATTCTGTTCATTCAGACAAGTAGGATTCTAAACTCAACAAAACTCAAGTGTCTCTTGCTTTTAGTCCAGCAGTATATGAAAATAAAGACGTGAAGCTGTAGAAGTTCAAGTGGCAGAGACCTTGAGAACTTGAAGTCCAGAAGCCACGTCTCAGCATATTGTCCCATCATGGTGACCCCGGGCATGACCTTGACTCTTCTGCTTAAACCACTCCAGGGAAGATGACCTGTCTCCCCACTTGGGCCCAGCTGGGTCCAGCTCAGGTACCAACTCTGACCAGGGGGAGTCTCTATGGTGTAAACAGGGCTGAGGTCCTCATCATAGAAGGTATGGGGAAGTTA
Source organism: Mesoplodon mirus (assembly GCF_964341445.2). Taxonomy (NCBI): domain Eukaryota; kingdom Metazoa; phylum Chordata; class Mammalia; order Artiodactyla; family Ziphiidae; genus Mesoplodon; species Mesoplodon mirus. Next base: position 14,980,094 of record NC_138993.1, read on the forward strand.
TAGAGAGCCGTTGTCATAAACGGGGCAGGCACTCGAAAATGTACACACTGCATTGATAAATCAGCCCAAAAACTGGTCTGGGAGGTGCAAGATATAGGGGCTGATGTGAGCTGCTTACCAGCAGGGTAACTTTAGGGAAGCCATTTAATCTAACCCTCAATCTCCTCATCTATAAGATGGGCACGTTGGTAATACCTGTTTCTTATTTCACCACACCAGGACCAGCTACCTAATTTGGGAGGCCCAGTGCAACGTTCAAAATTATTAAGAATTTCAATGCGACAACAGAGCATTAAACCAAGTGCAGGACCCTGCCTGGGGCATTCTACTTAATACAAAGTTTTCCCTGATATTCAGCTAATATGGAGTCATAGGGAAACTTGAGCCCTGAATCTGTACCCACTGAAGTGGCTCCTCAATTCTGACACAACCCAAAGCATTTCTATGTCCTCATCTGCAAGCCCCTCATCGATTCTCCTTATATTATCCCCCCACTCACAACCCCCATCCGTCCAGAAGAAAACACGTGAAGACCATGCTCAGATCTCTAGCTCAGACACTGCACAGCTGTCTCTACCTCCTTTAGCTGAATGACTTATGGGCCTGCCAGGGAGGAAGAGAGTATTGCAGGAACCTGGGAACCCAATTCCAGCCCCGGCTCTGCTACGGGGTCATCATAGCCAGTTCCCACCTGGCCTCAGTCCCCCTTTCTCTGACTTCATAGGACACAGATCTTGCTCAGCTCCTGTGCCCTCACCCACTAGTTCCTGCAGGTAATGCTGTCCCCTTGCCTCAGAATCACAGGTAACTAAGTTAGAAATAATAAGGAATGTGGAGAGGTTTGCTGGCGGGCCTGGGAAAGAAGCGTCCCCCTCTGGTGCAGCTGGTGGTCACTGGGATGCTATGAACTGCTGTAGACATGGTACCTCTGACCCCCAGGAGGGTGCCAGCTACAGACAGGGAGCAAAGCCAAGAGAATCCCAGACAAAGGGAGCAGACTTGGAGGGTTTAGTCAACCCTAAAGCCAACCTACTTTCCCAGAGCCTTGTAAGAAAACTGCCCCTGGGTAACGTGACGTACACTCCCAAGTGAGCTACATAATCGCTGGTTCAATACCCTCTCTCAGCCATGTGAATACACTGCAGCAACTGCCCTCGTGGGGCAGTTTCTGGGCCTGCTCGGAGGAAACAAAAGTTGAGACCCTTGGGGCTTCCCTGGTGGCACAGTGGTTGAGAGTCCGCCTGCCGATGCAGGGGACGCGGGTTCGTGCCCCAGTCCGGGAAGATCCCACATGCCGCGGAGCGGCTAGGCCCGTGAGCCATGGCCGCTGAGCCTGCGTGTCCGGAGCCTGTGCTCCACAACAGGAGAGGCCACAACAGTGCGAGGCCCGCGTACCGCAAAAAAAAAAAAAAAAAAAAATGTTGATACCCTGCTTAGGACAAATCTACCTTCATCCTTCTGAGTCCCCTGCTCCCGTTCCTCAGCCTCTATCTGTTTTCTGACGCAATGTTTTCCTCTTATCTCACTAACTTTGATGAAACACAAACATCTGGAAATCACAAAAGTAGCATCGGTAATGGTGTACAGATCCCCTTATACTCCGAGCACTACCTTCCTCTACGTTGTTGATTTGGATTCCTAACCACTGGGGGGAAGCGGGGCTGTGCAGACAGAAACCCCGTGACTCCCTGTGCCTGGCCGACTTGCCCAGGGTCACGGAGCCACACTGAGAGTGGCCCTGGGACACGAACGCAGGTCACCTGCACCCCGTCAGGTGTGCTTTTTACAGAGGGGACGTTATTTAGAAGACCCGCAGGCTCTTCACTATGGCTGGTGAATCCGCCATCACTGCGTGTGTGGCTCCATTCAGGCCCAGAGGAGAGAGGCACGCGTCACAAAGCACAACGGTCACAGCAGCGGGGGGAAAAGGCCCTGACAAATCTCGCTTCCTTTCATTAACTGTTGTCGGCCCTACATTGTTCTCTGCATTGTCTGCACTTCCCCATGAGTCAAGAGCTGGCCGGGGCCAGCTGCAGACATGCACCGCTGGCTCCCCTGTGTGCGGTCACCTCCTCCAGGGGCCCGACCGCAGGCTGCTTTCCTCCCAGGCCCGAAGGAGGCCAGGCTCGGCAGGCAACAAGCCACAGGGGACCTCCCAACCACCTGTTATTGTGACCATGTGCTGGGCCTAATCCGTTTGTTTTGATCAGAGTGTCCAAAGAGGAAACGAAGCCTAAATTTATTATTAAAGAAAAAAAAAAAAGGCAAGTCCATTGGCCCAGCCCCCTCTCAAATACTTGGAATTCACTGCGTCTCTTCCTAAAACCCACTGGAAACCGGCGTGAAGAACACTTTCCCGCAGTGAAGGTGATCTCCTTAAGCACTGAGTCTGTTGGCAGCTTTTCCCAAGCTCCTCTATCAGCCGGGAGCTAACTCTATACGAGGGGCTGGAAAGATCCAAAAGGAACAGTGAGTAATGTGCACCCCTTACAGGGTGTGCTACCCGATCCAGGAGAGGAGAAAACCCTAACAAACTTCTGTGAGCACATACGACAGAGACATTTCATCACATTCATGAGTTGTGATGTTATGGATTGAACTGTGTCTCCAAAAAATAAGATGTGTTGGGCCCTAAGTCCCAGTACCCCAGAACGGGCCCCTATTTAGAGACAGGGTCTTTACAGAGGTAATCAAGGTAATATGAAGTCATTAGGATGGGCCCTAATTCAATATGAATGATGTTCTTATAAAAAGGGGAAATTTGGAGACAGGCACACAAGAAGAGCATCATATAAAGATGAAGGCAGAGAACTGCAAGCCAAGGAACACCAAAGACTGCCAGGAAACACCAGAAGCTGGGAGAAAAGCCTGGAAGAGATCGTCCCTCCCAGCCCTCAGGAGGAACCAACCCTGCTGACACCTTGATCTCAGACTTCTGGCCTCCAGAACTGAGACGATAAATTTCTGTTGTTTAAGCCCCTCCATTTGGGGTACTTTGTTACAGCAGCCCTGGCAAACAAATATGAGTGATACCAGTACATTCAGTCCACACGGCTTCACCTCAGTGAGCGCCTTCACAACTGAGGTTTCCCCAGATCCACGCATGGCTGGCTCCTCCTTCCCACGCAGACCTTAGCTCACACCGTACCTCTTCAGATCCTTCCTGACCACTCCAGCTAAAGGACATCATCCCCACCCCATCATTCCAGCTCAGTATCTGAGTGATTTCCTTGATAGCACTTGTCACTCGCTTTGCCAGGTTTTTTTTTTTTTATAGGTTTATCCTCTTTCTCTGCACCTCCACAATGTAAGCTTGGGAAAGGAAGACTTTTGTCTGTCTTGATCACAGCCATGCATCTTTTTTTTTTTTTTTTTTTTTAAGATGTTTGGGGTAGGAGTTTATTAATTAATTTATTTATTTTTGCTGTGTTGTGTCTTCGTTTCTGTGCGAGGGCTTTCTCCAGTTGTGGCAAGCGGGGGCCACTCTTCATCACGGTGCGCGGGCCTCTCACTATGGCGGCCTCTCTTGTTGCAGAGCACAGGCTCCAGACGCGCAGGCTCAGTAGTTGTGGCTCACGGGCCTAGTTGCTCCGTGGCATGTGGGATCCTCCCAGACCAGGGCTCGAACCCGTGTCCCCTGCATTAGCAGGCAGATTCTCAACCACTGCGCCACCAGGGAAGCCCACAGCCATGCATCTTAATGGGAGCTGAATATATATTTGTTGAGTAGGAGCACAAAGTGAAAGGAATTAAGAAATCAGGAAGGGAACATCTCATGTATTCATTCCTTCGTTCAGTTTCTTCAGTGAACATTTATTAAGAGTATATGAATGTCTAGAATTCTACAAGACTCTGAAGAAATTCAAGTGAACTTGAAGTCTTAGCCACTGATAAATGCAGAAAACTTCCCAAAATAGTCCCATGCGATACATGGTATCTAGGAAAGTTAGGTTACATCCCACAGCATCTGAAATCGATTTCAGCATTATCACCACTTCACTCTTACCTTCTTCCTTCCTTCACCTTTCTGTGTGCACAGCAAGAGTCCCGTGAAAGGGGACAATGGAGCCAAAATGTGCCTAGATTCTCCCTGAAGGATAAACTCCCTAACTGCCCCTTCCTCCCCCAAACTTACAACCCTGAGCCTCTGGGAAGTCTCAGCAGCTTCAGCTCCCCATGGTCGCCACCTGTGTCTTTCTCCTCCCACGTCCCAGTGAAACATGGCTACCAGGGACGGACTGATCTGAGAGCAGAATGAACATCTGTGACTCTCCCTCATGCTGCTCCTCCACTTAAATCAGCCTCTGAAAAGTGGCTAGTGTTTGATGCCCCTTGAAGTTGACAGCCTGCTAAATGGCACTGCTGCCCACACCTATCCCTCCTTCCACAGGACCTGCCCAGGCACAGGTACCTTACAGGACTGCCTCCGGTTGGAGCTGAATGAAGAGGTGTTGCCTGTGTCTCCCCCACCCTAACCTTTGATCTTGTGCTAAGAAAATGCTTTGGCTTGTGAATCCTAACCACTGATCATCACTCACCAGCTGTGTGAACCCACACAAGTTCTCTAAAGAGTCTGAGTCTATTTCCTTCTTTGGGCAATGATGATCCCTACCTCACACCAATGCCATAAGGAGAAATATATGTGAAAGCACCAGTAAAATGTCTTTTTTATAGTAAATGCTTAATAAGTATCAATTGAATCTGAACTTTTTCAGTTGTATGTAAGGAGTGTGCATCCTTCATAGTTATGGTCAAGAATCATCTTATATATAGCATATGTCAGTGAAGAGGTTTTGCCACCATTAATTTTAATGGGCCATAGATTATCTAGGAGGAAGTTGGACAGAAGATAAAAGGCAAATAACCCAGGCCTAGAGGGGGAGGGGTGATGAGGAGCCCAAGAAAAGACCGAGAAACCACCCCATAAGGAAGCCTAGTTCTGGGATAACACTGGGCCATAGTCTGCAGAACAGCAGTGCAGTCCAGGGGCTTGGTGTTGTTGACAAGATAGTGTGGCCTCGATTCAATTGCTGTACCTGGAAACAAAAGGAGCACTGTTCCTCAAAGACCATAACTATTTAGATAGAGCTTTGATTCAACTATGGCAGAAACAAGATGAAACTATGAAGAGAAACATAATTTTTAAAGAAGGCTGGACTAGGACCCCATGAATCTAACAAGGATCCCAAGGAAACTATGGGAACCAGGAAGACAATACAAAAGGGTGAAGCAGAGGTTAGAGTAGGGATGCAGGTGTAAAGTTCTTGCACATTACCTGCCTGCGACATTGCCTTTGAAACACTGCCACGTGGCCCACGGGTCACAAGTGCATGATCTCTGCCAGCATACCCACAAATTTCCCATATATATGTAGTTTGTGAGCCCAGATTCTTCACATTGCAATATAATAGTTTCTTAGTGGAAACTATTGGCTTGTTGGGTAGGATGTTGTCGACAGGAAATGGACACAGTCAAAGGAGAGAGGAGACAATCGATCTAGCCTTTAGGAGATGGTAGAAGGCTCCTATTTGGGAGCCTGGAGATTCCATCACTGATGTGGAAGAGGACCCACCAGGCTCTGACATTTCAGTTCAGTCAACTAGATGATTATTCACCACTAAGGTATAAATTAAAAAAAAAAATATATATATATATATATACACACACACATATATATATATATCCATATCCATGAAAATGAGATCATAAAGTATTTATGAGGATTTTCCTATATGAAAAAGTCATATAACCTACTTCCAAAGGATGTCACAATTGTCATTCTGTGGTGCCGCCTTTACCTGTTGCAGTGAGGAGGAGCCATCACTGGGTGGAGAAGCACAATTGGAAGCTGCTGGTATGAACTACACAAGCCTGATTAACAAAACTGCAAAGCAGAGATCGCCTGTTCTGACATAATCATCGCCACGTCTCTGGCTCAACTTGCCCACTTGCAACTGGCACCCACGCAGATCATGTAAGAACAATGTCACCAACCAGTTTTTAGTAAGCATGTGAAGCAAATGACATATGTTTATGGGCTCCAAAATTGGAATATCCAAGAAAGATCAAGTGTCTCTTCTGACTGTCCTGGTGGTCCTCGTGATCTTGCCTAGGATAACAAGTAAGTACCTGAGGCATGAGAAATCAGACCCATCTTTGGTTGGACCTTTCATTTGTTAAATGGCCGTTGCCAGGTCTCTTCACACCTATATCTGTTTCTAATTTTCAAATAGGATAATGATCTCTTCCAACCTCATTCTAGAACAACTAGAGAAGATGATAACAACATTCTAATTCTCTCCAGACTATGGAATGCTACAGCACTTTGTGATTGTCATTGCCACCACACATTCATGAAATTGACAAATAAGTTACAATAAAATAATTAAATTCTTCCCAGTGTCTTTTTCTGAAAACAGTTGAAATATGGAAATAAAATTAACCTTACAGGGCTTCCCTGGTGGCGCAGTGGTTGAGAATCCGCCTGCCAATGCAGGGGACACGGGTTCGAGCCCTGGTCTGGGAAGATCTCTCATGCCGCGTAGCAACTAAGCCTGTGCACCACAACTACTGAGCCTCCGCTCTAGAGCCCTGCGAGCCACAACTACTGAAGCCCAAGTGCCTAGAGCCCGTGCTACACAAGAGAAGCCACCACAATGAGAAGCCTGCGCACCGCAACAAAGGGTAGCCCCTGCTCGCCACAACTTGAGAAAGCACACACGCAGCAACAAAGACCCAACGCAGCCAAAAATAAATAAATTAAATAAATAAATTTATATTTTAAAAAATTAACGTTACAAATAAGCACCAACATTCCAAGTTGAAAGAGACTTTTATTTGGGGGTGAATTTTCTCCCTAGGTTTATACCATGTGGTTCATCACAAGCAAGAAAATTGGACATAAAAGCATTTCAGTACCCACACAGCTGGAATAAACTACATTATCACCACTGAAGGCAGATTATAGATAAAACTGAACAGTTGAAAACATCATCTATATTGCCTTGGGTTTGTTTACTATTCCTTCCTGAGTCTATGACAGGAATTAAAATAATAGAAACTTAGACAATAAACCCATTAAATCAAGGATACAAGAACAATCTCTAAATAATGAAATGGAAGAAACAACAATACCAAAAAGCCTTGGACAAAGATAGTTATTTTAACGAAGTACTAGGTATAGTTCGGACTAGCTGTTCTTTCTGTATTTGCTGTTCTTTCATAAATTTTTTAAGTCGCTGTTTCTCAGAGCGCTAAGAAAGATATTCAATTCTGAAACTCTCAGCTTTAACCTGCTAAATAAAGTTGGATGTTCCAGAAAAGTAGGATATAGGTAGATGTGACCATAGATTCTGAATTTAGGGTAAACGTCTGCCTTACTTTTATCTCCCTCTATCCCCAATTAAAAAAAAAATTTTTTTAAAGAAAATGTAAAGGAGATTATCTTACAACAATGACGGTATTGTCTCAAATGCTTGCATTTTCTTAGCCTTAAATTCTTCTACTGTGATCTTCCAGGGAAAAGACCTTGGTGGTTTGGTTGTCCTCATCTGACACATTAGCCACAAGTCTTTCACATACAGAAAACCGGAGTCATGTATAAATAAGCGCTCATGGAATCACTTTCAAAATACCCGACACTGCATTTTCAGAAAGCAGTCTCTATCATAGGGCCATCAATTACTGTAATCACATCTCCCACTGGCTAGACACCAGCCAGAACATATTTTAAGAATTCAAAGGCCACTCTGTCAAAGACAAACCAGCTTGACTTTGGTTCCAGGATTCAGATGGGAAGGCGTCAGTTCCTGGTGGCCCAGGACTTCACTGAGCTGTCCCAGGGGGCAGCTGCTGGGGACTGACCTCACTGCGGCTCCTCAGCCACAGGAAGAATCAGGCAACTGCCTGATTTTTCACAAATTTTCATTTCCTCCCCATGTAGATCTTGAGGCTTGACGGCCCTGTTGTTCAGGACGCAATGTGAAGGAGGAAGATGAGCAACGTTCCCTGTGATATGACCCCTCCAACTGAAGAGAAGGCAGCAGAAATTCTGCCCTTGGCCTTGGGTTCCCTAATGAACCAGCTTGATTCCCAGCTATCTCTGGTGGAGGCCCACAAGTCTTCCTGGACACAGGCTGGGGACAATGGTCTTCTCCACTCTAGCCAGGCTTAACCCTGGCAAAGAATGTGAGCTTCTATCCGTGAAGAGCCTGTATAGCTAGAGGCAAAGCCATTTCTTCCAGTCCCATGGGAGGTGGCATGGGGAGGCAACTCAGAGAAAATGGCCACTTTGAAAGCATGTGTGTTTCTGTGATTTGGTCATTGGAGGAACAGCTCCCAGGTCCCTGTCAGGCATGCTCCATAGCCATGCTAGAGGTGGTTCGGCATTGATAGTTGATCCCTTGCATAGGTGCCTAGAGGCATGGCAATGGGATCCCCCGGAGGTGCCCCAACGAAGCCCATATTTGGAAGGCGAGACGTCCCACTAGGTCTCATTTATGACACACCTTACCTCACAGCTGAGGTACCTCCAACCCTGTACTCAGGAGAATCATTCAGGTGTGTGTTCTGTAAAGTTGATCATCCAGCTTAATTAGGACCTTCTCCATAATTGCTCCATCAGCCTATGTTATTCTGGGTTTCCTTTTCCAACCACATACTTCAGATCATATTTTCACATACCTGTGAAACTGTGCTATGAGAAACTTAGATAGTGAAGAAATTTTATAAGCATTTTCACTTAACTCACAAGTTTGCTTAGAGCAGAGGTTCTCAAAGGATGCCAGGGAGCACCCACATCTCCTGGGAACTTGTTAGAAATACAGATTCTCAGGCCCCACCCCAAACCTACTGAATCAGAAACTCTGAGGGTGGAACTCAACAATCTGTGTTTTAACAAGGTCTTCTTTGATTCAGAAGCAGGCTCAAGTTTGAGAACCACTGGCCTAAAAGAGAGTTTTCTCTTCATCGTGGTCAGTGAGGGCAAAGACATATACACATGAAATGTTTGGATATCATCTGAATGCAGAATAATTTTTCTCATTAAAGTAGGAGAAGAGGCATGGGGTAGAATTTCACTTCATGGATCATCTTCAAATATGTTTCTCTTGGAGCACAGTTCTTAACTGGGCATATAAAACAGAGCAGAGAACGTCCTGGAAGATGTTTTAAACACCCAATTATTCTGGCAAAGGATGACATATTCTTTGCCCCTCTGTCACCCCCTCACAACAGTGTGTAACATGTCAGAGAACTCACTCAACCAGACTGATGTAGAAAGTGAACCTGTGTGTGGTTTAACTCTTCCAATGCCAGTTTCAGCAATACCATTTTCAAGATCCAGAGAGAAAGTTGTGAAAAATGACAGCTACCTAATCTTTGTCACAAAGATAGAAATAACGCTCACTTTTCTCTGGTCACTTTTCACAGAAAACGGGGATCTAGATACACAGTTTTTCCTTGATGACATTATAGAATACCATGCCTGGCATCTCCCCCTAAGAAAAATGGTAGGTGAAATAGAGAATTCACATTTCTAATATTTGACTTTCTTCTTTTTCTCATAAAAGAAGCAAACTAAAGAGCAGGAATTCCCTTAGAAATTTGCCAGTGGTTCTATGGTTTTCATTAAGTAACCAATGGCTTGGTTGAAATCTTAGCAACTTGAGAGGGTTTAACTCTCTCAAAGGATATAATGTAAAGACCCATTTTATCAGAAACACCAGACTTGTTCAACAAGGATGTTCAGTTTTGAAAGATATGAACAACATTGGAGTCCTGCTCTCATGTCTGATTTCTTAATCATTCAAATTAGTTACCATTTACGTATCCTAAAACTAATCAATGAGAGGAAAAGGAGAAAGTCTTGCCTTGCTAAGGGTCTCCCACCATCATTTAAATATTTTTTAAAAACTGTTTTTCAGGGCTTCCCTGGTGGCGCAGTGGTTGAGAGTCCGCCTGCCGATGCAGCGGACGCGGGTTCGTGACCCGGTCCGGGGGAATCCCACATGCCGTGGAGCGGCTGGGTCCGTGAGCCATGGCCGCTGAGCCTGTGCGTCCGGAGCCTGTGCTCCGCAATGGGAGAGGCCACAGCAGTGAGAGGCCCGCGTACTGCAAAAAAAAAAAAAAAAAAAAAAAAACTGTTTTTCAATGAAGTTCAAAAACTTGGGGTAAGTTGCCAATTCTCATTTTTATAGAAAAATCCAGTGTATAAAAATAAAACAAAGTGCACATGCACATACACACGAACAAAAACAGAAAATCAAAGTAAAAGTTCAACAGCTTTTATGTTTTTTATATATTATCATAAATAGATATATATCCATACAAACAGAATTGGAAAACGTAATGAAAAAATTATCTAATTCACAATAACAGCAATGCACAAAATATGTAAGTATAGCCCTATGAAAAATAGAATGATTTATAGAAGGACATAAAGAGAAAACAAATAACCACATAAATGTTGTAAAGATGTCAGTTCTTCCCAAAGAGATGCACAGGTTCAAAGCATTTCCAACAAAAATTCTAGCATCCAGTAAGCAATGTTACATTCTCAGATAAGCTGCTTTGGATAATTTAAGATACCAAGGAAGGTAATCCACTGTGAACGGCTCAGGCAAGTGCCCCGAAGAACTTCAGTCTCATCAGGCAACATCTGCTGAGCTCCTAACTTTGGACAAACAGCAATTACCGACACTAGCAATGAGAACAGTGGGCAGAGGCTCCTGGAGCACCTGGCTGGGACCCGGAGGTGTGGGCAGGAGCTCAGGTGTGCCACCAGGAATGAGAAGAGCTGATGTCAGTGGGGAACAACTGTGGGAAGCGGTGGCTGCTCCTAGCAAGTTGTCCTCAGGTGGTCCTCAACATCACAGCCCAGCCAGAACCGTCCCCACTGGAGAGCAAACTGTGAGCCAAAGAGCCACAGCCTGAGGCTCCTGGGGGAGGTGCCCCCTGCGGACAAGAGCAGTGGTGGGGAGAAGAGAGCCCTGAGCTGGAGGAGGATGCTGACAAAAGTCTAAGAGAGAGAAGCTGCGATGCAATGTTGACCATGCAAAATGCACGGTGTGGGACAGGATAGGGAGAACTGGAGTCCAGTCTTGCTTCTCAGATTCGACTAAGTGGCCACCACGATGGTGAGCTCCCGTGCCTTCAGAGAAGGAAGAGGGATGGAGGGAATGACTCTCCACGTGTTCCCAGCCCTGCCATGCCACAACACGACAACCATGGGCCGACAAGTCCCAGGGGAGAATACCGAGCCACGGGGCCCCCCCGGATCTGCCGATCTACTGTCGTCCACAAGGCCAACACAAGTGCCAAGGCACGGAGGAGGGCAGAGCGTGGCTGGGTCGTCAGTGGGGCAGGATGGGGGCCGGCCGCACAGGAGACTGTGGCTGGGCTGCAGCCCTCCTAGCGGTGTTCAGGCCCCTCTGGCACATCAGCAAAGACCACACTCTCCCCCCGGCCCCAGCCATAGAAGGGTATCCAAGAATGGAGGGGGGTGTATGGGATCTCTGGCTCATTGCTTGAATCCTAGTATTCCTGGGACCTCCGGGGTCAATTCTGGCTATAAAACCATCCCTCATTGCCTTCTTCTCTACAAATTCTACATGCCTCAAGAGTCAGCTCAAATGCCTGCTTCTTTTCTGGGAAGTGTTCCCCAACTCCAACCCGACCCCACAAAGGCGACTCTATCAGAACTTATCACTCTGAACCCCGCATTCCCTGGCACTTCGCTTACACCTCCCATGGAGCATTTGTTTCACGTTGCCTTTGATTCTAGTAAGTTGCATTCACATTTGTATAGACTGTAGACTGTATGAAGGAGATGGGACCATCTCCTGAAATGCCTAGAACAATAGTTTGTCCAACATATATTATAGGGATGCTCGATAAATATTTTGAAATGAACTTAATTCCTACTCTGTCCGTGATTGGGTCGTGGAGGGGAAGAAAATTCCAGTTCTTCTTTTGGCAGCTCCTTGGGACCCTTGGGACACAAAGCAGTCAAGTTTCTGGGCGTTAATTAGCTGAAGAACCCAGCCCTCAGCCTTCCTGGTTTTCGCCCGATTGCACTCTGTGTGCCTTCTTGCAGAAATGTCAGAGCAGTCTCCATCCGCTTGCTCTGATTCTGTGTTCATTCCCAACACTTGCCAGAGACCAGCTTAATTTAATTTTGCTCCTGACAACATGATGTTCACGCAAGAATTCTTGAATGCTTCACACTTGCCAATGTTTGAACATGGATTTCTTTCACACTCTCTGTTATATTTTCCTCTGGAGGCTTAGTTAGGCAAATTCTGCCATCTCCTTTAGGAGAAGTGCTATCTTTGCCAATAAAAAAATGTTTCCAAGCCAAGATTCCTTCCTTCCATACACACATACATATATAGTGTATATGCCTCATGCATAACCCAGTACAGGGTTTCTCTGCCCCCATGCGGGGTACAGAGGGAGAAGAATATTCATGGACCTCCCTCTTCACTGGGACTTCAGCCTAGAGGACACAGGACATACACAGCCAGTCACCTTGTGCCTACCAGGGTCTACCAGCCCAGGCAGGTCAAGGATGGGGGTAAGCACTGTGGAACTGTAGAGCCTTTGACTTTGGGGATCTTGTCAATCCACTTCTCACTTTTAGCTTTCCAGCCTAAACACACACACACACACACACACACCCCACTCTTCCGTGTGCCCAGCAGAGAGCAAGAAAGCTATTCCCAGCTGCAGGGCAGCCAAGAGCAGAGTTACAGCTGCAGCCAGGATGGTCCTGAGGAGAGGCAGCTGAAAGCGGCTCTTCCCTCAACCGGGAAAGGCATGTCCTTCCCACCCTGCCTCAAAGCGGGTGAATGGGTGAAGGGGGTCAAAGGTATGAAATTCCAGTTATAAAATAAATAATTCATGGTGATTATAGTTAATAATATCGCATTGCACATTTGACAGTTGCTAAGAGAGTAGACCTTAAAGGTTCTCATCACAAGAAAAAAAAAATTCTGTAACTATGTGAGGCGATGGATGTCAGCTAAAGTTACTGTAGTGATCATTTCACAATGTATACAAATATCAAATCATTATGTTGTACACCTGAAACAAATATAATGTTATATGTCAAGTGTATACCAATAAAGAAGGAAAGAAGGAAGGAAGGGAAGGAAGAAAGAAAAAGGAATTGAGGTAGCAATTTTTAAATCTCTGCCCCATGTGGACTTGAGCGCGCTGGTAGAAGGATCATTCTCTCGTCCAGGAATAAAGTTCACTGTATAGGCAGTGACAGGCAGAGAAGTCTCTGAGGTCCAGGCTCACAGAAGCCCTCACTAGAGAAAGAGACAACTTCTCCCTGTCAGCACAGCAGAAGACCCCAGGCTCTTCATCACGTCCTCAGCTCCTAACACCCTCCTCGTGGATGTGGCTGTGAGATAATCACAAGGTTTGGAGACCGAGGTACTGAGTTCTTGTTCTTGTCTTCCTAATTACACAGTCAGGAGCAATTTCTTTAACCCCTTTGAATCCAGTGTCATGTAGGGAAACAGGAAGTAAGACTGGAAAAGTCAAGTGGAGCAAATATGAAGGGACCAGTTTGCCAGGCACAGAACACACTGGGTGCCCTTCTCGGATTATTATCCCTCGCTTTACCTTGATTCATCAGCATAAAAATACAGCAGGCGCTCCGCAGAGCATGCCCCCAGCTGTGCCCCTCTGGGGTGCCCTGGTGATGCCAACTAGCCAGGCTTGAAGAGTCATTTGCCAGAAGCCGAAGCACATTTCCCTGCAGGAGCCCTGACCTTCTGGACCAATCCTTGCTCATCTCAGCAATGACTATAGGAGGAGAACAAAGAGCCCTGGCAAGCTGATGGAACGCAGCAGACTATTGTGGGTTTTTTGTTTTTTGTTTTTTCTTTTTTCTTTTTGCGGTATGCGGGCCTCTCACTGTTGTGGCCTCTCCCGTTGCGGAGCACAGGCTCCGGATGCGCAGGCCCAGCGGCCATGGCTCACGGGCCCAGCCGCTCCGCGGCATATGGGATCCTCCCAGACCGGGGCACGAACCCGTATCCCCTGCATCGGCAGGCGGACTCTCAACCACTGCGCCACCAGGGAGGCCCTTTTTTTTTTTTTTTTTTTTTTTTTTTTTTTTCCTTTTTGCGGTATGCGGGCCTCTCACTGTTGTGGCCTCCCCCGTTGCGGAGCACAGGCTCCGGACGCGCAGGCCCAGCGGCCATGGCTCACGGGCCCAGCCGCTCCGCGGCATATGGGATCCTCCCAGACCGGGGCACGAACCCGTATCCCCTGCATCGGCAGGCGGACTCTCAACCACTTGCGCCACCAGGGAGGCCCCCTTTTTTTTTTAATCAAAGTAATTTATTAGGCTTGGTTTTGGTTTTGTGTTTTTAACAGCTTTATTGATATATAATTGATATACAATAAACTGACATATTAAAGTATACAACTGAAAGTTTGGACAAATGTATATGTGAATCATGTCCACATCCTAATCCCCAGAACCTGTGAATATGTTACCCGGCACGGTAGAAGGGAGTTTGCAGATGTGATTAACTTAAGGGTCTTGGGATGGAGAGATAATCCTGGCTTATCCACATGGGGCCAATGTAGTCACAAGGGCCTCCACACGAGGAAGGCAGGAAGACCTAAGTTAGGAGAAGATGAGGTGACACAGCCACAAGCCAAGGAATGAGGGTGGCCTCCAGATGCTGGAGGAGGTTCTCTTTTAGAGCCTCCACAAGAAACGGTCCCGCCAACACCTTGATTTTAGTCCCATAAGGCTCATTTCACACTCCTGACCTCCACAACTATAAGAGAATACATTTAAGCCGCTAGGTTTGTGGTAATTTGTTACAGCAGCAATAGGAAACTCATACAGTATATATCCAGGAAACCACTGATGCTGTCCCCGGGCAACCATTTATCTGCTCTCAGTCACTACAGATTAGTTTACATTCTGTAGAATTTCATTTACATGGAATCATATCGTATGTCCACTTTTCTGACTGACCTCTTTTCATTCAGTACAATTTTGTTAATATTCGTCCATGTTTTTGCCTGTATTAATAGTTTATTCCTTTTATTGCCGAGTCGTAGTCTAATGTATAAATACACCACAACTTGTTATCCACTAATCTAATTTAATCCATTAAATTGGTGGCCGTTTGCATTATTTCCATTTTCGACTATTATAAATAAAATTGCTACTAATAGTTTTGTTCAAATCTTTGGATGGTGTGATGGGTTGAATCATGTGCCCCAATAAAGGATATGCTGAAGTCTTAATCCCCAGAACTTCAGAATGACCTTATTTAGAAGGGTCATTGCAGATGTAATTAAAGATGAGGTCTATGTATAAAATAGATAACTAATGAGAACCTACTGTATAGCACAGGGGACTCTACTCAATGATCTGTGGTGACCTAAATGGGAAGGAAATCTAAAAAAGAGTGGATATATGTATACGTATCACTGATTCACTATGCTGTACAGCAGAAACTAACACAACATTGTAAAGCGACTATACTCCAATTAAATAAATAAATAAAGATGAGGTCACCCGGGAGTAGGTGGGTCCCTAATCCAATGTGACTGGTGCCCTTCCATGAAGATGGCCATGTGAAGACAGAGACATGGGGAGGACACCATGTGACAATGAAAGCAGAGACTGGTGTTATGCAGCTTCAAGCCTAGGAATGCCGGAGTTCCAACAAAGCACTGGAAGCTAAGAAGAGGCAAGGAAGGATTCCCTTCCAGCTTTCAGAGGGAGGCTGGCCCTTCCAACACCTTGATCTCAGATTCTAGCCTCCAGAAATACACGATAATATGTTTCTGATGTTCTTAAGCCACCCAGTTTGTAGTTCTTTGTCATGGCCACCCTAGGAAACTAATACAGATGGACATATGCTTTCATTTCTCTTGAGTAAATTCCCAGGAGTGGAAAAGCTGGATCAGATGGTAAATGTCTCCTTAACTGTTTAAGAAACTGATAAACTGTTTTCCCAAGTGGTTGCATCTTTCTGCATTCCCACCAGCAGGGTAGGAGAGTTCCAATGTGTACACATCTTTGTCAGCCCTTGGAATGAACAGTCTTTATAATTGTAGCCCCTCTAGCAGGAGTGGAGTGGTACCCGGTGTGGTTTTATTTGCATTGCCCGCGTGACTAATGATGGTGAGCGACCTCTTTAGTGAAGTGTCTGTTAAAATCACTTGCCCATTTTTTAATGGGGTTGTGTTTTTTTGTTTGTTTGTTTGTTTGTTTTTTGCGGTACGCAGGCCTCTCACTGTTGCGGCCTCTCCCGTTGCGGAGCACAGGCTCCGGACACGCAGGCTCAGCAGCCACGGCTCACGGGCCCAGCCGCTCAGCGGCATGTGGGATCTTCCCGGACCGGGGCACGAACCCGTGTCCCCTGCATCGGTAGGTGGACTCTCAACCACCGCGCCACCAGGGAAGCCCAGGGTTGTTCATTTTTTAAATGTTGGGTTTGAGAGTTCTTTATATATTCTAGATACAAGTCCTTTATTAAATATATGCTTTACAAATATTCTCTCCCACTCCGTGGCCTGGCTTTTCCTTCTCTCAACAGTCTTTCAAAGGGAAAAAGCTACTAATTTTGGTGAAGTGCAAGGCAAGACCTTCCCAAGTACTCTCCCCAGTGCTCCAGGTGTCACGAGATTTTCCAGTCTGTCTGGTGGGAGCAGGCACCACTACCTGCCCCGTGTGGGTGTCGGCACTGTTCGCTCCAGTCCTCTCGGGAGACTCCTGCCTTGGCCTTGTGTAGGTCCCTACTCTGCTAAGTACACGCAGGGAGCTTCTGCAGGTCCCTAAAGCGCTCTGTCTTTTCAGCTCTCTCCTCTCCTTCTCTGGGCTGTGACCTCCAGCCCTGTGGACTTGTGCTCCCTGGACACTCAGTTCCACGTCCTCACCTCCAGGAGTCCAGCCTGGGTTGCCCTTTCCTGCCCTGTGGTCTGGAACTCTCTCGAGGCAGCAAGCTGGGCAATCACAGGGCTCACATCATTTGTTTCTCGCCTCACAGGGATTGCAGGTTTTCACTGCCTGTTGTCCAGTGTCTTGTTCATATATTTTATCCAACGTCGTAGCAGCTCTAGATGAGGGAGTAAGTCCAGTCTCTGTATCTCCATCTCGGCAGAAAGCAGAAACCTGTCCTGGTGTGTTCTGATGTGGTGCTACCCATACCAAGGCATGCTTCTAGGAGAAAAGGGCAGAGGCGGACCCTGCTTTGTGGCCGGGAGGGGAAGGCTGGTGAGCACACACCAGCCTCCAAAACATTCCCAAGGAACTTCCATCACCAGGATCCAGAAATGGCGGCAGTGACACAGTGATCTAGCTTGCCTTTTTGTGTCCTAATTGAAAACCCAGCGAAACAAACACTTCTGTCATCCCATAACCATGCAGGAATAAAAGCCGTCAGTGGACTCCCATATTTCACCTCAGGATAGCCAATGTCAGGGGAACAGAGGCAAGGAAGCTTAACAGTTAAACTGTTCGATCTTTGGGGCCCACATAGGATATTTTACTGCAAGTTGAGATTATTGCCAAGAGCCTTATCTCCAAGGAGAGGGACCCACCCAGGAGGGAAATTGGAGCTGGGGAGGCAGTCCTCTACCCTTTTAAGTTCTTAACTGGAACCCCTGTAACAAAAGACAGATTACAAGAGAAAAGCGTACAAGTGTATTCAATATAAGTTTTATATGACACGGGAGCTTTCATACGGAAATGAAGACCCAAGGAAATGGTTAAACCTGAGTGTTTTTGTGCCTGTTTGCTGAAGAGTGGCGAGTCCTAGAGAGATAAGAACAAAGCGGATAAACTGAGCAAGAAGGAAACCGAGCAAGACCTGTTCGTTCAAATTCCTCTGTGTCCCCGCGTGGTCTTCTTTGAAGATAGGGATGTGCCTTTCCTCCAGGTACTGGGACGGCACCTGTCACATGAGGGTTTGATGACCTGCTTCCGGGGAAGGTCTTCGTGCACATGCCATTTCTCATGTTCCTTCAGCTGGTAGCATTCCATGTGCCAAGGTTTCATACTCGGGGGGGAGTGTGTCCTGAACCCCGTCAGAAGCAAAAGCTGAGCTGTGCAGCCAAGGTTGAAGATCCTTCTCTGAAGCGGTCCCAGGACACCCTTTCTCAGCTGGTTCCTATCAAAGTGCCGGGCACCATGCTAACTCCTGAGCGCACTTGGAGGGCAGACATCCCTGAATGCTGAGGTCAGCGTCCTTGCCAAGGGTCCATGTGCACACGGGCACGAAAGCTTTGGGAGCCCATTTCTTGGCTCTCCTGACGTGGGAAGAAAAGGACCCTGGAGCTTTATCTTGCCCCTCTAAGAAAAGACTTGATAAGCTTTCTCATTTTCCAGCCCACACTGCTTCACCTCGGCGCAGTCCTGCCCTAGGAAAGGTGTGCGTGGGAAGCGCTGACATCACTGACCAGGTAGATGCACTTTGTCCCCCACTTACACACCCTCACCACAAACACACACACAGTCACACACCCTGCGCCCAAGGTTCTCTTCCCCAGCTGCCTGTGCCTTAAGGTAAAGCAGTGAGGAGGAGGGAGGCTCTGGGGTTTCATATTTCTGATAGATGGAGCCCGATTTGGGAGTTGGAGCAAAAGCTGGAGATGTCAGTGTTCTGGCCGGCCTCCCTCTGAGAACACCCACAGCTCTGAAAGCTCAGTCAATAGCCCATTGTTTGCTGTGAAATTAAGAAGATAAGAGAGTGAAGGAACTTACTCTAAAATGCTAAGAGGCAGGCAGCTACTATCTTGGATCTTCAGCAGCCAGACTCCTGCCAAAGTGTTTGCCATTCAAAGGCAGATTGTGCCTGCAGATGGGAAATCCACGTTCCTGGGCCCCTCTCCCCCGACTCTCTCCCACCTCTACCTCCACGCCCTCCCTGCTAGCTTCCCTCTCCCCTCTCTCCCTGCTCTGGTCCTCTCCCCTCCTCTTTCTCCCTCTCTCCCCGGTAGTACTCCTGGCTGCCCTGCCCTGGGGGATCCAGCCCTGCTGCAGGGCCTATGGCTCCTGGACAGGCTGGACCCTCATCCTTCCGGAGGAGAGCTGAGTTCTAACAGTAGGTGAAGACGCTACTTGGCCGAAGCCCAGGGAAAGCAGATGATCTTGGGCAGGTCGACTCACCTCACTGGGCCTCATACCTGTAAAGCAGAAAGCTCCCTTTTTTATATATTTATAGAAGAAATTATAAGCACTAGGCTAGATGTCATCAAGGGTCCCCTCCAGGTTTCAGGAGCTTTTCCATATCTTTCTGAAACCCAGAAAAGAGATTGTGAGAAGTCTACTCTGAGTCAGAGGCCAGCCTTGCATCCATAATGAGGATTTTGAATCAGTTTTCCAAATGGAACTAAATCAGTAGCCTGCTCACCTCGGATGGAGGGAGGGTCGATCACAAGGCCACATGCAGCTCATAACGGCCTCCACCAGCACAGTAATCCTCAGCACCAACAGCGTAAAACCTAAATGCAGCTTCCCTGAAGAGAACACTTACTCTTCACCCAAAAAGTTACGTTTGGACGTCTTTGTGAGACAGACTGATTCTCCCAGGTCGATTCAGAACCAGACAAAGAATCCTGGGTCAGAGGCAGAGGAAATTGTGAGGGTGAAGGAGCAGTTCGAATGCGCCTGAGCCTTCCCTTCGGTTTTTCTCCCGAGACCCAAGATGCTGGGAGACGAGACGGGAGGCAGGGGTGGTCTGCATCCCCCCCAAAGGGCTCGGGGCAGGGGGGCGCTCTGCCCAGTGCTTCCATATCTGTGCTGAGAAACCAGAAGCCAGTCACGTCGGGACCTGGTGGCCAGGCGCGGCAGAAGAGGTACAGCAAGAGCGGATCTCCAGAGCCAGGGACAGCGTGGTCCTCGAGGAGCTGAAAGACCAGAGGGGCCCGAGCCCAGGGAACGGGACGAGGACGAAAGGGGGCTCAGACAGGGAGGCCAGCAAGGCCCGGGTCGCCGGGGCTCTGAGGCTCAGGCGAGAGGTCTGGGGCAGACAGACAGAGTGACAGAGTGCGTGTGTGTTTTAAGTGAACAGGGCTAACATGATCTGACACATTTAAAAGCCCGTTCTCGGGACTCCCCTGGCGGTCCAGTGGTTAAGACTTCCCGCTTCCACTGCAGGGGGCGTGGGTTCCATCCCTGGTTGGGGAACTAGGATCCCACGCGCCGCGCAGCACGTGGCCACAGAATAAAATAAATAAAATAAGATAAAAGCTCCTTCTTGGGGACAAGGGTGACCAAGCAAGAGACCATCAAATAAACGAGGCAGGAGGTAAAGATGACTTGGGTTACGGTAGTGTTAAGAGACGAACTTGAGGCAAATTAAAAATCTTAAAGAGTTTATTTGGGCAAATCTACTTGAAGTGGGCAGGGCCAGACCAGAAGTGGTTAGGAGCTGGGGAGAGACTTTTACAGAGAAAAAGTGGAAGCAAAGCAAGGGAATTATTTGATTGGCTACAGCGTAAAGCCTGATTGGCTATTTGTGATGGGCGGACCTTAGTGTTTTGATTTTGTAACCTCGAGGCACTTACAGACTTAGATTTAGGCTGCCAGGCATCAGGGCCTCCTCAGTCTAACAGCCTCCTTGTTTGGTTAATTTCACAGTAGCTACAGTGGCAGTGGTGCCCAGGGGTCCTATTTGGGCAATATCATGCAGGTAGTTAACAACACTGTATTGTCTATTTAAAAGTTAAGAAAGCAGGTATTAAAAGTTCTCATCACACACACAAAAATTCTGTAACTATGTGAGGTGATGGATGTTAACGAAACTTATTGCGGTGATCACTTCACAATATATACCTATGTCAAACTGTCATATGTCACCTTAAACTAAGACAAAGTTATATGTCAATTATATCTCAGTAGAACTGGAAATTTTTTAAATAAAATGATGATTAAACAAAGAAAGAAGAGCCACTAAAACTTGCGAAAGGGTTGGGTACGGGGGAGAGGAAGTGAGGAACAAAGGAGACGTTTGGGACAGGGGAAGGGGGTGCTGAGCATTTGAGTGGAGGACGAACTACCCGCTGAAAAGGGGGGAGACAGGGGACGGGGTCAAGGTCAAGACTCGTGAGTTGTTTTGCACCTGTGGCGCGTGAGATGCCTGTTACCCTTCCGGGTGGAAGGGCCAGTAGACAGGTCTGGGGCTCCCGGGAGGTTGCCAGGCTGAAGCATCACCCAAAGTACTGACTGGGAGTTTGGGCCTGACGTGTACACACGGCTATATTTAAAACAGATAACCAACAAGGACCAATGTATAGCACAGGGAACTCTGCTCAATATTCTGTGATAATCCAAATGGGAAAATAACTTGAAAAAGAGTAGATACTTGTATATGTATAAATGAATCACTCTGCTGAACACCTGAAACTGTCACAACATTGTTAATCAATGATACTCCAGTATAAAGTAAAAATTAAAAACAAAAATACTGTATAACTGAGTCAGCAGAACAGAAGAAACGCTTCAGAATGAAGCGTGGAAGACAGAAAATTGAGAGAGCTCCTATGGGACTGGAATATAATCACAAGAGGATTTTTATGGAACTCAGTTTTAAGTGTTAGTAGGTTTGAATGGATATTTTTATTTTTTTTTACTCCTTATTAAAATGGAAATGTGGGAAGGTACGTTAAATTCTTATTAACAACTCCTTAGGGACTTCCCTGGTGGCGCAGTGGTTTAGAATCCGCCTGCCAATGCAGGGGACATGAGTTCTATCCCTGGTCTGGGAAGATCCCACATGCTGCGGAGCAACTAAGCCCGTGCGTCACAACTACTGTGCCTGCGCTCTAGAGCCTGCGAGCCACAACTACTGAGCCCACATGCCACAACTACTGAAGCCCATGTGTCTAGAGCCCGTGCTCCGCAACAAGAGAAGCCACCACAATGAGAAGCCCGCGCACCGCAACGAAGAGTAGCCCCCACTCACCACAACTAGAGAAAGCCCACACGCAGCAACGAAGACCCAACACAGCCACTAAATAAATTAATTAATTAATTAATTAAAAAAAAAAAAACTCCTAGAGAGGCATGGACATATATACACTACCAAACGTAAAACAGATAGCTAGTGGGAAGCAGCCGCAGAGCACAGGGAGATCAGCTCGGTGCTTTGTGACCACCTAGAGGGGTGGGATAGAGAGGGTGGGAGGGAGGGAGACGCAAGAGGGAAGAGATATGGGAACATATGTATATGTATAACTGATTCACTTTGTTATAAAGCAGAAACTAACACACCATTGTAAAGCAATTATACTCCAATAAAGATGTAAAAAAAAAAAAAAACAACTCCTTAGAGAAAAGTTTCTGGAAGCATGACCCTCATAGCACAGAAAAGAATCCCAGAGAACATTTCATCAACAATGCAGATTCCTGGGCCCTGCCGGAGACCAATTGAATTAGGATCTTAGGGCTTGAGGCCCGAGAATCTGCATTTTCAACAAGCTTTCCAGGTGATTGTTTTTAATACTGAAGGAACATAAGCCTTGCCCCTGTCAAACCGGGGTAGGGAAGAGGAGGTGCAGGAGAGGGATTGAAAACGGAAAAAGGAAATAGGCGAAGTTGGAAGACCCGGCGCCCACTGCAGCATTGCTCACTGTACAAGCATTATTCCTTCTAACCCTGTTATCACTTAGCACAGTAAACACTGTTATTGGTCCTGCTTCACCTCTGAAGCACGCGTCAGAAAG
This sequence comes from Mesoplodon mirus, assembly GCF_964341445.2. Lineage (NCBI taxonomy): Eukaryota > Metazoa > Chordata > Mammalia > Artiodactyla > Ziphiidae > Mesoplodon > Mesoplodon mirus. Next base: position 15,002,804 of record NC_138993.1, read on the forward strand.
GAATTAAGTAATTTCTCCAAGAAGATCCAGCTGGAGAGTGACAGGGGCAACATTTGAACCTAGGTCTTCCGGCTCCAGAGCACTTAGCCAACACTCCACGCTACCAGCCCAATGACTCCACTTATTTTCCCTAAAACAGCAATGTGGATTTCTTTGTTTCAGTGTTGGTGGAGCACTTGAGGGTCGGCTGACTACAAGATCAGGGCCCACTGGTGGCCAGGATGAACTTGGCTGATCTGTACCCTCCCTCAGGGGTCCGTTAGGTGGACTGGTTAGAGTTTCTGAATCACCAAACTGGGGGTGGTGGGACCCAGTGGTTTTCCATGGTCCCAAGGAGAAGGGGGGGAAAGCAGGGCCTCCACCAAAGGCTCCTTGGCCATCATCCTGGAGACACCCAGGCCAAGTGGCCCCCAGCTCCTGAGACACCTGCAGGGGAAACAGTCGAACCCATCCACCGCCAAAGCCTTTCCAAGACTGAACTTCAGATTTAAAGATCGGCACTGCTCTGCAAAAAAAAGAAGAGCTTGACCAACAAAGAGTCAGAAGAGGCAGAGAGGGGATGAGAGAGAAAGAGAAAGGAGTAGCTAGATGCTCAGTCCCCCACTACAGCAACATCTCCCCTGCTAACTCCTCTCATTAGCGATTAAATTCAATGATGCTTTCCACAATAAACGTGGGGCTCTGCCTTCAAAGTCCCCCAGTTAGAGTACCTAGGAGACTGACTAGACTATCTGACAAGAGACCTCACGCTGCATAAAAATAGCAGCTAATATTTATTGAACACTTTCTGCATCAGGCACTAAGTGTTCTCTGTATACTATGGCAGCAACGCTGTGACGTGAGTTCTACTGCCATTCTTGTGTTTTAGATGCAGAATCCGAGACACGGTTAGGGAAATCACCCAAGGCCACTCGGGCAGCGAATGGCAGAGCGGGGATAAGACACAGGAGTCTGGTGATGCTCGCAACCACTACACCGCACCGCATCTTGCTTGCCACGGTGACCAGTCGTTAGGGACGTCCTGAAGACCTGTGCTGAGAAGGATCTGAGGCTGTATCCTAGCTCAGGAAAGAATACTTTAATCAAAGCAGAAGAAAGTCCCCAAGGGCTGGGTCCTTACTCGCTGTGATGATGCCACAGCCCAACCAGGACATGGAGCAAGGGTGGGGTGGCCCACGATGCAAGCCCAGGATAGCCCGTAAGGCTCTGCCAGATCTCAACAGGCTCCGAACCTTCCAGATACAGACTCAGACATTGGGCAGATGTGCGAAGATGAGAAAATAACTGCAACTTGGCTGATACATCCTCAGTGTGGACTGTAATGCCAGCAGCGGGTCTTGGGGAGCCTTTAACACAAAAACTTATCTTCAGAGACCTTCCCCCACCTTCCTGAGCTCCTTCTCCCTTCTGGGCAACTTCTCTAAGCACCCACACCCAACGTATTCCTTCTCTCGCCCTCTCTCCATCAAAGTGAGATACGCCTCCCAGGCACCTTCAGCCAAAGGAAGACATCTCTAACCACTTGGTTACGGCCACCCTGGTTGAGTATTTGCTCTGTGTGCTAGGCGCTGTACTAACATTACCTCATGTAATCCTCATGGCATTGCCAGTTCCGGGCTTCACCTCGTTTGACCACCAGCAGCCTCCGGCGAAGCTGAAGATGCCCCCTTCAAACTCTTTCTTCACTTGGCTTCCCCGTCCCACCGATCTTGTTTTCCATCCCACGCTACCAGCTGCTCCTATGCTAGTTTCCCCTCATCCATCCGACCCCCGATATGCCAGAGTGACCCAGGGCATAGATGTCTTCTCTGGCTACCTCACCCCATACATGATGTCTTCTGAACCCAAGGCTTTATTTTCTAATTCTATGTATCTCCTCCCCAACGACACCCCCTGAGTCCCAATCTCTTATTCCCGACTTCCAACTTAACATCTCCACTTATATATGAAGCAGGCTTTTCATATGGCTAAAACAGAACTCCTGGTCCCCCATCTGCCTCTCTGCATCTCGGCATGCAGTAGCTCCATTCTTGCAGTGGCTCAGACCAAAAAAACCTGGAGTCATCCTTGACTGCTTTCTTTCACGTCCAACGCACTAGAAATCTTGCTAACTCTGCCTTTAAAACAGACCCAGAATCATCCACTTCCTACCATCCCCACGGCTGAATTCCGCTCTAAGAATCCATCCTCTCTCCTAACTTGGCTCCCTGCTGCCACTTCTGACTTCTGATGATTCAGTCTATTCTCAACTCAGAAGCCAGACTAATCCTTTTTAAATCAATCAGATTGTATCACTCCTCTGTTCAAATCCCTGCAGAGGTTTCTGAGCAGGCTCCTGATAGATCCGCCGTCTTTCCCACAGCCTAGAATATTCTATGTGGCTCCCGGGTAGTTCTCTGTCCCCTCTGCTCTCCCTGCTCATCCCACTCCAGCCACTTTTCTACACTAGAGTCTTCACGTGTCCCCTCTGCAGGGAAGAGTCTTTCCCCAGCTCTGAGTTCCTTCAGGTGTCAAAGGCTCCTCCCCAGGCAGACTTGCCCTGACCGCAGCAGGTACACACTCATACACGCACACTCACATCCCCATCACTCTCTCTGCTCCATCACCCCACATGCCTTCTTTTTAATTGCTTATTTCACCTGACATATTATGCATTTATTTGCTGACTGTTGTTATTTTCTACCCTAGTCCATTAGACTATAAGTTCCATGAAAACAGAGGCTTCTGTATTCACAACATCCAGGGTAAAGACTGCCATAGAGTAGGTTTTCAACAAATAATTATTGAATGAATGAACGAATATATTGTACAGATGAGGGTCAGAAGGTCTAAGTAATTTTCCAAAGTTCCTACAGCAGGTAGGTGAAAGAGTTAATAGTCTAACTCCAGGTCTGTCTAACTCTACTTCTCAGAAATCATGATGTGTAGGGGAACCCTGATAAATCAAGCCCTGATCTGTTAAATACAAATGCTTGGAGATATCAAATAGCATGCTCAAAGCCCAAAATAGTTACCATAACTTCCTGAAAGACTTGACCAGAGTCACTCTACCCTATGGACTCATGACCCCCCGCCACTTCTATGTCCCTTCAACATCAAAAAGTGTGTCCTCTCATGGTCCTTCTCTGAAATGCCTGGAATTAAACAAAGCAGGCGCAGCCCCTGCCCTTTGGAAGCTCAGCAATCTAGAACAAACACTGATGCACACAGGGCTGGTTTCGTGAGCTGGCAACCACATGGTCTGATTTTAGAGGCTGGGAAAGCTTAGTCCAAAAATATCTACCCCTCCCAAATGCCACAGTGCCTGGAATTCCACCATTAGAGAGATATTTCTGGGAGTTTAAGCTCTATCTCTGATTCTGAGTCACTTTGTTTTAGGTACATATATATATATATATATATTTAAAAACAGTACATAGTTGTGTTTAGGTTTTTTTTTTTTATCCATTCTGTTCGTTTATTTCTTTTAATAAATAGTTTGACCTCGTTTACATTTATTATTGTAATACATTTGTTTGTCATAATACTATCATCTTGAATATCCTTTTCGCTTTTAACGCTTCATTTATATTTCCTATGTTTTCTTTACTGTGTAGTCTGAATTTCAGTTCATATAGTGGTTACCTTTTCCATTTTAAATAAGATGCTTAAATTTCTATTTCTCAATTAGCTTCAGAAATCAAATCGTATCCATTACCTCCCAACTAAGAAAGATGAGAAAATTAATGATCTTATAATTCCTCCCATTTCCTTTCCACCTACTCCTGCTCTCCCGATAAACATAAACTTTTTGTTATTATGCTGCTGGATTTTTCCTTCCATGTGGCTATATTATTATCTCTATTATTTTTATTATCTTACATTTGGTAGTTGCTGATTTTTTTTCCTTTTAAATGCAAGAAATATCTGGAAGAGGCCTCAGTTATCAGACACCAGTATCTTTGGATGAATTAAATGTTCAAATTGCTTTCATTTAGGCAGTAGGGGCTCCTAGGCTGCAGGACAGCCAGGAAGAAGGGGGCGGGGAAAACACAAAAAGGGAAATTGGATGGAGGATGGGGAAATACACGAAAGGCAAATTTTACCTACTTCTCTGTTTTGCCTTTTGTCAAACATAGAAACAAAGGGAACACATAAAGTAGACCAAATAAACATTCCCAGAAAGCACCACGATGGCTGATGCTTTGCTGGTGTGAACGAGACAGACACGTAAGACACCGCTGTGCTCATCATCCAAGGTTGGCACCACGGGGGTTGGTGGGAGAGGAGGAGGAGAAAGGCTGAACTTCCCAGGGAGCGGACATCACAGGCTTCGAGAGAATTCTCCCAGCTACAAACTCCATCCCACGTCACGTCCTGTCCGCAAGCAGTCTGGCGGGGCCTACCTCTCACCATAGAAGGCACGCAAAAACAACTGCCTCCTGCTCGGTCCAGGCTCAATTCTTTCTGAGACTGCCCTGGGTTTCTTTATCTCAACCCCTTGTGAGAACACAGGAAACCCTGCTTCCCCAATCCTGAAATATCTGCGTCAGGAAGGAAGGCATATCGTCTTTCCAGGGCCTCTGTTTTGCTTGTGAACCAGTTCGATAGCCTGCTTTGTAAATGCGTGGCAAAAGCAAACCAATTCAGACCTTCCTTGGAAATAGCGTGTTTGAAAGATAATGTCCAAATCCATGGAAACAATGGGGGAAAAGTTAGGTCATAAAACCGGGTACCAACTTTGCACAAACTGGACTAACTACAGTGCTGGAGAGGTCTTTTGTTATTGTTTTATTTCGTTTGGTTTGTTGATGGTTTTTTTTTTTTTTCTTTTTTGGCTTACTAAGAATTGTTCAAGAGAAAAATCATTCATTTTTTTCTTCAACATTCTTGCCGTACTTCGGGTATATTTGTTAATTCACCTTTCATCAGCTCCAAATGAAATTTATTTTTTATGTTTTATAGAAAACATACAAACCTTCAGCTGGTTCAATGATTTTTAGGATCAACTTTTGTAAATAAATAGGCTAAGTCAAGACATCTTAAGAGATTAATATAATTGAATTAGAGAGCCATCATGCTCACTATTAAAAGATTTCAATTAAAAAGGTTTGCCAGAGACAAAGGGTGGAACGGACCTCTGGGATTGCTTCACAGGCCCAGAATTCTGTGTTGCTATAAGCAGAAGTGGTATTTGTGCTTGACAACGTTTTCTGGGCCGTCACCCATGATTTCTAAGCTGGACTCTGGTATTAATCACGTTCACACGCACCTCAGATGGCCTTTATTTCAGAACGGATGAAAAACCCACCTTTCTGTGAAAAAGTTGGTTGAGGTCTGGAAATGAATTTTTTTCTTTTTTAAAGAAGCCAAGTCTTGAAGTCCCTAAATTCCAAGGCAACTTCTCTTTCTGTCTGTTCCTAAGGACCCACCACCACAGACCTGAGGTGTTGTTTGTATACCAAACACTGCTGTGCAACTGAAAAAAGAAAAACAAAGAAAAAGCATAAGCGCTCTTTGCCTCCAACCTCTTAAAGGATCTGTTAGGCCGTGCGTGTGGATTCTTAACCACTACTATTCCCAGGACCGGTCTCCACGCTGCCAGCTGCCTTGCATCCCGGGCCCCTCCTCCCCGGCTGCCTGGCCCTGCACCCTGCCGTCCCCCCCTACCCACGAAGCGGCCCCGCCTCCAGCGTCCTCCAGCTCACATCCCTCCGAGGTGTCCCCATTGAGCCCCGTGAACACAAAGAGCCTTTTCCAGGCTCTCCCGGGCGCAGCGAGAGCGAGGCCGGCTTTGAGGAACGTGCCAAGGGGGGCGAAGGCCTCGCTTTGAAAACGCTCCTCCAGTTTGCTGACTCGTGGGACTTGGGAGGCCCGGGGAACGGTGCCCGGGGAAGAAAGCCCTTGGCCTGGCCGGGCCTCCCTGGCGGGCACCCCCTGCTCTTTTCATCGGGGCCCCATGTGACACCCGTGAGGGAGCCCCGCGGCCCTGGGCCGCTGAATGAAGGCTGCCCGTCGGGGCCCCTCCCCTGCTGCAGCCCCTGCTTCGGGACACACGCCTCCCGACTGCTAAATCGCGGCTGAGAAAAGAACAGCAGTTTCGCCGTCACCCAGAAAGCCCCTCTCGGCTGCTGTTCTGTCCTCCTGGGCGCTGCCCTGGGGCCCGCCTGGCACAATGGCCCACATGTGCAGGACGGGCAGGACTGGCCGGGCGAGGACCGGGGTCAGTAGGAGTTGTAAGTCCTAAAAGGAAGCAGTAAAAACCCACTGAGCACAAGAGGCTGTTCTCCTTTGCTCTGAGTCCGCAAGAAGGCCCCGTGATTCAGCACAAAAAGTACCGGCATGGCAGCCCGGGGCGTGTTTGGTTCTGGCTCAAGTGCAACTTCTTGGTTGTCACTCAAGTTTCTCCCTCCGTAAAACAGGCCTGTGAGACGTGGGCCCACGGCAGGGGCTCAATAGAGCCCTATTGTTCAATCACTTGACAAACTGCAAACCCGAGTCCTAGACGCGCCATCCACTGACCACTGCTGATGGGTGAATAATGACGGTGAGACTTCGAGGGCGGCCACCTTGCCCATCTGTTTATTTGTCCTGCCTGAGTCAAAAATGGCTTCCAGGCCCTGGACTCACAGCGGTCACGGCTCCTCCCGCGGCCAGAAATGTGCGGAGGACAGTGCTATTCAAGGTCATTTGCAGGAGGGAGGGCCTAGCTAACACAAAGGGCCCTTGTGGAAATGTGGGCGCCCAGAAGCAAGGATCGGGGCAGGACTCCCACGTAGGACTTAGCCCAGGGCTCCCCTCGCTGAGAGTTTAGGAGCAAAACAAAAGTGTGGTCAGTATCAAGGCAGAAGCACAAGTCCTAGCCTTTCCGTGAAGGAGAAGAAGGCACAGCCTCCAGAGGGGGAAGGTGACACACACCCCTCTGGGCAGACAGGTGAGGAGAGGGGTGCCGTGTGGCCAAGCCAGCTGAGACCTGGCACCCCTTTCTCCCAGGCTGGGGGCTCAGAGAGAGTAGCCTCGGTCCCCTCCGCCTCTCTGGGCGCCCTACACACCCTCCCAGCCCTGATTTTCACAGCTCTATTGCTGGACAGGGAACTGTCAAGGTCAGACTGGAGACTTCTCACAGGTGCAGGAAGGCGCACCAAAGCACCTTCTTAAGAAGTAAACAATGTTGCCTAATTTAGCTCTTTTTTTTTTTTTTGAATGGCTTTGAAGTGGCAGTTTCTAGGGAAACCCCCAATGCCCTTTAAGGGGGAGATCAAGACTCCAGCGTGTTGCAGCTAAGTTGCTCAAGCTACTTAGCTGCAAGCCTAGGTGGACGCGGCCAGGCCAATGTACAGTCAATACACAGACACGCAGGTGAGTCAGCACAGCCCCTACCCTCCGGGAGCTTGTAATCCAGTGCAGTGGAGAGACCAACAGTAATACATGGCAGGGGCAACTAAAGAGGTGCAGAGAAGATGCTGGCAGGCTCCAGAGCAATTCATTCATTTTAGGAAAAAGCAAAGAAGGCTTCACAGAGGAGGTGGCTTCTGAGGCTGGGTAGGAATTCCATGACTAAAGAAGCCAGGTTGAAGGAAAAGCATAAGCAAAAACTAGGAGTCAGGAGAGCTTGAGACGTGGCCAAAGCACAGGGTGGGGAGAAGCGAGTGAGGCTGGAAGTCAGCTGGGCCAAACCTGGAAGACCTAGAACATGGCCAATTCGGGGGCAGGGGGTGCGGGGAAGCTCAGTGTAATTCTACCTGTCTTAGGATGACTCGGACAACACTGGGAGGCCCACCTGCAGAGACGAAAGACATTACAGTCATCTAGAATGACCCAGGAAGGACGCGGAGGCATGATGGCCTGGCCCACGGGGATGGGAAGGAGGAAGTGGGGAGAAGGCAGGGAGCAGGCGACACTGAGGTCTCTAGATTGGACGCGTTGGAGGTTGGGGGGAGGGTGGAAAGCCAGGTCACGTGTCTGAAGTAGCACACACAGGAGTGAGAGCAGGTCTGGAAGGAGAATGTTGAATTCAGTCAAGGAGAAGCCCAGTTTGAGCTGTTAACAACTCAGGCTTGTAGAAACGTCTACCAAGTAACGAACCAATGAGCTGGCTTTAAAACTGAAATGCAAAGAGATGGCTAGTGAGCTGGGGAGCTGCATATGGGTCCCTGCCTGGCTTCTTGTGTAGGTGACTACAGTGGTGACTAGGTCAGCATAGGTGCAACAGGCCCCTGGGGAGCATGGTGACAGCCCAGATGCCACGCACCCCCTACCCTTGATTGTTCAGTGTCGCTGCCTAAGAAGGGACACCGATTCCAGTCACTTAAAAAAAAACTGAGGGCTTCCCTGGTGGCGCAGTGGTTGAGAGTCCGCCTGCCGATGCAGGGGACGTGGGTTCGTGCCCCGGTCCGGGAGGATCCCACATGCCGCGGAGCAGCTGGACCCGTGAGCCATGGCCGCTGAGCCTGCGCGTCCGGAGCCTGTGCTCTGCAACGGGAGAGGCCACGACAGTGAGAGGCTTGCGTACAGCGGAAAAAAAAAATTGAAAGTCAAGAAGATTCCTTTAAACTTTTAACCTCTTTCTCATTAATTAACTAGAATATCTTCATCTGTGTTTACCTTTTAGCTAAATAATCCCGTTAACTGATTAACTGAAGTTAATTCCCATTGGCCAGCAGAAAGGTCAGTGCAATTAGCCTCAGCAGAAACCACCTAAGATCGCAAAGGCTGTTTTGCCAGAGGCAAGAAGAGATGGAGAAACAAAGAGACACAAAAGATGCTAGGGTGACACGGCCAAGGAGAACAGGTGGTCCGAGCGCTGGGGGGAAACAGCTCGGCAGTTGTGGGTGGTCACTGGAGAATGTCTAAGGAGCCGGGGTGGAACTTGGGGAGCCTGGGATTCTGTCCTAACTCCTCAGGGGACCCCGCCAGCTCCACCAGGCCCACCCTCAGATAAGGCCCCCAGCAGGGCACGGTGTGCTCCAGTTCCAGGCTGTCTCAGGGCCACTGAAGGTTTGCTGCTGTTAACCTCTGACCTCACAACCTGCATGACCTGTCAGAATCATTGCAAAGTTGACCAAGACTTGCTAAATTATCACATGAAGAAGAGACAACAAAGGCATGACTGGAACACATGAGAGCGAACGCACGGTCAACCTTGAGATCCCGTCACCGAAAAGTAGTATCCCAACCCCCAGCGAGCTCAGCATCGAGGTCCAGGTTCCACAAAACTTCGACACTGGCATTTAACGTGCAACGTCATTTAGAAACAGATGACGAAAGAAAAACATCTTAAAAGCTGATGAGCTAAGGGCCAGAGGGGGCAGGGGGGAAGAGGATATATTTTCCTTTTCTCAGAAACCTAGACCAGGCCTGCACCCAAATGTCCTGGCTGCATCGTCCCTGCCTACACAGGTAGGGTGACAACCATCCCGGGTTGCTGATTCTCCCGGCTTGGGCAGTGACAATCCCGTGTCCTAGAAAGCCCCTCAGTGGTTTGGTCACCCCGGATCCAGGTCTAGGGAGGCTCAGGGATGTAATGCCAGGCTGTTGGGACTCTGACGATGTGGGCTGAGGAGTTAGACTCCCGGTTCTGACCACTCCCGGACTGCCACGTCCCAGATGTGGGTCCCAGCACAGATCACGTCACTTCTCTGAGCTTCAGTTTCCCCCCTCTAAAAAGAGTGCTCAAAAAGCTTACTTCATACGTCAGAAAGAGAAAGACAAATACCGTACGCTAACACATATATATGGAATTTAGGGGAAAAAATGTCATGAAGAACCTAGGGGTAAAACAGGAATAAAGACACAGACCTACTTGAGAATGGACTTGAGGATATGGGGAGGGGGAAGCGTAAGCTGTGACAAAGCAAGAGAGAGGCATGGACGTGTATACACTACCAAACGTAAGGTAGATAGCTAGTGGGAAGCAGCCGCATAGCACAGGGAGATCAGCTCGGTGCTTTGTGACCACCTAGAGGGGTGGGATAGGGAGGTTGGGAGGGAGGGAGATGCAAGACGGAAGAGATATGGGAACATATGTATATGTATAACTGATTCACTTTGTTATAAAGCAGAAACTAACACACCATTGTAAAGCAATTATACTCCAATAGAGATTAAAAAAAAAAAAAACCTTACTTCATAGAATTGTTTGCAAGGATTTAAACGTAAAGGGGTAGAGAGCACACAGTCTGGGGCACCCAGGAGCTCCCGGGTGGTGTGAGATGGGAACCTGCCCCAATCGCAACCTGCATGACCAGCGGCTCTACCCAGAAGGGACTCCCGCTCCATGGGGGCAGCCGAGATGTGCACCTTTGCTGCTTCCCCTTGAGGATGCACAGCCCTGTCACACGTGGCCCCGGCCCAGGGCTCCACGGAGGGAGATGTCTGGGGATGCTTGAGGTTGAGCAAGAAAGCCGCATGCCTGGGGCCACCACAGCTCCTGCGTGGCGAGCATCACGGAGGACGAGGTGAGCTGCAAGCGTCTCTAAGTGCTTGGTGACGGTGAACTACCCTCCTCCATGGAACAGCCTGCAGTACAGTTAGCCAGAGCAGAAGCACAAGTCTTGCCCACAACTGTCCTTCCGGCCCCAGCGGAGCTCAGGGCCTTCTCATTAGCGAATGAGAATAGGGGCATGGTGGTCTCGGGGAGGTGAGGCGCGTGCCTCCCCTGAGGGGTTCAAAGCAGGAAATGCTACCCCTGGCCCTGCCACAACTTTAAGAAGCTGAAATGAGACGCTTTTCATTTCAAAGGTTTTGTGAGTGTCCTTGAACTGCTCTGTGGCTCTTCCAGCGCTGTGTGGCACTTCCAGGTGAATGGCAGAGAGGAAGGCAGCAAAGGCTCATGAGATGCCAGTGCTTTGTTCATGGAACAGGTATTCATTGAGCTCCTACTATGTGGCAGCCACGGGTCTATGTGGGGAGATACACAAGCCCCTGCCCTCCTGGAGGCTACTCTTCAGGGTGGGAAGCTGGACAATAAACCAGCAAACATATAAATAAAAGAGAGTATTCACCGGGGGTAAGTGTCCTCAAAACAAAACAAAAGCAAAAAGGGGTGATACGTAATGGGGACAAGGAGGGTGAGGGGGGAACCTCTGTAAGGGGTAAGGTCTGAGCCAAGACCAGTCCAAGTGCGAAGGAGCCAGCTGTGCAAAGAAAGAGGGAACAGCAGGTGCAAAGGCCCTGAGGTGCACACAAGCCTCGGAACAGAAGGAAGGTTGGAATGGCCAGAGGGCAGAGGGAGAGATGGTGACAGCTTGACCGAGGGAGGGAGACGTGGAGGGGTGACGTGTGGTCTCATTTGGGATATGTGAAGCCAGTAGGACCTGCTTGGGGTCGGAGGGGTAGGAAACAGAAGAACCAAGAGCGACTCCTTAGATTCAGGGTAAACAGAGGTGAGAGAAAAAGAAGGGAGACGTTTGGCCATGCGGAGCTTGAGATGCCTGCTGACTATTTTAGCGGGGATGTCAAGCCAGGCCATTGGAGAGATGGGCTCAGTGGAGGGTCAGGGCTGGAGATATAAATAGGGGAGAGAAACGTTTAGGGTTGAGAGAGAGACGTTGATGAGCAGCGTGGCAACACTGCCCAGCTTCCAAACGCACCCAGGCGGCCCCACCCTCTGCAACCGAAGTCCCTTGGTGTTTCCAGCAACTCTACAGTCTGCACACACAACTGCGTGGAGAACCCGGCCCAGGTCCTGCCTGGCTTTCGTTTATTCGCTCAGCAAACCCGCAAACCCGTGTCCTGCTGGGCCCAATACTTACCCTGGAGAACAGGACTCTTGCCCTGGGGGAGCCAGCTCACTTGAAAAGGAGACGGGAGAACCGACGGGTGTGGCCACAGGAAGAGGAGGGGCGGGGGTGGAGGAGGGGAGGCCGGCTGCCTGGGGGCTGTGCTTGCTGGGCCATTACCTGGCCGAGGACCTGGGCCAAGTCCATCTGCAGGCTTCGAGGTCTCATTTGTTGGACAAGATGATCTCCAAGACTGCCCTCCAAAGGTCATAATTATCTGGAGACGATCGCCCAAGGAGACAAATCAGATAGGCAAGAAAGAAGATGGAAAAATCCTTTTCCTTCAGTTGTGCTTTTTTTTAAACCTGCATTTTACCTACATCTTCACGCTAGTTGCCTGCAGCCCGGGCAGGCACCCCCAGACAAAGCAGTCTTGCCGTCAAATTCTGTGCTATGCCCCTCAGAGCAAAGATCCACGCAGTCCCACCACCTTCTCCCCACCCGCCCTCCGCTGGCTCCGCCTCGGAAGGTGCCTGCGAAAGCTCTCTGGTACTAAGTACAATTTAGTATAAGGTGTGGTCCCCCAGACACTACCCTCTCTATATTTTGACAGTATGACTTCCTGTAAGATTACTGAGTATCTCCTGTCATCTCAGGAACAAGGCTCATACCTCGTTGTTGGGTTTTTTTTTTTTCCCTCCTCTCGACAATATACTTGACATTTAATGCATCATCAAAAAGTTTCTGAGGTTTTGGGGCTAAAACTCTGAAAGTATTACTTCCTGTCCCAGCAGCAGCTCCGGTGCCCCGAGCAGCCCGAGGCTTCTGAAGTAGGGCTGCTGCTCTGCTTTCAGCCCCATCAGACGGCCCCTGGCGCTTCAGAACCGGCCAAAAGCCCTCCCTCCCCTCAGTGAGCCCCCTCAAGGGCTGAGAAATGTGCTCTAGTCCAGAAAACAAGGGCTGCCGGTCCCCGTCCCAAGCTCTGTCCCTTAGTTCTAGGGTCCTTGAGCAAGTCACTCAACCTCTCTGCTACCAAGGGCGGTAGAATTGCAGAGGTGGGCAAAGTAATCTCCAAGGAATGTTCTAGAATCCAACTCCTGGGTGTCCGCGTACAGACTTGAACTGCCCTCAAGACCAATAGGGCGAGACCCACTGTAAAACCTACAGTGAAACCACACATTTTTCCCAGAGGTAAGAAGATTATTAGCTCGGTCTCCCCCAAAACCCTCCCCAGTGGCCTCGCACCAGGGGAATTTACCAGACCTGCTCTGGGAAAGCTGGAATTTGCAGCCTGCAAGGTAGAAAAACATGCCTCATTTCTGCAACTCTGCATTCCTTCCGCAGGATCTGTGGTGCACGCGCTCTTGGGCAGAGCCCAGGTGAGGCCTGGGGATGCGAGGCTGAAGCCAGCAAAGCCCACATCCTCTGGGGTGGGCTAGGAACCCACAACTGCCCACAGGAAATGCTGGGAAGGACCGAGGGGGCACACACAGGAAGGGAGCCCTGACTTATCCTGAATGATCGGAGAGAGGGGCAGGGAAGGAAGGCTTCCTGGAGGCACGAGCACCCGAGCTAACTCAAGAGTTTAGTAGTGACTGGGCAGCTGAGCCTTCCAGGCAACGGCAGCAGAAGCGCCAAGGGCACAGCCCCAAGACAGCGCCCAGTGGGTAACGCCACACTGATCCGTTAGGGCCCCAGAGCCCGTGGGCAGTTCACAAATCCAGGCCGAGGCTTCAACATCTTTCTCGTGTTAGGTTTTTAATCGGCGGGGGCGGGGAGTCACAAAAGGGTTCACGGAGAGGTGACCTAGGAAGTGGGTCTCAGTTAGGAGGAGAGAGGGGGAGAGAACAGCACAGATAAGGAACGGAAGTGTGAAAGTTCAAGGTGTACAGAAGCCATGGGGATAACCCAGAGCCAGGGGTCCATGGGGGAGGGGCGGGGAGGAAGGCTCTCATGGGGCCAGACTCAGGGGCACACGGGACATGACCCCTGCCCGTGCGGGGCCAGGGCTGTCATGACGAGTCAGTCGGGCCAGATTCCGCATCAGGCCCTGAAGGCCACGCTAGGGAATGTGGAATTTAGTCAGTAGGCAGCAAGGAGCCTCCTCCTTTATTAGAAGTACCTACTTCCTGTCCACTGATGCACAGACAGTTTTCAAGAAACGAGGGAACTACAGTAAGGTCTTCCCCACTGCTCCCGCGTTCAGAGGAAATGAGCCGCCTGTCTTCATGCTCCATTGTAATCAAGGCGGGGTGTCCTCTCCCTACTACGCACACCAGAGGTGGAAGAAGAACCGACAGCTCTGCTCGAAGGGCTCTGACTGTCTTAACTCATCTGATCCTCACAGATAAGGTCAATATATTCTTCTCTCATTTTATGGATGAGGAAGCAAGACCCCAAGCCACGAAGGAACTTACCCAAGGTCCCCCAACTAATAGCGGACAAGCAGGCAGCCCAGCACAAGAGCCTGCCAGAAAAGGACTAGAGGTTCCTCTGCTAGCACAGGAGAGGGGCCCGGCACACGAGTGGCCAGCGTGCCCCAAGGGGAAGTCAAGTTGCCACGTGAGGGCTCTCGGGACCGGATGGGTCAGAGGAAAGATGCTCCAGGTGGGCACAAAAACACCTGAGGTCCGTCTCACCTCCCTCCACGGAGGAAAGTCTGGCTCGCGTGGGACAGAACATCACGCCTCTCCCGGGAAGAAGGCACAGCAGCCCAGAGAGGGTGACGCCGCCCAAAAGCACACGCGAGCATGAAGGTGAGAGAAGACGGAGCCACCCTCGAGTACCGGGAATCACAAACCGTGAGCTCCGTCAGCGGCTGATGCTGGGGGTGGGCGGGCTGAGCTGCTTCCAGAGCCGCTCCTCCCCCCTCCCCCATGGACCCGTGTCTTCCACCCCCACCTTCCGTTCTCAGCCCTGTGATTGCTCTTCTTCGAGCTGTCAGTCCTGCCTGGACCATGCCAACCCAAAATTCTGTGTAGAAATGAAGGAGATCGCTCCACTCGGATGGAGTTTCTCAAGGTTATCTGATGACCCAAGGTGATCTGATAAAGTTGCAGGCAAGAAGGGTATCTGCTCAAATCCAGGGAGACTTTAGTTGGAAAGTAAAGGGTCTGAGGTGAGAAGACCAAATTCCAACTCAGCCTGCAAGTGGGGAAGGAAAAAAAGAGCATGAAACAGCAATTCGTGACAACCATTAATAGTCTGTGCCGGAAGCTTCACACCCGTGAGCTGGTTTATCACCTCTGTCTTACAGATGAGCCACAGCCACTAAGAGCCATTGTCCTGGTGAGAGGAATGGCCAGAAAGCGTGTGAAGCAGCTGCGGTCTGGTTCCAAGGCCCGTGTCTCCCCCTGCCACCCTGCCTTATCCCTTCCCAACATTTAATCACTTTCTGCCCCAAAACGTGGGGCAGTTGCATCGGCACCTCTGCTTGCAGATCCACACAGATGAGAAACCGCCTAGAAAATGCGTGCCAGGGACAGGAGGGCTTAGAAACAGCCCCCAGCCCCATACTCTCCCTCCCTCCCCTGCTCCATCACCCTCACTGGGGATCTAACCGGCGGGGACCCTCCTCCCAAACCTCGCCTCCTGTAGAGCAGCGAAGGACGGAGACCCACAAGCTTCCTTGCCTGGTATGGATGGGAAAAGGGGCAGCGACTTCTCCTCTCTGTTTCCAGCCACCTGAGCCTCTGGCAAATCCAATTCCTTTTGACAACGGCGGACAGAAGTCATCCCTGCCTAAGATGCGCCGGGGATATTAGCGTGGCAGCGGGGATGCAGATCTGCAAGACCCCCAGAGGAAGCCAGACACATCAGTTGAAAACCCAACTCTGTCTAGGAGACCAACTTCCCCCAGGTCCCCTGGGGAGTCATTAAATGTCTGTGTCTTCATTTCCTCCAAGGTAAAAAAAGGGGTAATAATTCTGACCTACCTCACCACAGTGCTGTAAGTAGGAATAACTCATGAACCCTAGCGAGGCACTTTAAAAGTAAAAAGCACTTTGCAATAATTAACGTGGTTCCTGCTTTCATCTCCTACAGCCTCATCAACAGAAGCGAGGTCCCAGATAGCTACAGATGGCAGGAAGCACTCCCAGGCAGCCAGCTTTCCGAAGAGGTACGAGGGCGGCTCTGTCAGGGCCATCAAAATTGTGCCGGGGCTCCGGGCCACTGGAGACTGCTCCAAGCTGACAATTCCAAATTCATTTGCATCCACTTAGCTTTCCAGAGGCCAAGGCATTTTTCAGTTACAGCAAACAACACATGAATGTGAAGCTCTGAGCAGGAAGCACAGAGCGCAATAGGATTGGAAAGTCTCTGGGGCTGCTGCTGACTTGTCTTGAAAAATCAAAATGAACTTTTTTTTTTTCTTCAAAGACTTTGCTTTTATTCATCATCATGATAAAAACAGTCAAGTCCTGGAGGTCTGCATCTGCAGAGAATGCGTACAAAATGTGCTTTCTTAGAAACACACACACACACAGGCACACGCACACACACACAAATGCTCTAACACTCTTCTTGTGAGCAACTGGGAACAAGGGAGTCTGAGTTTGGAGTCCAACCTTCACCTCCATTGGGCGGATTTTGCCAGATAGCATGTTTACCTCCCCTCCAAAAGTGCCTCCTTTATGAGGACATGCCTATCCGGGGAGGAGCCTTACAGAAGATAGAAGTGGCTTTAATTATGCAAAGTGCTGGACCCCAGAGGACTGTACCCCCTCTGTCAGCTGTCACCTCCAAAACACACCTGAGATTTCACTAATGCATCATAGAGCTTGGAACAGCTGCAGAGTTGTTTTTGCTAAGCTGGTTTATTGGTGTGGTACTGGAGGTCCCCAGGCCAAAAGGCTCCTGGGGGCTGTGCTGAGAATAGCCATGCACCATAGTGTTTCTTAGGAAAATCAGTTCTGATTTCCGAGGGGCTGCCTTGAGATCTGGAATGCAAGCCATTCGTAAGACGGAAACTGCCCTGAAACACTGGACACTTTTCTCCCGTTATTTCAGAGGTGAGGAATGTGATTCTCTTGAATTTCCTCTGGACAGACGGGGTACCTTTTCTCCTGCCGCCCCCCCCTCCTCTTTTCCTTCCTCCTCGCCAATTTATTAGCTGATAAACCATCACTGGGTCACACGGATGTCCCAGAAGGAAGTTAGGGATAAGCTTTACCAGAAAGGGGGAGCCCTGGGGGAGGGGGCGATGGCTGAAGCCGTGGTCCTGACTGGGACGTCCTGTGACAACGGAGAGGCCTCAGGGCAACCTGGCGTAAAGACCCCCAATCAGGGGCTCAGGAAGGAGCCGCAAGGAGAGACAAGACCTAGAAGCAAGGAGCCCCTTCTGATCAAAAAAGTGACCAGCAGTCCCCCAGGGAGCCAGACTGCGCAAAGGCAGAAGCCTGAACAGGACAGTGGCTTAGCCCAGCGGTGGACCAGGTGAGTGCAAAGCAAGCCTGCTTGAAAGTGAGTTTGGGATCGTCTCTAGAGAGAGGCCATGTAGCGGATACTAAAAGATGGTAAAGATGAAGAGGCCTCCGTCCCTTCTATCAATACACGGGAGAATGAATTCCTTCCCTGATGCTCCCTCAGAGCCTCCCAGGGGCCGGTCCCTCGCCAAGGCTCCCAGTGGTAGTTCTGGGGGGAGGTGAGACCTCTCTGGTCTGCCTTTCCCAGCCCCACCCCTGAGCTCCCTGCAGGAGCCCCTCAGGGAGCCTTCCCTCCAAGCGAGGCCAAGGCCAGAACAAAGGAGGAGGCGGGAGAAGCACGTGTCTTCCCTGATGGCTGCGTGCAGGGGTGAGGTTGGAAACCACAAGCTCAGCCCCCAAGGTTGCAAGCTACTGACCCAGGGCCAGCTAGCCCCTGGGCACATCACCTGAAGATCAGCTCTCTCGGGCAGCCTTCACAGAAGCGTTAAGCCAAGATCTTTTAAAAGAACACTTTAAGACGAAAACAACAAAAGTGCATAAATGAAAGTATATGATACCTTCTTACAAGATTTTATTTTAGGTCATTATTACAATCTTGTGCAGGACAAGCTCCCTGGGTGTGTGACCCGAGCAGCCACAAAGGACCCCACATTTGGTTTCATATTCTGCTGTCACCATCTTGATATCCTTAATCATTTTGGGACAAAGAGCTCCATATTTTCATTTTGCAATGAAAACTGCAAACTACGCATTACAGGTATTATGAACATCCCCATTTTAGAGATGAGGAGACTGAGGGTCAGGCAGCTTAAATGGCTTCTCTAAGGTCACCCCACTGGTGAGCAGCTAACTCCCCAAACCAGTATTTGCTCTGATTTATCAGCGCAACGTGCACATTGTGAGGTGCCTGCCCAGTTCATGGTGACAACTCTCCAGAACTGCCCCATAACAGCTGATACCCAAGCTGGCCTGTCACACTGTCTCTCCCAGCAATCTGCAATTGGCACCTAAAGGGACAGCAGATGGGGTTAAAAGGAGCATCCAGAGTGATAGCTGGAACAGAGGAACAGCGGGTCCAGGCACAGGAAACAATCTGCATCTCCCCCTCCTCCCTCCCACAAGGGCTCAGGTGCTACCGCCCGGTCAGGTGATAATAATCCAGAAACCTTAGGAAAAACTGCCTCATGTGACCTCACCTGCTGGTCCTGGGAGTTACACAAGGACGGCAAGTAGTACTTGGCAACATTTCCTATTCACGCTGTTACTGTTGCTTAATATATATGAATAGGTAGGCTGCTTACTATGTGCCAGGTACTCGTCTAAGTGTTTTACACATAGCAACCCATTAAATCTTCCTAACAACCTTACGATATTATCATCCTCGCCATTTTACAGGTGAAGAAACTGAGGCACAGAGAGGTTATGCACCTTGCCCAAAGTCACACAGCTAATATGTGGTGGAGCCAGGATGTGAACCAGCCTGGCTGCAGAGTCTAGGTTCTTAAGCTGCCTCTCAGAAGTATGATTCTGGCCAGTCTGAAATTAGCAAGGCAACATGAAATTTCCACGTTTAAGTTTCATTTTGACCTCTTCAAAATGCAGTATCTCAGAAGTCTTTGCTATTTGGAACCAGTGAGGCCTCTGAGTCGTCAAATGGATCTTAAAAAGACTGCACACAGAAGAGTGAGTACTTGGTCCCTCGGAGTCCTGCTCAACACCTGTTTCCTAACACACACTCATGCACACTCACACACAGTCACACCGATAGCTTTTGCCACCCAATTTCTTAGCACATAATAAATTAGTAGGAAACAAAATTCTTCTGCAAGCCTGCATGCTGACAGCGTCAAGAAAGTATTCCTATGAGCCTGGCAGTAAAAGAGGCCGAGAAATCCTCAAAGCAACCAGAAACCTTCCAAAGCATGGCAGCTCAGCTTTACAGAAAAACAGTCAAACAGCGCTCAACTCTGACCTTCCATCCCAACTTCTTCTTATACAAACAAATGTCCTTTTCTCAGTGTTTAAGCTGTTTCCAGCGAGGTTATCTATGATTTGCAGATGACGGCATCCTGCTTCCAGGAACAACTGAGATTATTTTGCTGTATTCACTATACTATGTTTAAGAAGGCAAAGGACTATGAAATACATTTTTTAAAAGACCTACATCTAAAATGCTCACAATTTTTAAAAAAAATTTTTGAGAGCTTAAGTGGGTAGACCAGGGATTAGACACGTTTATTCCTTGGTTGGAGGGTTGGTTAGTCTGGGGGAGGTGTTTGTTATTTGGGATTGCACGTATGGCAACATTTTTTAAAATTCCGTGGCTGCTGCCTGTTAAAAGGGTCATGGGCTCTCTAGTTCACTACAGCTCCCACCCTTCCTTTTTCCATATCACTTTTTTTTTTGTAATTTATTTATTAATTAATTTATTTTTGGCTGTGTTGGGTCTTCATTTCTGTGCGAGGGCTTTCTCCAGTTGCGGCGAGCGGGGGCCACTCTTCATCGCGCTGCGCGGGCCTCTCACTGTCACGGCCTCTCTTGTTGCGGAGCACAGGCTCCGGATGCGCAGGCTCAGAGGCCATGGCTCACAGGCCTGGTTGCTCCGTGGCATGTGGGATCTTCCCAGACCAGGGCTCAAACCCGTGTCCCCAGCATCGGCAGGCAGATTCTCAACCACTGCACCACCAGGGAAGCCCCCACCCTTCCTTTTTTCAATTGAATTTTTACTTGAAGATAATTGTAGGTTCACATACGATTGTAAGAAATAATACAGAGAGATGCCACATTCCTTGTCCCCAGTCTCCCCCAATGGTAACATCTTACAAAACTCTAGCATCACATCTCAACCAGGAGGCTGACACTGACAAGAGTCCAGATACTGACAGTTCAGTCACCAGGAGGATCCCTCATGAGCACCATCCGCGTTCCATCACCGACCCCATCCCTGACCCCATGGTAAACGCTGCTCCTCGGTTCTCCATTTCTATAATTTTGTCATTTCAGGAATGTGATACAAATGAAATCACACAGTGTACAGGACTGGGTTTTTTCCACTCATCATAATTCCCTGGAGATTTATCTGGAGTTGCTGAGTGTATCAATACGTGGTTTCTTTTCACTGCTGAGTAGCGGTCCAGAGCATGGATGAAACAGAGTCATTAAAGGACATGGCCTCCACTCTTTTGTCCTATATACACAGGCCGCTTTCCTCATTTACATGACCTGCCTCATCTGCCCCTCAACCCCCATGGGCATTTGAACTTGTGACCTCTAGGGTACAGTCTTACCTGGGATCTGGAAAACTCAGATATCCAGAATGATTAACTTCCTCTCAACTCTATCTGTCCATTCTGTGGATTATACAGGTCACAATTTTAATCCCAGGGAGGAAAGGTTCCCCAGCACATAGCTGGCTCTCATCCCTTCCTACTAGCTGGCATGTGCTCAGGAAATGCAACATTGGAACCAGCATAACCAGGACAGTAGATGTGAGCCAAAAGAATCAGCCCATAAAACACTCGAAGACAAAAACGGAATTCTTGAGAGCTCATCCTTGCTTTGTTTTATTGCCTTCTGATAGCTCCTTCTGTGTGCATAGATAAGAAGGGTTAAATCCATTCAGGATTCTCAAATTCCTTATCTTGTACCCTCCCACCTCTCACTGAGCCCCTTAAGACTTTAGAATGTTCCTGTCTTAAGTATTCTTTCCTAATTTCCACTTCTTCATCTGGCTCACTTCTGGGGCATATCATCACTACTTTTAACTATCTCATTCTTATATGGTATAAATTCTACCAGCTCTAAGACACTCAACAACTTGAACTGTTTCATATAATATACTTCATCCAGTAAATATTTTTTGAGCACCCGTTCTGTGCTCTGACTACATTTAATGATTATATAGGCTTTTTTTTCCCTCATAAAATAAATTCTTTAAGCCACTAACAGACTTGTAATTAGGGTCCTCCAGCATCTTATTTATAGCAGGTGCTTTAAAATGTTTTTAACTGAATTCACTTGCTAGGACATCGTTCGAGAATCAGATATGTGTAGTTTGGATCCGTCTACTAATCTATGGGCAGCAAATTATGATGAGTGAAAAAACCCAATCCTCTTTCCTCCACGATACACTTTCCTTTAATCCTTTACACTTCTCTCCTTAATCTCTGAAGCCTGGATCACTGCCAGCACCGCCCTCAATGACATCTACCATCAGTGTCGCTCGCTCATTATTTCTCGACATCCACCGAGGACCCTTCCAGGCGCCAAGCACTAGGAATTACAGCGCGAACAGCCATTTCGCTTGTCCTCACAACAAAAGCATGTAAGGTAAGTGCATGCCTGCGAGGTGAGTATGACTTCTTCTTCCACAGATGAAACCTCTGAGATGGCATGACTTTCTCAAAATCCCAGACTTGATAAGTAACAGAGCAGGATTCAAACTCAGGTCTGTCCGATGTCAAAGCCCATTCTCGGGCTTCCCTGGTGGTGCAGTGGTTGAGAGTCCACCTGCCGATGCAGGGGACGCAGGTTCGTGCCCCGGTCCGGGAAGATCCCACATGCTGCGGAGCGGCTGGGCCTGTGAGCCATGGCCGCTGAGCCTGCGCGTCCGGAGCCCGTGCTCCGCAACAGGAGAGGCCACAACAGTGAGAGGCCCGCGTACCGCAAAAACAAACAAACAAAAAAACAAAAAAACATTCTCTGGGCACTTGGCCCGACCACTTTCCAGACCTCAGAGTCCCAGAAAACACCTTCACCGCCTCGCTGAGAAGACAGATCCTTGACATGGATCTTCCTAGAAAAGAAGAATCCAGTTTGGCTCCGCCATCCCCTCAGAGCATCCCCTTAGCTTCCCATCTTTGATGCTCAAGGTCCCTAAGGAGTGCTCTGTGGGTCACGACCTGGGGCAGGGGAGGGGGGTGGGTAGAGGAAGTCGGATTGGGTAGAGAGAGACCTTGAACTTCAAGGCCGCCAGAACCTGAGCCTCAGCTTACCCATGGGGAGGAGAAGTGCCCCAAATTAAGTCAAGGGGGCTGTCCCTTTGTACCCCATGATGAGCAGTCACTGGGTGCAGGCTGCCCCAGGAAGTGGGCACGACCTTGGCCCCGCAAATCCCAGAGAGGGACTCGTCGGAGAGCTGTCAGCTGCCACCGGTCCCCGCTGCTGGGGGAATGGCTGCTCTCTGAGCGGGCAGCTGGCACCCATCACACTGAACTTGTCCTCTGGCCTCATCTCTGAGAAAATGTCTGGATTGGGTCTGAGGAGAAAGCTAAGCCAATTTTGTACACTTTTCCTATACTCTTCTTTCAAAGGTCTCAGTATTATTTTTTTAATTTATTCTTTCCTCTTTCCCAATAAAGGTAACAAGTGTTCTCTCCACTGCCTCGGCTCACCTGAGGAGACACTCAGGAAGTCGTCCCCCAGGTTCCTCAGCACCCCGGCCTCTGGAAGGGCGGTGGGTCCTGGGCCCCGAGTCCTGCTGCTGGAGCTCTGGGCTGAGCCTCTCCTATTTGCCTCTGAGGCCCTTTCCCTGAACCCTCTGCTTTCCCTCCCAGCCTCCCTTCCAGCCCAGCTCCTTGCTTCGCCCAGCCCTCCTCACGCCTCACCTGGACTCTGGCCTAGTCTCCTCTCTGCCCCACTCTGGCGCTCTCAGACCCACCCTGCACACCTCCTGCTGCCCTAGCGAGCTTTCTAGATGCACACCTACCATGTGACTGCTTTGCCCAGCTTACAGGGTTGAATGTTAAG
This sequence comes from Mesoplodon mirus, assembly GCF_964341445.2. Lineage (NCBI taxonomy): Eukaryota > Metazoa > Chordata > Mammalia > Artiodactyla > Ziphiidae > Mesoplodon > Mesoplodon mirus. The sequence goes on from NC_138993.1 coordinate 15,025,677, forward strand.
TTCTTTACCCTCACATTCAAGACCCACGTGGTCTGGCTGATCTTTCCTCACCCACCGCTAAACACACGCGCGCGCGCGCGCACACACACACACACACACAAATTCTGGTGATACTGAGCTACTTTTGGTGGTTTTTCCTTCCTACCTCCAAGCCTTTTCCTACCCCTTTCCTTCTACCTGGAACGTCTTATCCTTCCTACACCAGGTTAATTGGTGCTTCAAGAACCAATTGAGGTTCTCTTCCTTCCAGGAAACCTTCTGTGCCCACGCTCATGCTCAGCCCCAGCTCGCACGGCACTCAGATCCACCTTGACCACCGTGCCCCTTACTCAAAAGTTGTCCGCCATCGCTGGCCCATGAGACCCAACCAGCGGGACAGACGCTTTCCTTTTCGGTGTCGCTCTTGCCTGGCACAGAGCAAGATCTCAAGATACGCTTATTGAACTGAACTAAATGGACTAACCCCTCAGCGTCGATACCAGCTCATTCAGTCACCTACAATTCCCCACCTCCTGGCCCTTCACAACACTGGCTGGCCCCACATGTATTCATTTTCTCTATTTTTACAAGATGATTATCAAGCATAGCTAGGCTTCACATTAAGCAAACTGGTGTTAGGAAAAATCTGTATTTTAAAAGAAAATCTCGGGTGATTATCTCTCTTTATAAAAGTCTGCTAACTTAGCTCTCTTGAACTAGGAAGCTCCAAGTATCTGGACAAATGCATGATAGAACGCTGATCTTCAAACTATGAGTGGTGATTACCTTGGGATTCTCTTACATTCTTTATATTTTTATATATTATTTGAATTTTATATAATGATCATGCTTTATTACTTAAGAATCAGAAAGAAAACATAAATCCCTGTTTATTGTAGGGACACAGGAAAAAATTATAGGCCTCCAGATGATTTTTTTCTTCTTTAAATAGATTTTAAAAAGTAGAGTTATGAAAAAATAAGACCCCAAGTCTCTTAATCTCTGGTCTCACTAGCAAGAATGAATTACACTTTTGTAGCACTTTATGCCCAAATGCATGTTAAATCATTCCATTTGAAAACTGTTTCTTTCTTTATAATTTCCAGGGGCCAGTGTTTTAGAAATGGTGTTTGCTATCAGGGCATTATTGTGACTTGAAAAATGCAGACTGTATAGCATGGAGCAAGTTCACAGTCAAGGAGCCTCAAATATCAACCCACACAGTAAACTAACTCTTGGCAAGTCAATTGAGTTCTCTGAGCCTCCATTGCTTTAAGTGGAAAATGGGGTAATCTCTGCACCATCTACTTTTTCCAGTAAAAAGGAGAAAATGAGATAATATACATACACTTGCTTTAGAAGCTAAAAGACTGAAGATGCCATGATAATAAGTGGTAGAAGGTTATGATTAATAATAATAATCTGTCAGCAGCCACTGCCCCCATCCCTTGGAGGCCCTGCCCTGTTCCCCTTGAGTACCAGCCATCTGCATCCCTACATTAAACACCATTGCATCCTTACCAGGCTGGAGGCAGACTGTCTGATCTCCATGAGTTTTCTGCATGATAGATCATCAAGTATCTTGGATTTAACCACACAGCCTGTGAGTGAGGATGATGGGGCCAGAACTTGGGTCTCCACACCAGAACTGCTTGGTCCGTTGGACAGTACATGTTGCTTTCTCTTTTTTTCAGGAGGTTAAAAAAAAGGGGGAAAAAGGAAAAAAAAAGTGTCTGATAATGACAAAGTAAGCACATCTTCAGATACACCTCAGGACCTGGCAGAAATATGCCATTAAAAGAAGACTGGATTCCCAATTTAGCTTTTTAAAAAAAATCTCTGAGATACATCCTGTAAAGTAACAATAACATCTTTGACAGGGTTGGGTGGGGAGGAGCCCTGGTTTATTTATATGGCTTGATATAAATTATATGGTAAGCACAGGAGCAGAAAGGAGCCAAGGTTCATTAGCATCAAGAAATCAGTAGAGGGACTTAACCTGGTGGCTTAGTGGTTAAGAATCTGCCTACCAATGCAGGGGACACGGGTTCGATCCCTGGTCCGGGAAGATCTCACAGGCTGCAGAGCAACTAAGCCCGTGCACTACAGCTACTGAGCCTGCGCACCCCAACTAATGAAGCCCGTGCACCCTAGAGCCCATGCGCCACAACTACTGAGGCTGCGTGCTGCAACTACTGAAGCCCGCGTGCCTAGAGCCCGTGTGCTCCACAACAAGAGAAGCCACCAAAATGAGAAGCCCGCGCACTGCAACGAAGAGTAGCCCCCTCTCGCCACAACTAGAGAAAGCCCATGCTCAGCAATGAAGACCCAACACAGCCAAAAACTAAATAAAATTTAAAAAAAGAAAGAAAGAAAGAAATCAGTAGAGTACAGCGACCAAGAGCTTAGATTTTAGAGGCTGAAACGCCTGGGGACCTGTCCCCACGTGGCTACAAATGCACCATGTGAACATAGACTAGTTACTTAGTTACTCTCCTTGTCTCAGTCTCCTCATCTATGAAATGGAGCTGAGGGTACCTGACTCATAGAGGGGTGGTGATTTGATGAGCTAATGAATGCAGAGCACAGAATAGAGAGCCTGGTGCGTACTGAACACTCAGATTAGCCATGTTCATCTTTATCATCATCATCACCGTCATCATCATTATCATCATCATCAGGTATCAGCAATCACAAACTTCCAATCACTTGCTACATTCAAAGAACTGTCCAAGGCACTGAAGGAGACGTTTTGAGGCTCTCTTTAGGAAGCATGTCTGAGAAACTTAAGAGGTTATTTATCAAATGTATCAATGAGTTTAAACGTGTTCGAGAAACAACTATCACTATCACCGCTTTTGTGAACTACAAAGCAGATTATATGCCATCAGCATTAGCTTTTAACCCTATAAATAATTCAAACTCCTTTGAAAAGCAGGTAATAACAAAGAAGAGCCCGTTTGCCTGGATATTCGTTAGCCAGGTGCTCCAGGGCTAAAGTCGGTTATTTCTTGGGAGTTCACCCACAGTCCCATTGAATGAGAGGTTTATAACTATAGTCATCTTACTTATGCTCCTTTAATTTCAAAGTTCATAGAGGTAATACTATAGCTAAATGGCGGTCCTCGTCACTATATAGTTATATAAACTATATAGTTACATAGTTATATAACTATAATAGTTATATAACTATATAGTTATAGTTATATAACTATGTAACTATATAGTTATAATGTCAACTATAACTTTTTATGAAACTTTTGTTCACTTCTCTGATCCTTTGTTTTAGGACATTCTCCCTTTTACCCCAAACATGGAGTCACCTCAGCTAGCTTGCTGACTACCATACAGAACAGCCCGTACCTCATAATGTAAAAATGTTCCACCTTATTGCTACAAGCCATTAAACTTTAAAGCACAGAATAGCATTCGTGTTTCCAGCTTTGGAAGAAGATAAAGCACTGACTTCATAGCCATTTGTCTCAGAATTTACTCACATTACAGCCCTGAAAACATTCCACTGTTTTGGCCTAACTGGCTTTCTTGAGGGAGGAGTATACACTCTTACAGCAGAACCACTGTGTCGATTCGCAGGGTTAACCGAAGTACACTCTGGCTTTGGCAAAATTCCCAACAGCTGGAGCTATGGGCCCCAGATTAAGGGCCATTACTGTGTCAGCCATCCTCACCATCCAAGCAGCAATGGACCAATTTGGAAGGAGCCACTGGAGGGCTTTGTACTTAATAGATAGTTACAAGATTAGTAACGGAGAGTCATGACCTCTACTGAACGTTCAAAGTGCTTCTACTCATCCAGAGACCCACAAGGCAGACGACCTCGATGTGATGAAAAGCAGAGTGAAGGGAAAATAGATTTGTTATGAGACAGAAGGTCTTGGAGCCCAAAATTAACTTACTCCAAACATCCATCCTTGTTCCCAGTCAGTCAAACAATTCAGCCAACACCAGCTTCCAAAGAATTAACAAGTAACTGCCAGTCCCTGTTCTTTGTCAGAACAGAACTCTCTAAGCCTCCTACCCAATTTGCAAAACCCTAAGGAGAGGGGCCCTCTCTTTTGCGTCTTTACGTTCCCATTCTTAACACAAATGGCTGGCCAAGTTCACCATAGATATTTGTGAAGTGAGTTGAATAAAGGTAAGCTTCACACTCCGGGGTTTGGTTTTCTGAGGAATCCCCCAAGCTATTGAAGAATGGCAGCGTGACCTTACAGCGCCAGTCACACCATGACTAGAGATGAATATTCAGCTCCACAAACAGCCCAGCCCTCACCCCTCCCACCAGGCCCCATTGTTTCCCTGAACCAGAAGTCAAGTACTGGGATGCAGGTTTTCTGGAACGCACCTCCCTGGAATTCCCAGCATATGTTGATTCTATGAGTAATCGTCATACATTGGCTACCACTATCTGTCATCAGATAATATCCTTTTCCTCCCACTAGCCAACTGGATCGTGAACCTGAAATACCCTTAGAAGGATATTTTCATTTCAGTTCGAGGTCTGGCTACAGCCTCAGCCAGGCAGGCAGGCAGGAGGCAAGGTCACCACATATCCCTCCCGACTCTGGGAGGTGAAGCACAGCCCTCTCACGATCAGGGCTATGCCAGCCCACATCCATCCATCGCAACGACATTCACCTCGCTCACGGGCCAACTTCCTCTGAAGTCTATTATTTGGAGGTACTTGGCTCATTCTTGTTCCTGTGGGGTGGCCTAAGTGGGAGGCTGTCTTCCACATGTCACAAGGCTGTGTTTCATCTTCTGTTGTCTGGCATCTCTCATACACTAGCTATATGACCTGGTTTGCCACTCTCTCTCCGGGGTTCTTTAAGAATTGTTTTCCTGTGTAGCCACTATGGAAAACGGTATGGAGGGTCCTTAAAAAACTAAAAATAGAACTACCACATGACCCAGCAATCCCACTCCTGGGCATAATTTGAAAATCTAGGGCTTCCCTGGTGGCGCAGTGGTTGAGAGTCCGCCTGCCGATGCAGGGGACGTGGGTTCGTGCCCTGGTCTGGGAGGATCCCACATGTCGCGGAGCAGCTGGGCCCGTGAGCCATGGCCGCTGAGCCTGCACGTCTGGAGCCTGTGCTCCGCAACGGGAGAGGCCACAACAGTGAGAGGCCCGCATACCGCAAAAAAAAAAAAAAAAAGAAAAGAAAAGAAAATCTACATGCACCCCAACGTTCATGGCAGCACTATTCACAATAGCCAAGACATGGAAACAACCTAAATGTCCACTGACAGATGAATGGATAAGAAGATGTGGTATATATATACAATGGAATACTACTCAGCCATAAAAAAGAAGGAAATCATGCCATTTGCAGCAACATGGATGGACCTAGAGAATATCATATTAAGTGAAGTAAGTCAGAGAAAAACAAATATTATATGATATCACTTACATGTGGAATCTAAAATATGATACAAATGAACTTATTTACAAAACAGAAACAGACTCACCGACAGAGAAAGCAAACTTATGGTTACCAAAGGGGAAAGGGAGGGGAGGGATAAATTAGGGGTTTGGGATTAGCAGATACAAACTACTATATATAAAGTAGATAAACAACAAGGTCCAACTGTATAACACAGGGAACTATATTCGGTGTCTTGTAATAACCTATAATGAAAAAGAGTATTATATGTATAACTGCATCACTTTGCCGGACACCAGAAACTAACACAACATTGTAAATCAACTGAACATCAATAAAAAGTAATAATAATTTTTTTTAACACAGTCTTTCCTGAGTGTGCTTTCCAAACACTGGTCTCCAGTGTGGGAGCAGCATTTAGATTTCTCATCAAAAATGTTCTGCCGGTTCTCACTACTGAGAGACAAGGGGCGCCTGGCTCCACGTGCACTTCTCCCCTTGGAGTGGGCAAAGCGGGAGGAGAGCTAGAGCTGGGTCCTGGGGAGCAGGTGCCCACAGCAGAGGCCCACCCTGCTGGGGTCTAGGGGTGACAGATTTGTTCCTCTTCATTAATTAGAGTGTCAAGAATCCAAGCGTGTATCCATGACTTCTTTTGAAAGATCTTATCGTCTTCTTTTTCTTTTTTTTTTTTTTTTTAATTTGGCTGCACCGAGTCTTAGTTGCGGCACGTGGGATCTTTGTTGCCGAGTGTGAGATCTTTAGTTGCAGCATGTGGGATCTAGTTCCCCAGCCAGGGATGGAACCCAGGCCCCCTGCACTGGGAGCTCCAAGCCTTAGCCACTGGACCGCCAGGGAAACCCCTGAACGATCTTATCTTCTTAACGATCTTATCTTCTTATCCTACTGCTTTTACTGTGATCTGAAATGTTTTGTTACAATTCACTTGTTTAATATCAAAATATTTCTATGGACTTCCTATGGAAATGTATGGAAAATAATTTTTACATGGTACAGTTATAACTGTAGATGCTGCATTATCAAGTACATACTGGATAGGAGAGAACTATTTTGACGAGGCATGGATAAGAACTGAATCCTCAGCTTAAACTTTTACATATCTGATAAAGGAATAATTTACTATAGAATCTGCTTCTATAGATTCTGGCTCCTTCCATTTCCAACCCTGATTATCTTCTACTACCCACATATTTCTAGTGCCAGGTGCCTCAGCACCTGTTCACATGAAATACCAGCTCAGTCATGGCACTGGTGGAGTCAGTATAATGGGCATCGGGAGTATTTCTGGAAACCACTCTTAAATAAGAGCAGCCAGAGACACTTAACTCTGCACAGAAGTGACTGGGAATCTCATCAATATATGCTTCTCACCCAAACTGAATGTTTGCCCAACTCCACTTCCCTTAGCACGATCCAAAAAGTGCCTGCGGCCACCAATTCAAGGAGACGTGTATGGAAGTCACACAGAAGGAGGGAGTGGTCTTAACCAAGTAGAATTAATTTCTCTTAGGTGTACAAGTTTTACAAAAACACATGACCATGGCAATGAACACATTCCTAGGGCCGTCACACAGCTGTGAAAATAAAGGGTTCTGAAGCTGAGGCCTGACTACCTTTATGTAAGTCCACTCTGGCACCAACCAATCAGAACAGATGCTGGGTGTAAACAACCAGCTCCATCATCTGGCACATACTGGCTGAATGAACATCCCTGAATGCTGACTACTGACGTTTATAAGTATCCATAGATGATAAATGCCCATAAAGACCCAATTCTCATTCTAACTCGTTACAAGTTCTGTTTTGCCATCCTTTCTTTTGTTAAACTGTTCATTCTCGCCTTCCTTTAAACTCGTTTTCTGCATTCTTAATCTCTCATTTTTTATGATATTGCAACTTGATCTGGGTAAATTAGACATTTTAAAATATGTGTTGTGTTAAGGGGCTTTGTAAAGGCAGGATCACGGAACAACATATCTCCAAAGGAGCTAGAGAGTAGCTTGAATTAAAAGGCAAAACATGCAGATCAGGCAAAGAAGAGTATGAAGCAGTAAATTGATGACCCAACCAACCAAGTTATGGGGAATCCTAGAAGCAGTTTCCAACCCATTGCCCATCCTCAGATTGGGCCAGTCTGTTTACTGGTTTCCCCTCAACTAGAACCTAAGTGTGCTGAGGGCAAGGACAGCATCCTTCATCTCATGTGTCCAGCCTGGTACAAGTCAAATCAGCTTTATTGCTGGGTGAATGGATGAATGATCAAGCATGGGAAACGGTCCTTGTTTGTTGGTGGTTAGGAGTCATTGGAAACCCTTGGCAAGTGTGATTCTGGCAAAGGTGAAGCAGAGGAAATCAGATCAGAGAAATTCCGGAAGAGTGTTGTTTATTAAGGAAACTCATTGTGCATGCATGCTGCAGGATGCAGGGAGTGAGGGGGGAGAGGAGGGCAGCTGGAAACAGGGCCAAACATCTGGGTTTTATTTTACAAAAGAAGGTATCCAAAAATAAGGGCTAGGACCCAAAGTACAGAAGGGAGCTAGGAGGGAAGAGGCGGGGCAGGGTGGTGACAAGATGAGGATGACAAAGGGCTTTCATGAAACCAGTGACTTAATGGGTATGTATGATAGGGGGTCCTGGATCATTACACATGCCTCTTGGCCCCTTGTAGGGAAATGCTTACCTCAAGGGCCACGACACCAGCACAAGTGAGTGAGCTTCCTGGTGAAAAGGAGTGTGACAACACAACCTTCTCCTAGAGGGGGAAGGTGAGGTCGTCAGAGACAGAGACGTGATGGGAGAGAAAGCAACACATAGCACCTACAAATGGCAACAGCAGGATTAGAATGCTTGAAAAGGTACTTATGGGAAACAAGAAGCATTCTGACTGAGCCCAATTAATTAACACAACACAGGTTTTTCTAGTTTTTCCTCTCATCATAAATCATTCATTCATTTTCTTCAGTTTCTTCAGGATCACCATCCTCCCATTTCCACTCAGGATTCCCAAACATGACAAAATTGTTGACAGGGTTAGAACCATGCTGATAAGCAGTGAGAGAACAGTACAACCTAATTTACTCCATTTTGAATTTGTATTTTTACTCGCACCTGATCTTTCCCTCCCCTTCTACTTCAAACTTCACAACAGCCCTTCCTTTGATGGGTGCATATTTTACCTAAGTAAATTACTCTGTGGTTGTAAACTTTAATTTCATCTCGATTAACTGTGTCTCCTTCCCTAATTGTCCCAATCTATGTTGAGGTTTTTCTAAAATTTTTATTGGAGTATAGTTGATTTACAATGTTGTGTTAGTTTCTGCTGTACAGCAAAGTGAATCAGTTATACATATACATTTGGCCACTCTTTTTTAGATTCTTTTCCCTTATAGGTCATTACAGAGTACTGAGCAGAGTTTGCTATGCTATACAGTAGATCCTTATTAGTTATCTATTTTATATAGTAGTGTGTATATGTCAACCCCAATCCGGATCTATGTTGATTTAATGTAACTCTCAAGGGTGCCAACTTCCCCAGCCTAACACAGCATCACACACAAATTGAATATCTACCTATCCACTTATTCAGGTACAAGAACCAAAGAAGATGGAGGCTAATTTCCTCTTAAATGAGCTTTTTCCACTTTCTTTTTCTTTATGCCTATTTGATTCTTTGACCTGAACATAAAGTGAACAGAAATCTAGAAAGAGACAGAAAGAGAAGTCCATTCTGGAAGCAAAAGATAGAGCCTTTTCTATTTCATTGGCTGGCAACAAAGCCTGAAACTCCATCACTACATTGCCTGGCAACCTAGAAAATATTGTTCTGATTAAACAAAAACTATCTGGAGTAAATTCACAATAAAACGGCTGAAAAGCATTGTATTATTCTGCATTCCACCATTAAGACATTCACAGCAGACACCTTGGGATGGTTCACTTTCAAGAAAACGAGAACAGGGCTTCCCTGGTGGCGCAGTGATTGAGAGTCCGCCTGCCGATGCAGGGGACACGGGTTCGTGCCCCGATCCCGGAAGATCCCACATGCCGCGGAGCGGCTGGGCCCGCGAGCCATGGCCGCGGAGCCTGTGTGTCCGGAGCCTGTGCTCCGCGACGGGAGAGGCCACAGCAGTGAGAGGCCCGCGTACAGCAAAAAAAAAAAAAAAAAAAAAAAAAGAAAACGAGAACAAATATACTGACATCAGTGAGAGGTAGCCTGGGGGTCAGGAAATGCACTGGACCGGGATCAGAAGTCCTGGGCAAGGCTCATAACCTTTGGGGGACTCGGGTTGTTTTTTTTTCATGTGCAAAAAGAACAAGTGGAATTAATGAACTGTGACATTTCATGATTCAAAAGAAACACTAAAAATGGAGAGCATAGCACCAGCCATCTTTTGGAACGGCAGCATTTACTCTACCTGTGTAGGCCAAGAACAAGGATCCATGCCTAAAGGATGAAAGTCATCCATCTCACCTTAAATGAAATCCACAGTGGGGATTGGTTGGTTTCCTATAGGCTATTGATGCCCTGTTATTACAAGAAACTCCCTTAATTTAGAAAAGCAGATGCTCAGCATTATGAAAACTGCTCATCTCATTAAGACAAAAATACCTCCTGGAAATTTCTTCAAGACTATTCTAATGAGCAATCCCAGTGAAAAGGAGCCCTGGTGAAATTAAAGCGACTTGCTTCTGGAAATCACAAATGAATAGATCATAAAGTTCTCCAAACAGAGAAGCTGCAGTCGAAAATTTAAAACGCCAGCAACCAAGCTTTGAAGGGTATAGGGTGGCGGTTAAAAAGCAGACTCTGGGCTCAAATCCTAACTCTACCACTTATTGGTTGAGCTGTTTTTTAACCACTCTGCATCTCAGTTTATCCATCCTTATGTGGGTATAAAAAGAATACACACCCCTTTTATGGTTATTGTAGAAATGAAATGAGTTAGTAATGTGTTTAGAATAGTGTTTGACATATAGTTAGCTGCTGTTGTTATTTCTGGCATGAGCCACTAATTGTCCACAGCAGCGCTGGACTCAGATGAACCTGGATTCAAAGCCCAGCGCCACTGGTTATTAGCAATGGCCCTTTGGGCAAGCTTCTTAACCTCTCTAAGCCTGGGCTTCTTCATGTATAAAATGAGAATAATCATAATGTACCTCCTGGAGTTTTTGTGAGGATTAAATGAGATCATGGGGCTTCCCTGGTGGCACAGTGGTTGAGAGTCCGCCTGCTGATGCAGGGGACACAGGTTCGTGCCCCGGTCCAGGAAGATCCCACATGCCGCGGAGCGGCTGGGCCCCTGAGCCATGGCCGCTGAGCCTGCGCATCCGGAGCCTGTGCTCCGCAACGGGAGAGGCCACAACAGTGAGAGGCCCGTGTACCGCAAAAAAAAAAAAAAAAATGAGATCATGCTTGTGACAGGCACAGCACAGTGTAGCTGCTGTGAATCATTACTGTCCAGGATTCATCAAGAAACTTCTCTGCAATTTCTTTAACTTCTCATTGTTGCTTTTTCCATGCCATAAGAAATAACAATGTATGCCAAGACATTTCAATGAGGAAAGAATGGTCTTTCAACAAATGATGCTGTGAAAACTGGATATCCATATGCGAAAAAATGAAGTTGCATCCCTTCCTCACATCATATACTAGAATGCACTCAAAATAGATCAAAGACCAAAACAGAAGAGTTAAACTATTAAACTCTTAGAAAATACACAGGCATACGTCTTGTGTGGCCTTGGATTAGGCAATGGTTTCTTAGCTACTGTACCAAAAGCACAAGCAACAAACGATAATTTAAAAATGGACAGATTGGACATCATCAACATCAACAACTTTTGCACTTGAACTGACACCATCAAGAAGGTGAAAAAACAACCCAGAAAACAGAAGAAAATAACTGCTAATCACATATCTGATAAGGGACTTGTATCCAGAATACATAAAGAACTTTTATAATTCAATAATAAAAAGATAAATAACCCAATTAATACATGAACAAAAGATCTAAATAGACATTTCCCCAAAGAAGATATACAAATGGTCAATGAGCACATGAAAAGATTCTCAAAATCACCAACCATCAGGGAAATGCAAATCAAAACCACAATGAGATATCATTTCACACCCACTAGGATGAATATAATAAAAAAGGAAGAAATAGGAAGTGCTGATGATGATGTAGAGAAATTGAAACCCTCTGCTAGTGGGAACGTAAAATGCTGCAGCCGCCTTGGAAAACAGCCTGACAGTTCCTCAAAGAATTAAACATAGAGTTAACATACAATCCAGCAATTCCACTCTTAGGTATATACCCAAGAGAAATAAAAATATGTCCACACAAAAATTTGTACACTAACACTCAAAGCAACATTATTTACGATAGTCAAAAAGTGGAAATTGATGTCCATTGGCTGATGAATGCATAAATAAAATGTGTTATATCCATAAACTTGAATAATATTTAATAATAAAAATGAATGAAGTACTAATAAATGCTACAGCATGGAAGAAACTTGAAAACCTTGAAGGAAGATAGTCACAAAAGACTACATGTTGTATAGACAGATCACATACATAAGAAAAATCCAGAATCTCAATAGATCCATTAGATTAGTGGTAGATGAGTGGTTCCCTGGAGGTGGCGGTGTGGAGGAACGTGATTAGGGAGAAATGGGGAGTGAAGGCTAATGGGTATGATGAGACTTCCTTTTTGGATCAGGAAATGTTCTAAAATGGATTGTGGTGATGGATGCACACCTGCATATACTAAAAATCATTGAATGGTGCACTTTAAATGGGTGAATTGTATGGTGTGTGAATTGTATCTCAATAAAACTGTTTTTAAAAATAACAATGGAAATTTCAGAAGCCTCCTCAGCTTGGAGGACCAATTCTGTAGAACTTCAGATGGGCGCCAGACTTTTATCTTCCAGCAGAAGCAGTAGGGGCTGGCAACAGAACTGCCTGGATAGATCCAGAGAGAGAGAGAGAGCTTGGAAGAGCCTCCAGAACCAGCTGCTGAATCCGTGTGAATTCGCTGTACCCCTTCCCTTTTTGGATTCACTGTCAAAAGTTCTGTGGAGGTACAGATACACAGTACCAACCCTCTTCCCCCCAATAAAACAGAACTGGGTCACAACGCAAATAAGCAGCTCATTTTCCCTGCTCAAACCCAATCACATGACTCTACCTGTAAGAACCCTCAGGAGAGGGACCACGACGAGGTAGGCTGTGTTTTGGAAGATGGCATCCCAAGGAGTTGAAACTGAGGAAACTAGAGAATATGCCCGCTTAGCAACAGTGTACAAATTGTGAGGATTCTGGTGTGGTATTTGAAGATTTACCTCAAAAAGGAGTATTGAGGTTTTGAGCTTTTAAGATAAAAAAAGCTGTCTTCACACAGTATTATTGCAAATTCCTCCTAACCACCTGGTAGTTAAAATTTGGGGTGTGTGAGATTGTGAGGAAAGAACTCAAAAGTTATATTGGAGCAGAAAAGTAGAGACTCATACAGAAATGGAAAATTTGAAGAACTCTTCTTTCCCTCCTTTTTATTTCTCCTTTATTTAGTCTTATTTCTTCTCCTTTCTTCCTTTGTCCCTCTTTCCCTTGTCTTACCTCCTATCACCTTGCTCTCTCCTGTCTGGTCGCCAGATTTTCCAGGAAGCAGCTGGGGAGCAAGTCAGGACATGCAGACCACCCTGTCTTTGTATGCCAGCACCTACCATGGCACCTCATGAGAAACGGGAGCTCGAAATTAACTCTTGTGGGTTGAATTAAATGCTACTGCACAGCGATTGTTAGTTACACAAGTTAAGCCTGATTTCTGTGCGTCAATGCCATTTCCTTGGTTTATGAAGCAGGAGAGATATATTAGACCCTGGACCTGGATGTCTAACTGGTTATTCTCCGGGCCATTATTCTTTATATGCACATTCCTATTGCTTCACAGGAGTCTCCTGTGAAAACACATCAAGGCATTTCATTCTTCCAGGTCAGAGTCTGTGGCAGACTGTATTTTCCAAAGATGACATTATTATGTTCCATCCTTACAATGTGATGTCGACACTTCCCCATTAAAAGGCAGGGTCTATGTTCCATCTCCTTGAACCTGAGTGGACCTTTGTAACCCTTCTACCAGTAGAGTACAGCTAATGGACTTCTGAGGCTAGGTCGTAAAAGGCAATGCCGCTTCCCTCTGGCTCTCCTTCTCTTGGGATGCACACGTTGGGAATCATGAGCCGCCCTATAAGAAGTTTAGCCCTCTGAAGCTGCAGAGAGACCGCACGAAGAGGGTGCTGCCCGAGGAGCCCCAGCTGTTCTAACCTTCAACTGTGTGAGTCTTGCCAGCCCAGGCACCAGAGTGTGAATGAGTGAGCCTCCGGATGATTCCAGCCCCCAGGCTTCAAATCACCCTGCTGAACACAGAGTGGAACAGAAATGAGCTATCCCTGCCCAGACTGAAGATTTGTGAGCAAAATAAATATTGCTGTCGTTTTTAAACCAGCAAGTTCTCTTTATGGAGCCTCCTGGCACAGAATGTGTTACTATGGTGTCTGCCCCTCAGTTACCACCAGGCAGAAGCTGCTCTTCAGGGCAGGGATAGACAGAGAGAAGGTTAAGCTAGCTCCTCAGAAATGCCTTCCGGGGGTGGGGGCGGGGGGGCATCCAAGGAATTAGACTTCTCCCTTCCTGGAAGTCTCCAGTTGGAAGTGCCTTCTGCGCACAATATGGAAATGTCCAAACAGCACTCATATTGGGATTGACACATATACACTACCGATACTATGTATAAAATAGATAACTAATGAGAACATACTGTAGAGCACAGGCAACTCTACTCTGTGCTCTGTGGTGACCTGAATGGGAAGGAAGTCCAAAAGGGAGGGGATATATGTATACGTATGGCTGAATCACTTTGCTGTACAGTAGAAACTGGCACAACATTGTAAAGCAACTCTACTGCAATAAAAAAGTAATTTAAAAATAAAAAAACAAATAGCACTCATCATCTTTCCCATTTCTTTTAAAGGCAAAATCTATTATATAATCTATTATATATTCTATGTATTATATATTATATAATCTATGATATAATCTACTATATAAAAATATAATAGAGAGAAAGAGTACATACAGTATGATACCACTTTTATAAAGCTCAAAACCAACAAAACAAAATAACATTTTAGAGATACAAACAGATAAGGTAAAATTATAAGAAAAATGCAAGAAAATGGTCAAACACAAAATTAAGGGTAGAACCAGGGATGGGATCGGGCACACAGGTGTGATTGTGAGTGGAAGGTAAGTGGTAGGTTCAAGGGTACTTACTTGAATGTTACGCTTTATAACTTACATATACATTACCTATATTCCTCTGTGTATGATATACTGCATAATAAAAAAAATGAATGTTTGGGCTTCCCTGGTGGCGCAGTGGTTGAGAATCTGCCTGCCAATGCGGGGGACATGGGTTCGTGCCCCGGTCTGGAGGATCCCACATGCCGCAGAGCAGCTGGGCCCATGCGCCACAACTACTGAGCCTGCGTGTCTGGAGCCTGTGCTCCACAACAAGAGAGGCCACGACAGTGAGAGACCCACGCAAAAAAAAAAAAAAAAAAAAAAGAATGTTAGGTTAATAAATGTTTCCAACTTATAAAAGCAAAGCAAAACACTTGGCATCATGCCCAATGAGTGGCCCAGTCCTGCCCTCACTACATATTCTGTCTCATGTTGATTTACCCATTTTCTTGCCCCATTCACATGGACTCTGTCCAGTTTACAGCCCTGGTCCCCTCTCCGCAGGACCCTTGCTGAGTCCTCACAACTAGGTCCTGGTCCACATCTCCCTCCCATCAAACCCACTGCGATCCAGTGAGCCTTCTTGAAGCAGAATTAAACCTGCCTTTCGCAGCTCAATAACCCTCAGTGACTCCTCGTGGCCCTGGCATTAAAATCTAGATCCTGACTTTCTTAGCCTGCCATTCAAGGCCTCCACAATCCAGTTGCTTCATGCTCTTTAAGCTCCAGCCAAACCAGGCCATTTCCCATTCATGCCTCAGACCTCCCACCTCGGTGCCTTCATCCTATGGTTCCCCTCGCCTCTCTCCTACTTCTCCACGTTTCCATCCTTGAAATCCCACTTCAAATACCTCCACTGACATGAGGCGTTTCCCGACCCACCCCCCGGGTTAGTCACACGCACAGGTGTTCCCACCTCTCAACTCGGGTAAGACACTCAGTGTTGTCAAGTGGGATTGTTACCACTTTCAGAGCCTCGCTATTGGGTAAGTCAGGTCTGTTCACCTCCCCTGTGAGACCACAGGTTCCTTTAGGGTGGAGGTCATATCTGATTCATTTTTTTGTCCTCACACTCCCCTACACATACCAACTATTCAATCTTCTTAGAATGAATGTATCATACAATGAATGGATTCCACATTAAGATCTACCCTCAGCAAAACTATAAAGTGAAGAAAACTTGTCCTTGGTATCTCCAATTGCCCTTCCCTGTGAGGAGCTTAAGCCCTCCCTACCCAGCTACCCAGTACTTCAGACCTATGCCCAGACAGAACCTGCTTTGGGAAAAAGATCTGATAAATTCATTCATACCACTGTATAAACTACTGAGAAGGCTTCTGATGGAACTGCCCTTTTACTGAGAAGTACTTATTTTGTTAGCAGAAGACAAAGTCAAAGAATATATCTGTACTGGGTTGAATAATATCCCCCTGAAATTCATGTCCCCCCCCCCACAGAACCTCAAATTGTGACCTTATTTGGAAAAAAGGTCTTTGCAGATGTAATTGTTAAATTAAGGTGAGGTAATACTGGATTAGGGTGGGCCCTAAATCCAACAACCAGCGTCCTTATTAGAAGCCCATGAAAGACACAGACACAGAGGGAAGATAGTCACGTGAAGAAGCAGAAATTGGAGTGAAGCAGCTACAAGCCAAGGAATACCAAGGATTTCCAGAAACCACCAGAAGCTAGAAAGAGGCAAGGAAGTCCTCTTCCCTAGAGCCTTCAGAGGGATCATGGTCGTGCCAACACCTTGATTTTGGAACTCTGGACTCCAGAACTGTGAGAGAACACATTTCTGTTGATTTAATTCACTGAGGTTGTGTAGGTATTTGGTTACAGCAGCCCAGTAAACCATCTGAAATGCTGGATTACCAGGCACCAGGGAACCCGTGGGAGAGATATATTGGGAGAAGATCCTCAGTGCCCTAGGAGAGACCTACCCCACCTGTTCTACCTGCCCCAACCACGGGGCTTGGCAGGAGAGGGGAAGGAGTAAGACTGAGACTTGGGTGAACTCTCAATCATCACTACTGACACCTTGCAAAAATGTCAATGGGTGAACATCCACCTCTTTTTGCAGTGGGTTTGTTCAGCTGCCTGCTGGGCAGGCTGAGACCAAAGTCAGTCAGGATCAGGGCTATGAATACACGGACTAATACAGTAGCTAGTAAACTCTTGGTGTCATGAATCCCTTGGAGAACACGGTATGATCTAAGGACACTCTCCCAAGAAATACGTGCACATATCCCCTCAAATTTGCATAGAGTTTCAGCAGTTTCACAGGTCCCCTGAAGCCCCTCCATGGGGTAAGAAGATTTGATTTCTAATACAACAATGATATGGCTAAATTGGAACTTACAGAAGATGTACACTTCTTGCAATGATGAGTAGCTTTGTTTCTGTATATGAGCACTAAGTACAGGTGTGGAGGACACCAAGTCCTTGGCATTAGATAGACCTTGAGTCAAAGCCCGGCACTCCTTTTCTCTCATAAATTTATTTAAACTCTCTCAGCATCAGTTGTCTTGTCTGAAAAAGGAGGCATAGCAATACCTACCTCCTACAGCTATGTGAGAATAAAAGAGAAGTAAAGTCACTTGCACACGCCCGATGTGCCCTGGCCTCCCCCTGCATCGGGGTTTGCTCTCTTGTACTCATTCAAATAGCAGTTGTTCAGTGGCTGTCGCCCCCAGTGGATCATAAGCTTCCGGAGAGCTTTATTGACAACTATATTCCCAGGGGCTCTATAATTGTTGACAGAATGTCTTGCTCAGCACGGTGCCTGGTGCATGGTATGGGCTTGATAAGTGATAGCTCTTACTAACATCCAGCTCAAACTGATAAAAACAGGGACACATGGCTAGTCAGCAAAAGGCTATCTGCTGAGACCTTTGACCTCAGGAGGTATTGAGAGAGTAAGTGGACTCCATGAAAAAGGAACGAGTATTGTATCCTCTGTTGCCGCCTCCAAGCAGAGAAGCAGGGGATTCAGAGGCGCAGTCTACCGCCCACACAGTTCACCAGGAAATGAACTTCTGCCCCGAGTTCTGGTCCACACAGCAGCTCTTGAACCTCAGCCGGATCTGTGTGTCCAAATGAACAAAACACCTCCTGATGAGTGGGAGGCTGTATCATCTACTGCAAGAGATCTAGCCCTTTCCCAACTAGGTGTTACTTTTGATTTCCTTCAAGTACGATCCAGGTGGGTGAAGTGGGGGGCTGCTAGAAGGCTGTGAGGTGTGGGCTGGCTGAGTCAGTGCTGGTCACGTTCCCCTTGGGAAATTCCCAGGAGGAGGGGAGCGGAGGGCAGTTGTCAACTGGGAAATTAACCAGGCATGACTTCCAGATCAGTGGGTGGATTATAATGCGGGTCTAATGAATGGATGGAACACTGGGGTGGAAGTGAGATCTGTGTTTGGAATGAAGTCCTTCACCTTGACCCTCTCTGTCTCCAAATGAGAGTACTTCCCACCTCTCTAGTTCACAGGAATGTCATTAGTATAAATAAGGTGGAATGATAAATGCATATTTTTAAAAACTGAAGAAGTACTTATGAAGTAGACAAATGAAATATAAGAGAACTGGGTGGATTTTCACGTTGTGTTACTTTTATAAGCAAAAAGAAATTGTAAGAAAAATACTATTAAAAAATCTTTGTGCATGGTATTATGAATATTATTATACTAGCCTCCACTTTGCACCAAGGAACAGGTTCCCTCATTCTAGGGGATGGAGCCCCAGCCAAGGAATTAAGGTCCTTGGGTACTTTTTATTTGATTAGCTGCCCAAAAGAGCAAAAATATACATGGCCAACCCAACAATTTAAAAAACGTGTTAAGGGCTTCCCTGGTGGCGCAGTGGTTGAGAGTCTGCCTGCCGATGCAGGGGACACGGGTTCGTGCCCCAGTCCGGGAGGATCCCACATGCCATGGAGCGGCTAGGCCTGTGAGCCATGGCTGCTGAGCCTGCGCGTCCAGAACCTGTGCTCCCCAATGGGAAAGGCCACAACAGTGAGAGGCCCGCGTACCGCAAAAACAAACAAACAAACAAAAAAAACGTGTTAGAGACATTTTAAGCTTTCTCCCATATCCTCATGTTTTAAATAAACATGTATTTCAAATTCTTAAAGACAGACTGGTAAATAAACTTTCATAAAAGGATTACAGGGTAGAAGTTCAGGGCGCTGAGGGGCTTCATGAAAGAAAGCTAGTGATAAGGGCTCTTTCCTCCCACAGATAAGCTCCCAAGGGAAAACTTCTCCCACAACATGGCTCTGGCTTTCTTGGTTGAGTGACTTCTGTGACACAAGACAAAGGACTATTCCCTAGGACAGGAGAACGAACAGGCTTTTCATTAATAACGATTTTCATTTTATCAGACATCAACTATGCGTTAGATACTTTCTGTGCATTACTGCCAACCCTCAAAACAACCCTCAAAACAAGCCACTTTCTGTGCATTACTGCCAACCCTCAAAACAAGTCTCAGTTTATAAATGAGGTTGAGAGGGCACAAGAGACATATGAGATCATTATATTTATGTTTATTATACTTAGGAAAGATCATTATACTATGGAAGGTGGCTCAGGTTTTGAACCCAGGCCCATGTGCTCTGTCAGCTCAACCTTCCTTCTGCTACACTTAAGGTCGTTCCCAGTGAAACCCACAGCGGGTGGCACCGCTCGCCTTGGAGGATGAGCATAATCCCATGGGGTCCAGCTGGGCATTTTTGCGGGCTGGGCTATGCCTCTTCTCTAAACTAGGACACATACTGCCAGAAATCCAACACTGAGCTAGACAACCCCTTATTTTAGCTTCTACCCAGTAAAATGAAAATTTAAAAACCAGACATGAAAAAATATTTTTAACATTTTATTACAGAACATTTCAAACACACACAAAAGTGAAGAAAGTGATAGAAATTAACCCCCTTGTGCCATGACCCGGCTCCAACTACCATCAATAGTTTACCATTCTTATTTCATCTATTCCTCTTATTTTCTGGAGTATTTTAAGCCAGTCCCAGGCTTCATATTATATTACCTGTAAATTTCAGTACTGATCATCATCCATAAAGACTTAAATTTAACATGATGACAGATCCATTATCACTCCCAAGAAAAGTAGTAAAATTACTTAATACTATTTCTTTTTTTTTTAATTGGGGTATAGTTGTTTTACAATGTTGTGTTAGTTTCTACTGTACAGCGAAGTGGAGTTCCCTGTGCTATATAACAGGTTCTCATTAGTTATCTATTTTATACATATTAGTTAGTGTATATATTTCTTAATGTATTTGATTTTCCCCCAATTGTCTCCGAAATGTCTTCTTACAGTTGTGGTTTTTTTGTTTTGTTTTGTTTCCAGCCTCCCAGCGCAGCTTGCAGGATCTTAGTTCCCCGACTGGGGATTGAACTCGGGCCCTCGGCAGTGAAAGATCGGAGTCCTAACCACTGAACCACCAGGGAATTCCCTATAGTTGGTTTACTGAATTCAGTCCACACCTTACAAAATATGGTTGTTTCGGTCCTATCCGATTTCTTTTTTTAGGGAAAAATATTTCACAAACAAGAGAATCTTACTGCTTGGTGGTCAAAGATGTTCCTTTCACAGTGAGCTCAGGAAGACAGAACCACCCAAGCAAACGACATTATCTGAGCAGTGTTCTTCCCGTTGGTTGAAATTACCTCAGTGTTATGAATCGATTCCTGTCACAGCTGTGGGCACAGAGTGTATTTTTTTTTTTTTTTTTTTTTTTTTTTTAGTGGCACGTGGGACTCTCACTGCTCCTGGCCTCTCCCGTTGCGGAGCACAGGTTCCGGACGCGCAGGCTCAGCGGCCATGGCTCACGGGCCCAGCCGCTCCGCGGCATGTGGGATCTTCCCGGACCCGGGCACGAACCCGTGTCCCCTGCATCGGCAGGCAGACTCTCAACCACTGCGCCACCAGGGAAGCCCGAGTGTATTTTTATTGTAATGAATAATGTGTGGACCAATGAAGGAAACAGAATGTGTGGAGCACGGGTGAGAAGTGAACTTGGTGATCGCCTGAATAACCCATGCGGTTGTCCGGAAGTAAAAGAACGTTTTCTTCAAAATAAATAAATATATAAATGCATCACTAACAATCATTGCAAACTACCCTTTGAAATACAGAAATACTTTTTAAAATTAAGAATACGTTTTACACTCTCCCTCCTTTAGAAAATAAGGCCTCGGTGTTGAAGTCATGTTTGTGTTTTCTAATTCACATAAAAGAAAATGAGGAACGGATGAACCACATTAGCACTCCCTTTGGGCCTCAGCTTCGTTAGCTTCATGATGGTGGCATCTAGGAGGGAGGTGATGAGCTTCAAAAGCTGCTGCCAGTTAACCAGCTGGGGTGGAGACCGGCCCCCCCTTCAACACTGGGACACTCGTTCCCCAGGTTGCCTGGCATCTTGGCTGCCGGGGGCTTCCAGATGAGTCCCTACACGGAAACTATTTTTGGCCCAAGTTCACATTCCCTTTCTAGGTGCTACCCTCGGCCATTGACGAGTGGATGTGGAAGGTATGAAGGCCCAGGACCAAGCCTCAACTGAGAAGACTCTGAAGCGCCTTCCTCTTGTAAGGAAGGCCAAGAGTTCTGTTGCAAATGCTTCACAATCCAGCATCTCTTTCTGCCCAGTCCGGCTCCCTTACCCCTAACAGGTAATGTCCTCAAGAGCACTCCCCAGTAAACATTCCCTGCACCAGCCTGAGCATCAGGGTCTGTGTCCTGGGAACTGACCTACAAGTGTATCTGTGATTCCATGAGCTGGGACCCTAGTGAGCTTCTCTGCCTCTCAAATCCCAACATTTATGGTTCAAGTACAATGGTGTGGCAGCCAGAAAGGAGGTGGCTCCCTTTTGAATACAAGCATTCCAAGGCCATAGGGCTGAGAAAGCCACACTGAGAACGAGCTGGCAGCCCAAATTCCTCCAAGGTCAGATTATTTGCACAATCACACGCAGTTACAACTGTCATCCTCAATTGTGAACCCAGAAAGAGTTGTAAACAAAACTGCCCAGAAATGACAAAGACAGCAATATTTCTATGTAATAATTGACACAGCAGCCAGGTTGAGCCTTTTAAAACAAAAATCAGGTCATGTCACCCCCAAGCTCAAAACCCTCCAAAGGAGAGCCATTCTTCCCATCTTACTCAGAATAGAATCCCACATTCCTACCTTGGACTCTAAGGTCTAACATGATGCTGATTGCCTCTCTGGCCTCATATCCTACCACCCTCTCCCTTATTCACTCTGCAACCATGAACACTGGCCTTCTTGCTATTTCCAGAACATTCCAAGACCACTCCTACCTCAAGGCCTTTGCCTGTGTGGTTCCTTCCGAAGTGCTCTTCCCCTGGAGAGCTACATGGTTCCACCCTCACTTCCTTCAGGCCTCTTATCAAATGCTACATTATGAAGGATGCCTTCCTGCCTTTTCCATAGGAGGATCTTCAAAATAGGGAACATGCCCCTAGATAGACGAAATCTTCCCAGGGAACACCTAGGCACTTATATAGTTTTAAGGAAAATACCTTTTGGAGCATCAAGTTCTACCTTCAATCTTTCCTAAACTGTTGGACTTGACTAGGGTCAAGTATCTTACAAGTTCCCTCTTCTTACTTCCTCTTTCAAAATCGATCCTTCCCTCACTTTACAAAAGAAATATTTACCTCTTCCTCATCCCAGATCTTATAATGATGGCTTGTCCATGTAAAACCTCCAGGTTGCCAGGCAAAGTTTTACTTGGAAGGTTGAGGTTGCATCTGAGAAAGTGCACAACACGAATGAGTAAATAAAATATTTTCTTGCAGCTCAAGTAGTTTCTAATTCATTGTTCTTAACAAAATGGAAGAAGTTCCTAATAGATGTATTCACTATATTTGTCTAAAAATAATTTTTGATGAAAGATCCCCAAGTGATTTGGGCATTTAACTCAGAAGGAGTTCAGAGAATTGGGTGGCACTGCTCTAACAGAATCTTTCCACTCCTGTCTACGTACGTATGCAGACAAGATTTCTTAGCACTTACATCTCTAAAAATCAAAAATAGTTACAGAATTGATATCGAATCTTGTAGCATTCAAACAACATTATATTCAGCCAAGGATATTTGAATTAAAGTTATATTCTTTACAGCTACTAATGATAAAATTTAGAAGTTCATTTAAAAACGGTGAGAATCAACACTACTGACCCCATAGACATTAAAAGGAATAAAGGAATATTATATAAAATTCTATGGCCACAAGTTTGATAACTTAGGTGAAAAGGACCAATTCTTTGGAACACACAAACTAACAAAATTCACACAAGGAGAAATAGATAATCTAAATAGACCTATATCTATAAGAGATATAAGGTTTGTCTCATATAGCTTTTATTCTGTTGAGGTACATTCCCTCTATACCCAGTTTGTTGAGAGTTTCAATCATGAAACATGTTGAATTTTGTCAAATGCTTTTTCTGCATCTATTGAGATGATGATAATGATTTTAATCCTTCATTTTGTTAACGTGGCATATCACATTTATTGACTTGTGGATGTTGAACCATCCTTGCATCCCTGAAATAAATGCCACTTGATTATGGTGTACAATCCTTTTAATGAAATGTTTAATTCAATTTGTTAATATTTTGTAGAGGAATTTGTATCTGTGTTCATCAGGGATATTGGCTTATAATTTTTTTTTTCTTGTGGTGTCTTTCTCTGGCTTTGGTATCAGAGTAATGCTGGCCTCATAAAATGAGTTTGGAAATGTTCCCACCTCTCCTGTTTTTTGGAAGAATTTGAGATGCATTGGTATTAATTATTCTTTAAATGTTTGGTAGAATTCACCATTGATGCCATCGGGTCCTGGACTTTTCTTTGTTGAAAAGTTTTTGATTACTGATTCCATCTCCTTACCAGTAATTGGTCTGTTCAAGCGTTCTATTTCTTCATGATTCAGTCTTGGTAGGTTATATGTTTCTAGGAATTTATCCATTTCTTCTAGTTTATCCAGTTTGTTAGTGTATAATGTTCATAGTAGTCTCGTATGATCCTTTGTATTTCTGTGGTATCGGTTGTAATGTCTCCTCTTTCACTTCTAATTATACTTGTTTAAGTCTTCTCCCTTTTTTTCTTGGTCTTTTTTTCTTTAGTCTACCTAAAGGTTTGTTTCTTTTGTTTATCTTTTCAAAAAAACAGCTCTTAGTTTCATTGATCTTTTCTATTTTCATTTTATTTTCTATTTCATTTATTTGCTTTCTGATCTTTATTTCCTTCTAACCTCGTTTAGTTTATTGGGCTTTGTTAGGGCTTAATTTGTTCTTCTTTCTCTAGTTCCTTGAGGGGTAAAGGTGGGCTGTTTCTTTGAGATCTTTCTTTTTTCTTAATGAAAGTATTTATCACTATAAACTGCCCTCTTAGAAGTGCTTTTGCTGCATCCCATACATTTTGGCATCTTGTGTTTCCATGTTGTGCTTCCATCTTCATTTGTCTCAAGATTTCTTAAATTTCCTTTGATTTTTCATTGACCAATTGGTTGTTCAGGGGCTTGTTGTTTAATTTCAACATATTTGTGAATTTTCCACATTTATCTTTGTAATTGGTTTTGAGTTTCATATCTTTGTGACCAGAAAAGATGATTGATATGATTTCAATCTTCTTCAATTTATTAAGACTAGTTTTGTGGCCCAACATATGATCTATTCCAGAGAATGTTCCATGTGCACTTGAGAAGAATGAGTATTCGTCCTAGATTTAATGCAAACCCAAGCAAAAAAATCCCAGCAGATGATTTTGCAGAAAACAATGAGCTGATTCTAAAATTTATATGGAAATGTGAAATGCCTAGAGTAGCCAAAGCAATATTTAAAAAGAAGAACAAAATTGAAGACTTGCATCTCCTGATCTCAATACTTACTATAAAGCTATATAGCTAAGTGTGGCTCTAGTGCAAACAGTGTGGTACTATTGTAAAGACAGGCATATAGATGAATGAAGGGGAATTAAGAGTCAGGATAAATCCTTATTTTTACGATCAATTGATTTTCAACAAAAATTCCAAGACAATTCAACTTGGAAAAGATAGTTTTTTCAACAAATGGTGCTGGGACAATTGAATACTGACAAGTAAAAAAGATTAATTTAGACCCTTACCACACACCATACACAAAAATCAACTCAAAAGTGGATATAAGGGACTTCCCTGGCGGTCCAGTGGTTAAGACTCTGCACTTCCACTGCAGAGGACAAGGGTTCGATCCCTGTCAGTGAACTAAGATCCCGCATGCTGCGCGGTGCAGCCAAAATAAATAAATAAATATCGATCAATCAGTCAATAAATGCTTTTAAAAAATGCATCTAAGACCTAACTATAAGTGCCAAAACTTAAAAAAAAAAAAAAAAAGAGCTAAAACTTTAAAACTTCTGGAAAAAAATATAAAAGAAAATCTACATGATCCTGGAGTGGGCAAAGACTTAAAAATCACATCAAAAGTATGGTCCATAAAATAATTATTATATTTGACTTTAAACCTTTAAAACCTTTTGTTCTTCGAAAGACACCATTAAGAAAACAAAAAGTCAAACCCCAACCTGGGAGAAAACATTTGCAAATCCTATATCTGACAGAGGATTTGCATCCAGAATATATAAAGAACTTATGCAACTCAATAATAAGACAAAAACAATTTCTAAAATTAGGCAAATGATTTAAATAGACATTTCACCAAAGAAAATATGCAAATGGCCAATAAGAACTTGAAAAGATGTTCAACATTAGAGAAATGCAAATTAAAACCAAAATGAGAAAGCACTTTACGCCCACTAAAATGGTTATAATCAGAAAGATAGGCTGGGAACAGGGCAAAGCAAGCATTGGCAAGGATGTGGAGAAACTGGAACCTGCATACATTGCTGGTGGGAGTGTGAAATGGTACAACCATTTTGGAAAACAGTTTCCACACCTAGGTATCTGCCTAAGAGAAATTAAAACATATGTTGGTATGAAGACTTGGATGAAACTATTCATAGCAGCATTATTCATAACGGCCAAAATCTGAAAGCAATCCAAATGTCTATCAGGTGGTAAATGGATACACGAAATGTGTTATATTGTACAATGAAATACCGTTCAGCAATTAAAAGGAACAAACGACTGATAGAGAGGAGTAAGGAAATATAATTGTACAATAAATTAGGTTAAAAAACTTTATGCTCTTGAGTTTGAACTGGAAGTAACAGCATGAATTAAGATGTATATTATCTTAAACAGTATGAATTAAGATGTATTTTATCTTAAACACTTTTTTCTAGCTTTGCCCACTAAAAATCCTAGTGAAAAATAACCTACCCAGTATTAATGAGCCTCCTAGCGCCCAGATTATGGTCTCTGAATACAATTTTCCACCAAAAAGAACAAGTACTCCTTGAAGAAATGACTGACTCCAGATCTGTGGCACAAAATGTACCAGATGAGCCTGGAAATTTTTGTCATACCACCAAAAAAAAAAAAAAAAAAAAGAGAAAAAGCTACCAACAACTACAAGAGTCATGTCCAAAAGAATGGAGATGCCAAGTTGATTAGATTCCAACCTGCACAAAATGGAACAACCAAGCATCAAAGAGGATAATTACCACAATAAATCGAAACACTTCCAGGAAGTCTGAATCTCTGACTTTATAATGACACTAAAAAACAAAACAAAACTCAATGGTTGTCTTTGGACGATGCTAGGGAATCAACTCATTATTTTGAAAAATAATAAAGCAAAAGAATTAAGCCTCTATCTTGCCTTTCATATTCAAATTCATCCTTAGGAGACCAAATGGTTTAAGAGGACAAGTTTATCTTACAGAAGTAATAAAGGCAGAAGTAGAAAACCACCATTTTGCAATCCTAATGAAATAATAGACTTAGGCAATAATTATCAAAGGTTGCTAACATCAAGAAAAGAGATTAATCACACACCATGACACCCTGCTGGAAGTACACTACACCATTCATGATGTAATCATGCTAAAGAAAAGAATTGAACTTGAACCTGAATGAGTCTCTAAACCCAACTTACAGAAAATACAGGGGGAGAGAAACATGTTAAATAATATCTCAACAATGCAGTTGACAAAATCTAGGCTTCAGGAAATTCTAAAGGCAAAGATCTATTTCTTCACTTAAAAAAAAAAACTGTTATAGAGGGCAAACCTATACATTAAAAGAGACTTAGAAGACATCACCCAATCACAGTATAAGGGCCCTAATAAAATCATGATGTAAACACACCATTAAAACTGTTTAAGTGTTTTAGGACTGGATTGTGGTGATGTTTACACAACTGTATAAATTTACTAAAAATCAAGCTGTACATTTACAATGGGTGAAGTTTATAGTTTGTAAATTATACCTCAATAAAACTGAAAAAAAAGTGTGTCAGACTATCAGGGAAATATGAACACCAATGGATAATAAAGAATTATTGTTGATTTTTTAAGGCATGATCATCATATCGTGGTTTTAAATAAAGAGGCCTTATCTTTTAAAGATTAATGCTGAAGTATTTGCAGATACAGAGAATTTGAAGCATTTGAATTCAAAGCTCTCTGGTGTGGGGTGAATGAGGGCTATAGGTGTCAAATCTGGATAACAATACTATCCTACATGTGTGCCGTTAGAAGTGTTCTATAATAAAACGAGTGAGGAATAAAAAGATGAGTGAGAAACAAAAAGGAAAAAAGAAAAAGTGAGGAAGAGAAGGTCTTTTAGTAAATCAGTTCTCTCTTCCTTAATTATTTAGTTCTTATCTTTTCACCTTTGATTTTTTTTTTTTTTTTTTTTTTTTTTTTGTGGTACGTGGGCCTCTCACTGTTGCGGCCTCTCCCGTTGCGGAGCACAGGCTCCGGACGCGCAGGCCCAGCGGCCACGGCTCACGGGCGCAGCCGCTCCGCGGCATGTGGGATCTTCCCCGACCGGGGCACGAACCCGTGTCCCCGGCATCGGCAGGCGGACCCCCAACCACTGCGCCACCAGGGAAGCCCCTCCACCTTTGATATTAATGCAAATGCCTTGTGGGAATGAATGGCATATAAATAATAACACTGTACACCAGGTGCTGTATCTTCATAACTATATAATGCATGGAACTACCGCCTCTCACCCCAGGGATGTTGCAAGGACACTGGAAACCAACCACGTACGTGGACTTGACCCACAAATGATGGGCAATGATCGGAGTATGTTTTAGTCGTGGTTTACACGCGTCCCAATGCCGCATAC
This sequence comes from Mesoplodon mirus, assembly GCF_964341445.2. Lineage (NCBI taxonomy): Eukaryota > Metazoa > Chordata > Mammalia > Artiodactyla > Ziphiidae > Mesoplodon > Mesoplodon mirus. The sequence continues at coordinate 15,053,675 of NC_138993.1, forward strand.
AGACTTCATATGATTTACTATAGTCAGGCTGATGCAGTAAGATCCCCAGATGCATTCAACAGCTTTTTATAAAGTAAAATACTTCACACTTCATGGAAGTCAGAGCTTACGTATCCATGAGTAACGTTATAGCAGGAAGATTCTGAGTAGAGGTGAGCTTTCTCCACAAAATTTGGTAAAATAGTCCTGCAGAGTATAAAGGCCTCACAATAGCTTTGCGTAATGGTTCGTAGTGGTGTACACAGTTTATTTCATTCTAACTCCCCACCTCTTTTTTTTTCTTGAATCCTAGATTATTTGTTCTAGAATCATCAGTTCCAGGAGCGGGTTTGGGGGATGTCATTCAACCCATAACAGTGTTAGTATGATAAACCATCTTTACCTCCCAGGGGCTGCTTGAAGTGTGGCCTGTGTTGGGTCACACCTGGCAGGTGTGTAACGTGGTTTTCCATATTTGAACATCACCTGCCCTGGACACTCAGCTACAGAAAATGACTGACATTTCTTCTGGATTCATCTGAGTTAGGTGGTAAAGAACACGGCCTTCCGGGTTAAACAGCTGGGCTCTTTTTCAACAGGATGGAGCTAATTCTTCCCTTTTCTAACCCTCACACTCTTCATCAGGGAAATGGGAATCAAAACACCTTCCTCTCAAGGTCGACACGGGATAAAATGAGACAACACAGGGAACGCTTTTAGCGCCACACCTGACACATAAGACATTTAAACCAAAAGCAGTTGCTGTGATGGTTCCTAACACCCAGACTTGCGGAAGATGAAACTGGAGGTGGACCTTGCAGCCTGTTTCACTGGCAAAAAATAAAAAAAAAAAAATAAAGCGCTTGGTCTGCTGGATGACCTGGCAGGGCACATGTCTGATGAACAGATTTTTCCAGGGATGATTCGGCAAATGGCAAAGACGCTTGAAAGAGCTTCAAAGGTCGGCCCCGGCCTCCCAGGGCCCACACAGCCTGCTGACCTCCGGAGGGAGCCTGGCGTGATGGACGGGGCGTCTGCATCCTTGGCCGAGCCGCTTCACCTCGGCCTCCTCCCTTGAAAGTGAAGGTGGCAACATCTACCTCGTTAAGGAGGTTAAAAGAAGGAAGGGTGGGAGCTCACGCTGCCCGGGACTAGACTCTGTACAGGGAGTTCACGGTCACTGTTATTTATTGAAGCCTCACAACAACCCGGAAAAGAACGCATCGTTATCTCATTTTATCAGGGAGGAAAGAAAGGCCCGGCTGGGAGAAGGCACGGGCCCAAGGTTACATACCTGTGTGTGGAGGCGCCAGGGCTGGACGCTGAGTCTGAGAACAAATCCCAGCCCTCCAACCAGTCCTCCCTACCGCCTGCCTCTCAGCTTCCCGCTCTGGACACAGAAAGGCCCGGGACCGCACTCGTGCCGGGACCGCACTCGTGCCGGGACGCGGTGTTTTTAGGTCTACACTAATCCCCGTGATTTCGTGACTCCCTATCACAGTGACACGGACGAAGGGGTGGCAGACGCTGGCCTCATCTCCCTGCCTAGTTTTGCTACCAACTCTCCATGAAGGAGTTAGTTCTAGTGTCTACAGTGGGCCCAAGTCAAAACACCAGGTTCCCGGAAGATCAAGGGATATGAATTTGGCATCTAGACGTCAGCTCCTGGACGGAGACAAATGGTAATTCATCTCTTCAGAAAAGTAATTAATGGAAGGGCTGCTGTCAGCAGAGCCCCCGGAACTGAACACACAGAGAGCTTTAGAGGTTACTGTGCTCAGGACGTGCTCTCATTGCTTGAATTCTTCCAAAGCTGCAGCTCTAGTCTCAAGACCCCAGGGTTAACCTAAGTCCAAAAGTCCTGCGGTACCTGATCTACCTCACAGCTGCAAAGCTTTATAGCTGTCGTCAGACCGTTCAAACACAGGCAGAGCCAAACATCCTCCCAGCCAGCGCGGCCCCGCTCCAGAGAGCCATGTGTTATGGTTTCCATCACGCCCAGCCATAAAGTCCCACTTGAGCTTGTCAACCCTGGGAGCCAAGTGACTGCTGGCACCTACCTGGGGTCTGACCCCTGCCTCTTCCCTTGAGACAGGGCTTCTCAGCAGAATGGCCACAGTCACCGGCTACGGTGAGTCACAAGTTCCCCAAATCTCCTGACACCCGCAGGGAGCAAAAGGAAAGGGACAGCAAACAGGCCCAGCGGGGGGCTGTCTAGCCGTGACATAAGAAGCCAGCACGTTTCTTCAGAGGAACATTCATGCCCAAAGCCACCCCCCCTTTGCGGGGGAAGGTGTGGGGGGGGAAGCTCCAGAGACAGCGTTTCCACTGGGAGTGAGAGGAACTAAGCCAAGCCCCACACATCCCCGGGGGACGCTCCAGACATTCAGCGTACCCACAGAACCTTCCCGACACCCCTGGACCCAGTGACTCTGTCAGGCCAACGAGCTGACTCCCCGAACGTGAAAGAGCCTGACAAGGACATGATTGTCTGTCTGAGCAGGCAAGGTTCCACGTCACAGCAGCAACCCCTGGTACTATGAGAGAGTCACAGAGCAGACAGTAGCCAAGGACCAAGACCTGGGGCCAGACCTGCTTCCCAAGTGACCCAGCATTCACGAACAGACCCCCTGTGCAATGGGAATCTCACCTACCTCTCTGCCCACACTGGTCTCCTGGTCATTCCCCCACGGAGGCCTCAACCTCCACAAAGGCCTTTAAAATACACCATCTGGGGCTTCCCTGGTGGCGCAGTGGTTGAGAGTCTGCCTGCTAATGCAGGGGACGCGGGTTCGAGCCCTGGTCTGGGAGGATCCCACATGCCGCGGAGCGACTAGGCCCGTGAGCCATGACTGCTGAGCCTGCACGTCCGGAGCCTGTGCTCCATAACGAGAGGGGCCGCGATAGTGAGAGGCCCGCATACCGCGATGAAGAGTGGCCCCCACTTGCCACAACTAGAGAAAGCCCTCGCACAGAAACAAAGACCCAACACAGCAAAAATTAATTAATTAATTAATTAACTCCTACCCCCAACATCTCCTTTAAAAAAAATAAAAATAGTAAAATAAAATACACCATCTGTTCCCTCATCACACCTTTAGTTGCTTTCGAGGCAATGGGGACAGGTTCAGACTGTGTCCCTGATCCCTTCAGCGGGTGAAGTCTCCCCATGCTCGGCCAAGGAGTGTTCTCAACAAGCTCGGCCTGGCTTCTGGCCCTCCACCTACTGCCATGAGGGGCCTGGCCTCCGCCATTCCTCTTCGAGGCTGTTGACCTCCAGCCAAAGCTACCCACTCACTCTTTTCCTGCCCTCTCCTGCCCTGTGCTTTGGCCCAGACTTTTAAAAGACCATCCACCTTAAAAGCCTCACCTGCCCAGCCCAAACATGCATATTGAAATTCTCCCAGCCTTAAAGGCCCAGCCAAACACTCCCTGCCCAAGAAGGCACCCTGATTCCCCATCCACAACCTCCACCCAGGTCCATACCTCCCACCTGACGGCAGGTAATTCCATCCCTCCACCCCAGGGGGGATGAACTGTTTCTCCTTAAACGCTGGCCCTCTAATTTACTATTCATCAGTGGATCTTCCTACAATAATTACTGTGACGATATTCTATCAGTAATCTTTATTTCCCTGATTCCTTCCACATTTATTCACTAGGACTTTTCTGTAAAGAAGAGTTGTCCCTCCTCCTCACATATTTATTTATTTCAGTCACTTATATTGTACTTATCAGTATTAACTCAAGGATGCTTACTTTATATAAAATTAATATTAAATATAATTGTGCTATATATTACATTATAGAATATATAATTATATTAAATTACAGTCGTTATAAATTATGTATAATGTATTGTCTATAAATTATATTAAATTATATAAATTATGTTAAATATAAATACTATCGTGATTTATTTTGTTGCTCAAATTGTTCTAGCTTTGGTCAGGGCGAGCTCGTCTGGATTGCTATAATTTGCTTTACTAGATTATAAGCTTTTTGAAGATAAGAATCGTGTCTTACTGGTCTTTTTGTTCCCATAGTCCCAAACACAACATCATGAATATAGCTGATTCTCAATAATAATACTTAATATTTATATACATTTCAGTTTTTCAAATGTTTTCAGGTCAATTATCTTGATTCTTACATTGTTAGAAGAATGTATAAATGAATAAGGACCAGACTAATTCATGAATGATTTTTGTGTATATCCCAAAAAGTTACCTAAATTGAACTCACTTAGGAGCTCAACTTTTATCTGTCTTTCCTTGTTTGAGTCTAGAGCTGCTATTAGGCAAAACGCTTGATTATTTTAGCTGTGTCCAGCTGTGTCCACTTCTGACTCAGACCAACTCCGTATAGGGCTCTTATGAGTGGATCTTAGGTTGTTTTTGCTTGCATGTTTGTGTTTCAAATCAAGCTGAATTTCCCCTGCCTCTCTGCTCATCTGGACGATGCTGATCTGCTATGGTACACAGGTAGAGAGTACTGAGATACCTGTCTGAAGTGGACAGCACCCCCAGCCATCACACCCTCTTAATACTGTTCTCGATTGCTGGGCAAAATCTTCTGGAGTATTATACCCAGCCGTGAACATCTGGCCTCATTTTGTAGGATGGCAACTCAGATCCAGGTGGACAGCCTTACGTGGAGCATGTTCACTGCTATCTTCTTGCTAAACTGGCTTGAAATATGCTGCATTGTGGTTGACTTGAAGTGGCTTCAGATGAAAAACATGTTTCCTAGTTATCAAAAGTAACAAGTCTAAAGAAGAATAAGGTGGCATTCTCAGTCTTGTTGACCATATCAGAGGAACAGTCATGAAACACTAGTGATTCTTTTATTCAAGAAGAGCCAGGAGGTCTTTTGATCAACCTGCTGACTCTAATCTTCATTCCCCCTGGGCTCACTTCCACCATTTCATGGCTGGGTCTAAAGAAAAGTAATGGGTGGCTAGTGAGTACAGGTAACGTGCCCACATGATGTTCATCTACACCAAGACACTTTTGAAAGGGAAAGAGGACACTATTAATAATGACAACTGGGTGACAATCATAAGTTGAGGCTATCTTGGAGGAACTGGGGTGTATCCTCATTCTATGTAAAACAGAATCCCACCCTTAAAGCAATGGAGACTGGTAAACTTTTACTAAACATATCTGTACCTTCAGGAAAGCCAACAGCAATCCTCAGTGAAGTTTTCAGGGAAAACAGATTGTCTTATAATGGAGTTAAACGTGCAAAGGGATAGAAACCGCTGGGTATGTGGAGGATATTTTTGTGGAAGGGACTCAAATGCAAGGAAACAGAAGGAGGCACAAGCAGCTGAACACACAAGAAATAATCCTGCTCCTCAAATCAAGAAAGAGAATGTAGGGCTTCCCTGGTGGCGCAGTGGTTGAGAGTCCGCCTGCCGATGCAGGGGACACGGGTTCATGCCCCAGTCCGGGAAGATCCCACATGCCGCGGAGCGGCTGGGCCCGTGAGCCATGGCCGCTGAGCCTGCGCGTCCGGAGCCTGTGCTCCGCAACGGGAGAGGCCACAGCGGTGAGAGGCCCACGTACCACGTTAAAAAAAGAAAGAAAGAAAGAAAGAAAGAGAATGTAAACCTCTCTGCCTATGAACCAGCTGAATGGTACATCCCAGCAGAACGGACTGCTATGTAGCATAAACTCATTAGTCTTTCAAATCTTAAACACTTTCTTCTTTCAAGTCAAACCCAATTCTAAGTATTCTGTTTAATAATTTCCTTCAAACATCTAGTCACTTAGATCATTTCCTCTTAAAAGCCATGAAGCTATAAAGAAGGAAAAATGGGGGCTCTCACCAGGGAAGGTGTGTTCTCTGGGATGTTTTTCTATATTCATTTGGGAGCAGTTACAGACCTCACCATCTACCCAAGCTGTCTCCAGTTGGTCTCTAGTGGGAAACACCTCTTTGGCAACAAGTCATGACCCAGTATTATTTTTTCCCATTCTACCAAGGAGGAAATGGAGCCTTTGTAAGGGGCAAATGATGTGTTTAAATTTCTGGCTTGAATCGGTAAGCAGCCAGATTTGGGATTACTCATGCTGTAGCCACAGCCCTTCTCTTTCAGCTTTAATGGGAATAGTCAACATCCTATCATGTGAGTGTTTGTCCCGAGTTCATATTTTTTCACACAGGGAAAGGCATTTAATGATATAAATCTTTTCAAACCTATAAAGTTAAAGGAGGAGGAAAGTCTTCCACATATCCATAGTGGAGACAATGGCCTGGAAGATCAGAGATCATTAGATAAATCTGTTATCTTATGGTAGAAGCCATGAGGATCTATGAGTAATAATTTCCAACTCAGAATATCTGATGAGTGAAATGCATTGAGTGCTTAGGTTAGAACCTGCCCCCAAGGTGCTCAGCATGTAGTGATTATTATTGCTGTTGTCGTAACTATCAATAAGCAACAACTTCAGCCTAATGCCTTGCGGAAAATTTAAATCTAGTGATACAAAGCAGATTAATAACTCCAGAAACACTGGCAATCCCAGAACTACTCAAGAGAAAGTCCACAGGACATCCATATCATTACTTCAGGGAAGTCTCTTCACTGAAAGTTTCAGCAAGTGACTTTAGAAGAAATGGTGGAATATCACCATTTTATGACCCTAATGAAATAATCACAATAACAACGATCGTCAATGGCCGCTAACATCATACAAAAGAGAATCAAACACCATATACTTCCAGCCCTACGTATTCACAGAATACTATGAAGTATTCTTGACAAAAACTGAGCCTAAATATGATCACGCCTTTAGATCTATTAGTTTTCAGGATACACAGGGGATGAGAAATATTATAAACGACCCCATGAAGACACAATCTGCAAAATCCAAACCGTGGGACACTCTACAGGTGACCCAGTTTCTTCAACAGAGTGCAAAAAAAGTGGGAGGGGGAGATATATATAGCTTAAGAGAGATTCTTAGAAACATATAAAAATAGCAATATATGAATGTTATTTGCATTCTAATGTAAATGTCAAAAACTGTAAGGAAAAATCAGAAAATAATTGAGAAAATTTGAACATCATGCTGACTGGACACTTAATAATATTAAGAACTTTCTTATTCTTTACGTGTAATAATGGTACTGTGGTTATATTTTTGTTATTGTTTTAGTTCTTGATCCCATGTATACAACAAAGTGATTAGAAGAAAACATAAGAGAATACAGGGGACTTCCCTGGTGGCGCAGTGGTTGAGAATCCACCTGCCAATGCAGGGGACACGGATTCGAGCCCTGGCCTGGGAAGATCCCACATGCTACGGAGCAACCAAGCCCGTGCGCCACAACTACTGAGCCTGCGCTCTTGAGCCCGTGAGCCACAAGTACTGAGCCCACATGCCACAACTACTGAAGCCCATGCGCCTAGAGCCCAAGCTCTGCAACAAGAGAAGCCACCACAATGAGAAGCCCACGCACCGCAATGAAGAGTAGCCCCCGCCCACTGCAACTAGAGAAAGCTCATGCACAGCAACGAAGACCCAACAACGAAGACCCAGTGCAGCCATAAGTAAATAAGTAAATAAATAAATTTATTAAAAAAAAGAAAAAAGAGAATACAGAAGTAGGTAAAGATTTCTTGGTGAACACACCGAAAGCACAAACCATAAAAGAAAAAAATGAATATAAATTGAACTTAAAAGTACTATTCATCAAAAGACACTATCAAAAAAATAGGTAGCAGATTGGGAGAAAATACACGCAACACGTATATCTGGATGGATAGATAGATACATAGATAGAACACCCATATCTTTTTTTTAATAAGGTGTCTTTAAACAGTCACACACAAAACAAGGTTATGTATTGATTGGTTGAAACACCTATATCTTGTATCCACAATACATAAAGACCTCCTACAACTCAAAAATAAAAAGACAAACAACCCAATTAAAAAATGGGTACAATATCTGAATGGACACCTCACAAAAGAAGACACACAAATGGCCAATAAGCACATGAGAAAGGTTTCACCATCATTAATCATCAGGGATATGAAAATTAAAATCATAATGAGATACCACTACACACACTAGCATAGCTAAAATTAAAAAGATGAAAAATACTAAAGTTTGGAAAAAGGATGTGGAGCAACCAGAACTCTTCATATGTTGCTGGTGGGGATGTAAAATGGAGACAGTCACTCTGGAAAACCATTTGGCATCTCTTAAAAAGGAAAATAGAGAATCTGAGAGAGAATACATATATACACTTTGCCACACACCTGAAACTAACACAATATTGTAAATCAATGATACTGAAATAAAAACAAGAAAAAAAAACCCAAAGCAACAACAAAAAAAGGAAACTATACCTATGACCCTGCAATTCCATTTCTAGATATTTACTCAACAGAAATGAAAATATATGTCCATAAAAAAAGCCCTGTACAAGAACATTTAGAGCAGCTTTGTTCCTGCTCATCAAAAACTGGAAACAGTCCAGATGTCCATTAACAGAAGAATGGATCGACCAACTGGCATATCTATACAATGAGACACTCCTCAAAAATAGAAGGGCTCAAGCCACTGATGCAAGCAACAACCTGCATGAATCTCAAAGTAACCCACTGAATGCAAGAAGCCAGGAGCAGAAAAGTACAGTATATGAGCCCATATATATGAAATTCTAGAAGAGGCAAAAAATAACCGGTAGCAGCAGAAATCAGATCAACGGTTGCTTCTTCATGCAGGGCACTGACTGGGAAGGGGCACGAAGGGATGGGGTGATAAAAACATGCTGTTCCTTGATTTGCAGCTGTCCCACTGACTGAGTGGTACACAAGTTCTAAGGATCTGAATGTATGTAAATTATGTGGCCAAAAAATTTTTTTAAACTTAAAAGAATTCTTATCTATATAATTATATCAATTTTTTTAAACAAGTGAAATTATATGATATATGGGGTTTTCTTCAAAATAATCCAGATTCAAGGGTGAGTATGCATGAAACAAGTTTGGCCATGAGTTGATAACTATTCAACCTGGGTGATGAGTATGTGGAGATTCATGATACTTTTTATGCTTCCTACTTTTGTTTATGTTTGGAATTTTCCATAATAAAGAGTGAGTGAGAGGGCTTCCCTGGTGGCGCAGTGGTTGAGAGTCCGCCTGCCGATGCAGGGGACGCGGGTTCGTGCCCCGGTCCGGGAGGATCCCACGGGCCGTGGAGCGGCTGGGCCCGTGAGCCATGGCCGCTGGGCTTGCGCGTCTGGAGCCTGTGCTCCGCAACGGGAGAGGCCACAACAGTGAGAGGCCCGCATACCGCAAAAAAAAAAAAAAAAAAAAGAGTGAGTGAAAGAGAAGGGAAGGGGTGAGGGGATGAGGGAGAGAGATGGAGGGAGGGAATGAAGGAGGAAGGGCCCAACCTCAAAGCGCTGAGGATGAAGCCAAGCAGGACCCTGTGGGGCTCCTGGGCATGAAAGCCTTTCTGTGTCCCCCATTTCTTGTCTGTAGGGAATAGACTCCAGCTTCCATGACCTTCCCTGAGTTCCAGAGGGCAGATTCAAACAATTGCTAATCAGGGAAGGGAGGGGATGCAGGGACAAGGGAGGAGCAGCCAAGAAACAATAGTGCAGCCTTGGGGCAGGGTCCTGGTTCCGCCTCAAGGAATACACATAAAACAATATCTTTGAGCTCTTCTACAGAACTAAAACCCCCAAGAAATGGAAGCTGTTAGCATTCTTCATTCCACAGAAGATCACAATTTGATACCCTTGAGAAGCTCATCAGGAGACCACCTGAAGCCAGATGAAAGGGCTGCAGGCCCTGCACCCTGATCCTTATCAGCCACCCTGCCCTTGAATCATTGCTATAAAACTCCTCACCAAATCCTCCCAGGTTGGGACACACAGTTTTGAGGGGCATGGGCCCGCTGCGCCCTGCTTTGCCTGGCAAAGCAATAAAGCTATTTTTTTCTATTTCACCCAAAACTCTTTCTCCGAAATTCAGTTCAGCACTGGTGCACAGAGGCCAAGTCTCTGGCATCGAGGACACCTCCAGACATCAACTTGGCTCAATCGTAGATATGCCTGTGATGACCCTGAAAAGGTCAAGCTGAATTGGATATGGTTCTTTTTGCAAGAGAGACTTATGTCCTACTTTGGAGGATATTTTACAAACAAAATAGAAAAAATCCAGGCAACCACAGAGGCGGAGACTTCCAGTGATCTGGAACTGTCCCCTTGTCTGGGGCAGAGCTCAGCCTGAGGACACCACCCAAATGAAGTGTCAAGGTGCTATCATCACGGGGGCGACTGACCCAGGGCCGTGGCTGCTGTTCCTCACCAGGGTTTGGAAGAGAGGCTCTCCACCCTGGAGCACTCTGCCCTGGAGCTGCGCAGGCTTGGCCCAGGGGCAAGGCGGTGTCGGTCCAGCCTGGCTCTCGAGCTCGAGCTCGGTATTGTAAGCTCATCTCATCTCAGCCGGGAGATCTGGGTCCAGCTTACATTCCTTCAAAAATCTTGCAAGATGAGCTGTTTCTCTCCTGCAGCTATTAAAAAATAAAATTAAATTGCTTTAAAAAAAGCTTCATTTCCAATGGAAAACAGACCCTACACAGACTGGGTTATTTTCCTCAGACCTGGATGCACTTAGCGCTGCCCTTTGGTCAGCAGGGATCAAATTGGCTGTGTTTCCAGGTCTGCCTCTTGGCTGAAGCTACTTCAGTGCCACTCCACAGTGTTACTCAGGGATGGATCCTGGTGCTGGCTAGAGGCCAGACCAGGCCTGGATTTGTTAGCACCTCCAGGACAGAAGGCCAGTCTCCTCAACTAGCTTACTCAGCATGCCCTGCAGGTTAGGCAGGTAAAAGCCTTTGATGGATGTTGGAAATTTTAGAATTTCAGAACCAGTTATCAGGCCAGTATTCTACCTGACCCCAGTAGCCTATTTTTTTTGCGGTCCGCGGGCCTCTCACTGTTGTGGCCTCTCCCGTTGCGGAGCACAAGCTCCGGACGCACAGGCTCAGCGGCCATGGCTCACGGGCCCAGCCGCTCCGTGGCATGTGGGATCTTCCCGGACCAGGGCACGAACCCGTGTCCCGTGCATCGGCAGGTGGACTCTCAACCACTGCACCACCAGGGAAGCCCACCAGTGGCCTATTTTTAAAGAATACTTCATGACGTCTTTCTGGTAAACCTCACTACACATCTGAAGAGGGTAGGAAACAGAAAGCCTTATGAAGGCAGATGACGGGTCTGTCCTGTGCACCACACAGGGCATCCCAGCACTGTGCAGAGGGCCAGGTACACAGGTGCTCAGGAGACATTTAACTGCTGAATGAATGAACGAATGGCAGTTAATGCTGCAGTATCTCCAGAGACGGGTGGTGGTTCTCAAATTTCAGTGTTCACAATAATCACCTGGAATAATTAAAATGCAGATTTCTCAGCCATCATATCCCCCCTTCCTCCCATCCCAGATTCCTGAATCCACAGGTCTGAGGAGGAGCCCAGGAATTTGCATTTTTACAAATCTTCCCAAATTACTCTGTTGCCCACAATTGGTAGTTTACACTTTGAGAAACACCGTGTCTTACTTCAGCAAGTTTCCTCGGGGTCTCTAGACATCTCCCCTAGTCTGTGATCCATACAGAGTGGGTTTCCTCTGCTCATTTTAATTCAAAGGGAGGCTGAGGAACTAACTTCAGCAGATGCTAGGTATGGTACATGCAAAATGCTACTAAGATCACAAAACCTTTGGAAGAAACAAACCTTTCCTAATAATCCACCCACTTTCCTTAATTATAGTTTTTCTTCCATAAGTCTTGGAACTGCCCTGGAAAATAACATTGGCTCATTTCTCAGAGAAGCACTCAATTCCAACACTTTTTTTGTGCTGGTCAATGACCAGCCCTACAGCTTTCAAACACTCCGTATTTGGAACATTCACTCTCTGGAATCTAGAAGGTGGCAGGAGGCCTTCCCCTTCCCCACGTGGGCAGGCTCTCTGCAGTGGAAGCCGGCAGCTCCCTTCCCAGGTGGGGACATTTGACACAGAGTCAGGCTTCATCTCAAGACGATTAGGTCAAAACAGCATCTGTGGGATCCAAAGCTGATACAAACTTCTTTTTGCTGTCAAGAATATTAAGAAAGTCTAATCCTAGAGGGAGTATTATTGTCCATAATAAAGACTGAATTTTCATTCATTCAGCTGATATCAGTTTCTCTGACACTCAGATCCAGCAGGGGGGACGATGGCTGGGTTTTGAGCCAACTCTTGGAGCAAAGTAAGGTAACTCAGACTCCAAAAGTATTACACAACTGAATGCCCAAGCCTGGAAACATTCCGAAGCCTTTTTTTAGTTACCCAGAAATGACAAAGGAAATTATTTACTCCAGGAAGGTTTGCAGATTGGTGTGGCTAAGGGATCCAAGAATGCATTTTTCTTACGTCTTCCTCCCTATTCCTACTCCTGCCAGTAACCAAGTGACAAGAGAATTATTGCTAGCCATCTATTTTTTTAATCATGTGATTTTCTTACAAAAGACAAGGACAATCGTTGTTTCCAAAGAAAGGCACATGATAGTTACATGAGATTCCATACAGCTGTTAAATGCCCCCAGCCAGTCGAATCCAGGCTTTTGAAAATTATTCATGCTTTTAATGGAATATCAATTAAGACAAAGAAAAAAAGGAGTCAAAAGGGAACTGGAACATTAAAGATAATACTAATCTAAAATACAGCCCATAGGGCTCTCACAACTGTTGAGATCTCATAAGATACTTAAGAATAAATGAAATTTTCTATTCAGGGTGTGTTTATCACAACTTCACACGTACTTCTAAACAGAATTGCCTGACTTCAGGAAATGTCTCCTTTTTACCAAGTCATTGCTTTGGTACATGTGGTGAATTGAGGTAGGAAAAACTGTTATCTTGTAAAGGAGAATGATTACATTCCTTTCAGAATAACATTGTATTTCAAAAAATATTTGAATATTTCAAATTAATTTCAATATATTATTTTATAATCAGAATGCAAAACCCACCTATTTTGTCTAATTCCTTTCGGTAGGGGAAAAGTGGAGACAATCCAATGACACAACACCAAGGCAAAAATTACAAATGACAGTGTCTTTCTCCGGCCAGGTTCTGTGAAAACAAGTCAGCAACTATCTCAGGGTGACCAGCTGTGCCTGTTTTTTTAAGTGGAGAGGCTAGGACTGTTCCAGGATTGACACAACCTAGCCATTTCTATAGACGTACAACCCTCCAGAGGGTAAGCAGATAAACTGGCATTTCAGTCTTGTTATTGGCAATTTTGGAGGTGGGAACTAAGCAAAGGGGACTGACCCTGGTTCCTGAGCCCAGAGAGGAGGTATACGGAAAGGGAGGACTCAGCAGCCTGTGGGGATGGCTGGCTGGAAGGAAAGCCAATGATCCCATTTCATCACTGGTCACATCCCCTCTCTTGCCTTTGAGCTTTCCTTGGTTGAAGAAAGTGAACAGCAGCTCCAAACTTGTCCAAATACCTTGGGCTTCTTGGTCTGCTCTTAACTTGTTGGAATGTAGGCCGACGCAGACGGGCTCACCCTAGAGGAATGCCTTTGGCTGTGTCCAGTGGCAAGCACTGACCAGTTGCTTTAGCCTCACTGGGAGCCTGGTGATGACCCAAGTCAGTCAGGCTGGGCTCTGAACTTCTCGGCAGGATGGCTAGAGGGCTGCCTAGGGAGGACTATTGAGGATTATTATGATGGAGCCAGAGGTAAACAAAGACACGTGCCCGCATTTGGAAAAGGAGTCCTGAGAACCATCTAGCCCACCTGTGCAAGGAACGACTCTGCTACGAGGGCCTTGAAGGGTAGGAGGAGGCTTTGAGCTGTACGTTGTTGACAAGGAAAGGAGGAGAAAGGCATTCCAGACAAAATCTTCCAGCATGTGAAACAGCTGGAAGCATAAAAGGGAATGGCTGTTGGGCGTGACTGGTACATAGGGTGGAAGAGATGAGAATGCGGAAGAAGGTAGGGAAAGACCTTGTACGCCTTAGATTAACCTATGCTATTCAGACACCGGGCTAACATTCCTTTAGAAGAAAAACCCTCCAGCCAGAGACTGCTTCTTCCAGGGGGGACTCTTGGTATGTCCACTGTGAAGTGAGGGTTCTAGGAAGTAATTAACTGGAAAACAGTCATTTGCTGATAGGTCGAACATATAATTAACCACCCAAACACTTGACAAGAACAGCTAATAATAATTGTGCTGGGCACAATTAGCCCAAGCCTGTCTCGGCCAAACCAGAATGTCTGGTCACCACTATTTTGTGAGCCCTTTCTAATGTGCCAGGCACTGTGATAGGGTCTTAACTCGGGTCATTTGTTTCCCTCGGTAACTCCAGTTGAGCAGGTGTGATTATTTCCATTTGGCAAACCATCACGAGTCCCCAAAGCAGAACTGGCATCCTTTTGTATTCCTTTCCCAGCTCCAGAATCTTCCCCTTCCACCCTCCTGTTTCAAAACACTTCTGTTGGGGAATTCCCTGTCCATCCAGTGGTTAGGACTCCGTACTTTCACTACCGAGGGCCCGGGTTCGATCCCTGGTCGGGGAACTAAGATCCCGAAAGCCATGCGACATGGCAAATAATAATAATAAATAATAATAATAAATTTTAAAAATTAAAAACCTCTGTCGATGCTTAGGGCATTCAGCTACTCCCTTGTGTACCTTTCCTAGCCACGGACATCTACCTGCAACTTGGTTCCTCCCCCAGATTAAAGGCTTGGGCACTTGGAGTTGAGACTTCCTCTCCACCCCGGCCCTGCTCTCTTCTGTTGGCTCTAATTTGCACACCCCATGCAATCTTCAGGCTTCCTCTCCCCCGACCTCTTCCCCTCTAGGGCCCCATCCTCACTGCCTGTCAATCACCGACGGGCGTGACCACACCCTGGACCATGAGACAACCTCCTGTTCTCTCCCTCTCTCACTGCCATTCCACCTGTTCTCCTGTGTCATCCAAACTGCCAGTCCTTTAATGCCTTCGTTACACCCGTCAGTGGTGCACTGGTCAATGTTTAACCTGCTCCGTGGAGGCAGCATGGAGCTGCACATGTAACATATGCCTGCATATAGGTATATAAGTTTATTACGAATTTACTGATATAAAGAATATGCAGCACACAATCTATAAATAACAAAATATACAAACAGTCTTTACTGTAAACTCTATCAGGCCAATTGATTTTTGGCAAACTCTTTCATCTGTAGCCAACATATGGCGGTGATGGCAATTTAGCCAGGATTTGACAAAGGGACTTGCATCCCAGTCCACTAACTCTTTTCTTAATAAATTTGTTTTCTCAATAAATTTAACTGACATGGGACTTCCCTGGCGGTCCAGTGGTAAGACTCCGCGCTCTCACTGCCGAGGGCCCAGGTTCGATCTCTGGTCGGGAACTAAGATCCCACGAGCTGTGCAGCACGGCCCCCCGCCAAAAAAATACAAACAACTGATATGATTTATTGTTAAGCCATTTCCCACCCTCGTTCAAACTCTATTTATGAAACTGAAACTTTGCTCAGCTTCAGCACCAGCAGTGGGAGCAACCCCATCATAAGATACAACCAGGGCAAATATTTACTTCAAGGGCAGACAAGAGCCACCTGTAGCTCACGAGGACATGATGAGTTTTGAGTATTTACTGCCTTTGTTTTTAAATGGAACTTAGTAAGTTTATCTAAGTTAATTGCAAATAATGGTGCTACCCGAAATCGGCTCACACAATTCCTGCACACTTAAGCATCAGCTCCTGTGAAATGGGCGATCGGGCTCCAGCACACCACAAGGCCTCCTCATCCTCGGCCTAGCCCTCTCCTCTCCTCATTCCCTATCTTACAAGTTAGCCTATAAGGGCACATGGCGCTGACGTCCTCCATAGCCTCTGGGTGAACATGAGTAGGGTGAGGTCGAGGTCAAATAGTCTACAAATGTCTCTCAATTTTCTCAATATAGGTCCACTTGTTCTTGGGAAACAAGTATCTCGCCTAGTTTGTATTGGGCACATAATGGGTTTGCAACTTACTAAGTGCTTCTAGAGTTACCAAGGAGAGGTTATGGACTCTCCTGGAGTTTGGGTCTGGTAAAATGTCTACCCACTCCCCTGTGTAAACATGGAGGCCTGCAAATGGGAATGCAGAAAAACCATGGAAATGAGCCAAGCAGCTCTTCCACTTACCCTGCGGGGAAATGCTGACTGTCCAGAAGCCCCACTAAGGAAACCAATCTCCAAGGCCTACCATTACCTATGCTGACACCAACTCCTAAGTTGAGGCTTTTCCCCTGACAGGGGAAGTCATGTGCAGACATTACCTCATCCTCCAATCCTCACATCAAACCACTGAGGCACGTAGAAGGTATCCTCAACTTACCTCATCTGTGGGGAAATCACTGCCCACGCATCAGGGAAGCTCACTGCTCTGCAAAGACTCCGAGTGTCCCTGCCAGCAGCACAGACTAAGCCGTGGGCATCTCTGGTTTGTTCTCGAACCAGTTTGCAACCAAAGTGCAAAGCAGACCGTCCTCTATCCCAATTCACCAGAGAGAGAAATCTGTGTTAAAATGGCCCACTGTGAGCTCTGTTCTAAGCAGCTAAGATCACCTCACTGGAGCAGCAATTTTAGTAACGTTACAATCCCCAGAGTGGGTTTGCAGAAACTCCAGCAAGTGGGTTACCATCTTAGGCAATTTTAAGTTTTATGGGCACTCTGAAAGTTGCTTGTCAGGGATTGGAGCTCGTGGAAGGAAATGTGAAGAATGACTAACAAGCCCCCCAAAAGTTGCCCTCTTTCTTCCTGGAGGATGTAAATCTCTACTTTCCACCAGTGGCTGCCAGTGCAAACAAGACTTTCACTTTTCGAAGACATGAACGTGATAGAAGTACTAATGCCAAGAAGTTTCAACTGTGCCTTTGAGTTCACGGGCAGTAGGGTTGAAAACAGTATCCTGCTACCAGTCAAGCTGAGGAAAGTTGGCCTAAGAAAGTTGGCCTCCATCTCGCTTTTTTCTCCTCAACAGGTGAATGCCTTCTCAAGGATGCAGCTTCTCCCTCTCACAGCCATGTTGGCGAAGCCTGGGATCTGCATAGAAAGCCTCCTCTCCCAGCCACCTGCAAAACTAGAAGTTCTCTCTTGAACCTCTAGATGCCCAATGCCACTCTGCAGCTTCCTCTGGTCAAAGGATCCAAAGGCCTGCCCCTCACCTGCAGCTTGTACCTCGGCTGTCTCCATCTCACGTCCGGATTACCCACCACCACCCAGGACTACCTGCCTTCCTCATTCTTTCATGCCAGCACAGACCTCCCTTTCCATTCCACACTAACTTCACTCATTTTCCAGTTACTTAAACTGGAAAACATCCTAGAGACCATGTATCCATGTGATCACCAGGGTAATTTTCTACACGAAATAATAAATGAGAATAAGGAAACCTAACATGAACACGCTCTCATTGTAGAGGTCACGGCCCAGCCTGGCTGCAGGCTCATGACCCACGAGGAACACTAACAGATGATACAAGGTTCAACATCTACGTGACAGTGACTACTGCCAAGACTGCCACTTAGTGCAATACGTCTCTTGGAACAGCCTTCCACCTACCTAACCACACCCACGGGTGTAAGTTTAACCAGCACCATCATTGTTACAGTAGGTCAGCCCCAACGTGGAGAAACAATAGCCAAGGCAAAGTCCTTCAGTGTGGCAGGTCCACAGGTCAAGAAACAGTCCGTCAGTCTCTGGTCACAGCAGGGGCCTAGATACTGTCCGAGGAAGGAAGTTTCTCCCTCCACGTTAACCATCAAGCTCCAACCATGGGATCTGTCGCCTCCCACTGTGTTGCTTCCTCTCATCAACTGATGTTAAAACGTGGGAACTGGTCTTAATGAATGACACCAGGTGCGTGATTTTAGGTATATGTACAGAGGATTTTGAAAGGAGCCTGCTGGTTTGAGTTCTGGTGGTACAATCAAGGCGTTTTCCTGCATTTGGACTAGATCACTTTTCAAAGTGATCTATGCACAAGACCCAGGTCTGGGGGTAGATGCTTTTATCTGTTCCACACTCTGGGCTTCTGACTATCGTGTCTTTTAAAGCAAGGGTTCCATTGCTGAAAGGAAGGAAGGAAAAAACGAAAAACAAAAACCCTGGAAGCTGGACTGATCTTCCAGTGTCTAAACAGACAAACATTAGAATGACCTATTTCCCTTTTCCTACTCCAACTCATCTGGACGTTCCCTTGCCTAGCAAAAGAGTCAGAAGCATGGAGAGACGGGACTTAATCCTGGTTTTAATCCTGGATTTAACCATCATTAATCTAATCCCAGCTCATTCCTTGGGCATTTTCTGAAAAAAAGCGAACAAAGAAACCTCCATCTGCAGACACTGAGTGGAAGGCACAGCGCGCCCTTCATGTGGCCTTGGGAAGCCACTGCTCCCACCACACCACCCACGCCTGCTCGCTGACCTCCTAGCCAGGGCCCTCCCCAGCCTGCCCTTCAGGTGTTTCTACCTTCAGCTCCACCTATTCCAACACGAGATCTCATATGCCTGGTCATTTCTGTGGCAGACGTAGTGTCAGACGCTCCACGGATGAAGTGCTCCAGGGTGGTTTGTTACCAGGGAGTCTACTTGCTCTTCAATTCTTGGGGACTATAGTGTGGTCCCAGAGGGACTGTTTCCACCCCCCCCCCAAAGAAATACCAGATTTGAATAAACCATGGCACTGTGGCTGACAAGGTTTTAACTCACGTGAGAGCAAAACATGAAAAAACAGAAAAACAACCCCCCCCATAAACCTAATAAAGAGCTTATTCTGCACAACTAGAAAAGAATGACACCAAACCATTTAAACATAATTTATGTACATTTATGGCTTTATACAGTAACAGCAAAGATTGTTCTTGTGTAAGTACATCAGCATCATCAGGCACTTCTCAGAGAGTATGGGAACGGGAACGTGGAACCTGGTACTAAACTCGAGTAGCGAAATGTGGGCGGGAGTGACTGCATCCCGACGGGATGGACATGGCCGCACCTGGCCACGCCGCCAGGCTGTCAGCCCCCCGCCCCCGTCAGGGAGGAGGCCAAGAGTAATGCTAGGCTGTTCTGTTTGCATAAACCACACTGCAACTTTTACTGAATGGTTACTCCCAAACTAAAACCACAAGAGAAACTTCTTGTTTAAAAGTCAGTTATAAATTAAGAACTCTTAGGAGCTGAATGTAAGAATTTCCAGTTGGGGGTTGGGGAATGGTGGGTGGGAGGGGAGGACTGGTAACATATATCCAGCAGCTGAACGAGTCCAAATCGCATATTTGGGGGGAACTGTTTCCATTTTAAGTGTCTTTCTCCTCTTTTGGGGATGTTTCACTGATTTACTGCTCACTGGGGTACAACATTTGCTAATTAATTTAGACTTTGTCAGTTTGTCAAAGCAGAACTTTCCAAGTAACACATCTATGACCTAAATATATTCCATACATCTATATTACGGAAACAATACTTTATATTTAAAATATCTGAATAGCTCTATAATACAATATGCTTTTAATAACAGTACAAACCAGAGGAAATAAATCAAACAAGGCTGCATAGGTGATATCATTTGCACATTTCACAAAGCAATCATGTACAATAACTGATATACTCATTACTCCAGAAAGTCAGTATTCTTACAGAAAAAGAATTACTAGAGGTCACATAATGTTTGTTTTCAAAATAGACAAGGTGCCTTTCACTGGACTTCACTGTACCCCGGAGAGCTACCCAGGATTCCTGTTAGAATTTCAACACAAAGAAAAATTTGAAGGAAAAAAAAAAGATATTTACACAGACTCAAGAGGAAGCAACATCTTTTTAAAAGTCACTCTACGAAGTAGTAAGATTTTAACAGTGATTTGTAGCTACGGTTGCCTCTTCAATGAAGAAGGCGGTGGGGAGTCTCACCGTGTGATGCCTGGGAGGCGGGGAGTGGTGGCAGGTGGACCCAGAGGGGAACACGAGTACTCTGGCTCCAGCGAGCTCTAGCACGCGTGCAGGAGGCACTGCTCAGAAGAACTAGGCTTTCTATGACCAGACTTACTTTGGAGTGGCCAACAATGAAGATGGCTAGAGAGGCGGCTGTTTAGTGAATCTTCAGAAGCACAGAAGTCACTGTGGGAGCTTACAGTAGAGCCTGTCTCCTGGAGGAGAGCGCCATCAGCACACCTGTGTTCTTGTTAAACACGGAGGAAAAACCAAGCCAACAGAGACGCAACTCACAGGCAAGACACAGCAAGTGTGAAGTGGGCTGGGTTCACAGAAATCAGAGCCTTCTCAAGAAGGCCAGAGGAACGTTTTTGTGCACCTGTTCCTTCTATTGTGTGGATACTGGGCGTTCCACATGACTTGAACACACCGATGGATTAAATGGCACGCAAAGCCAATTAATTTGGTCTATCAGTACAGGTAATTGGAAAATATCAGTATTACAACATAATGATCAGAATTATAATTGGGGTTGCTAAAGGCAGAAGAAACTCTCCAATTCTTAACTTACGCTAAGGCTTTTTAAAATAAATTAAAATATACCACTTACAGCTGGTTTGCTGGTTTTCAAATTCATTGCCCCAATTTTTTTTTTTTTTTTTTTTTTTTTTTTGTGCGGTACGTGGGCCTCTCACTGCTGTGGCCTCTCCCGCTGCAGAGCACAGGCTCCGGACGCGCAGGCCCAGCGGCCATGGCTCACGGGCCCAGCCGCTCTGCGGCATGTGGGATCTTCCCGGACCAGGACAGGAACCCGCGTCCCCTGCATCGGCAGGCGGACTCTCAACCACTGCGCCACCAGGGAAGCCCCATTGCCCCAATTTTTAAACAAGTTCTATTCCATTTGGTAGCCATCTGCACTCATGAACACAAAACATTATAAAAATCACTCAAGTGCCACTTAAAAATTCCCCGCTCCGACTTAGCCTTCCACAGTGTGCCAAGTAGCCCAAGGACAGAGGGAAAGAGGGATGAAGCATGAGTGTGGACCTAATTCTTCAAGGCAGAGCTACAAAACCAACTTCCACCTAGACCAGGAAGAGCACAGTATTAACGAGGGAAAACTTTTGCTGAAGCTCAGCTCAAAAAGGTTAAGTTGATCAAACCCCCAGCTTGAGAAAGGAGCACTGTTTTAGATGTGATCTACAAATATTACGAGGCCCCCCGCCAGGAGTATTGGAAACAAAGAGAATACAGGCATCCATCAGAAGAGTCGATGCTGGGTGCTATGCTTAATTCACAGGATAGTAGAAGCGGATGGAATTTTTAAAAAACACATACATAAAAACATATCAAGTTCTCCTAAACGTGAAACACAAAATGTTCATAACTATACAGCACTCTCCTGCCAAGATAGGGCCAGAAATGTTGAGTGTGCAAGTACTAATTACAATGATTGTAAGATTAGTCAGGAACATCACCAAGTAGCATCCCAAAGTGTACAAACCAGTGAAGCACGTATAAAATTAGTACTAATCCAGTTAGATATACAAAATGAAAATGACGGATGCTGCTTCAAATATCTGGGATTCCACAAATTTACAAGCAGACTATGTAACAAAGTAGACTCTAGTTTTAAGAAAACATTACAGTTCAATATCTATTCCAAAAATCATCTCAAGTCCCAACAATAACATCAAAAATCATTCATCTGGAAATTAGAACCATTTAAGTGTTTGTACAAATTTGCAAATAACAAAATAAACAAACAAACAAAACAAACAAAAAAAATAGAAAAGACTTGTACAAGGCTGGCGTTTAACCTATTTTCTATTCTTTTTTTTTTTCCAAAAGAGTTCTGATAAGTCCATTAATCCAGCAGATGGACAACAGGCTATTGGTTCTCCTGTGAATTATGTGGCAATGTGAACAGGTCCAGAGCTGTTCAAGGAGGTGCAGAATGGAGAGCTTGGTTCTTTGTCATTCATCAGTTCAGCAGAATACAGGTCGTACAAACAGAAGTTTAACTTATCAAGGACATGAGACCATCACAGTATTACAAAAAGAGTAGAAACTTTCCTTGGACCAAATGAATATTTAAAAAAACAAAAATGCACACAAATACAACTCTGTAGCTACGGCTTATATACAAAAACTTGAAAGCACACCAGGATCCAAAAGTCTTTTCTGCAATTTTATGGTGTAGTGAGTTTGGCACTTCATTGTAATGAAATTTCCAATGGCACAGTCCTTATCTACAGCAGCACGTAACCTGCAAACATCGGGCAAACATCCTGTACAGGAAAAGTGTCTTCGCTGCCAAGTCTGACGAAAGGAAAAAAGAAACACTTTTTTTCTTTTTTTTTTTAATCAAGAAAACGAAAAGGTAGGGTGAAGGACATCTTTGGACTGCTTCTCTCAGTTCCTGCTGTCAGACAATCTGAAGTACTTTTAAGTGTAGCCTAGGAAAGAAAACACATACACACACACACTCATTGAATGTACAGCCAAATTAAAATCAACTCAACTCAACATATTACGGTGACAGACAAACTGCAGGGGGGCTGGACTTTCTCAAACAGCTCTGAAATCACTCAGTGGGAGAAAATTCCACTTCAAAAAACCCTTCAGCGTTTGATTTGTATCAAATGCATTCACTTATTGAAGAGTTACTAAAGATGCAGCCATCTAGTCTAACTGTCGAAAGAAACTCTCTAAAGCAGTTAGAGGAAAAGCTTCCTTATGTTTAAGCTCCAGAGGAAAATTTATAAGCTGCAAAAGGGGTGGAGGATGAATGATAAAAGATGCCTCTTGGCAAGGGGCGGCCAGCTGCCATCCAAAACTCCCCGACCATGGAAGATACAAGGCAAGGTACTGGGTTTCCTCTCTTTTAAGTCCTGTTTTCAGAAGGCCTTTTGATATCAGGGTGCTCTTACCTGCTCACTCGCTCGCTCTCAGCCTGACACCCAGCTGTGTGTCGTCGTCTTGACACTGTGTGGGAAGCTTTGGTTGGGCAACACACTGTCAAAGTTAAAATCCAACGTATCTCCATCCATGAGGTCGTTCCGGATGATGGACTCCATGTCACAGTCCAAGCGCTCGATAAACATGCCGTCCAAGTCACTGGGGAGCTTCTCCTGGTGGAGAATGCCCATCCTGCCGTAGCCGTTGCAGCTGCTCACGGAGGAGTAGCCCCCCAGGGCATTCATCTGCATGGGGTGGGGCAGAGGCACTTGTAAAGCTGTCTTCACTGGGGCCAAGCGGCTCAGACCCGAGGTGTGGGGCATGGTGCTCACGGCGTGGGGCAAGGCACGCCCATTAACCGCAGACGTCGACTGAGCGTGTCCAGGGTGGGTGTGGGAGCTGGGGTTCATCATTTTGCTATGAGATGCCTGGCTGCCATAGGCTGGCATGACCGAATTAGGGCCCATCAACACATTCTGGCCAAGGACTCGGCTGCTGGGTTGAGCCACCCCAGGGTCAACTGGTGTCAGAATGTCATTGTGGGGAGGAGAGTCGGAAGTAAGTAACTCCTTCAAGAGTCCCGGTGCACAGTTATACTGACTCATGCCTCCATAACTCGATTTGCTGTCCTGAAGCGTTTGCATAGGCATCTGGGGCAAAGGGCTCATGCTGGACTGGCCGTACGTGTATTTTTGGTAGTTTGGGCTGGGTGAATTCAGACTGGTGTTTGGCGGCGCAAACGAGTAGCATGGTGTCTGCTGCATCATGGTGCCCGGCGAAGACTGGGTTGAAACAGTTAATGACGTTGGTGATGAGAGAAGGTTGAGATTATCCAAAAGGTTTTCCATGTTCTCAGGACTGCTGATCTCAGACAGACTGGGCAGAGTGGAGGCCATCTTTGCAGCCGACGGCGGGTACACCAGAGAGTGCACGTCCCCGTCCCCGAGGTCGTCCTGCTCGGTCATGATGGGAGAAAGCCTCCCACTGATAGTACTAGCATTCGAGCTAGTTCGAGGGCGAAATGTACTCCAGTTATCAAAGTCGTCATTGCTGTGAGAGCCAGGGCTTGCAGGCCACTTAGAAAACTGAGAGCCTGGGCTGTCCCCGGCACCCTCCTGGCCAGATTGGAGGGATGCTTTTTTCTTGGCAGCTCGGCCTCGGCTCTTAGCAAATTTACTGTTGTTGTCCATGGAGGCGGCTCTTCTCCTGGGGGATTTCCCACTCTTGCCTCCCTCTGGATTAAGCATCCACCAGGAGCTTTTTCCAGTTCCTTCATTCTGCACTCGAATAAACTTGCTGTGTAGGGACAGATTATGGCGAATTGAATTCTGTAAAGCAAAGCACCATGTTAGAAATACAATACTCCTCCAATTGGAAAACCCACTATTCAATACAGACACGTATCACATGGCAGACAAGTCAAGTTTTGAAAGAGTTTACGGTATAGATTTCAACCTGTACAGTCACTACGTGAGAGCTCAAATCAGTAAAGGGAAAACAGTATCGCATCTTAAAAACAGTATCTGTGTCTTAATTTAACCAGGGAACAAAGTTAAATGAGCATTATTATAAACACCTTCTTTTATATAGCTCTATTTTGCAGGGAAATTACAGGAACTGGTTTTAAAACCACTTGGATTTGCTACGCAAGTAGCACTCCACAACAAAGTGCTATCGAACCCCTTTCCACTCCATCACGCCTAGAACTACTGCAAATTCTCTTCGGATGGCACATTTGCCACTTACACGGACACACGGTGAGACTGACAGCATCTGGAGAGCCTCTGGGACGCGTGGACAAGGAAAAGGGGGCTCCCGAGGAGGAGGGAGCTTCTCTGATAGATTTTTTTGCCCCAGAACAGGACAGGGCACGCAGGAGGCTCCATCATCAGGGCCCTGATCCCAAGTCCAGGGACGGGGACCTGGAGCAGGGCTGTGTGTGCTATGTGGCCCCCAGACTTCCCTGGCTTCCTCTGCCGACTGAATGCAAGGCTCAGCCGACCGAGCCCCCCGAACCGCTGCGGCCCCCCTCCCTGACCACGGAAAGGCTCAGGCTGGATTTGTGGTCGCCCGGGATGCAGCCACGACACCCACACCCTCACGCCATTGCCGTGGGACGCAGATGCTTGAGTGCCAATCACTGCGCCAGAACAAAGCCTTGGCACACAGCAGGGCAGGCCAGGGCTCAACACAGACTATGAGTTCACAATTTTCCTCATTAAAAGGAGGCAGAAAACAAAGGAAAAAAAAATCTCACTTTCTAAAAGGAGATGCAGAAGTCAGAGTGAGGCTGGACAGTCACGGCTGAGAAATCCACATTTCAGAACGCCCTCTGACCCTCTGTACTACACTCCACCCAAGGATTGCAACACAGCGGCTATGTGACGAGCCCTTCTGCCAGGCCCAGGCGAGTGTGGGTCAGCCACGGCCCTGAATGGGACTTCCAGGCTGGACGCTGGGCAGGTGTGTAAGTGGGTGGCAGTGAGGGTTTTCTTCTGTTGCCAAGATTCTCCTCTTCCTTCTCACCTACAGATCTATCCCCAGCTCAAGACCGGCTATGAGGACTTTGTGGACATACAAGAACCCTCTAAAAGAGGCCGAGCACTGCAATTCCCCAATGAAATACATCCCCATAAGATTCCCCAGACTCTATGGGAAGGTTTTACTTACACGCACGTGCGCTCGCTCACACACACACACACACACACACACACACACTGTGTGCTCCCAATATTCCATCATGACTATTTTGTTCTTTGAACACAACAGCAACACAGATAAGCGACGATGAAATCTCTGGAGGAAAGGAAGCTTGACTCCTGTCCCTGTCACATTTAGTAACTGATAAAGGGGGAAGATCTTCCTAGATAGTGGCTTCCTGGCTGTCTGCACTGCCTGGGGGAGGAGGTAGCACAGCTCTATGATTCACATAATTAGATCAGATCATTTGCAACTGCAATTGGGGGACATTTTTTTAATCTTATTTTTGCCTGGAAGTCATTCCTTTCTCTCTTTTTTTTTTTGGCTGTGTTGGGTCTTCATTGCTGCGCATG
This sequence comes from Mesoplodon mirus, assembly GCF_964341445.2. Taxonomy (NCBI): domain Eukaryota; kingdom Metazoa; phylum Chordata; class Mammalia; order Artiodactyla; family Ziphiidae; genus Mesoplodon; species Mesoplodon mirus. The sequence continues at coordinate 15,079,677 of NC_138993.1, forward strand.
GGCTTTCTCTAGTTGCGGTGAGCAGGGGCTACTCTTCGTTGCGGTGCACGGGCCTCTCAACGTGATGGCTTCTCTTGTTGCGGAGGATGGGCTCTAGGTGCGCGGGCTTCAGTAGTTGTGGCTCGTGGGCTCTAGAGCGCAGGCTCAGTAGTTGTGGCTCACGGGCTCAGTAGTTGTGGCTCGCGGACTCTAGAGTGCAGGCTCAGTAGTTGTGGCATGCAGGCTTCAGTAGTTATGGCACATGGGCTCAGTAGTTGTGGCTCGCGGGCTCTAGAGCACAGGCTCAGCAGTTGTGGCTCACGGGCTTAGTTGCTCCGCGGCATGTGGGGTCTTCCCAGACCAGGGCTCGAACCCGTGTCCCTGGCATTGGCAGGCAGATTCTTAACCACTGCGCCACCAGGGAAGTCCCTGGGGGACATTTCTAACAAGACTGCAGAATCTGTCATGATGAAATCTTTAAAAAGTTCAGGAAGCATTCACTAGCTCGGATGGGACATACGCTGACTTACCACTTAGATTTACCAAAAAAAAAAAAAAAAAAAAAAAAAGGCGGGGGGGGGAGTGGATGTAGAACAATCCCTTACTTATCAAAACATTATGCTACATATTTTCCTAAGAGGACATTTCAGGTCGCTCTTTGAGCAACAGAGCTGTCTCCTAACTTTGCCAACAATTAAAAAATTTTTTTCCGAACAGGAAAAGGTTTGCTGCGCAGGGCTTGTTACATAAATTCCTGTTTTTCACACAGCCGGCAGGACATTATAAAGAAGCTATGATTTCCAATGGGGGATATCGGAGTGGAGTGTTGAAGAGGTAAAGCTTGTAAAAATACGTGTCGCTATTAATGATGTTATGTCTGCAAATCTCTGCCGGATGCGGTGGACACAGCCGAGGCAGGGAAAGTGTGGCTCCCCGTGACCTGCGCGGAGAGCCACACGCGGACAGCAGTGCTCTGAGCTGTTCAGTTCTTCGACCAACGAATAAATATCACGTGAGGAGACAGGTAGGGTGAGAGGACAGGAGACTCGTGCACTGCAAACCACATACCTAAATCCCGAGGTTCTGCATGAGACCATCAGAGAAAAAGACCACTCAGCAACTTTCTCCTCCACTAGCCGTAGTCTCTGCTGTTCGGGCCTGCCACTGGTGCCGGGCTGCCTCTCCTCTGCACACGCCCCTCGGCTGCCTGTCCCTCGACTCTCCCTTGCCTCCTGCGTGCCTGGCCACCCAGAGCAGGGCAGCGAGTTCTTGGGAAGCCTGACCCAATGGAAGTCCGTGGATCGTGTTGGGGGCAGGGGCAGCCTGCACCCGGTGTGCCCTGGCTTGCTCAACCTGCTCTGCCAGCTGTTTCGAACGCGCGGGTGTTCATTTTGTGCACTCTACAGACCGGATTCCAAGCTTCTTAAAGGGCAAGGGGCTGGAGTGTGTTTTTATCTCCTAATCTCAAAGCCCCTAACAGATGCTCTACACACACGATACATTCAATGAACGTTTGTTGACGGACATCCCAAAAACATCACAGGGAAGGTGTAATGCCTTCCACATCTTTTCTCTATCCATTCGTGTACCAATTCATGCCAAGTAACTTTTATTGGGACTGATTTATGCTGGGTGCAGTGAAGGACGTCAGAAGGAATTAGTCACAGAGTCTGCCCTCCGGGTGTTTTATGATCTACCTGGGAAAGGAACAAGTCCACCTAAATGGCCTCTCAGGACAAAAAAATGATGTACAAAGGACTGTCCAGGAGCCTCGACTTTTTCCTGCCAAAGGTCACCCCACCCCCAACTTCTGTCTCAGCCCAAGTGTCCCTTCCTTCCGGAAGCATTTCCTGAGAAGCCCATCCCAGCCTGCAGCTAACCCAGGACCTGATTTACTCACCACAATCATGACTCTGCTATGTCTGGCTCCCCACTACCCTGTGAGCTGCATGAGCTCGGGGACCTGGGCTGTCCTCTTGTGCACTGTATCCTCGCAGCTCCATCACCAAGTAGACACTCAAGTATCTGTTGAATGGATGAATAGGTCCTACATGTACGGGGTTGTCGTGAAGATTAAATGAGACAACAGATGTCCTTACCTCAATCGATATCGCCCGCTGTTATTATTAAGATAATGTCACCTATAAGATAACATGTCCGTGTTTTAGAGACTCACCCATATGACAAACGTTGGTCTCCTTTCTTTATAATCGTACCTTGTACTGTTCCCACTAAGACGAGGCTTTTACATGTTAGTTACTGGGAAAATAAACCAGTTTTGCGGTAGTAGTTAAGATATTTTCTCTCTGCACTAGATAGTGTCTGCTGTGGGCAGGTGTTAATGAAGGAATTTAGATACTACTACGCGCTTGCTGGGCGCGTTCTCAGAATCCTCAAGGTGGCTGCCGGAGCCTTGTGTGCGGGCTCCGCGCTCTGAGTTCAGCTGGTGTGTGACGGGGAAGCAGCGGCAGGTGTTAGAGCAGGGCCACTGCCAAGGCCACAGGCTGGTGTGTCCCCTTGGGGGACGGTTGTGACTGAGCTCTGCGGGCCCACCGCCCTCCTGGCTGCAAGAAGCCACGCTCCAAGGCTGGGCCCCAGAGACCCTGAAGACACAGGGCAGGAACTGCCCCTTCCCTGGACGCACTTAGCCTGGATGTCTAAAGCAATAATCGGACAGCTGTCGACGTACAAGAAGAAATCTTTACACTTTTCACCTACTTTACATTTTTATCTCATTTTTTAAAATGAGCATGGAGAAGTTGATTTGAGAACTAAGTTCCGTTTCTCCATTCTTTAGCCATTGAATAAAGTTTGTCTGTTCCAGCCTCAAAAAAAATAAGTAAATAAAAATGAGCAAATGCATTATACAATATATACAATATGTTGGTACAGTGTAAGTGAATAAATGTACCATCAAAAAGGGTGTGATTTTTACAAAAACATTTAGAGAGCACTAGTCTATTACAGTAAACTTCCAGGCTACTAGAAGCCCCAACAAAGAAAACCAAGGGAGCAGAACTAGACCTCTGTCAAGTCTAACAAACTCTTTGGTCCCCCAAGGCCTGGGCTGAAGAAATGGCCTGGGGGTCCAGCCCTCAGTTTGCTCCCCTCCCCCCCCCGCCCTCCTGAATCCCGCCTTCAGACCTGAGCTCCCACCTGGCTCCATCCAGCCCACCCACGAGTGTACGTGGAGACCACCACCTCTCAGCCACCACTCTACCCATCACTGCTGCACCCTACTTTCTGCTGGGCATTCTAAGACTACTCTGGTCTTTGTGTTTAACCAAGAATAAAACAAAACCAGCAACTTAAGCTGAATACATCCTGCTCAGGATCCCCTGGCCTTCGTACTTTACACGTGGATTTTACCTTACGGTTTACAAACGGCTTTCAATACATCGTGTCTCATTCCATCCTTGCAAGAGCCCTATATAAGGCAGGTATTATTGGCCCCATTTTAAAAATAGGAAAACTGAGGCTCGGAAAATGAATCTCATGCAAAATAACTCTGCACACAACACCACTGCCAGCTGGAGAAACCACTTTTTGGCTTCACCATCATGAAGAAGAATCAAAGGAACATACTTAAGACTGAGGTTACATTATGTGCATCTTGAGGGAGCGGAAATAATTCTGTTTACAAACACTAGTTCAGAAAACTCGTTTTCTGCCTCAATGGGTAATAAATTTACAAAATATGACTTGCTTTTAATTCTAATTGGTTACTCTTTGTGGAAGGAAAGCAGAGCAGCTGAAGTGTGAATTTCAAATGTGAGCACCGCCCAGGGGAAGCCTGTGCAAAGGGGCTGTGAGGACCCACGAGGGAAATGGAAAGGCCCTCAGAGGTCCCACAGCCTAGAACTGCCCGTCGCCCTGTGAGAGGGTGGGTGTGAGCTACAGTCACCAAGCCAAACAAAAAGAGCTCCAAACTAAGGCGCTGGAACACGTGACTAAATGAACTTGTTGTTCTAGAAATTCTAGAAATTCTTTCAAAATGCTAGACACACTAGGTTTTTCCAAAAGCATTTTATCTAATTTCTGTGAACTCTGTCAATGTGTGCTATGGTTTCGTAGGCTCCCAGCATGGACTCACCCCCCCCCTCCTGCTTCCTCTGTTTTACACATCCCTTCCTGCAGTTCCAAGAATGAAAACAAACTAAGGAGAAAGCAGGAATAATCTCTGTTCAACAGAGTTCCCGTTAGAGGTGCTAATAAAACAACAACTTTGTAAAATAATGCATTTTGCTTGCAAACAGAAGGAAACATGTGACCTTTTGCCTGTGCTTCTTTTTTACAGGTGATGTCGAAAGACGTATGTTACCAACCGACAGCATAAAAATTCAACTTTAGAAAGTGCTGCAATGGAAGATGTGCTGTGAAGAGCTTGATCTGCGTGCTTACACGTTAGGCCCTGGCATCCAGCTCTTCTTCTGTAAAGCTGATTTCACTTCCCCGAAACCTGGCCTTCTTGCCTGCACATCAGTGACCCCAAAGGCCACTCTCACCCCCAGGCTGTACTAGGACTCAGGCCTCCCTGGGAACCCCTGTGGACAGAGGACTGCAAGCCTCATAAAACTTGTGAGCTGGAAAACCCTGGGAAGGTCACCTGGCCTAACACCCTCATTTTTTATTAGGGAAAATAGAGTTCAGAAAGATTAAAATGCAGGTGTGAAAGGCTTATGGGTGTTCATTTACAAAAAGCAGAATCACATGGGGCTTTAGTCCTAGAAGAACAAGTGTCAAGGACGTGCAATGACCCTCCCCCAACCAAACCAATACTCAGCTACAGATTTCTCCAGCGGCTAGACAGACACACATTTGGCTCGAAGCAGCTCTATCTCTGACTCAAATAATTCCAAAGGAAGGAAAAGATGACTACATTAAATCAGCTTCTACTAAAAAAAGCATATCGGAGACTATGTTCTCATGTACAACAGAACCAGAAAGACACATGTAAGATCTCATGTGAACCTTCGTGTTTTCAGGAGGCAGTGGGGAGGCGGATCCCAAGGTCAGACTGTGGGACCCCTGAGTCAGCTGGTCTCCCCAAGCCCCAGTCTTGACGTCCGTGACACAATACCAACTGTTACTCGGGATCGTTAGGGGCGGCACGGCATCACCTCCATGGAAAGTGCTCAGCGTATCACCTGGCACAAAGTGAGGGAACAGAGGTTGGCTATTTGGTGATGGGAAGTAAAGAGAGGTATAAACAGGAATTTTTTAGCCATCATGAATGGTTACAACCTGATTAAAAAACCATTCATCACAAACTTCCTGTTCAACAGGCAGCCAGCCTTCCTGAGGCTGTTTCCATGTCCTCACAACTGAGCTGCAAAACCCTTCTTTGACAGAGAAATTGTTCTCGCCCTTTAAGAGGATTTCAAAGGTAAAAGTCTGGATCGTTTGACTAGCGTGTTCCGTCAGCTGTGGGGGCGACCCCTGTCATAACCTGTGTCCACGAGCTTGTTCAAGGAGCGGGACATACACCAGTCAGCCAATGAAGAGCTGGTATCCAGGAAGGCAATTACGAGAACAACGCTCTTCCTCGTCTCTTCTCGCACAGTGGCCACCCACCGCCGCCTGCTTCACAGACAGCAAACCCTGAAAGAGCCCCCGAGGGGTGGGGGGTATTTAGAGCAGACTGCAGGGCAGAGTGCTGGGTAAAGGGGTGGGTTACAAAGCGAACAGGACCGAGGTATCAGGAAACAAGGCGTGCAGACGGAAGCACCCCTGGCCTAGAAGGACGGCCAAGGAGGAAACCTTGTGATAGAGAAACAGACGATGCTCCACGGCTCGCCTGGTCTTTAATAAGCTCTGCTGTTGGCCAAAAGCCTCCATATTTCAGGGTAAATTTTCAGCCAACAACCTCAGACATTTAGGACTTAAGAAAAAATCTTCAGGGATGGAAGAGAAACTTTACTTAATGATATTAAAAGTATCCCAAGCTTTTGCTTCTCAGAAGGTTGTAATTAAAAAAGAAGCACCAGGGCTTCCCTGGTGGCGCAGTGGTTGAGAGTCCGCCTGCTGATGCAGGGGACACGGGTTCGTGCCCCAGTCCAGGAGGATTCCACATGCCGTGGAGCGGCTGGGCCCGTGAGCCATGGCCTCTGAGCCTGCGCGTCCGGAGCCTGTGCTCCACAACGGGAGAGGCCACAACAGTGAGAGGCCCGCGTACCGCCAAAAAAAAAAAAAAAAAAGAAGCACCATGTTTCCCCATGCTGTGTCCCATAGGAAAACCCCGTATCAGAGAAAGCTACATTTTATGAGAGGAAGGGCGAAGTCCTTAATTTTCAGATGTGAAAACCTATACCATTTCATGCCCTGTGTTTTACACACTATCAGAAACCAGGAACTCCGAAAGACAAAACCCAGAACAACCCAGGTGAGGCTGAAACCTTAGATGCAAGCATCTTCCCTTCTGTTCCAGATCATGAGGCATCTATCTGAATCACTGTCCTTGTACAATCTCCGTGAAAGTTGCTACTGTGGAGCCCTGCTTAGTGAAGTCTGGAAAACAGAAACTACCTCCCACGGCTATACGCTTGGGCCTGATGTTGCCATATACTAGCCACAGAGCTAATTCTCAAGTGAATGTCATCAACCCTGGCTAGGAAGGTCCCCGTAATGGATATACAGAGACTAAATTTCACTTGGCTAAAATTCTTTTAAATGCCTTTTTTTTTTCTTTTTTAATAAAAAGGATGTGTCGGCTACTAAGGCTTTCAAAGTGGAGCTTGTTTCTCCTGGGATTTAGTTCCAGTGCGGCAAGCAGGCATCCCTGGACACCCTTTAACCCAGTCACTCCTTCCCCAGGGAGGCACAGAGACCGGCGGGCACTGCCAAGCCCACAGCAAGGAGCCACCACTCCCCACCCTGCCCATCAGCTGACCTGAAGGAGCCTATCCTTTGCGAAACTTCTTTTTCATTAACTGCCCAGAATACAGACTCTTTTGTGCTCTTGCCTAATGACTGCCTCAGACACAGAAGGCCTCACCAGCGCAGAATATTAAGAGGAAACTCATTTGTTGAAGTGATTCTGCCATTTTCCTAATGAAAATCTTTGTTTATTTTATAGGCCATACCATTTTTCGAATCTTCAGTGGCTTTAGAAACGCACTGCTTTACAATGCAATTAACTACCTTATGCATTTGGCTACCGGAATGAGGCAAAACAAAATAAAAGCCAAAAACAAAGAACACATTAGGATTTACTCTCTTCTGATGAAGAACTTAAATTAGGCATAAAATGAAACATAGAATATATCAATAGTTTGATCCATTTTAAAGTTTTCTAAAGAGAACTAAAGTGAATTTTAAAGTATTCTGTCAGAGTGAGTGATGAGCCCGTTAAACCTGTTCATGGGGCTCCCCTGGTGGCGCAGTGGTTGAGAGTCCGCCTGCCGATGCAGGGGACACGGGTTCGTGCCCCGGTCCCGGAGGATCCCACATGCCGCGGAGCGGCTGGGCCCGTGAGCCATGGCCGCTGAGCCTGCGCGTCCGGAGCCTGTGCTCCGCAATGGGAGAGGCCACAACAGTGAGAGGCCTGCGTACCGCAAAAACAACAACAACAAAAAACAAAACCAAACCTGTTCATGTTAAGTAAATGTTTATTCAAGGTTTGCAACCAAACTGCTTACAAGAGCCACAAAAAGCTTTATGAATGTAAAGGCGGTAAGGCTGAAACTTGGACAGATTAGAATCTCTAGGATAAGATCCCACCCATAGGACGTACTATCTATAATTGCTTTTTATCCTAAATATGTTCACTGTCTGGAAAATCTAGGGAAAGATGAATCCACTGAATGCATAAGCTATTTACCAAAAACTGCTACTCATGGTCAACAGAATTAAAAAGTACAAAGTCTAGGTTTATGTGGGGTTTTTTTTTTTTTCTGTTTTGGAACCCAAATATGATAAATCCAGATTACAACAACAACTTGCAATAAAATACAGCACTCTGAATTACACATTATTTGCAATGTACGGTTTTCTTGGTTACACAGAATCTTGAAACCAGCCTTCTTGCCCATCATTCTGGCTAAGGAACCTAAAGCAACAATGATTTGTTAAGTACACATTGTCTTAGGGCTACCCCCCAAAATTCTTCAGAGTTTGTCCCAAGTCAAATAGTTACAAATATTCACTGACTGACCCAATACTAGCAAAACCATTTGGGCCCATTTACTTCATGACAAAGCAAAGCGCCCCCCACCGTGGGAGACTGGGCCAGCCAGAGCTGTCCCCAAGCGTCCTGCAGATGGCAGGGATCCACCTCAGTGAACAGACCACAGACACAGCAGGTCTGCTGCACAACAGCCCTACTCTCCACACCTTCCTTCCAAACAACAAAGGCTCCGTCAGTACCACCGGGACCCACGCCAGTTCGGGGACTCCAAAAGAACCCCCCCCCCAAATGTTTCAGAAATGCAGCTTTATTAAGTTACCTAAAAGCCTACATATACATGTCTCTTAAGGCCTTTCAGAATGTGTCCACCTTAAAACCACACCTCCTCACCAGCACAGCCCCTGTCCCGCACCTAACTTCTCAAGCAGTATTTGTCCACGGCGCTGTCACGACAACATGGTGCTGTGCTTGTTTGTCACCCATGCTATGAACAGCATTTTCACCTCTGAAAACTGCATCAACTGAACAAGGAAGGAGCCTGAGAACGGCCCCCTCACTCCTGCAGAGTCACTGACGCTCCACCAGAAGTAACACATTTATTAAGTGATGCCCACAGGACCTGCAGCCTAAATCAGGTCTCAGGTCAAGATTAAGGCCAGCTCTGGGAGCATGTGCTTCGCCACGATCACTCCGGGGCTCAGGGGATGCTGGAAGGCTCCAAACTGAGTTTGCCCTGGAACCAGATTTAGACGACCTGGGGACATCTACTATGACTCCTGTGGGTTCCATTATTTTTGAGCTTAGCCCCAGGGTTAGGCTGGTCCACATTCCAGAGAGAAGAGAGGAAGAAAGCCAAGTAGGACAAAAAGGATCCCCAAATCACCTGAGGATCCCCAACTGAGCGATCAGCAAACCTCCCCATCTGGGAAGTTTTCCTTGTATTAAACTTTTTACTCTAATGCTGCAGTTTGAACCCATAACCTCTTTAGAAATATGAACAACATTGTCAATGCACCGGCTACACACAACACACATGCATTGTTCTGGGTTGAGAAAACAATGAGAGGGTTTTGTTAAGCTCTATTTTAAATACTAGAGGGAAATTAACAAAGAAAGAATGAATAAATAACTATATGAACCATTTCTTAGGATGATTCAAACCAATGGAGAATTACAACTTCTCACCTGAGCCCACAGTCTGTGATGGTACACGTTAAACTCCTCTTTGAAACGTCACTGCTCACTGTTTTCAGTTTTATCACTCTGAATTTTGTCCAGAATGGAACTGTGAATAGCAACCATTGTGGCTGGAACCTTGCACATGGTACAAATGTTTTGTATCTCTTCCGAGCTACTGCATTCAAGGATACTCTGACCACTGCCACAATTTCCACCACAATATATTAGAATATACAGTTGGGGTGCCTTTTCTCCACTTCCTTAAAATGATGCATTTGCCCAAATGGTTCAGTATTAAGGGTCTTCCCAGAAGAGTAAGGGCTTATTTAGATGATGCCCTGTGCCTCACCATCATATAACCCAAAGGAGCACGGTGAAAGCTAAGTGAGGGTGCGTTTGGAAACCACACAGCATATTAAAAATGTTAAAGACACTAACAATTTCAATTTCTAGAAATCCTTGATATTCTAAAACAAAAGCAGGGTTTTCTGGAAGAAGTTGTTAACCCTATTACCACAGATACTTAAACAACTATGAGCAGCGAGGTCAGTCTAATTTCAACTCCTCTCACTTTGTTCTAAACAACAGGTAGTCTCTTCGGTATTAATTTATTTTCTTTCTTTTTTATTACTCCGAAAAGTAACAGAGACAAATTCTGACAACCTAAATAAGACTGTAAGGGAGCATTCAGAATTGTTAGTGGGTGAACAAAGTTTCAAACAATCGCTCTTCGCTACAACTCTACCCCCAAAGGTAAGAAGTTTTACATTTTAACCATTTTTAAAGTCCATGATACACTCTATCAAACAACTGATGAAGACAGACACCAATACGTTGTATAACTGTTTTAGTCCTCAAAGTAACTATAAATTAAACTGGAGTAGCATGCAATTTTAGAACAAAATATTTTCTTTTGAAGAGTCCTGAAGGCTGGGTTATTTAGTTTTTTGTTTATTTAAATTATAAAGACACCCGACTGTTCCAAAAGGACCCCAGGGGGCTTCCCCGGTGGCACAGTGGTTGGGAGTCTGCCTGCCAATGCAGGGGATGCGGGTTCGCGGCCTGGTCTGGGAAGATCCCACATGCCGCAGAGCAGCTGGGCCCGTGAGCCACAATTACTGAGCCTGCGCATCTGGAGTCTGTGCTCTGCAACAAGACAGGCCGCGATAGTGAGAGGCCCGCGCACCGCGATGAAGAGTGGCCCCTGCTTGCCACAACTAGAGAAAGCCCTCGCACAGAAACGAAGACCCAACACAGACATTAATTAATTAATTAATTAATTTAAAAAAAAAAAAAAAAAAAAAAAGGACCCCAGGGTCAGTCAGGGCTGGAGCAGAACATGTCCCATCAGCACTGCCCCAGCCAGCACCAGAGCACTGTTCTGTTCTTGGGGGATGGAGGGGGGCGGAGGTACCAAGGATCTCACAGAATCTTGAGTCAGTCATTTTTACTGGGAATACAAACAGAAGATAAACTTTTACCCTCATTTTTATCATTGAAAAATCCATCCAAAATTAATCAAGAAATCAAGCAAAGCTTAGTTGAAGTGGGTCTAACGTAAACTATTTAAATCCAGACAATCTCAGAAATTAATTTATTTCCATTCACATTTCAATAACATAAATCAGGGTCTTTTAATGAAAAGCAATCAATGTCATTTTCATTCAACAGGTACTCATTGGGCCCCTACTGTATACTAGGTACTGTTGAAACAACTAAGTCACATGAGGCTCTTTTCCTGCCTCCCAGGGTCATATACAGATGGCTGACAACACGAAAATGAAAGGTGGCACATGCTCACAACAAGAAAGGAAAGACCCTAACCTAGAACTGAGGAAAGGCAAGATTCAGATCGCCGGATAAAAGGGAAGGGAATTGTCGATGTGAATGCAGAACACGAATAAAAGGTGATGGGTATACTACATAACGTGTTCTAAAACCCGAGAGACCTGGATTCAAACCCGAACCTGAGTAATCCTGGGCAAGTGACTTACAATCTAACAGTACTTACCTTACTGAACCACAGTACTAAACGCTCAGTGCGTACAAAGTGACCAACAAATATTAGTATCAGTACATGCAAAAAAGTTTGTTAAAAGCACCAACAAGATGTGTCTGGAGAAGAAAGAAGGGGTAAGACTGGCTGTATTTGAGTTCAGATGCAGAAAGAGGGGAAAACAAGGTGGGAGGGGACTTCTAAAAATGAGCCAGGAGCTTGTATTTTATCCGACACGCAACACTCAGGAGAGCGAGAAAAGATCAGAATAAAGTTACGACGTGGAACCTAGAGGAAAGGGCCAACCTGTCTTCCCACGAGACAACAGGGGAAAATGGAGAGACTGTGTCCTGCTCGGAAAGCAGGTATTTTTGATTATCCAAAACTTTAAGGATGTGCGACGTCCGTGTTTTCATGTGCATATAAACGTTTGTTGATAAGCAAAAGCACCTCGGGGGCTTCCCTGGTGGCGCAGTGGTTGAGAGTCCGCCTGCCGATGCAGGGGACACGGGTTCGTGCCCCGGTCTGGGAAGATCCCACATGCCGCGGAGCGGCTGGGCCCGTGAGCCACGGCCGCTGAGCCTGTGCTCCGCAACGGGAGAGGCCACAACAGTGAGGGGCCCGCGTACTGCAAAAAAAAAAAAAAAAAGCACCTAGGGGAGGTGCTGTCATCAGTATGGTTCTTCCCCACCCTGAAAGGTGCCCTTTGTTCAAATCACTCCCCCAACAGGAGGCTGCCTCGGCTTGTGTGGAGAGGCGGATGACAAGTGTCACCTTGAGGGCTTCATGCGTCTCTCGCTGAAAATGACGGGGTTTTATATTAAAGCTGCTGCTGGGCTTTTGTCTCATGATTCAAATGCTACTTGGTTGTTTTGAAACTCGTGGTGTAATATCTGATTTTTTCATAGTCAGAGGAGGGCAGGAGACTGGGACTGGGACCATTTGTTTTGAAAACAAATTCTAAAATTCGTGAAGGCTGGTGTGTTTTCATACTTTTAATCCACCGTTCACAACATTTGGCATACAAATCCCATTCTTACTTTTAGAAAGGTTTATTTTTGTTTCTTGAGGTCATTGTCTAGGCTCAACCATAACATCTTTCAGGTTGTTTTGAAAGGCTAAAGGGAAATTAAAGGAAATAATGCCCTACAATGTAACCATGGACTGTTCCACATAAACAGGGATAAAGCTACAACAAATCACCCAGTTATTCAGTACCCTAGAAGATGCATATGAGATCCAGGGCCGAGACTGGCCCATGGCTGGGCAGCAGTGGTATGAGGATAAACTGAGATGGCATTTTCTCCCCAGTAACCGCCCCCACACACAACACTCCCTCCACCACATACACACTTCCATCATCCTGAAAGGCACCACACACGCACACGCACACACACAGGAAAGAGGTCTAAATCTTGGGAACTTAATTTTTAACGGCTGACTATCCCATCAGAATCTGATTATAAAAGCATGACTGTGGGTACAAACCCTACCCTCAGCAGATCCCATCGACCTTTCCTCTTCCACAGCCCAGGAGCCCTGGCCTCTGTCTGCTTCCTTTCCTTTCTGCCCCCAAAATAAGTTAGTGCCATGCAACTTACAACCAGGTTTAAAAGTCGCAAAGTTACTAGCAAACAAACAACAGCAGGCAGTCCAAACATTTTGTAAAAGGAAGATCTCACAGTCCAATACTTGGTCTGGTCACTTTTCTGGAGAAGCGCTGAGGAACACTTGCTGAGGGAAATACCACACCACAGGTTATTAACCTCCCATCTATTTCACAGCGCTTTCTCCCAACCATTGCTCCTTTTAGGATCCTTCTGTTCTCCCCACCAAAGCAAACAAAACCAAACAAAGCAGTTCCATTAATTCCGAGTCTGTATCTTCTGGACAGAAAATACTTTATGTGAACTTTTCATGTACACTCGACTCCTGGAAAAGCTTAGCTTAGGTATGGAAGGAAGCGAGGGAGGAGAATAGAGAAGAGAAGAGAAGAGAAGAGAAGGGAACATCAAGTGCAATGCCCAAGATCAGTTCTGAGAAGCTGGACTTGCTTCCTTAGTTTGAGATTTCAATGCAAAATAATAAATCCTTTCTGCCTGGCTGGAACAATTCACCTCAAAATAAAAGAGTTTTGTTAAGAGCTTCTGCTTCCCCCAAAGCAGAGGGCTGACTGATGAGAGGGATTCAGAATCTGCCACTTGCACCTTCACCACGCCCCCCTACCATAATCAAGCAATCTAATGAGAGCGACAAACGCAGCAAAGCTGAATATTAAATATTAAACAAGAGCTGGGGGGAGGGCTGTTGACACAGGCGGCCTCGCCCGGGGAATGTGCCTGGCCCAGCGCCTGCCGAGAGGAAGCCGTGTGCTGTTCTGGGTCCAAATTCCTTAAGTCCATCCTTGCCAAACAGTGCAGCTGCCACTCAGGCTGTAGTTCATGAATCTTTACCGAACAACTCTGACAACCATTCCTAGAACGCTGATCCTGTTGACTGAGAACCTTCCTGCGTTCCGGTTAAAATCCTACTCCACAAAGCTCCTGCTGAAGTGCCGACAATGACATGATGACAGGATTCCCCATGGCCAGCCTCCCACCCCACCCCCAGGGTAGTCTCTATCTCCAACCACTGCCCACGTGGATTCGCCCTCCAGGTCGCCAAAGGTTAGATCTTCCTCTAACCACTGAGGTCTCCTGGAGCACCTCCAAAGTAAATCCAGGACAAGGCGGTACACTGTGGCCAAGGACAGCATCTCCAACATGCGCTCCAAAGAATAACGGCTCCTCCTAGGGTGAAAGGAGTTCACCGAGGAAGTATGTTCGGGATATCTGGCCACACCGACTCAAACAGGACTCCCAACTGCAGGATTCTTAGAGCCTTTAATACACTAACTTCATGTTAACATACAAAAGCAAAGCAAAGCAAAACACAACACCCTTCACTAACTTAAGATGTTTCGTTCTGTTTTGTGGGTGTGATCCCATGCACCCACCACGTCTCTGACACTTCCTCACAGACCACACTGTGGAACCAACGTTTAGTAGCACACACTTTGGGAAATGCTGGTCTAATGGCAAGACAGTGGTCAAGAGAGTGAAGACCCAGGTCTGGCTCTATCTTTGTATGTATGACTTTGGACAAATTTTATGTCCTGTGTATCTCCGCTTTCTTGCCTATAGAGTGGAAAAAATAACGTTTGTCCTAACTCCACAGAGGAGTTGTAATGGATACAACCTCTTCAAAAAGCATAAATAGAGTACTGTGTGCTTGTGAGATTTCATGATTATGCCCAGGGTAGAAGTGCAGGCTACCTGAAAGCTGCAGAGCTATCCACACTTCCTACCAAAGAACACACCTGTCCCAGGTACCCTGGAAAGCCCAGGTGCTCTGCGAACCATGCACCATGCCCTCTCACTCTCTGAAGGACGAAGGAGACGCAGACTCTCCGAGCAGGTCAGGTTACTCAGGATGAAGCAGGTCCTGCACAGGCCTCTCGCCCGAGATCTCACAGTAAGAGCCAACATCAGTATCTTCAAAAATACACAAGGCAGAGTTTACCAGGGGAGAAGAATGGGCCCACTCTCATTTCATTTCCAAATCTCTCTCACCTCCCCTAATGCTTTTGTGAGAGGAAGGAAGGCAAGCAAGGTACAGGAGGAAGAAGAAAAGGGGAGGAGAGAAGGTAGGAGAAGAGTGTGGTAGGTTGATTTGCTCAGACAGCGGAATGAAAAAAATGACTATGATTCTGGAGACAGCTCCTAGGTCAGGAAAATACTCCGGCTCTGGCCGTGACACCACACACTGTAAGAGCTGTGATGTGAGCAGGGAGACAGTTCTCTAGGGTCACGGAAACAGAGCCTGGAGGAGAGGAACCTGCACACAGGCGCTCCTCATTAGCACAATGGGTAGCAGAGCTACTGTAGAACCAGACTGGGGACAAACAGCAGCTAGGACTGGAAAGGTTACTTATATACAACATTTGACAATGAATGTCCATTATCACATCCCCGAAACCTCTGGTGCATGCTATTTGTAGCTAACATAAACGGTGACCTTTATTACCAGTTACATGGGATCTATGTGGTCAATTATTTCTTTTACAAGACAACCTCACTGAATATAATGATGATGTCTCTCGGTGGTGAAGGTAATGGGGATTTTTAATTTCTAGTTGTAGGCTGTCCTTTTTGCTGTTGTAAGAGCACGTGTAACTTTTAAAATCAGAATAAAGCTACTTCCTTGGTGGGGAGAGACCCAGAAAGAAAAAAAAATTATGCCTGTTCCTCTTTCATGTGTTCATTCAAAAAACTGATTTCCTACCAAGTGCCAGGACCTGTATCATATAATACACACACACACACACACACACACATAAATATTTACATAATCAAATAAGATGAAGTTCACAAACTATATCCTGATTTTTTATTTTTTCAGGAAATAGCTCTTTCCTTAATCAGAAGTAGAAAAAACAATAGTTTTATGATAGTTTTACACAAAACCAGTAGAATATGGTGGCTGAGGAACATGAGCCTGTTGTCAGACAAGCCTGGATTCTAACCCAGTCCTGGCACTTAGTGAATGTGACCTTGGCTGAGGCGCTTCAACTCCCCATGCTTTAATCACCTCATCTGCAAAATGGGGACAACAGTTGCCACCACTTTAAAGAGTTTTTATAAGGATTAAAATGAGATAATCACACAAAGCACTTATAAACACAAAATGTCAAGCAAACGTCTAGCCTCTGACTAAAGGCAAAGCAAACCTCATGTCGCCGCCCTGCACAGATTCAAAGAGAACCGAGTGCTGGTACCTTTTCTTAGGCAAAACACATCCCTGGACACTGGGTCTTAATGTTTATCCAACCATCATTAGCAGTAGCAACAAAAGATGCTGCCACTTGAAGATGAAAGTCATCCCGGGCACGATCAAACAAAACAATTTCAGCCAGAAGCTCAAAGACACACCAGCTCAAGACCGTGTCCAAAGCACTTCTTGGCCCTCATCTACACACAGACATACAAGGGTGATGCAGTTAGGGAGATACGGGCACCAACATTTTAAAACCCAGCAGGAGAAGGTGTCGGCAGAAATTTAAAAAAAAACAGAATAAAAGCAAATGCTTGGGCACGTCCTTGGAGAATACAGAAGGGAATTCGGGTTTTTCCAGGGCATAAAAGGTGTCTGGGGTGGACAGGGCACCACTGAAAATCTCAGCTGTGTTCTGTGACTCCTTCCCTCATCGTGGATAAACCCCGAAGAGAAACCGCTGAAAGGCAAAAAAGGTGAACAAAAATAGAGTGCAACAGCCTTCACACTTTGCTGAAACACATGCCTTCACCTTTGAAAGACAACCATGAGACTTCATACAATAGGACAAATTGTGTTTAAATTGGGAAACCAGCTGCTCCTTGATCAGTCACCCTTCTATCATCAACAGAACTTTAATTAGCCCCCATCTGCTTCCTGTTTTACGCCACAAATCTTGACTTTCACCTGTCTGGAACCAAACTGCAATAACTACACCCACAGTAAATAAAAACGGTGAACTTCTCATACAACGTGCAATTCGTTCTTGTCAAGCTGACACCGGGCTATTCAAAACAGTGCCCGATTCAAATTAACGATCTTCCCATAAATGACGAAGTTCTATACTAAAAATTCAACAGAAACTCTCTCCCACCCACATCTTCTTGCACTTTTTCCATTAAGAAGGTTTTCAAGCTGTCTGGCTTCAATTTCCTGACTTTACAGCTACGTGTGGGGCCACATCAGGTCATGTAATGACAACGGCTAAAACTCAAAAACACCATGCTGACTTTAAAACAGTTGCAGAATGATACCCACACTGACAACACTTATATAAATGTAAAGGGTGACTACATAGGATTGATGGACCCGCCTGTATCAGCCCAGCTGAGGAGCGGGGGCAAGCTCCTCTAAGGAAAGGAGCCCCCAACAGCCCACCTCTGAATCAGTGACTGCCTCTGGGGAGACAGGAAGGCTTCAAGCAAGATGGGTGACATTTGTTAAAACCATGTGGTAGCATGTGCGTACCAACTGTACTAGCCTCTGTGCGCTTCTAGGTGTTGGGACTATTTCATAAAGCTGTGTGAGAAAGACGGCGGGGGGGGGGGGGCAGGGCAGCAGCCAAGAGGGAAGGAGAATCAGTGCCCTAGACTTTCTGACCCCCACCCAGGCGCATGCCCATCTGAGAGCTGGGGCAGCACTGGACACAGCTTGAAAAAGCTCCCCAAATTGTCATGCCACACCCCCAAGCTCATCCTTCGGGAAGGCTGAGTAGCAGTCCACTCGCCTCAAGGGCAGGGACGCCACTCACTCATCTCGAACCTGCCAGCGCTCACCTACCTAGTCAGGACCTGAGACATGAATACCACTTGAGTGAATCAATAACTCTCCGAAGAGGATTTCTCGTGCTGCTATGCCGTGGCCCACTAACCAAGCACACCCGGTCAATTTCCCTTTCCTGAAGGAGTCTGAAGAGATGGGTGGTTACCATTCCAGACTGATGATCGGCATCTTCTGGGAAGTGTGGTGAAAACTGAAACCCTACAGCCCTTGGCTTGGAGGCTGGGATTCACAGCACATATGGAGTGTGGCCCAGGGTTCCTTTTTTTTTTTGCGGTACGCGGGCCTCTCACTGCCATGGCCTCTCCCGTTGCGGAGCACAGGCTCCGGACGCGCAGGCTCAGCGGCCATGGCTCACGGGCCCAGCCGCTCCGCGGCACGTGGGCTCTTCCCGGACCGGGGCACGAACCCGTGTCCCCTGCATCGGCAGGCGGACTCCCAACCACTGCGCCACCAGGGAAGCCCCAGGGTTCCATATTTTAAAAAGTCATAATAATACTGAGGGTCACCAGTTTTGGGAACACCTGGACTAGCTTCACATCCAATATTCCTTTCAGTTCTAATATTCTAAGAGAATAACTCAACTGTCTTATTCCATATAGAGCCTGACTCAACAGGAGGAGAGTGAAGTCCCAGAATATTCTTAACAAGTATCTCATCTGACAGGCAAGTTTGAGAAACACTGCGTTAGTGGTACTTGTATGGGGCATTGACACCAAATAATATAAGGCAACTTAGTAGTATGATGTTATTTAACAAGTAGTTAAGAAAGGATGTTTAAAAATATAATTATAAGGTTATTATGGATAAAAGCCAGTTTGTTCTGAGATCAGACTTTAAACCATCATTGTTTTTCAGAAAGAAAAACAGAAGCATCGTTAGGGAATGAGGACGTGTCAACCTCACCTTTCAATTTCCTGGAATTCTCCTCCCCCGCTTTCCTCTTTAATATATAGTATTTCCTTTGGACACACACACAGCCGACTTCACAATGAAGTCTTTACGAGATCACGGCTCCAGATACCAACAGGCCAGCCAGGGACTCAGTGGGAAGAACACTATTGCAGCTTGACTGCACCCGCTTCCACTGCTCCTGCTTTGGCCAAGAAAGGATAATCATTTCTTATCAAACATTGATATCACCTAAAATTCCTTTACATTTCTGACAAGCCATCTGACTCCAGGGTGGAGGGAGACTTCACATCTGCTCTGGAAATTAACAGTGGAAAGTACTTTCATGGGATCAAAGGTTCTGAACACAGCTGACCATAGGTCAGGTGAGCCTGACCCAGGTTAATGCAGAAGGAAAGGAGAGTGAAACCCCATCCAGCAAAGTGGATCCAAGCAGCCGCCAGTTTTCAAGGGTCAAAAGCATAATCTAAATGACAAAGATGTCCAGAAAAGTGCAAAATTATCCTGGCTAGTATGTCACGTAAGGGCTCACATGGCATCAGACATCTTTGAGGGTGTTTAACTTAGTACATAATTTTAACAAGATCATGTTTGAGACAAGACCAATCCAAAAAGGGGCTACTTCCTTCAGTGTGTACCCAAGGGAAGTGTGAACCCCCTCCTTCCATTCCATGACTGAAGGCCAGTCTTCCATATATGGAGGCATCCACTTCTCCCCTAACTCCAAGGTTACTGTGACATGAAGTTCTTTTAAGAATAAATGTGGGAAAGAACCTCATGCTAAAAACTCTGGATCACAATCCATAAAGCAGTGAAATCAATCTAGAGGGTTGAGGCCAGCATTTTTTTTTTATTAACAAAATAGAAAGCTTTTCTATTTTGTAAAACTCTTGTATCACGTTTGTGCACGTGTACACTGAGTCATACTGGAAAATGGATTTCTTACTATGCATCAGGCTGGGGACAAAAATGAGAAAGCCACAGAAACAGAAAGAAACGCATTACTTCCTAGAGGACATGCTTTCCCTCTCTAGGAAAGGCCTATGACAAAGCCCAATGAAACGGAGCACAGCTCCATCCCCAGGGTTTCCGGAGATACCCCAAAACCTTCAGGGAGCGCCCACTCTGTGCAGGCAACAGGGGGCCTTCTGCTCAGCATCCTGTGAGGCAGATGTGACTCACTATCTGGGACAGGGAAGGATACAGGCTGGGAAAGGGTTGTGGACTATCATGTTGGACAATTTTTTTTTAACCAGGTAACTTCTGGCCAAGTTACTTTCTCGTCAAGAGAAGAAACGTGGTATGCTAAACCTTCACATTTTAGAAGTGTGATTTTAAAGAACTATTACTTAAGTCTCCATCTTTCCTTTGGGTGGGTGCAGAGTCAGCACAATGAAACCACGGCTCGGGCAAGTGAGAAAAATGAATTTAGATTATGTTTACAAGCCAAGGAAAGGAGAAAAGAAGACACGTTGAACAAATCCTCTACTGGAAACATTGCTAAAGTGTTTTTAAACTGAAGATTATACCACCACTTAAGATATTTTTTCTCTACTATTTTGCCCAGCATATTACAAAACTGCATCTAGGACTGAAATAGCAGATTGCCTCAAGAGCAAATGACAATATTTGTACCAGAAATGTTGGCAACCAGCGGCACAGATGGGCTTCTGCACAGCAATCTTCAAAATGGGGCTCCAAGAATAACTCCACCTACTGCACCAATGCTAAGTTGCTGAATCCAGAGTCAGAAGGGCTCATTATTGCATATTTTTCCCACCTCCTCCTTCCCAAATGCACGTGTACCTGCCTGACCTCCTCTGCCTGGGAAGCAGGGCTCAGAACAAAGAAGAAAAAGAAAGAGAGAGAGAGAGCAGACTAGAGTGAAAAGGTCCCCAGGCATCAACTGGTGGCCAATGGTCAATTATCCACAAGAGGCAGGAACACAAAAACAATGGAAAAGTCCAGATAAGCCCAACAGTTGTTTACATGAAGAGTTTTCATCTTGCCCTTCAAATACAAATTTTACAGTATTTATCCAAATTTCATCTCCTCTCCCCTCCCAGGCTGGGTACCTTGGTCATTTTTGTTAAAAGAAAGACTCGAGAACTGAGGGGGAAACTTGTACTGACCGTAGGAATTACTCTCCTGCACCTACAGTACAGCTCCAATCTCCTTCAAGAACCTGAAGAAAACAGCCACCTTTAAACAAAGGAGTTGGCGCCTCCACGGCTACTCTCACCACCGCCTGCCAACGACAACGTGCTGTTCTCCCTCCGTTCCTCTGCAATTTCTACCAAATGGTCTGGAAAAGCAAATTAAACAGAAGTCCTCACTTAAGGAGACATTAATTATGAAACCCATCCAATTAAAGTGCTGCCTTTGGCATTCACAGTATCCTTTGCCTGTCTTTGAAAATGGCCAAGGGGTTGGCAGTGGAAATGGGTCTTTGCCTCTGTGCTATGTAGGCTGACCTCCAAGCAAACCATAGGGTCCTCCATACAAAAGAGAACAAACATACAGACTTTTTCAGGTTAGGACAGTGCTTTTCAAATTATATAATGCAGAGTACAGAATACTGCATCGTGTTCCATAGCCCCACGTCCTAAGGTACAGGTGGTGTAGGAGGCCTGGAATCTCACAAATTAAACTCAATTAACAAAAGGTTAGGAGTTCAGGCAAACCGAGGCCTACATTTAAATAATTGTGAATTTCATCCTAAAGAAACCAAGAGTGGAGGATTAAGGGAGTGCTACATCTCCCACCTTTCCTCCCGGAATGACTTGTGTGTTCCCAAGACAGGCTCTGGTGGTAACTCCCTGAACTGTACTTCTCAGCGTGAAGGTCAGATGTATCTGGAGAAAGGACCTCTACTTTCATTATCACATCTTGATTCAGCTGAAGCTGGGTAAGCCAAGTGATGCCATGAGTAAAACAAAGTTGTCTGCCTTCCTTTTCATTTTCCACTGAGTCATCTAAAATCCTAGTGAAAAAGAGGGTGTTAAACCCTCCACAATCGCCGCTAGCAGGAGCAAGCAATGTTCACAGAATCCCAAAGTCCAGAAAAAAATACTTTTAAGCTTTGGTATATATCTTCATCCTTATATTTGAATGAGTGTATCAGGTTTGGAGGGGAATTTATTCCAAGCCAAAAAGTCACCTAAAGAAGCCCCCCGCTAAAAAGGAGTCGGGAAGCAATATGCTCATTTCCCCGTTATCCATCGAACCTCCTTACTGGTAGAAGGCACCAGCCTCATTAGAGCAGTCCTCAACCAAACCTTCTCTAGAGAATTCAGACTAAGCAACGAAGGAGCCTTCCCTGGTACAATAAAGGGCAGGTCCTTCACAGTCAAGAAGACAGGGATTTAGAAATGCCGCTGATGCCAGCAGCCCATAGGACCGTCTGTCAAGGGTAGATCACCACGAAATGACCGCAAGAGTACCCGACACTAAAAGAACCCTCAAACAGTCCCATCTATTCTCATTAATTCTAAACAAGAAGAGACTGGCATAAAATTTACATTTTCTTCCCAATCAAGACCTTCCTCACCAACAACATGGAATTTAAAAAAGAAAAAAAAAATCACATAAGCACAGTCAGTATTATTTTTAGAAACAACTTTCATTTCCATTTCAATTTACTTAAAATTCAAAACTTGCTAATAATAGAAAGTATTTCAGTTGTCACTAAAACCGGAAGTTGCTGCAAAATAAAATATGGTATTTCAGAGTCAAACTCAAGGATCCGTGTTGTAAAATATTTGGTCTTTGTTACTCCCTCAGCATTCAATTTGTAAAAAGGAAACATGTTCTAGTCTGGTTAATTAACCAGTAACATAAGTCAAATAATGAACGCTGCTGCTTCCTAAGTAAATCAGAATAGATTAACAGAATCCTTTGAGTTTATTCCGTTTCAGAACACATTTCAAAGCCATCACGGTGACTCTGCCTGGAAGTTAAGAAAGAAGGCATGTGCTTCTGTATGTCAGCAGCAGAGGTGTTCAGGAGTGCCACTGTTCCCGGGTGCTCAGAACAGCTCGGCTGTTCGGATCTGGCAGCAAGAGCCGCCAGACTTCTGGGGCTGGTCACCAGGGCATGACTGGACAAGAGCAGAAGCAGCAGATGTCTGAGGGGTGCCTGGAAACAACCAGGTGAAGACGCAAAGACTAGTCACTTGGAGAGTGACAGAGGTCTTACTCTCTGCCATAATTTGCAGTCAGGAAGTTTTAGCAGAAGTCTGCAATTTCGTCCTGTGGCAGCCTTCCTCTCCCTACTGCTCGTGGCCCCTGCCCAACTCCTCCCAGTAACAATGGTGTTATTTTACAAGCCTACAGCAAGTCTGAAAATGTAACAGATTCGAAAGCCATCATTTGTCCCACGATGACTACTCCAGGACAGTGTCAGAGAAGAGGCTCTCTCGGATGAAGAGAAAACCTGTTTTCACAAAACAAGGGATTGGATTAGACTAGTAACATCTAATAACATCTACACCAAAGGATGCAAACAAAACACTATGAGAGGAATTTACACCAGAGCATAAATGCCACAAATGGGGAAATCTGCTCCTTGCTGAGACTCCTGGGTCCCTTCTTACATAATAACTCCTGGCTGCTACTGCCGCTAAAAGAGCTTTCTTTCCAAAATGACCATTATCCAAATACCCACCCCTTCCAGAATTAAAGGGACTCAAGTTTGAGAGAAGCATTTGTCTGTCAAGGGTGCAGAATGGAGACAGAGATTGCCTTCAGTCTACATACCTTCATTTAAAAATAATGCTGTTGGGAAAATGGTGCCAGTAGACTTGTTCAACAGAGGGTTGCCACAAACCTTCAACCAGTGAAAACATAGTATCTGTGAAGCTCAGTGTAAAACAAGGCACACACCTGTATCGTAAGTGGGAACCTAGCCAGGACTAAAATATAGATACTCAAAACCGGAACTAGGGAAACCTAAAGATGAACCCAAAAGAGCACAAACCCAGAAAATTCAGCAGATAAAGCCGAGTTTTCCATCTCCGCAGCGTAGGTTAATCCCAACAGTCTCAAAGTCTAGATCTGTTACGTTGGCTCAGATTTGCTGTGAATGGAATCGCAATGAGGATGAGGAGACATGCTGAAATGCCAACCCTGTTTAAATAACACACCGAGAACTATATTAATGCCTTCTGTGCAGCTTTTTTTTTTTTTTTAAAGAAAATCAAATTACTTTGAGGAGTGGAGTGGACTTAAATTTAACTAAACATTTTGCCTGGCACATGGCAGTTTTTCATTTAACATTCCACTTCACAAGTTGCCCAGCAAAACGCTCTTTTACTTAACGTCCACTCCCCTCTTCCTTTTATTCCCTTCTGGTTTTCAAGGTGGTAGGTATTGCTAAAAACACCATGCGTAGGTTCTAGAAGACCCCTGGAGGGCTGAAGCATGACTGGTGGGTGAGGGATGAGCGGAGGCCAAGAGGACCAGAGTCCCAGGCAGAGAGGATGACCACGCAGGGAGTTCATCAGGAGTCCATCGTTCCTGCTCTGCAAACCCACTGAGAATCAAAGAGGCCCTTCTGCCAACAAGTCAGGAGGACGGAGGGGGGACAGTGAGAAATCCAAGAGGGCACGCAGACTTTGGAAGAGGGCAAGTTGGCAGCTTGCTGCTGAGGGATGGCACTGATGTAGACAGTTTCCTAGTAGCTCCCACCTTCCGGACACAGAGCGCTATGACGGGGTCAAGACAGGGTCCAGCAGACAGTGGCTCATATGGAGAAGGCAAGCATCCCAAAAAGAAGAGATCGTCATTGGCACTGAGCTTCAGCCAAACTGGGCAGGACTGCAAACTAGACGGAGGTAGAAGAATTTAGAGCCACTGAGCCAGAGACAGCCAGGAAGTGGAGGGAGTGATGAGGAGGTTGGTACAGCCGGCCAAAGCCCAGAACAGGAATCCTCACCCTTCCCCAGCAGGCCCACCAGGGAGAGCACCCAGGACGGCTGGGTAGGACAGAGAACAGAGTGGAGGAGGACAGAGGAAACCCCCAAAGGGGCGTATAAATGAGAAAGCGAAAAACCATTAGAGGACAGTCACTTCATAGTTTTACTACTGTTTCTCTGTGATAAGTGTTATATTTGATTGAAAAACTGGATGAAAAAAAAAAAAACGAGTAAAGAGTTTCTTCTCCTTCCTTGGAGGGCAGAAAGAAAGGTACTTCCATCCAACTGTCCCTCCAGTCTCAGGGCCAGTCTGAAGAGATTCAGAGTACCTGAGACCCCACGTGGGAAGGGGTCTCTAAGACGTCACAGGCTCTCCTCCTGATATTCAGGCCCTGTGTCATCTCCTCCCCTACAGGCACCCAGCTACACTGCGCCCAGGATTCCTCACCCACAGAAACTGTGAAATAAGGGCTGTGTGTTATTTTAAACCCCTACGTTTTGGAATACTTTGTTAATCAGCAACTGATAACAAAAATATCCTATTTCATTAAAACCTTCAATATAAAAATTGAGGCAACTGAAACGAGCATCTCCTGAAGGACAAAGCCAATATTCAGCGACTTTTCCCATCTTTGGGTTCAAAGACTTCATTCGGGCCAGGATCATGAAAGAATGACGTAGCACAGCCAAGAGTTGACACCATATATTCTTTTCCTGAGGATTTATTTTTAATATGGAAATATATGTATGCGGTACAAAATTCAAAAGATTTGAAAGAAGACCTCACCATTTCAGGTGTTTGCGTAAGTGTTACCCTAATAAGTCTACCCTGGAACTCAGGATCTGCCCTCTTTCCTTGCTTGGCTGTTTTCCAAAGCACTTAGCACCATGACACACTTCTTTCGCTTTACTTATCTAATTACTAGTACAATTATTGCAGTCTCTCCTGCTGGGGTTGTAAACTCTGCATGGGCATGAATTTTGTGAGTATTGTCTACCGGTGGGTCTCCAGTCCCCAGGATAGTACCTGGCACATATTAGATATTCAGTACACACTGACCAGGTGCATAATAAAGGGAAACAGTAAGAAAAGTCTCTGCATATCCTTGGCATGGCTACTGTCATAGGAATTCATATACGAAACTGAATTTACAATACTTTTCCTCCTGGATTTGTTAACTTTTGATCTCTTCAAGATCTCCAAAAGAAACACGACTTGTACAGAAACACTGAATGCGGCCCTGCTGCATCTCGGAGTGAAAACAGTTGAAAGTGAAGGCCTTTTCATTCAGTGACTTTTGTGAAATGCTATTGATAAGAGTTTCAATGCATACTTCACCTTAAGTCAGAATCAACACAGATACTTCAAGGTGTGACTGCATCATCTTCCCAATCACTTTATTGTTTAACCAAGTCGTTTATGGAAGAGACTTTAAATTTCCAATTAACGGGAGGCTGTGCACACCGTGGTGTCGTGGGCTGCTGGTTGTTTGTTATTTCCTGGGGGCAGCGCGTAACTTAAAACTACAGCAAAGACTATTTGAAATTTTTGGTTGCTATAGCTCAGTAAATAAGTTAAAACTTTGCAAGCAGATTAAACGAAATAAATCATTAGGCTGAATTCTCACACACTGGCATCTTCACCCATCAACATTCCATAGCTGCATACGCTTCACTCTTCCCAGCTGGGTCTATCATAGTGTGCCATCCCCATCTCATTTCATCTTCATGCTACTTTCATCTCCGCTTCCAACGGCTCTCAGGTTACTAAGCTACGGACATACTAATATAAGAACCTGTGTACCTGCCCTCCATTAAAAAAAATAATAATCAAAACTCAGGACACAGAGCCAGTTGCTTCCTGCCCACTGCACAATTTGTTTTCTGAACTAAGCCTACAATGTCTTCCCGCGAATTATCTTAAATTTTTAAAAGCAGCAGATCAATTTGTATTTCAAAGATCCAGAACAAAGAACATTCTGTTTTTGAATAGCAGTGAAAGCAGGGAAGAAGCAAGACTAAACCAGAAGAGTGCCCTGATTCCTACATTCCTCGGGAACATTTTCTGAATAGCTCCAATTCTACAACTGGAAATGCAGCATCAGGTGACCCCTGCCTTGGATGTAGGCTCCCGAGGGACTAAAGCTCTGTCTGACTCTGTCTTTCTGCGGTGCTTAGCACAGTCAGGAAACGAGACTTCTAATAACTGAGAAGAATCCAAGTTACTCCCTCCTTCTTTCCAATTTCAATCATCGTAATTCCTATTTTCCAATTCCTTGTAATACTTTACTGCTTAACAGGGATGGCAGGCCCCTACTGTCTTGCCATGAAATATTAAAGAAATATATTGGGGGCATTTCTGGGTCTCACATTATTAAACACAATAAAAAGGTACATGGCTTATGATATTACCAATCTAATAAGCAATCATTTCACCACCTACATAGCAGTTATGTTTATAAAACTTAACACTGATAAAATACCAACTATGCCTCAAGAATAGAAGGAGGCATTTTGAATGAGATCATTTAACATCTAAGACTCGGAGAGGTACTGAAGCTTGGATCACACACATAATACAGTCATTAGAAAACAGTTCACTTCCGGGGTCTCAAGCCCCGGTGTACAATCATTCCGAGACGTTACTGTTTTCTACCTAGGTGATATGAAAAAGCTTAGCAAGATAATTATACATGCTGCAAAGAAAAGCTATTACCACTGTACAGTGTGCTTTAAAAATATTTCAAGTTCAAATTTGAACTCTGGTAATAAATAATACAAACTAAACTACTGGACATCCCAACCTATAAGCTGGTTCTAACTTATACCACAGGTAAAGAAAAGTGAAGATTTAGCTTTCTGCTGTTTGCTATTTTTTCAAACAGCAATTTATTATATAAAGAGTCCTCTAGTTTCCAGTAAAATCTACCCCAATATAACAAAAATTCAGGACTTTGGATCCTTCTCTGACATCCTTCTTTGCTCCTTAATTAGATGTTTCATAGACTTTCAAGTGAACCTAACAATTGGCTCTGAGATCACTTACATTTAGTGAGACATCGTAAGCGGCCCTGTCACATCATAGAGCACTGCCTGACGAGGTCCCCTTAGACAAAGGCTCACTTGACAACAACCCACAATTTGTTAATACTTAAGTGATCCAAGATTTCCTAATTCCTCTGAATTTGGAAAGGATTTAGGGAACCCTCTTCCCTAAAAATGGGGGAATAAAGAGATAATATTTCATACATGGGTGTCTTCTGTTTGAAGGGCCCCCAAGAGAGCTGCACCATTATCCAGTGAGCAGTAATGTACATTCAAATACATTCACAAGTTCATCTCCGAGTCCTTGAACAGTTAATGGACAGTGCACAAAAAGCCCACGCGGTCACCGCTATGCTCTTCTGGAGTCTAAGGAGGCCCGTGAGGGCAGCAGGAGGCAAGCAGAAGGCAGGGCACTTAGCGGAGAGGAGGAAGAGCAGAAAGGAGGGCGTCAGAAGTGGCCCCTGGTCATGAGGAGCTGGCTGCAGGCGGTGGAAGTGGGCTGGTGAGGATCTCCGGAGTGCCAGGATCTAACACCTTCATTTCGGGGCTGAGGAAACCGAGGCTGTGCTCGCTAAGCCAGGAAGCGACAGGAATCAGGCCCGGGTTGCTAGTCCCACCGCTGAGAAGGCAAGATGCGTGGACAATGAACGAAGAGGTTCAAACCGCTTGGTGTGGAGCACCTCTCCACGTGTTCACCTCACCCTCTCCCCTCCAAGGAAGAGCACAAGAAGAGGGTGGCAGAAGAGGTGTGCAGCAGGGGGAGGGGCCGTCTGGACCGGACGGTTGGTTACGGGCTTCGATCTTCAGTGGTGCCTACGTGAGAGATCTGTAACTGGGTTGTGGGTTTTATACTCTTAGGGAGCCAAGGTCAACGCCTCTCCCCAAATAAAGGAACACTAGCAACTCTGCATTACAAATGGAGAAAACTGAGATGGAGTGATTAAGAGGTTTAATAAATGTCAGACTTTGCTAGAAATGGCAAAATGCCCCTTTGGTGCTGAACAGCTATACTTGAGACTTCTGTTCTTTAGGGCCTGGCTCTAAAAATATAAGGTTATATTCTTGAAACAGGCTTTGTAGAAAAGGGAAAAAAAACCTCTATTCAATAAGTTTAACCGTTAACTTAGGGCGGTGAGTGCCATAAAATCCAGTGCTTCTATTAAATGTGCACAGGAATCACCAGGGGTCTTATCAAAATGCAGATTCTGATTCCATATGCCTAGGGTCAGGCCTGAGATTCTAACAAGCTCCTGGGTGATGCTGATGCCACCAGGCCGGTTTATGGACCATACTTCAGGCAGCAAGGCCATAAAACAACATGAGGTATGAAAACCACATTTCAAGGCATGTTTATCTCACAACTTGGATTGCTGGCTATAAAACAGTGACATGTGAGTCTTTTTCCTTCTGGTGAGTGACAGGCTCTGCAGAAATGTCAACATAACTTTTTTTTTCTTGGGGGGCGGGTTCCAAGTCCAACAAGTAAACATAAAAGCATTCAGTACACGGCATTGTGATTATTTAATACAACAGAAGTGGCTCCGGGTTTGGGGGAAAAAAAATCATAGCCTGTATGTTTGTCAGACAAGAAAGGGAGAGTAAAGGCCGAAGTTAATAGAACCTGATTTAAGTCCTCTTGGGTGGCCAAACGGACCATGTGTTCTTTTGCATAAAAGCTAATCCTCCCCTTTTGCACTCAGAATGGGTCCTGTGTGCTTTCCAGGAGTCCTGAGGCTTCTGTTGTGACAACCCATGGGAAAGCCTGGGCTAAGACCGTGGAGCAGGGTTGCTCTAACCCAGGCATACAATCATTTCTCTAACACCTGACACCATTTCCTTCCATGGTCTCATGTGCCTTAGTGGAAATGCAAGCTTTCTGAAGACTATCTTATAGTCTTTGTGGGCTATTCCACATTTGAGGAATCAAATTTTAAAAACTAGCCTTAGGAAGCAATGTGGCTTTGGAGATCTTGGCTCAAATCCCTGACAGTCACTAGTACTTAAGCCTTCTAAGTCTCTTCCTCAACTATAAAATGAGGACAAGAGCCACCGAGTGAGGTTCCCGCGAGCTCAGGTGCTCTGAGCTCCCAGCAGCTCAGCCGTCGGCCCAACGAGGCTCAACGGCAGAAGTGTCACCGGTACCATCACGGCCACCGTCTCCAGCTGAGCCAAGCAACCCCAATCCACGCTCTACTAAACATACATGTCACTGGCAGGCTCTGTCCTCAGCGAGCCCACGTTCTCAGCAAGCAACACGTATAGTCACACCGATTTTTTAAACATCACTGATAATTCCTGATTTCTACGTACTCACCTAAGCGGTACACAGAGGAGAAAGACTGTAATATTTATTGTCCCCAATGCCATCTCGTCATTAAACCTCCCTGCTTCCCACCACATCCCCTCATCCTCATTCTGTCTGAAGACAGCACAGCACCCCAAAGAGGAGGAAGAGAGCCTGTCCCCTCACCCCGTCTCCCCACTATGTGTCCTTCCTGAGCCAACAGCAACTGGTCTCCCCAGCAGCATGTGAGAAAGAATAGACGGCCTTTCCCTGCGAGGTCAGCACTGGTCACACAGGAAGGCTACTTACGAAAGCAAAACCCTGGAAGACCACAGTTTACAAATAAGTGCGTGTGATTAATGTTTTAAAGTCCACAGTCTTTCCATGTACATGATCTCAATCAATCCCAGCAATAACCCCGTGAAGTATTTAGGACTGCTCTTTTTATTACCATCATTACAGATAAAGGCTTACAAAGTCTGATAAACGAGACAAGTTCATGGCCACCTAGACTTTGCACCTTCTCTCATTCTCTAACACAGAGAGATCTCCCCAGGAAGATGGTGGTGAGGACATTCCAGAACCACCTACGTAATTCAGTTACACACATCTTTCTGACGGAGACCACTGGAGCCCATCTTATCAGCCGGGGCTGCGCCCCGCTCTAAGTTATCAGGATCTGTAAACCACAGCCCACCATCTGTGGGCCCTTAGTCATAGCCTAAACAAGGTCTCCTGTGTTGGAATGTAAATGGCAACGCTGAGTCAAGGTTGAAGCCGAAACCCTACGTTTTCCCTCGGTGAAGGAAGGGCCCTGCCCTGTGAAGAACCTTCCGTCGAGCTTGGGAAAGTCTCTCCTGCTGAATCAGAGCTGAAAAGAAACGGCCAGCCTCGGCACCTTCACAGGCATCCCGAGCGCCGTCCGAGGGCCTGTTCAGCAGTGTGAAAGCTGCCCTCTCCCTCCATCTGCCCGCACACCCTTTCTCTGGCTGAAAGGGCCTTTTCAAAGGCGTCAGAGGTGCTACAAAACCTCCGCTAAGTAATTTAATAATGAGCGTCTGGTACTTCAGTCCCAAACAGAAAGGAATGTGCCCGGGAGCCAGCAGGCAGAGCCACATTCCTCCTGTCACCCTGCTACGGCGGGCGGGCAGGCGGACAGACGGGGCTGGAGCAGCGCTGGGGACAAGTATTCTGACGGCACCGCTTTCCCAACATCAAAGGGTCAGGTCGCGTCTTCAATTTGTAACTTGGATTTTTCTCCGTTTCAAATCACAGGCTGACAGAGGTTGAAGACTTGACAGGGTATAAAATCATTGTGTAGCGAGTCAAGAATATGACCAGCAAAAGGAAACAACAGGATAAAAGAGGCCCCCGTTTGGAGAAGGGGATGGAAATCCACCACACAAGCGGCAGAGCATGAAGCAGTGAAGCTGGCTCTTCCAACGGCACAGGGCACAGCGGCGGTGACCCTGCCAAGTACTGTGCATGGAGCAGAGTCACAAGCCGGCGAGGGCTGCGGCCTACGGTGATGCTTTTCTAGTTTGTCTGGTTTTTTGTTTTTAAGGAAGGGCATTCACAAATGATTCCGAGTTATTTCTAAATTTCCTCCCCTAAAAATTCTGGTCGAATTCACAACCATTTCCACTGATACAACATTATTTGCAAGAGGGAACAAAAACAAACTAATGAAATCAACCAGTCTTGCCCACTAGCACAAAAAAACAAAAATCCTGTAACGCCAAAACTTTAAAAGAAAGAGTCAATACTTTCTTGAATGGATTCTTTCAGGAATATTTTTACACAAACGTGGCTCACGTGACCACTAACCACCCAAATTTGAGGAGTGGTTTTTATGGGCTAAGCTGTTCTTGTTTTGCCCTTCAAAATGTCACATCTCTAAACCTGAATACACCCCTGACTCTGTGCTATTCAAAGTGTGGTTTGGGGACCAGCAGCATCGTCTAGGCACTGGTTACAAATGCAGGACCTCAGGCTTCACCCCAGACCTGATGAGTCAGAACCTATGTCTGTATAAGATCCCGGGGTGTGTAAGATTCATACACATACTGAAGTTTGCTAACCACCATCTCAGAAGATGGTTTCTTATTTAAAAATCATTTAAACCCATTTTAACAGCTCTGCTAAAAACTCTTCCTTATACTGACCTGTAATATGCCCTCCCATAAGCCCATTTATGGATGCTTCCCTGGTAACTAGAATACTCAGGGAAAGAACTCCAATCTTAAGCCTGTTGTGTGAAATACTTTCAAAATAAACTCAAAGTTCTTTTTAACTGTGTGCAATGTTTGAGGGGAAAAAAAATCTCTAAGCTCACTATAAGCTTTCCATGACACACCATACTGCCACTATTTCTATTGATGATCAAAAATGTACACAATAGGGCTTCCCTGGTGGCGCAGTGGTTAAGAATCCGCCTGCCAATGCAGGGAACAGGGGTTTGAGCCCTGGTCCAGGAAGATCCCACATACCGCAGAGCAACTAAGCCCATGCACCACAACTACTGAGCCTGCGCTCTAGAGCCCACAAGCCACAACTACTGAGCCCACGTGCCACAACTACTGAAGCCCGTGTGCCTAGAGTCCGTGCTATGCAACAAGAGAGGCCACCACAGTGAGAAGCCCACGCGTCACAACAAAGAGTAGCCCCCGCTCACCACAACTAGAGAAAAGCCCGTGCACAGCAACAAAGACCCAACGCAACCAAAAAAAAAAAAAAAAGTACACAATAAACAAAAATAAAAGCAGGTATCCACATGATATCGACAATATCAACTCAGCAATAAAGATGGCAATTCAAGTGAAGAAGGTACAAAAATGAATCCAAGACAAAATTATTTGCCAAATTCGTCTTGCTGGGGAATATTTGCTATACAATTCAGAGTGAGAATGACAACTTTCTTCTAACTGAAAGAAATGGGATTTTCCCCACATGCCAGTCAGTCTCTGTCCTCAGCATTTTCAATACAGTACTGAATTTAAGCCATACCGCAGTCTTGTAAGGTGGGTACGTTTTAGCCTACATTTTATTGATGTTTAACTTACACGTAGCCAAACACTGAAATCTGCTGCGTACAGCTCAGTGAATTGTTACATTTGTATACCCCCGTGTAACCACCACAGCAGTCATGGTCATTCCCAGCGCCCCAGCAGGAGGCTCCCGTGCCCCACAAAGTCAGCAGCCCCTTCCCCACAGGTAACCTCTATTCTGACTTCTGGCAGATACACTAGTTTTGCTTGTTTACTGAAATTCATATAAGTGAAACTGTGCAGAATGTAGTTCTAGAAGGATCTATCTAGTGTGGATAGGGAAAGGGAATGCCCTGCCGGGGGAAGAGAATGAGCAAAATAACCAGGAGGGAGGAGAATGCCCTAGAGCATGGAAGGGGGAGCTGCTAGAGGAGTTCATAGGAAAGGAAGTTGGAAAGATGGTGGGTGGCCTTGAATGCCAACAGAGAGTGTGTGAAGGTGCTTGAAGGGATGAATGATATAATTAATGATATAATTAAAGTGACATGTCAAGGAATTTGATGTCTCAGCTCACCCAGAGGAGAGTGGAGGAAGAGGAAACTGGAGGCAACAAGCCCAGTGTAGTGATCCAGGAACGAGATGGTAAGGACCACAGGGAAGGGGAGGGAGGAGACACTCCAAGGGAGCCTGCACTCGCCACTCCACTGTAGGGGCTGCAGCTGATGGGAGTTTTCTCCACGGCTCCAGGACAAGACTACTGAAAGAAGAGTGGTAGGTGCTACTCAAAAATTAAATTAGTCAGGAGGGGAAACCAGTTTTAGGGAGGAAAATAAGTTAAGTTTAAGGCCGTTTGGTCACCAGCTGGTTGACAAATGAGACTAAAGCTCAGCAAAAAGAGATGCGAAGATGTCGCGTGGGAGATGAAGAACAAGACAGCAAGAGCTAAACGGTGTCCAGAAAGCCATGTCTTTGAATCAAGGCAGCTGAAGCCAGTGAGAAGAGAGGAGACCACCAAGAAACAGCAGGAGGAACAGGACTGTACCTTGGGGGATACTCACAGGAAAGAAGAAAAAAGAGTATGCGAAACAAGGACAGGAACAGGGCAGGAGTAGGATAAAAACCTAAAGATGGCAGAATACGTTTAGTAGCAATGCCTGCAACAGACACTCAATTTAAAGATCTTTTTCTCAAGTATAACCATTGTAAATGCTGAAATTAGATTCTCCAAGGAAGTGCAAGGTACTTCAGAAGCTTCATTAACTCTTTCTAGCATCTTCAAGGTATTACTTTGCAAATTACTGTCTGGGTATGCTAAACTTAGTAAATTACTGTTTGGGTGAACTAGATAGTAGCCTAGTGCTCTGAAAGAGTTAATGGGGCTTTCAAACTGTCTAATTTACTCCTCGATACACGTATCACCAATGATGATTTAAAGGCAATCCACTCAACTGGGCGTTCACATTTCTGTCCAAATTGAAGCTAATAGATTTTTATTTAGACTTGCTAGTCATCATGACAACCAACGTTTAGATGATTAACAACCAATCAACAGTGGTCTTTCATGAAGCAATCTACTACAAATAAAAGCTGAAAAGAGACAGAAAAACAGAAAAGCTGAAATCAATGTCTGCAGGGTAATGGTGTTTGTAAGCATGAGCCTGAGGTGGGTCTAGTCGAGGTATAAAATTATCCCACAGGCATGGGTCACAGCTCAATCCCGTCTTCCTTCTCTGCATTCATCTTCCCCCTTCACCAGAAGACAGCCGGTAAATTTGTTTGTTAAAGCCCAGTCTTCAGGAGATATTAAGAGAGAATTCCTAAGGTAAGGTATGTTTCTTTTCTCTAAACGATGACAACAGATAATATGAAAGGAGGAATTTAGCTTTTGATTTAAAGCTAATTTTTAGGGGGCTTTCCTGGTGGTCCAGTGGTAAAGAATCCGCCTTCCAATGCAGGGGATGTGGGTTCGATCCTTGGTGGGGGAACTAAGATCCCACATGCTGCGGGGCAACTGAGGCCGCGCCTCAATGAGAGAGCCCACGCGCCACAACTAGAGAGAAGCCCGTGCACCACAACAAAGATCCCGTGTGTCGCAACTAAGACCCAACAAGCAAGCAAGCAAGCAATAAATAAATAAATAAGATACATAAAAATATTTTTTTAAAAAACAGTACTGGGAGTAAAAGATTTTTTTAAAAAAGCTAATTTTTATCTGCCCAAGTCACTTCCAGTTATGCTGCCAATGATCGTATTTTACATTATTCTCTGATTAAACTTACTTTATTAATCAAAAGCAAGTTGGCAAGTTTATACATAGCATTAAGCAGTGATTTTAAAAAGATACTACATAGAAAAGAAAAGGGGAACATTGCTAAAACATTAAGTTTTCTTTCATTAAAGAAATATGGCTCTTTTCCCTATTTTTCAAGTTTTCTTTTATGATTATATTTTTTAAATTGTAAATACAAATTTAAAGTCAAATTAGTTCTCATCAAGTCTCCTAGCAAATCTGAACAAATCACTCTTCTGAACTGCCCAACACACTAAACATTGACACTTCACTAAAATATGATTTTGAAATTCCCATTAAAATTCTCAGTGGCTGAATGGCTTTTCTGTCAGACTTTCACTTTTTGGCACACGTTTTCAAAAATGTTAAGAATAACATCTTTGCTTTGCTATATAGAGCAATAACCAGGCATATCTTTGTACAAGTACAGCTTAATCATTAATATCTTCATTTGAAAAATACTTTGAAATAGAAGTATCACCAAAGATCTTCAGTTCAGACCTGTTACGTAATCTAAAATTAGTACCAGTAGAAGATCTAACTACATTTTCAAATATTAGAGATTAAAAAGTAAGGTAATTGGAACCCTACAGAGGTACATATATTATTACTAATAATGAAATTATATATATATATGTATATATATATACACACACACACACACACACAGCTTTCAGAGCACACAGAAAAATTCACATAGACCTTTGCAAAAAGACAGGCATTCCGGTTTTCTTTTTAGTTAATTTTTAGTTCCATCATGGCAGGAACAAATTAAATACAGTTTCTTTCAAAAAAATTTTTTAACTAAGTGCAAATTAAATAACCAACCTATGCCTTAAGTGTAGGCAGGTTATGCTTCCTCTCCTTAACTCTCTGAAGATGAATCTGAGCAAAGGAATGGGGACATGAACAACCAAGGGACAGTGAATCTGCACATACTCTCTGGCATTTAAATCGGTCATGTGCAAAAACCTAAGGCTGCTGTACACAGAGAAATTTTCAAAAGGAATAGATATATGAGATAAATAAAAGCTTTCAAAGGAAATTTGAAAAGCCTTCCTTCTCTTTCTCCCCAGTCTCACTTTTGAGGACAAGAAACAATTTTTAAGTTCAAAGCATAAAACTCATTAATACAGATCCCTTAGGGATTAAATGTGGAGGATGGGGGAAGATGCATAACCAATGCACATGTTATAAATATAAGAGAATAAAATCCATACCAGCAATATAAAAGATTATTTCAAACACCAATGGAGAGATAACTTACCTTCAATTGCTAATAGAGCTTTTTTTTTTTTTTGCGGTACGCGGGCCTCTCACTGTTGTGGCCTCTCCCGTTGCGGAGCACAGGCTCCGGACGCGCAGGCTCAGCGGCCATGGCTCACGGGCCCAGCCGCTCTGCGGCATGTGGGATCTTCCCGGACCGGGGCACGAACCCACGTCCCCTGCATCGGCAGGTGGACTCTCAACCACTGCGCCACCAGGGAAACCCTAATAGAGCTTTTTTAATGCTCCTGTTTTTCTACACAAAATCATTTGAATTGGGGGGGGGGACTGTTGTTTTAATTTCATCCCAACACAGAGCATTCTATCTAGCAGGCATGGTTTACATAGCCCCTAACACACCACACCTTTGGCTACTAATTGGCAATCATTTTAAGGCTTTTCCAGGATTTGTGAGTAGATGAACAATCTATCCTTTTTAGTTGACAGAAGTAAAGATGGTCCCAAATGCAAAACAAAGCCCAAAACCGCACCACCAAACTCACCTACTTCATAAGCAAAATCTTCTGAACCTCACTCACACCACCATAAAACTGACACAGAGTTCAAGGTCCCAGTGGAGAGGCAATTCTGTGCAGGATGAGTAAGGGATGAATGTGAACACCCACCCGCAAGTACACACCACACACGCTCACCCACTCACTGCCTCAGTCACTCAGCAGCTACACCACTGTTAGGGCCATTTCCCCAGTTTTACTTGAAGGCATTGGCAATAATCCTTCTAGTCTCTGAACTTCTTACTATGCCTATGCCTTTTATTTGCATTTCAGACTTTCCCAGCACGTTCTTGAGATAATCTATCACTCCAACACAAGGTAATGAAGAGAAACAAGACATATCCCAAACAAATACGGCTTTTGGTGGTCGAAATTTTTAATGCCACTGACCATTAGGTTAAAAAACATTTGTTACCCGATACAATCCAAACCAGATCAAAACCCTAGCTGGCCAATTAATTTTAAAAAAGGGAAAGTTAAAGTACAGAATTTTTAAAAATTGATATACAGGGCTTAAACATTAAACTTAAGATAAATACATGTACATGTGCTTGAGATAAGGTAAAATCTTTCCTCTGAGACAAGGTCCAGTCTTTCTTATAAACCCACAATGCATTGTCACTGAGGATTTACAACGCTTATTTCTTTAAAGGACAGGAATCTACCCAACCACTGCACGCAGCAATCCAACTACAGAATTCTTCATGCTTTTCCCCTCATTTTTTATAGGGTCTGACCACACCTAATTTATCAGCAATTTAAGTCTTTCCAAAGTATTCAACTTAGTTTTCGTAAAGATAATTATTTCACATTCATATTGAATGGATTCATTTAACATTTAATTAATTTTTTATTAATTGGGAAAGCAGTACAACTGCACAAACATGTCTGAAAAAACACAAATGAGTTCCAAGAAAAACACAACTAAGCTGGTGTACTAGAGGGTAGCATAAGCAGCCAGAGAGGCATTCAACCAGGAAGGGTATTTCCCGAAGGGAATGGAGAGCCTGTGTTCACACGTGTTGGTGAAGCGCCGGTCGACCAGGAGAGCTGCTCCCGCGGATGCTGGTGCTACCACCAAAGTGTACCTTAAACATTTATCTGCCAGATAGGGGTAAAGACAGGGAAGACTACAGGATTTTTTTCTTTTAACACTTGATTTCTGTTAAATGTGACTGAATTAACCTGAAATGTTTCACTTCCTTTAAAAAAAAGAAAAAAAAACCCTGCCACCCAAGAAGTACTAATATTAACACATTAAATGTGTTAAGAGTTGAATGTTACTTGTTCCTACAAGTCCATCTTCTGGATAATCTGAATAGTGATATTGTATATGTATGTGCACGTATGTACATGCTAATTAACATGCACATATGACTGCGTGTAACCCAACTATCTCATAATTAGCTGGGTGCCAGATGATTTTTTTTTAACTCTCCTCGGCTTTGGAATACATGGTATGGTCTTTACGGAGTTCTCTTAGCACAGTTCTTTTCCTTCGTGCTCTCTATATTAGAACTGATTCAGAGGCCTTTAGCCCAGTGTCATACTGGTAGTAGGCAAGGACACCAAGACGCCAGTGTGGATGAAAAGGCGACAGACACACAGTCTATACTGCAGATACTGAAAGGTAACGCCACTTAAATCACCATCAGCCTTTCTCTGCTGGAAACTTTCTTCTTTAGAAACGTCGTAACAGGCAATGTGGCTCTAAACCAGACAGCTCTGTATTTGCTCACATACTTGCAGATATTACCGTCATCCCTAAAAACAGTCCTATATAGAACAAAAAGCCACATACTACTAGGTTAAGATGTTCTTTTTTAGACAGAAACCTAAAGTGTATTCACTTAACATAATAGAGAGCAAAACAGCTACATGTTAACGCCTTCTAAAATCCAGCTGGTTCCTACTTGACACAAACTCTTTCTCCTGGTTCTTAAACTGCTTCCGGAACGCAGTTTTTGCTATGAATAATCACATTTATTAAACACCATAGAGACCTGAAGTCTTTGTTTCCAAAATTTAAAAATTGCTATGTATTTCTTGATTTATTAAAAAACAAATAAAACTGGGTAGTAATGTTCTTTGTCATTTACTCAAAAAAGCATGATTTTTAAAAAATGAGATTTAACATTTTTTTTAAAACTGTGAAATGTACACTCTGAGTTTGTAATAGTAAAGGAACTGGCGTCCCCAGGAAGTTATTACGCTCAGTTATGTCAAAGTCCTTTTAACATGCTTAGGTAGGCAAAATTGGTAACTCAAAATTTCCAACGTGATAATTAATATACATATTGCTTGATAAACTGTAATCCAGTCCTCATTTTTAGTGAGCAAAACCACACTGTAGAAAAAAAGATACTAAAAATCAGTTACCAATACATGACTACAGGAGTAAATAACTAAATAGAAAAATAAAACTTAAAATTCACTGCGTGATCATATCATTTTATTCCCTGATCAAGGAATAAGTGGGTATTTCCAGGATAATTCCAATCTGTTCGCAGATACTCAGTCACAAATCCAAGCAGTCCAGGTTACCATAATTGGCAATTAAAAAATTAATTAACAGCATCATTGTTAGCAATACACATATGAAAAATTCCCTTCTCAATAGCTCCCAACTCTCAATTACAAATGATGGGGACAAGGCCCCCACTTCAGCATTATCTCCAGTAACCCACCTCCAACTACACTACACTTCTCAATTCCCTTAACATGCCGACCCTCTCCCACCAACATCCCTGTGTTCAGGCTGCTTCTTTCTCCCACCCCGAATCTCCTCCCTGACTGGCCCAAAAGTAGCGTCAGCCCGCTGAAATTCTACCCACACTTCTGCACTCATCTTAAGCGTGGGCCATGCTTCTCCTGGTGCTTCCAACCCGATGGGAACTTTCTAGCCCCTGAAACCCCAGTACTCCCTTTTACATTTCTCTCCAGTCACTTGCCCTTAATATCTGTGTATCAGCAGCTATCTAAGCCCTGACTAGTTGTTAGCCTCTTAAGGCAGAAGCTGGATCATCACCACCGCACAAGGCGAAGGAATAATACCACCGGTGATCAATGGAGATGCAGGCTGGCCAAAACAACCAACTAGTGTGTGGAAGGGTGCCACAAATTACATCAAAGGTGGCGCCAACACTAACCGCTAGGAGGTGCCTCTTAATATCAGCTGACGAGTGTTTAAAGCTAGTAAGTATGAACCTAATAATCTAGAAGATGCACGTGGACCGGGCAACAAAACATCAACAAATCTGGACCCAACGTAAAAGATAGTCTGACACAATGCTGTGGTGGAGTTTACTGAAAGGCATGTTCTACTTAACCAAAATATGGTAAAAACCATTTTTTTCCAAATGTCAGATAGCAAGAGGAAGCAAATGTAAAAACTGAAGATCAAAATAACAGCTGTACTTTGGTGACCAAGGTGGTTTTCAAACACCCCAAGTTGACGTTTTACCAAACTGAGGTTATATCATCCTTCAACACCGAGACTACACCACACCCATCCTGTCACCTGAAGCTATCTAGTCTAAAACAGATGATTTCAAGGCCTAGCAACACTTCAGAAGCAGTACAGCAGTTTCTGTCAGCGGAGGAAAAGGTTTTTAAAATGACTGCAGGGCTTCCCTGGTGGCGCACTGGTTGAGAGTCCGCCTGCCGATGCAGGGCACACGGGTTCGTGCCCCGGTCCGGGAAGATCCCACATGCCGCGGAGCGGCTGGGCCCGTGAGCCCTGGCCGCTGAGCCTGCGCGTCCGGAGCCTGTGCTCCGCAACGGGAGAGGCCACGGCAGTGAGAGGCCCGCGTACCGCAAAAAAAAAAAAAGACTGCACATCACGTTCTCTATTTTTTGGAAGGGCGGGGAGAGAGGCAGGGTGCCAACAGGGACTGAGGAAGGCTGTGGAAGTGGGAGTCTGCCCCTGGGAGACTCTACATGTCAGGTGTCCCCCGTTCCTCCATCATCCCCGAGCCACACTTCCACCTGAGGGTCCTGCATCCCTGCCAATGCAATTTCCTCGCAGCCACTCCTATTCCCCACTTTCTAAAAAAGCACATCTGATCGCATCCCTGGCCCTGCTTAAAACTGGCTAAAACTGCTTAAAACTCCAGAAACACCGGAGGACACTGACTGTGTTGCTTTGTCCTGCACCCTGAGTGCCTAGCAAAATGCCAGAGACAGAGCAAGGAGTCTGAGAGTAGACGACGCCTCAGCAGTGGTGCAATCCCTGGACTACTGTAACGTCCCAAATGCCCCGAGGTGGACAACTGTCCACCCCAGTCACTCCGTGTGAGTGCAGAAAACCCACATTCTTCTTGAAGACACTTTTAGGCTACGCCTTCACTAATGTCCCATTTGAGGCTTCTTTACTTCATCCATTTGTTCCAAATGGGCTCTACTACATGTCAGGCGCTGTACTAGGCACTACAAATGAGCGAATGGATGAGGGAGAGAGAATGGGAGGGAGGGCGACCGATGAGGCATTGTCTCCACTCCCAGGGAACTGAGAGCCTACTGGAGGAGTCTATAACCGTCCAATCCAGCATTCAGTAACTAGTGCACGTTTCTTAGTACAGTACACCTAGATAATAAGTCACTACACAGTCGGTGCCTTTATCCTCACCCAGTATTTAACCTCCTTTGGCTACTGAAAGCCGTCCTGTTGCCCTTGGCTGTTCCCCGAGGTTTACCCCCTTATGACACATGGCAGCATGAAGGTGCACTGGTGGCACCGATGAATGCAACGTGCAGTCGCAGACAGGGAGCGGAGCCCCAATTCTCGTCGCGTGAGTGACGACAGAGGCAGACTAGCCCAGCAGCTTCACTTTACAGAACAAGCAGCCCAAGACAAATTACATCAACGGCCTGGGGTCTTCCAACAGGTTACAGCGAAACCTGACTTGGAATCGGGATCTCCTGTCTCAGCTCCATTCTCTTCCTCTGTCTTGCCCTCACCTGACAGTAACGTGTCCCCTGTGATGTGTTAAATTCAGATCACGGTCATATGAAAAGCTGAACTGGTGTTTCTTGGGGCACAGGAAAGGACAAAAGCCAAAGGCAACAAAGTAGCACCACGTAATCTCATAACCAAACGCTTCCTCCAGCTGCCAGCATTTTTCGAATTTGTGGTAAATAGAATTGTTGGTCCCAATTGTTCCGGTGTGGTTATTTCCATGGCCCCTTGCTAAAGTGCACTTCTCTCCTCCCTGATTTCAGGCTTGGCCGTATGGCTTATTTTGGCCAACAGAGGCTGGAAGTGAACTTGCGCAGGAAGGCTCCCCCTCTTGTGCATCTGGCACCATCCTGAGAAGAACGTATCCCTTCCAGCCTGGGCCTCAGAGTGAGAAAGAGTGAGCTGCCCTAGGCAACTTCATACATGTGAGCAAGATGTATAAGCATACATGCTTATACGTGTATGGCACTGAGACGTTGAGGTGATTTGTTATGCAGCAAAGCTGGCTGACACAATGTCTCGTCTATCCTTCAAGAAGCCAAGAATGCATACTTGTGGTTATCTGTCCATACTGCATCTCCTCAGAGTATCTGCGTAAGTAGAAAGTATTAGCATAAGTAGAAACTGACTTATTCTCTTTTACTTCCATTTTG
This sequence comes from Mesoplodon mirus, assembly GCF_964341445.2. Taxonomy (NCBI): domain Eukaryota; kingdom Metazoa; phylum Chordata; class Mammalia; order Artiodactyla; family Ziphiidae; genus Mesoplodon; species Mesoplodon mirus. Next base: position 15,122,151 of record NC_138993.1, read on the forward strand.
CTAATTTCTTGAGGCCATCTCTTATTTGAATTATCTTCAGAAAAGAACCTGTCTCCAAATTAAAGTGTCATCTCCAAGTGCTTCACTGATTCTTATGGTAGATATTATATAAGTGAGAGAAAAATGTATCCTTTCAGTATAATCTCATGAAATGCTCCCTTCTCCCTTTCAAAGCAGTAAGATTTGTCACCATCACCATTAATTTAGTAAAGATAATTTTCAGCTCATGTGATAGATCCTACAGATAGATGGGAAGGGAATACATGTATCTTTCAGGGCAGGTACTAAAAATTTTTTAAAGGCTGCTTTAAAGCCCTCAGCTGGAATAAATGTTAAAAACACTGATTTTTTTTCTTCATATTTTTAAAGGCCCTCCAAAATCAGGGTAACATTAAACAATGACACTCAACGTAAACATCCTTTAATTTAGGCACTTGCTTATTCCAGCACATACCCCAACGCTGTTATTGTTTTTTTGTTTTTTGTTATTTATTTATTTGTTTGTTTGTTTTTGGCTGCATTGGGTCTTCGTTGCTGTGCACAGGCTTTCTCTAGTTGTGGTGAGTGGGGGCTACTCTTCGTTGCGGTGCGTGGGCTTCTCGTTGCAGTGGCTTCTTTTGTTGCAAAGCACAGGTTCTAGGTGCGCAGGTTTCAATAGTTGTGGCACGAGGGCTCAGTAGTTGTGGCACACAGGCTTAGTTGCTCCGCGGCACGTGGGATCTTCCTCGACCAGGGATGGAACCCATGTCCCCTGCATTGCCAGGCGGATTCTTAACCACTGTGCCACCAGGGAAGTCTCCCCGATGTTGTTAAAACTACTCCAATTTAATTAATTATCATTATCATTTGTAATTTTTAAAGCTCAGTAGACTTGAAATAAAATTATGTTTGGATGACAAAACACATCACGCAACAGAGTCATCTGGAGGGTAGAATACCAAACTGAGAATCTACTGCTTATTTTTCCTTCTGCTTGCCATGACAAAGTTAATTTGCTTCCTTTCTATATTCTTCTTTCTGTCTTATAAAATGAAAAGGATATACTTCCTTTTGAAAGGATGTAATTTCCACTTTATAAATATATATATGTATAAAAAAAAAATCCCTCAAGGCCAAGGGTTCTTGACCTGGAGCCTATGTATAGAACTCAAGGGATTTAAGAAACTTAGATTGGGAGGGGAGGGGGGAAAACATACATTTTGATACTTACTAACCAATCATTGAAATCTAGCATTTCTTTCAATTATGAAAATAGGCAGCGCAACACAGTATTAGCAGTACCTGTGACTTTGACACCAATGGAAATGGATCTGTCAAAATTCAAAAGACTTTTTTACTTGCGATGAGTAATTACCTCAAAATTACGGTGACTTGCCACTGAATCCTGTTATTTTAATGTATTGATAAAGAAGCACACGTCTTACCAAGTGACAATCTTGATAACTGTATCCGCTATAACTGGTTTGCTTTGCAATCACATGCACTGCATCCACCTACCTCACTCCCCAGTCCTTGTGAACGAAAGAGCCCATGGCAGGGAGAAAGACACGCACGCTGCGGAGGGGAGAGGAGATAACAACCTATATATGTGTCTATAGCAGTGAAATTAAAAAATGGTAATTACGATGAGGCATCTGTCTATCTGGCACCATCTAAAACCAGCAAGCAGTAATTGTACAACAAGGGGGTGTTTAGCGTGTGAGGTTTAGGACACTGTACCAGAAAACCTAAAGCATCCAAGTTGTAAAGCACTGTAATAAGCAGGTAATCCTAGGCCCAGCGTCCAAGTTTCTGCCCTAACCTGTTCCTTATGATTACGATTTTTAAAACATCACAGTGTCAGCAGGTTCACTGTGAGTCAGACCTGAAATAATAAATGGCTTATTTTCCATCCTGATGGAGGAAATACATCACGGCTCATTGTGGCTCACTTAACTGAGGCTGTTTTTACAGGAAAATATAAAAAGTCACTCTGCCTGACCATTTTAATTTTTTATTAACAGAGCTCTTTACTACATCCACTTTAAAAAGAAAAGGCATGTTTTCAATATAAGCTATAAAAACAATGCCCCACAAACATCCAGAAAGAAAAATAACATAAACAATCCAAAAAGAAAATTAAGTTTTTGAACAACAAATACCCTGGTGGGCCAAGATAACCAATTAAATGCATTCACTTCATCAAGATAAAGTGCTGCTTATTTAAACTGTCAACCATGTGATAATGCTGTTAAATGACAGCCAAAATCTTTCACCACCATTTGCTACGGTTGCCAGGTTTTATAAAACTACATTTATTTATACACAAAAACAGACATACATTCCAGAACCCAAAGTCTTAGCTATTGCACCCGCTCAGCTAGAAGTTAAGGGAAAGGTAACATCTTCACCAAAGGTGAATGCTTATTCAATGACATCTATAATGCACACAGACTGTAAAACCCATCTTGTCTGTGGATAAAATAACTACAATGAGTGAGCAGTATATTCTAGGAACAATGAGTTTGCTCTGTCCTGCCATTTCAACACATTCTACATGACCTTACGGGGTTCTAGAGATCATTGATGCCACCACTTCAGAATGTAATCTTGCTTGTTACCCAAAATTGTGCTAGAGTAGGTTCAGTATATGAAAAAATAAAAATTAACAAGATGACACTGCTGCAGCCAATATTAGGTACATACAGTGTATATCTCAGGATTTGACCAATAAATTGAGAATTACATATAAAGTACTCTGTGTATATACTACATTTGAAGACAAACGAGTTCATAGCTCTGCTGACTTATGACATGAAGAGAGAGAGTTAAGCCATCACAGTTCCATTCCGTCTCCTTGAAATGGTGCTGAGAGGTAGAAAAACCTGCTAGGAGTTCCCATTGACTTACCTGCCCATTCCCCTGTCACCTGTGGCCCTGAACACGGATGGGGAAATGGGGAAAGGAGACATAAAGGCAAACAGCAGAAGCTGCTTGTGTGCCGTTCTTCTCATTTTCAAACAAGTGTTTTAAAAGGCAGAAACTCTACATACTGTCTGTCACAAGCTCTACTGTCGCTCTCCTGCCATCACAACTGTAGTGTTATCTACAGTTAAAAAAAAAAAAAAAAAAAACCCTAAGAACCAGGGGTCTAGCTTTCGCCCTGCATCCTGCAGGGATTACCAAGGACAGGATCCGCAGGTTGGTAGAAGCCTGGCGGAAAAAAGGCACTGCACTTGGGCATTCCAGTTCTCCCTCTTCTATTTATTAGTTGTCACACCATGGAGACGGACAAAATCTGGCTTCACCACCTCTCCCACTGGGTCCCATAAAGCTCAAATGGGATAGAGCATGGCAGGCACACAGCACATCACAGACGCTCAAATATTAAGAGATCATGCCGTTTATGAGGGGAAAAGTGTTACAGGGGTTCCATGAACCTGTAAAAATTAAGTATCGGGATGATACCTCAGGTTTTCAACGTTAAAGAAAAAAAAAAAAAAAACAGAAGGGATTCTTTTTTATTCTATTTTATTTTTTTTGCTGCACCACGCAGCTTGTGGGATCTTAGTCCCCCAAGCAGGGATCGAACCCTGGCCCACGGCAGTGAAGGCGTCCTAACCACTGGACCGCCAGGGATCCCCCAGAAGGGATTCCTGACATATGTTTGCGTGGGTTACTCATACATACACACACACACACACACACACACACACACAAGTGCAAACGTACCTAACAAGATTTCTTTCAAAAAGAAAGCTGACCCTATGATTTAGGTGGCCAAGAAATCTTAAACTCCCAGGCACAAAATTTCTTGGTTTTGTGGTTGTTTTTTTTTAAGTCAATTCCATGACTGGTATATCAATCGATCTAGAATTTTAATGGCAACTTTCTAAAAAGGAAATGACCCACAAACTCTGCTTTCCCTTTCCCCATATTCCTTTCATCAGCAACATAGAGGCAAAGAACCAAACGTTTACCAGCCACAATTTTAAGAAACCTACTAGACGACCCCAAGTATTTCAACCTTGGATCTTGGCTAAGAAGAGTGCCTAGCGTACATAAACTCTTATTTCCCCATCAGGATTACCACTAGGTCAATGAAACACAGCCAAGTGTAAGAGTCCTTTTCCGTGGCGGGTGGTGGGGTGGTGTTGGGGGCAGGGTAGGGGCGGGGAACGGCTGTGAGTACAAAGAGAGAGTGAAAAGGTCAGGGGTCTGTCATCTCTCTCTTCCTGAGGCATTTAAGGATGTGACATAGTGACGTGTGGTTTGCAAGAGGTCTCCTCCCTTTAGGATCTGCTTCTCTACCCCATCCCCAATCTAAATCAATTTTTATTTTCAGTTCGGTGTTTAAACAAAGAGAAAAAGTTACCACACACAGAGGGACTTTAATCACATCAGAGCCTGGAACTTCAAAGTTGCAGTTCCCCCAGCAGCAGCAACTCGGCTCCCATGTGCAATGTGAGTGTTACCGTACACGCTAGTATCTCTGACTGAAGACCCTGATGTGTGTGTGGGCAGCGTGGCCAAGTCACAGACACTGTGAATTTGAATTTCCTGACTCTCCCTTGGTTGAGTTTAAGTGGGTGATTATGGGGTGTTAGCATCTGCATTTAAAACAGGTCCCCAAAGAGGAAGCACATTCAGGTCACTTGAACAAACATGCCACACCAGAACCATCTGACTGCCTGCCTGGCAGCCCCACCTCTTCAGCTGTACAGTCTTCCATCTGGGTCCCGTGACCAGGACTGACGGGACAGCTCTCATAGGATTTAAAGTTGGACCCTCATGGCTGGTACCATTAAATGGCTCATTTTCCTAAGAGCCCGAGAAGAGCCTTAACAGACAAAAGGGACAGTAAATCAAGCCCCTCTTTAAAAAGAAAAAGACAGATGGAAAAAAAAAAAAAAAAAAACTAGCATCTGACCCAGTATCTGAACTAGTAGCAGTTACCTTTCCTCTACCGAGCAGCAGAGTGGCTTCCAAAGGTATTTTCCAGCAGTTCTAGTTCCTGATTTCAGTAGCCACTCTGTTTCAGGAATACGAACAAAATTCAATACAGAGACGAATGTTGGGAAAGTCCCAGAGAACTGACTTGGCGCCGGCGGTTATGTGCAAGTTCACCCAGCCATGCCAGGATGCTTCCCAAAGTCTAAGTGTTTGCTATAGGCTTGATCCCCACTGTCCCCATCTCCTCAGTGGCTGGAAGTTTTGAGGCTAGATACACTTAACTTCCAGGATATGATATGAGCTAAATCTGCTTTAGGAAGGCAAGAGCACTGCCGGGAGTATGACTCTCTGTTTCAAAGCATGATCCTGCAAATGATGGCACCACACTTGATTCATCTGAAAATGACACCCAGAAAGTAGCCTACGTGAGTCAAGGTCACTGGAATTGTAAAAGACCTGAAAATACAGTCAGTCCACCTCATTTTGCAGACAGAACACTAAGGAACAGAGGGGACAAGTCTTCATGTAGAGGGTTTTGTTACTGAGAATGATGCTAGAAGAATTTTGGTGTTGCACAGGCCTGGACCCTGCAGAGGAAAAAGTACAAATACAGCAATACGCCTCATATCTGGTGGTCAGCCTTCCAAAATCCTCAACCATTCAGAAAGCAGAGTACTAATCCACAGAGCACAGAGACCCTCTGAGACCCTCCAGCGCCTGCTGGATCTAAACTTCGTATAAAATAAGGTCAGTTACTTAACATATTATGCAGGTTCTCCTGAGATCCTCATTCCTTCCTAGCTAGAAGACCATTTTTAAGTAGCTGAGAGACCAGTCAATGCACAGTTGAGAAGAGATGCTTCAATAGCCCCAGAAGACATTATGACACAGGTGGGAAGTGGAAAAGTAGATATTCCCAATGATCCCCCCAAGTCACGAAGGTAGAGAGCATACAGTGAAATCAGAGGTACAGGAAAAGTGCATTCGTGCAACAAACAGTTGCTGGGCATCTACATGTCCTGGGTTCAAAGGAAGGAACAAACAAAACACACAGAAACACACAGAAAATGCTTGTCCAAGCAGAGGCAAAGGATGGTGCCAAGGCCCTGAGGCAGGAGGATGCTTGGCCTGCAGGGAGGTCAATGTGACCAGAGGGACATGAAGAAGGAAATGAGTTCAGGGAAATGACTGGGGGTCAGGCAGGGGGAGGAACCACTGGAGAACCTTGGCTTTTACTCGGAGGGAGCCAGGCAGCTGGGGGAAGGCTGTGAGCAGAGGATCACTCTGGGGCTGCTGGGAAAGGGCTGAAGGGAAGCAAAGGCAGAGCAGGAAACCAGTGAAGAGACCCAGCAAGCAACCAGGTGAGAAATTACACAACTTGGATCGAGGGGATAGCAGCAGAGGAGGTGAGACATGGAAGGAAATCTGGATATATTTTGAAAGTAGAGATGACCAAAAAAAAAAAAAGATTTTTTTTTTTTTTTTTTTTTTGCTACACCACATGGCTTGTGAGATCTTAGTTCCCCAACCAGGGATCGAACAGCCCTGCAGTGGAAGTGCAGAGCTCTAACCACTGGACTGCCAGGGAATTCCGGGAGATGACCAAATTTGCTGACAAACTGCATGTGGGGTGGGTTGGGATGGGAAAGGAAAAAGGTCTTCTGAATTCAAAGGTGCTTCAAAGTTACTTGAAATATTTACTTAAATAGAACACAAATATCTTCAGCAGACCATGCTGAGACAAGAAAACTGCACATGTGACATATAATGAAGCCAGAGAGCTCTACAGAGGGGCTAATGTTTGAAGAGACGTCTGAAGGAAGGAAATGGAAGAACCAAACAGGTACTTCTAGAAAGTTCTGCAGAGGAGATGAGTCTCGAGGATGAGACAATGTAGGCTTAATGAGGCGGTTGGGAAAAAGAATTTCAAACGAAGGCTCAGCAGACGGCAAAACGCACGTGGGCAAGGACAGGAAGTCAGTCTATCAGTAAAATCACGGGTTAGAGCAGCAGAAAGGGCACTTGGTAACGGGAGTCACTGAGTGGGAATTCAGTTCCAGCCAATGGAGACACGGAGCCACAGTACACAAGCCTCAGCAGGCCAGCACCCCTGCTGCCCTAACTTATATTTGGGTGAAGGAACAAGAGAAACACTATCAAATGAGTTGCTCAGCTGGCGGGGAGTGGGGCAGGGACCATGATCTTTCAAATAGGAGAAAAAGAGTCAAGTAACAACGCTAAAGAACAACTAAGAAGAAAGCAAAAACAGAAGCAGTATTTAATTTTTACTTCAGAGTTTCCTACGCAATTAAAACATGGGTATTCTGTGCCATACATGGACACAATAAATGAGAAGCATTCCATATGAAATTCTCTGGGGAGAATGAAAAGCTCTAGAGGGTAAGTTAAGATTACAATGAACAAGAAATGAAGTCTAGTCCTCACACACGCTTGAGGCCACTGAACAAAAAACAACCACTTCAGCCTCATTCTTTCATTGGCAAAATAGAAACCAACAGGTGACATGCCTGTCAAAATTACATTATATGGGGCTTCCCTGGTGGCGCAGTGGTTGAGAATCTGCCTGCCAATGCAGGGGACACAGGTTTGATCCCTAGTCCAGGAAGATCCCACATGCCGCGGAGCAACTAAGCCTGTGCGCCACAATTACTGAGCCTGCGCTCTAGAGCCAGCGAGCCACAACTACTGAGTCAGCGAGCCACAACTACTGAGCCCGCATGACACAACTACTGAAGCCCACATGCCTAGAGCCCGTGCTCTGCAACAAGAGAAGCCACCACAATGAGAAGCCCACTCACCGCAATGAAGACCCAACACAGTCAAAAATAAATAAATAAAATAAATAAATTTATATATATATAAAATTACATTATCTGCATTTCTAGATATTCCTTCCAGAGTAGTTCAAGATTTAAGAACCTTCAATGTACATGTACAAATACCAATTCATAATAAAATAAACACTCTTCACACTTCCAATCTCCCAAGAGCTGTGTTCCATGTTACAGGATTAGATTTTGATGGGTGATTTTGCTAAACTGGTCAATGAAGCAGAGTGACTATCATTTTATTGAAGAGCTTAGTGACAAAACTGAGAAAACGGCAGGAGTCAAAACTAAGAGCCGTGGAGACAGACAGACCTGGATTTGATTCCAGGTTGTCCTTTTCATTAACTATGTCACCTACCTAAAATAGCTAAGCCTCACTTTCCACTTGGAAGAAGGAGAACAGCAACATTATCTACCTTACATGGACGGAATTAAGAATTAGAATCGCGCACAAGATACGTAGTACTCAGTAAAAGGCAGCTATCTTATTAGCTTGTCTCTAACTTAAGCTTGATTTTTATTTCTACTGCCATTCCAGAAGTAGAAAGCTGTACAAAAATGGAGTTCTTCTTACTCCTTAAAGTCCTGAAAAAGAGACTGGTGCTTATCTACATATGTTTGAGCTCCTCAAAAGATAGTAAATATTACTCTTCAGCATTATATAATTATTTGCATATAGTATTATATATGATTTGTATAATTTCTCCTAATTAATGAGCTTGACATTTCTCTTATGTAATGGCCTATATTCCATTACTTATCCTTCATTTTAAAACAAAAATCTCAAACATCACAACTATGGAAAGAGCTAGACTTACAAATGGGGGGTGTTTGTTTAAAACAAAACAAAACCTTTAACTGAACTGGCTGAGTCTCAACATGACACCCTGAGATATCACTCCTTGGGGTGCCTGGTCACCTATGGAGTTTCTTTTCTGGCAGAAGGCAAACGTGCCTTTCCCAAGTCAAAGATATCTAAACAAAAAATATCCAAACCTTCTGCCAATTCCACATAATTCCACTGTTCCCTGCACCCATCTCTTCAACTATGAAACAGGGTTACGTAGCAGGTAGTTACTTCAGGACTGTTGTGATGATTAAAGAAGATAATACACGCAAAGTGTATGCCTGGCACACAGAGTGATGAAAAGCAAAAAGTCAGCTCTTTGTTGTTATTATTAATATTAATGAAAAATTCCAATCCTGTAAAAATTATTTTCCAGTTTATGCCTATTTTTGCCCATTCCCCAAGAATTCCTAGGGGTAAAAGTTAACATGGAGGAGGAAGGGTGCTACGTGTCCAGACAGGAGACTCCTCAGGGCACCATCTGCTTGGAGGGTTAGAGTCACAGATCTAAGCCTATGCCAATCATTTCTTATGGCTTCAGTATGCTGATGGTTGACACATTTACACAGTCTAATTCTCAGCTGAGAGTACCACTAAATCAAAACAAAACAACCTAATTTGCACTGATTCACCTTTCCTCTAATCCTCCAATGGGAGAGTTAAAAAACAATGAACTACAGGTAAAGGGGAAAAGGAACACTGGAAACAGGAAACTGGCTTCTGAAAAATAACACAACCATTATATTGAAATACATTTTTCCAACTATCAAAAATCTGACCATAAAACATTAATCCACTGGAAGGCCACTCTACAAACACAGGCTTTTTAAAGCGGCACTGGGAATCATGTGGGACATTAGTTCTTACTGGTGCTGACTTATTAATAAAGCTCTTTTTACTCTGTATGCATACCTGTGTATCACATGATAACCCAGAAGGCAGACCAGCAAACCTGCCAATGACAAGCAGCAAAATGAGATAAGCAAGAAAATCAACAACAGAATTAAATTACAGTGACAGGTTAGAATGCTGAGTTAAAGATCAAGATAAAATTGAAAGTTCAACAGAGCTGTAAAAAAAAAGATGTGAGATATGATATCACTTATATGTGGAATCTAAAAAAAATGGTACAAATGCACTTACTTACAAAACACCAAAAAAAAATAAACAAAAATAACAGGGAATTTCCTGGAGGTCCAGTAGTTGGGACTCTGCACTTTCACTGCCAAGGGTGCAGGTTCAATCCCTGGTAGGGGAACTAAGATCCCACAAGACACGCAGTGCAGCCAAAAAAAATTTTTTTAATAAAAAATAAATAAATAAAGATTGAGTTACAGATGTAAAAAACAAACGTATGGTTACCAGGGGGGAAAGGGATAAACTGGGAGATTGGGATTGACATATACACACTACCATATATAAAACAGATAACTAATAAGGACCTACTGCATAGCACAGGGAACTCTACTCAATACTCTATAATGACCTATTCGGGAAAAGAATCGAAAAGAGAGTGGATATATGTATATGTATAACTGATTCACTTTGCTGTAGAGCAGAAACTTAACACAACATTGTAAATCAACTGTACTCCAATAAAAAATTTTAAAAAAAGGATGTGAGAAATTGGAGGAAATGTGGTTGGAGGTAGTCAGAGTTATGTTTGCTGACTGCAGGCTTCAGCCGAACTATCAGAGTGATGCAGATCCTGAATAAGCTGTTAAGACACCAAGGCTGCAGAACCAAAGTGTAGTTTCCAGATCACAGGAAATTAAAGTCCCATGTGCTCGGAAGAGGCCACGTAACAGCTAGAGGACAGGTGAGCTCTTTATTATCACACTTTAAGGAGGACACTGATAAATGAGAGCACATCCCAAAAAGAGAATGGAAGCCAGTTCTGCAAACTTGGGTCAATGAAGTTCCTAGCCCTGGAGAAAAACAGGGACTAGGTGACCCTCTGCAGGAGATGCTGAGAGGGGATGTGACCTAGTTTCAACTCTAAAATTTCAAGCACCTGGGAACTGTTGCCATATCACAGCCTGATAGCACCATCAACAAAAAAACAGATCAGTAATGTGATCAAAGCTGTCAGCAAAGAATATTGCTGCAAAAGCAGACCACTCACGAAGCTCCTAAGACCATACAGAAATAATGAACTACAGGAGCTTCCCCCAAACTTACCAGAACCCACAGCAATGCTCTACTTCCTAACATCTAAAGCTTGTACCAAAAAGGAACAACAGCCAAATCTCATTTACCGGGTATCACCCACCCTACCCTACCACTTATAAAATTCTAGCACTGATTCATGCTGTATTATGAGGGTGGTACTCTGACTAAAGGAGGGGGTGGGGAATCACAGGTACCAAGCAACCATCTCATCGTAAATTAAACGGGGGTTAGCCGGGCAAATGGCAGGAGGACACTGTGTATGAGTTTAATACTTTTTAAAGCTTATCAACTCCACTCTAAATTATTTTCCGGAAAGTTCTGAAGTGTATGGAATTACCCACTCTCCAAATCTTTTTGTAAACATGAAAAGGAACATATGATTACAACTTTCAGTGAGGTTGTTTCAATAATGGAAATAACTATCTCATCGAGTATGAATAATAGTTTTTCATGTATATAGCAAAGAATATTTCTGGCAATCCATTAGGTAGAAAATTTAATAATACCGGTTTCAGCAGTAAAGATTTGTGTGTATATTCTAGAGTCCTTTGCCAACCAATTATAAAACATGGTTTTAAATGCTATTTGAAAAGTAACAAAAAGTCTAGTAATAGATAAAGTTTTCATTGGATAAATTTAAGTCAGCAGAATTCATGAAAGCACTATTTACTGTGATAAGGTCAACTGTTAGTAAAGATAAAACTGATTAAAGCTTTAACACAATAGAATTACCACAGTGAACTAAAAGAAACACAAAATGTAGTAAATTAATCTGGATCCAAGCAAACAAAGGTCGGGGTGGGGAGATAAAAGCATTGCCGTGACTACGATAAATGCGGCATGTTGATAAACTGTTTATTATGACCTAGAACTAATCTGACATAGCACAAATGCACTTATGATTAAGTATAAAATGTGTCACCCGAAAACTCTCACTCAAGGGGTCTCCTTCCTACTTAAACAAAATAAAATAAATATGGTGTCAGCAATTTATACTGCTTATAGTCCCCAATGCTAATGGATTACTTTTCCAACAAATCCAGCAAATTCTGACTATTACTCAATAAGTATCCACAATTTCCCACCATTAACACTTAGGGGGCTTCCCTGGTGGCACAGTGGTTAAGAATCCACCTGCCAATGCAGGAGACACGGGTTCGAGCCCTGGCCTGGGAAGACCCCATATGCCGCGGAGCAACTAAGCCCGTGCAACACAACTACTGAGCCTGCGCCCTAGAGCCCACGAGCCACAACTACTGAGCCCGTGTGCCACAACTACTGAAGCCCACATGCCTAGAGCCCATGCTCCGCAACAAGAGAAGCCATCGCAATGAGAAGGCCATGCACCACAATGAAGAGTAGCCCCCGCTCGCCACCGCAACTAGAGAAAGCCCGTGTGCAGCAACTAAGACCCAATGCAGCCAAAAATTAATTAATTAATTATTAGAATTTAAAAACTTAGGACGGAAGAGCACAAATCCAAATGTAGCCTAATAGAAAATTCTATAAAACAGAGTTTATAATACTTAAATTTCCATTAACTCAGACTCAGTTAAAAAGTCTAATTTTCCACACAGAAGGAGAACGTAGTTATATGATCTTGTGATAATTCTACACAAGGCAACTGCCTCTTTAAAATATTTTAGGTGCAAATTAAAGGAAAATATGGCTCACGATAAGTACACTGTATGGATACCAACCTTCCCACTACCATTTGAAGACACATCTTTGCATGCACACTGTCAAAAGCAATCCAGGACAGAAGAGATTATCATCTCTACTTTAGAGATGTTGAAACTGAAACACGAGTGTTTAAATGATAAACCTGACCAGGGATCAGGGACCTGGGTGAAAAGTCTTTTCCATCTTTACTACTCTTTTAAAACCTAAGACTATTTTAGAAAATACCTGGTTCTATGATATGTTCTAAGGAGACAGAATAATAGAAAAATCCTAGCCAGCAGATATTCTGATTAATAGGATGTATTTTAAACTAATCCCACCCTTAAAACACTGTAAAAACTCTGAATACAGTATGCCCAAGTCTTCCAACAAAGGAACCAAGTAAGATCACTCATTTTAGTAGTTATGATAGTTTAACATAAGTGACAAAACATTTTACCAAATGGAAAACCTAACACTGTTTCTAAAGCTGTCCTATCAGTGAAAGATCTCCTGCCCCACACCCGGCAATGTTCTTTGCGTCACAAGGGTTATAAAAATAATTCCTGGGCTTCCCTGGTGGCGCAGTGGTTGAGAGTTCGCCTGCCGATGCAGGGGACATGGGTTCGTGCCCCGGTCCGGGAAGATCCCACATGCCGCGGAGTGGCTGGGCCCGTGAGCCATGGCCGCTGAGCCTGCGTGTCCGGAGCCTGTGCTCCGCAACGGGAGAGGCCACAACAGTGAGAGGCCCGCGTACCGCAAAAAAGTAAAAATAAAAAAAATTCCTTGTCAGTTAAGATTCCCAAATTTTCCTGGCTCTACTATATAGCAAGTCCAGAGGTAACTCCTTGCACTTAGCGGACTGTTATGCACCCACAGAAATGTAACTACACTCCGCAGGCTACCGAACACAATTGTCAACTCTACCCATACCTCTCTGCCCCTTCAAAGCCCGTCCTTAAGGTGATGCTCCCCGTGTGGTCTCAGCTGGGGAAAGATGCCTAGTTTCACTTGCAGGGCCTGTGAGCTTCCCTAAAACTTGGTACACCAGACTCAGCCTAAGATGACACCAGCCTTGACTCCTTCAAGAGGACAAACTTCCCTCCATCTAAGGCTAAAGGGCTACCAGCTACCAACGTGCGCCCAAGGGTGACTTCACTGGCACAGGCTCTTCACGCAAAGAACTTCGATCTGGCCACAGGATCCAAAACTCCTAAGATGTCACAACCTCTTTCTAAACCAGAGGTGTCACGGTGTCCAGTAAATATTCAGAAATGTATATATACAATTCAGGGACATAAAAATGCCTTCCCAATTTTTCTTTACTCCTCCTCCCTCCTCTTTCATTATTTCTTTAATTTTCCAGATCAGAAGCCTTACTACGACCCTGCAATGAGCTCTGCTCTTGTCCAGGGCCATCTACAGCCAAGCAATTTTATCAGTACTTCCTCCACCCCCCTGGCCTCTCGAAACCAAGCAACAAGGCCACTGCCCCTGACGCCCTCCGCCTTCCCTGTCCATCTCACACCTATCTTCCCAAAGCCCAGAGGATCATATTCACCCACCTGCTCAAAACCCTCTGACACTCTATAAAACAGCTGTATTCTTCCAAATTGTCAATTGCATGGAAGATGAAAACTGAGAAACTGTTCAAATCAAAGGAGACTAAAGAAGGTAATGCTTAAATGAATGTGTGATCCTGCATTGGATCCTGTACCACGAGAGAAAGAAAGCTGCTATTAATGACATTACTGGGAAGCTGACAAAACTGGAACATGGCGGGGAAAAAAAGGGATAAAAAAGGCTGTATTAATGGTAAATTTCCTGAATGTGATAGCTGTACGACAGATACACAAGAGGTTACACCTGTTGTTTGAAAATATACACTGAAACATTACGGAATAAAGCAACACCACTTATGTAAGCTACTCTTTTTTTTTTAATTAACTGTTTTTATTGGAGTATAGTTGATTTACAATGTTGTGTTAGTTTCTGCTATACAGCAAAGTGAGTCAGTTATACATATATATATAGCCACTCTTTATATAAGCTACTCTTGAACAACCTGGGGGGAAAATGAATGTATGTCTATACAAATTTACACACACCCATGCATATACACATAAGAATGCAAGCAAATGTGGCAGATGTTAAAGACTGGTAAATCTGTGTAAAGGGTGTGCAGAAGTTCTTTATTCTTTAAGCTTATCTTTTGAGGGGACATGAGGAAACTTCACAGTGATGGCTAGGTTCATGATCTTGACTCTGGTGACATTCCACAAGTGCATACGTGTGTCAAAACTCATCGAGGGCTTCCCTGGTGGCGCAGTGGTTGAGAGTCCACCTGCCGATGCAGGGGACACGGGTTCGTGCCCCGGTCCGGGAAGATCCCACATGCCGCAGAGCGGCTGGGCCCGTGAGCCATGGCCGCTGAGCCTGCGCGTCCGGAGCCTGTGCTCCGCAACGGGAGAGGCCACGACAGTGAGAGGCCCGCGTACCGCAAAAACAAAAACAAAAACAAAAACATCATCGAATGGCACGCTAAATACATGCAGTCAGTGAATGTTAGTTATGCCTCAATAAAGCAGTTTTTAAAAAATACACATGCACGGCCCTTTGAGGGTTTCGGCCTTCGTGGGCTCTCTCACAGAAGCATCTCGACACACCCTGTGCCCGTGGCCCTCTCGTCCCTTTTCTGCACTTTTCATCCTTCCATGCCACGGTCCTGGAAAACTCACTGTGCTGAGTTTGCCTTTCTTCCTCTTTTTTTGTTCATTCTACTACGACTTCCTGGAAAGGGGACAGTGGAATTTGGACTCACAAGACCTAGCCTCAACCCTCAGCTGTATCCAGTCACATGCTCGGTTGGCAGCCCTGATCCTCACTTGTGAAGTGGGGATTCTGACCACCTACAGTCTAGGTGCAGATGCGACCAGGCCAGGTGGCTGAGGTTCAAGCTGAGTGAGGTGGGAAGTGTGAGAGCGCTCTGTAAGCTGAAGTAATACAGAACAGTGTTAAGTGTCGTTCCCTCCACACATCTAAAGCCTGCAGGCTCAACCTGCTTCCCCAAGTTTTCTCCCGGGCGCCTTCCCTGAAACAGACTCACCTCTCCCCTGAATTCACACAATACTAGAGACCACCTACGGTCCACCAGGCTCATCACAGCGTACCCTGCGAATGAGGTAAACCTATCTCAACTCCCCAGGGGTAACAGCCTCACCTTGACGTGTCCCCCTTGCACATCATAAGAGCTCAATATCTGAATTCAATAACATACTGAACTACAACAATTAGATCCTAATCACTGAAGGGGCCCAACCAATAAATGGCACTGAGTAGTTACAACAGTAAGTTCTGAACTGCCTATGACTTCATTCACAACCTGTAGATGTATGAAGTGGCTGGACGTGGGGCGCACCCACCCGTGGCCCTCTTTTTACATACTGAGTTGTGAGCCTGGGCTAAAACCTCAGAGGAGACCACAGATCTAGTTTCCCTGCGGCCATCTGGTTCCACAGGGCCCTTCTGGGGTACTGAGTTCTGTAAGAGGAAGTTACAGATGATGGGACTCAGGATGATTAAACAAGCGCTAGTAGAGTGAGTACACATCATTCTGAAACCAGGGGACCTAGAAGGCAGATGGGAACTGGCCGTCAGGAAGCCTCCAGAAAGAACAAGTAGCCGGGCTCAGGCCTCTCTCAAGCTCCGCACTCAAGCTCATCAACATGTGGAGTGACAAGAACTTTTAATTAGTCACATTTAGGATTTTTAACTTACTAATGCCCACGACTTTAAAAACGTTGATCATATCATCTACCTTTCTATCGCCAAAAAATAAGGGAGGGAGGTTTAAAATGTAATTCGCCAAACCAGGAACCCCGGACCTGACAAAATGCTAGGCATTTTGTTCTAGGAATTCAAGTACTATTAATTTCAACAGCAAGAGGAACCAAAACCCCGCGAATCTGATTATATAGAAAATCTGCATGTAGTCTATACACATGCCAGCCAGGGGAATCCTTCAAAACAGCCTGGGCCAGTTTTACCTTTGTTCCTACTGAAGAACAAAAATTATGTGTCAACACTAGAAAAACCAAGAAAGGCTTGTCATTTAATGGTCGGTCTGGTAAACAAGAAAAGGACCTAAAACGATCTATTTATCCCCTCGAAGTCCTGTGAAGGCTACCCACTTGGGCAACACCACTCTGTCATTTTCTTTGTTTAAATCTTCTACGTTTATTAAATGGGAGGGAAGTTGCCTTGAGATATAACACCAAGATTCCCTCCTGGCACCGCTCTGCTGAGACGTGGTCCAGAAGGAGATCAGAAGAACGGAAGAGGCAGTACCTCCAACACAGATGTGACTTCCGACTCCCAAAGAGGCCTGCTGAAGTGCGGGGAATTTTCTGCCTGACATAAATATGTTGTAAGGGTGGATAAGCGAGAAAGAATGAACCCATGATGACGAATACAGAAAAATGAAGAGGATACAAAAATAACTACTGCCGAAGTCCTTGCTCCAGAGTTCGCAATCCCGCGGGGCTGAGAGGCCGGGCTGGGGGTCTTGCTGGAGGTGGGCGTGGCAGCACTGCGGTGGAGAAGGGCTTTCATGCTCCAGCTTCGCAGCAGAACCAAAGGAGACCTAACAACTGGAGGATAAGTTTAGAGCCCCCATTCCCTAAAATATGAATGTGACCTCACACTATATACCAAAATTCACTCAAAAGGATCAAAGACCTAAATGTAAGAACTAATGCTATTAAACTCTTGGAAGACAATGTGAGCGTAAATCTTTGTGACCTTGGACTAGGTAATGGATTCTTAGACATGACAACAAAAGCACGAGCAACAAAAGAAAATCATAGATAAACTGGACTTCATCAACATTAAAAACTTGTGTACTTCAAAGAACACTACCGCCATTTCTACATCCATGTTCACAGCAGCATTATTCGCAGTAACCAAAAACCAGAAGCAATTCAAGTGTCCACTGACGTATAAATTGTATGTATGTGGTACATACATAGAAGGGAATATTAGTCAGCCTCAAAAGGGAAGGAAATTCTGTTCTACATAACCATATCTGTTTGAAAACATTATGCTAAGTGGAAAAAAGCCAGTCACAAACAGACAAATATTGTATGAGATCGATGGTGGTGATGGGTGCACAATATATGACAGTACTTAAAGCCACTGAACTAGATACTTAAAAATGATTAGGATGGTAAATTTATGTGTGTTTACCACAATTTTAAAAAGTAAAAGAAAAAAAATATCACACCACCACCAAGAAAGTGAAAAGGCAACCCACAGAATGGGAGAAATTATTTGCAAATCATATATATGATAAGGGGTTTGTATCTAGCATATATAAAGAACTCTTAAATCTCAATTTAAAAATACAAAAATAACACAATTTTTTTTTTTTGCAGTACGCGGGCCTCTCACTGTTGTGGCCTCTCCCGTTGCGGAGCACAGGCTCCGGACGCGCAGGCTCAGCGGCCATGGCTCACGGGCCCACCCGCTCCACGGCATGTGGGATCTTCCCGGACCGGGACACGAACCCGTATCCCCTGCATCGGCAGGCGGACTCTCAACCACTGCGCCACCAGGGAAGCCCAATAACACAATTTTTAAATGGGTAAAGAACCTAGGGAGTTCCCTGGTGGTCTACTGATTAGGATTCAGAGCTTTCGCTGTCGTGACCTGGGTTCAATCCCTGGTCAGGGACTGAGATCCTACAAGCCATGTGGCAAGGCCAAAATAAAAACAAAAACAAAAACCTTTTTAAAAAAATAATAAATAAAATGGGTAAAGAATCTGAATAGATATTTCTCCAGAGAAGATATGCAAATGGCCATTAAGATGCTCAACATCATTAGCCATCAGAAAAATTCTGGAAAACAAAGCCACAGTGAGGTACCACTTCATACCCACTAGGATGGTTAAAATAAAAGACAGTAACAAGCACTGCCAAGGATATGGAGAAATTAGAATCCTCATACCCTCCTAGTACAAATATAAAATGATGCAGCCACTTTAGAAAAGTCTGGCAGTTCTTCAAAGGCTAAACACTGAGTTACCATATGGCCCACCTATTTCACTCCTAGATATATATCCAAGCCAAGAGAAATAAAAAGGTATGTCCACACACCAAAAAAATTATACATGAATGATCACAGCAACATTATTCATAATTGTCAAAAGGTGGAAACAACCTAAATGTCCATCAACTGATAAAACGTAGTCTATTCATACACAACGGAATACTATTTGGCAATAGAAAGGAATGAAGCACGTACGTACAACATGGACGAACCTTGAGAATGTTACGTTAAGTGAAAGCCAGTCACAAAAGATTGCATATTATATGAATCCATTTATGTGAAATGCCCAGAATGGGCAAATCCATAAAGACAGATGCAGACGAACAGTTAGGAGCCTAGGGTTGGAAGGCAGGGGGCAATGGGGAGTGACTAGCCACGGTTACCCGTTTCTTTTGTGGGTGATGAAAATGTTCCAAAATGGATTGTGGTGATGGCTGCACAATTCTGTGGATACACTAAAAACACTGAATTATACTCTTTAAATAGGTTAATTGTATGGTATATAAATTATACCTCAATAAAGCTATTATGAAAAAACATAAATGTGAACGTCTATCCATTCCTTACCTAAAAGATACTGAGACACAGTAACTCTCTGAATGGCAAAGGAAAGAATTCACAGTCTCCTTATAATCAGTTATAGGAACTCAAACTACCTCAGCAGCCCCCTGGGTTAACCCTGGCCCGGGCACACATCATCAGTAGAAATACCTGTTGTATGTATTAAGCCAAGCAACCAGGGTCATAAAAATAAAGTTACAAAGCACTATACCGAGTAAAGCACTTACTATTAAGATTGGAAGCTCTTGAACATCAAAGTGTTTGCCCACGCGATAGACAGGTATGACAGGGTACCAAGGTTTGATATTCCACAGCTATGTGATTTTACAGCAAAAGATAAAGAAGCCTCACTTTTCTAATAAAACTGCCCATGACAAAGTCACCTTAGAGTTTTCCCAATGACACCACAAAATCTTGCTTTGTGTTGGGGAAATCTTCAGAAGACTCAGCAATTTAACTGGTTCATGTCTACATGAGTACATATTTAATTATCTTGCTATATAGGCAATAACAAATCTCACTTAGACACTAACAAAGAAGTCCCATGTTCAATAAACTGAATACAAACCTAAAAAGTTGTAGTAGAAAACATATAATTTTTTAGTCACTCTGAGTATAATTACTAAGACAAGTGACTTTGGTCTTAATTTCTTCAAAAGAAAAAGTACAATTGCAACATCATTTTAGCATCATTCACTAAAATCTAAGCCTCTAAACCTAACTCATGACATTTACAAGTCATAACCAACCTTATGAGGCATCTGGCATTGTTCTACATGCTTGAAACGAAATATTAGACATCCGAAATGCTTATTACACAAGAGCCTTTCAATCAAGAAATCTTAAGGCCTATTTCCACATTAACTAACCAAAAAAAAGTTTAGAAAAATATTGCTTCCCATTCATTCTGCTTCTTCAGTTCTTCCTAGGAAGAAGATAAGGAGTGAATTCAAGATAATATTTTTCTGTAGGCTATAAAATATCTGTAGCTTTACAGAACCATTACATTACAAGCTTCTCTTAATACTAAGAAAAAATTTTAATTGTTTCTAATAAAAAGGCTTTTAACACAGAAGGGCAACTTCTCAAGACTTAATTTACAGTTTAATATTGCAACACATTGGAATGAGGAGGAGGCACTTTATACATTGCCAAGGTTGTTTAAAAAGAAAAAAAGAAATTACCATGGTCAGTTTTGTTTTTACTCAGCTTCATAATTTGCTTGTCAGACACCAGTGAAATTTTTGTCAATCAGGTTTATAATCCTTAAACAAATACCCTGTTAAGACTATAATGAAAATATTTTTACAACAACCCTGGCAGAGAATTTGTGTGTAAGAAATGTATAAGATGTCATGTCTGGGCAATTCCTTGGACTAGATTTCTCACCTCTAACCACTGCCCTCTACAACTGGGCAGGGCTGGTCCCTTCTGCAGGAAGGGCCTCTGGCGGTCAGGAACACCCTGATGAGTGTGATGGCTTCACCGAGTTCTTCGCCTTCCACTGGGGGCCCACCCTGCCCAGTCTCAGGGGCTTGAGAGTGGCCCTGGCCTCTGGGATGGGCTGCAGTCTAGCTAGAGGACCCAATACATGCATTTCACAGTCCCACAGTAGCACATGTCTGTGGAAAAAGCTGTGGGGTCAGTTATACCTCTGCCACAACAAATTACACAATCTTGGGCAAGTTCTTCTAACTCTAGGGGTCTCCTGAGGATAATACTTACCTTGAAAGGTTGCTGTGAGAACCAAATAACATCTCACAAGCCAAGTACAGTCCCTGCCACCAGGTACAAGCTGAATAAATGACAGTGATTATAAACTGTGACATTTCTTGAACGATGACTGTGCCAGGCACTGTTCTTTAAGCACTTCACACATATTAACTCATACAGTTCTCAAAACAACCCTCAGTCATTATTACCCTGATTTATAGATGAGGCAAAGAGGTTATGAATTTCGCTCACCAGTCAGGAAGTCTGGATTCAAAAATCAGACAGCAAGATTCCCAATTCGACAGTCATCAGCCCTTCTAGCAGTGGCGGGTGTATGCAACGGCTACTGATCCTAGTGTAAAAGCTTACAACAGGTCTACATGGGGATTTCACCCTTGACCCAGGTGTTCCTATCTGTCACATTTTAACCAACTCAAAAAATGTCAGTCTCATCTTTCTTGCCTTCTATATATACTCTGTTCTATGCTAAAGTAATAATAGCTGCCATTTATAAAAAAAAAAAAACACTTCCTACATCCCTAACACTGCCCTGGAATATTTCATATTTTACTGAATTCTCACAACAACTTATAAGAGAGTTACTATTTACACTTTTCAGATGAGAAAACTAAAGCACAGTGAGGTCCAAGTAAAAAGTTGCTAAGTGCTAAGGGCAGGAGTCAACCCAGGCATGTGACTAGCAAACCCGAGTTCTCACCACTTTAGAATATGGACTTCCTCAGCAACAATTACCTTTATAAGAATAACTGTCACATCTATAGTTCAGATAACCAACTACAGAATTTCAGAAAAATTGTATGTTTAATCTGTAAATTAACTACAGATGAGAATAAAATGTTTGAAGCACCACACTTCAGGATCACTTCAAGTTGCAATACACATTTTTACCAACAGTCTATTTAAGAGTGACATGGCTGCCCACTTTATGTCTATTTTTTTAATTCTTGGAATTTCTTTTTCTGCCAGCATAGTTCAGCGGCAGAGAAGACTGGAATACTGTGGAGGATTCCATTCCTTCCTAAATTTAGGAACAGCATGGACTGGTTTAGGTTAGGTTAGTACAATGACAGTGAACCAGATAATTTAAGGACCCAGTAATTTAAAAAGCTGCTCTAGAAAAACACGTCAAGCCAGATGAGAACCTCTGGCATCACCATCATCTAACTTACAGAGGAATATTAAAGTGACGCATGAAAATGTAATATGAAAGAATAAAAGAAATTGCTTTTCTGTCCTCATCAAGAAAAATGTAATGTATTATTTTCTAAATGTCTGTTTCATATCCATTTATGTGGGAGGAACTATACTCAGGTGTTTCCAGGGACCAGGAAAGAGAAGGGAAGAATTCTGCCCTAAAGAGCTTGCAGCCCATGGAGAGACAGAAAGCAAGAGACAAATCCATGAGAAAGCGTACCCATCACAGGAATCAAAGGAAAGAGGGAGATCCCATTCAACTGGGAGGGAATCAGGAAAAGCTTCCTAAAGGAGGTGGGCAAAAGAGGCAGCGGGGGAGGAGGAAGGGAGCCCTGCAGAAGGAGTGGGGCACGACCGATGCCCACCCCATAAGCGTGCGAGGACCAGGCTTTGCCATCACACACCCCGGGGGACCTAGGATTTCAGAAGGCAGCAACTGTCCTAAGAAAACCCATGCCCTCTTATGACAGTAACGAGAAGAATTGAAGCAAACTTCATATTCACACCAGGCAGAGGGCAGAAGAAGTTTTGAAGTCACTTAGTAAACAATAAATAACGAAATTCTAGTGCAGGAAAAAGAATAATAGAGGGTAATTTTGCATAGAGCAAGGCTTCTCAACCTCAGCAGTACTGACATCTGAGGCCCAACCACGCTTTGTCGGAGGGCTGTCCTGGGCTCGGCTGGGCGTTCAGCAGCAGTCCTGGTCTTTCCCCTCTAGGTGCTAGGAGCAACCCTACCCCCACCCCCAATTCTGACAAGCAAACATCTTTCCCAAATTGCCAAATGTCCCCTGGGGGACAAAATCCCTCCCGGTTGAGAACCACTGGCCTAGTCTTTTGTAGGGAATGTAGAAATACAGGCATACCTCGGAGATGTTGCGGGCTCCATTCCAGACCACCGCGATAAGGCACATACGCAATAAAGTGAGTCGCACACATTTTTTGGTTTCCCAGTGCATATAAGTTATCTTTACACTATGCTGTAGTCTATTAAGTGTGTAATCGAATTATGTCTAAAAAAAACATACGTACCTTCATTAAAAAATGTTAACCATCATCTGAGCCTTCAGTGAGTTGTAATCTTTTTGCAATAGTAACATCAGAGATCACTGATCACAGGTCACCGTAACAAATGTAATAATGAAAACATTTGAAATATTGCAAGAATTACCAAAATTACAAAGACACACAAAGGGAGCAAATGCTGTTGGAAAAATGGCATCAATAGACTTGCTCCACGCATGGTTCCCACAAACCTTCAATTAAAAAAAAAAAAAAAAAGCAATATCTGCAAAACACAATAAAACGAAGTGCAATAAAATGAGGTATGTCTGGAGAATTTTTTCCTTTCTCTCTTCTATCTGAAAAATCTCTCCAGATAAAATGGATTGAGGACACAGGAGACAATCACCTTTGTCTTCTTATGTGGCAACCCCAATCTCTTAGCCCTCACAAAAAACCCAGGATGTATTATTCTCATTTTACAGATGAGGAAACCTATACTTACTTGTCCAAAGTTCTGCTAAGTTCAACAAGCTTGAATGGATTGGTGACAATACTCCAGGTTCTAAATACTACTCCTCCAAAAAGGAGCCCTTTTACTTAGGTAAACAGAAATTCCATTATCTAAATAAAATAAATATTAATAACCTTCTACAAAACCCCACACTAAATAAAATGGCACAGATCCTGTCCATCTACTAGGAACTACCTATTCAGGAAAAATCTAACATGCCGCCACTTCACACAAGAAACATACACAAAAGTAGTTGGAAGAAATAATCACTGTAGGTTGACATGATTTTTAAAGGCTGTATGGGAAAGGTAGGGAGGAGGAACACTTTGGAAGCAGGACCCAAAGCCAAGCAGTATTTATCTCTAAAGCCTGGGCTATCATTTCCTCCAAACCACAATACTCTCGCCAAGCAACTTTCAAAGCAAAACCAAAAGACTTTCTCTCAACAAGGGGAATCCGGGATTATACAGACCGATGAACTATCTAGTAAGGTCCCATCCGTGCAACGGAAACACAGCCAAATGGTAAAGAAGACTGACCAGCACTTAGTAAAGTTTGGGTAACAGCTTAGCTAAGAATTTCACCTCATCTTTGTCCCTTAAATGAGGGCTTAGTAGCCTTCCTGAAACGTAAGTTCACCCCAAACAAGGTCTTTTCTGTCCAAATGGGTCAGGATTTGTTCTTTCTATTTGTTAACCCCAGAGCATCAACAGGCCAAGTCCATCTCCCTGTGACAGGAAGTACTTTTCTTCCTCCTAAGCAGTGTGTGGACATGGTGGCAGAGCCCACAGAACACTCTAGCACCCACTCGTCCATCTGGTGAGGAAAACATGGGGCAAAAGCTCCTTTTTGCCACACTGTGAGCCACGACTGGGTCACTGGGTCACTTCTCCCAACCTCTCATTAATCATCACCATAGATGCACTCCTTCCTCTCCTCAGAGGACAAGAAAATTCACTACCCCAAAGGCTCACTATACCAATGTACTTTTTCATCTTTAGGAGTCTAGTTAACTAACTGGACAAGTCAGCAAAATTTCTGTCTTCGGATTGTCGGTATGTGCATTAATTGTTTAGATTCTGTTAATTAACTGATTATCTACCTGTTAATTTTACCTTCATATTTCCAACTTTAAGTCCTAATTTTTCCTCCAAGATTCCAAAGATAATCATTCTCTCTGATGTAGCAAAGTGAAGTGGTTAAGAGTCTGAGATCTACAATAAAAACCCACTGGCTTCTTGGTTCCATCACTTACTGTGTGACACTGGGCTGTTTAACTTTATGCCTCAGTTTCCTTGTCTAAGAAATGGGGATAGTAATGATAGCTATCTTATATGTTTATGCAATCACTTGCTTGAATCCAATATTCTCTCTCTCAAGGAGGAGGAGGGATGGAAAACCCCAAACTGCATTTTCATTTCAAAAAACTTAATACTTCTAATACAAGTGTTTGTTGCTTAAAATATAAAAAGGACACAGGGAGATCAGCTCGGTGCTTTGTGACCACCTAGAGGGGTGGGACAGGGAGGGTGGGAGGGAGATGCATGATGGAGGGGATATGGGGATATATACATATGCATAGCTGATTCACTTTGTTATAAAGCAGAAACTAACACACCATTGTAAAGCAATTATACTCCAATAAAGATGTTTTAAAAAATGTAAAAAGGCAAAATATAAAGAAAAAATAAATTACCCATATTTATACAATCCAAATACAACCCACCAGCTATTTTCCTGTACTATCAGAAGTTCTTCCAAAACACAAAACAAGTCTCCAGAGCACCCTCATCAAACTTGCTACAGAAGTACTAGGAAAGTTTAGTAAAGAAAGACCTAGTTAGGTGTTTTAGCTTTCTTTGGTTCTATTCTGTTTTTTACCTAAACGTATTTTATATAATCAAGAAGCCCAGAAACAAAAAATGAAAGCCCCAGACTCTCAGCTACTCTGAATTTTAAGCCCAAGTATCTTGGCTAAAACTAAAATGTACAACGCGGCCTAATTACATAGCTCCCTGCTCTGAGGGCCTCAACCTGCTCTACAGGCACTCCCCAGTGGTATCATTAACCCCATCTTACAGATAAAGAAGCTAACACAGCAGTGATGTGACTTGTCTAAATATGAATTATCAGGTTACCAATCTAGAAACAAAATCCAGGACTCCTAATATTTACTGAAAAATCACAGATCTGGGCTAGGCTCATGAGGGCATTACAAAAAGCAAATGCTAGAGGGAATTCTTATAGCTCTAAAATGACCCCAACATCGATTCTCAAACACCCTGGTGATCTAAGGGCATCCTCCCAGGCGTGTGAGAAAAGATATCTAACCATGGATCTAAGCATGTTTTGTAGACACTGGCACCGGCTAGCCAATTATTCCTAACAATCTGTGATTAAAACAGGACTAGTGTTCCTCTCCCACCTTGGCTGACCCCAAGTGGAGCCAGGTAAGCAAACTTTCCATTCGGACTGACAAGGAGTGGGAACTCTGCTGCCTTGAACAGAAAAGGAAAAGTTACTGGGAGGACCAATGAGAAGGCAGTGATAAGGGTGAGCATCAAATCCAATGGACCCAGAGAAGCACTCATGATGTAAAAAGATCTGTACGGGCTTCCCTGGTGGCGCAGTGGTTGAGACTCTGCCTGCTAATGCAGGGCACACGAGTTCGAGCCCTGGTCTGGGAAGATCCCACATGCCACGGAGCAACTAGGCCCGTGAGCCACAACTACTGAGCCTGCGCGTCTGGAGCCTGTGCTCCGCAACAAGAGAGGCCGCGATAGTGAGAGGCCCGCGCACCGCGATGAAGAGTGGCCCCCACTTGCTGCAACTAGAGAAAGCCCTCGTGCAGAAACAAAGACCCAACACAGCCAAAAATAAATAAATAAATAAATAAATAAGCCAAGCATTTGAAGCCCTTAAAAAAATAAATAAAATAAATAAAATAAATAAATAAAAAGATCTGTACGTGATGGATGCACCAGGTCACACATACAGTATTGGCTCAGGAGCTTCCTAAGTGGTTTACAGGAACTTAGCATCCTTAGTATTGCAGATCCCAACCCCATAAAGCCTCGTTTGACTGGGTCAAATCTCTGTAATCAATAGATAAAATGTCTATCTATGGAATTACTCACCCAAAACACAGGGGCGGCATTCTCTCTCCTCATTAAAGCACAAAAACCATACAACCCTGAGATTTTAATTGCTTTTACTAATGCAGAGACTTCTCCAGCCTATGGCTTCATATTCTCTAGGCCAGAAATTAAAATTTAAAACTTCAGAATGTGAAATCAACCAACACCACCCATCTCAATATTAGTAATTTCCACATTTAACACAGATGGAGCAGGAAGGTTGCAGACTTTACTAATCCAGACTATGGCTAAAGACAAAGTTCAAGATTCACCACTGAAAAGCTCGAAGACACACTTTAGCTCAATAAGAAGAGCTGATGACAATATACACCTAGCATAACACCGATATGGCTATGATTACTCACATCTTGCACCTTGGTGTGGTTCTCTCTTCCCAAAAGTCAAATATAGGTTCACTACACATCACTGAATGGGATGGATTTGGTGGTGCAGATTCAGTGGAAATTTACATCTATACGTTTGGACTAGCCCACATCCCAAAAGCTGTTTCCTTCCTTTCAAAACCCTGCCTACTTACCAGTACAAACTGAAGTTAGTTAAAAAAAAAAAAAAAAAAAAAAAAAAACTTTCAAGACAGGCAAACACATACTAACAGATATTTCACTTAAAAGGTTAAAATACACTGAGTTCTTCCATTCAGCTTCTTCCCCTCAGTTACTCTCCTCCTCGAGGATTTTCTCTTTATACGCCTTGCTTAATGTGGGACTTGTAGCTTGTTCACCTGAATCACAGGACCACCATCCTAACCAAACACCGACGAGAATCCACAGGCCTCTTGGCCCTGTTCTTTTACCTCTGTTCTATGCCAAAGGGTGACACAGCATCCAAAAGCTAGCACAGGCTTTCTCAAGCCACCCTACCAGAAGCATGCTGTCCCTGGACAAGGGCACTACCAGCCCCGCCGTGTACTTCACTGGTCATTCCCCATCCACAGACAACTGGGTTTGGGGTTCTGTGTTTCGACAAGGTACAGAAATCTTAAGTCCCTGGAAGGGTTTATTAAGGAGTTAGGACTGGTAAGCTGGGAAAAGAATAATTATGGGAATTGGCTTCAGGTACTTGAAGGGGAAATACATTAAGCTAATTCAATGTAGCTCCAAAATCCAGAAGCAAGCGGGGGGCAGGGAGGAAGGGAATTACACGTGAATACATAGGCTCGATATAGAAATAAACTTTTCAGCAGCGTGCGAGGTAGTGATTCTCAGAATCTCCAAGTGGCCAAGCAGAGGCTCCTACACCAAGCAGTTTTAAAATTTGTTCAACTAAAAACTTCATGATTCCTCATACCTTCTCTTACACACAGTTCAGTAAATTTTAAAGGCCTCGAGCCAAAACCCAAGAACTAGGAGATAAATGGGAATGCCAACAACTTAAAGATAACTCCTATACAGACAACTTGTCAGACAGAAATCTCCTTGTAAATACTTCTTAATGGGATCAGATCTATTAATAATTTAATGACCATTTCCAATGGCAGTGGAAAATACAATCGGGTAGCTGTAATGAAGTAAAACACACCAGTAACCAGCAACAACCTTTAAAGAAAGATCTCACCTAATTTACATTAATAAGTTGGAGAAATGTATTCAAAACAAATAAATGAGGGGGCTGAAAATGAGAAGGAAAGCAAAGAGGAGATGAAAAAGTAGGGAGCGGGGGTAGGAGATAATCAAAAAGAAGTGCCCTTTTAATACAGGCATTTGGATGTGTGCCCTCAAAAGCTCAGAAGGCTGCACGGGCATTCTTCATTTACTGGATAATTGAGAACAGAACAGATAGACTCCCCCTACAATGTACACTGCTAACTAACCTACCCCGGATATTAACCTTAGATGGGAAATGAGAAAATTAACACAAAAGCAAGCCTATTAATGGGTTATTGGGAGGCAGGGGACACGGAGGATGATTTTCTGTTTAAAGCACTTAAAGCAAAAGGTGACTTTTGCAACTTTTAAAAGGAAAACATCGTAAAACTCTGGCTTCAACTTTTCTCTCCACTTCACCAAATTTTAGATACTAAAACTTCATGACAATTCAAAGGGGATAATTTTTGACGGCGGTTTTGACTACATTCAGGAAACAGAATCACACATGTAAACTTTTAGTCAGTAGCAGCAAAACACTCCCCCCTCAGAGAGAGGTGCAAATATGTTCCCCCTTTGCAGTTTTCTTTGCAGTTGATGGCATACTTAGGACTGGTAAAGACATCACAAAAACATAAGAATTTTAGTCCTTTTTGCCAAGTGTACTTAAATGAAAAATAGTTCAAAGACCCTAAAATGTCAAACCAGTGATAAATTTAAATCCAGATCAGAGAAAATAAAACTAGGGATGAGTATAGCATTTTCCGAGTATTCTGCATTAACTCCTTTCGTAGGCTCAGACTCCTAATAAAAAGCATGCCAAGTGAACCACGCCCAGCAGAAAAAATTAATACTCTCTTTGTGCGTTCCAATTCTACTTTTTTCCTGTCTTCCTCCACTTCTGTTGAAAAAGCCAAAACGAGTATTCCCCACACTATCACAGGAAACAAAGCAAGGGAATTCCATCTAAATTGAAGGATGTCAAATTCCCAAGCATAGCCAAGTAGGATGGCAAAGGTCATGCCTCATATTTGGCCAAACAAAAATACTACTAATATAATTACAGCCAGAATGAGTAACTATAAATCCAGAAGCTATAACCTGATGAAAGACAGAAGGGACATTAAATTCAAACGTTTTTAAGCCTAAAGGGGTGTGCTGTCCTAATGACATTCAAGTTCATCTGCACAGTAAATGTGGTCTAACAAGTCATTACGCTCTTATTGGTGGGCCGTGAGGTGGTGATGTGCCGTTGTGCAGGTCTGCAGAAAGCTGGCTGCTACCTTGTTTCAGGCCTGTGTAACAAGACAGCAGCCCAGGGGAGCAAGGATAGCTCACCAGGAGAGGTGAGCTTTTGTGCAAAAGGCAGGTGGTGGACTTGAATGCTTGCTTAATAAAATTCAATGTCATTTTTTTAAGTGAGTCCCTGAAACAGTCTCAGCAAGCCACCCAGAAACGAGCTTAATGGGGCACGTGATTAAAGGGAGGGGCGTGTCTCCATTTCCAATCCCAGGGGTATTCACACAGTTAAGGATCACAAAGAATTTAGTCATGAAAGGAATCCCTCTGAAATGTTTTAAGTTTTCATGTTATCCTCTGACTTCATTAATTCTTCCTTCCAGGACTCTTTTAAGAGAGTTATTTGAAACACAAATGGAGGTGGGGAGTGTAAATGAGGCTTAATTGCAGGCCCTGAGTTGTCAATCGAAGTGGAATGGATCTCAGCTCAAGACTTCCAGGATTGAACGTGTTTTCCCTTTTCTCTCCTTGGCTTTTATATATAAATACAGGCGGAAATAATGGTTAGTCTAAGAACATAGCCATCAACAGCTTGTCTTTGAGTAAAATGTCTCCATAATTTCATCACAAAGGAGATTAAGCAGGAATTCCTTCTAGGAATACATTCAGCATGCGGTATAACCCAAGATCATTTACATTATTCAACGGGAGCACACGGCACAATAACCAGTATTTTTCATTTTTTTCTTAGAAATACAATTTATAAGGCATGCAATCGAAAGGTAAGTTCTGAAACTGACTGACTTCAAACATGCACCCTCCCATTGTTCGTGGGGAAAAAACACGCAGCGTAAATATGGGTTGTATCAGTATCAATATTCTCTCCATTTTATTCTCTATCCACCCTTTAGCTCAAAATAAAGCAGTCACACTAAGGAATGCAACGGCACAAACTTTAATATTCAAGCTACTCACTAAATGGCTTGTAACAACTAGGCTGAACAGATCACTTCAAGGATATTTACTTCTGAGTTAGACACCACAGTGAGAAATTCAGGCTAAAAAGATCGTGAAGAAGGGCAGTCTCTGAAAGCATCTCTGAAAGGCTGGTGACAGACAGTGGGGGGGTGGCGGGTGGCACTAGTCCTCCAACACAAGGACCCGCCTGAACACTCAAGTGTGGGGAGAGTAATTCTTGAAGCTTTTGACAATCATTCTTACAAAATTTTAATGTGACTTCTGCGTTTTAAAAATATGTTCTCAGTATAATTATCAAAGGCGTCAAAATGGCATTTCAAGAAACATAAAGCACCTTAAGGAAGCACCTCAGAAATATTGGAATATAATAATACAGGACTACTACAGAGCAATGCGGTCACAGCTGGGGAAGTATCCACTACAGAAGCAAAAAAGAGGATGTAAATCGCATCAAAACATGCCTAATTATAGGAATTTTTAACCCTAAAAAAATTTCTTTAGCATTACGTTTTAAATTATCCCACGTATTTCAGAAGATAACAAAAACAGCAATAAAAACCATTATGGTGACCTCTTCTAAAATGTAAAGCCATCAAATACTGTGTTTAAAATCAGTATTAGATCACAATCGGAAAGGCTGCACGTTAACGCAAATGTATACAGTAAATATAAATCCAGGCCCTCCATAAGTAATTCTATTTCATGAATTCTAAAAGGGTCAAGAAATCCTCTGGGCACACAGGTAACAGAAGAGAGTGAGCGTATAGGAGGAATCTTTCACATTCAATGTATGCAAATGTCATAATGGGCCACTAAAGAGAAAGTTAAATTCCAAAAGGCTGAAGGAGAGAGACCAATACAGTCACACAGATTACAAAAAGGTCTCTCAGTAGGATGGTCCACAGGAAGCTTTCACATTCATTGCATGTAAATTTCATGATGGCATGCATATCTACCCATCCAGAGAAAATACGTTTACATTCAAATTTAGAGAGATGCAACCAAACCAGTGAGGTACCAGGTACACAAACAACCTCCGTTGATACTTACAAGTTCAACAAGTTCCCCTCTGCAACTACCTCCCCTCCGACCCCTTCAGAGCTGGCCCTGCAGAACAGACAGGTGATGTAACGCCTGCCTTAAGGTAGCTGGGTTTCTCCAGTATTCAAATCACAGTTTGGCGGGCTGAAACTTGACAAGGAACACTCACTGGTGTGACAAATTGATGATTCCGCAAATTAAGCATCACAGAATAAAGAAGCTACATCTCCAATGCACCTATCTTGATGCAACCCTACACTTAACAAGTGAAAAAGTTCATGTCAAAATAGCAGTACAGTAAAATACACTGCCTCAAGAATCTGCCAAAATAAGAGCCTCTAGCTAAACCATATGCAAACCATTTCCTTTGACCTAGCTTCCAAGCAACCAAACTGTCTGAGGTATGATATATTTACTTATATAGACCATTTCCAGATATTTATGTGGTTATTTTGTTTTCAAGCTTTGAAGGATACACAATATTTACAAGTCTAGGAATTATGTAACTCAATCATAATTTCTCTCTCCAAATTGGACTTGAAATTCAAATGCATTTCTTTTCAGACAGACCCTTTTCACTCTTACCCTCAAACACCACTGCAAAGATACCGCCCCCACCCCCAATTCTGTGTGCAGGCATTTTCAACTCGGACAAGATGGGTCTCCCCTCAAGCCACCTGCATGGTGGGCTTCTGAGACACGATACTAGTGGAGGAAAAGCACTAACTTTCTAACTAAAATAGAAAAACTGATTTGGGGGTGGGGGGCAGTGCTAGAAGGTGCTAAGTGCCTCCAGACCTTCCCACAAAACCCAAACTGGTTCTCCTCTCCCTCCTTCCTTCACTAGGCCTCTCTCTTGGCTTGAGTCCAAATAAGACTGAGGGGGCTAATCATGCTCTTTGAGACTTTTTTACTGCAGGTACAAAACGCAACCCCGAGGTCCCCTCCCCCTTCCTGAAGCCAGGTTCCTTTAGCTACTTTCAAAGTTTTAACTCAGCAAACCAGGCCCCTCATTAGCAGTGCAAAGGCAGCTGTGTAACAACTTCGGGATCATGGCTGTAAACAGAAAAACATTTTTTCTCAACCCTGATTCTTAGCAAATCTCTAATATAACAAAAGGAGAGATTCACAAAACCATGACCCATTTTCTAGATTTGGGAGGAAAGGCAACTGAGAAATATCTGTTTGACTTAAACAGAGGAAAAACAAATGGACACAGGTCACTGGCTCTTCCCACCCTCTCTCTCGTTACAGTTTTGCTTTTAATCAGGTGAGCTGGGCAGCATCTCCAGAGCTGTTAAGGTCATGGAGTTTAGTATTACGATCACCTCTGTAACTTAAGCCACACAAAGAATGACACTGTAATTAACACAAATATCATCTAGGGGGAAAATTAATCAAGGCAGAAAAAGATTTTCTTTTTAGGTCAAAGATCTACACCGAGATTTTCAGAACCAAGTCACAATCAAACAAGGTGGCAGCCTTGGGATTTCCATGCGTGTGGCTAGCAGGGGTGTAAATAAGAGGGGCAGGGCTTGTTGCAGGTAAGAGCACAGCCCAGGTCACAGGTGCACAGTATAGACCAGTGGGCCACATGCTTCAGAGGTGACATTCTCTTCTCAAAAGATGGTAGTGCCACCCACGATCACTAAGAGTTAAAGAACTCATTTGACTTAGTGTCAGCAGGAATGGGGCTACCTCGGAAGAAATGACCTATCCTCCCACACATCTCTACACTGCTTCTGACTTCCTCCCAGAGGGAGGTAAAACCCCTCACGCTGAAGAATGAAGATGTTTTACATCTCTCTCTACTTATGGAATGAAAAGACCAAAGGCACAGCCTGCAATTTTGACCCTCACTCAATCTACAAACATTAATAGCGGGAAAAAATTAGATTGGCCAGTGCCATATTGTTTCCTACCTGCGTTTGACTAGTTTACCCTGACATCATTAGCAGTCACGCAACTGTGATGGCCTGGCGTGCTTTGAAAGCCGTTTCATCCATGTGGAAGGTAACTTACTCATTTAACAAAACCTCAAAGTGGTGAGTTTTGCAGTCTATTTTTGCTTCACTGT
The DNA here is from genome assembly GCF_964341445.2 of Mesoplodon mirus. NCBI lineage: Eukaryota > Metazoa > Chordata > Mammalia > Artiodactyla > Ziphiidae > Mesoplodon > Mesoplodon mirus. Next base: position 15,155,801 of record NC_138993.1, read on the forward strand.
CCCCCTCCCCACAGCAGGGTATCTTCTGAAAAAAGTGCTATCTGCTATTTTACTATTTACACTAGTAAAATAGCTTCCTACATTTCTTCAACACCCGTCATTTCTAAAATGGCTAATAAGTTTTAATAAATCTGTATTTCTGCCTTTTGATGTGCCACAGTAGAGTTTTTGTTTAAACCTTTTAGTTCACCGAAAGCTAATCCGACTCATTCCAAGTATTCTGAATACATGCAGTTATGTCTATCTGCTTGGCATCAATTTTGGGTTTAGCCTATCCAAATTTAACCTCCTCTGGATCTGTTGAAACATCTCATTATAACCTTCTTCATCCTGTACTTGGGTTAGTGGGTAAAGATATAATACAATGAGAAAGCTATCAAGGATATCTAATATTTAGCTAATACAACATGAGAACTGACATTTAAATTGTAAAGCATCTTTTCAAGTCAATATAACTTTCACTCATAATTGCCCTAAGTATATTTAAAGGTTGCTAACTTCAACTTCAAGATTTCTCACTTAAAAAAAAACAGTAAGAATTGCGATCAATAGTGATCCTTCTTTGTTTGAATCACTCTGCCCCCAGGACACCGGGCGTGAAAGTTGATTTTAAGGAACAGACCAAGCAAAAATCTAAACATTTTATAAATGTCTACTAGTCGCGTTGTCAATTACATAATCTGTTCCCTGCATTACCAAATTCTGTGTATCAGTTTTAAATCAAATGCAGCACATTGTCTTTACACTGCATTCCATGCTCTATATTTTACACATGAACACGTTTCTGAGAAACTGCATTTAAAAAACTAAAAATATAATCCTATTTTCATAATTTCTTGTATTACAAAAACAAACATACAATCTCATAGAAAAACTTGGTCTATAATGCAATTTTATTTTCATAATGTATATAAAGTCCAAGTTCAGTCTGACAATAGAAACTCTCCTTCCTACACTTTTCAAACCTTCTGTGTGTTGCATACATCCATCACTCAGAGAAACTGTTTCCCCTATTTTCATGCCTTTATGAATGTCATTCCATCATTCCAAAAATAAATGTTAAAAACTAAGGGTATTGATGGGAAGATGGATGTGCCAATGGCTAAACATATGATAAAGCAAGTATAATAAAATGGCAGAAGTAGAAACTAAGTGGTAGGTATATGGGTGTTCAGGTGAGAATTCTTCCAACTCTGCTGAACGTTTGAAATATTTTATAATGAAATCCTGGGAGAATAACATCCCATTTTCAAGGCCCACCTAAATGGCCAACCCAGAACTCCATTTTTCTCGAAGGCACTTAACCATGCTACCATGTATCATAGTTACTATGTGTCACATCTAATCTCCCTACAGGATCCACACTTGAATCATTTTTCTATCATTCAAATGCATCTAATACTACTTATACACAATAATCATTCAACAAATGGGAAGGAAATACTTTGACTATAGACTGAAAATAATCACTGTTCTTTAGTAATACTACTAATAAAATTATCCTCAAGTATTACAGAATGTGATCTTTTTTACTGAAGTATAATTGATGTACAATATCATGTAAGTTATAACCTACAGGCATACAATACAGTGATTCACAATTTTTAAAGGTTATACTCCATTTATAGTTATTATAAAATATTGGCTATATTCCCTATGTCAGAATGTAAGCATCTTGAACACAGAGGAAGCTGAAACATAAAAGATCCATGTTTCAAGAAAACATTTTTTCCACCCATGTATTTACAATAAAACTGATCTGCCAAAAACATGCAGATGTTAAAGTTAAATTAAAATACGCAGGGCTTGGGCTTCCCTGGTGGCGCAGTGGTTGAGAGTCCGCCTGCCGATGCAGGGGACACTGGTTCGTGCCCCGGTCTGGGAAGATCCCACATGCCGCGGAGCGGCTGGACCCGTGAGCCATGGCCTCTGAGCCTGCGCGTCCGGAGCCTGTGCTCCGCAACAGGAGAGGCCACAACAGTGAGAGGCCCACGTACCAAAAAAAAAAAAAAAAAAAAAAAAAGTACGCAGCAGCAGGAATTAAGAGGTTACCGGGCATTCACTCAGAGAATCGAAAATGCCTTCAGACACAAGCCAAGGTTGAAAGTTGATGGAACTTACTTGAACCTTGCAGACTAAGGAAAATTTGTGGAAGCTCCAGTAGACGCACAGGATGCTCCAAGTCCTGGGGATAGGATGGACTGGGACTGATATAAGAGTTAACCCGGGAAGTGGTTAGAAGCTGGGAAGTGAAAGTCTCAAGAGACCCTGAGAAAGAAGAGCTAACAGACTTGGGGACACTAACACCATGAGAAGAAAGTGCTGAAGAGGACATCCAGGAGTGAAAATGAGGGAAAGGGCTAAAGACCATTAACCAAATCAGGGAACTCAAGATGGGAACCTCATCTGAGAGGAATACGAAATATAGTATGCTTGGGTTTAGACATGTCGAATTGGAGGTGAAAGTGAGACATTTATGGCCTTAATTGGAGACTTGGACAATAAAGGGGTAAGTTATCTAGGAAAGAATCAAAATAAGTCTACACCTAGTCCTAGGCATACTTACAATTGAGCATAGAAGGAAAAATGAACCAACTGGAGGAGAAGCCAGAATGCGGGCAAGGATCAGGACAGTACAATGTAACTGAGCCCAAGGTAAGAAAGGATTTCTACAGAGAGGTCAAGGGAGAACTGAGAAAAGAGAAGAACTCAGACCATAAAGAGTGCAGCTTCGGCAATCATCAGAAACCCAGACATGGGGGCTACAGAAGCTCATCACGCAGCTCTGTCATTTTTTTTTTCTATAAGGTATATGGCCTGAAAAAAAAGGACACAAGTTGAATTTATGTCCTTATTTAAGTAATGCTTTAAGGTGAAAATTCACTAAATAAACTGAAAAACGTTGCAGATCTAGCTTTTCAATGTTACGTGGCCCAATATCAAAACTAGCTTGCTTTTCTTTTCTTTTCTTTTGGTTATATCAAAGCTGTATGAGGACGGATAAAAGAGCCAGGGGGGAAGGGGTAAGGAAGGCAAGATTCATTATTTGCACTGCTTAACCCACAAGTCAATAAACCATAGGCAGACTGAGTGGAGTAAACTGGGATGCCAGTGAAAAAAAAGTTCTCCTTAAAGGTTGAACCATATGAAACCAATAATGTTCAATTATTCATTGGCATGTTTCTTATGCTCTATAGAAGACCCCAATAAAAAAAAAAGTAGTAATACTCTGTAAGGAAGTTCTGTGCCACTGACTTGAGTGTTGTTGGTCCTTATCAGGAATTAGCAAAAAGGGGGACTCCTCCTACACCTTACTGTGCATTGTATGTATACACTGTACGTTCGCATACAGCGTATCCGTTGGAATACAAGCCTTTACCCCTCAGACACCAAAATAAACACTTTCAAGTTCATCTGGTCTTCTCTGGTTCACAACTGAGGAACAACTGCATCAACTTCAGAATTTTGTGTGCACCAAGAAAAGGTGGTCATCTGACCCAAGGCGCGGGGGCAAGTCTCTGCAACTTGTTACTATGAAGGCCAAGGCAAGTCCTGAGGTGCAGAGAAGCAGGGCTGAACCCACTCTGCTCATTCCATGCAGAGCACAACTGCAAACTCCTTTGCTCTCTCGCATCACCATGGGGTTTACACTGCCTTTCTGAGAGGATTCCAGGAAGCCCCAAAGTGATGGCACACAAAGACAAAAAAAACTGGCAGTCAATTCCCATGATGCCAGGGTACTGGGTAGTTTCCAAGGGCAGAGCGTTCCAGAAAAATGCAAATAGTTAGGGCTTCCCAAAGAAATTCCAGGCCAATACCGACAGATGTTCTCTTAGGAAGTCACACAGAATTGCAGTTTAGAAGCTTGGATGAAGAGGTTACAGCGAAAGGGCGAGCAAAAAGTTGGCACCCTATTAGGGATTCTAACCAACCACTGAGTATTCGCTCCTCCCTCCCCATTTCATACATCCACTTAGAAGACCCCTGTGCAGCTCATGATAGCTGGCGATATTTGTGTCCATTGCCAACGTCATGGCCTTTCAGTAATGAGGGGAAGGGGGTGTCTCAACAAACTTTAACCTTTTTTGAAGTTTACATGAGAATTAAAAATGCCTTCTTTCCAGTATTCAAATGTCTGCCACTTTAAAAAAAGAAAAACAAAGCTGAGTATCATTCAAAAATAGAAGCCACCCCTCCTGCCACATCTCCCCAAGGATGTGCCAGAAGACCGAAAGTAAAATAAAAATAAAGTTCTTATGAGGAGCAATTAAGGTATTCATATTTGACAACGATTTGGGAATTTCTGAACAAAATATCTCAGGCATGAGACATGGTCACATCAGTCCCACATAACTTTCAGCCTTAGAGCATACTTCGCTGTATTATGTCCTTTCCCAATTCTCTTTCCTCATGCTCCTTTCCCCAAATACATATATTGACATTTTCACCCAACTGTAAAAAAGGTTTTCTGTAAGGTGATTTCAGTAATCCTCACCAGGACTCTGTCAAACGTGACAGTGCAGCAAGAAAGCAGCCATCATCCCTGCCATGGAACCTCTGTGGCTAAATTACTCACCTGCAGGTTGCAAACCCTAATAATAGAATAGACATGAATTTTTAAATACGAGGAAATGCACTCTCAGTTCACAGACCAAATTAAAGAAACCTTATTCCAAAATAAAGAATATCTGTGATATCTCATAATAAAACAATTTAAAATTTTAACAAGTGTTAAGTCTTACTGTTGAAGCATTCTTTTAATCTACATTGTGTTCCAAATAATTTCAAAGCAAAAAACAAGAGTCAACTCAAAACAACTATTAAAAAAAACAAAAACACAAAACACAGAGCCAGAGCTCACAATATTACTTCCCAAGCTCTAGAAAGCTTTCTATACAGGGGGGGGAAAAAATAACAGGTCACGGAAATGAAGTTTCACTATGTATAAGTACTGTACATGGTTTAAAAGATCCCGGGATTTCCAAAAGTCTCAGCTTCCACTTTGTGTGTAACCTTATGACAGTTCTAACCAACTGTAAAGCAGATTTAACATACCATTCCTACAAATACAAAATGCATACTCCACAAATACTACCAGTGTTGAAGGAACTAAAAGGTTTTGAACTTTTTAACAGTTTTCCAACTATTTTGTCCCATGCAAATGACTTTCAAATTCTCAGGCAGGCCCCAGGAAGTAAAGCACAAGAAACTATATTTACTTAAAGATTCAGTCTAATTCCCTGTAGTAAATCACAGGAAATAATTTAGTTCCAAAGCAGCCTCTCCTCAGTCCTCAAACAGTTAAGTTTTGGTCGATTTGCATTTTAGAACTGAATTTTTTTTAAGCTAAAAGTCATAGTAAAATTTCTCCTTTTTATGAATGTTTAAAACAAGCAAGTTTTTCAGATCTGAGAGTGAAACTTCGTTTTAACAAGTAACTCATTTTTATGAAAACTCCAACCAGAAGACTAGCTATGGGTTAGAAACACTTCAGGTTGTTTCTTTTCTTCTTAAAATACCCTTTTACTCAAAGTGAAAATGCGCTTGCTGTAATCTGACTTGCACCAACTGACTCTGATTGCACCTGAAACATTTCCTCACTTGAGAATGGCAGCCTGCTCTCTCCCAAAGCTCCACTAGGTTTCCACTGGGAGCTGCTACCTGGCCTCCAATTCTGGACAGACAATTCTCACTAACATTTAATAGATCTTCTAGCTCTGACCAGTAATTTTTTTAAAAAAAATTACAATTGCATTTGGGGAAAAAATTAGAACAGGTAAAGAACCTAATAAAAATGGCCGGCGGGGGGGGATTTGGCCTTAGAATCTATCTTTATAAAAAGCACTAAAGCTTAAACGTTTAAGTTATATTCCTACAATAGTTTAAGAATACCTTGACTTAAGGCCATTTGAGAGGCAAAACTAAAAATAATCCCCAAACTCTGCCTTTCCCTATCTTTAAAGAAAGCCACTCCAGCAAGCTGAAGCAGGCTGTATCCATTTCCAAGGACATGAGAAAAGGTGTAAGTACATACTGTACTTTGAATGCCCAACAACAACAAAAAAGTGTTTTTTTAACAGCAAATGCTTTGTAACAGCTCAAGTAGGATTGATAAATAAACAAGTCAGTCAAGTACTTAAATTCAAATGTTAAAGTAAAATTGGATTTGCCAGGCAACCCCGATTTTCTGACTTAAAAGAGTATATACCTAGCTTAAAGTAAGGAGGCACTTTACCTTTTTGAAGCACTTGGTAAAATTGCATGTAATGCCTAGTAATGAGGTTATAAGTGATGCCTTTACTCTAAAATACACTTTGGAAAAAATAAGATCCTGACTCCTTCTCCAGGAACTTTAATACGATGTGATTAACTTAACCGTTTTTACACACATTAACCACAAAGATGACAGTGTATGTAAAACCACCTTGGTGTAACAAGTGCGCAGCAAAGGAAAATCTGGATTATGTTGTACAGTCCAGATGAGGGGTAAGGAAGGAGTTTAGCTCAACTAGAGAACCTTCGCATCGATCCTTCCACCTGTGACAGTGAGAAACTGGCAGCTTCTGGCAGCCGCAGTGCGAACGCACGGCCCGTAAGCCTCCGCACCCCCAGCCCCGAGCCTGACCTCCCGAGGGCCCCAGGGCCTTCTCCACCTCGGGGTAGGGACGTGCCTGCCCACACAGAGTCTCTCCTCGGGTCTGTCTCTCTCTCTCAGAAAGGCAAAAAGGGCGAGGCACCTCCTCTACAGGCCTCCATGCAGGCAGGAGTTCCCTACGGTTCCCTAGATTCGAACCTCCACTCCAACTCCCCCAAAACACTAGTGTCAAAGCACCCCGCCTTGCCCCTCGGATCCGTACCTCGATGGCACTGAGGTGGCAAAGCAAGAGAATATACACGCCCTCGGCCCTGGTCATCGGGGGGGGGGTCCTCTCCTCGCCTAATTAAAGACCTTGAACCTTGGGCGAGGCCAAGTTTGGGGGTACCTCCCGGCGCAGATAAGAACTGGCCGCGCGGCGCCGCGGCAGGGCCCGGAGGCACACAAGGCCAGGGCGCGCTGGCCCTTTAAAGGCACTCGCTTCCTGCGCCCGCTGCCCCTCCCTCGCCGTCGCCAGCTCCCGCCCCCGCCGAGGGTCACACTTGAACTTTAGCTCGCCCCGCGCGGCCGGGCGCCGGCGCTCCGCAGGCGGTGGCCGTCCCTTCGCACGTGTCGGAGGCGCTACCTCGGGATGGGCGCTCCCGGCCCCCCGCACTCGAGGCCACTTCGAATAAAATCAAAACAAAACAAAATGCACACCGGCCTCCAAAATCTGCGCGGCCATCCCCGACGGGCCTCCCGGCTCGCGCCCTGCCTGTCCCCTCCACCTGCAGCCCCGTCCCCCGGCGGCGGGGCTCCGAGGCCCCTCGCCGCGCTCTCCCCAGCCCAGCGCGGCGGAAACGGCTCCGCGGGGCGTCCCGGGGCTAGGAGGACGCGCGCCGCGGGGGCGAAGGAGAGCCGCCCTCACCCCCGAGGTCCTGGAAGAAAAGGAGCAGCTGCACGAGTCCGCGCGGGCCGTGGCGGAGCAGCTCCCAGTGAAACCCCCTTTCCTTCCACTAGCGAACTTTTCTGCCCGCTCAGAGGTCCACTTCTTGGCGTACTTTTTTCACTCCCTTAGGTCTCAACGAGCCCCTTCCCCGTCCCGCTCCAACTCTCACTAGAGCGCGCGCAGAGACACTTACTCCGGTCCCCCGACGGGTCCGGGACAAGCCCACGACCCACCCCTGCCGCTTCTCGCCCGCTCCCTTCACGCACTGACCGCGTGCTCTGCACTTTCAGGCCAAGCAAACTTGCCCAGCCGCCCCCTCATCTGCCCCACCGCGACCTCAGGAGGAGGCAGGCAGGCTGCCCGAGCCCCCCTCCCGCTCCGGCCGTTAGCCCCGAAGCCACTCACCTTCCAGCCAGCCGAGCTGTTGCTGTCGCCCTTATCCTTGAAGTAGGGCACGCTCTTGACCATCCACTCATAAATCTGCGACAACGTGAGCCGCTTCTCGGCCGAGCTCTCGATGGCCTTAGTGATGAGGTCGGCGTAGGACAGGTTGCCCCAGGCGTTGCGGCGGGACGAGCTGCTCTTGCGCGGCTGCCCCGCTAGCGGTCCGGCGGCGGCGGCGGGGGGCACGGGCGGGTGCTGCGACAGCGGCCCGGGCGGCGGGGGCTGCGGCGGCGCCGGGTGCAGGCAGCCCGCCTCCGGGCCCTGAAAGTCCCCGCACAGCCCCCCGGTGGCGGCAGCTGCGGCCGCCGCCGCCGCCACCGCGGCTGCCGCTGCCGCCGCCGCCACGGAGCCGGGCGCCTGCTGGAAGTCCCCGCTCTCCTCCAGCAGGCTCAGGTTGCTCATGAAGTCGGCGCTGACAGCGGCCGCCGAGGCCGAGGGCAGGCCCGCGGCGGCGTCGGGGTTCGCGGCCGCGCCGCCCGACGGCGCCGGGCTGGAGGTGGCCGAGTTGGACTGGCTAAACTCCGGCCTGGGTAGCGGCCAGGTGCACGAGCGCGGCCGGGGCAGCGGCTCGAAGTCCGGGTCGATCTCCACCACCTGGGGCGCTTCGGCCATGGTGACCCCCGCCCCTCCCCCAGCCGCGGGACTGCCAAGAAGTGAGAGAGCGCAGCACCGGGGGCCGAGGGGAGACAGCAAGAAGAGCCGGTCCGAGATTTGCCGGGGCCGGGGGCGGGGGGCGGGCGGGGGTTGATGTCGGTGCCGCGAGCGGACGGAAACCCGGAGGAAGGCGCGGCGGCAGAGTGGAAGCGCGAGCCCAGAACTTAACTTCACAGGTCCATCAACATCTAGGCTCCTCCGGGTCCGCTGCACGGACGGGACGGCAGGCCAGAGTCGCCGGGCCCCGGCAGCGCCGGCGTCGCGCTCCTGCTGACACGGCCCGCAGAACGAAGGACGGACGGACGGACGCCGCGGACCGTTCACTCTCCCGGGCTGCGCGACCGTGGCGCTGCTGCCTGTTGAATGTGGCGGAGACGGCGGCAGCTGCAGCAACTACGCTGCCGCCCGACTTACTGGATCTGCCGCCGTCCCCCGCCCGCGGCGGCGCGCGCGCCGGCCCGCCCCTGACTGACAGCCCGAGCGACCAATGAGCGCGCGGCGGCTCCGCCCAGGCAGCCAGTGGACGCCGGCCTGGGCGGGGCCCGGTTTTCCACCGGGAGGCCGCAGTGGGTTGGTGGGGGGTAGTGGGGTGTTTTTCTCTCCCTCACACACACACACACGCACAGTCTCGCTCTCTCACTCTCTTTTTTTTAAGCTCTCTGTTATTATTTTCTGGTAATTCTCGAGTGTTTCTGTGAGTCTCTCGCCCTCTCAGTGTTTTGATTGCTATGAGGAAAACCAACGTGGAGGCGACGGCGACACTTTGTTTACTACTGAGGAGCAGAGAGTACTCGGGAAGCCCGAGTGGAACGAGTCGCTCGCTTCGCCTCGACCTCCGCTCGGGGCCCAAAGCCGGGCCGGGCGGAGGCCGGGGACGCTCAGCGCTCCGGGGGCGCTGGGTGGGCGGGCGGGCGGAGGCGGCCTCGCTGCATTCTGCTCAATCGCCCCCTCTCGACTCTGCCTACGATTTCTTTGCAGAGAAACGTGGGGAAGTCGGTGGGTTTTGTTTTTGTTTTGTTTTGTTTTCCTTTCCCTGCGACGTGTCGAGTCCTCCGGCCCCCGCGCGAGCCGCACACGCCCCCCGGGGCAGGGGCTCTGACGGTCAAGTCCGCGCGGAGGACGCAGTCGCTGCAGCTTCCGCGCCGGGAACCCACCTGTCCGCACCCGCGGGTTGAGGCTCTGCGGTTGGTGTAGACGGGGGCCAGTTGTCCAGCCCAGCAGCCACCAGCCGGGTTCATTCCATTCTTGACTTAACTAGAAATGAGAGAAGGGGGCTTGGCGCGGGCCGAAGATGGTCCTACCTCACACGCACCCTCGGGCCCAAAGGCATTCTCATCCCCGTGCCCTCTTCCCTTGGGCGGGAATCTCAGACTCTGTCCACTGAGTCAGTCCGCGGCGACGGGGAAGGGGTCAGAGGGGAGCATTTAGTGAGCGCCTTGTCACTTTATTACTCACCCTAATTAAGTTTAACTGTTTGCTTGCCATTTCTTTGCTATTTAGAATGGAAGTGCTGAGGTGTTGAGAAGTGGAAATGGAAGAGGGGAGAGGACCAAAGCCTTGGGGTGCAGCCCTGCCCCACTCCCAGGTGTTCCTTTAGGCCGCTTGCCCCGTGCGTCCATCAACCCACCCCACCTTTCCCCATCTGGGTTCCAGGTCCAGGACGTCCTGCAGAGATCGGTGGGGCAAAAGGTAAGAAGACAATGGCCCTTGTGTCTCAGGGAGCAGAAGAAACAGTCGTCAAGTTTTGTTTTCTTTTGCCTTTTTTTTTTTTTTTTTTTTAGGAGGAATATGGAAGGCATTTCCTTTCAGAGGGATGGGATCACTCAAGATGGAAGATTGACCATAGGGTTTAAAATATCTTGTCCAAAATGACAGCTCCCAATTCCAAAAAAAAATCCCTTTTTCTGACAGGTGGTTCTTCAGTTGAAAAAGTGGCATCTAAAGAAAATGAGGCCTCGTTTACAAAAGTTTGAAAAAACTGAAAGATTTATTCCTCCTTGACATTCTCACTCGTCCAAACTCCTATTTCTTCATAATCCGCTTATCACAACAGCTTCCCAGTGATAAGGGGGCAGGGTGGAGGTTGTGAGCCTGATAGATGGAAGCTAGGGTTGGTTCCCACCCTCGTTTTGCGGTCTCTGCGTTTACTATCAAATTTGGACTGTTCGGGCCTCCTCTGCCCGCCTCTGGGGACCTCAGTAACCCAGACGAGCTGAAAGGAAGGCCGTAATGTAGAACTACTGCTTCCCTCAACCTTTGCCACTGCACTCTGCAGGGGCAGCCCCCATTCAGACGGCCGCACCCTGCGAATAGGCGGTGCCCTCGTGGGTCATTCTTGGCAAAGGAAGCCAGCTGCAAATTTGGCCTTGCCTTCATTTCAATTCCGGTTTTTCACGGCCTCAGTTGGAGGAGAGTATCTGGTTAAGAGGGTTTTCTTACAAACTTTCTCCCCAGATCCTTGAAATCTTCTGAGCTATCCTACCTAATTGTTTCTGTAAGTGACACATTTGCTTTTGTTTGGTCTTTTTTGAAATTTTGACTTGAAGCAGGCCCAGACTACCTACGAGCACCAATGTCCCTGACACGCGGTTCCAAAAAATTAAAAATATATATTTAAAGGTTCTTATAGCTGCCTAAAATACCGTGGTATGTATCAATCTACTCATACAAGCTGGTGGACATTTGGCTTGTTTCTACTCCTTAGCGGTCACAAGCCCTTCTGTAGTGACTAACCTTATATAACTCATTTTGCATATGTGTAAGCATGTCTATAGGAGGAATTTCCAGAAGAGATCACTGGGTCAGCAGTTAAATGCATTTGTAATTTTGAGACACTGCCGAATTGCCCTCCCTAAGGGCTGTATCAAGCTGAACTTTCTTTTCAGCTAGATCTAGAGAATGATAAAGTTGCAAGTAAACCTGGAGGTCATCCTGGTGGTCCCTTTAATTTATAGGTAAGGAAAACGAGGCACAGAGAAGCTAACCGATTTGCCCGAGTTCACACAAATAACAATGGTGCTGTTAGAACTAGAGCTTCAATTTCTTGCTTTCCCATCCATAATCTTCTCAACACACAGATAGAGAATTATAAATACCCTGTAATCCCAATATGCGATAACCACGATCAAACTGGGGTGCATTTCTCTCCAGCCAATCCCACAGATTTTAGTAATTTTACTTAGATTAACTCCACTGAGCTGGAAGTTTTGATTTAAAAGATTTTTTAAAAGCAGACACACACACAAAAATGATAGTGATAGTAAGATAATAAAAAGATGACAAAAGAAGTGGTTTGGGGTTTTTTTAGTCAAAAAATGTAAACGTTTTCTTTGAAGCATGGCAAAGGATTTAGGTTGACACTAGTTCTGCTTAAGAGAAAAAGGTTTATTTCTTTTCTCCTTCAGTATTTTTTTTGTGGTAGCTGTTTGCTTAGAAGGGTTTTTCTAATGATTCTCACTGATTAGTAAGTAAGTGTGAATCATTATCATCGGTTCATGTGGCCAAATTGGGAAGAAAAATGTTTCATTTTGTCAGGTAAGGACAATTAAAATGAAAAAGGAAGTTTAGCCTCACAAAGCCCATCTCACAAACCAGTGTGGTATTCTTTCCTCTGCCTCTTTTCAGGGTAATTATTACATCATCCTTGACAGGAAGACTGAGGGATGGTTCCCTTTGATCAATTCCCAGGCAGAAATTTCTATATTTACCCCTCACCACCAACACACTGATCTCTGGTTTAAATTCTTACCTATCAAAAAATAGGTAACTTAAGTCCAAGTTAATGAGTAAAAAGCCTGGATGCTTATTCTTCAGTCACAGCACTTAACTTCATACTCCACCTTCCCTTCCCCAGAACTGCCCATTTCCAATATTTTGTCTAAATCATGAGGAGGTATTGCTGTCAAGCTAAAACAGGCTTTCTTCAACTTGCCCATACAAAATAATGATATGAAACAACACAGCTTCAGCTTCTTAAACCAGTGTCGTGAAACCTGGCCTATCAAGTGGTAGTTATAGCAATATCAGAAGTAGCCATTTATTTTTCTCGAGGGGTAATTTCCTTCGGATTTTGTCATTCATTCAGCAAATACTTGTGGAGCACCTCCTATGTACAGGCCAGGTGCCATGCATCACACAGTACATTGGTTTTTCTTTTTTTGTTTCAGAGTACATTGTTTTGATGGCAAATTCCTTGAGGTCATAAGTAGCTTATTTTCCTTTATATGATATTTGATGTCAGAATTAAGACTATGTCACTCTTTAAATAATCAGGAATGCATATTGACAATATTTATTTGAAGGAATTACACAAAAAAAGTATTTGATAGATACAAGGAATGCTAAGGCAGAAAAGAATTGATGTATTATCATAGTCACCATTTTGAAGAAAAATAATAAGATGAGGTAGAAAAGCTGAATAAATGAATGTCTGCAGGGGTTGGGAGTATGAGCTCTGGCCACCAGGCCTTGGGATTGGGATGATCTTGCTCCAAATGGACAAAAGACATGGGATATGTCAGATTATTTGTCTATCACAAATAAAGATGATGCTTACTAATCTGTAACTGGAGAGAAGCATTGGGCAAATCATAAACCAGAGATCCAACATTTTCTATTGTGCTATGAAGATGTGTGTCAGCTTCGATAAACTCTATTCCTTTGCTTTAAGTGTTAGTGAGAGACTACCTGTGGGTCCCTACAACAATACTAAAAATGTATTTGGAGATGATCTAAATGACCAACAACAGAGAATGGTTAAATGCCTGTAAGGTAGAATCATATATAGTCATTTAAAATAAAGTGGACCAAGCATACGTAATGGCATTGCGACAATGCTGGTGATACAATATTTAAAAGGTTGGAGGTACCACTGTCAGCTAAAAAATTTTGGCAGTGGTTACATCTGGGTGATGGATTTATAGGTGATCTTTACAGGTCTCACACAAACCCCTGGTTTTACAGGTAAGAAAACAGACAATGAGAAGTTAAGTCATTTGCCCGAGGCTGTACAGTTAGTGAAGAGCTGGGCCAGGATTCAGACCTCCTGGCATTCAGGCCAAAACTCTTTCTTTGTATTGCATTGCTTTTCACTTCACCTTTCTAACTGGAGGTTTTCAGACTATTTAATGAAATTCAGCCTATTTTAAACACTAGGTCTTTAACTATCTTTGAGACAATAAAATTACTCTCCCAAACTCCAAACTGCCTGCACATTACAATTAAATTTTTTTCTAACATTAAGGACTGAGAGTTGCCATAAAAATTAATGGATGGCACATGAAATCCCAAATTCTTTGAATATCACAAATCTGAATTTTGCACTCATGCTTGAAACACAATGTGTTTTCACTATTTTATTTCTGTTTCATGTCATATTAAAGCTCTTAACATGCTTCCCAAAAAAGGGGGGACATATGTATTAAATAAGAAAAAGCTGCCATGTAGATCACAGATGGTAGTACATTTTTGGCAGAAAGGAAGTTTAACAAGGCGTTCTACTTATTTACTTGGAAAACTAACATGTATGAATGTTCAAGTTAAGTGGTAAGAATTAATTGCTGTTTTACTATAATCAGTTTTTTCCAATCAAATTGCCCTATTTCCATAACATTACAGTACAGAAAGGGCGTCAAATGTGACTGTAAACCCCTGGGAGTCCACGACAGTAATGAAAGAATGAAGGAAGAAGAAACAGCATTTTATAGTAACTAACCATGTTGCTTGTCATTTGTTGATAAAAATCAATAACAAGAGGTAATGACTGTATAGTCAGAGTACATGTGTTTTTAATATGACATGTATAGTCACTGACTGTGTCAGTTATGGTGTAAAAACAGGAGGTAAGAGTTTATCAAATTTCAGATTTGGCTGACTCAACACAGCCCACCCATATGCAAAGTCTGCTATGCCAGAGAGTAAACATAGATGAATAGTGAGTACTTCTCTGGAATACCAGGTTTTTATTTTGTGGTAAATACAGCCTTTAAAACACATTGAAATATTCTATATTCTAAGGTTTAACATTTTAAAATGGAACTTCCAGTTAGCTGATCACTGATACCATGCTGGAGGAAAAAACTGATTTGTCTCATATGATGCCGTTATATACTTTAAATAATTTTGTGTTTGAACAACGAACTGAAAATAGAACATTTGACAGCTACATTGCATGCCTGCACTCCAGAAGATTACAACCTGGAAAAACTCTTCCCACAATCCGAGACTAGGCTTGGTGAGATCTCGCCCTCCTATTTTTCAGATTTTTATATCATCTGAAACAAGAGGATATGTATATTGATAAATATAAATATATATCTCTCGTTTCAAAATGTTTTCATTTCTAAGCCATAAATCACTTTTTACTCAGAAGCAGAATATACACATTTTCTTTAGGCCCCAGTGTTAATAAAAACTACCATTTTTCAACAGTAATTATGGACTAAGCACTATATAGCTATTATCTGAATCAGTCCTCAAAGCCAACCAATAATGTAGGAATTATAATGATTCATATTTTACAGAAATTGAAACTGAGGTACAGAGAGCTAAGAAACTTACTTAATGTTGCACTTTAGAAGCTTATGTAATTGTAATCAGACTTGACCCTACTGTTATCAAAATACAGAGCTCATCTCCTGGTTAACAGACCTTCTGCCTCTGTGAAATGTTGGGATTTTTCTAGAGCCCTAGAAATTAACCAGAGGTTAATTTGATGATTCAGTTCTTTTTCCAGAAAATTGACATTGGAACATTTTGGGAGGTGGAGGGATCTTTGTCAGCAATCAGCTCTGCCTGAAACCAGTTTAGTTTATGTTAATGAAAGAAGCCTAGAGATAGAATATAAATGACAATAATAATGCTGACGTTTGCATTTGTATAACACAAATGACGTCGGGGATTTCAAGCCATTAGCACTTGCTTATCTGAACAGACAGCCTCAGACCTCTACAGTAAGAGCAACCTGCCCTTCCAGAAAGGTGGGCTCATCGGGAACTCTTTCCGAAGCCCTCCTTATCCTCAATAAAGCACATCAAACCAAGTTCACCGGCTCTACTGAGCTCTGTCCCTACCAAAGAAAGTGGTTAGCTTTGGATCTTTATCTAAAAGCCATTCCTCATATGAGTTTCAGAAGCTCAGATTTAGCTTAGAACAAGTGAACATATATTTTACAATTCAAATGAGGGACCTTACGTTATTCCAGCACTACTGAATCCAGCTCTATTGCTGAACGTGCTGGGTATTGATCAAAGCCATAAGGTTTACTTTCATGAGACAGTAAACAAAATTAAGAGCAAAACAAACAAAACCCTTGTGTTCCTCCACCTCAAAGTGAATTGGAAAGTGCCCTCTCCACCACCAGGTGAGCATAAAATATCAGGAATATTTGTAAAGCACCTTTAGAAAAACTTACTTTGGGAAGGGGATGGGTTCCGATCTTAATGCCCCCAGTTTTCATAAAACGCATGAATAAAACACCCTTCAGCTAAGCGTTTAGGCTGTGTTCTCCTGTCTTCAGCTTCCCGTCACAGAGACCTATTGGCAGCCTCTACGACCCACAGACTACAGTCAGAAGACCCACAGGCTCTTAGTCAGAAGAGCTTATCTGTGGCTACCTTCCTTTCAGTCAGTTTAAATTGCCAATGAATCACGAAAGGAAAATCACCCCTCCATGCTTTCCCATGCTCAGGAGATGTCCTAGTTTTAATTAGCCAGTGCATCCAGTGGTGAGAGTCAGCAGATGATCATAATTTTGTATGATAGTCAAGTAAAATCAGTATAATAATCCAACTATATTATCTCTTTTCTTCAATAGTTGTATATTTGATACTTGATTTGATGCTTTACTTCTTATTGCAGACACAGACCGACAAGGCCTGGGGAAGTAGGGTGGAGAAAGGAGCAGAATGCCTCCACCTGGATAGGAAAGCAAATCACGTGTGTCCCTCGCTCATCTCCAGCCAAGGCTATAGTGTGAGTAGAAAGCTCTGGAAACACAGTGGCTACATCACAGTAGCTGTTTTATCAAGTATGCTGTGATGTTGGCCCTCCCTGCAAAATATGATGAAATGAAATCACCAATGGGTCTTCCAAGAAAAGCAGAAAATCAACAAAGCACGATCAACTGAAGTTCTTTTATTCCCTAGGTAGTGTTCAATTTATTCTGCATTTTGAAATTTTGTCTTGATATTACTTGCCACCTACATACCTCAAAGAGGTATTGTAAGGATTAAAATAATGTCTTAAAGTGCTTTGAAACAGGGATGAAATGTTTGTTCTTTGACATCGGTACAACCTCGTGGGTAGGTCTTTGTTACTATACGAATGACTTCAGCTTAGGTAAACACATGATTTCTAAATCACTGATATTTGTTCTAAATCCTGCTATGGCTCCTTCATGTTCAAATGTTTTGCACACCGGTTGCCCAAATCCAACTGATTCTTTGTGGATTCAGAGATAGTATGTATAACATCCATGGAACGTCATAGCAAGAATTTAGGAAAAGTCTCCAATCTCAGGGATTTATTACTTATCCATGCCCTACAGCTGAGTTTTAAAAGGAAAAATTCATGGAAATGACTTGAGAATTCTGAACCATTGATGCACCTTTTTATATGGCCTGATATACCAAAACATTGCTATAAAGGCTTTAAAAATCCTCTTACATTATGCTTGATAGTCTCAGCAGGCAATTAAAAAGCAGTTAAAAATAAAGTTAGCTGACTCATTTTGGTAGTTTAGCTGATGGTGATTCTGGCAGCTTCATTTAACAGATAGTGTTATCATAGAAAGCAGGACAACTTTAACAATAGAGCAAATTTCTCTAAAACAATTGCAGAAGAGAATTGATACAGTGTATTCTTTGGTTTTCTGTGGCTCTTTTTGGGGGGCAAAATTCTTAAAAAACTAAACCCACTCAAACACCACAGCATGTTTTGTAAGAGTTAGATGTCTCCAAGAAACAATAACTGGAGACAAGTGACTTCCTCATGAAAACAGAATAGTCCTACGACATTAGCGCTCTCAAAAAAAAAAAAAAAAAAAAGGAGAAGAAAGAAAACAAAAACATACAGAACAGAAACGAGAAAAAGTATTCTACTTAAAGGGAATTGGAATATAATGGCTTCTGGGTCCCAAATTTTCTTTTTCTAGGTCTGATTTTTTTTTAAGACTATTGAAATACTTATTTAGAAACTGGCTTCTAAATGCTTGATTAACTACCTGTTAAGGCAATTGATTAAGGTTAGCTTTAGTAATTTTAAAGCTTTCTTTTAGATAAACTGCCTTTCAAACTTTGAACCATGAACTATTTTTATTTAGGAAGTCATGTGAAGAGTAATTCATGATGTTTTTTCCAATCTTCTCAGGTTTAATGCCTTACGTATGAGAGAGAATAAAGTGATTTTGATAGTTAAAAAAGAAATATTTAGGAATAAGGCAGTAGCTTAATTTTAACGTTCACTTTTATAATTAAAAAGAATTCATGTCTGTTCATGTAAACAAATTATTTTAACAAGAAACACCACCTGTATTATCAGATTCTGCAGTTATTCCTAGATTAGTTATTCTTGGCAACGGTACTGTAAAACTGTGTCACCCTGTGTGTGTGTGTGTGCGTGTGTGCGCACATGCGCATGTGCAAGCCTGAGGGCGTACACACTCACGTTCCTATGTGTACACAACAGGATTCTATTAAAAGATCGTAAATGCCACCTTATTTTCACAACCCAATTAAAACATACAACAAATTTAGTCACTGATAAACAAAAATTGATGAGAACCATGGAAACCTCTTAAATTAGGAATCAGGGAGACCTGAAATTAAGAAACAAAAGAAGTTGCTAAAATTACACAGTCAAGGTAAGGATTTGTAATGTAAATGTTACCCCCAAACACTTAAAGGTGTGAAAGTTTTTTATTAGGAAGGACCTTCATAGCTACATTTGCTGATAAATTCTTAAACTGGTCATAATGGAAATATTATTTTTAAATGGGTCGTGATGAAGAAATTATTAAGGTGGTCCTAATGGATAAGGTACTCTCTCTTGTTTCCCAGAGAGATTCAAAGGCCTTTCTTGAGTTGGACCCAGGTGAGGGGACACCTGTGTTCCTTAGTCCACACTCACTTCCATCTGCTGCCCTGCACCGCGTTTTTCTCTTAGGCAGCTGAGAACGACAGCAGGAGAGAAAAGCTAGGGGAAATTTTTAAATCGTGATATCCTATGCGATTTAAAATCCTGAGTGTGCTGCGATACCCATACATGGCACTCCCACTGGTATCTACCAGTCATCACACTGCTCCCAAGCTCGCAACTTCTCCCTTTAAATAGTACCTGTTACAATCTTAGATTGAAGTTAGTGCATCTAGATTTGGGGGGTTTGAAGAACCTGACTATTAAGGGCTACATTGCATCCACCCCTCCAAATTCATACTTCGAAGCCCCCAGAACCTCAGAATGTGAGTGTGTTTGGAGAAAAGGCCTTTAAAGAGGTGATTAAGTTAAAATGAGGCCATTAGGGTGGTCCCTAATCCCATCTGACTAGTGTCCTTATAAAAGGAAATGTGAACACACAGAGAAACACTAGGGGTGTGTGAGCACACACAGAGGAGAGATGATGTGAGGACATAGCAAAGAAGGAGGCTGACCACCAGCCAAGGAGAGAGGCTTCAGGAGAAACCAATCCTGCTAACACCTTAATCTTGGACTTCTAGCCTCCAAAACTATGAGAAAATTAATTTCTGTTGTTTAAGCCAACCAGTCTGTGGTATTTTGTCACGGCAGCCCTAGAAAACTAATCCACTGGCTAAAGGATCAGTTACGTTTTTCCAAAGGTTAGGGTAGATTTTTAACATTCCACTGAGGGACTAAAGGGCCCTAACCCAAAAATGCAGTTAAGCAAATAAAGCACTAACTTGAGAGCAAAGTCTCAACAAAATCCATGCTGCTAATGCACGGTTTATGAACAAGAAGCATGGTCAGCATTAGAGGAAAACATGCATCTGGAACTTACTATTTTCCAAGCACTGTACCATGTAAACTCATTGCATCTTCACAAACCCTATGGGGGAGGTGCTCTTTGACAGAAGAGGGAATGGGGGCCCATGGAGGTTGAGCAACTTTCTAACAAGGTCACCTACCCAACAGTCTGCTCCAGAGTCTTTGCTCTTAAACAGTGATCCATGTGGCTTCTTCCGTAAGTAGATCTAATACTTGTTACCCCTCCGGCACCAACCCCACAGAGGGCAGTGAAATGTGGTGAGAGGATCACTAGCCTGGAAGGTCGAAGGACCTAAATTCAGATTCAAACTCTTACTCCTTATTCCTCCAGGCAGTTTCCTTATCTGAATAATGGGAATGAGACTACCTGCTGCTGTGAGGCTCCACTGAGATAATTATATGAAAGTACCTGCAGGTGGGATTAGCCCCACGCATTGCAGACTTGTTTACAGGTCTAAGATTCCTTTTAAAGATAATTCAGAGGGGCTCTCTGCTGAGTGGCAACCCACCATCCACCATGGCTTTTCCGTTCCATCAAAGGGTTACTTCCGCTTCCAGTTAGTCTTACATCTGTAGTGCATGAGGGCTCAACCACCCCCACACGCGCTTGCATTCCTCTCAGCTCACTTTACCGTACAGGTCCACTACCCCTTGCCCTCAGTAAACCAGTAAAGAGGGCCCCGCTCTCCCTTCCCTAACCCCTGGAGGTCTTCTCTCCCACCTGCACTAGGCTTCTGGAGAGCCCTTAGAAATATCACATTTAGGAAAAACAGCCTTTGGATGAAAGGCATTTTTGTGTGCGGCTCGTTGAAAGAATGGGAAGGCCAGCCTATTGAATAAGGTGAGGGTAGACCAGATCCTCTGGTGGTCCCCTCAGGAGCCTACAGAACCCGCATGAGGTCCCACCCTCCCACACCCAGCTACCCAAAGTGCATTTAAGCTCCCACCACCACCCCCCAACCCCTCCAGGCCCATGTGGCTGAAGGCACCCTAACGCCAGACCAGCCTTTCCTGAGACCAGCCTCAGATGTCACGATTGGATCCGGTCCACCCAGATTGTAAATACTGGCCATGCAGATAACCTCTGTGGCTCCCTTGCAGGCCTTCCCCAGCGTGGGCCTTTTGGAATCACAACTGATAAGGTGAGTTGTCAGTCGGTGGTCACCCCCATCTCTCAGACTTGGTCTCATCGGCATTGTCCATGCCTCTGCCGTCCACCTGTTTGGGCTGATGACAACATTTCACTATTTCCCTTCCTAGTCCTAAGGTTAGCCCGGGCCTCTCGATGGGGAGGGAAACACTCTTCGGAGAACCTGCTTTTGAAATCGACACTGCCCACACACGCTTGCATTCCTCTCAGCTCACAGGACTGCAGCTGCTCCCATGTCTGGATCTAAACCCTCCTCTCGTGCCCCGCGCAGCTGAATTCCCTCGCCCAGGGAGCTTTTAGCATCCTGGCAGGGACGGAGCACGCGCCCCCCGCACTGGACACTAGCTGGGCTGGGCCCTGTGTTTGACAGCCATCTTCACGTAGTCAGAGCCATAGGAGTGTTTTCCCCCTGTGCCGCTGGTTCCTTTCCATACTACGAAACTTTGCAAAATAAATGACGAGAACGCCGCAGGCCAGGCTACATTCAGTGCACAGTCTCTAGCTGTGCAGCATAGCCAAAGGGACATGCACGGGCTTGCTTTTCCCTCTCATGGAAATAAACAATCCAAGAAGCACAGCACTCACTTTTGTTTAAAATTTTGTTTGTTTGTTTGTTTGTTTATTTATGGCTGCGTTGGGTCTTCGCTGCTGCGCGCGGGCTTTCTCTAGTTGTGGCGAGCGGGGCCTACTCTCCGTTGCGGTGCACGGGCTTCTCACTGCGGTGGCTTCTCTTGCTGTGGAGCACGGGCTCTAGGCACGCGGGCTTCAGTAGTTGCGGCGCACGGGCTCAGTAGCTGTAGTTCATGGGCTCTAGAGCGCAGGCTCAGTAGTTGTGGCACGCGGGCTTAGTTGCTCTGCGGCACGTGGGATCTTCCCGGACCAGGGATCGAACCCAGATTCTTAATCACTGCACCACCAGGAAGCCCCAGCGCACCCACTTTTTTTAGGACCAGATGTTCATTCACCTCATGACGTGGGTTGTCCCTGCCAGTAAAGAGCAGGGAGCCCAGTGATCCAGACTGACCAGATCAGTGTGGCACCCGACACCTGAGAATGTCATCTAGCCGTTCCCCACGGTATATTCTTGCCACACCTCAAGTGAATGGCCAAAGGGTCCAAGCCCAAACTACCATCTAACTGAAAGCTATTACAATCTAGGCTTTAAAGTTACATATCCTAGACCATCACAAGGCGTAGTAGACCACGTGCAGTTGAGTTTTGCCATTTCTTTCCGTTTGAGGGATCCCCATACGTAATTGTCCACAGTTGTTAGGGGGCATCAGAGAGCCAGCATGAAGTCTTGTGTCCAGAAGTTCACTGATTCCAAACATATTACACAGCTGTCACGTTAGTTTTTACACAGAAAATGATTCTCTGCAAATTTAGCCAAGATGATTTATTAGCTTTGATCTTCTAATTGAACTGTGTTTCTCTCCCTTGCCATCTTCCTCCATCATTTTCCAATTAACCTGATGGGGCAAAAGATAAGTTGCCCAAAAACCCGTTTTCACGCTGATAAAAGTGTTTTTTATAACACTTTTATAACGTTTAACAGCAATGTTTTAGTGCCCCCTACTGGTATGTGACATTAGTGGTCCATTTGCAAAAAAGGTTCACTTACCTTTTAGAGAAAAGATAACTCAGAAAAGAAAAAAAGAGAGAGAGAGTCTTTTATGAGCCTTTAAAATTTGTCTAATTTTTATACTATATAAATACTTAAGAGTAATAGATGCTCCACCATTTTTATTATTGTTCATTGTATAGGCATATTTTAACATTAAACATCTTGATTAATTTATATCTTTCACTCTATCCAGTATTTAGTTGGGGTGAAAAAACTTTATCAGTTTCATTTTGGGAACTGGATCATTTTTATTTAATAAGTAAATATACTCGTTAAGAGAGAATTTCCATTAGATCTTCACACCCTCTCTGAGGCTGCTTATTAGTCTAAAATAGAACCTTTGTTTCACTTCAGAAAAAGGGAGGAAGTAGGCTTTGGGAATGGATCCATCTTTAAAGGAAATTTATGCCTTGGATTTTCATGAACAATGGATAATAATTATGGAGGCAGATTACTGAATAGCCGTTATGATAAAATCCAAAATCCCAGTAAGGAGAAAGGACAAACACTCCATGTCATAAGAGATCAGGAGACGGAAGAACTACTAGACGGGACAGGAAGTAAGGCAAAGAGGTGGGGAGAGGGGGTAAGAGTTGGAACTGGAGTGATGATTCATTAAATGTGGGGAAAGATTTTTGTCCCTGATAAAGCAAGCCCTGTGTTAGATAGGAAAATAATTTTGGAACAACGATTTGCATTTAGAAACCATTTTTTTCTCATTGTATTTGGGTAGAATGTGCAGCCAACTAGGGCAAAGGGAGCCCATATGGCCTAGAGCTCTCTGTCTACTCCTAGCCAACACTAAAGGGGAGAAAATGTAAGCGGGCGTCCAAGAGCGCTCCACAGCCAACTGGAGCCTGGTCTGCGCTGAAAGGTCCCAAGGGCCCAAGAGGGGAAGATACGCAGTGATTCGGGGTTTCCACTTCAGCCAGTGATGGGCGAGCCTGTTTTTGAAAGCCAGAGGGAAACTAGAGATAGCTTCATGTCAAAAATGGGCCAAGTGAAACGTTTTCACTCATAATCTTGTGCCAGGTTTGAAAGATTAGCCCTGACAGTGAAAACCACTCTCAAAGTATTAGATCCTCACAGAGAGCAAAGCTTCGCAGGAAATTTAAATTTCCCGAAATACTCTCCTCAAGGATTTTCTAAGCTGTTTTCAATCCTTTAGACTTGACCTTCTGCTCAGACTTTTTTCCCTTATCCTACTTTTAATTTTAAAATTCACTGGAGGAGCATTTAAGATACATTTGTCATATAACTTTTATTTCTTTCACTTATTTCCACCTCTTGCTTTTAAAATCTGTTAAGTGAGAAGTGAACATTTCATCAAGGCATATACTTAAAATGTCCAAAACCATGGAATGTCTCAGTATGTTCTGCCAAAATCTTAATTCTAGGTATTTTAGCTTCAATTTTAATAACTGCCATTATTAGTCATACTGTAGGGGAAGAAAAGCTGCCTTAACTGACAGTTCTTCTAAAACCAAACCTACCCATTATAATTTCTCAGGAATTAGACAACTTGAAAACTGTCTCCAGGGCCTATTTCTCATAAGGTCAGAAGCACGTTATAAATTTAACTCAACTTTACATCTCAGCTCACGCTCTAGGGGAAGGGAAGGGACAGGACAATTTTTTTTTTTAATAACCAAGCCTATTAAAGTACAGATCCTTTTTATGAAGGAGCTCATATTCATCTGCATTCCACAGCTAGACTAAAATACCTAGCTCAAGAAAAGGATAAAAATAGACTGTCACCTACAAACACATTATGGCTTATCCAGTCTTGAATGGGGATGTGGGGCTTCCTGTTTTGAAATCACAACCCCTACAGGTAGGTAAAGTTGGAAACCCTGATATAAAAAGCAGTTGCCCTGATTTTCTTTATGCTGAGTGCTTACCACTAACTTAGAGAAAACCTAGGATTGCATAGTTGTTCAACAAGATACTCACTGATGCTTCCTTACACAGTGTTTATGGATGAGAACTAACATTTAGCTCCCGCTAATTATGTGTCAGGCGCTGTGTTAAGCACTATATTGTACAACATAGCACAACCTTATAGGCTGGGAACTGGGTTTTACAATCGCTGTCAGTTGGGGAAACTGAGGCACAGAGGCAGTAAGTAATGGACACACAGTGGCACAGCTGATCATGGAGCCAGGCTACCCGTGTCAGTGATTAAGTGTTGTTTGCTGCACGGACACTGGGCCATACTGCCCCGTGGGAGCAAGCGGGGAGTCCGGGGCTCGCGCTGCACCGCCTGGGAGGAGGCGCCCCAGCAGCCAAGTGCTGAGCTGTGTCTTTCAGGGATGGTAAGGAGTTTCCCAATCAGAGAAGGGGGTGGTGGTGCTCTAAACAGGGAGAAGAGCAAATGGAAAGGTACAAAGGGATAAAGTTTGCCGTTTAATCAGTGCAGGGCTATGGAGGGCTTTGGGGGGTAGGTAGGGGTGGGGAGAGGCTTTTTAAAAAGATGATGATTGGGCTTCCCTGGTGGCGCACTGGTTGAGAGTCCACCTGCCGATGCAGGGGACACGGGTTCGTGCCCCGGTCCGGCAAGATCCCACATGCCGCAGAGCGGCTGGGCCCGTGAGCCATGGCCGCTGAGCCTGCGCGTCCGGAGCCTGTGCTCCGCAACGGGAGAGGCCACAGCAGTGAGAGGCCCATGTACCGCAAAAAAAAAAAAGAAGAAGAAGAAGAAGATGATCATTATCAACACTGTGTTCTAAAACAAGATCACCCTGGAGAAACTGTGTGATCTATTTTTAGCTCTTTTAATCATGCACATAGAAGCGAATTCAACCCCATTGTTCTTGGGGAAGACAGGAAAGTGATGCTTCAGAAGATGCAAAGTGCTCCACTATTATCTTCTCATAAGACTGTGTTCCGTATATTATGTTTTCATTAGTGGAACACCTCCTCCCCGAATCTGGATTTAGCCCACTCTATGCTTATACCTTATAAAATGATCTTACAAATGTGCTGAGCAGATGTTTGCAAGGATGGTGGAACTGAGGGAGAGATCTGGGGGTTTGATCCCTTCTCCACCTGTAACTGGATGGAGAGTGGGAAAGGGGACTGGGCGGCTCAGCATGGATGAGGCTGAGCTGTCTGTCCCTCGAGGGGAATCAAGAAAACTGACCTGAGCTTGGGGAGGTCCTTAGGACAAGAAAGTGGGTGGAGGTTTTCATATATTGGGATAGTTTAAGAAAACCTTGTCATTCTGTTATATTTTCATCAAACATTTATTGAATTTCAACTCTGCCGGCTAGCATGCTAAACCTTGTTCACTGAAAATGAACAAGGCACATTTTGGAAACTTTGGCAACTTTGCTTAAAAAAAAAAAAAAAGCAACCTCTTAGCTCTATTCTTCATGCCACTGATTTGGTAGTTATGGGTAAGGCCGAGAAGCATCCTAAATATTGCTTATTGAAAACCACCACAATAGGTGATGGGTTGGGGGAATGCCCTGGCTGTCCAGTGGTTAGGACTCGGGGTTTTCTCTGCTTTGGGCCAGGGGTTTGATCCCTGGTTGGGGAACTAAGATCCCACAAGCTGCATGGTACAGCCAAAATAAAAATAAAAAAAAATGGGAATCCCAAAGAATTTAAGAATTAAAAACAAATGATGATGAGAAAGGGGTACCATGACTCAATTTCTGTCTTCAAAAAAATATGTACCCTGGACATGTCTGTCGGGTAGACAGTGCTTTCCAGACCCAACTTCTCCTCCTAGATGGAACTGACCTGCCTACAGCCCCTAGCTCAGGGAAGCTGCCCTGGACTGGTTGGGGCAGTGTTGACCAGGATTGAATAAAAAGGATCAGAGGTTCTGATCCCAGGGCCAGCCATCCACAGACAGGATCATGAGGTGGCCTAAAAGGATGGTTCTGGCCAATATGGACTATGGTTATTACTAAGCCAGACAGATGGGCTCCTTCCAAGTTTAAGTATACAGGGTTGAGACAAAGTTGGCTCGTTGGTAGGGAGAGGAGGCCAGGGCCGCAGTAGCAAGAGCATGCAGACCATAAGAACCGGGCAGACATGGGCTTCCCTGGTGGCGCAGTGGTTAAGAATCCGCCTGCCAATGCAGGGGACACGGGTTCAAGCCCTGGTCCAGGAAGATCCCACATGCCGCGGAGTAACTGAGCCCATGCGCCACAACTACTGAGCCTGCGCTCTACAGCCTGCGAGCCACAAATACTGAGCCCTCATGCCACACCTACTGAAGCCCACATGCCTAGAGCCCATGCTCCACAACAAGAGAAGCCACTGCAATGAGAAGCCCACGCACTGCAATGTAGAGTAGCCCTCGCTCACCGCAACCAGAGAAAGTCCACGTGCGGCAACGAAGACACAATGCAGGGAAGGAAGGAAGGGAGGGAGGGAGGGAGGGAGGAAGGAAGGAAGAAAGAAAGAAAGACCAGGCAGAGGAGCTGGCTCCTAGAAGGGCCTCTGATCCAGGTCAAGTCCATGTGGACTTATCACAAATCCTTTTTCTCTTAAGGGGGTTTGAGCGAGTGAGTCTTTGCTTCTGAAGTAACTAGTGCCTGGAAACCATCCCAGGAGGAGTGTGGAAGATGGATTGGCAGAAAGGCAGATTTTTGGCAACTCTGCATTTGATTAAATGTTTTATTGCTCTCCTTTCAAATTATTGGTCCAATTGCTTTACATTAGATGCTGTCACTTGTCATTTTCCTCAGGCATTTTCTTTGCACCTTGTACTCCAGAATGGCTGACATTGTGTTCCTTAAACTTTGCATCTAATGGGTCCTCTATAAATGTTACATCTAGAAAGCATGGTGTGCGTAAAGACAACAGTCTACTCCTCATAAGCTTTTTGACCAACAGGAAATTCAGGTTTCATAAACATAGTAGAACTCCAGTTTGGAGAATTAAGATGATTAAATGTTTGTAAACACTTAGCATTGTTTCTTTTTTTTTGTTTTTGTTTTTTTGTTTTGCGGTACGCAGGCCTCTCACTGTTGCGGCCTCTCCCGTTGCGGAGCACAGGGGACGCGCAGGCTCAGCGGCCATGGCTCATGGGCCCAGCTGCTCCGCAGCATGTGGGATCTTCCCGGACTGGGGCATGAACCCGTGTCCCCTGCATCGGCAGGCGGACTCTCAACCACCGCACTACCAGGGAAGCCCGTAGTATTGTTTCTGAATGTTAATTGAAGTCTTTGTTGAGTGCCTACCATGTATAGGCTCAATGTTCTGCTCACTCCTTTTTTTTTAAGTCAATAAATTTTTATTTGAGGAATTTCACATGCTATGATTCCTTCCACTGCCAATCCTCCAAAGTTTGATTCTTAATCTTCCAGATAGCCCTTTTAAAAAGAACTTTTGCTCAAGCCACCGTTATCGAGTCACTTAGTCCACAATTCTTTTAGATGGGTTTCTTTGATCTATACTTAAATGTGGACATACTTCAAAAATTACCCACCTGTAATCTTTGGAAAGCAATTTCTTCAAGCAATTTACTTTTTAAAATAAATTTTATTTATTTATTTATTTATTTTTGGCTGTGTTGGGTCTTCGTTGCTGCGCGCGGGCTTTCTCTAGTTGTGGCAAGTGGGGGCTACTCTTCATTGTGGTACACGGGCTTCTCATTGCGGCGGCTTCTCGTTGCGGAGCACGGGCTCTAGGCAAGTGGGCTTCAGTAGTTGTGGCGCATGGGCTTCAGTAGTTGTGGCTCGTGGGCTTTAGAGCGCAGGCTCAGTAGTTGTGGTGCATGGGCTTAGTTGCTCCACGACATGTGGGGTCTTCCCGGACCAGGGCTCGAACCCGTGTCCCCTGCATTGGCAGGCGGATTCTTAACCACTGAGCCACCAGGGAAGTCCCAAGCAATTTACTTTAAGGCCCTAGAAGTTAAATTGTAGGGAGTACATTGCTATTTTGGCAAATGATCTAAAATATATTATTCCTTAATCGTTTCTAATACTGAAAAGTCTTGTTACACCCAATTTTCACTCATGAGCCTAGCAAATACTGTCTCAGGTCTCATTGGCACCACTGCAATAAAATTACTGCAATGGAAGCATAACCTGTGTCTCCACGTAGCCGCTCTGCTCACACCTTTTATCTCATTTACTCCTCACAGCAAACTTGTGGAACAAATATGCTCACACCCATTTTACAGATGAGGGAACTACAACTCAACAATATTGAGTGACTTGCCCAAAGTCTGTCAGATAGAATATGGGGAAGTTAGGGCTATGAATTGAATATAGGTGGTGATTTTCCTGTTACACCTGACTTTTAAGTTAAACTGTTCCATCCACAGCTTTCAAAGGGACAGCCTAGCATGCTAATTAACCTTACTCCACCCATCCTCCACAATCCCTAAATAGACCCAGAAAGGGCACCTAACCCGAAGGGACCAATCCATAGTGTGATCAGGGGCTGATGATGTGGATTAAGATTAAGACTCTGCCCAAACTGAGACAAATGGATCCATTCGCTTTTATCCTTCTTAAGAATGTAAACTAAGAGACAAAGGTATTATTGTGAGCCAGTGGTGGACCTTTTCACTAAGAGGTTATGATGTTGAATTGAGAGGCCCCAGTAAATGCAAGGTAAGCAGAGAGGAGCAATGATGAAAGCAGTTAGACTTTCCTGGTCTCATCCCTTTGCAAGGTGGATTTAATTTTCCGGCTCTGAAGTCCAAAAGAAGAATATTTGTTGTATCCTTAACCACCCCCCCCCCAACACACACACACATTACTCTTACTATATCTCTATAGTGAGTAGATACAAATAGAGACATCTATCTCTCTGCATGTAGTGGACATGAATAGATAATAGATGGGTAAATAGATGATAGATGATTGATGGATGGATGGATAGATAGATAGACTAATGTAACAATAGAGTAGAACAGATCAGAAATAGTCTTACTGACAAGTCCAAGAATCTCTTGACATTATGCTGTCTTGAAGAAAAATACATCCACTTTTTTTTTTTCTGCGGTATGCGGGCCTCTCACTGTTGTGGCCCTTCCCATTGCGGAGCACAGGCTCCGGACGTGCAGGCTCAGTGGCCATGGCTCACGGGCCCAGCCGCTCCACGGCATAAATACATCCACTTCTATCACAGGACCTTTATGATACTGGAGGCCTTCCAAACTTGCACACAATTAATTTCCAACTCTTACTCATTTGAAGCAATAGAGTCAACATTTCCTTCCTACTCCAACTTTTTAAAAATTGTTAGATGTTGTCTTAGTCCGTTCGGGCTGCTGTAACAGAAATACCATAGACTGAGTACCGTATAAACAACAGAAATTTATTCTCACAGTTCAGGAGGCTGGAAGTCCGAGATCAGGGTGCCTTTTCCACGTTGCAGACTGCTGACTTCTTGCTATTTATTTCCTCACGTGGCAGAGAGCAGAGGACAATCTCTTTTACGAGAACTAATCCCATTCATGGGGGCTCCACCCTCATGACTGTCTAATCCCAACCACCTCCCAAAAAGCCCTACCTCCTAATTGCATCCCAGCAGTGTAGGGTTTCAACGTATGAATTCAGGGGGACACTGACATTCAATCCGTTACAGATTGTGTTGCATATGATACATGGTACCAGACAGTGGACTTGCTACTGGCTGGGGGAGAGTTAGGAACCCGGAAGACCCAAAGGAGCATTAATGAACGGATGTTTACATTCTAAATTAAAATACAGAGAGACAGGGTCAACCTTTCACCCTATACTTGCCCCCAGCAGGTCCTGGGGACAATTTTGGTCATCAGGCCTTGACAGATCCTCAGCTCTGGGAACACCAATTCCATATTTGCTCCTGTAACCAAATCAGCCTCTTGGTCTTCTTTGCCCAAATGAGATTAGATCCCTAGGGCTGCTCTGAATAGCTGCACATGTAGTAGGTTGAGCCACATAACATGGTCACTCTTTGACTATTCTTGACCTACGTAAACAGCAGTTCCATATAGTTCAACCCAATACTTACTGACAGAAATATACTTCCAGTGTTTCTCAACAGGGACAATACTGACATTTGGGGCAGGACTGTCCTGTGTACTACAAGATGTTTAGCATTCCTGGCCTCCAGTCACCAAACACCCGTAGCACCACCCTCCCCTAAGAGTCATGGTGACAACCAAAAAAGCAAAAACTATCTTTCCGACACACATTTTCAGGTATCCTCTGAGTGGGGCAGTAACATTCCATAATGAGTTTATATAGGATTGTAAGTAAATGTCTTGAGATTTTCATATATCACCAGCAAGTAAAAGAGAGAGAGATGACAGATGGTAAAGTGATTTTCCAAAAGCCGAGGACACAATATCAGAACCAGAAACCATCAGATTCAGATTGCTTTGCAATTAAACCACCAAAAAATCAGCCCATGTTTCCAAAATTCATGTATAGATTTGGAGGAGTGTCAAGTGTTCAACCTACACAGTACGTAGCACAAAATAGGCACTCAATAAATGTGTGGGACAATTGGAAGGATACCTAATCCGATTGGGTTCAAATATACTGATCACTGATTAGCACTGTCTTATAGCTAACTGTTTGTAGACCTGTCTCTCACTCAAGACTGAAGCTGCTATAGCTAGGGATCATAACTGATTTACCTTTCTCTCCTGCAGTGGTTTGGTAAATAGCAGGGAATATCTTGAACATAGTAAAGGTCAAAATCAGTGGAATATGATGAAAGGTATAAGTGGACACACTATCTACTGAAGCGTTGGTCTCCTGGCTCCTGGCTGTCTTTCAGAATCAACTTGGGGAGGGAGGATTGTTAAAACCTCAGATTCCCAAGACCCACCCCAGAGTCTCTGAAATCAGAATCTTAGGACTGAATTAGCAGCATTTGTATTTTTATCAGTCTCCCCAGCTGGCTCCAATATGCCTGCCTGGGGCCAATTTTGAAGACCTGGGTTTACAGAACCAACATCTACAGCAGTGTTTCTCATACTTGCAAGATGACAGAATTTGTTATACAAATGTCCAGGTCCCTGCCTTGGAGACCCTGATCAGAAAGTCTGGGGTGGGTCCCAGGAGTGTGTGTGTTTAATAAGCATCCCAGGTGATTCTTATAACCAATCAGCATTACTAGTTAAAGGAAGGCCCGCTGAACCTAGAACCCAGGCTGAAGGCTAGATGCCCACTTGAGGTTTTGTGGTTGGTTGCTATGCAGCATATTATAGCAGGAGCTGTTGGAGGATGTGCTTACCAAAAGGTTAAGTAAACTAAGAAAGAGGAAGACTTGGCCTACAAGAAGTAATATAACCAACCTAGGAGAGAGTTATCCTTAAGAAGACGTAACAAGAGACCCCAGGATGATAGCTGTTCACTATGTGCAGAGGGCAACCAGTCCAGAGCAGGCAAAAAGCTCCCAGGTAAGACTTCTTCAAGAAGGTGAAATAGGGCTTCCCTGGTGGCGCAGTGGTTGAGAGTCCGCCTGCCGATGCAGGGGACACGGTTTCGTGCCCCGGTCTGGGAGGATCCCACATGCCGCAGAGCAGCTGGGCCCGTGACACATGGCCACTGAGCCTGCGCGTCCGGAGCCTGTGCTCCACAATGGGAGAGGCCACAGCAGTGGGAGGCCCGCATACCGCAAAAAAAAAAAAAAAAAGAAGGTGAAATTGATGGCGCCGATGCACGTCAGTATCTTGAGTGGAGAGGAAGCAGCCGCACAGCACAGGGAGATCAGCTGGGAGGGTGGGAGGGAGACGCAGGAGGGAGGAGATAAGGGGATGTATGTTTACGTATAGCTGATTCACTTTGTTGTACAGCAGAAACGAACACACCATTGTAAAGCAATTATACTCCAATAAAGATGTTTAAAAAAAAGGGATTTAGATATTTAGAAGGTTTTTATTTAACCCTTCTATTGGAAGTACAGTACCTCTTTTTTTTTAACATCTTTATTGGAGTATAATTGCTTTACAATGGTGTGTTAGTTTCTGCTTTATAACAGTGAATCAGCTATACATATACATATGTTCCCATAGCTCTTCCCTCTTGCGTCTCCCTCCCTCCCACCCTCCCTATCCCACCCCTCTAGGTGGTCACAAATCACCAAGCTGATCTCCCTAAGCAGCTATGCGGCTGCTTCCCACTAGCTATCTGTTTTACATTTGGTAGTGTATATATGTCAGTGCCACTCTCTCACTTCACCCCAGCTTACCCTTCCCCCTCCCCGTGTCCTCAAGTCCATTCTCTAGTAGGTCTGCGTCTTTATTCCTGTTTTGCCCCTAGGTTCTTCATGACTGTTTTTTTTTTTTTTTTTTTTTTTTTTAGATTCCATATATATGTGTTAGCATAGGGTATTTGTTTTTCCCTTTCTGACTTCACTCTGTATGACAGACTCTAGGTCCATCCACCTCACTACAAATAACTCAATTTCTTTTCTTTTTATGGCTGAGTAATATTCCATACCTCTTACCAGTACATCTTATCTTCAGTTCAAAACTTCTGTTTTACCTTCTGTGGAACAAATCTCCAGTCTTTTGCCAGAGTAGGGGCAAGTGATATAGGCACCTAGCTGCTGCTTTTTTTTAATTGAAGTATAGTTGATTAGCAATATTATATTAGTTTCAGGTGTGTAGCATAGTGAGTCAATCTTATACATTGTGCTCCATTTAAAGTTATTACAGAACAATGGGAATATTTCTCTGTGCTGTATAATATATCTTGTTGCTTATTTATTTCATACATTGTACCTAGCTGCTTCCTAATAGATTTTCAATCAGTCTTTTTTGTTATACCTACCACCTTCTGCCTACACTTGCAGAGGAATGTGGTGTAATCAATTACTGATCTTGCGGGGGTGGGGGAGTTCTATAGAGTAAAACAGGTTGTTCCCATTTTCTTGGTCTGCTAATCCCTTATCACTCACCCATTGTCTTTCCAGCCTCCAAAATCTTTTCACCTTTTCTCTATTCTTTCCAATGTTACATGCTTATGACTTAAAAAAAGAAATCCCTTTCCTGTCACTTTAGTGAGGTTTCAGGAGGGAAGGTAGATGGCAAGCGTTCAATCTGTTATCTTTAGACAGAAACTCTGGTGTAGATTGCAATTATGACAAGTGTCAAAACTTTTTATTATGGAAAGCTTCGAATGTATACAAAATACAGAGGATGTTAATAAACCCCTCATATTACTCATCACCCAGTTTCAACAGTTAGCAATTTGTGGTCAACATTGTTTCATCCATATCCCTTCCTATTTGCCCCTCCTCCTGGATTCTTTGGAAGCAAATCCCTGACATCCTATCATTTCGTTTGTAAATCAATAATGGATTTGAAGTGCTTGAGTAACTGCCTCTAGAGAATGAATTTCTGATGAGGGTGCTTCAAATGTTAACTAATCCCCTCTGGAGTGTGGGTTCCTAATTAGTGTACTTCAAATGTGAACAGCCTCTGGGATATGGATTAAAGTTAATTTATACACACATACATCACACTTGTTTTGTTTTAAATTTTTATTGGAGTTTAGTTGATTTACAATGTTGTGTTTGTCTCAGTTATACTACATCACACTGTTAATACTAAAGTATTTTAAAGTAAATCACCCTACAGACAAGCTAACGCTGTGGAACTCAATTCATGGGTTTTGTTATCTGACCAGAGGGGAGATACAATATTAGAAAATAGAGGTTATTCGTGGAGAAGGATGGAGAACTTGAGATAATGTTGGACACACAACAAGAAATAGAGACACTGGGGCTTCCCTGGTGGCGCAGTGGCTGAGAGTCCACCTGCCGATGCAGGGGACCCGAGTTCGTGCCCCGGTCCGGGAAGATCCCACATGCCGCGGAGCGGCTGGGCCCGTGAGCCATGGCTGCTGAGCTTGCGCGTCCGGAGCCTGTGCTCCGCAACAGGAGAGGCCACAGCAGTGAGAGGCCCGCGTACCGCAAAAAAAAAAAAAAAAAAAGAAAGAAAAATAAATAGAGGCATTGTTTACATATGATTAGGGCCCAGAGAGAGGTCAGGCTAGGTATTCATGTTTAATAGTTGTTCTTACAGAAATGAGAATTGAGAGCAGGAGCACAAGTGGTTTGTTCAAATGAGAGGGCAGAAAGAGACCAGAATGGCCTGAGTTGGGGATGGGAGAGGAAAAGGTGATAACCTGTTTGACAGAAAGGGAGTTGGGTGGTGACACTTTCAATTTACAATACTTCATCACAGAGAGTGTGGTATACACGTTTGTATGTGCTGTACTCTAGGGGCAGGGCTCTTAACCACCTGGTTGTGAACTCTTCTTTTTTGGCTTCACCACACAGCTTGTGGGATTTTAGTTCCCTAATCAGGGATTGAATTTGGGCCCTCAGCAGTGAGAGTAGAGTCCTAACCACTGGACTGGCAGGGAATTCCCTGGTTGTGAACTCTTGAAGAAACCTGTGGGGAATTCCCTGGAGGTCCAGTGGTTAGGACTCGGTGCTCTCACTGTCAGGGCCCCGGGTTCGATCCCCAGTCGGGGAACTAAGATCCCCAACAAGCCTCTTAGGGTGGCCCCCCCCCAAAAAAAAGGAAACCTGTGGACTTCCTCTCCGAGTAATGTTTTTAAATGCATAAAATAAAATATATAGGACTATGAAGGAAGACGGTTATGTTGAAATACAGTTATCAAAATATTTTTAATGTGATATAATGAGTTACTCTTTTTCGACACATTAAATAACAAGATCTAGTGGCAGGTCTAATAATTACTGTAACTTTGAAGTGGTAATGAGCGTAAATTATATTTTGAGATATCTGCAACAACTCTAATGTGATATGAAAATAGCTGTGACTTCTATGGGTGACAGAGTCTTAATACTACTATTACTCCTGTGTGTTGTTGTGTACATTCATAATTGAAGGAAATGCTAATTTTCAGTTAGAGGCGAATGGGAATAAGGAAGTAATGTTTTTTCCCCTAAGTTCACAGACACTCCCCAACCCTGAATTCTATCTACATATATACCTCCTCCCACAGTGAGACCCTAGACTCCAGGTTAAGACCCCGTGGTGGGTGGTCAGTTGAAGTACTTTATTAATTCAACAGCTATTTATTGCATGTCAATCTGTGCTAGACATGGAGATACAAGGATAACTAAGCTTCAGGGAGCTCACAGTGAAGATGGGAAGACTGACACACAAATAGATGATGGCTATTCAGTATGGCAGGTGCAATGATAGAGGAAAGCCTGGTGTATAAGGAGGGGCAGAGGAGGCCTCTGGAGGCAGTTATGCACGAAATAAGTGAGTGACTTGAGGTCAAAGTGAACTTGGATCTGAGCCTGTGCTCCACGATGGCGGATCTGTAGGCTGAGCTGTGAAAAACCTCAGGATAAGCTGTATCCACCACACGGAGCCCAACATGCCTGTCAAGCCTCTGTACCAGCCATGCCCACCTCCTTCTCCAGCCCCTTCTTGAGGCACTCTCCCGATCACTCTCTCTTAGCCTCCAAGTCTTAAACACACCATTTTCTTTCCTGCCTCAAGGCCACCCTATGTGCTACAGCTTCTTCTCCTCACTCCCAACACCACACACACACACACACACACACAGCTTATGCCTATTCATCCTTTAGTTCACAACTTAAACATCACTTCTTTGTGACTCTCCCCTATGTGCACAATACAGTATTTAA
The DNA here is from genome assembly GCF_964341445.2 of Mesoplodon mirus. Classification (NCBI taxonomy): domain Eukaryota; kingdom Metazoa; phylum Chordata; class Mammalia; order Artiodactyla; family Ziphiidae; genus Mesoplodon; species Mesoplodon mirus. The sequence goes on from NC_138993.1 coordinate 15,191,799, forward strand.
CCAGCCCTCTCTCTTTCTTTTAGATTTTTTGAATTGAAGTATAGCTGATTTACAACGTTGTGTTAGTTTCAGCAAAGTGATTCAGTTATACATATATGTATATATCCTTTTTCAGATTCTTTGCCCCAGTAGGTTATGACAAAATGTTGAGTAGAGTTCCCTGTGCTATACAGTAGGTCCTTATTAGTTGTCTATTTTATATATAGTAGTGTATATATGTTAATCCCAAACTCCTAATTTATCCTTTCCCCTCTTTCCCCTTTGGTAACCATTAGTTTGTTTTCTATGTCTGTGGGTTTATTTCTGTTTTACATGTAAGTTTATTTGTATCATTTTTATAGTTTTAGATTCCACATGTAAGCGATAGCATATGATATTTGTCTTTGTCTGGCTTACCTCACTTAATATGATAATCTCTAGGTCCAACCATTTTGCTGCAAAAGGCATTATTTCATTCTTTTTTATGGCTGAGTAATATTGCATTGTGTGTGTGTATGTGTGTTTATTTATTGATATATATATATATATATAGATAGATATATACAACACATCTTCTTTATCCATTCATCTGTCGATGGACATTTAGGTTGCTTCCATGTCTTGGCTATTGTAAATACTGCTGCAATGAATATTGGGGTGCATGTATCTTTTTGAATTATGGTTTTCTCTGGATATATGTATGCCCAGGAGTGGGGTTGCTGGATCATATGGTAGTTCTATTTTTACTCTTTTAAGGAACCTCCATACTGTTCTCCATAGTGGTTGTACCAATTTACATTCCCACCAACAGTGTAGGAGGGTTCCCTTTTCTCTACACCCTCTCCAGCATTTATTTGTAGACTTTTTGATGATGGCCATTCTGACCAGTGTGAGGTGATACCTCATTGTAGTTTTGGTTTGCATTTCTCTAATAATTAGCAATGTCGAGCACCTAACCAGCCATCTCTGATGGACATTTAAGTTGTCTCTAGTTTTTCATAATGACCAGCAATGTAGTCTCACACACACATATGCACACACACACCTTTTTATACTTGTACCTACATCTCTGATAGATCCATTTCTAGAAGTGAAATTGCTAAGACAAATGCACATTTAATGTTTCAATCAATACTACCAATAGCTCCCCAAAAGGTGCCCTAGAGAACCTGCTTTCTCACACTCTTAACAATATTGGATCTTACTAAGCTTTTCAATATTTGTTAATATTTTCATAAGATGGCCAGTCTCATTGCTAACTTTGCATATCTTTGATTATTAATGAGATTGAACATTTTATCATTCTGTTATTTAAGATAAGATGTAATTAGTTTGACATTATAGATAGAAGGATAGAGACTGAAAAAAAAGAAAATTAAAATTTCTGCTAAAGAATAAAGGAACATCTTAGGAAGGAAAAGCACTTTCTCAGCTTTGATATAAATGCCATTAATGCCTAACGCACATCTTGCTGCAAACGGAGCATTTTAAACCATGTTTAAAGTTAACCCATATATAGTTGGCTGCTCTGCTTCAGAATTAGTACTGGAGATGCTGCGTGGTCCTATACTGGTAAATTTTCTGATACATAAGCTTTATAATCATCAAATAATAAGCTTCCCGTTTGTGTGCGCATCTTGGTTTCTATGTTTTTTGTTTCATTTCATTTTTTTTTTTTTTTTTTTTTGGCCATAGCACGTGGCTTGTGGGATCTCAGTTCCCTGACCAGGGATCGAACCTGGGCCCTCAGCAGTAATTTAATTGGTAGGATTGTATTAATGTCAATTTACGAATTTTGATCGTTGAACTATGGTTGTGTAAGTTAACATTAGGGGGTGCTGGGTGAAGGGTATACATAGATTTATTATTTTTGTAACTTTTCTGTACGTCTAAAATTATTTCAAAAATAAAAACGTTAATTAAAAATAAAATAAGCTTCATCTGAAGTGTGATTTTCCTAACACACATTAAAAACCACATCCTCCTGGTCATAGCTATGCTGAGGATTTGAATATTATTCAGAATTTCCCCTAATACTGAACTGCTCTTCACTGAAACCATGTGGTTTGACAGAATGCTGAAATGTTTTAAAAACAATTTGCATTCTCTTTCTCTTCTTTCATCTTTGAGTTTATGGAGCTCCCTGTTGTTCATTCAGAAAATAATTCTTACCAGCTTAAGCTACCAATTAATGTAAAAGAAGGAAGGGTCCCTGATCTGAATCTGGGGCTCTCAGCTCTGTCATAAATGAACTATGAAATCACTGGCAATTTACTCCCTCTGGGCCTCCATTTTCCACACCTATGAAATGAGTGAATTAGTAAAAGATATTTGTCTTTCTCAGTTGGGGAATTCTGTGCTTCATAGTCATAATTCCTGACTCCTACTAGCTTGACCTCCACCTCCAAGTTAGGCTAAAAGTTTTGGTGTGGAAGTGACCAAAGACTGTAAATGCCAGTTTGTAGCTCAATGCGTCAAGGCATTAACCAAAGTTAATGTATGTGGCAGAGGTAATTGAGTTCTTAATTTTTAATATCTCAGAAAGTTTAACAAAGATCTTAATCTCATTTAAATCTCTTGATTTTACACACTAATAATAGCAGTGAGTTATTTTCACATGGTGAAATTCAATCCATCTAAATCAGAAACCTTCATTTTAGGACCATATTTCAAATTCCTTTCCCACGGAAGTATCGTTTGGCAGCCACAAGTATGGCACACCTGACTCTTTCCTCCCCTTTCTTTTCCTGAGCCCTCTTGCTGATGGTATAGGGAATAGAGTTTGACTCAAAGTCAGACATTGGTGGCCTAAACCACCAATCTCTGGATTATTACAAGCTGACCTAGAGCCTAAAAGAATACTTTTCTTTTCTTAATTTTATTGAAGTATAGTTGATTTACAGTGTTGTATTAATTTCTGCTGTATGGCAAAGTGACTCAGTTATCACAGGATATTGAATATAGTTCCCTGTACTATACAGTAGGACCTTGTTGTTTATCCATCCTATATGTACTAGTTTGCATCTGCTAATCTCAAACTCCCAATCCTTCCCTCCCCCACCCCCCTTCCCTTTGGCAACCACAAGTCTGTTCTCTGTGTCTGTGAGTCAGTTTCTATTTTGTAGATATGTTCATTTGTTTCGTATTTTAGATTCCACATATAAGTGATATCATATGGTATTTGTCTTTCTCTTTCTGACTTACCTTGCTTAGAATGATAATGTCTAGGTCCATCCATGTTGCTGCAAATGGCATTATTTCATTCTTTTTAATGGCTGAGTAATATTCCATTATATCTCTATCTATCTATCTATGTATATATTTATAGAGATATATATATATATTCCACATCTTCTTTATCCATTCATCTGTCAATGGACATTTAGGTTGCTTCCATGTCTTGGCTATTGTTCATAGTGCTGCCATGAACACTGGGATGCATGTATCTTTGTTTTTTAATAAATTTATTTATGTATTTATTTGGCTGCGTTGGGTCTTCGTTGCTGCGTGCAGGCTTTCTCTAGTTGTGGCAAGCAGGGGCTACTCTTCATTGCAGTACACAGGCTTCTCATTGCAGTGGCTTGTCTTGTTGTGGAGCACAGGCTCTAGGTATGCGGGCTTCAGTAGTTGTGGCACGTGGGCTCAGCAGTTGTGGCTTGCGGGCTCTAGAGTGCAGGCTCAGTAGTTGTGGTGCACTGGCTTAGTTGCTCCGCGGCATGTGGGATCTTCCCAGACCAAGGCTCGAACCCATGTTCCCTGCATTGGCAGGTGGATTCTTAACCACTATGCCACCAGGGAAGTCCCCATGTATCTTTTTGAATTATGGTTTTCTCCAGATATATGTCCAGGAGTGGGATTGCTAGATAAAAGAACAATTTTCTTTTTGCCCATAATGACACTGGAAAAATGACTTCTCAGTGCTGTTTCTCACTTACCATCCCATTAAAAATTCTTTTTTCATTGTGGCCACTTTGACATTTACCCCACTGAGCTTTCTGCCTTTAATTTTTTCCCAAATAGCCCTATTGAATTAGGCCCCCAAAACTCTGAGTTATTACATTGTTATTCCACTCTTTAATGATTTTTCATCTAAACATTAACTACCACTTCAAAGTTCCTATGTTTGCGATGATCCCATTAGACTATTTTACTGAACCCAAATGAAGAAATTCCTTTTCCCTTTACTCCAGAGTATCCATATAATTGCCCTCAAATCTCTTCTTGAGGGGTACTGGAAAAAAAAATACTTGGTTTTTGGAGTTGTTGATCCAGGGTTTAAATCCTGGCTGTACCACTTATTTGCAACCTTGGGAAATTTATTAAATTCCTGTAAATGGGAATAATACATACCTTAGAGAATATTCCAAAATTCAGTGATGTAATATGTGTGAAGCACACAGCACCAGGCCAGTCAGCTGAGAGGAACCCACCACCTCAGTGGTGCCTGTGACCATCTCAGCCACGATGCTGATGACAGTAATTACTCTAGACTGGCACGCGTGGCGCAACCACCTCTACTGCCCTCAGCCACCGAGCTACACCCTTCCAGCTTTCCTGCACCTTGGCTAACACATGCTTCTTCCTGAAATGGTAGGTGGTCCTCTATTTGGCTTGAGAACAGAACATTTTTTTCAAATGGTTGGAGTATCTTCATTATACACATAGACCATAGGACCTAGAATCTAAGGATAGTAGATTCTTTAGAATTAAGTGTGTATATGGACAAAGAAAGGATGTTTTTAATGTCATGGTCTCAACTGTGAAGGTATGATAATCCTTCAAAACTATGGCCAGATTCTGCATATTTTCCAGTTATACACCCACTTCCATTCATTCCTTAAAATATCATGAAATGTTGTTACATACAAAGGGATATCTGTAATATATTATTTATTTATCTATCTATCTATTTATTTATTTATTTATGGCTGCATTGGATCTTTGTTGCTGCGCACAGGCTTTCTCTAGTTGCGGCGAGCGGGGGCTACTCTGTTGCGGTGAGCAGGCTTCTCACTGTGGTGGCTTCTCCTGTTGTGGAGCACGGGCCCGTGGCGCACGGGCTTCAGTAGTGGCTCGCGGGCTCAGTAGTTGTGGCTTGCGAGCTCTAGAGAGCCGGCTCAGTAGTTGTGGCGCACGGGCTTAGTTGCTCTGTGGCATGTGGGGTCTTCCCAGACCAGGGATTGAACTCATGTCCCCTGCATTGGCAGGCGGATTCTCAACCACTGCGCCACCAGGGAAGTCCCTGTAATATAATTTTTAAAGCATGATAATAAAATGATCACCTGTGAACCTACCATCCAACTTGGGAAATAGAATGTTAGTGCCGTTTAGGCTCCCTGGGTGTCCCTCCTCAACGCCACAGCCCGTCTCCCTTGGCTCCCTGAGTTACAGTATTGTGTTTATCATTCCTGTGATCTTTGTTATAATCACATTTGTTGCTCTGCAGTATATTCAGAATTGTAAATGGGAGTCTATTGCATGTATTCTTCTGCAACTTATTTTTCACTCAACGTCTGAAATTCGTCTGTATTGATGTGTACAGCTCTATTTTAATCATTTTTGCTTCTGTTTAGAGTTCCATTGCCTGAATAAACCACAGTTTATTTATTAGTTCTCCAGGCACTGGGCACTTCCTCCCCAATTTTTACTACTTTGAACATTTTTGTAAATGCCTCCCAGCACTTATCTGCAAGGGTTTCTTTAGGTATATACTCCAGAAGCGTTGTTCACAGTTTATATAAATATATATATATACACACACACACACGATAGATGTTTATACTATGTATTTACATATAATAAGAGAAACTAAATGTTTCATGTATGTTATATATTAATATTTACATATTATATAGGTATGTAATATATATTATATATAATTATGTAATTCCGAGTGTTTACCCATTTATACCCCCATCAACCTCAACATATGAGTGATATTGCCTATCTTTTGATTTTTCACCCCTCTAAAGCATACACAAATGTTATCTCAATATGGGTTTGTTTTTGTTTGTTTTTTGTTGTTGTTTTTTTTTGTGGTACGCAGGCCTCTCACTGTTGTGGCCTCTCCCGTTGCAGAGCACAGGCTCCGGACGCACAGGCTCAGTGGCCATGGCTCACAGGCCCAGCCGCTCCATGGCATATGGGATCTTTCCAGACTGGGGCATGAACCCGTGTCCCCTGCATTGGCAGGTGGACTCTCAACCACTGTGCCACCAGAGAAGCCCTCAATATGGGTTTTTAAAAAAAATTTTTAATTGAAAGGTTCTTTAAATTCTATAGTGCTTTAAAATTTTCAAAAGTTTCACACACGGTTTCATGTAATCCCATAATAGCCTTTCCCCCCACCCCTATGTTGCCCCTCCCCCTTCCCTCTCCCCACTGGTAACCACTAGTTTGTTCTCTGTGAGTCTGCTGCTTTTTTGTTTTATTCATTAGTTTGTTGTATTTTTTAGATTCCACATACAAGTGACATCCTACAGCATTTTTCTTTCTCTAACTTATTTCACTTAGCATAATACCCTCTAAGTCCATCCATGTTGCTGCAAATGGCAAAATTTCATTCTTTTTTATGGCTGAGTAGTATTCCATTGTGTATATATACCACATCTTTATCCACTCATCTGTTGATGGACACTTGGGTTGCTTCCATATCTTGGCCATCGTAAATAATGCTGCTATGAACATTGGGGTGCATGTATCTTTTCGAATTAGTGTTTTTCTCAATATGGTTTTCATTTGCATTTTCCTCACATTCTTTCATATATTAGTCACTTATATTATTTCTTCTATGAAATGCCTGTTTATATATTTTGACCATATTCTTTTGTGTTGTTTTTCTTCTACTTGATTTTTAGGAGTTCTTTGTATACTCTACATACTACTCATTTGGTGATTGTATTGAAGCATTTATCTTCTCCATGTTGGACACTTGTCTTTTCACTCTTGGTGGTATCTTTTTTGATTAAAATTTCTAAATTTTAACATAGCCAAATTTATTAATCTTTTTCTTAGAGATTGTGCTTTGGTATTTTAAATCCTTGCCTACATCAGAGCCATAAAGATATTCTTTTGTATTTTCACTTTAAATGTTTATAATTTTATCTCATTTAAGTATCAAATTCAGTTGAATTGGATTTTTTTTAATATGAGTAGAGAATCCACTTTTTTCCCTTCATGTGTATAACCAATTGTTCTAACACCATTCATTGAATATCCACTCTTCCCATTGATCTGCAATGCCAACTTTGTCATGTATCAAGTTTCCATATACTAATGGGCCTATTTCTGTGTTCTCTATTCTGTTCCATCAGTCTATTTAACTATCTCTGTGTGTAATATCCTGCTGTCTAATTATCACAACTTTATAATAAGTCTTTTTTTAAAATACTTATTTGGCCACGTCGGGTCTTAGTTGCGGCACGCGGGTACCTTTGTTACAGCGTGCGGGCTTCTCTCTAGTTGTGGTGCGCGGGCTCAAGAGTGTGCAGGCTCAGTAGTTGTGGAGCGTGGGCTCTAGAGTGCAGGCTCAGTAGTTGCCGCGCAAGGGCTTAGTTGCCCCATGGCGTGTGCAATCTTAGTTCCCCGACTAGGGATCGAACCCGCATCCCCTGCATTGGAAGGAGGATTCTTAACCACTGGACCACCAGGGAAAGTCTTGATAGCTTAAAAGTTAAGGCAAGTTTCTTACCTGACCTTGTCTTCTTTTTCAAGAGTATTTTGACTCTTCTTAGTTATTTGCTTCCCTCTATAAGTTTAGCTTAAATGTGTGAAGTTCTGTGAAAAACCTTGTTGGGATTTTGAATGAAACTGCATTAAATCTATATAGATAAATAGCTTACCCATGAACTTATCCATTTGCTTACTTATTTAAAAAAATTTATTACTGTTTTATTAAAGTTTTAAAATGTTTTCTTCATAAAGATCTTATTCATTTATAATTTTCAATGATACTATAAATGGTATCTTATAAATTGTATTATCTGTTTGTTGCTGGTATATAGACATGCAACTGCAAACTTGCTCAACTAGTCTATTAATTGTAATTTACAGATTCTTTTGTTTTCTACATAATCACAGGCTCTTACTAATCATGGTTTGTTTCTTCCTTTTTATATTAAGTATCTATCTGTGCGTAATAAATTATATCAAACTTAGTGGCTTAGAAGAACATACACTTATTATCCACATGTTTCTGTGGGTCACTTAGCTGGGTCCCCTGCTTGGGGTCTCACAAGGCTTCAATTAATGTGTCAGCCAGGCTGTGGTCCTTTTTAGAGCTTAGGACCTTCTTCCAAGATCACATGGTTGCTGGCAGAATTCAGTTATTTGAGGCTGTAGAACTGAGGTCCCCATTTTGTTGCTGTCAACTGGGGGTTGTTCTCAGCTTCGAGTAACTCCCACAGTCCCTTGACATGTGGCCGATGCACAGGCCTCCTCACATGGCAGTTTACTATTTCAAAGCCAGCAGCGTACTCATCTAGTCACTAAGAGTCCTACAGAACAATGTAACCATAAGAGTGACTAATTCTGTCACTTTTGCCACAGAACATAATCCAATCAAGGGGATGCCTACATCCATCATCTTTGCCATATTCTATGGATACTTGCTAGAAGCAAGTCTCAGGTTCTGCCTACACTCAAAGAGAGGATGTGATTCACTGGAGATTATCTTTGGGTGGTAAGGTAATTAGCATTTCCCATTCTAATAGCTTTATATTTCTTCTTGCTACACTGCACAGTCTAGGCCTCCAGTATAATACTGACAATAAATTGTGGTCTTATCATCTGAAAGGAAATGGTTTAATGATTCACCAGAAAGATGTCTGCTGTAAGTTTTTTGTAAATGCCATTTACCAGGTTAAAGAAGTTCTACTTGAAGTTTTCTAGTTTCTTTAAATTATAAATGACTCTTGAATTTTATCAAACTATTTTTTCTATATCCATTGAGGTGACATATATATTTTTTCTCCATTGTCAAACCACTCTTGCATTCCTGGGATAAACTAGATTATCAACTGTTCTTTCCTGTTTATTGCTGGATTGTGTTTGCTATTTTGGATCTTTCAAATGTGTAATGATTGAGATTAATCTTTGTTATTCTAATCTCTTGAAACTGAGTTGGATTTTTTTCCTTCTTTTTCTATGCTTTGGAATAATTTGTAGGATTATTTGCTTTCTGAATATTTTAAACTCTCCTGAGAAATGGTCTGAGTTTATTGTTTTCTTTCTGGAAGATTTTAAAAATAGAGATCCTATTTTTTTTTAACAGTTATTAAATTATCATTTTTCTTTTAAACTACCCAAAGAGAGCCTCTGGCCCATTTCTTCTTTTGTCTTCTGGAAATCTGATTATACAAATGTTACTTTCTTATACTCATCTTTACCTCTCTTTCATATTTCTTTTCTCTTTGATTCTCTCTGCTGCATGTGGAGAATTTCTTTAGATCTATTTTCCAGTGTCTAATCTGTTGTTAAATTAAACTAGAACTAGATCCCACAGGCCACAATTAAGACCCAGCACAGCCCAATAAATAATATTTAAAAATAAATAAATAAAAATAAAAAAAATAAACCCCTTCACTAATTTTTTTTTTTCAGATCTGTTAGGTCACTTTTATAGTCTCCTGCTCTATACTTCATTCTAAGTTACACATATTTTTAGATTCTGAATATGATAAGCCCAATATTTAAAGGCTCTGTGAGTCTGATTCTGTTGTCTATTGTTTCTGCTGGTGTACATTCATGGTGCTTTCTTTCCTTATGTGTTTTGTAATTTGAAGACTGGGTTTATGGTGAGTTCCTTCACATACAATTTTTGTTTGCTTGTGCCAGAGCCTGAACACTACTAGCCTGAGGTCACTGTAAACTAAATTCTTAATTTGAGGTTGTTTTTGTTTTTTTTAAAAGAATCCTCAGTCCTTTCAGTTGTATGAATCTGAATCACGTTGCTATACACCATAACAGAAATTAGTTCTGGGCTTCCCTGGTGGCGCAGCGGTTAAGAATCCACCTGCCAATGCAGGGGGCACGCGTTCAAGCCCTGGTCCAGGAAGATCCCACATGCTGCAGAGCAACTAAGCCCGTGTGCCACAACTACTGAGCCTGCACGCCTAGAGCCTGTGCTCCGCAACAAGAGAAGCCACCGCAGTGAGAAGCCTGTGCATCACAACGAAGAGTAGCCCCCGCTCGCCACAAATAGAGAAAGCCCGGGCACGGCAACGAAGACCCAATGCAGCCAAAAATACCAAACAAATAAAATAAATTAATTAATTAAAATTAAAATTAAAAAAAAAAGGAAATTAGTTCTGATTTTGGCATGATGACCTAAAATTCTAGAAGTGATTAGTATAAGCCCTTTATTTCTATAAGGTTACTTTACTATAGTGACCCAGACTTAGGTAAGGGTAGTTAATTTAGTGTGAAAATATAAATATGTATATATGCAAATATAGAAACTACGTGTATATGTAAATATAGTCTATGCATATAAATTTGTCTGTAAATCCTCTCAACTGTTATAGTCCTCTGATGACATCACATGTATGGCGACTTATATTTTAAAGAAGTATGGTCACTGAATGAAAAGAAAAAGGTTACAGGAAGTTGTCTTAAACTTATTAGTAATTCTAAGATACTCTTTTTGTTTAGAATTACTAGTTGAATCCATAAAAGCTGGTAACTTTTTTCCATGCAGGAATATTTTTCAGTTACCACTGTATATACTTCTAAACAATTTAACATTTATACCATTCAAATCAGATGCAATAATGAACACAATATAGGAAAACTTCTAGTAAAATTATTTAATGATAATATGAATCTCCAACAGCTTGAAATGAAAATTTCCATGATCTTCAATTGAACTGTATGCCACTTTCTTTTAGAATGTCCCGTTTTTCATTAAAATAATTCCTAAACCACTCTATATGTTCAACCTTCTGTTTAACACTCAGATATGGGTTTTTGGAAAGGCCACAGGTCACCAACTCCATGAAGTGGCGAATTGGTCCTTGTTTTGGAAAATCCTCCAGGTATTTATCCAGAAATATATGTTCATGAAATTCTGAACCATCATCATCAAAACCTAGGAAATGAGACAAAATACGTTACAATTTTGAATGTAAAACCTACACTATAAAATTAACATTAATGAGGTAGTATAGTATTACAGTAAAGGCATGAACATTGGAGTAAAACAGGTTTGCTCACCAATTTAACAGCCATGTGATTGGGCAAATTAACTTCACTGAGCAACAGTTTCCTCAGGCATAAAATGAGTATTAAGACAGCACCTTCTTCATGGGGTTTTATAAAGTTAAATAGACATAAATCTTATAAAGCTCCTTTACAGTGCTTAGCATACTACAAATATTCAAAATGTAGCAGCAATTACTACTAATGGATATTTTAATATCTAAAGCTACCACTAAGAAAACTATAAAAACTACACTAAAAAAACTACATAAAGCAAAATAAGATGGAATCCTAAGATATATTCAAGCAGCTCACAGGAAGCCAAGAAAAGACAGAGGAGTGAGAAACAGAGAAAATGAACAGAAAACAAATAACAAAATGAGACTGAAATCCTAACAAATCAATAATTACTTTAAATGTAAATGTCTAAATATACCATCAAAAGAAAAACACGATCCAACTATATGCTATATACAAGAAACTCACTTCAAATATTTACCTATAACATAGGTAGGTTGAAAGTAAAAGGATGGAGGTGGACATATCTTGCTAACATTGATTTTTAAAAAAAGAATGCATGAGTGGCTATAGGAATATCAAAGTAGACTTCAGAGCAAAGAAAATTACTAGAGAGAAAGAGGAACATTACATAATAAAAGGATTAACCCACCAAGAAGACAAAGCAATCTTAATTATGTATGCACCAAAGAGTTTTTAAATACATGAAAGAAAAGTTGATAGAAATAAAGTAGAAATTTAAAAATCCACAATTACAGTTGGTTTCAATACTCCACTGCCAACAACTGCGAGAACTACCAAGTAGAAAATTAGCAGAGACATAGAAGAACTGAACAACATCAACCAACAGGATCACACTGACATCTACAGAACACTCTACCAGACTACTGCAGAATACAAATTCTTTTCAAGTATCCATGGAACATTCACCTAGTTTAACCATATCCTGGGTCACAAAACAAATGTCAACATATTTAAAATAACTGAAATAATATACAGTATGTTCTCTGATCATAAAGGAATCAAAACAGAAACTGGTAACAGGAAGACAATAGGAAAATCTTCAAACAGTTGGAAATTGATGTAAGTAATTCATGGTCATAAAGGAAATCTCAAAAGAAATAATATTTATTTATTTGGATGTGTGGGTCTTTAGTTGCGGCAGGCTGGCTCCTTAGTTGTGGCATGCATGTGGGATCTAGTTCCCTGACCAGGGATTGAACCTGGGCCTCCTGCATTGGGAGTGTGGAGTCTTAACCACTGTAACACAAGGGAAGTCCCTCAAAAGAAATTTTTAAAAAACACATAGAATTGAATGAAAATACAACAAATCAAAATTTATGGGACACAGCTAAAACAGTGCTGAGAGGGAAATATATAGCACTGAATGCACGCATAAGAGGAGAAGTCTCAAATCAATAATCGAAGCTCCCACTTTAAGAACCTGGTAAAAGAAGAGCAAAATAACCCCAGAGCAAACAAAAGGAAGGAAATAATAAAGATAACATCAGAAATCAATAAAATTGAAAACAAGAAAATAGAGAGAAATCAATGAAACCAATACCTGGTTCTTCACACGCACACATACACACAAAACAAAAAAACAAAAATTGATACATTTCTAGCAAGTCTGATAAAGAAAAAAGAGAAGGCACACACCAACAATGTCAGCAATGAAAAGGGGGTTATCATTTTAAATCCTGAAATCATTAAAGGGGTAATAAAGGAATACTCCAAACAACCTTACACTCACAAATTCAACAACTTGGAAAAAATGGACAACTTAAAAAAAATCCATTGAACTACCAAAACTCAACCAAAATAAAAGATAACCTGAATAATCTTATAACTATTAAAGAAAAGAAATATGTAATTTAAAAGCTCTCAAACATTTAAAGAAAAACTACCACCAATTTTACACAATCTCTTCCAGAAGCTAGAAGACAGGATACTTCCTAACACATTTTATGAGACCAGCATTACCTTGTTAAAAAAACAAAGACAAAACAACAACCAAAAACAGGAGCAAGAGAGAGAGAGAACTACAAAACAATATCTCTGATAAACTTAGAGGAAAAACCTTTAAACCAAATTAGCAGACAAATCCAACAATGTATAAAAAGATTTATATACCAAGATCAAGTGGGATTTACTCAAGTAGGATTTTACTGCAAGGCTGGTTCAACATCTGAAAATCAAGGTACTCTACCATATCAACAGGTTAAAGAAGAAAAATCGTATGACCCAACACTCACTTTGATAAATAGTCTCAGCAAATTAGGAAAAGAGAAGAACTACATCAACATGGTAAACCTACAGCTAATATCATAGTGAAAGACTGAAGGCTTCTCCCCGAAGTTCCTGAACAAGGCAAGGAGGTCAGCTCTCACTACTCTTACTCAACGTAGTACTGAAAGTTCCAGCCACTGATGAGGGAGGCAGAGAGAAAAGTCACGTAGATGGGAAAGGAAGACATAAAACTATTTGTAGACGACATGATTGTCTACATAGAAAATTCCAAGGAATCTACAAAAAACTCCTAGAACTAATTAGTGAGTTCAGTAAGGTTACAGGATATAAGATCATAAAAATAAAAATCACTATTTAAATTGGAAGACTCAACATAGTAAAGATGTCATTTCTCTCCAAACTGATCTACAGGTTTAATGTACTTTCTACCAAAATTCCAGCAAAGTTTTGCCACAGACAAGCTTATTCTAAAATTTATATGGAAAGGCTTAAGTCCTAGAAGAGTTAAAACAATCTTGAAAGAGAAGAAAAGAGTAGGAGGAATAATGCTAGGGCTGACTATACAGCTACAGTACAGGCATGCCTCGTTTCATCATGCTCTGCTTTATTGTGCTTCACAGATATTGCTTTTTTTTTTTTTTTGTACAAATTAAAGGTTTGTGGCAACCCTTTGCCAAGCAAGTATATCTACACCATTTTTTCCAATGGCATTTGCTTACTTCCATGTCTCTATTACATTTTGGTAATTCTCACAATGTTTCAAACTTTTTTCATTATTATTATATTTGTTATGCTGATCTGTGATTGGTGATCTTTGCTGAAGGCTCAGATGATGGTAAGCATTTTTTAGCAATAAAGTATTTTTTAATTAAGGTATGTACTGTACTTTTTTAAGACATAAGTTATTGCACACTTAATAGAATACAGTGTAGTGTAAACATAATTTTTATATGCACTGGGAGACCAAAAGATGCATGTGACTTGCTTTATTACAATCTTTGCTTTATTGCAATGGTCTGGAAACACACCTGCAATATCTGAGGTATGCCTGTAATCAAAAGAGTATGGTATTCACAGGGAACTCAATACTATGTAATGACCTACATGGAAAAAAAAATCTAAAAAATAGTAGATATATGTATAACTGACTCACTTTGCTGTACACCTGAAACTAACACAACATTGTAAATCAACTATATGCCAATAAAAATTTTTTTTAAAAAATAGAGTATGGTATTGGCAGGTGGTAAGACTCAGAGGTTGATGGAACAAAAATCGAGGACCCAGAAATAGAGCCTGTTATGGACTCTGCCAACACGTGGATCTTGGACTTCCAGCCTGCAGACTTTGAGAAAGTAAAGTCTGTTGTTTAAGGTACCTAGTCTGTGATATTTTGTTATAGAAGTCTTAGCAGACTAACACAGATCCACATGAATATGCCCAACTTTTTACAAAGAGGCATAGACAATTCAATGGAGAAAGGACAGCCTTTTCAACACATGGTGCCAGAAGAACTGAAAAAGAACCTCAACCTCATACAAATTAACAAAGAATGGATCATGGTCTAAACTATATATCGAACAGAAAAAAAAAAAAAAAAAACAGAGGAAAATCTTCTGGTTCTAGGGCTGGCAAAGAACTTGACGCCAACAGCACAATCCATAAAAGGAAAAACTGGACCCCATCAAAACGGAAGACCTTTGGTCTGTGAAAGAATCTGTTACAAGGACACAAAGACAAGGTATAGACTGGAAGAAAATATCTGCAAACCATATATTCAATGAAGTATATGGAATATACTTAAAAACTCAAAACTCAACAGAAAAAAACATAATCCAACTAGAAAATGGGCAAGAAACAAGAGACATTTCACATTTCAAGAAGAGATACAGATAGCAAACACACACGTGAAAAAGATGTCCAACCTCATTAGCCATTAGGGAAATGCAGATGAAAAACACAAGGAAATATTAATAAACACCAATCAGAATATGAACACATCTAAAAGAAAAAATAATAACATCAAATGCTGGTGAGAAGGAGAAACTAGATCATTCATATAATGCTGGTGGAAATATAAAATGGCATCGCCATTCTGGAAAACAACTTGGAAGTTTCTTTAAAAACTAAACATGTAACGACCATACTACCCAGCAACTGCACTCCTGAGTATTTATCCCAGGGGAATGGAAATTTGTATTCATACAGAAACCTGTACATGAATATTTACAGCACCTTTCTTGTAATAGCCAAAAACTGGTAACAGCCTAGATGTCTTTTATCAGGGGAATGGTTAAACAAACTATAAGGCACATTCAAACCATGGAATATTACTCAGCAATAAAAACAACAGCCGCAAAAACCCCCATTGACACACATAGCAACTTGGATACATCTCCAGAGAATTAATCATGCTGAGTGGGAAGGAAAAAAGCCAATCCCCAAAGGTTACGTACTGTGTGATTCCATTTGTACGTCTTTCTTGAAATGACAAAATTATAGAAATGGAAAGTGGATTTAGTAAGATTGCCAAGGATCAGGGACTAAGAAAGGACGGCGGTGGGAGGTGAGTGGATGTCGTTATGAAAGAGTGTAAGAGAGATCCTTGAGGCGACAGAACTGTTCTGTACCCTGACTGTGGTCGTGATTACAGGAATCTACATATGTGACAAAACTGCACAGAACTAAGCACACAAACACACTCACACAAAGGAGTACATGTAGAACTGGTGACATCTGAACATGGCTGAAAGATACGGCTGCCGGCTGCCTGCCTGTGATGCTGTGCTGTGGTTACATGGGCGGTAACTACTGAGGGAAGATGGGTAAAGGGTATGTGAGATATTTATCATTTCTTACAGCTGCACGTGAGCCCACAATTACCTCAAAATAAGAAGTTTAAAAATGCTCTCTAATCACTTACAATTATCTTACACTTATTGGAAGAGATTTTTAAAATTTTATTTGGACATTTAAAGATCTATTCATCATTTTTATAAAAACTAAAACACACAAGAAATAAATTAAGGCGTTAGACTGCCAAATGGCCACATACCACTCCTATGCTTGTATACATGCCCCTTTGCAATGTGCCTTTGCCATTCTTCCCATAAAGAGGTAGATACAGCCTGTTTCTCCAACCCTTAAATTTGAGGTTGGCCAGGTGACCTGCTTTGGTCAATGGGACATTACCAAACACAATGCAAACAAAGGCCTGAAAAGCACTGGCACGTCAATCGCTGCTCTTCCTTGTGTTAGGAACTCTTCTATAGCCAGGTGAACAGCCCAGGCTAGCCTGTGAGATGATGAATGACATATAACCCTCTTATCGCCTTCTCTGACAACCAACTAGACACCAACCATCCAGCACCAACTAGACATTTGAGAGAAGCTGCTCTAGAACAACCCACCCCCAGCCAACCTGCCAAAACCAACCAGAAAACCCATAAGCTCATGAGCAGTTACAACTTAGCTGTTGTTTTAGTAAGTTTGGGGTGGTTTGTTATGTAGCAAAAACTGATTGACATGGTCGGCTGAGGTATTCCCAAAACTTCACATTCAGAATCCAACTCTTCTGAACTGGCTTTTCAACTCGGAGTTGTCAGTGGCCGTGCTTTCCAACTTCTATTAAGAACATTTGCGATGCAGCGTTTCTTAAGAGTGTTCCACTATGGCCTCTCTGACGCCCCTAATGCAAATCTGGATGCATATCCACAACAGGCAATGACAACTGCTCCTTCACTGATGCCTGACTAGCATAACCAGATGCATCACGATTTCAGAGATATTTAAAACGGTGAAAGACAAAAGTAGTCATATTCAATGAAATACAGGGAAAAAGCTGTGCAGGAATTTTTGAAATGGAAGTTTTCTCTATCCTATAACCCCCCAAAGTTTCTACTCACATTTTCCCGGGCTAATCACTTCCAAGACTAATCACTTCTAAGGTGTATATCCTTCTAGTCCTTTCCCTAAATGCATATGTATTTTTAAAAAATAAGACAAATTATTGTTTAAAAAAATCTTTCTCTGAATCCCATTCAGAATTCTCTATGGTTCTCAATAGTTTATACCACCAAGCAAGCATGTTGTTACTCCTTCACTTTTTTTCCTTTTGTTTTTAAGGCATATGCACCTGGGGATAGGAATGGGAGAAATGCAATCCAGAGAGGTAAAAAATGAAAAATAAAAGCCTTGCTTTGCTAAAGGTCTTTTCCATATCGTCAAACACTGCTAACAGTTTCCTGTGACAATTATTCTTAAAAAAAAAAAAAACAAAACCCAATATGGCTAATGTGAAAAACAAGGCAGGTTTACATGTTCAATATATTTGAAAGAGTATGTTAGGGCTAAAAAATAAGGTCGTAGCACTGGAAACTTAATAAATCAAGGTGATAAGTGCTCTCAAAAATCCAAGGGTGATTTCTGGATTGAGATCTTGTTGTTGTTGTTAGTTATTAATATCCTTAGATGTACTTAAAATATAAGACTTAAGACAGAAAATTTTGCAAGAGAAATCTTTTTTTTTTTTTTTTTTTTGGTGGTATGCAGGTCTCCCCCTGTTGTGGCCTCTCCCGTTGTGGAGCACAGGCTCCGGACGCGGAGGCTCAGCGGCCATGGCTCACGGGCCCAGCCGCTCCGCGGCATGTGGGATCCTCCCAGACTGGGGCACAAACCCGTGTCCCCTGCATCAGCAGGCGGACTCTCAACCACTGCGCCACCAGGGAAGCCCTGACCAATTATTTTTGACAAGAGTGTATTACAGCACTGAAGCAAATTCAGTCACTTTCACTTTGACTTGCTTCTACTTCTATTTTGTCAAAACTATTATTTCTTTTCCTGTTAGTATTCTGAGGCTCTTGTTCAAAGGCCACCATCTCAAACAACCAACAGATTGTTTCAGACAACACATACTTAATCATCTTTATATTTGCCCCAATTTTCTCCACACTATACCCTCCCACATGACAACAGAACCCTCTTTTCTGAACTTTTCTCACTATTCTTGTCAGCTCATATTGCAGCACACATTCCAGATACCCTAGCAAAGGATGGCACATTACAAGTGAACAAGTTTAAACCAACTGAAGAATAAAAACAGAAGTGTGACTGACATCCATGACTGAGCTTTTTTGCCCACTGAAGCCTCTAAACTGAGAATTACTCTTGGAGGGTATTTCAAAAACACCTGTAATTTGGTGGCATGTACATGGCTGATGGATGTTCAAGAGCAAGACTCTGTTAACTGGGTAGTGGTAAAAATGAGATTAAATTTAGATAAAGCCAAAGCTAAAATACAAGTGATCTTCTTATCAATCCAATATATAACAAATACTACAAAATCTAACTGGGAGTAATTCCATCTAACAGCTTTTATAAATCTCTAGGCTCGCAAAGCACATAGAAGGGACAAACCAGGTTTTAAAAACTGACAAAAAGCTACTTCAAATTGGAAAAACAATTTTTACATTTTAAGTGGCAAAACAA
The DNA here is from genome assembly GCF_964341445.2 of Mesoplodon mirus. Lineage (NCBI taxonomy): Eukaryota > Metazoa > Chordata > Mammalia > Artiodactyla > Ziphiidae > Mesoplodon > Mesoplodon mirus. The sequence goes on from NC_138993.1 coordinate 15,210,729, forward strand.
ACAACTGCAATTTTTTATATAACAGAAAAACGCAACACTGGGAAGTAAATGTTAAACACAAGACATGCATTTTATCATTTTTGGTATTATGTTCCGAAACTGACATGGTGAGTCCCTAAATACACAACAAAACATCTTTCCCCAAAAACATCAAAGTAAATCTTCATGAAGCTAATTATTAGGAGAGAGAGCATGATGTTTTACTACTCTTAAAATTTAAGTATAAGAAATATAAAAGAATGTTACTGAACGGCTGAGGCTCCAGGTTCTAAGGCCGGTCCGCTTAAAGTATTCAGAAGATCCTAAGTGTGTACTGAGGGGAGTGATCAAAGTGAGAACGTTTCCACAGTTCCCTTCCTGTTTTTCGTTCAGATAACAATTGCCTTCAGGAGCTGGAAATGAGATACCTCCCTTTCCGACCCCAAAGCATCAATAATATGTACAGTGTATATGGACACTTGTCACATTTATCTCCCCAACCTGACCAGAAAACATGTTTTTTTCCTTTTTCAGAAATTACACTTTCTCAGAAACGAGGTCAAATCTAAGATAAATTCCTTTGGAGTCTGGACACTCAAGATTCTGATGAACTTAAATGTTTTTCTGCTGATGACAATGTACTGCCAATTCATGCTTTTCTATTATCCTGTTTGGTGGTTCCTAGAAAATACACAGTATCCTCATGAATATTTTAAGATTTAAAGATGTTATAGTATAAAAGAGAAAATAGTTATAATAGCAAATCCCCTCACAATATCGTTGTTGTAGAAACAGGGATGATGATGGTGACAATGCTTTACTTGTATAATGAGTTGTTTCTCAGAAGAATCCCATAAAATAATCCTATTATTATTCCCATCATTTTATAAGATGGAGGAAGTGAGGCTTGGAGAGATGAAGACTCACTCAGGAACTTGATCTCTAACCACCACACTCACTGTCTCTCCTAAGTAAAGTCACATATTCTACCTCAATACTGGGTTTTAAAACCATATCTTGAACCATGAGGACCTGGAACACCCAACTTTCACCAAATATGGAACAAAGTCTTCCTTAATATCATAGATTGTATTTTGTTAGTTTTTTTTTTTTTTGCTACTTTTAAAATTCTATCATCATACAGGAGGGGAAAAGAACTAACATTTATTCCTATGTATTATATGCCAAGAACTGTGCTGAGCAACTCAATATCTTATTTAATTCTTACATTCTTCCAGTGAGGTATCTTTAATTTTACAGATGAGAAAACTAAGGCTCGGAAGGTTAAATAATTTCCTCAAAGGCAAATGGCTAATAATTGACATAGCTGGAATCTGAACTCAGGCTTACACAAATAAATGTCCTTGGTTTTTTGGTTTGTTTTTTTTTTACCTTATCCTGATACCTTCTAGAATGTAGAAGCCATAATACTTTAAAAAATATTTAAAGTATACTTTAAAAAATACACATTATTTAATAGATGAAATGCAAATTTCTCTATTACTGAATATATCATACAAATATACAAAATATTAAGAATTTGCTAAAGGATTTGTAAGTCCCTAAAGTTTTCCTATACAAAAGATTACTTTATGAAAATATAGGACTATTTAAGCTACCACTCCACTTATTAATCCAAACGAAAGGTTATCAAAAATGAAAATATTACAGTGCAGCATAATACTACAAAGGTTAAAATACAGACTACATTTTCCTAAGACTTCCTGAGGTGTTTGCAATTTCCATTTAATCTTACCATAAAAGTAAATGAATCCCTTCTAACTGAAAATACATCAATAAAAATTCAGTGAAATGTTTAGCTGATGACATCATGGGCGCCATAAAAAATAAACAGCATAGCAATATTGTTTTCCTTTTGAATGAGGAAGATGTAACACCTCTAGAAAAATCTCCAGGAAACTAGATAATGTTTTATTACTGGCTCAAAGCATCTAGGTATGCAGCCAAAGAATTTCAAAGCCTCCTAACATATTTGTTTTGGGTGGCTTTGAATACAAGAAACTTGTGCCTCATTAATGCAACAGTTTTAAATAAAAGATACCAGCATAAAACTTGAAGGTTGTAATGTTCCCCAAAACTGAAGGATGATCTCATACCCAGTATTTAATGTATTAGAAGATTTACCAGGTAATCTCCTGCTTTTAGCAAGTAGAAAACTGTCATCATTTGCAGTTCTTAACACTTCTATGTCACAGAAATTCATGATGCATTTCTGCCATATAATTTTACTTCTTTATTTTCCTTATCCAACAACTAGAATTCAGTGAAATCGTAGCATTCTTTTTAAAAAAAACACTGTCAGATTTCTTTTAGGACATCACAAAGATGTTTATACAAAGTTTTGAAATTCAGGTAAATATCCAAAACCTACAACTGAACATCTGCCACATTTAATCTCAATCACTGAGTTTTATAAACCTATGGCATTAAGACTTACCTGCTTCATTGTTAATTGGGAACGCCCACAATTTCCCCTCTTTTGTCAACTGGATCATCTCTTCAAAACCATTCTGAAAGGGTTGTTCATTGACTGCCACTAACTGCTTAGCAAATTCTACATCCCAAAGAGAAGGTACTGCCTCTGTAGAATAAAAACATCCAAATTACACACAATTCCATGTAAATATCTTTCTTCTTTAAAATGTTATCATCAGGGCTTCTCTGGTGGCACAGTAGTTAAGAATCCAGCTGCCAATGCAGGGGACACGGGTTTGATCCCTGGTCTGGGAAGATCCCACATGCCACGGAGCAACTAAGCCCATGTGCCACAACTACTGAAGCCCGCATGCCTAGAGTCTGTGCTCCACAACAAGAGAAGCCACTGCAGTGAGAAGCCCACGCACCACAACCGAGAGTGGCCTCTGCTCGCCACAACTAGAGAAAGCCTGCACGCAGCAACGAAGACGAAAGAGAGAGAGAGAGAGAGAGAGAGAGAAAGAAAGAAAGGGAGGGAGGGAGGGGGAGAGAGAGAGAAGGGGAGAGAGAGAGAGAAGGAAAGAAAGAATATAGTTATCATACAACCATTTTACTCCTAGGTATTTACCCAAAAGAAAACATGTCCAAACAAAGACCTGTACATGGAAGTTCATGTATGACCATGCCTGACCACACACTGACTGCTGGTTATGAAGTATGTTGGTCTTGAACATCTGATACAGAGAAAAAATCCCAGCAGTTAGGCTAATTAGCCACATTTAAAGTAATCATAACAGAAAATAACTTAATTATCATGGTTACAACTTTTAAATTTATTCAGTGGGCAATGATCAACTTATGTCTTTTCCATGATCATCATCACCATCGTCATTTTTATTAAGAGCTGCAACTCTTTCCAGGCACTGTACCTGACACTAATTATATTACCTCATTTAATCCTTGAGATGTACGTATAGGTGGGAAAAGGGAGACTCAGACAGGTTAGTATACCAGAATCTGAATTTGAATAATCAAGATCTACACAATACCAAAACTCTTTCCGTTAAGCTAAACTGCCTCTCCGCTGTTGTTTACTCCAGGATAAGCAGTCGGATCTAAGACAATACCCTTTGCAGCAGTGGTAAGAATTTAGGGGGGAGCGAAATGTGGGACTCATGAGATGGAAGAACTCATTCATTCAGTCAATAAATAATTACTGAATGCCAGCTACATGTCAGGCATTATTTTACACAGTAGGGAAACAACAGTGAAAAAACACTAAATTTAAGTTTGCACATTGTTTCTATTCTTGTATTTGGAAACAAAGGACAGTCTTCAGATTCATGCAAGTATACTTATTAAAATAGTACCTTCAATAGAGTAAATTTATATAAACCTGTGCATTATTTTCCTTATTAGAACATAATCATTTTATATTGTTTTATAAAATACATATAACTTCAGTACCTCCTTGCCAGCTAATTTCAGTTTTAGGAATAAGATTTCTGCTTAAAAAAAGCAAGGTGGGGGCTTCCCTGGTGGCACAGTAGTTAAGAATCTGCCAGCCAATGCAGGGGACATGGGTTCAAGCCCTAGTCCAGGAAGATCCCACATGCCGTGGAGCAACTAAGCCCATGTGCCACAGCTACTGAGCCTGCAGTCTAGAGCTTGCGAGCCACAACTGCTGAGGCCACACGCCACAACTACTTAAGCACGCACACCTAGAACCCGTGCTCCGCAACAAGAGAAGCCATTGCAGTGAGAAGCCTGTGCACCACAATGAAAAGTAGCCACCGCTTGCTGCAACTAGAGAAACCCACGCGCAGAAACAAAGACCCAAAGCAGCCAAAAATAAATAAATACATTTATTTTTTTTAAAAAGCAAGCTGGCTCCTTCAAGAACCCAAGCACTTCTTCTGGCTGTTCATTAGGTGGACCATAGCAGCTGCCCTGACAAAAAATTCCCTTTCTGGGGCAAGCTTAAGAGTTGCCACTTCAGGAATTCCCTGGTGGTCCAGTGGTTAAGATTCACGGCAGTGGCCAAGGTTCAATCCCTGGTCCGGGAACTAAGATCCCCGCAAGCTGGGTGGTGCGGCCCCCGCCCCCCCAAAAAAGAGTTGCCACTTCAACAGGGGAGAGGTGATCCATTCTCCACGCCTGTGCATTTTGCATTTCCTTTTCCTCAATCATAGAGGACAGAATGCAGTTGTCACAGTACAAGAAGGGTGGGTTGTTCTCTTAGCTTCATCTTCAGCTTAAATGAACAGTGACTGAATTAATGCCTTTCCTCCATGGATATTTATTTTATAGCTCAATTTGTTTAAAAAAGGATTTAAAATTTAAGATAACGGATTCCTATTATTTGTAAGCCACTTGGCTAGGGGCTATTGGGTGTACAAAAATCAATGAGACCCAGCCCCTAATATCAAGGAGTTTATTGAATAGTGGGAAAATCAGATGTTTTAATAAGTAACTGGAAGATTAAATGAGCCACTGGAAGATGGCCTAGAAACTTAAATATCAAAAATAAAATTATTTCTACCAAGGTCCAAAAAGTTAACTGATAATCCTTAGAAATGAAAGTCACTTATAAGCTAAGACCATTTGTATAGTTTCTTCATTTAAGTTATCAGTAAAACAAATTTAATGTCAAGCAAGAGGACACTTATTTCTCTTTTAATTAGGCTTAAAATGGTGACTGTGAAGGATCTGACTTCTTGCCGAAAGGAGAAAGGGGGAAGAACAGAGAACAAACACTAACTGTGTGTTAAGAAAAAAACACTACAAGTCTGCTAAATATATTCCCTGAATGCTCTCCTTCCCATCTCCTAAATAATCTCTAAATCACTTCAATAAATTAGCATCTATAAGTGCTATCTCCTCTTCTAGATAGTAAGCTGCCTAAGGGCAGACATCACAATTTATCTTTACGTAATAGTACAAAGGTGTGTTGCAAATAGTAGGTGATCATTAACGTTCTAACCCAAATTAGCAGCCAATCTATAGATCTGGATTCATGTGGTTGATGGTACTTACCTCCCATTGCATCATGGGCTGCAGCATTTCAAGGGAGAAATCTGACCAACACTAACAATGTCAACAACTACATCAATAAGCAAGATCCAGGTCAATGACAGGATGGAATATTAAAATACCTGATTATTATGCAATCAAAACATGAAGGACATTTTTCAAAGATGGAATGTTTCTACACCTGAGAAATAGTGTTATTTTCTTAACAAACCTGTTTCAGGTGCTTCTTCAGTAACTGCCTTAAGCTCAAAAATATTAAGCCTCTTCCCCTTGAATATATTTTTCCTAAAACTGAAAAAGAAAAAAATTATTTTAATGAATATTTTATACACAGTCAACAAAAAATTGTTTATGAGAAGAAAATTTTATATGAAATGTTCAATGTAAAAATTAAAAATAATTCTGTTGCCCCACACCAGACATTTTAACTAAACTGCCACATCTTTAGGACTGATAACTAAAAACAGGAACAAGTTCACCTGAATTTTTGCATCATAATACAACAAAGAAGTTACAACAATTTAACTACCAAAATACCTAATTGAAAAGATCAGCTTAATTTGCCACAATTTTTATTTGATCCATTTCATATTAAGGTTTTAGAAAACCTGACATTGTGGAAAGCTATTAAAATATGCTAAGTTAGAAGTTGTTAAAGTCAACATTTGTCTTAGTTTACGGGTAAAAAACACTGCCTGCTTAATTAAAATTATAATTATAAAAGATTGCACAGGGGCTTCCCTGGTGGCGCAGTGGTTGAGAGTCTGCCTGCCGATGTAGGGGACACGGGTTCGTGCCCCGGTCCGGGAAGATCCCACATGCCGTGGAGCGGCTGGGCCCGTGAGCCATGGCCGCTGAGCCTGCGCATCTGGACCCTGTGCTCCGCAATGGGAGAGGCCACAATAGTGAGAGGCCCGCGTACCACAAAAAAAAAAAAAAAAAAGATTGTACAGAAAAATCAAAACATTCCCACTTACAAAGCGATCATTCTGTAATTTTAAAATAATGTTTAACTTTCTTTACATAGCTATTTAATTAACTTGAAATTAATGTCAGAGAGTTAACAGGTAACTTTTCCTTGTATGTTTTAATCAACTGTTTTATGGGAAGCACAGCAACATAAGCACATACAACAAGAATGTGTATCAATTCACGTTCTTACTTGAATAAATTTACTGGCATACTAAACACTAGTTTATAAACTAGAAGGTTTGTTTTTAAAATAATTTTGAATTCTTTTCTGGATCAAATTACTTTTTTCTACTAAATTAAACTAACTGAAAATACTGCATTAAAATTAGATAAGGTGATCTCAAATCATACAGTTTTCCTCTAGCAGGTCCCCAAGTACTTGTAAACAAAGGCTACAGAACTACCCTCAGTGCCTTGCCCTCTTCTCCCCACCCCGCATTCCCTCAACCTCAATGACGTGTCAGGTAAACAGGATGATGGATTAAAGTACAGTCAAGAGGGAATGATTCACCAAAGTATGGAATTTTATAAGAGGAATGTACTAAAGAGAACGGAAGGGAAGGGAAAGATTATTCGCTGTGCATCTACTATATATTGTTCACACATTTCTATCCCTCAAGAAAGCCATTTAAGCAGGCTTCACTTCCAGCATTTCACAAATAGGGAAGCAGACTGATGGGGCTATGAAAGTTTAGTCAGATGCACAGTGCAGGCCAGCGTGACTCCAAAGCCAGTGCTTTGGACTCACACCTCTCCATCTCTAACTGACGGAATCAGTCCAGGCCTGGAATGTCTCAGGCTCTCCCAAGTCAGAGCAGGTGAACAACTTGGTATCTCACCATAGCTTCCCCTTATTCAAGAGTCCTTTAGGCAGCTTTAAAAAAAAAATTATTTACTTATTTACTTATTTTTAGCTGCTTTGGGTCTTCATTGCTGCATGCAGGCTTTCTCTAGCTGTGGCGAGGGGGGGCTACTCTTCCTTGCGGTGCACAGGTTTCTCATTACGGTGGTTTCTCTTTGTTACAGAGCATGGGCTCTAGGCGCACGGGCTTCAGTAGTTGTGACACACAGGCTCAGCAGCTGTGGCGCACGGGCTTAGCTGCTCCACAGCATGTGGGATCTTCCCAGACCAGGGCTCGAACCCGTGTCCCCTGCATTGGCAGGTGGATTCTTTTTTTTTTAAATAAATTTATTCATTTTATTTATTTACTTTTGGCTGCATTGGGTCTTCATTGCTGCACGTGGGCTTTCTCTAGTTGCAGTGAGCGGGGGCCAGTCTTCGTTGAGGTGTGCAGGCTTGTCATTGTGGTGGCTTCTCTTGTTGACAAGCACGGGCTCTAGGCGTGCGGGCTTCAGTAGTTGTGGCACACGGGCTCTAGAGCGCAGGCTCAGTAGTTGTGATTCACAGGCTTAGTTGCTCCGTGGCATGTGGGATCTTCCCGGACCAGGGCTCGAACCCGTGCCCCCTGCATTGGCAGGTGGATTCTCAACCACTGCACCATGAGGGAAGCCCCCCAGTTATTTTATAATAGAATGCTGTCTTTATTTACATAAAGTTTCTGTTCTTTCTCTCCTTCAAGCCTATAAAGTGATAGTTGGGGAGGGGAACCAAATATTTAGCGTGGTCTGACAAACACTAACTGAACTTCATAGCAGGATGTGCTTACAGAATGTCTTCTGTGTGTTGTGTATTCCATGGGTTTTGTTCTATGTATAACCTCAGCAACCTGAGTTAGCTCCTTCTGGGTATTAGATTATTAATGTGTATAGGAAGATTGGAAAAGATGGTCAGCGGTTAACAAAGGAAGTTCAGGGGTTATAGTGACTTTGGAAGATTATTTGAATTACTAATTTAAAGTGATATTTATATCTATGACATTGAATAAAGTAGAATGTGTACTTGGAGTTTAACTTATTAAATATTGCCCTGGGACTTCCCTGGTGGCACAGTGGTTAAGAATCTGCCTGCCAATGCAGGGGACACAGGTTCCATCCCTGGTCTGGGAAGATCGCACATGCTGTGGAGCAGCTAAGCCCCTGAGCCACAACTACTGAGCCTGCGCTCTAGAGCCCACAAGCCACAACTACTGAGCCCGCATGCCACAACTACTGAAGCCTGTGCGCCCAGAGCCCGGGCTCTGCAACAAGAGAAGCCACTGCAATGAGAAGCCCACGCACCGCAACGAAGAGTAGCCCCCGCTTGCCGCAACTAGAGAAAGCCCATGTGCAGCAATGAAGACCCAATGCAGCCAAAAATAAATAAATAAATAAGATAGAAGAGGCATTAAATTTGTTAAAAAAAAAAAACAAAAAACAAACCAAAAAATATTGACCCAAAATATTTAATTTTACTCTTCTTTAAATCAGTCTTCTTTGAAATGATGCCATGCAACTACATCAGAATGCTATATCATTGATTGATTTTTAATGATTCGAGCTGTCATCAAAAATTAGAAGGTCGGGCCTCCCTAGTGGCGCAGTGGTTGAGAGTCCGCCTGCCGATGCAGGGGATACGGGTTCGTGCCCCGGTCTGGGAGGATCCCATATGCCGCGGAGCGGCTGGGCCCGTGAGCCATGGCCGCTGAGCCTGTGCGTCCGGAGCCTGTGCTCCGCAACGGGAGAGGCCACAACAGTGAGAGGCACGCGTACAGCAAAAAAAAAAAAAAAAAAAAAAAAAAAAAATTAGAAGGTGGTGAGGAAGAAGCTGAAAAAGTAGGGAGGGGGTTTATGTGCATAAAATGACTGCATTAAAAAGCTGCCTAGGACTTCCCTGGTGGCGTGGTGGTTAAGAATCCGCCTGCCAATGCAGGGGACACGGGTTCGAGCCCTGGTCAGGGAAGATCCCACATGCCGCGGAGCAACTAAGCCCATGCGCCACAACTACTGAGCCCGCACTCTAGAGCCCGCAGGCCACAACTACTGAGCCCGTGTGCCACAATTACTGAAGCCCGCGCGCCTAGAGCCTGTGCTCTGCAACGAGAAGCCGCTGCGATGAGAAGCCCGTGCACCGCAACGAAGAGTTGCCCCAGCTCACCACAACTAGAGAAAGCCCGCATGCAGCAACAAAGACCCAACACAGACAAAAATAAATAAATAAATAAATGTATAAAAAAACAACCAAAAAACTATGTAAGGCATGGCTTAGCATCTTTAAGAACTGCAAATGACCAAATTCAGATTGCCACAAATAATCTACTACTTTAAGGTATTATAATGGATCTTCTTTCTTTTTCTGATGGTGGATTATTTCTCTAAGGTATGAAGAAAGATGATTATATAGAGAGATATAGAGAGTACATGAATATACACTGTTAGGCACACATCAGAATGAAAAAGTGTTCCTCGCAAAACGTTCATTTGTTCAATTCAGTCAGCTCCACGTACTCTAAATCAGGAGACCTTTATTCACCGTGGGTAAATGTGAGGTAGGGCCCATTCTGATTTACAACATAGAAAAATGTAGGGCTGCGAAACCCAGTACATCTCTCCCTCTCTAGGAAATGGGACGTGGAGAGTAAGGAGACAGATACAAATGCATTCATGATGCTCAGACGCCCAACAGCAACAAAGTAAATCTACAGTTTAACAAACAAAACCAAACAGACTGCAGAGCCTGAATACCTTCTTCTCAGATCAGCAGGCTTCTCTTGGCCAACAAAATCATCAGTCCCTTCATCAAACTGAATCTGATGCACTGGTCTTGTGCTAACTCTCGCTGTGGCAGATCTGGCAACTTTCATATCTGATATGATGTCAGTGAAACTGAAATAAGAAAAAGGTCAAGTGTGTTAGAAATTTTAGCTACAGAAGAGTAATAAACTTTCTTAAACATGAGATTCATATCACTTAATTCTTACTTCACTTCTATGCACTAATACTGAACAAAAAGTCATGTTTAAATAAAAAATTATGTTGCCTATTAACACCACAGACCACTAAGATTGATGTGGCTTTCTCTCTTTTAAAGATATTCTTCAGAAATGTTCATTTAAAACATAATTAAGGGCTTCCCTGGTGGCGCAGTGGTTGAGAGTCCGCCTGCCGATGCAGGGGACACGGGTTCGTGCCCCGGTCCGGAAAGATCCCACATGCCGCAGAGCGGCTGGGCCCGTGAGCCATGGCCGCTGAGCCTGCGCGTCCGGAGCCTGTGCTCCGCAACGGGAGAGGCCACAACAGTGAGAGGCCCGCATACCGCAAAAAAAAAAAAAAAAAAAAAAAAAAAACATAATTAAAAGTGTCCCTCATGAAAAACTGTCAAACATCCAGACAAGCAGATGTCAGTATCTGTATACCTAGCACCAAGATTAAAAACCTATATTAAAGTTGAGATTTAGCCATATTTATTTATTGCTTTGCATTTGTTCAAAGACAAATAAAATGCGTGATCATATTGTGCATAAAACCAGCATATTATTTAACTAAAAAACAAAACTTCTCAGAGAAACTGTCTTATTTTATCATTTATTTCTTTATTTTAAATAACATTACTGAATTTACCACTTCTTTTTCAGGGACAAGGAATTATGTAACTTCTCAAGAGAAGTTTAATCATTCAATTGGTCTTTTAAAACTGCAATCTTACTTTACACACGAGTTTTAAAAGAAATCAAACTCCTAATACTTATGAGGCGTATTTTATATATAAATGAATGTATTATGTAATATAACTCAGCACTCACATGAAGCCAGCCTATGTTGACGTATCAGCATCACTGACACAGCTATTTGATTCACCAACCTAATTTTACGTCTCTCTCCATCCTTCTGTGCCCTCGAGTCTTCCTCGTGCCGCTGGAGCTGCTTGAGCAGCTCCGACTTGGTCATCTGCTTGTCAAAAGGGAGAGAGTCTGCAACCGCGGAGGCAGCCGCCACCAACTCCGGGCTCAGGGACTCACTTCTGGAAGAGAACATGGAAGACAAATGAGAGAAAAGAGGCATTACTTCAGTGGAAAGTAAAATGATTTCTTGGGAGAAAACTTTTTGTCCTTCAAAAGGTATCATTCGGGCTTCCCTGGTGGCGCAGTGGTTGAGACTCCGCTTGCCGATGCAGGGGACACGGATTCGTGCCCCGGTCCGGGAGGATCCCCTGTGCCGCGGAGCGGCTGGGCCCGTGAGCCATGGCCGCTGAGCCTGCGCTCTGCAATGGGAGAGGCCACGACAGTGAGGGACCCGCGTACCGCAAAAACAAAAAAAAGTATCATTCAATTCAATTTCTGACAAAATCAAGAATTCTTAACGCAGCATTGTAAATCAACTACACTACACTAAAATTTTTTTTAAAAGAAGAATTCTTAAATATTAGGTATCGGTTTTATATAAATGTTACAATATTGAAAGTTAAAGTTCATGGATCCTTCATGAGGCACAGTACTAACTCAGAGCAATAGATTAAGGTGGAGGAATGAGGGATCAGCCCCGAAAGTGATAAATTAGTGGATTTTTAAGTTAGATGCCATTTTATTTCAAAAACAATACAGACTGCAAGCAAATATAAAAGTGGTTAAACCTGTTTATACAAGCTTTAATGGTAATATCCTCAAATTGGAAACAACCCAAAGGTCTATCATCAGAACAGATAAACAGTGATATATCCATGCAATGGAACAGTACTCCGCTCACTCCACAACATGTATGAAACTGAATGAAAGAAGCTGGATTAGAAAAAGTATATATGGTATGATTCCACTTATATCAAGTTCTAGAAGAGGCCAAATTAAGGTGAAAAAAATCAGAACAGTGGCTGCCTCACGACAGAAGGTTACTGATGGGGAAGGTGAAGATGGGAAATGTCCTGCATCTTGGAAAGTGTGTGGGTTACATGGGCACATCAGTTTGCCAAACTCCTACAGCTAAGATTTGTACACTTTAATGTATGTAAATTTTACCTGGAAAAAAAAACCATAAAATCATCACGTGGGAGATGGAAAGTGGGTGAAGGTATAGGTGACAAGAATGGCAAGATCTGATAATTATCAAAACATCATACGATTTTGTTTACTTTATGTGTGAAACGTTCCATAAGCTAAAAAAAAAAAAAAAAGGTGTTCTTCAGTAAATTAGGGTAAGTTAGGAGAAAAATATGCCAGATATAAAAAGTTATTTACAGTTTTTACATCACTGAAAATTGCCATCTCAATGAGTGGGATCCAAACTACTGTTTTACTATACCTGGCTTTCTATCTTAGGAAATGATGTCTAACATGCAAATCGAAGTTCCCACATCCCTGAAGCTGGGCCTCAAAGAGACTGTCAGAGCCTGGAAACGCTCAAGGAAGCTGAGAGTGACGGCTGTTGGAAAATCAATGTTACTGGAAGCTGGAGGAAAGGGGACCTTAATGAGTAGGTAGCTGAAATCAGAGCAGGTAGCTGCTTGGTTAAGAGAATGTTACTTAAAGGAGGAGCTAGAAACTATGGTTACCACTGCACCCACCAGGGGTCTTGTAAGGTTTCACAATACATGCAGACTCACAAGACGACCACTGACATGTCCGGCCCGGACTACTCAGAAAGGTAAAGGGCAGAACCACAGCAGGCTGGCAGGGCAGCCTCAGGTGCCCTTCTCGGGGAGTCCCTGCAGCACTCGGGGGTGACACGTCACACAGCCACACAGGAGTTAGGATACGAGACCCACATCGCGCAGGTGCGGGAGCTTAGTGCCCCACAGGAACCAGTATCTCTTGTAACAAGGCCACAGGCAGAGTATCTGTGGTCCCTACAAAGGACATGCAGTTACCAGAGTAACTGCACTCAGGGAAGCCCTAAGTACACTGAACCATAAGGTACCTAGAGTTCGCCCAATCCAGATGCAATCAGTTATTCAGGGGGTCAATTTTATCGTGATAATGTTGCCTTCGATACAGCTGACAACTACAGTACTCAGGTTCACGGCTGTGGCAGATGTTTTCATAAAACAGAGACAGCAGTGTTTCTGGTCCCACAAGCTCTTCCAAAACCTTGCCCATCTAGAGAGGCAATTTCCCCTCCCCCGAAACCAGGGAAGACGTCGTGACTGCCTCAATGGACAGAATGAGAGAGAAATGATGCCCTGTGACTTGTGAGGCTAGGCCACATAATGGGACACGACTTTTGTTGGGACCTCTCTTGAGACGTGTGTCCATGGACCCCAGCTCTCAGGTTGTGAAGAAGCCCAGGCCACTTGGAGAGGCCCTGGGCAAGTGTTCTGGCCAAGAGCCCCAAAGATGGTCTCAGCCAATAGGCAGCATCAAGCACTGGAATGTACTGTATGTGGGCAAGCTTTCAGAGAATTCCAGATGCCAGCTTTGAAGCCGCCCTTGCTGACGCTGAGTGGAGCAGACACAACTGTCTGCAGCTCTTTGCCCAAACTGCAGAGAGATGCTGCCAGTAAGCCTTGGGATGGTTTGTTATGCAGCGATAGATAACTGGAACAGATTTTGGAGCCTGGAGCTTGGGTGCTGCTGTTATAAAACAAAAACAAAAAAACCTAAAATGTATGGGAGAGTTTAGGGTACTGGCAGAGGGGGGAAACCGGAGAGATCCTGAGGCAAGTGTCAGAGAAAGCTTAGGGCCTCAAAGAGACTGTTAGAGCCTGGCGGCCACGTGAAGACTATAGGAAAATCAACGTTACTGGAAGCTGGAGGAAAGGGGGCCTTTGTTTAGCAACATTATTGCTTGAAGTAATAGGGCAAATGAGAGAGATGCTCAGTGAATTGGACGACCTAGCAAGGAGACTTCCAGACAGAATACTGAAGGTGCCTCCTACCTTCTTAGTGGCCAATGGTAAAATGGGAGAGGAGAGAGAAGAAAGAACTGTCCCACATAAAGGAGCCAAGACCTGCTGGGATCAAACATAAAACATTTCTCATTCTTAGCGCCCGCAGATAGCAAACGATGCTAAAATTTAGAAATGGCTTCTGTACAGAGATCAAATCCAGGGCAGCATCAGGAAAACCGTCTAAAGATAAAGCCATGGGCATGACTGTAAAACCCTCTGTTAAGATCTTAGAAAGATTTAAGATGGTGCCTTAGGGTGCCCTTCAGACAACAAGAATTCTAGGAAACTTAAAGGTGTGGTCCCAGGGCCTCTCACGGGGAGCTCAATGTAGACCAGGACCCTGGTTCCCAAACTGTGCCCTAAGGCACCCTGGAGTACCATAGGGAAATATCAGCCACGTCTGTCAGTGACTGTGTGAACTACTAACTCAAGGTAGTTCAGTTTTAACATTAGACTACTGCATTCCTTTCAATGCCACCATATCTTTGTGAAGATGGTTCTCCAGCAGTTGTAGCAGTGAGAGGCCCATGTACTACCAAAAAAAAAAAAAAGCAAGAATCCTTCAAAAATCAATATGGAACAGGAGTGAGAGTGGCGGTGTCCAGTCTGACTCCAAGGCTAGGTCATAAAACGATACAAATTCCTAGGGGCTCGTTTTCTCTTGGGACACTCACCCTTGGAACCCAGCCACCATGCAATGAGGAAGCCCAGGCCGCATATAGGTGGTTCTGTAACAGTCCTGGCTAAGGTGTCAGCTAACAGCCAGCATCAACTGTCAGACCTGAGTGAGCAAACCCACAGATGATTCCAGCTCCCAAACTTCCAAGTCTTCCAGCTGAGGCCCCAGACATCACGGAGCAGAGGTGAGCCTTCTCTACTGTACTCCGTCCAAACTGCTGACCCACAGAATCCACGAGCATGAAGAAAGGCTGTTTTATGCTGCTGAACTTGGGGGCAATTGTTATGCATCCATGGTAACTGTATCAACATGGGGGAGGTGTTCAACATATAATACAAATAAACGAGCTAAAAGCGGGCCATGCGCGGGGCAATGATGACAGTACATCACGAATCAAAGATGATGACTAACCAAATTCTCTGCATCTGGGATTCCTTAAAAAAAAAAAGCGGACTGGAGGGGGTTGGGAATCATTAAAAGATACATTTTTAAAAACTCAAAATAAATGTATCTCATTCACCAATCTTTTGATATAGGATCAAAGCCTCTTCTTTGAACACAGGACCACTGATAGAAGTTCCAAGGTATTGATACATCTCTTATATGTATACTACACCCACAGTACATCCTCCAACATTGCCAATTTTGGTTTCTTTAATGTGGAAACATGGCGCAAGAACTTAAAACGCTTACAAAGCAGTCTGAGGGCAGAATTTTCCTGGACTTTTATGCTTGTCTCATTCATACCTAATTGGAAAGCACCTTTTTTTTTTTTTTTTTTTTTGCGGTACGCGGGCCTCTCACTGTTGCAGCCTCTCCCGTTGCGGAGCACAGGCTCCAGACGCGCAGGCTCAGCGGCCATGGCTCACGGGCCCAGCCGCTCCGCGGCATGTGGGATCTTCCCGGACCGGGGCACGAACCCGTGTCCCCTGCATCGTCAGGCGGACTCTCAACCACTGCACCATGAGGGAAGCCCTAAAAAGCAACTTTTAAAATTACCTTTACTGAGTCTTTGCAAAGCAATCAACTCATTTTAACCATTTCATTAATAGTTAATTAAATTGTATAATTATAATAAAAAGCAAAATGAATCATAAACAGGTCTGGAAGCTGGGGAAAAAACCTTACTCTTCATAAGTAATTATAAATGTGTGTCGGAGTATTACCTAATTACGTATGTATATATTTTTTATTTGTTTAATATTGTTTCTAAAAAGGAGGAGGAGAAGGTACTTAACATGGGCATTTCCTGTTTGAATTAGCTTTCTCTCTACCACCAATTATGCTTTCCAGTGGTAGTTTAGATACAATATGATACAATGTAGAAACCAAGCAGTTGTTAAAATGTTAAGTCATTCTGGGAATAGAAACCTATACTATCTGTTTATTCTGCTAAGAGAAGTCAGAGATGGGGATCTTAAAGCCACATTTCTTATTACTTGAACTGACCATGTCACTGGTGTAATCATTATTTATATATCACTAAAACAAAATACTGCCATTTAAACTACAACACAATGCTAAAATATCACCGATTGCACTTAGAATCAGTAAAATATTATACTCTTTTGACAAGCACAAGTAATTACAATACTTTGAGGAAACCACGTAAGCTGAGAGTCCTGATAATTACTGGTCAAAGGAAGTAATATAAAACAGCTGTAATTAACATGACAAAATTCTATCCTAGCTGGAATTTTTTTAAATGAAATTTCAAATAAAGAAGTCCTTCAGAGACACAAAGCAACCTTCAAATCAGGATGTAAATAATTTGTTAATTAACAGCTTAAAGAAGCAATTAAATGCAGTTAATAAGTGATGAATATGTAAGAGAATGTGGAATTCTCAATTAGATCACTACTCTTTCCCTCTCTCTAGACTCCATACAGATATCCACTTATTTAAATACAGAATAACAGTATTTCTCATTTAATTATTAGTCTCTGTGTTTACAAACCAATATTTAGTCTTCATTAACTCTGTATCTCCAATGTACTCTAATTAAAAAAATTTTTTTTCTAAAAGAAAAAGACTGGAGTTTCAAAAATTACTTTCAAAGAAAAACATTCAAATTGCAATTCAACTTACCTCTTTTGGGGGGCATCTTCTGGAGCATTCTGAAGTCTGACAGTTGAAGCCTCCAAACTTTTAAGTTGTCTTCTGTTGGGTGGCTTTGTTGTTTGTACATTTACTGTGCTTAATTCAACTTTCATTCCCTTAAGAATATTTACCAGGTCTTTTTTCGTATTCTCCTTTACACTGTGTTGGCTCTCTGTCTCCTTGGAAATCTCACGGGTTGGAACAGACTGCTCATCTTTCTTGCAATAGATCACGCTGTTAGTGCCAAAATATCTTTGGATATTATTTTTTGTCCTGAAAAGATTAAAGAAGAAAAGGAAAACAAAAAAACACTGCAAAATAATACAGCTGCTTCTATGTGTTTAAAATTTTTTCACTTAAACCCTTCCCTTTTGCATATTACTGTTATCAGCAACTGTAAGGACAGCAATTTAACATTTATTGAACGTATACTATGTGCCTAGTCTTGTGCAACATTTTATGTACATTTTCTCATACCCACATCAACTCCAAAAGGTAGGTATTATCCCCATTTTGCAGATAAGGAAACTGGAAACCAGAGGAGTAACTTAGCCAAGGTCATGTAGCTCAGAGCTCACTAAGGCCTAAGACCCGCTGGTGAGCACAAATGAGTTACAGGTGTGCTGAGATACTGACCACCTGGTCCTTGAAGTGGCTGGGCGAGGAGCAGGGCCGCTGGTGCACCTGTCTGTTGCCGCCTCCCATTTATCTCAAGGTCTGGTACAAATATCATTGTCTATGTTCCATTAAAAAAGTTGCGAAACACTGACATGGTTAATAAATTTCAACGTATTATTCTCAAACCCCAAACTGACAGACTGCCAAGTCCTTGCTCTTAACATGATATAAGATCTCTATAAAAAGTCACAATTAAACAATATGAAAATAAAGAAATTCCTATCAGTAAAAAAAAAGGTTACTTTCTTCAAACAAATTCCTGGGTGTGATTCTAATCTATTCAACTTTCTCATTGAGCTCCATGTCATTTAACTGATCACTATCTGTAAACTAAGCTAAACTGGAACAGAAAAAAAGAACATTCAGTGGCTAGAGTTGTCATTCTGCTTTCTTCTTTAGATTTGTGAAAAAGAACAACACAAACAATCACATCTATTTCGAACTCATGCAAAAAAAGACTTCCCAATTCTAAGGAACCCAAATATCTAACTTTATTTTGTGGCATTAAGAACCTTTTGATAGTTAATGTTGGAGAACTTTAAAAACTAATGACTGTGTTAGTTTCAGTAAGAGGGTATAAACTACAAAAACTCATTTATTAAATATAATGAATATCTACTCTGTGCTGAGCACTATACTAGGCATTGATGATCCTTAGTAAATAAAAATTTCATGGTGCCTGTTTCATGAAGCTAACCGGCTAGAGCACTGTTTCTCAAACTTTAATATGCATAATAACTAACTAAAGGACTTGCTGAAACACAGATTCTTTGGTTCCACCAAGGAATTCTGATTCAGTAGCTTTGAGGAGGAACTCAGAGTCTGCATTTCTTTTTTTTTTTTTTTTCCCTCGGTACGCAGGCCTCTCACTGTTGTGGCCTCCCCTGTTGCGGAGCACAGGCTCCGGACGCGCAGGCTCAGCGGTCATGGCTCACGGGCCCAGCCGCTCCGCGGCATGTGGGATCTTCCCGGACCGGGGCACGAACCCGTGTCCCCTACCTCGGCAGGCGGACTCTCAACCACTGCGCCACCTGGGAAGCCTGAGTCTGCATTTCTAACAAGTTCCCAAGTAATGCTGATGCTGCCCATCAGAGGCCCACATCTGAGTAGCTACGTTACACATTCCATTCAATCCTTACACTCTTACAGAACAGGTTTTATTATTCCCATATTATAGAAGAAACTGCTGCTCAAAAAGGTTAAATTAGTGGTTCTTAATCTTTAGAGGTTATATGAATCACCTAGGGAGCTTATTTAAAACATGGATTCCTGAGATTCACAGTTGGTAAATTTGGAATCAGGACCAAAGATCTGAATTTAATCAAGACCTCAGGTGATTCTGGTGCAACTGATCTCAAGAACCTGCATCAGACCCTGGGTTAAATAGTATCTCAAGTTCTCAAAGCTAGTAAGTGGTAGTGCCAGATGAGGGACCCTTTAATGAAAAGAGAAATGGCTATTTCCAAAAACGCTGAAACAAACTTTGATCTGCTCATAAAAATGTCAGAGGCTAACACATCAGACACTTAAAAATCAGAATGAAAACCAACTGCTTAACCAATATCCTTATAATCAGTAAACAGGGAACTTCCCTGGTGGCACAGTGGTTAAGAATCCGCCTGCCAATGCAGGGGACACAGGTTCAAGCCCTGGTCCGGGAAGATCCTACATGCTGCAGAGCAACTAAGCTCATGCACCACAACTACTGAACCTGCGCTCTAGAGCCTGTGTGCCACAACTACTGAGCCCGTGAGCCACAACTACTGAAGCCTGTGCACCTAGAGCCTGTGCTCCACAACAAGAGAAGCCACGGCAATGAGAAGTCTGCGCACTGCAACGAAGAGTAGCCCCCGCTCGCCGCAACCAGAGAAAGCCTGCGTGTAGCAACAAAGCCATAAATAACGCAGCCATAAATAAATAAATAAATTTATTAAAAACAAATCAGTACACGGACACATTATAATATTCAATATGTGGTACCACTGAATTTAGGAAAATGCTCTATTATTTTACATGTGAAAGTTAAATTAATACTAAAGGCATTATAACAGAAAGGTGGCAATCAGGAGAAAGAATCTCACATATAACCCATACTTCAATGTTTCCTTCCAAGACTGCTCTAGTACTACAGAAAGTAACCTATATTTATACCAGGAAAATCATGTATAAGGAAGTAACTCCATAACACTAAAATAATAAAACTCTAGCCCTAACCTCCCACCTGGGCTTGTTTCCACTGACAGCATCTCATCAGCACTTCAAATGCAGCACATCCAAAACCACATTCAAGAGCTTGCCTCTCAGACTGACTTTCTATTTTTCACTCTTCTGTACTGAAGGAGCCTCTTACCATAAGTAGCTATTTTTGTATTCTAAAAACTATGACATATTTTAAAAGCCTTCTCAAAGCTGGTCCTCATTCTTCTGTTAACATTAATGTACCCTAATCCTCCCAGGCAGCCAGCTGAAATCTTTGCTCTGACTGCCCTACCCTTACCTCATCATATATCACATCCTAGCAATTTCACCTCTGAATTCTTTTCCATCCAGCTACTTCTTCCCATCCCCACTGCTCCTAACCTGCTTCAGGGCTGTACTTAACCAAAAGGGCCCCCAACTGATATGCATGGAATATATACGCAGGAGAATTAAGTTTTCATAATCACGAGAGTTCTCAGAGAATAAATACCAACACCAAGTATGCTGCAAATCTTTTTCTTGCCTGGCTAACTCCAACCCTTGGGCCCCCTTTAGATTTTTTTTTTTTTTTTTTTTTGAGGTACACGGGCCTCTCACTGTTGTGGCCTCTCCCGTTGCGGAGCACAGGCTCCGGACGCGCAGGCTCAGCGCCATGGTTCACGGGCCCAGCCGCTCTGCGGCATGTGGGATCTTCCCGGACCGGGGCACGAACCCGTGTCCCCTGCATTGGCAGGCGGACTCTCAACCACTGCGCCACCAGGGAAGCCCCCCCCCCCCACTTTAGATTTTATCAGGCTTCTTTTCCCGAAAGGATACTCTGAACCTCTCCTGCAATGGTCAGGCGTCTCGATTTGCTCACCCAGCAATTACCAGTTCAATGAATTCTGTGGCACTCTGCGCTACCTACACTATCTCAGCGATTACTCCACTATACTTGAATTGCCTATGTGGTGGAACTCTAAGCTCGGCGATGGCAGGACTGTGTTACTCGGGGCTTAACCCCAGGGCTGGCACACGGTAAGCGTTTTCAGTAATGAAGGTAAAAATGAAACCATCACAGACTTGGGAGGCAAAAAATTAAAAAAAAATTAAAAATAAAAACAACTTCGCTTTCTGGAACCTGTTTAAAATGAG
Organism: Mesoplodon mirus; assembly: GCF_964341445.2. Taxonomy (NCBI): domain Eukaryota; kingdom Metazoa; phylum Chordata; class Mammalia; order Artiodactyla; family Ziphiidae; genus Mesoplodon; species Mesoplodon mirus. The sequence goes on from NC_138993.1 coordinate 15,231,692, forward strand.
GGGAGAAGTGCCAAGAGAGATGAGGCACGGCATGTAGCAGAAAAAGCACAGGGCAGCGGACCAGGCCTGTCACCATGACCTTGGGCAAGCCATTTTATCTTTCTGGGATTTCCCTTTGCTCAGATTTAAAGCGACGGCTTCTCAGATCCCGCGGATCATAACACGGACTCCAAGAAGCCGGAGAAAAAGAACTGAATGTGCAGGAGCGCGGACAGGGGTTTCCTGAAGACCTGCCGGGCCAACAGCGCTGCAACGCGGTACCTGACAGTTCCATGCGGAGAAGCGAGTAGCACGACGGCGGCCGCCGATACCTCTGGGCCTCCGGAGCACAAAGGGAGGCGGGAAAGGGGGCGAAGAGGGAGGAGAGCCGAGACCCTTGGAAACATCGCGGAGAAACAAACAGAATTGGGCACACAGGGGCGACGACGCGTCCTCCGACAAACACGCCCCCCCGCTCCCGCTTCCGTTCCCCAGCCCGACGCGCTCCTCTCGCTTCGTGTGCCGGCGGACAACAGGGGCCGCTAACTGTGTTCCGGTCTCGCCCGCGGCCGAGCCCGCTGTCTCCAGGCGACTCCTCCCCCCCTCGGCGATTCTGGCCCCATCCCAGAGGTGGAGTCAACTGAGGTCAGCAAGGGGGTGGCGCTGGGGACGCGGCCCTGACCCGAGGACTGAGAGTGGAGGGAGCGATCAACTGTGCAAAATACTGCTGATGGGGCCAGTAAGATGAGGCGCAGAACAGACCCTACTGTGCAGCGTTAGGGGGAGAGGATCCACAGCGTTCATCATATTCTCAAAATGATCCATGGCCACCAAGGAGGTTAAAAAACAAAATTAACATGGGACATGCTGTCCGATAAATTAGTATTTCTTTTCAGTCTCTGTTTCTGACGGAGAGTCAAAACATGAGACATATATGTTTCATTGATCTAAAATGGCCTTAGAGATTAAAAAAAAAAAATGCAAGAGAAAGACCTGACTTTCTCCTGCCCCATATGAAGGCAGTGAACAGTGGCCCAGAAGAGATGAGGGATTCAGATCTGGAAGGGCATGAGCGTACACACCCGGGCGAAAAATGCCGGCTAGTAGGTCACATGCCAACCTCTAGCTTAGAATTCCATACTGTCGGCTGAATATTAGCATCAACATTTTCCCTGCCGCTTCAAAAAAGAATCAAGATTGGTGGAGAATTTTTTAAAATAAATTTATTTATTTTATATTTTTGGCTGCGTTGGGTCTTCATTGCTGCGCGTCGGGCGTTGCTGTGCTGGGGCTTCTCATTGAGGTGGCTTCTCTTGTTGCGGAACACGGGCTTCAGTAACTGTGGCTCTCGGGCTCTACAGCGCAGGCGCAGTAGTTGTGGCTCGCGGGCTCTACAGCGCAGGCTCAGTAGTTGTGGCGCACGGGCTTAGTTGCTCCACGGCATGTGGGATCTTCCTAGACCAGGGCTCAAACCCGTGTCCCCTGCCTTGGCAGGTAGATTCTTAACCACTGCGCCACAGAGAAGCCCTGGTGGGGAATTTTTTGTGATGCTGAAAACACAGGTTACATTGAACAGATCTTGCTAATATCCACTAGCCCTAGCAGAACTTTTGTGACAATGCTAAACACAGTACACTCAAGGATGCTTTCCTTTTTTTTTTTTTTTTTTTTCTGTCTACAAGAAATGCACTCTATTTGGGGGTGAGAGGGGTGTTTGTTTTTCCTCCAGTTTTGTTGAGATATAATTGACAACCAGCACTATGTAAGTTTAAGGTGTGCAGCATAATGATTTGACTTGCATACATCATGAAATGATGACCACAATAAGGATAATTAATAGAGTAGTTCTAACTGGCCACAGATTCAACCACAAGAGCACTTCAGTACATTTTGAGAAAAATAAGAAAAGATCTGTCCTTTGAAAAACCATAACTTGTGCAATTGTCCAGAGCAATCATTTATGAAAGTGACAAAAACGTAGCCTCAAAGAAAATGTTTTTCGTCCTCCTTCTCTTCTGGCCTTGATTCACTAGTCATTTTCTTCCCAGTGCCCCCTTGAAGTGCACTTTCTAGAGCAATGTGCCTTGGGCAAGGGGCAGCAAATCAACTGAAATAGGTCCTGACATACATCAGTGACTTTGTCCTAAATGTCTCATGAAATTCTACACTAACTGACTCGATAAGCCTGCCATGAAAATGAAAAAACAAAATCATTCTATATCCCAGTTATCGATTGCTACATAACAGACCACCCCAAAACTTAATTAAATGGCTTAAAACAACGATTTATTATCTCTCATGGCTCTCTGGTTGACTGGGCTCAGCTGGGTGGTTCCTGCTTGGGGTCTCTCATGTGGTTGCCATCAGATAGCAGCTAGTCTGGACTGGATGTGCAACATGGCTTTTTCATTCACATATTTGATGGCTTAGCTGGAATAGCTGGAAGAAAAGGGCTGGCTGAGCAACTCTCTCTCTCTCTCTCTCTCTCTCTCTTTCCACATGGCCTCTGAGAGATAGCAGAATATGCCAGCACAAAATATGCCCCTTTGGTATAAAGATTATTTTGAGCTGTAAGCATTTGAGAAGAAGCAAACACGAAAAAACCTCTCTGCCTTCCCTCTGTTTGCCCAAAAGCAGGACATAAATTTGTAGAGATGTCCCCACCCTCCTCTACCAGGAAGAACAAAAATTAATCACCGAAAACAACTCTAGATGCTTGTCAGCCCAGATATGACACAAAAGGAATCCACATAACCAACTTTACTCACTAACCTCTAACTTCTGTTAGTTCCCCCATATATTTGCCTTTTCACAATCTGCTGCTCTAGAAACTCAAAGTCTTTCGCTTTGGTTTCATCCGTCTCTAAAAATGTACTGCTTTTTTGTTAAGATGCTCTATAACCCTGAGTTATAACCACTCATTTGAGTACTCATCTCTGAGTGATCCCATGTGTATGCATGACGCATGTGTTAAACTTCTATTTGTCAGTCTAATTTACAGAGACCCAGCCAATGAACCTACAATGGGTAAATGGAAAAGAGATCCTTTTCCTTCCCTTCACCTCTCTACATGGCTAGCTTGGGCTTCCTCACAGCATGGCACCTTAGGGTATTTGAATTTCTTACATGGAAGCTGGCTTGCCTTGCCGTGAGGGTTCCACAGACGCAGGCTAAAGCTGCACAGCTTTTTATGACCTAGCACTGGAAGTCACATAACATCACTTCTATGACATTCTATTGGTAAAAAAATGAGTCACAGGGCCAGCCCAGATTCTAAGGGAGGGAACTACATTTCCCTTCAGATTCCAGGAGTAGGAACTTCCCTGGTGGTCCAGTGGTAAAGAATCTGCCTTACAATGCAGGGGACTTGGGTTCGATCTCTGGTCAGTGAACTAAGATCCCACATGCCACGGGACCACAAGTACTGAGCTCGTGCACCTCACCCAGAGCCCGCGTGCCGCAAGCTAAAGAGCCCATGCGCTCTGGACCCCGTGCGCCACAACTAGAGAAGAGAAAAACCGCACAACACAACTAGAGAGAAGCCCTCACACCGCAACAAAGATCCCACGTGCCTCAACGAAGATTGCACATGCTGCAACTAAGACCCAATGCAGCCATAAATAAATAAATAAATAATAAATCTTTTTTAAAAAACCAAATTCCAGGAGGAGTGGCTCATTGGGACCATCTTTGGAGACTTGCTACCATCACATCTTTTTCTTTAATGTTCTTAGCAGCATTGTTCTTAATAGCCAAAACTGGAAACAACCCAAAAGTCCACCAATAGTAGAATGGATAAATAAAATGTGGTATACACAATACAGTATTATATAGCAATGAGAATAAGTAAACTGCAATTATACACAGTAACGTAAATCATTACAGTAAATGAAAAAAAGCAAGACACTAAAATTCCTATAGTATGATTACACTTACATAAAAGTCAAAAACAGGTAAGATCAAATAATACTGTTTAGATATGCACACGTACTGGTAACATTCTAAAGAAAAAGGAAAAGAATTGGGGAGTTGGAGAGGTTATAAGTGGGGTGGGACACACAGGAGAGTGGGTAATGTTCTTTTTCTTGAGCTGGTGATGACTGCATGGATTTGTGTTTATAGTAATTATCTAAACCATAATTTCAGCTTCACGGACTCTCCTGGTCACATGTTATATTTCATAATGAAAACAATATTTAAAAAGAACAGGAACAAGGAGTAATAGGAAGAGGGAAGAAGAGAAGGAAGAAGAAGGAGAAGAAGGAGGTGGAAGTAGAGGTGGAGGTGAAAGAGGAGAAGGAGGGCTACCACCACAACTTGGCAAACTTTTAATTAAACCCGTTCACTTTATTAGTCTATTCTGCCAGGGTTCTTTTTTTCCATTTCCAACCATCTTGATGGTCTTTTAAGAAGTTCATATTTTGATTTATATAAAATTTTGCACCCTCCCCGCACATAGATATATTCGCCAACTCCAAAGCTCCTGCAGAAAACAATTTTGGTTGATGCTAAGTTATCGAGAAGGCTAGTAAACACTGTCCTTTATAAGAATGTCTTATGATTTCAAATGGGGCACACCTGGAGAGCACCAAAGCCAATTTTTTTCAGCAATTACTACTTCTGGACCAAACAGTGAACTTTCATCAGTCAACCCTTATCAGATAGTCCAGGGAGAATATATTGCTGTTGTTTTTAAGAACTGTAACATATTTCTCCATGCAGGTGCTAAAGAAAATGAAATGAAAGAATTTTTAAAATAAGGTGAATATTGATTCCAGTCAATTCATGGTGCGGCAGACCTCTAGAATCTATGATTCAAAGGCGGAAATCTAAGTAAAAGGAATATTGATATTGCATCAATTGTGTTATAAAGCAACATGTGCACATAGCATTCGATATTGAGAAGAGTTTTTCAAATGTTCTGATTATAGTACATCCTTGGGTGAGGCGAGCCTGAGAGTTTAGGAGGGGTCATATCCTGACACATAGACAGGCATTCTTGGCTCTGTGCAGCAGGATGGGCAGACAGGAAGGACCAGCTCTGAGAATTAGACCTGCCCTCGGGTGTCACCGGATACAAAGGGAAAGGGTTGGGCCAGCTGCCAGAATACAGTGGCTGAAGCCTGTGCTGATAGCCACCTAGAGTCCAGTGTGATAGTTATATTTATTGCCATGTAACACACACACACACACACACTCCACTCAAATGATATATACTACTCTAATTCCAAAGCACTCCATGAATAAATGATCATTTGAAATTTGTTAGCTAATGGGTTAGACGTGGGATTCAATAACTGGTGGTTCACTGAACTGTAAAACTGTTATGCATAGTATTAATAATTATATAGAAATATTGAAAACAGGCTAAGTTATACAATGGTACAAAAGAGCAACAAAGGGGCTTCCCTGGTGGCGCAGTGGTTGAGAGTCCACCTGCCGATGCAGGGGACACGGGTTCGTGCCCCAGTCCGGGAAGATCCCACATGCCGCGGAGCAGCTGGGCCCGTGAGCCATGGCCGCTGAGCCTGCGCGTCCGGAGCCTGTGCTCCGCGACGGGAGAGGCCACAACAGTGAGAGGCCCGCGTACCGCAAAAAAAAAAAAAAAAAAAAAGAGCAACAAAGATATTAAAATAGCAGTTTAGCGTAATGGTACAAGCAATTTCACTCCATCTTTATGAACTTCCTTCCCATACTATCTAATCTACCCCAGATTCGTTTCCTACATTATTTAATTACTATGCTAGGGACTTCCCTGGTGGTCCAGTGGTCCAGTGGACTCCGCACTTCCACTGCAGGGGGCCCGGGTTCGATCCCTGGTAGGGGAAATAAGATCCCACAAGCCGCAAAGCACGGCCAAAAAAAAAAAAAGTTTTAAACAAAAATTACTCTGCTAATTCTATGAAACACTCTACATCTGAGTAAATAATACATCTGGGAAATATCTAAATGAATAATACACCGAGAAAGATACAGGAAAAGTTAGAAATATCCTGCTAGTCGGACATTTGCTGCCAATCTGCTCATGCTAGTGAACCACAATAGGACACATAGAGAGGCCACTTCTCCCCAGTGCCAGGAGAGTGGAACACAAATGTCACAGCACAGGTGAGTGTTACAGGTACTGTGACTCCTTGCTCATGCACCCATCAAAACGTTTGCTGCTTGTCTTATTCTACTTTACATTAGACTTGCTCTGTTTGCATATACTTCATATGCAATCAGATTTAATCTATATTATGAATCGCTTTTCAATCACTAGCATCGCCTGTATATGTGACTTCATTTTTTCAATAAATATGTTGCTTTGCTGTCTATTATATACTAGTTTACATTGCTACCAATATATTTATTTTTAGCTATACAATTTTCTATTTTATTTTCAGGGTTGGTAGACATTGTTTTTTTTCCGTTATGGTATATTACAAGATATTGAATATAGTTCCCTGTGCTATAAAGTAGGACTTTGTTGTTTACCTATTTTATATATAGGTAGACATTGTTGAATATCCAGGATTTATGATTTAATATTTCCATTTCATAGAATCAGTATACTTTATTTGATGTGCAAAATAATCCTTTTTCCCTAAAATCCACTTGAAATCAATTTGCAATGCTTCTATGTAAGAGTACAAAAAAGTAAAACTTTTCCAACAAAATTGGGAGGTGCAATATATAGCTGCAGTGTAGTAATTAATGATAATAACATTAACTGCCGTATTGAGCACTAAACAATTTATATCTGTTATCTCACTTAATTTTCTTTTTTTTAAAATTTATTTTATTGAAGTATAGTTGATTTACAACGTTGTGTTAATTTCTGCTGTACAGCAAAGTGATTCAGTTACAGGTTTATATACATTCTTTTTCATATTCTCTTCCATTATGGTTTGTCACAGGATTTTGTTTGTTTGTTTGTTTGTTTTTGTTTTTGTTTTGAGGTACGCGGGCCTCTCACTGTTGGGGCCTCTCCCGTTGCGGAGCACAGGCTCCGGACGCGCAGGCTCAGCGGCCATGGCTCACGGGCCCAGCCGCTCCGCGGCATGTGGGATCTTCCCGGACCGGGGCACAAACCCGCGTCCCCTGCATCGGCAGGTGGACTCCCAACCACTGTGCCACCAGGGAAGCCCCTATCACAGGATACTGAATATAGTTTCCTGAGCTATACAGTAGGACCTTGTTGTTTATCCATCCTGTATACAGTTTGCGTCTACTAATCCCAAACTCTCAATCCATCCCTCCCTCATCCCTACCTCCCCCTTGAAAACCACAAGTCTGTTCTCTATGTCTCTCAAATTTCTGAATAACATCAGGATGACCCGATGCAGGGTAATTGTGTGTCACAGCAGATGATGACATCATGTAACAAGGAGTCCAAGAATTTGAAATATTTGAAAATCCAACTAGCCAGGTCGCCAGAGACACTGAGGTTTGTTCTTTGTGAAATAAGCCTGCAGAATAAACCCATTTATCCAGCACTTTTAGCTAACCATTTCAATATATTTGTGACCCCACTCGCAAAAGTGTTAAATTATTACGGGCATCTTTCAAAGGCAACGTACCAGCACAGCAAGAGGTAGAGAATGAGGCTGGACGGCTCACCTTGGGGTGAAGCCTGTCCCGAGGTTTTCTGGTCTGGGTGGGGCGTGGCTGTGTGGCGCAGAGCGTTAGGTGGAGAATTTGTCTTCTTTCTTCAGAGGTGGAGTAAGAGCAGTTTTGTCTCCGCACCGTCCACAGTGGGAAATTTTTATCTTTCTCCCTGTATATACATATATTTCCAGCTAATCTAGTTTATAAACCAGGGCAAACTAGAGTATCAAACACAGCCTAAAATAGATGAATATATATGTGTACCTACATAAAATAAATAGAGAATATATGGGATCAGCATAAACATGTAGTACTTGTTATGTGAAAATAAGGTTTTAGTCCCCTTGGAATACAAAAATGAGTAAGAATTCATTCCTGCTTCAAGGGGCTGGTGATCTGGGCGGGGTCACAGGTTGGTTAGCAGGTAGTGTGACAAGACACAGAAGGCAACGGTGCAAAGTGACACAGGCACAGGCTCCTGGGGGGCCCAGGTGGAGGAGCCTCCCCGATGACGTGAGTCTTTTCACAAGGTCTTCAGTGCTCAAAGCCAAGGACAAGGTAAGGGGGGAGGGGACTTTGAGAGAGGCCGTGACAGCATTTATTTTATGCAAGATGCGATGGAAAAGGAAGTGGTTTTGTGCCCTTCAAATTAGACGTCTAGATGCTTGCCTTTTCCCTGTCTGTGTAAAATGACTCATTCTCAGTATATTTATATATAAAATTGCTTTGGACTTTTAAGTTTATCAAAGACCAGGATCATATGCTAACGTGTATTGCCCAGCAGAAGACAGAGAATTATGGTGAAACAGCGCTTAGCAAGTGATCTCTGGAGATGACAGAGATGTTTCCAGGCAAAACTGTCCTCGGGCCCTGTTCTGAAGTATCTGAAAGTTCCCCGGTCGCCCCATCCCCACGCCTTTTCATACTCATCCTCTCCAGGCGCCCTCCTGTCTGCTGCCCTCGGGCTTCTCCGAGGCGCCCTGTTTTGGGCCTCAGCCAGGCCTGGCACCCTGGCCAAAGGCTCCTCTGCAAACGAGCCTTCCCTTCCCAGCTCCTGTCTGTCAGACGCCCTCTCTCCCATCCATCCACTGGGAGGACCGGCTGTATCATTTAACTAACTAACAGTAATATATGAAAGCCCAAATTACTGACTTATTATACAAGCTATCGCAAGAAAATATAATTTTTAAAAGAAAACGTTTTAAGCTCCAATAAGCAAAGGCTGTAGCTTCAGCTGAGAGTGTTTTCTCTTTGCTTTCCTGGCCCTCTCAACTGATGCCCTCGGGGAAACTGCTTCTCTGCCTGAGTTAATGTGCTCTGACCCTTGGAGACATTTGTTAACGTTCAGGTGCCCTCTGGCGGCGAGAATAATCTCATGTTACATAAAACATGTATACCGTGTGTGTGTGTGTGTGTCTGTGTGTGTGTCTGTGTCTGTGTCTGTGTGTCTGTGTGCACGCACATGCGCACACTTCCACCAAAAGACTACAGTGATCAGAGCCTGTGCTGGGGGTCCCATCATCCCTCTTCCCACCATCTAGACCCCAAGTCCACATCCTCATTGTCTTGGGCCTTGACTGCTTCACTAGTCACCTGCCTGGTCCCCTTCCCCTCATTCTCACTCTCCTACAATTTCTTCTCTACCCAACCAGCAAAGTGATCCTTAACAACTTAATTTAGGCCATTTTTTTCACCAATTTAAAATCTTGAAGTCTCCCCCTTGCACTTGGAATTTTTTCCCCCAGAGGGCAAGATTTCACTTTATCACTACATCAAATCTCACAAAATAAACCCAACACAGCCAGAAACACTGAGCAGATAAAGTGCCACTCAAAAGATATTTCTATTACACAAGAGTGAGAGCGACCAACATAAGAAGCAATCTATTCCACAGACACTGTGAAGTAAGGAAGAGAAAATCTTACCAGGTGGGGTCTGTGCAGGACAAGGAAATAGGCATAAATGTGGTAAATGACCAGCCTTAGCCTACTGCTCTGATCTCCTTCCCTACCTCTCTGTACCCCTTGCTCACTGCACCCCAGTAACTTGGGCCCTCTTCCTGTTCTCTGTAGAGCCTTCCTTCAGGACTGTTAGCTTTGGCATGAAATATTCTTGTGCCTGGAATATCCTTCTCAAAGAGTGTTCCATGATTGGCTCCTTCACATCTTCTTGACTTAGCTCGCCAGTCCCTTTGTCAGTCACTTTCACATCTAGTGAAGCCAACCTGCCGGCTCCATCACGTGGCCCTAGCACTCAACACTACCTGAAATGATGTTTCATTCACTCACCACATTCACTGAATGCCTGCAGGGGGCGCTATCTCATGCACTCGAGATACATCAGGGTACGAACAGACCAGCTCCCTGCCTCGTAGAGTTTACAGATCTTGTCAATCCGGTTTTTTACTTATTTACATTAGCCTCCCTGACTAGGATATGGAAGGAGGGACCTTGGTCAGCCTTGTTCACTGCTTTATCCCCAGAGCCTAGAACAGTGCCTGGAACACCGTTTATGGCCAACCACTATTTGTTGAATGAATAAGCAAACGTTTCTATTTTTTATTAGGGTACACAAAACAGCATGTTAAATTCCTATCATTGTGATAAAATTAATTCATTTACTGTAAAAATGAGGCAAACAAGATACCTAATTATCAATTATTCCAGTGATTGATAACAATAGTTAGCATTTATGGACCACTTACTATGTGTCAGTCACTGTACTAAGTGCTTTATTTGTATTATCTCATCTTCACAAAATTCCATGACACAGGTAGGGCCATTCTCCCCGTTTTTTTTTTTTTTTTTTTTTTTTTTAATTTAGGCTGCGTTGGGTCTTCGTTGCTGCGCGCGGGCTTTCTCTAGTTGTAGAGAGCGGGGGCTACTCTTGGTTGCGGTGCGTGGGCTTCTCATTGTGGTGGCTTCTCTTGTTGCGGAGCACAGGCTCTAGGTGCGAGGGGTTCAGTAGTTGTGGTTCGCTGGCTCTAGAGCGCAGACGCAGTAGTTGTGGCTCACAGACTTAGTTGCTCTGTAGCATGTGGGATCTTCTTGGACCAGGGCTCGAACCCGTATCCCCTGCATTGGCAGGCAGGTTCTTAACCACTGTGCCACTAGGGAAGCCCCATTCTCCCCTCTTTAAGATGAGGAATTTGAGGCTTAAAGAAGTTGCCCACCATCACAAAGCCATCAAATGGGAGGACAGGACAGTCCAGTTCCAGAGTCCATGCTTTCAACCTCCTCTGTGTGCTACCTCTCCACACATCCACATTCACACGAAGAATGTCTACTTTACTCAATGGCTCCCTCTCCCACCCTCTGAATAAACTCAACACTTTAGCTGGGCACGTGGGACCCTTACAGAGCAGCCCTGCTCCTGTTCCCCTCACCTCCTTCTCTGCACTGAAGCATCAAGGCTCCCAGACTTTTCCGTGCTGCTTTCCTCTCCTTGCAATTGTATGGTTTGTTACCTCCTTTGAAACCCCTACTCATAACTCCTACTAATACTTCAAAACTCAGCTATCACTTTCTCCAGATGCCCTTCCTGGTTTCCTGGGCTGGGTTATGTGCCCTTTCTCTGTTGCCCCCCAGCACCTTTGACATGCCTCTATAATTCTCAGTAAACTGTCTTCCCTCCCTGCAGTAGAAGCTACTTGGGAGATGAGGCTTTGCTTTTCATCTCCGGATTTCCAGCGCTTAGCACAAAGCTTGGAAGAGAGGTGTTGAATAATGCTTTGAATAATGGATTTTTATTTGGGGATTAGTTGAATGCCTGCTTTAGTATTTTACACACAGTGAGGAAAGGATCCTATGCTAAAGAGAGGGTTAGAATGTGGCATGTGGAAGTCTTCACTGATGAGACCACATGGAGGGTAAAAATGGGGGGCTGAGAGGCACAGGCATGGGTGGCGTGGTACTTAACGCAACAGTTGGTATAACTGAAACTTTCTCTTTATTCTCACCCCAGTGGAAGAACAGATACTGGGATTTCCCCCTCAGGCCTCTGACTCCAGAGCCTGTGCTAATCTCTAGGCCACGTTGCCTCAAATATACTGGGCCTTCCAAAGAATGGATGTATCCCTTTATTTGTGTACCCTTTCAGTGGTTATATCTGTCTGTGTTGCAAAGAATAATCAATTTTCTAAAAGCACATTTTTTTTTTTTGGCTGCACCACACAGCTGGTGGGATATTAGTTCCCACAGGGATTGAACCTGTGTCCCCTGCAGTGGAAGCACGAAGTCCTAACCACTGGAGCGCCAGGGAGTTCCCTAAAAGCACTTTAAAAATGTTCATAAATAGCTAATTGCCTAATGATGGGTGCACTGCCTTAATTACCTCAAGTTGACATGACTAATAGTAGAGCCATCTGCCTCTAGATACTCTTCCCTTAACCACTGGCCTATCTTGTCTTAAAACAACTCAGCCATTCAATCATTTGTCCTACAAATACGTATTGAGCTCTACAGCATGCCGGCTATTGTTCTAGGTCAGCAATGTTCAATAAAATTTTGCTGGTGATGAAATAGCCTCTACCTGTCCTGACCAATATGGTAGCCACTAGCCACAGGGGGCTCTTGAGCACCTCCATGTGGCTAGTACAACTGAAGCACTGAGTTTTAAATTTTACTTCATTGTAATTAAGTTAAATTAAGTAGTCACATGTAACGAGGGGCTACCAAAATGGACAGTATAATTCTACATGCTAGGAAAACATCAGTTAGAAACAAAGATCCTTGCTCTTGAGGAGTTTACATTTTGGGGATGAAGGTAGAGGTGAGAGAGGAAGAGAAACACAGTAAATAAAACATAATAAATAAGTAAAATATATCGCACAGGATGTGCTACAGAAAATGAAATGTGCAGCAGAGGAAGGAGGGCCTAAGTTGCATTTTAAAATGGCGGGGGGGGCGGCGGCCAGGGCTTCCCTGGTGGCGCAGTGGTTAAGAACCTGCCTGCCAATGCAGAGTACACGGGTTCGAGCCCTGGTCCGGGAAGATCCCACAGGCTGCGGAGCAACCAAGCCCACGTGCCACAACTACTGAGCCTGCACTCTAGAGCCCATGAGCCATAACTACTGAGCCCGTGGGCCACAACTACGGAAGCCTGCGTGCCTAGAGCCCGTGCTCCGCAACAAGAGAAGCCACCGCGATGAGAAGCGCGCGCACCCCAACGAAGAGTAGCCCCCGCTCGCGGCAACTAGAGAAAGCCCGCGCGCACCAACGAAGACCCAACGCAGCCAAAAATAAATAATAAATAAATAAAAATTTAAAAAAATAAAAAATAAAATAGGGTGGTCAGGTTAATGTCAGAACTTTTGGATCCTTTGGTTATGAAAATTCAGTCCAATCCAATTTCAACCCCAATGTCTCTCCTCCTCCCTTTCCTCTCAAGCTCCGCAAGGACGGGGCAGCAAGGGGATAGAAACGGCAGTCTTGCCTTTTTTGTTGTTGGTGTTCTTAATTCTAATTCATTTGTGATTTTATTTAAATTTAACTATTTAGACATATGGTTAGTATATGAAGCAAAGGGATGCTTCCTAAGGGATGGATGGTGTTCAGGGTCACGGCAGCCCTCTCCATGGTGAAGCACCTCCTCAGAGAACGGCAGCCACGCTTCCTTCTGCTGCCGTTAACTCTCCCCCAGATGCCCTCTTCTGGTGGGGTATCACCTCCTTTGGCTCCCTGGGCAGCCCTCCGTCTCCCCTTCCTGTACTATTCTCCTTCACGGGGAATCGTGGGAACCACTGAGAACCCTGCTACCCTTCCCCAGGCCATTGTTCCTTCAAACCAGCTGGCCAAGCCTCCCCACCTTCAGAATCTGTCTGTGAGAAAGAGACACGAGTCCTCATGTTCATGAGACCCCTGTACACCAGCTGTCCCAAGACAAGCTCCTCCAAGACCTCCTCATCATGCTCAGCTCTGCTTGGACAGTAAGTGCACTAGTGGCCAGCTGGGAGAGAGCTAAGTGGATTCCTTTCAATGTCCTGGTGACCCAGATGATTTTGTGCAGGGGAGGAATAGGCTTCTCGACACAAGCCCTGCCCCCTCCTGCCCCCTCTCCCCCAGGTGGCCTATGATTCATGACTAACCTCTCCCCTCACGCACTTAATCAATTCCTCTCCCAGTGATGGAGCAGGAGGCTGGGATGGCGGAGCTTGGGCAAGGAGGGTCGGGCTGATGGATGAGGAAGCAGCAGGTCTGACACCTCGCGGTTAACCCTACAAGGAGGCGTTATTAGCCCCTTGTGGTGGCTCTCTCTAGAAGGCCCTTCCCCTAAGCATTGAATCTTAGCATCAGTTTGGACAAGAAAAATCCTACCCAGCACTCTGTCATATTTTTGGTGTTAAATTACACGTGTAATTTTTAACCCTGTATTAAATGATCAAGGGGGTTGGTGGTGGGATGAATTGGGAGATTGGGATTGACATATATACACCACAATGTATAAAATAGGTAACTAATGAGAACCTGCTGTTTAGCACAGGGAACTCAACGATCTCTGGTGACCTAAATTGGAAGGAAATCTAAAAAAGAGTAGATAGGGACTTCCCTGGTGGTCAGTGGTTAAGTCTCTGCACTCCCAATGCAGGGGGCCCAGGTTTGATTCCTGGTCAGGGAACTAGATCCCACATGCCACAACTAAAGATCCCGCATGAGGCAACGAAGATCCCGCGTGCTGCAACTAAGACCCGGCACAGCTAAATAAATAAATATTTTTTAAAAAAATAAAAAATAAAGAAATAAAAAAGAGTGGATATATGAAAATAAATAAACAAGTAATCAATATACACAACCTTCTGGGCATACAATATACAGCTTTCCTTCTTTGGTTGTCTTGTTTGGCCCATAGAAGGGGATTCTCCGCAAGAGAATAGAGACAAACTTCAAACCTCCCACTGATGACAGTGAACAAAATATTGGGTGGGCCAAAAAGGGCCTTCGGTTTTTTACATAAAAAGACACATTTTTCGTTTTCACCAAGAACATTATTGAACAACGTATTCACCCTTTTGTTCCACTACCTTCTGCCATCCTTCAGGCAACTTCATAATTCCATCTTCTGAAAACTTTTTACCTTTTTGAGCAAAGAACTGTTCCAGATGCCTTTTATAGTCTTCCAGGGAATTGAAATTTTTTCCATTAAGAGAATTTTGTAAAGGCTGAAATAAATGGAAATCTGAAGGTGCAGCGGCTGGTGAATACAGAGAATGAATCAGAACTTCCCAGCCAGCCAAGCTGTAACAGTTTTTGCCTGCTCATCAAAGAAACATGCGTTCTTGCGTTATCCTGATGGAAGATTTACGTGTTTTCTGTTGACTAATTCCGGATGCTTTTCGTCGAGTGCTGCTCTCAATTGGTCTAACTGGGAGCAGTACTTGTTGGAATTAATCGTTTGGTTTTCTGGAAGGAGCTCATAATAGAGGACTCCCTTCCAATCCCACCATGTACACAGCATCACCTTCTTTGGATGAAGACCAGCCTTTGGTGTGGTTGGTGGTGGTTCATTTCACTTGCCCCACGATCTCTTCCATTCCACATTGTTGTACAGTTTCCACTTTTCATCGCCAGTCACAATTTGTTTTAAAAATGGAACATTTTCCTTACGTTTGAGAAGAGAATCGCATGCAGAAATACGATTAAGAAGGTTTTTTTCGCTGAACTTATTGGAACCCAAACATCAAAGTGATTCACGTAACCAAGCTGGTGCAAATGATTTTCAATGCTTGATTTGGATATTTTGAGTATGTCAGCTATCTCCTGTGTGGTATAACGTTGATTGTTCTCAATTATTGTTTCAATTTGATCGCTATTAACTGCAATTGGTCTACCCAACCATGGAGCATCGTCTAGCGACAAATCTCCAGCACAAAACTTCGCAAACCACTTTTGACACGTTCGATCAGTCACAGCAACTTCTCCATACACTACGCAAATCTTTTTGTGGGTTTCAGTTGCGTTTTCACCTTTCTTGAAATAATAAAGCATAATATGCCGAAAATGTGGCTTTTTTCCTTTCTATGTCCAATATTAAAATGGCTACACACACACAAAAAATGGCTACACAAAAATTCACCAATTTTGAGGCTTTTGTTTTGTTTTGTTTTTTGCGGTACGCGGGCCTCTCACTGTTGTGGTCTCTCCAGTTACAGAGTACAGGTTCCGGACACGCAGGCTCAGCGGCCACGGCTCACGGGCCCAGCCGCTCCGCGGCATGTGGGATCTTCCCGGACCGGGGCACGAACCCGTGTCCCCTGCATCGGCAGGCAGACTCAACCACTGCGCCACCAGGGAAGCCCTAGATGTCTTTTTTTAAATACACACTGATATGACAGCTGTCACATACAATCTAACAAAATTGTTTTGAATGAAGTTAAAGACATCTAAGTGCTACTAGAGTCATCTTATGGAAAAAAACGAAGGAAACTTTTGGCCCACCCAATACGTGAGAGAAGAAGAAAGATTTAAGGACTGTGGGCTTGATGCGTAGCATGATGGGTACCAAGGCAACTGTCCTGCCATCATTTGTGTCACCTGGCCTGCTCTGGTTAATAGTGACCAAACTAGGAACTGTTCCCCCAGATCTGACTGTGAAGATACTATATATTAAGTCCCCGAGCTGATGGCGGCACTTCTTTGATAGTTCAAGCTGAATTTAATGCTTGTTGCCTCGGAAAACTTGAAGGCATATACCTGATTGCTGTAGATGTGAAGATGAGGAAGGACAAGGGGAACCTACAGGAGAAAATTTATTCATCAGATACTTTTGATATGTTTGTATTTTGAAGATAATAGAACCAATGATAAGTAGATTTTGCAGATTTTAATAATCGAAATAGAAAAAATAAAGGCAAAAAGAAATGGCCTTTACAGTTATTTTGTTTAAAAAAAATAAAATGCTTGCACTGCTTACTTTGGATTATTAATTTGGTAAGTGTAAACGATTTGCAAGTTTGATAATGTTTTCCATTTATTTTACTATGAGATGGATTATTGTTCATTCTATTTCTCAAGCCATATTTTATGACTTTTTAAAAATGGTTTTGGGGCTTCCCTGGTGGCGCAGTGGTTGAGAGTCCGCCTGCCGATGCAGGGGACACGGGTTCGTGCCCCGGTCTGGGAAGATCCCACGTGCCGCGGAGTGGCTGGGCCCGTGAGCCATGGCCGCTGAGCCTGTGCGTCCGGAGCCTGTGCTCCGCAGAGGGAGAGGCCACAGCAGTGAGAGGGCCGCGGACCGCAAAAAAAAAAAAAAAAAAAAATGGTTTTGATCTTACATTCAAATGAAGGCATCATCAAAGAATACCGATGCGGCTCTAAAAGTCAGTAATTGAATACTTCTCGTACTGAAAGCAAATTAGCCTTTAGAAAAGTATCCGTTGGAGATAGACCCAGTTGTGGGCAAAGACACAGGTGTACACAAGCACACACACACACGAGAAAGAACTGTATACACCGGCAACTTTCATACTGGTAAATTTTACAACAATGATGCAATCCTACAGATTTATTATAATGATTCATATCAACAGATAGTGACTAAAACCCACCATGGCCAAAGCCCTGGGCCAGGCAAGGTGTAAATCACAGCTTCTGTGCCTTAGCTGGGGACACTGAGTAGATTAGAGAACAGCGGCCCTGAGAACTCTGCAGGTGGCTGCTTCCACCTCCAAGCCCCACCTGCCAGCACTCCCTGCTTTATACTCCAGCAGAGCCAAACTGCTATAGCTCCCCAAACACGCTGTCTTGCTTCATACCTCTGTGCCTTCAGATGTGCCATTTCCCCAGACAGGAATGCTTGGCCCATCTGGAGTGGGCATGTGTCATGTTTTCTGGCTGCTTAAAATTGTCTGAAAACCCTACCTACATTCAGGGAACTTCCTAACAAGCGAGTCCTTCCTCTCCAAGACAGAAGCCAGAAACCCCACACTCCCAGCACCCCCCTTTACAGATCAGCGTCCAGGCACGTGGCCCAGGCTCCAACCATCAGCTGCATCTACAGGAGACATCAATTTGGAATGAGAAACACAAGGCAGTGAACATGGCATGGCAGTGATTTACTAGGCAGAGCTGGGAATGAAGGTGCCCGGCTTTGGAAGAGCAGTAGCTACAAGGCTGAGGCCCTGGCACAAATGGGACAGTGGTACAAACTATAACATCTGGAGCTCAGAAGGAGCTGCAGCATGGGTTCCACCGATGACCAGCTCTGCAGTGGGTTTGAGGACTTGTTTCAAGTTCTTCAGGAAGTACCATCTCCCTACTCAGCGGTGGTGAGTCACCCAGCATCCTTTTAACCAGCTGCTTTTGTGCTCCATCAGCCAGAGTTAGCTTCTGTTGATTGCAGCTAAGAGCCCTGGGTGGTACGTCAACAGACTTTCATCCTCTTAAGAAAGGGCCACTTCTGTCTTTCAGAACCCACCTTGATACAGGGGTCTCCTAGGGGCCTCCCCTGAAACCCTCTTTTCCATCTTTTATTCATGCCCTTCTCCGAGATGCTACACTACCCATACCCCTCTTGCTGCATGCTCTCCCTGAATTATAATTATTTGTTTCTTCCTCCTCTGCTTCATTCTGTATTTCCAGCACTCAGTTTGGGTTGACAAAGAGCCTAGCACATGATCCGTGCTAAATAAAAATTTGTTAGGAAAGTTTGATAGGAAGCAGTGATCTAATTTGTTTAGGAGGACCAGGGACCAGGAAAGGCATTTGAGGAGCCATGTCTAATATAGGTCTTGGTGAACAGCAGGGATTTCAACAGGCAGAATTAGTTGGGATCATCCAGTCCATGTTGACATGTAATCTGCTTTCTAAAATTTATATCCTGAGCATTCTTCCATATCCTAAATATATGGCAGAGGACCTTCTTGATTGCCTAATAGAACCCTGCTTTATTTTATTTTATTATTTTTAAGGTCTGCAGTGGTGATGTCTCTGGGAAGGTGGGTCTCTCCTTTTTCCCAAGAGGATAAACCAGAGGTTGACAAATCATGGCCTGGTAGCCAAATCTGGACTGCCACTTATTTTTGTATGGCCACGAACCATACAAAATGGTTTTTATTGCTTGTTTCTGTTTTTGATTTTTACAGTTTTAAATGGTTGAAAGAAGTTAAAAGAAGAATAATATTTTGTGACAGGTAAAAAGTATATGAAATTCAAATTTTGGTGTTCATAAAGTTTTATTAGAACACAACCACACTTATCTGTTGGCAGCATCTATGGCTGTTGCTTTACAACAGCAGAGTTGAATAGAGGCAAGAGATTGTATGCCCTGCAAAACCTAAAATATTTCCTAGCTGGTCCTTTTCAGAAGAAGTTTGCTGACCCCTGTTCTAAACCAATCATGTTAACTTCATTCTCTTCCCAATGTTTATGTTTGGGGGAGCATGAGACCCAGTTCTGGGCCAATGAAATATAAGGAGAAATTTGACAGAGGGCTTCTAGGAAAATATTTTTCTCTGATAAAAAGTTAGTATGGGAGAATGCTTCCTGCCTTTGGATGTCGCATGTGAGAATGTGATCGGTAGAGCTGTGGCAGCCATTTTGTGGTCATGAGGAAAAGCGAAGAGAATCACAGAGAAGGGAACCCAGACACTTTTGAGCTACTAAATTAATCAACCCTGGAACTTCCTACTTCTAGATATATTTTTATATTCAAAATAAATATACTGACAGTTGGACATTCTCTTACTTGCAGCCAAATATGTACTAAAACATGATATGAGAATATGATTTTTTAAATTATGGCATAGTATTTCCTCTTATTGATAACCCATTAAAGTTTAACTATTTATGGGCACTTCTCCTAATTCTTTGTGTTATAAATTATCTTTTATTTTTAACATATATTTTACAAATTCAAACTTAAGGCTCATAAAACATGCACCTCTGCTGACTTTCTTTTTCTTATTTTTGCTTGTACCATTAAAAAGCTGACAAGGAAAAGACAAAAGAAATTGTCCCCCTTTAAAACATGGCCCTAACAACCTTTCATGGGACACGAATTACCCCCTTATTCCACATTGAAAGACAGAAATCCAAACCCATGTTTATTTCAAATACAAACTCTACCTGATTCCAAAAAACCTTGAGGGCGTTTTCAATAAGTTACATCAGCAGCCAAGAATATTCAATGGGAGTTGAAATAGTGTAATCAAAGCATTTTTTTTCTTCTTTCTCATTAACTAAAAGTACCCTTGAATCAGAGATAATGTATATTTTTGAATTATTTGCAACTCCAATTAACACTTTGTTAAAACACAACTACATGGTATCAGGGCCCAAAGCCTTCAAGTGGTGAAATGATTTCTCCTTTTAGTATCATTAACCAGTACATTGTGAAATTCTGTTGAAACAGCAAAAGGTCCCTTTTCCATGTAACCACTCTGTCTGTCCCCTCACCTCTGACCTGCGTCATACCTGCCCTCTCATCCCAGAGCCAGCCTCACTGATGTTCCTGGATTGTGCAATCCCAAGTTCAGCAAACAGATGCCTCAAGCAAAGAGGTCAGTGCATTGACTTATTTGCTCTTTTGAACCTGGATCTGAAATACCATTGGGTTGACTAACCTCTATGGAGAGCAGTGATGCATGACTCTAAAACTCTGTTCTCAAGAGGCCATTGGGTTGCTGGGGAATTACCCTTAGGACAAAGCTTGCATGCATACTTTCATGATTTAATGCCAACCAGGTGGTTTTCCAATCCATTCCCTGAGCTCCTGTGAGATGTTAAGCTTTTCTACATCTACATATTTCTCTATTCCTAAAGCAAAGATAGCAGATAGGGCCACTGCTGTGAGGGATTTTAAGCAGTTGAGGTTATTTTATAAAATATTATGGAGAGACATCTATTCCAGGAGAAAGAACTTCTGGTTCCTGCAACCCTCTTGCTTTTAAGAGGAAGCCTTCTGGGAGGTATTAATGTACAGTGTAGCAGATAACAACATGAACTTGGCTGAGTCCCAGCTCTCCCCTTAGTAATTTATGTTTTCGAATTATCTGCCACTCCAATTAACACTTTGTTAAAACACACCCACATGGTATCAGGGCCCAAAAGCTTCAAGTGGTGAAATTATTTCTCCTTTTAGTATCATTAACCAGCACATTGGGCAAGTCACTTGACCTCTTTAAGCCCCAGTTTCTTCACCAGCATCATGGCCAGCCATGGGGGTACAGCAAGCAAGACAGCAGGCAGAGAAGAAAGTTTGTGCAAAAAGGCAACTTTGCAGATTAGGGGTTAAAGAGTTGCACGGAAGCTTCCTAATTGCTTCTTAGTTTACAGAACTGAGGCTGAGGGTTGTTTAGGGGAGGCGAGGGAGAGAAGAAATGTAAAAGGCTTGCGGAGAGTGATGAGAGTTTGGGACAGCCCTTGTGATGGTAGGAGAGGAAGGTGCTAAAGCCAGAAAGGACAAAGTATCAGGCGGGAGCTGATGACTCAGGGAGGCCCAGATCTGGAGTAGCAGCGCCCTCCTCTGCCCCCATGCTGGATTGCCCCCAAGGCTCCCACCTCAGGGGGGTGCGGAGGAGGCCAAGATGCTGTTACGTGATGGCTGGGGTTTAAAAGGGTTAAATGACTCACTAAAGTTCACAGAGATTTTAACACAAGTGGCCTGGCTCCAAGTCCAGCTCTTTCTAATCTGTAATAGGAGATCTAAGCCTGTCCTAATTAGCTCCTTTGGGCCTCATCTTTCTGGTTTGCAAAAGCCACTGCGCCAGGTGATACTGAAAGTCCTAGTCCTATAGGACGTTATACCGCAGGTTCTGTCCTGATCTGCTTCCCACTTGTTATGTTACATGTCACTTTGGGCAAGTCACTCAAACGCCCTGGCTTGCTTCTGTAATTAAATTATGTTCCGGAAGCTTGAGTTCTAAAGCGCAGCTGAAGACGGTTTGGGCTGGGTTGAGGAGGGCCCTTGTTTATCAGTAGCTCTGAACCTTCACAGCACCTCCCCCTGTCCCCCCTCCCCCAACGTCTATTCAGCTCGGCACCCGTGTTTAAGGACTAACACAAGTCACCTCAAGTATTTGTCACTGGCCCTCACTGGCCAAAATCACTTAAGTTACATTGGCCGTAGTCTAACACCACATCCAAACGGGGCAGAAAATTGTAAAAGAAAACGATAGCACGGTTTAAGGAAGAAAACGCGGTGTAGAAAAGGAAAATAAATCCATGAGGTTTGAACCAAAGCACTCCGAAGGCCGCGGCTGTTAACATCCAGCAGCTGTCAGTAATAGACCAAGACCCTTCCAGCTGTGCGCGTCTTTGCCTGGGGCACTAGAGAAAATTCCTTTACTCCCGGTGCACAACAGACTCCTCCAATTGTGCTTTCTAATAAAATTCCAGAGAGCCATAGAACTAGGCTATAATTCATTGGAAACTAAAAGGACATTTAGAGTTACAGTTTTCATTGGTGGGTGTGTTTTCCGAAATGTCATCGGTGGAGACGGATGTCCTCGCGGAGGGCGGAATGGGGAATGTTTGGGGGTTTGTTTTTACCAGCAATAAGCAAATTTATTTTTCATCACTACCTTTCCAGTACTTTCGCACTCAATTATAATTTAAAATTAAGGCCTTGAGCCCCGAGTCCCTGCAAAGCTAACGAGCCTGAAGACTTCAGTCCCTCGTCCTCACTCCGGACACCCCCCGCCCCCCCCCCCACCCCGAGGTCGAACTAGAGACGAGCTCACCTAGGGCCTCCGGGAACCGAGCGGCAGGAAAGCGACATGGAGGCCGCGGCTCCCAGCCCTCCCCCCGGCCCCGCCGGGCCCGCCAGGCCCTCCCGCTCCCGGCGCGCCCCCCGGCCCGAGCGCGCCGCCGCACCGCGCCGACTTCCGCTTCCCCGGCGGGCGGGCGGGAGGCGCCCCGGCCCCGGCCCCGGCCCCGGCCCAGCGCAGCCCGTCCCGGCCGCAGGGGGCGCTCCTGAGCCCGTGGGGGCCGCCCGCTGGCGGCAGTCCGGCGCGGGAGGCGGGGCGGAGGGCCGGCCTGTAGCCGACGTGGGTGTTAAGCGGCCGCCCCCGCCGCCGAGTCAGAGTCGAGAGCGGGCGGCGGAGCGCGAGTAGGACGTGGCCAGTCGGCGCGGCGGTGAGCGCAACCCAGCCGGGCGCTCGCGGGCTGCAGGGAACCGGCCGGGAGGAGGGGAGGGAGAAGGAGCGGGCGAGCGGGCCCGCCGGCCTCCGCGCCCGGGCGGCGTGACCCTCCCGGGAGGCGGGGTGGAGATCCGGGGTCCCGGGCCCGCCGCGCCTCACAAGTGCCCGGGGACCCGCGGGCGCCGCCTTCCCGCGCTTTGCCCGGGATTCTCCGGAGACTCTCGGGCCCCGCCGCCTCCTGCGCGCAGTGGTCACGTCCCGGGAAATGTTGCCCGCATTTGCCCGGTCGTCGTGTCACGCCAGCTCCGCGCCGGGCAGGGAGGGCGGAGGCGCTTATGAATGGGAGACCCTCGCAGGTTGTTGTGGCAGAGTCAGCGAACGTTTAGGGCCGGGAAGGCAACAAAGTTGGTAGTCGTCTCCCTAAGCTGCCCCTTGTGCGGATCAGGATCCCGAGCCTCGGAGCAGGAGCTCCCGAGCCAGCTGCTGAGCGGCGAGACTGGTTTGCATCCCAGCGCCCGTGGGCCCCACCAGCTCTGGGTGCTCGGATGGCGGGCGCCAGCTTCGGCCTTGGAGCTGGAATCTTCCCGGAGCAATTCGTGTTACCTAGTGGGGAATGCGGCCTCCTCGGATTCTCCCACACAAGTTAATTTCCCGAAGGAATGGAAAAGATACATTGTCGGCGCTGTTTCTTCTGGAGTCAGACTCCGGTGTAGTTTGAAGGAAGGGTAAAGGGACGCTGAAAGGATTCCGTTTTTCTCTTCCAGTTGGTACCGAAGGCTCACGAATCAGTTTAATTAACGCAAGTTGATCAGTCTGGCTGCCTCCACGCCCCATGCCTCCTTCAAGCCAAAGCTACGCGTAATTTGAAACAGATGCCCCTTCTGAGTTAATCTGTTAGGACCGTTAACTGTTCTAATAATTCTACAAGTAGTTATTTGTAGGAGTTGATGTGTTTGTTTGACTTGCCTAAAAGGGTTGAATTCGCATTGACGACACAGTACCATCTGCTGTGCCTCCTCTAAGAAAGAAATGTCCGCCCCCCAAGGGAATGAGCTGCATTGGATGTGCCCTGTCTGTGACTCCTTTCCCCGCTTGTCTCCATTTTCCTCTAAAATGCAGGGTTGGCTGTTTTTGTTTTGCGGTCGGACCCGCAGGCCCAGCAGCCATGGCTCACGGGCCCAGCCGCTCCGTGGCATGTGGGATTTTCTCGGACCAGGGCACGAACCCGCATCCCCTGCATCGGCAGGCGGACTCTCAACCACTGCGCCACCGGGGAAGCCCCGGTTGGGTGTTTTGTTTTCTCTTTTTGGCCAGGTGGGAATACTCTGCTTGATAGGAACAGACCCAAAAGGCAAGACTTGAGTTGAATCCTGTCTCTGCTACGGACTTGTTGTATGACCTTGGACAAGTCCTTGTCTTCCTCTGGACTCAGCTTTCCATCTGGAAAAGGAAGAGATTGGGTTAGGATCCTGATATCCTTCTCTAGATATTGGATGGTCACTGTCTTATCAACCTTAGTAATTGGTACTGACTCTCCAGGCCTATCAGTAACATAAAGTCAGTGTTTTGTACATCTAATTGTATGTCTAATTTTAGTTGCTTTATTAAGTAGTGTTCTTTCGTTGTTGCTGGTTTTAACATTTTTTGTAAAGATTCTTGGTGTCTAGTCATTGACAACATGCTTCAAGTGGTTAAAAAACTTCTTGGTGGCTAAAATTATTCTCCGCTGCTGCTGATTAGGAAGATGTTGGTATTCATTGGTCATCCAGCCTGCCCACCCCCTCCTCTGAGAGGTGTCCTGACTGGGATCACACAGGTCTTCAGTGTGATGGATAAAAGGCATTCCTTGTTATTCAGGCGTAAGTCAGTGACATAGTTTGAAAATCATACAGAATTGGTTTCTGTATTGGTTATTTTAATATTCTGTGTGAATGAAGCACCTCTCCTTTTCTAGTCAATATTTATTTTATTATTTTTTTATTTTATTATTATTTTTTTTGCGTTATGCAGGCCTCTCACTGTTGTGGCCTCTCCTGTTGCGGAGCACAGGCTCCGGACGCGCAGGCTCAGCGGCCATGGCTCACGGGCCCAGCCGCTCCGCGGCACGTGGGATCCTCGCGGACCGGGGCACGAACCCATGTCCCCTGCATCGGCAGGCGGACTCTCAACCACTGCGCCACCAGGGAAGCCCTCTAGTCAATATTTATTAAGTCCATGCCTTGCCAATGGTTGATTTTTGTCTAAAGGTAGAGGAGTAGACTCTGGTTTTCCCAAACTTCTAGGCTCCAGCTCAAACCTGCTGAATCAACATTTCCAGGAGAGCAGCCTGGTTATTGGAATGTTTAACAAGTGTCCCAGGTGATTCTTATCAAGCCAGTTTGGGGCGCAATGGACCCAGGTGTTGCTTCTCAAAATACGGTTACTAGCCAGGCATTATCAACTTCACCTGGGAGCAGGGGAAGGCAGGCAGCATTTCTGGTCCCACTTGAAGCCACTCGCATCAGAATTGGCCTTTTAACAAGGTCCCCAGGTGATTCGTGTGCACATTTATGGTTGAGAGGCTCTGGGAGGCCTATGACGATAGTAATGATTGGTGCTGTGCTTTGTAGTTGTTCTAAGAACTCCTGGTGCGTGTTCACAGTTCATCATCGTATTTGTCTGATGTGGCTATTTGATTGCCCTCCTATTATAATGATAGTACTTTTATTTTTCACCTTGTATAGACGGGGACCTCCAGCTTTAGGGGCCCGAAGGGCCACCATACCAGTGGCAGAGCAGGCATTCAGACCCAGGCGTGTGTCACTTGGCAGAGCTCCTAACCCATTCCTTTCCAGAGCTACTGTTTTGTGACCTTCTCTTAGGGTCTCAGGCAGCTGTCTGAATTTGGAACAGAGCCCAGTGGATGGATGGTTTAACTTCGGCCTCTGAAAAACTGGTTTGATGGGGCTTGGGATGTCCGGTTGGCTTGCTTATTTGGCATTCGTTTCTTGAGGGTTTCAGAAAGGTTGGTTGAAGTGCCCTCACCTGTGGCTGTAGCAGTGATACGTGAGCAAGGTTCCTGACCTTTGTGCTTTTTAAGGGGAGGTGGTGGGCAGGGAGAAGGGGAGGCTGATCACTAAGCTGCTCTGACAACTCGAGCCCCCTCCTTTGGAGCAATGTAGAGCCAGTTTCCCGGTTCCCTGAAGTTCAAGTCCAGTAGCTAAGGCCTAGAGACGGGGGCTGCAGAGGCCCGACTGATGGTGAACTCTTGCCTCCTCCTAGGGATATGAGGTGCCCATCGTAAGCTCGTGAGAGTTGCCCTCCACGGAGCCCAGCAGAGGAGTGGACAAACATGAAATCCAGTCCTGCCATCCAAGCTGCCATTGACCTCACGGCGGGGGCCGCAGGTAATCCCAGAGAAAACCCGTCCTTTGTTGCGCCAATACCTTCTGCAAGTGAGCTCTGGTGAAGACATTGCTTTTGTAGCTCCAGAGGCGACATGCTTTAACCCTGGAATGAATCCACTTAATAGAAGTGTAATACTGTGTTGCAAACACAGCAGAAGGTAGAGTAGTTCCCGCTGTATTAGAGCTATGAGTCAGGGTATGGTGTGGGAGTGTCCCCGGGTGACAGCTGGAACACATCACAGCTCAGAGCTGAAGCCACTCGTCCATTGCCATGTGGCTGGGATATGCAGGATTCCACCCCAAGCCTGGCAGTCTTCAGAGGCCTTAGAGTACAAAAATAACGCTGTGCCATCTCTCCAGGGAAATCCCAGGCACTGCCCTTACTACTGCTGGGGGAGAGAAAGGATACCCTTAGAAATGTCTTTGGTAAATCAGGCTGACTTTTTTGTGGTTTTTTTTTTTTGCGGCACGCGGGGCCTGTCACTGTTGTGGCCTCTCCCGTTGCGGAGCGCAGGCTCCGGACGCGCAGGCTCAGCGGCCATGGCTCACGGGCCCAGCCGCTCCGCGGCATGTGGGATCCTCCCGGACCGGGGCACGAACCCATGTCCCCTGCATCGGCAGGCGGACTCTCAACCACTGCGCCACCAGGGAAGCCCGAGAATGGGTTTTGACTGTGTCTTAAAGCCCTGAAAGGAGGGGCCCTAGGATTGGCCGGGGAGTGGTGGGCAGGGCGAGTGCTGGGGCAGACTCCGGCCCCACTAGGCACCATCGAGTTCTGGGCAGCACCTGCCACCGCAGGCCACTCTTTAGAAAGGTCACCTTTATTCAGCCTGAGGCAAGTGACAGACTTGGAAGGGCCTGGGTGGTTACTTGGTTCTCCAGATTCCTGGATGATTCTAGGGCTGGAGGAGCACTGGAATGCTCATACTTCGCAGATGAAGACCCTTGCTTGCTTACCCTTGCCTCCCTCACCAGTTCTTATATTGGGTCACCACTCCTTGGAGTGGAGAGGCCAGGGGAGCGGGTTGCCCATTGTCCTTTCATCTGGTGGGACCTCCTGGGTCAACAGATCAAGAGCAGTCAGAGCTGCCTTCTCTCATCCTGTTGTCGTCTTTTTTAAAAAAAAAAAAAAATTATTTATTTATATATTTGGTTGCATCGGGTCTTAGTTGCGGCTCACGGGCTCCTTAGTTGTGGCATGCGAACTCTTAGTTGCAGCGTGTATGTGGGATCTAGTTCCCGGACCAGGGATTGAACCTGGGCTCCCTGCGTTGGGAGCGTGGAGTCTTAATCACTGCGCCACCAGGGAAGTCCCCTGTCGTCGTCTTAATTGTAAAAAAGAAATCATGGGTTCAGGGAAGATCGAAGTATTTTGCCATGAACCAGAAATCGGCCAAAGTAGGCTCATGAGGAAGTCTGCAGACACTGATAGAAAGTTCAGGCGAGGGCGCTCCCAGGTCAGAGACGACAAGGAGCAGGGGAGCCAAGGGCTGCCTGGAATCCGCCCCACAGCCTCTTACGTGCTGAGTGCCTTTGGGTCAGCCCCTCACCCTGCCGTGGAATCAAGCCCCCCAGGCCCTGTGCACCATCCCCGACCCCTTCACCACTCCCTGCTCCCCCAATGCCATACTGCAGAGGATGCTGACTTTGGCAACAGTGGACCCACTTGCCTGCCGTTGGCATCCTCTTACCCTCCCGGGAATGCCTGGGCTGTTTGTGTCTCTGCAATAGAAGGGCATTTTCCCCCATGAGGGATGCTCAGCTTTTGGAATTTTATATCCTTCGGTCTTCTATCAAAGATAGACTGTAGGATCTGTTGTGATAGAATTAAAATGCATCTAGGTTGTCAAAATTATGAACCCACTTTAAAAATTCTGACATTCACCTCTTCTTTTGGAATGATTTTGTTTCGTTTTGCGGTACGCGGGCCTCTCACTGTTGTAGCCTCTCCCGTTGCAGAGCAAGGCTCCGGACGCGCAGGCCCAGCAGCCATGGCTCACGGGCCCAGCCGCTCCGCGGCATGTGGGATCTTCCCGGACCGGGGCACAAACCCGCGTCCCCTGCCTCGGCAGGTGGACTCTCAACCACTGCACCACCACGGAAGCCCCGGAACGATTATTTTTGACATAAGCAAGATCTTATTTTATTCTAGCCCATCAGTACCTGGGAGAGAATAACTCTTAATTATGGTAACATCTTATTAAATTATATTCCACTAATTCAGAACTGGGGATAGTGTGGCAAAACAAAGCAGAAATGTGTCATTGCTGTCCTAGAAGAAAGGGACAGTGGTGATAGGATCATGGAGATCACACTTGTGCTTGCTCAAGAGATCAGTTTTCAGACTCTTCTGGAAACGTCCATCTACCAATAATTAATTGGGAGTTATTCTTAACAGCCCTCCCTTCATCTCTACTTTCCACAACTTCATTGGAGAAACTGTGTTATGTCTAAGTTATGAAACTGCATTTCTGAAATATTTTATGTCAGCCCTCCCTCCATCTCTACTTTCCACAACTTCATTGGAGTAACTGTGTTATGTCTAAGTTATGAAACTGCATTTCTGAAATATTTTATGTAAGCCTTCTCTTCAATTTTGCTGAGGTTTTAATAACCTCATCCAATGGCTGTGTTTCCTGACACAAGCAGGGGACGTCCCAGGCCCAAGGGGAGGTGGAAGCATTCACCAGTGACAGACAGTTCCCCAAATGCTGACCCAGTTCAGGGTCTGGAGATATTACAGGGTTTAATAGTTCATTCTTTTCCTTACATTCAGAATTTTTATCGAAGTAATTGAATGCAATTCAATACTTTTATTGTATAAAAGCATATAAATATATGATTTATGCTAAGCAGAGGTAAGTTTCAATCCATTTCCTGTCTGAATATAAATCATTAATTGGTAGAGTCCAAATAAGAGGTTTTCCCATAGGGTCAAACATTTAGCTCTTCAGGGACTGATTAGACCCTTTGTTTTCTTTATCTGTGGCCTGTTCCTCTGTTAGTTCCCTGATAGTCATTAGGACCACTGGGCATCAAGCAAAAGAGTGATTAACACCAGACTCTTCCCTTCCCCTTCCTTTTATGTGGACGCACACACAAACACAGTTAACCGCTGTAAATTAGCCACTTGTTGTGTAGCAGCCAATATGTTAGAGCCTTATCTTAATCCTCACGCTAACCCGATAGGGAATCGAGGCTCAGAGGTCACATCACTTAGCCAGGATTTCACAGCAGAGTCAGGCTTTGAGCCCAGGTCCCTCTGACCGATGCTCCTGGACGCACGTCACACCTTCACATCCGGTGGCTTTGACTGTCAAACCCACGTCCTCTCCTGTACCGAGTGTGAGCTCCTTCAGGGCTGGAGCGGGGTGCTAGACACATGAAGGACCCCTAGAAGTTTTATTGGACTGAGCTAGAAGGTTTGGGGGGGAGGAGGTCAAAATGAAGTGACCCAGAGGTAAGCCCTGCGGTGGGCTGCCTGTCCCTCCTCTCCGTGGGTCCTCGAGGCCGCACTCTACCACGTGGCTGTAGACTGGTGCTGGACAAGGACTCTTGTCCTGGTTGCAGGGGGCACAGCATGTGTACTCACCGGGCAGCCCTTCGATACCATGAAAGTGAAGATGCAGACGTTCCCCGACCTGTACAGGGGCCTCACTGACTGCTGCCTGAAGACCTACTCCCAGGTGGGCTTCCGGGGCTTCTACAAGGGGACCAGCCCAGCGCTGATTGCCAACATCGCCGAGAACTCCGTCCTCTTCATGTGCTACGGATTCTGCCAGCAGGTGGTACGGAAAGTGGTTGGATTGGAAAAGCAGGCGAAGCTGAGGTGAGTTGAGGTCACTGAGACCTCTTTGTTTGAGAAACAACACTTGTGTAGTCAGGATTTTTATGAGACCTTATGGAGAAGAACATTTCCTTTTTTACAATAACTACTTTCTTTGATTAAGAAGTCATATATTGCCATCATAGAAAACTGGGAAGACGCACATGTGTTATGCAAAAGGAAGGTTGCCCATCATCCACCGCGTAGAAACAACCACCCTCACGTTCCTTCCATTCTTCAGGAAGATGCTTTTCTTTCTTTTTTAAAAAATTATTTTTCTTTTTTGTATTATTATTTTTCTTTTTTTCATTGGAGTATAGTTGATTTACAATGTTGTGTTAGTTTCAGGTGTACAGCAAAGTGAATCAGTTGTACATATATATATATATCCATTCTTTTTCGGTTTATTTTCCCGTAGAGGTTATTACAGAATATTGAGTGGAGTTCCCTGTGCTATACAGTAGGTCCTTTTTGGTTATCTATTTTATTTATAGTAGTGTGTTTATGTTCATCCCGATCTCCTAATACATCCCCTCCCCCCATGTTTCCTCTTTGGTAACCCGAAATTTGATTTTGAGATCGGTGAGTCTGTTTCTGTTCTGTAACTAAGTTCACTTGTGCCATTTTTAAAAATTAAATTCCAAATATAAGTGACATCATATGATATTTGGGGAAGATGCTCGTCAAATGCCGCTCTTGGTGCTACTTCACTGGGCAGAAGTGCAGAACTTAAACCATAGATGCAACTTGTGACCTAAGTTTTGGGTTCCACGTCATCAGCAGAATGCAGAGTATTGGAAGAGCCAAATAGGTTTGAGGAAGAACTTGGAATTTTAGGAAGGGTCAGAGCATCTGAGAAGATGCAGGTGAACCTACTGTTTCATTGGTTGAGTCTGCCCCAAACATCAGACTTGGGTGTGTATTTGGTCATCCCTTGGGTATTTGTTATACCGAGACTAAAAGGAATTCGGAAACCACTGGGATGTTTAGCCTTTGCTCCTTTGAACATTGATTTATTTTATAAGTTTTCACTCTTTTAAAAAAAATTATTTACTTATTTTTGGCTGCATTGGGTCTTTGCTGCACGCGGGCTTTCTCTAGTCGCGGCGAGCGGGGGCTACTCTTCGTTGCGGTGCGCAGGCTTCTCATTGTGGTGGCTTCTCTTGTTGCGGAGCACGGGCTCTAGGCGTGTGGGCTTCGGTAGTTGTAGCACATGGGCTCAGTAGTTGTGACTCGCGGGCTTAGTTGCTCCGTGGCATGTGGGATCTTCCCCGACCAGGGCTCAAACCCGTGTCCCCTGCATTGGCGTGTGGATGCTTAACCACTGTGCCATCAGGGAAGTCCCCATTGATTTACTTTAAATCATTTAAAATTATTGTTATCAGCTTTGTGGTTGCAGAGGGCAGTCTTGCCTGTTGTTTTGGTGGGAATTCAAGACCCTATTGCAAATACAGGTCCCACATGGCTAAAGTAGGTTCCTTTTGTACAGAAGTCTTTGGGGGTGCCTGGAGATGTGCCCGTTTATAGCAGGAATCCCATCTTGATAGATGGGACTTGTTTTTTAAAGGCTTGGGACTGGATGAAATCCCCCAGGGAGACAGTGTTTATAGGACTGAGCACAGATCCTAGGACCCTCCAGCAGGGAGGGGTCAGGAAAAAGAGGAAGTAAAGGAATAAGCAGAAGAGAAACCAGGAGAATGTGGTGTCCCGTGGTAGAGACGGACAGGAAGGACACTGCAGTGACTGTAGCTCTTTCCACTGGAGCGAGAGACTTCCTAGCTGAGGAGACCTGGAGTTTAGGTCTCCTTCAGCATCCTTGGAGAAGGACAGGGAAATGGAGCAACCACAGGAGATTCTGGAGCAGGTCCTGCAGTGAAGAAAGCTTCCTCTTTCACTCGGCCTAACCCAGCACCCTCGTCTTTTTTGAACGTGGGGGACAGGAGGGGGGCTGCAGCTTTTTCATCCAGCAGAGCAGTGGTTGCTCATTACCAGTGAGCAAATGCTGCCTGAGAGCTTACGAAGCTCTGACGTGCACGTCATGCTTTCTTAGCCCTCACCGCGGTCCTGCGCGAGGATCCAGGCAGGTGATGGTATCCGTTTTATAGATGGGGAAACTCTGGTACAGATACTGACGCACTGAAGATCACTGGGTTAATAAGTGACAAGGCTGGGACTGCAGCCTGTGTCTTCTCCCCCAATCCAGCATTCTTCCCACAAGACCACAGGCGGGGCTCTGGAGCACTTTGTAGGGGTCAGGTCTAGAGAAAAGATTAATAATTACACAGAAGCAGGGAAAGGAAAGAACTGCTTGTGATCCCCTGTTATGAATTTCTGCAGTGATAGAGTAAATATTCTCGGTTTGAACACTCCCTGAGTAGTGCTCTCTTTTCACCTTTGGCTGGACGGGCTCTGACACAGCAGGACTGTTTAGGAACATGTTTGTTGAGTGGGTGACGAAACAGTTGATTCTTACAAAATCCCATCCTACGCCGACTGCCATTTGAGATCCAGTTCTAAACGTTTCTACTGTAGGCACAGCCTGGGGCCCATGTCCCTCATCTCATGCACTGGTAGCTGAAAGTATTTATTAGAAAGCCAAAGTCCACTGCAGATCCGACTCGGCGCTGTGTTGCCCTGTATCAGCATGCTTGGGGTTTGTTCAGGTGTTACTGCCTCTTGGATGAAACAGCCGTCTGCATCTATCGATGCCACCTTTGTTCCAGCAAGATTGACAAACCCTGGTCAATGACCCTGATTGACTACGGCCTGTCAACAGGTTGACAGAGAGTCCCAGAGGGAGGCCAAGTATGGATCTGCAGACTGGCCAAGAGACA
Organism: Mesoplodon mirus; assembly: GCF_964341445.2. Lineage (NCBI taxonomy): Eukaryota > Metazoa > Chordata > Mammalia > Artiodactyla > Ziphiidae > Mesoplodon > Mesoplodon mirus. Next base: position 15,264,380 of record NC_138993.1, read on the forward strand.
AATCCTTTAAGCTTTGGTTTTTTTTGTTTTTTTGTTTTTTTTGCAGTACGCGGGCCTCTCACTGTTGTGGCCTCTCCCGTTGCGGAGCACAGGCTCCAGACACGCAGGCTCAGCAGCCATGGCTCACGGGCCCAGCCGCTCTGCAGCACGTGGGATCTTCCCGGACCGGGGCACGAACCCGTGTCCCCTGCATCGGCAGGCGGGCTGTCAACCACTGGGCCACCAGGGAAACCCTAAGCTTTGGTTTTGACAAACAGTTTAAGTAGGAGTGAAGGGGAAAGGATGGAGGGGATGGCGTCGGACACTTCCCACCCCTAGAAAGCCGCGTGCGGTACAGTTGTGGAGCTGGCTCTCCTGCTGACCGTCTGACGCATCATTCTTCAAAATCGAAAGGAAGGCCACACTGCAGGCAGCGTCTTCCTCCTGAAAGAAGGCCTGCTCCAAGCCAGCTCTTCTGAGGCCCGGCTGTGTAACGGGCCAGCTCAGCCCTGGGCACCCACTTCACATCCACCTGAGGCACCAAGGCCAGACCACCAGGGATAGGAAATCGGGACCGGGATGGTAGGCAGCCCTTGGCTTTATGCAAGCACACGTCAAATATTTGAGGTTCGGTTCCAGACCATCTGACAAATTTTTTGGTTTTCCAGTGCATATAAAGCTATGTTCACACTATACCGTAGTCTGTGCAATAGTGTTATGTCCCAAAAAGAACGTACCTACCTTAATTTAAAAATACTTTAGGGGCTTCCCTGGTGGCGCAGTGGTTGAGAGTCCGCCTGCCGATGCAGGGGACGTGGGTTCGTGCCCCTATCCGGGAGGATCCCACATGCCGCGGAGCGGCTGGGCCCGTGAGCCATGGCCACTGGGCCTGCGCGTCCAGAGCCTGTGCTCCGCAACGGGAGAGGCCACAACAGTGAGAGGCCCGCGTAATGCAAAAAAAATAAAAATTAAAAAAAAAAAAATAAAAATACTTTATTGCTAAAAAAATGCTAACCGTCCTCTGACAACTCAGGGTTGCCACAAACCTTCAACTTTGTTATAAAGCAGAAACTAACACACCATTGTAAAGCAATTGTACTCCAATAAAGGTGTTAAAAAAAGAAAAAGAAAAAGAAAATTTAAAAATGCAGTATCTTCAAAGAGTAATAAAGCGAAGTGCAATAAAATAAGGTTTGCCTGTAGTAATGTTTGACCTCAGTTTCTATAACTATTAGTTCATTGTAACTTTTTTTATGGTTTCAAAACACTTTTTTTTAAACATTAAAAATTTTTTTATTTTATATTGGAATATAGTTGATTTACAATGTTGTGTTCCAGGTACACAGTTAAGTGATTCAGTTATACATATATCCATTCCTTTTCAGATTCTTTCCCCATGTAGGTTATTAAAGAATATTGAGTAGAGTTCCCTGTGCTATTTAGTACATCCTTGTTGATTATCTATTTTATATATATGTTATATATGTTAATCCCAAACTCCTGATTTATCCCCTCCCCCACCATGTTTCCCCTTTGGAAACTATAAGTTTGTTCTCAAAGTCTGTGAGTCTGTTTCTGTTTTGTAAATAAGTTCATTTGTATCATCTTTAAAGATTCCACATATAAGTGATATCATATGATATTTGTCTTTCTCTGTCTGACTTCACTTATGATAATCTCTAGGTCCCTCTGTGTTGCTGCAAATGGCATTATTTCATTCTTTTTTATGGCTGAGTAATATTCCATTGTATATATTTACCACATCTTCTTTATCCATTCCTCTGTTGATGGATATTTAGGTTGCTTCCATGTCCTGGCTATTGTAAATAGTGCTGCTGTGAACATTGGGGTGCATGTATCTTTCTGATTTGGTTTTCTCTGGATATATGCCCAGGAGTAGAATTGCTGGATCATATGGTAGTTCTGTTTTTAGTTTTTTAAGGAACCTCCATACTGTTCTCTATAGTGGCTGTATCAGTTTACATTCCCACCAACAGTGCAGGAGAATTCCCTTTTCTCCACACCCTCTCCAGCATTTATTGTTTGTAAGCTTTTTGGTGATGGCCATTATGACCGGTGTGAGGTGATACCTCATTTTAGTTTTGATTTGCATTTCTTTAGTAATTAGTGATGTTAAGCATCTTTTCATGTGCTTTTTGGCCATCTGTATGTCTTCTTTGGAGAAATGTCTATTTAGATCTTCTGTCCATTTTTTTATTGGGTCATTGTTTTTTTGATATAGAGCTGCATGAGGTGTTTGTATATTTTGGAGATTAATCCTTGTCAGTCACTTCATTTACAAATATTTTCTCCCATTTTGTAGGTTGTCTTTTTGTTTTGTTTATGGTTTCCTTTGCTGTGCAAGAGCTTTTAAGTTTAATTAGGTCCCATCTGTTTATTTTTGTTTTTATTTTCATTACTCCAGGAATAGATCCAAAAAGATATTGCTGTGATTTATGTCAGAGTGTTCTGCCTGTGTTTTCCTCTAAGAGTTTTATTATTTTTTAAAGATTTATTTATTATTTATTTTATTTTTGGCTGTGTTGGGTCTTAGTTGCGGCACGTGGGATCTCTCGTTGCAGCGCAAGGGCTCTTCCTTGTGGTGCACAGACTTCTCTCTAGTTGTGGTGTGCAGGTTTTCTCTTCTCTAGTTGTGGCACACAGGCTCCAGAGCATGTGGGCTCTGTAGTTTGTGGCACACAGGCTCTAGTTGAGGCACACGAGCTCAGTAGTTGTGGCACGCGGGCTTAGCTGCCCTATGGCATGTGGGATCTTAGTTCCCTGACCAGGGGTCGATCCCATGTCCCCTGCATTGTAAGGTGGATTTTTTACCACTGGACCACCGCGGAAGTCCCCCCTAAGAGTTTTATGGTATCCGGCCTTACATTTAGGTCTTTAATCCATTTTGAGTTTATTTTTGTGTATGGTGTTAGAGAATGTTCAAATTTCATTCTTTCACATGTAGTTGTCCAGTTTTCCCAGCACCACTTATTGAAGAGCCTTTCTTTTCTCCATTGTTTATTCTTGCCTCCTTTGTCATGGATTAACTGAGCATAGAGGTGCGTGGGTTTATCTCTGGGGTTTCTATCCTGTTCCATTGATCTATATTTCTGTTTTTGTGCCAGTACCATACTGTTATGATTACTGTAGCTTTGTATTATAGTCAAGTCAGGGAGTCTGATTCCTCTAGCTCCATTTTTCTTTCTCAGGATTGCTTTGGCTATTTGAGGTCTTTTGTGTTTCCAGACAAATGAAAAAATTTTTTGTTCCAGTTCTGTGAAAAATGCCATTGGTAGTTTGATAGGGACTGCATTGAATCTGTAGATTGCCTTGGGTATTATGTCATTTTGACAATATTGATTCTTCCAATCCAAGAGCATGTTTTTTTGTTTTTTTGTTTTTTTAATATATATTTATTTATTATTTTTTTAATTAGTTTCTGCTTTATAACAAAGTGAGTCAGTCATACATATACATCTGTTCCCACATCCCTTCCCTCCTGGGTCTCCCTCACACCCTCCCCATCCCACCCCTCCAGGCGGTCACAAAGCACTGAGCTGATCTCCCTGTGCTCTGCGGCTGCTTCCCACTATCTATCTACCTTACGTTTGATAGTGTATATATGTCCATGCCTCTCTTTCGCTTTGTCACAGCTTACGCTTCCCCCTCCCCATATCCTCAAGTCCATTCTCAAGTAGGTCTGTGTCTTTATTCCTGTTTTACCCCTAGGTTCTTCATGACATTTTTTTTTAATTCCTATATGTGTTAGCATACGGTATTTGTCTTTCTCTTTCTGACTTACTTCACTCTGTATGACAGACTCTAGGTCTATCCACCTCATTACAAATAGCTCAGTTTCGTTTCTTTTTATGGCTGAGTAATATTCCATTGTATATATGTGCCACATCTTCTTTATCCATTCATTCGATGATGGACACTTAGGTTGTTTCCATCTCCGGGCTATTGTGAATAGAGCTTCAGTGAACATTTTGGTACATGTCTCTTTTTGAATTATGGTTTTCTCAGGGTATATGCCTAGTAGTGGGATTGTTGGGTCATATGGTAGTTCTATTTTTAGTTTTTTTTTTTTTTTTAATTTTATTTATTTTATTTATTTATTTTTGGCTGTGTTGGGTCTTCGTGGCTGCGTGCAGGCTTTCTCTAGTCGTGGCGAGCAGGGGCTACTCTTTGCTGCGGTGCACAGGCTTCTCATTGTGGTGGCTTCTCTTGTTGCGGGGCACAGGCTCTAGGTGCACAGGCTTCAGTAGTTGTGGCACGTGTGCTCAGTAGCTGTGGCGTGCGGGCTCTAGAGCGCAGGCTCAGTAGTTGTGGTGCACAGGCTTAGTGGCTCCGCGGCACGTGGGATCTTCCCGGACCAGGGCTCGAACCCTGTCCCCTGAATTGGCAGGCTGATTCTTAACCACTGCGCCACCAGGGAAGCCCCTATTTGTAGTTTTTTAAGGAACCTCCATACTGTTCTCCATAGCGGCTGTACCAATTCACATTCCCACCAGCAGTGCAAGATTGTTCCCTTTTCTCCACACCCTCTCCAGCATTTATTGTTTCTAGATTTCTTGATGATGGCCATTCTGACTGGTGTGAGATGATATCTCATTGTAGTTTTGATTTGCATTTCTCTAATGATTAATGATGTTGAGCATTCTTTCATGTGTTTGTTGGCAGTCTGTATATCTTCTATGGAGAAATGTCTATTTAAGTCTTCTGCCCATTTTTGGATTGGGTTGTTTGTTTTTTTGCTATTGAGCTGCATGAGCTGCTTATAAATTTTGGAGATTAATCCTTTGTCAGTTGCTTCATTTGCAAATATTTTCTCTCATTCTGAGGGTTGTCTTTTGGTCTTGTTTATGGTTTCCTTTGCTGTGCAAAAGCTTTGAAGTTTCATTAGGTCCCATGTGTTTATTTTTGTCTTTATTTCCATTTCTCTAGGAGGTGGGTCAAAAAGGATCTTGCTGTGATTTATGTCATAGAGGTTCTGCCTATGTTTTCCTCTAAGAGTTTGATAGTTTCTGGCCTTACATTTAGGTCTTTAATCCATTTTGAGCTTATTTTTGTGTATGGTGTTAGGGAATGATCTAATCTCATACTTTTACATGTCCCTGTCCAGTTTTCCCAGCACCACTTATTGAAGAGGCTGTCCTTTCTCCACTGTACATTGCTGCCTCCTTTATCAAAGATAAGTTGACCATATGTGCATGGGTTTACCTCTGGGCTTTCTATCCTGTTCCATTGATCTATCTTTCCGTTTTTGTGCCAGTACCATACTGTCTTGATTACTGTAGCTTTGTAGTATAGTGTGAAGTCAGGGAGCCTGATCCTCCAGCTCCGTTTTTCGTTCTCAAGATTGCTTTGGCTATTCAGGGTCTTTTGTTTTTCCAAACAAATTTTAAAATTTTTTGTTCTAGTTTTGTGAAAAATGCCAGTGGTAGTTTGATAGGGATTGCATTGAATCTGTAGATTGCTTTGGGTAGTAGAGTCATTTTCACAATATTGATTCTTCCAATCCAAGAACATGGTATATCTCTCCATCTATTTGTATCATCTTTAATTTCTTTCATTAGTGTCTTATAATTTTCTGCATACAGGTCTTTTGTCTCCCTAGGTAGGTTTATTCCTAAATGTTTTATTCTTTTTGTTGCAGTGGTAAATGGGAGTGTTTTCTTGATTTCACTTTCAGATTTTTCATCATTAGTGTACAGGAATGCCAGAGATTTCTGTGCATTAATTTTGTATCCTGCTACTTTACCAAATTCATTGATTAGCTCTAGTAGTTTTCTGGTAGCATCTTTAGGATTCTCTATGGATAGTATCATGTCATCTGCAAACAGTGACAGCTTTACTTCTTCTTTTCCAATTTGGATTCCTTTTATTTCCTTTTCTTCTCTGATTGCTGTGGCTAAAACTTCCAAAACTAAGTTGAATAAGAGTGGTGAGAGTGGGCAGCCTTGTCTTCTTCCTGATCTTAGTGGAAATGGTTTCAGTTTTTCACCATTGAGGACGATGTTGGCTGTGGGTGTGTCATATATGGCCTTTATTATGTTGAGGAAAGTTCCCTCTATGCCTACTTTCTGAAGGGTTTTTGTCATAAATGGGTGTTGAATTTTGTCAAAAGCTTTCTCTGCATCTATTGAGATGATCATATGGTTTTTCTCCTTCAATTTGTTAATATGGTGTATCACGTTGATTGATTTGCATATATTGAAGAATCATTGCATTCCTGGAATAAACCTCACTTGATCATGGTGTATGATCCTTTTAATGTGCTGTTGGATTCTGTTTGCCAGTATTTTGTTGAGGATTTTTGCATCTATGTTCATCAGTGATATTGGCCTGTAGTTTTCTTTCTTTGTGACATCCTTGTCTGGTTTTGGTATCAAGGTGATGGTGGCCTCACAGAAAGAGTTTGGGAGTGTTCCTCCCTCTGCTATATTTTGGAAGAGTTTGAGAAGGATAGGTGTTAACTCTTCTCTAAATGTTTGATAGAATTCGCCTGTGAAGCCATCTGGTCCTGGGCTTTTGTTTGTTGGAAGATTTTTAATCACAGTCTCAATTTCAGTGCTTGTGATTGGTCTGTTCATATTTTCTATTTCTTCCTGATTCAGTCTTGGCAGGTTGTGCATTTCTAAGAATTTGTCCATTTCTTCCAGGTTGTCCTTTTTATTGGCATAGAGTTGCTTGTAGTGATCGCTCATGATCCTATGTATTTCTGCAGTGTAGTTGTTACTTCTCCTTTTTCATTTCTAATTCTATTGATTTGAGTCTTCTCTCTTTTTTTCTTGATGAGTCTGCCTAATGGTTTATCAATTTTGTTTATCTTCTCAAAGAACCAGCTTTTAGTTTTATTGATCTTTGCTATCGTTTCCTTCATTTCTTTTTCATTTATTTCTGATCTGATTTTTATGATTTCTTTTCTTCTGCTAACTTTGGGGGTTTTTTGTTCTTCTTTCTCTAATTGCTTTAGGTGCTAGGTCAGGTTGTTTACTCGAGATGTTTCTTTTTTCTTAAGGTGGGATTGTATTGCTATAAACTTCCCTCTTAGAACTGCTTTTGCTGCTTCCCATAGGTTTTGGGTCGTCATGTCTCCATTGTCATTTGTTTCTAGGTATTTTTTTATTTCCTCTTTGATTTCTTCAGTGATCACTTTGTTATTAAGTAGTGTATTGTTTAGCCTCCATGTGTTTGTATTTTTTTACAGATCTTTTCTTGTAATTGATATCTAGTCTCATAGCATTGTGGTCGGAAAAGATACTTGATACAATTTCAATTTTCTTAAATTTACCAAGGCTTGATTTGTGACCCAAGATATGATCTATCCTGGAGAATGTTCCATGAGCACTTGAGAAAAATGTGTATTCTGTTGTTTTTGGATGGAATGTCCTATAAATATCAATTAAGTCGATCTTGTTTAATGTATCATTTAAAGCTTGTGTTTCCTTATTTATTTTCATTTTGGATGATCTGTCCATTGGTGAAAGTGGGGTGTTGAAGTCCCCTAATATGATTGTGTTACTGTCGATTTCCCCTTTTATGGCTGTTAGTATTTGCCTTATGTATTGAGGTGCTCCTATGTTGGGTGCATAAATATTTACAATTGTTGTATCTTCTTCTTGGATCGATCCCTTGATCATTATGTAGTGTCCTTCTTTGTCTCTTCTAATAGTCTTTATTTAAAAGTCTATTTTGTCTGATATGAGAATTGCTACTCCAGCTTTCTTTTGATTTCCATTTGCATGGAATGTCTTTTCCCATCCCCTTACTTTCAGTCTGTATGTGTCTCTAGGTTTGAAGTGGGTCTCTTGTAGACAGCATATATATGGGTCTTGTTTTTGTATCCATTCAGCCAATCTGTGTGTTTTGGTGGGAGCATTTAGTCCATTTACATTTAAGGTAATTATTGATATGTATGTTCCTATTCCCATTTTCTTAAATGTTTTGGGTTCGTTACTGTAGGTCTTTTCCTTCTGTTGTGTTTTTTGCCTAGAGAAGTTCCTTTAGCATTTGTTGTAAAGCTGGTTTGGTGGTGCTGAACTCTCTCAGCTTTTGCTTGTCTGTAAAGGTTTTAATTTCTCCATCAAATCTGAATGAGATCGTTGCTGGGTAGAGTAATCTTGGTTGCAGGTTTTTCTCCTTCATCACTTTAAATATGTCCTGCCACTCCCTTTGGCTTGTAGAGTTTCTGCTGAAAGATCATGTTAACCTGATGGGGATTCCCTTGTGTGTTATTTGTTGTTTTTCCCTTGCTGCTTTTAATATGTTTTCTTTGTGTTTAATTTTTGACAGTTTGATTAATATGTGTCTTGGCGTATTTCTCCTCGGATTTATTCTGTATGGGACTCTCTGTGCCTCCTGGACTTGATTAACTATTTCCTTTCTCATATTAGGGAAGTTTTCAACTATAATCTCTTCAAATATTTTCCCAGTCCCTTTCTTTTTCTCTTCTTCTTCTTCTGGTACCCCTATAACTTGAATGTTGGTGAGTTTAATGTTGTCGCAGAGTTCTCTGAGACTGTCCTCAATTCTTTTCATTCTTTTTTCTTTATTCTGCTCTGCAGCAGTTATTTCCACTATTTTATCTTCCACGTCACTTATCCATTCTTCTGCCTCAGTTATTCTGCTATTGATCCCATCTACAGTATTTTAAATTTCATTTTTTGTGTTGCTCATCGTTGCTTGATTCATCTTTGTTCTTCTAGGCCCTTGTTAACTGTTTCTTGCATTTTGTCTATTTCCAAGATTTTGGATCATCTTTACTATCATTATTCTGAATTCTTTTTCAGGTAGACTGCCTATTTCCTCTTCATTTGTTAGGTCTGGTGGGTTTTGATCTTGCTCCTTCACCTGCTGTGTGTTTTTCTATCTTCTCATTGTGCTTATCTTACTGTGTTTGGGGTCTCCGTTTTGCAGGCTGCAGGTTCGTAGTTCCCGTTTTTTTTGGTGTCTGTCCCCAGTGGCTAAGGTTGTTTCAGTGGGTTGTGTAGGCTTCCTGTTGGAGGGGACTGGTGCCTGTGTTCTGGTGGATGAGGCTCGATCTTGTCTTTCTGGTGGACAGGTCCATGTCTCGTGGTGTGTTTTGGGGTTTCTGTGGCCTTATTATGTTTTTAGGCAGCCTCTCTGCTAATGGGTGGGGTTGTGTTCCTGTCTTGCTAGTTGTTTGGCATAGGGTGTCCAGTACTGTCGCTTGCTGATCATTGAGTGAAGCTGGGTGCTGGTGTTGAGATGGAGATCTCTGGGAGATTTTCGCCGTTTGCTATTACGTGGAGCTGGGAGGTCTCTTGTGGACCAGTGTCCTGAAGTTGGCTCTCCCACCTCAGAGGCACAGCACTGACTCCTGGCTGCAGCACCAAAGAGCCTTTCATCCACCTGGCTCAGAATAAAAGGGAGGAAAAGTAGAAAGAAAGAATTAGTAGAAGTAGAAAGAAGGAAAGAAAGAAAGGAGGGAGGGAGGAAGGAGGGAAGGTTGGAAAAAAAGAGAGAGAAGATAAAGTAAAATAGAATAAAGTATGATAAAATATAATAGAATTATTAAAATAAAAAATAATTATTAAAAAAATTTTTTTAAAAACGGACTGATACAACCCTGGGACAAATGGTGGAAGCAAAGCTATACAGACAAAATCTCACACAGAAGCATACACATACACATTCACAAAAAGAGGAAAAGGGGAAAAAACCATAAATCTTGCTCTCGAAGTCCACCTCCTCAATTTGGGATGATTCGTTGTCTATTCATGTATTCCACAGATGCAGGGTACATCAAGTTGATTGTGGAGCTTTAATCCGCTGCTTCTGGGACTGCTGAGAGAGATTTCCCTTTCTCTTCTTTATTCTCACAGCTCCCGGGTCTCAGCTTTGGATTTGGCCCCGCCTCTGCGTGTAGGTCACCGGAGGGCGTCTGTTCTTCGCTCAGACAGGACGGGGTTAAAGGAGCAGCTGCTTCGGGGACTCTGGCTCACTCAGGCCGGGCGGGAGGGAGGGGTACGGAGTGCGGGGCGAGCCTGCGGCGGCAGAGGCCGGCGGGATGTTGCACCAGCCCAAGGCGCACCGTGTGCTCTCCCGGGGAAGCCGTCCTTGGGTCCCGGGACCCCGGCAGTGACGGGCTGCACAGGCTCCCTGGAAGGGCGGCGTGGACAGTGACCTGCGCTCGCACACAGGCCTCTTGGCGGCGGCAGCAGCAGCCCCAGCGTCCCACGCCCGTCTCTGGGCTCCGCACTTTCAGCTGCGGCTCGCGCCCGTCTGTGGGTCTCCTTTAAGCAGCGCTCTTAATCCCCTCTCCTCGCGCACCAGGAAACAAAGAGGGAAGAAAGAGTCTCTTGCCTCTTCGGCAGGTCCAGACTTTTTCCCGGACTCCCTCCTGGCTAGCTGTGGTGCACTAGCCCTCTTCAGGCTGTGTTCACGCCGCCAACCCCAGTCCTCTCCCTGCGCTCCGACCGAAGCCCGAGCCTCAGCTCCCAGCCCCCGCCCGCCCCGGCGGGTGAGCAGACAAGCCTCTTGGGCTGGTGAGTGCCGGTCGGCACCGATCTTCTGTGCGGGAATCTCTCCGGTTTGCCCTCCGCACTCCTGTTGCTGCGCTCTCCTCCGCGGCTCCGAAGCTCCCCCCTCCGCCACCCACAGCCTCCGCCCGCGATGGGGCTTCCTAGTGTGTGGAAACCTTTCCTCCTTCACGGCTCCCTCCCACTGGTGCAGGTCCCTATCGTTTTGTCTCTGTTTATTCCTTTTTTTTTTTTTGGCCCTACCCAGGTACGTGGGGAGTTTCTTGCCTTTTGGGGGGTCTGAGGTCTTCTGCCAGCGTTCAGTAGGTGTTCTGTAGGAGTTGTTCCACGTGTAGATGAATTTCTGGTGTATCTGTGGGGAGGAAGGTGATCTCCGCGTCTTACTCTTCCACCATCTTCCCCTCTCTCTCTCATGTGGTCTATCACACTGATTGATTTATGGATACTGAAGAATCTTTGCATCCCTGGGATAAATCCCACTTGGTCATGGTGTACGATCATTTTAATGTATTGTTGGATTCAGTTTGCTAGTATTTTGTTGAGGATTTTTGCATCTGTTCATCAGTGATATTGGCCTTTAATTTTCCTTTTTTGTTATATCTTTGTCTGGTTTTGGTATCAGGGTGATGGTGGCCTCATAGAATGAGTTTGGGAGTGTTCCTCTGAAATTTTTTGGAATAGTTTCAGAAGGATAGGTGTTAACTCTTCTCTAAATGTTTGATAGAATTCGCCTGTGAAGCCGTCTGGTCCTGGACTTGTGTTTGTTGGGAGTTTTTTAATCACAGTTTCAATTTCATTAGTTGTGATTGGTCTGTTCATATTTTCTGTTTCTTCCTGGTTCAGTCTTAGAAGGTTGTACCTTTCTAAGAATTTGTCCGTTTCTTCTAGGTTGTCCATTTTATTGGCATATAGTTGCTTGTAGTAGTCTCTTAGAATCCTTTGCATTTCTGTGGTGTCGGTTATAACTTTTTTCATTTCTAGTTTTATTGATTTGAGCCCTCTCCCTTTTTTTTCTTGATGAATCTGGCTAAAAGTTTGTGAATTTTGCTTATCTTTTCAAAGAACCAGCTTTTACTTTCATTGATCTTTTCTATTGTTTCCTTCATCTCTATTTAGTTTATTTCTGCTCTGATCTTTATGATTTCTTTCCTTCCACTAACTTTGGGTTTTGTTCTTCTTTCTCTAGTTGCCTTAGGTGTAAGGTTACGTTGTTTGAGATTTTTCTTTTTGTTTCCTGAGGTAAGATTGCATTGCTATAAACTTCCCTCTTAGAAGTGCTTTTGCTGCATCCCATAGGTTTTGGATTGCAGTGTTTCTGTTGTCATTTGTGTGTAGGTATTTTTTTATTTCCTCTTTGATTTCTTCAGTGAACCATTGGTTGTTTAGTAACACTGTTTATCCGCCACGTGTTTGTGTTTTTTACAGTTTTTTTTCCTGTGATTGATTTCCAACCTCATAGTGTTGTGGTTGGAAAATGATTTCAATATGATTTCAATTTTCTTAAATTTACCAAGGCTTGCTTTATGGCGTAGCATGTGATCTGTCCTGGAGAATGTTCCATGTGCACTTGAGAAGAATGTGTATTCTGCTGCTTTCTGATGGAATGTTCTACAAATACCAATTAAGTCCATCTGGTCTAATGTGTCCTTTAAGGCCTGTGTTTCCTTATTGATTTTCTGTCTGGATGATCTGTCCATTGATGTAAGTGGGGTAGTTTATTGTAACTTTAGGACAATTGAATGTGGTAGGTCCGTTAGGCTTCTGCTCACAGATGGAAGAGAAATCGTGAGGGGACCTCGCTACCTGGGCAGGCTGCCTAGGGGGTTAACGTTGGGGGCTTCTGGAGGTCTGTGAGTTGTTCTGGTCGTCCAGTGACAGCCGGATACTGGCAGTTAACTGGTGAGTGTCACAGCCAGTTGTTGCTGTGAGCAGCTCAGTCCTTTCTGTTCAGCTAAAGATTGTCCCCGTGTCCCCGTAGGTACCAGCGGTGCTCTCGTGATAGAACATCCTCCCAGGGTTTGGAGAGATCTCCTTTGCTGACCCCCGTGAACTCTCAGGAGTCTTCCTGGCAATTTGTTTCTTGTACTTTCCCCCATATTCTTTCCAGTTTCACTCCCCTGCTGGTGACTGAGGCTGGTGGTACTAAACCCATGTGAGATGCAGTGAATTCTTGCATTTTTGTACTTCATGTGCATTCATTGTCCATTTGTATTTCCGGCTTCGCCATTTGCCCTGCAGCCATCGAGCTTGCTGACTCACTGGCAGCACCACCGGCCCACCTCGTGCCCTCTGTGCAGCTGAGGTCCAGGGGGTCATCAGCTGAACTGGGAAATCTGTTTTCAATGAGCAACATTTTGGTTAAACATGCATCCTGGGTTTTCATCTGTAGCAGTTACATTACACTGTGGTTGTTCTGGGCTGAATCCAGAGGCACGTAGGGATGGCCTCGGAACCCGTTTTTATTTAAAGCTCAGGGGCAAACACACTGAAGTATTAATTGTGTGTTGGGGTGGTGGGACCGTAGGGAATTTTTTCTCCCACATTGTTTGGTTTGGTTTGGTTTTTCTGTGTCACTTTCTGTCTTAGTTCTGGCTCTGCTAGAACAGAATACCCCAGGCTGGGTGGTTGAAACAACAAAAATTTGTTTCTCACAGCTCTGGAGGCTGGAAAGTCCAAGAACAAGATGCCGGCTGATTCGGTGTCTGGTGAGGGTCCTCTTCCTGGTTTGCAGGGGGACAGCTGGCTGTGTTCTCACATGGTGGAGAGAGTGCCAGCCAGCTCTCTGGTCTCTTCTTACAGGGACACTAAGCTCATCAAGAGGATTTCACCCTCCTGCCCTCATCTAAACGTGACTACCTCCCAAAGGCCTTCCTCCAGATACCATCACATTGGGGGTGGGGTTATGGCTTCAACATAGGAATCTGGGGGTGAGGGACACAAACGTCCAGCCCACAGAGCTATGCCTAATAAAAGGAGCACGGGCTTGCAGTCAAGCAGACCTGGGTTTGAAGCCTAGCGTTGCCGCTTAGCAGCTGTGTGACTCTGAGCACAGTTCGTGGCATATCTAAGCATCATTTTCCCCATATGAAAATTGGGGTACTGCCGTCACCCTCCCAGGGTCGTGGGCTCCTCAGAGGAAGCAGCAGGTGCCTCGTGGGCGCTGAGGAAGGCTTCCTCTCCTTGACCACCAGTGTTTGGGCATGCTGAGACCGAGCACATGAATACTGGGTGGGTAACCGGCCTCCTGTGCTTGCGTCCTTGCAGTGACCTGCAGAATGCAGCCGCTGGCTCCTTTGCCTCTGCCTTTGCTGCTCTGGCCCTCTGCCCCACCGAGCTCGTGAAGTGCCGGCTGCAGACCATGTATGAGATGGAGACGTCGGGAAAGATAGCCACAAGCCAGAAGTAAGTGCTGCTCGGGCACAAACGTGGGGTCTTGTTGCCTTGGTGTATCCAGTATTTTTAAATTTTAGGTTGTACTAAAATTAAGTGGCAGAGAAACAGTGTATCTGATCCAAACACCCCTCTCCACCACCACTCTGAGGATAATTTTCTGAACACACTGTCTGTGGTGGATGGAATCACCATCCACCCCACAGAATGTTGTAAGCAAGTATTTAATATCCCCAAAGTGGAGAAGCAGGGGCTTACACCCCTTTTGGCCTGTGGAGCGCATAAGGCATGACCCCCAACTATACTGGGAGGCATGTAGCAGTGGCTTTGGAATTGAGGGCTGAGCTTTTCCTAACTGCCAATTTGGATTCTGGGCTGAGTATCTGCTCACTCCCCAGTTTCACATGGGTGCTCAGGCTGATCATCCCAGATCCTAGCAGTGACTTCCTTTACCTCCTCCCGAATCCTTCAAGTGTACCTACAAACAAGCCAGATTCTGAAAACATTCATGCAAACCCTCAGAAGCATAGCAAGTCTTCAGTGATCGAATCACTCTCCAACTTTGTCTCGAAAACAGATTCGAGTTACCCTGTGAATGTATGTGTCATATACAATGTGATTCATTATATATTGGAATTGAAAATCAGTGTATTATCCTTGTTAATCTCAAAACTTGCTTATTTATTTATCTAAACTAAAGCTTTGCTGGTGGTTGTTGCTGAAGTTAACTCAAAGCCAGTAAGTCTCCTGGGAAAAACCATTAGGTAAACTGACCATTTTTAGAGTCATCACTTTCTGTCCAGTGAGGATGGGGTTCATAATAGTGCCCTATTTCCTGCACCTGTGAGATTCATTACAACCAATTTGAAGCTATTACTCATAGCCTAGAAGTTCAAAACTTTAAGTCTTTAATGCTTTTTTATTGAAATACAGTGTACACACAATAGCAGGAACACACCCAGAAATCACAGGAAATCCTAGGTGTGCAGTTCCACAAGTAGTCACAAAATGAACATGCCTTTGTAAACTGGTACCTAGATAAAGAAATAGATCATTAACAGCACCCAGAAAGTTGCCCTTGGGTCCCTTAAAAGTCGTTTAACGTATTTTTAAAGAAAGTAATTGTTAGATCCAAAGGACTTAGGTAGACGGACACCCTGTACAGAAGTAAATATTGGCTGACTGTGTTTTAGGTATAGCAGTGCCCAAGCCTGGGATTTGGTAGCTTGGGGTTAAGACCTGGATTGGAAGCAGGCTAATTGTGTTGAGTGGGAGGACTTTGTTACTTCTTCATTGTATTGATAGAAGGAGGGCGCACTGCAGGCAGGGCCTGGCTAGTGGGTATTGCCTGGGAAGGAAGATCATCAATAAAAGCAGGTGGCCTTTGTTACCTGGAGCCTGATCCTTCCCTGATCCAAGCCAGGTCACCTGCTGAGAACAAAGTGAGGAGTGAGGGGCTCGCTAAGCTGACAGGTGTGTTTTGTGGTGCTTTTCCTCCCAGGGATAGGCCTGCCCCCCGACACCACCAGGAAGAGGAGCCTGCACAGAAAGTGCCCGTGTCCTGGCTTCTGCAGGCTCTGATCTGTACACACCTTCCTCGCTAAGAACTAAATACTGGGTGCATCCAGAGCCTTACAGGAGCTGTAGCTCAGCTCTTAGAATTTCTTTTATCTTGCCTTTAAGTAACATTTAAGGCTTGTTGCTCACTTCCCTGGATGAATGCAAAACAAAACAAACCCTGAACACCTGAACCAATTCCCTCAAAATACACAAGCTCAAAAGAAAGGCTGAGGAGATAGGAATCAAGGCAGGTAAGGGACTGGGCACGTACAGTACCATTTTCTTCTCTCTGAGTTTGGACAATCTCATTGTAATTTCACTTACTTACTATTGAAAAGATGGGTAGTGGCTCTTTTAGATCTTTGATAATGATTTCTAGAAATGTATGCATCCGTTGTAATAAAATATCTTAACACAGACTAGTTCAAGTAATAAAACTTGTTACAAAATAATTGTATACCTGTCTTTCTCGGCGATATTTCCTTCCCACAAAAACCTTTTATTGCTGGAATTCTGGTTCCTCTGTTTATAAAATGAGCTACTTCCTTGTTAGAGCTCCATCAGGTCTGCTAGTTGGGTGTGAATGCTGTTCTTATCTGTCACCCGTGTGTCCCCCCAGCACAGTTTGGTCTGTCGTGAAGAGTATCCTTAGCAAGGACGGCCCCTTGGGCTTCTACCATGGACTCTCGAGCACTTTACTTCGAGAAGTGCCGGGCTACTTCTTCTTCTTCGGGGGCTATGAGCTGAGCCGATCGTTTTTTGCATCGGGGAGATCAAAAGATGAGCTAGGTAAGTGTGTTGGCAGGGACAGCAGGTGGATTTGACGGTGTCCGCTTCCCAGTGGTGTAGTCTCGGTGGCTTCTGTGCACTTCGCCCCTTGTGGGGGGTCCGCTTGGCACTGGGAGTTTCTGGATGCCGGGGAGTACCGTGCAGCAGGGGACAGCGAGCACCATCCTCGAGTTACCAGCCGTGGTAACTTGCTCAAGGCAGAGGCTTCAGCAGGACATCCCCAACTTTTTTTTTTTTTTTTAACATCTTTATTGGAGTATAATTGCTTTACAATGGTGTGTTAGTTTCTGCTGTATAACAAAGTGAATCAGCTATACATATGCATACATCTCCATATCCCCTCCCTCTTGTGTCTCCCTCCCTCCCACCCTCCCTATCCCATCCCTCTAGGTGGACACAAAGCACCAAGCTGATCTCCCTGTGCTATGCGGCTGCTTCCCACTAGCTATCTGTTTTACGTTTCATAGTGTATATATGTCCATGCCACTCTCTCACTTCGTCCCAGCTTACCCTTCCCCGTCCCCATGTCCTTAACTCCACTCTCTACGTCTGCATCTTTATTCTTGGCCTGCCCTAAGTTCTTCAAAGCATTTTAATTTTTTTAGATTCCATATATATGTGTTAGCATACAGTATTTGTTTTTCTCTTTCTGACTTACTTCACTCTGTATGACAGACTCCATCCACCTCACTACAAATAACTCAATTTCATTTCTTTTTATGGCTGAGTAATATTCCATTGTATATATGTGCCACATCTTCTTTATCCATTCATCAGATGATGGACACTTAGGTTGTTTCCAGCTCCGGGCTATTGTAAATAGAGCTGCAATGAACATTTTGGTACATGACTCTTTTTGAATTATCGTTTTCTCAGGGTATATGCCCAGTAGTGGGATTGCTGGGTCATATGGTAGTTCTATTTTTAGTTCTTTAAGGAACCTCCATACTGTTCTCCATAGTGGCTGTACCAATTCACATTCCCACCAACAGTGCAAAAAGGTTCCCTTTTCTCCACACCCTCTCCAGCATTTATTGTTTGTAGATTTTTTGATGATGGCCATTCTGACTGGTGTGAGGTGATACCTCATTGTAGTTTTCATTTGCATTTCTTAATGATTAGTGATGTTGAGCATCCTTTCATGTGCTTCTTGGCCATCTGTATGTCTTCTTTGGAGAAATGTCTTTTTAGGCCTTCTGCCCATTTTTGGATTGGGTTGTTTGTTTTTCTGATATTGAGCTGCATGAGCTGCTTGTATATTTTGGAGATTAATCCATTGTCAGCTGCTTCATTTGCAAGTATTTTCTCCCATTCTGAGGGTTGTCTTTTCATCTTGTTTATGGTTTCCTTTCCTTTGCAGAAGCTTTTAGTTTCATTAGGTCCCATGTGTTTATTTTCGTTTTTATTTCCCTTTCTCTAGGAGGTGGGTCAAAAAGGATCTTGCTGTGATTTATGTCATAGAGTGTTCTGCCTATGTTTTCCTCTAAGAGTTTGATAGTGTCTGGCCTTACATTTAGGTCTTAAATCCATTTTGAGTTTATTTTTGGGTATGGTGTTAGGAAGTGTTCTAATTTCATTCTTTTACATGTAGCTGTCCAGTTTTCCCAGCACCACTTATTGAAGAGGCTGTCTTTTCTCCATTGTATATTTTTGCCTCCTTTATCAAAGATAAGGTGACCATATGTGTGTGAGTTTATCTCTGGGCTTTCTATCCTGTTCCATTGATCTATCTTTCTGTTTTTGTGTCAGTACCATACTATCTTAATTACTGTAGCCTTGTAGTATAGTCTGAAGTCAGGGAGCCAGATTCCTCCAGCTCCATTTTTCCTTCTCAAGATTGCTTTGGCTATTCAGGGTCTTTTGTGTTTCCATACAAATTGTGAAATTTTTTGTTCTAGTTCTGTGAAAAATGCCATTGGTAGTTTGATAGGGATTGCATTGAATCTGTAGATTGCTTTTGGTAGTACACTCATTTTCACAATGTTGATTCTTCCAACCCAAGAACGTGGTGTATCTCTGCATCTGATTGAATCCTCTTTAATTTCTTTCATCAGTGTCTTATAGTTTTCTGCATAGTTGTCTTCTGTCCTCTTAGGTAGGTTTATTCCAAGGTATTCTATTCTTTTTGTTGCAATGGCAAATGGGAGTGTTTCCTTAATTCCTCTTTCAGATTTTTCATCATTAGTGTATAGGAATGCAAGAGATTGCTGTGCATTAATTTTGTATCCTGCTACTTTACCAAATTCATTGATTAGCTCTAGTAGTTTTCTGGTAGCATCTTTAGGATTCTCAATGGATAGTATCATGTCATCTGCAAACAGTGACAGCTTTACTTCTTCTTTTCCAGTTTAGATGCCTTTTCTTTTTCTTCTCTGATTGCTGTGACTAAAACTTCCAAAACAATGTTGAATAATAGTGGTGAGACTGGGCAGCCTTGTCTTGTTCCTGATCTTAGTGGAAATGGGTTCTGTTATTCACCACTGAGAATGATGTTGGCTGTGGCTTTGTCATATATGGCCTTTATTATGTTGAGGAAAGTTCCCTCTGTGCCTACTTTCTGGAGAGTTTTTATCATAAATGGATGTTGAATTTTGTCAAAAGCTTTTTCTGCATCTGTTGAGATGATCATATGGTTTTTATCCTTCAGTTTGTTGATATGGTGTATCACATTGATTGATGTGCATATATTGAAGAATCCTTGCATTCCTGGGATAAACCCCACTTGATCATGGTGTATGATCCTTTTAATGTGCTGTTGGATTCTGTTTGCTAGTATTTTGTTGAGGATTTTTGCATCTATGTTCATCAGTGATATTGGTCTGTAGTTTTCTTTTTTGTGACATCTTTGCCTGGTTTTGGGATCAGGGTGATGGTGGCCTCACAGAGTGAGTTTGGGAGTGTTCATCCCTCTGCTGGATTTTGGAAGAGTTTGAGAAGGATATGTGTTAGCTCTTCTCTAAATGTTTGATAGAATTCACCTGTGAAGCCATCTAGTCCTGGGCTTTTGTTTGTTGGAAGATTTGTAATCACAGTTTCAACTTCAGTGCTTGTGATTGGTCTGTTTATATTTTCTCTTTCTTCCTGGTTCAGTCTCGGAAGGTTGTGCTTTTCTAAGAATTTGTCCATTTCTTCCAGGTTGTCCATTTTATTGGCATAGAGTTGCTTGTAGTGATCGCTCATGATCCTATGTATTTCTGCAGTGTCAGTTGTTACTTCTCCTTTTTCATTTCTAATTCTGTTGATTTGAGTCCTCTCCCCTTTTTTCTTGATGAGTCTGGCTAATGGTTTATCAATTTTGTTTATCTTCTCAGAAAACCAGCTTTTGGTTTTATTGATCTTTGCTATCATTTCCTTTATTTCTTTTTCATTTATTTCTGATCTGATCTTTATGATTTCTTTCCTTCTGCTAATTTTGGGGTTTTTTTGTTCCTCTTTCTCTAATTACTTTAGGTGTAAGGTTAGGTTGTTTGTTTGAGATGTTTCTTGTTTCTTGAGGTAGGATTGTATTGCTATAAACTTCCCTCTTAGAACTGCCTTTGCTGCATTCCATGGGTTTTGTGTCATTGTGTTTTCATTGTCATTTGCTTCTAGGTATTTTTTGATTTCCTCTTTGATTCTTTCAGTGATCTCTTGGTTATTTAGTAGCATATTGTTTGTCCTCCATGTGTTTTTATTTTTTACAGTTTTTTTCCTGTAATTGATACCTAGTCTCGTAGCATTGTGGTCGGAAAAGATACTTGATATGATTTCAATTTTCTTAAATTTACCAAGGCTTGATTTGTGACCCAAGATATGATCTATCCTGGAGAATGTTCCATGAGCACTTGAGAAGAAAGTGTATTCTATTGTTTTTGGATGGAATGTCTTATAAATATCAATTAAATCCTTCTTGTTTATAAATGTGTCATTTAAAGCTTGTGTTTCCTTATTTATTTTCATTTTGGATGATCTGTCCATTGGTGAAAGTGGGGTGCTGAAGTCCCCTACTATGAGTGTGTTACTGTCGATTTCCCCTTTTATGGCTGTTAGCATTTGCCTTATGTATTGAGGTGCTCCTATGTTGGGTGCATAAATATTTTACAATTGTTATATCTTCTTTTTGGATTCATCCCTTGATCATTAGGTAGTGTCCTTCTTTGTCTCTTCTAATAGTCTTTATTTTAAAGTCTATTTTGTCTGATATGAGAATTGCTACTCCAGCTTTCTTTTGATTTCCATTTGCATGGAATATCTTTTTCCATCCCCTGACTTTCAGTCTGTATGTGGCCCTAGGTCTGAAGTGGCTCTCTTGTAGACAGCATATATACGGGTCTTGTTTTTGTATCTATTCAGCTGGTCTGTGTCTTTTGTTTGGAGCATTTAATCCATTTACATTTAAGGTAATTATTGATATATACGTTCCTATTACCACTTTCTTAATTGTTTTGGGTTTGTTTTTGTAGGTTTTTTCCTTCTCTTGTGTTTCCTGCCTAGAGAAATTCCTTTAGCATTAGTTGTAGAGCTGGTTTGGTGGTGCTGAATTCTCCTAACTTTTCCTTGTCTGTAAAGGTTTTAATTTCTCAGTCGAATCTAAATGAGATCCTTGCTGGGTAGAGTAATCTTGGTTGCAGGTTTTTCTCCTTCATCACTTTCAATATGTCCTGCCACTCCCTTCTGGCTTGCAGAGTTTCTGCTAAGAGATCAGCTGTTAACCTTATGGGGATTCCCTTGTATGTTATTTGTTGCTTTTCCCTTGCTGCTTTTAATATTTTTTCTTTGTATTTAAGTTTTGATAGTTTGATTAATATGTGTCTAGGAGTGTTTCTCCTTGGATTTATCCTATATGGGACTCTCTGTGCTTCCTGGACTTGACTATCTCCTTTCCCATGTTATGGAAGTTTTCAACTAGAATCTCTGCAAATATTTTCTCAGACACTTTCTTTTTTTCTTCTTCTTCTGGGACCTCTATAATTCAAATGTTGGTGCATTTAATGTTTTCCCAGAGGTTTCTGAGACTGTCCTCAATTCTTTTCATTCTTTTTTCTTTATCCTGCTCTGCAGTAGTTATTTCCACTATTTTATCTTCCAGGTCACTTATCCGTTGTTCTGCCTCAGTTATTCTGCTATTGATTACTTCTAGAGAATTTTTCTTTTCATTTATTGTGTTGTTCATCATTGTTTGCTCTTTAGTTCTTCTAGGTCCGTGTTAAGCGTTTCTTGTATTTTCTCCATTCTCTTTCCAAGATTTTGGATCATCTTTCCTATCATTCCTCTGAATTCTTTTTCAGGTAGACTGCCTATTTCCTCTTCATTTGTTTGGTCTGGTGGGTTTTTACCTTGCTCCTTCATCTGCTGCATATTTCTCTGTCTTCTCATTTCATTTAACTTACTGTGATTGGGGTTTCCTTTTTGCAGGCTGAAGGTTCGTAGTTCCCGTTGTTTTTGGTGTCTGCCCCCAGTGGGTAAGGTTGGTTCAGTGGCTTGTGTAGGCTTCCTGATAGAGGGGACTAGTGCCTGTTCTGATGGGTGGGGCTGGATCTTGTCTTTCTGGTGGGCAGGGCTGTGTCCAATGGTGTGTTTTGTGGTGTCTGAACTTATGATTTTAGGCAGCCTCTCTGCTAATGGGTGGGGTTGTGTTCCCATCTTGCTAGTTGTTTGGCAAAGGGTGTCCAGCTCTGTAGCTTGCTGGTCGTTGAGTGGAGCTGGGTCTTAGCGTTGAGATGGAGATCTCTGGGAGAGCTCTTGCCAATTGATATTACATGGAGCTGGGAGGTCTCTGGTGGTCCAATGTCCTGAACTCGGCTCTCCCACCTCAGAGGCTCAGGCCTGATACCCAGCCAGAGCACCAAGACCCTGTCAGTCACAGGGCTCAGAAGAAAAGAGAGGGAAAAACAAAAGAAGGAAAAATAATAAATAAAATAAAATAGTTAAAATAAAATTAAAAAGTAATAAAAAGAGAGCAACCAAACCAATAAACAAATCCACCAATGATAACAAGCGCTACAAACTATACTAAGATAAAAATCAGAAATAAGTCAGTGTCACACAGCAAACCCCAAGTCCACAGTTGCTCCCGAAGTCCACTGCCTCAATTTTGGGATGATTCCTTGTCTATTCAGGTATTCCACAGATGCAGGCTACCTCAAATTGATTGTGGAGATTTAATCCGCTGCTCCTGAGGCTGCTGGGAGAGATTTCCCTTTCTCTTCTTTGTTCGCACAGCTCCTTGGGTTCAGCTTTGGATTTGGACCCGCCTCTGCCTGTAGGTTGCCCTCAGGCATCTGTTCACGCCCAGACAGGACAGGTTTAAAGCAGCGCTGATTAGGGGACTCTGGCTCACTCGTGCTGGGGGAGGGAGGGGTACGGTAGTTATAATTGGAATGTGGGGTGAGCCTGTGGCGGCAGAGGCCAGCGTGACGTTGAAACAGCCTGAGGTGTGCTGTGTGTTTTCCTGGGAAAGCTGTCCCTGGATCACGGGATCCTGGCAGTGGTGGGCTGCACAGGCTCCTGGGGTGGGTGTGGAGAGTGACCTGCGCTTGCACACAATTCTTGGTGGCTGCAGCAGCAGCGTTAGCATTTCATGCCCATCTCTGGTGTCCGAGCTGATCGCCACGGCTTGTGCCCGTCTCTGGAGCTCGTTTAGGCGGTGCTCTGCCTTCGGTGGGCAGACAGGGAAGGGATCCCCTCCCCTTGCGCACCCTGAAACAATGGTCTCTTGCATCTCTGGAAGGTCCAGACTTTTCCCCGGACTCCCTCCCGATTAGCTGTGGTGCACTAGCCCCCTTCAGGCTGTGTTCACGCAGCCAACCCCAGTCCTCTCCCTGGGGTCTGACCTCTGAAGCCCGAGCCTCAGCTCCCAGCCCCCAGCCCCCGCCTGCCCCGGCAGGTGAGCAGACAAGCCTCTCGGGCTGGTGAGTGCTGGTCGGCACCGATCCTCTGTGCAGGAATCTCTCCGCTTTGCTCTCTGCACGCCTGTTGCTGCGCCCTCTGTGGCTCTGAAGCTCCCCCCACCCCAAGCCCCACCGTGAAGGGGCTTCCTAGTGTGTGGAAACCTTTCCTCCTTCACGGCTCCCTCCCAGAGGTGCAGGTCCCGTCCCTATTCTTTTGTCTCTGTTTATTCTTTTTTCTTTTGCCCTACCCAGGTACGTGGGGAGTTTCTTGCCTTTTGGGAGGTCTGAGGTCTTCTGCCAGCGCTCAGTAGGTGTTCTGTAGGAGTTGTTCCACGTGTAGCTGTATTTCTGGTGCATTTGTGGGGAGGAAGGTGATCTCCGTGTCTTACTCCTCCGCCATCTTGAAGGTTCCCCACCCCGCCACCAAAACTTTTTTACTGGAATAACATTGGTTCATTTGCTCTGGGTCCATTTTAGCGGAGTACACAGACATTACTTTCCCTGTAGGATATCACCAACCAATGGGGAAATCACCTATAAATCATCTTGCAATAAGCTTAAACTTAGTAATAAATCTTGATGGTGTTTTGAGAGCAGTGAGAAGTGTACTTCTCTCCAGTTTATCCTGATTAACTGCTTGACACAAGTGTATCAATGTTTGGCTCACATGAGTGGTTACTTTTTTCTTAAGTACCTCCCTTCAGTGTTCTGGACCTATTCTGGGGATAGTCAAGCTCCTAGGCTTCACTGTTACGTTTAATAACTTTGCTTTTTCATGGCAAAGGAAGAATCAGAGCTGTGGGACATTAATATATTAAAATACTTAAGAGAAAGTTGAAAGAGATGCAGCCTGGGTTTCAGTGGCCTCTGTTCTCACTCCTCATGGTAGGGCGTTGGCATGCTGCTGGGGGCCTGCTGGTTCTTGGGGGGGCAGGCCTCTGGAGGACGGGGCAGGAGGGCCATAGAGACCAGCCTAAATCTGACCCTCACTAGGGCTGCCCCTTGTCCTGGAGTCATGAGGGACAGCCCTAGGCTACCACACAGAACCTGTGCTCTTAGACAGTTTGACAGTTGCCCCAGAGAACTGTGTTCCGCAGCTTTAGTGTTTGTATTTGCACCTACCTGCAGCCACTACTACGTTGACCTCTGGAAATATCACATCAGCTGTTCTTGAGACAAAACACTGTTTGCTCATTTTCTTCTCTAGGCCCTGTCCCTTTGATGTTAAGTGGTGGATTTGGTGGAATCTGCCTCTGGCTTGCTGTTTACCCAGTGGATTGTATCAAATCCAGAATTCAAGTTCTCTCCATGTCTGGAAAACAGGCAGGATTTATTGGAACTTTTATAAGCATCATGAAAAATGAAGGTGAGTCTGCCAGTTGCTGAAACAGTCTGCCAATTGCTGAAACAGAGGAGGTACGTATAGAGAGTGGTCATTTGGCTGCTAGTCTTGTCGAAGTTGATCAGATGGGTAATCGCTCTCTTCCACCGCCTCACTTTGCCAACAGTGTATGTAATTCACATTTGTGGATTTGTTTCCTGACCCCTTTCTTTAGCTTACTTCATTATTCTCAAGAATGTTTATTTATTTTTTGCTGTGTTGAGTCTTTGTTGCTGCGCACTGGCTTTCTCTAGTTGCGGCGAGCGGGGGCTGCTCTTCATTGCGGTGCGCGGGCTTCTCATTGCTGTGGCTTCTCTTGTTGCGAAGCACGGGCTCTAGGCACATGGGCTTCAGTAGTTGTGGCTCGCGGGCTCAGTAGTTGTGGCTTGCGTGCTCTAGAGTGCAGGCTCAGTAGTTGTGGTGCACAGGCTTAGTTGCTCCGCGGCATGTGGGATCTTCCTGGACCAGGGATCGAACCTGTGTCCCCTGCATTGGCAGGTGGATTCTTAACCACTGCGCCACCAGGGAAGTCCCCTCAAAAATGTTTAAAGCTCTGATTCCTAACCTTTGGGCCAGGATTTTGTTTCTAAGTAGCCTGGTGGGAATTTTTAAAGTATGTGTTTTGTCTAAGAGGACAAATGTTTCAGAGTTAGCACCACTTTTTTTTTTTTGGCTGCACTCTGGGGCATGTGAAACTTCCCCAACCAGGGATCCAGCCCACTCCCCCTGCAGTGGAAGCGTGGAGTCTTAACCACTGGACCACCAGGGAAGTCCTGCACCACTTGTTTTAAACAGTATCATCAGGAGATGAGCTCCAACAGCATATCAGTAAGGCATTTAAAAGAATGTACATCCTTAATGATAAGACTTCTGCAATGAGAAAGGCACTAAGCAATTTCTGAAGGTGATTTGCTATCAGTTTTTAGCTATTCAGGTGGATGAAGACGTTTGAAGTAGTGTTTGTATAAAGCCAATTTTATGCCACTGGTTAGTAAAGACCTGTCCTTCCAGCATCCACTGTACGTCTTAAACCTTGGATGTGCACTTTTCTGTCTTGATTTTGAGAGAAAGCGAGCACAGTAACGGCATGCAGAAGCTGCTTTAACCCCAAATAGAGCACAGCCATCTTGTATATTACTAACAGTAACCCCTTTTAAATTTGCATTACACTTGATAATTTTCCAAAGTACTTACACCTCCCTTATCTGCCTGGATCTTCAGAACTGCCTTGGGCAGTGCTAATACTAGAAACAGGTCTTCGACGTCAATGTCAGTGCTCTGTGTTCTGGCCCAGGGCCTCGTGGTCCTCGCCCCCCCAGGTGAAGCTGCGAAGTTGCTGCCGTCCGTGGCTCTGTGGCTGCCTCCTGTCTGCCCACGTGAGGCCCCCTGCTCTGCCTGATCCGCTTACCAGGAGGTAACAGGCACGGGATCGGTGACTGTTCCCTGGGCCTCGCCAGCTTTGCTGCAGACCTGCCCTTGTCCTTGTTTCTACTAGTCTGTCTACTTCCAGTAGTCCAGGGAAACCTGTTCCATCACTGCTGGTTTCTAGCGCTATTGTCTGGATTTGTAACTGTAAAAATCTGTGCTGTGTGGGTTCGTGGGATATTTCCAAGGAGGAGGAGTTCAGTCTCTGGTCACCCTTTTGTTTTCTAGGAATAACGGCCTTATATTCTGGACTGAAACCTACCATGATTCGCGCGTTCCCTGCCAATGGGGCGCTCTTTTTGGCCTATGAGTACAGCAGGAAGTTGATGATGAGCCAGTTTGAAGCATACTGAAGTGTTCTGGCAAACCGTGATCCAAGTGAAGCTGTTTGAGGACTGCAGTTCTCAGGGTTTCGAGGAGTACAAGACCAATGTGGAATTTTTTTTGTGTCTTCCATTTTTCTACCTTCTACCTTAAACTTTATAGAAGAGCTTCTCTTTTATATTATATAATTTCTGCCCATAATTGTAGTGAAATGGAAAAGTTGCTGCTCTTGTCCTTGGTGGGACATACAGGGTGGGCTGCTGGCCCTAGGTACCTAATCAGAAAGGCTAAGTAGAGCTCTATCAAGGGCTTTTGCATAAACCTGTATGTGTACATGCAGTTTAGATGGTTCTGTGTTGTGAGTGAAGCACAATTTAGTTCCATGTTTAATCTCAGATCTCACTAGAAAAAACCAGAGGTAACCATGTTTCATGAGGATGGTTATAAATGCTTAATCCATTCTAGATGTGGGTCTCTTTTAAAATCTGCTTAGCACGTACCCTATAATAATTGGTTAAAGTTTTAAAAAAGTTTTCCTGTGGTGCTTGAAAACTAAGGCGTCCGTCTAGATCCTAAAGAGGAGAATATACCTGCATACTGGTGTGGCTCCCGTGTTCTTGGTTTAAGTTTCAGAGTAAGCGTCCTGGATTTTCCCAAGGTGCTCCTCGGTGGCAACAGTGCCATCCATCTTCTTCCAGGTGGGATCACAGTCCAGGCGGGATCACAGTCCAGGCTTGGACACATTGTTGGGTGTGGCCCAGAGCCTTTGGGAAGCAGCACGGCCCTCGCCTGTGCCAGCCCCTCCTCCCGTCCCAAGGAGCTCCTCACTGCTGGGCTTGAGCTCAAGGCAGGGGCTGAGGGGAGGGGCCTGGGCTGCTCTGTTTAGACTGTGGCCAACAGCGGCCCGAGCTTCTGCCTCTGTGTGTCCTGGCCTGGGCGGGATCCCAGAGAAGTCTGTGGGACCACCTGTGGGGCTGCTGATCCACTCTGGACCACGCCCTTCTTGCCTCTGCCCATCGGAAGCCCTTCCAGGGAGCAGCGTGCCAAAGCCGAGAGAGGCCCTGGCTCCCCATCTGGGGACGGAGTGGTGGTGCTTGTGGGAAAAGTGGTCTCCTTTCAGGGGGAACCAGAGTATCGTGCTTGCACTCCCCGTGAGGGGTGTCAGGGCTGACCCAGGCTTAAGTTTGTCTCGGGATCCCTCACTCCTTGCCATGCTGGAGCCTTTCATGTGGGGTACTGGCTGTTGTGAATTTCAGTGATGGTGGTCTCTGGGGTGTGACTTAATCAATCAATGAAGCAAAGGTAATTAAATTAAACTATGCCGTACGTATGCACTACTTACAAACCCTGGTTCATCTGACTCCCGTAGACTTGGGATGGGCAGCTGTTCCCTGGTCGTCTGGTTTACGGGAGCCCTTGTCACCAGTGAGGTCAGCCGCCTCATTCTGTGCTGCTCCGAGACCCCCCAGGCCTCTAATAAAGAGTGCTTCATCCGCCCCCGCGGCTGATGTGGTGATCATGATCCACACTGGTATGTCCGTCCCTGTGGGCAGAACGGAAGCCTTGTGTGAGACCCTCCAGTTTGCACACGTGTTTGTTCTCCCTGCAGGCTCGGTGGCGACTCTGGCCAGAAGCCAGAGAGGGTCGGGAAGGCCAGCTGCTGGCCGACATTTAGTGGAGGGGGGATGCCCGGTGTTGTGCCCGGTGGGCTCCAGAGCTATGCCTGGTCTTCCGTTTGCCTTTTCTTGAAAAGCAATTTTTCTACCTTACTTTTGTCCATACTTAAACGGTCAGTAGCTACTGAGTGGTGCTTCTTCTGAACAGGCCTGGATTGAAGCAAAAACAGCAAATGGGACTGGCTTCCCTCAGGAAGTGACCTGCTCCAGAGCCCACCGGGCCCGTTGTCTAAGCCCTGTTGGCAGTAGGTCTTCTCACGTGTTGTCCTGTGAACATTTAACTGAATATCTTCAACAGAAACTGTCTAAGGCAAGTAAGAGTGAGTGGGAGTAGTGAATGGAAACTTAACACAGAGTTGGTGTTTTTTACGTTTCATTCTGTTTGCTTAATTCATGGTTCAGTTCAGTATTTGGGTACAATTTGTACCATTTCAAATCTGTACTCCAGACAAAAATAGAGTAACTTGAAATATTGTGTTTAAAGAAATTCTCGTGTTCTATCATTAAATTTGCCTAATAGTTGACTATATGATTTGTTTAAGTACTTTACGTGCTAAGAACCAACTGTCAGGAATGTTTGAGTTATGTATGGTGATATTTTAAGGTGATGGTTTTATTGCAACGAGCATTGGGTTTTTTTGTCAGCAAGATTCCTGATGTAAAATAACTACTGATATAAATACATATTCTGTATACACTGCAGTTACGAAACGTGGCCCACTAGAATTACTCTCCCTCCACCAGGCTCTGTATGTGATGTGACTGATTTGGCAGGATGCCATTCTATTTTTTAAAATAAACTTCTGGATATCAAGTTTTGGATAGTTCTGTTCCAGGTCAGTAAATTCTATTCAAGAAAACCAGTAGCGTTCTGATATATTATGATCTAAGTTTCTCAAGTTGTTTAACGAATTCTTCGCACTGGGTTCTAGGAAAGCAGCCCTGCTGGAGGCCCTGAACAAGTTCTCTTTATGAGCAAAAGCAGAATAGTGTGACAGCTCATAATTGCCAGAAATTTTAATCCATTTTGGAGGGTTAGGGAAGAGAACCCCCCCCCCAAGTGTAATTTCCTTTATTTCAAAAAGCAAGATTCTGAAAAACTGGGGTTTCCCAACTTGTGCCAGTGTTAAAGGTAGATCTTACTCCTCACTTTTTTTTCCCATTCACCTAGGCCTGCCCGCTGATCTGCCCTCCACAGATTATAGCTGCAGGAACTTTAAAGGCAATAACCTGGGCTGCCACAATACATTTCTGTAACCCAAATGACAGGGAATAATGTAGTCATAACATGGAAGGAGTTTGAAAGGCTGTGTCTCCAAGAGCTCTTCCTCTAAGGGGAGTCAGATTAAGGGGAGTAGAATAACCTTTGCAGCTGGGCTTTTTGGGGGCTATTTTGAGGGGGAGAGAAGCACCTGCATGGCCTTCCACGCCACCACGCTGGCGGCTCTCCTCCCATCCCTGCTAGGTTGGCACCCACCAACCCTTCTCTCTAAACGGTTGCTTTAGTTTCCCTTAAAGAATACTGCCTGTGGCAACCTCCAGACCTCCTGGGGCTGCCAACCCAAGTGGCCAGTAACCGGTTAGTGCTCTGTTAAAACACTGCTTAGTTGGAATGGTCTGTCCCAACCCGCCAAACCCTATTTTGTTTATTGTGTGCTTTTTGCAAAGTGCAAGGTTTTTCAGTAACGAGTGCCTGTGTTTTAGCAGAGGCGCTGGTTCTCATCTTTTGCTACTTTTCACTTCCTGATCAATTCAACTTGGGCTAGATTGTTGAGAGCCTTGCCAATAAAAGGAAAATCACTCAAATAGTCAAGCCAACATAGAACTGTTTTCAAAGACAACTAGGGCCTTAAGATAATGGCAGTGAAATTACTTAGAATAAAGTAGCACCTGGTACCAAAGAGAAAATGATTCCCTGCGGACACAGGACTAACCAGTGTCTATAATGAAAACTTGACCTTACTTCAGAGTTCCCCAAGCTTAGGTGAAGCTGGTTGTGAGCAGGGGTGAGGGGTTTTAAAACAATCTTTGCTGCCATTTCTGATGCTCGTTAATAGTTTGTAAATGAAGTAGAAGAAAGAAATTAGAAATTACTTTTCTAACAAATCTGAAATTACAAATGTAAAACAAAGCAGGGAATGAATACTTGTCCAAAAATAGATAAGTAAATAAACCCACAGTATTGGGGGTAATCACAATTTATAAATATGTTACTTTGATAGGAAAGTTTTATTTCTGAGTCCTTAAGTGACAACTAACGTTCCCGTGTACTGTTTCAAATTTATCTCAATACAAATGAAAACTGTGACTTCTTTCAAAAAAAACGATTGCCATTGACATTCTCCCTTGTATATATTTAATACAGTTCTCAAGGACATATGTATATATATATGTAAATATATCAGCAAGGAAATAGGTTTAATAGGTAGCAAGGATTGGGAAGAACATGATTCTAGTCAGAAGGGGAACTACAGTTGGTCACGTCATCAAAATAGACCTCGACTGCAAACTCTGGACGGTAAATTTTCCATGCTTTTGGTTTGTGGGGATTATCCAATTCACTTCTTGAAAGATAAAGCCTAGAATAGAAAAAAAAATTACATTTTATTGTAGGGCTAACAGAAAAGCCATGCTGTAGGACACCCTTGTTAGAGCTTTAAAAACAAAAAGCCTTGCTGGCCACCATCAGTCTCGACCCCCCCCTCTGCATCTAATTAGCTTTCAAAGACCAGCTCTCCCACTTTCTCTCTTAAGACACAAAAATAGCATGACCTTCAGTAAGAACGTATCACTGATCCTTTTAATATTGCCTTTTATGGAATGAACATCTACATTTAATTTCTATATGTGATAAAGCAGACTAGATGTGTATTAAAACCCAGTAATAACAAGTGTCTTTTAAATGATGAAGTTGGCATTTTGGGGAAATTAAGTCGCATAATAAAAACAGCTTTACCAAGGAGTATGGACATTCACACGTTAAATCTTCAGAAAGTATAAAAGTGAGGAGAAAAGTGATCTAGCATGTTGCTTCTCTACTATGAACGTGGTGTTTTAAAGGAAAACACTGTGCCCTTTAGCAAGAACCACTTTTGAGAAGTAGTACCAAATGAAGTTCCACCTAGATGTCTATTTGAGGGACTTCGCTCATGTTATAAGTCGAAGTTTTCTGTCTGGATACATCCAGGGGAAAAAATTGGTAAAAATGTTCCATCAAATCCAAAGTTCACTCTATCAATATCCACTAAATGTGTGTGCATTGTAGGTGTTTAGTCTAGGTTTTTATTTACCATCACCTTAGTGGACTTGAGGTGGGATTAGGTGCAGTCTACATTTGAAGAAAAGGCTAGGATTGTATGTCATGGGAACTGTCAATTCATGCCACATACAATCATAACCACTTCTTCAAAACTCTTCTGTATGGTTTTTTGAATGTTATCTTTCCTTTTGTATTGAATGGTATGGTGATACCAATCTCAAATTTTCAGCACCACAGAACAGAAGACGTGGAGAACTTCTAGATTTAGGAATGAGTTTCAGATATGATAGAGGTTCTTTGGAATACTCTTCAAATCAGTTACTTTTTAAAAATAGATTACCCGATTTAGTTATAAGAAAATCAGTTTTAAATGGGAGACTATTACTAATTTTTTAAAAGCTGTCCTCACTGATACTTACTGTGTCTTATAACTTCTGCCCTAGATGTAAGTGTGTCAACTCGCTTTTAAACTAGCTGAAGCCTCCCTGGATGACACCTTCCTGTGGCACAGAATTTGGTGTTGCTCAGTCATCAGTAAATCCACACATACTGAGGACCTGCCATATTCAAGGTACTGAACAAACTCATATTAAACTTTCATGGGAGGCATTTGTTGCCACACTCAAGATCTGCTTATAGTATGTTTTATAACACAGTCCTATGGCATGGACCTTGAGGATAATGCAACAGTGGGTCTCAAGAATAGCCATATTTTTACAATCAGAGAAGAAAAGGAATCCAAATCGGAAAAGAAGTAAAACTGTCACTGTTTGCAGATGACATGATACTATACATTGAGAATCCTAAAGATGCTACCAGAAAACTACTAGAGCTAGTCAATGAATTTGGTAAAGTAGCAGGATCCAAAATTCACAGCAATGTCTTGATTCCTATACACTAGGGATGAAAGATCTGAAAGAGAAATTAAGGAAACACTCCCATTCACCACTGCAAACAAAAAGAATAAAATACCTAGGGATAAACCTACCTAAGGAGACAAAAGACCTGTATGCAGAAAAATGTAAGACACTGATGAAAGAAATTAAAGAGGATACAAACAGATGGAGAGATATACCATGTTCTTGGGTTGGAAGGATCAACATTGTGAAAAGGAGTATACTACCCAAAGCAATCTACAGATTCAATGCAATTATCAAACTACCAATGGCATTTTTCACAAAACTAGAGAAAAAAATTTCACAGTTTGTATGGAAACACAAAAGACCCCGAATAGCCAAAATAATCTTGAGAAATAAAAACGGAGCTGGAGGAATCTGGCTCCCTGACTTCAGACTATATGACAAGGCTATAGTAATTAAGACAGTATGGTACTCACACAAAAACAGAAATACAGATCAATGGAACAGGATAGAAAGCCCAGAGATAAACTCACACACATATGGTCACCTTATCTTTGATAAAGGAGGCAAGAATATACAATGGAGAAAAGACAGCCTCTTCAATAAGTGGTGCTGGGAAAACTGGACAGCCACGTGTCAAAGAATGAAATTAGAACACTTCCTAACACCATACACAAAAATAAACTCAAAATGGGTTTGAAACCTAAATGTAAGGCCAGGCACTATAAAACTCTTAGAGGAAAACATAGGAAGAACACTATGACATAAATCACAGCAAGATCCTTTTTGACCCACCTTCTAGAGAAATGGAAATAAAAACAAAAAAACAAATGGAACCTAATGAAACTTCAAAGCTTTTGCACAGCAAAGGAAACCATAAACAAGTTGAAAAGACAACCCTCAGAATGGGAGAAAATATTTGCCAATGAAGCAACTGGCAAAGGATTCATCTCTATAATATACAAGCTCAATATGAAAAATGAAGCTCAATATCAAAAAAACAAACAACCCAATCCAAAAATGGGCAAAAGGCCTAAAAAGACATTTCTCCAAAGAAGACATACAGATGGCCAAGAAGCACATGAAAGGATGCTCAACATCACTAATCATTAAGAAATGCAAATCAAAATAACAATGAGGTATCACCTCACACCAGTCAGAATGGCCATCATCAAAAAAATCTACCAACAATCAATGCTGGAGAGGGTGTGGAGAAAAGGGAACCCTCTTGCACTGTTGGTGGGAATGTAAAGTGATACAGCCACTATGGAGAACAGTATGGAGGTTCCTTAAAAAACTACAAATAGAACTACCATATGACCCAGCAATCCCACTACTGGGCATATACCCTGAGGAAAACCATAATTCAAAAGAGTCATGTACCACAATGTTCATTGCAGCTCTGTTTACAATAGTCAAGACATGGAAGCAACCTTAAGTGTCCATCAACAGGTGAATGGATAAAGAAGATGTGGCACATATATGTAATGGAATATTACTCAGCCATAAAAAGAAATGAAATTCAGTTATCTGTAGTGAGGTGGATGGACCTAGAGTCTGCCATTCAGAGTGAAGTAAGTCAGAAAGAGAAAAATACCATATGCCAACACATATATATGGAATCTAAAAAAAAAAAAGTCACTATGAACCTAGGGGCAAGACAGGAATAAAGACACAGACCTACTTGAGAATGGACTTGAGGATATGGGGAGGGGGAAGGGTAAGTTGTGACAACGTGAGAGAGTGGCATGGACATATATACACTACCAAATGTAAAATAGATAGCTAGTGGGAAGCAGCCACATAGCACAGGGAGATCAGCTTTGTGACCACCTAGAGGGGTGGGATAGGGAGGGTGGGAGAGATGGAAACGTAAGAGGGGAGAGATATGGGAACATATGTATATGTATAACTGATTCACTTTGTTATAAAGCAGAAACTAACACACCATTGTAAAGCAATTATACTCCAATAAAGATGTTAAAACAACAACAACAAAACAGATGTGGCACATATATACAATGGAATATGAGCCATAAAAAGAAACAATCAAGTTATTTGTAGTGAGGTGATTGGACCTAGAGTCTATAATACAGAGTGAAGTAAGTCAGAAAGAGAAAAACAAATACTGTATGCTAACACATATATATGGAATCTAAAAAATTGGTTCTGATGAACCTAGGGACAGGGCAGGAATAAAGACAGACATAGAGAATGGACTTGAGGACACGGGGAGGGGGAAGGGTAAGCTGGGAAGAAGTGAGAGAGTGGCATGGATTTGTATATACTACCAGGTGTAAAATAGCTAGCTAGTGGGAAGCAGCTGCATAGCACAGGGAGATCAGCTCGGTGCTTTGTGTCCACCTCGAGGGGTGGGATAGGGATGGTGGGAGGGAGACGCAAGAGGGAGGGGGTATGGGGATATATGTATACATATAGCTGATTCACTTTGTTATACAGCAGAAACTAACACAACATTGTAAGACAATTATACTCCAATAAAGATGTTAAAAAAATAGCCATATTTTTTAAACAATCAGATCACAATAAGGAAGGCAATGAAGAACAGTGACTCAAG
Organism: Mesoplodon mirus; assembly: GCF_964341445.2. Taxonomy (NCBI): domain Eukaryota; kingdom Metazoa; phylum Chordata; class Mammalia; order Artiodactyla; family Ziphiidae; genus Mesoplodon; species Mesoplodon mirus. Next base: position 15,298,978 of record NC_138993.1, read on the forward strand.
GATTTTTTGGTTTCTATAAATTGGGCTTATGGCAATTAGCAAAAGACTTGTCATTACCTCTTACATAAACATTCGAGACTAAGCTGTTTCTACTGGATTATACCATAGCCATACCTGTTATTTTGTATAAATGATGTATGGAACCAAAAGAAAAATGGACAGTTGTCATAGTATTTAGGAAGAGCCTAAAAAGACATGGTAAAAAAAAAAATTAGTTCTTAGTTTCCATTTTACTGTGAAAAATAATCTTTCCAAAGGGATTAAAATCCCTTCCTTTATTCATCTGTACGTTCATCAAATAACTGTAGCTATTAAATATTCAGCACTTACCATCAACATTATACTCAAGACACCAAGACAGAGACTTTGAGAGATTGCTGTTCCTTTCTCTCACCATTTCTAGCAAAATTTTTAAGGACATGTATTTTCTCTATGATAGATATTTATAAATTTAGACACTGGTCTTTTAATCTGGTTTGGATAGTGCTAAACAGAATCTACTAAGGACCTATGTCTATTTCTGCCCCAATAATATCCGTTCCTACAAGGAGCAGCTACATTGGATAATTAACCACGATTGATGATGATAGAAATACCTAAGATTTCTGAAAGTGCTTTCATCTCATGACCCTCGACAATCACAAAGGCCAGATATCACCAACATCCCCTTGGCTAGTGCCCCTACACTAAGCAGTGCTTCTGCTTAGAGACCACTGATTCAGAGAATTTAGACTGGCTCCGTTATTCAAGGGGAGCTATCCCGGCCACTTGCTTCAACACATGTACCATTTCAAACTTAGTAAATTCTCCGCCAACAGGGAGCAAGCAGGGGATGCAGGAGGGCACAGGAAATAAGCTTTAAATTGAGCAAACACAGTTATACGTTGGCGGTTCTGGTTGATGATTTAACAGGAAAATGAAACTATTGGGGCTTAGAAATTTGCTATATACAGAATAATCAGACATACATTTGGTAAATGGTAACATCAATTATACTGTAATGACAATGGCAGATATTCTTATTTTTCATAAATATTGGATTAAATATGCTACTTTAAATGAATTATACATCAATTGAGAGGAAAGCCAAATCTCCCTCACTTTAACGTATTTTATAAGTTATGGGGAGCAATGTGTTTTAAAGATACAAACCAAAAATATCACTGCTATGTAGTTTAGACCTTGGTTTCTTTTTTAACATCTGGGTTTTTGTATTTTTTTCTTATTTGAAAATTAATACATGCAAATTGTATATAATTTAGAAAACAAATGAGCAAAAATATATTTAATTACATATTTTCTTTTTTAAAAAAATTCGATATAGAAATCTGACTTGTTTCATCTCCCCATCCCTGACTAGGGGTTGACATCTCCTGTCATCTCCCTTGTTGGGAATTGTAGCAAAGGAAATCCCAAACCAGAATCATTCAGAAGACTAGACAAGCTTAGCAGCATAGATTGTTTCTTGATTACTCACCGAACAAGAAGAGAGAAATTTCACTTTCACTTCATCATACAGAGGTGGACAGTTGTATAGATTAATTATTACTCTGTCTGTTTCAGCATCATAACCCATCTGTGGATGAACACATGGAATTCAGAACTATAAACTTAACTGATAATGAGACAACAGTGAGGCTTCTATTTAATCACGTACTCTTGGTCTCATAGCCCAATGACTACATGTATAAATGTTAATATTTATAAAGTTGCAATACTGGTAACATTTTTACAGGCCATTGTGGTTGAGGGTTATGGTGGAACACTTGAAAAGCAAAGTATTCAATTCTCTATTAGACTTTAACCAAGTAAACATTAGTGTTGAATGTGTGTCACCTAATTTTCATATGTTGGGAATACATAAGAAGCTCAATTTTAAAGCTAGTATGCGTATTTAAAAAGCAATGCCTAGTTGCTCACATTTTATCAAAAATGTGTTTGCTGATGGGATCGTAGGCCTTGTCTGTAGCAGACTGCTGGATGGAGTGACCAAAGGTATGCCAAGTTTCTGGAATGAACGATTCTGAAGCTATACTGATCATCTGTTACGGATACACCCTTGTATGATAATGACCCCCACAGTGAGAAAGGTCTGTGCTAGGCCCTGTGAAAAATACAGAAGAAAGTGAAGACTCCGTTGATACTTCAGGGAGTAAAACACATCAGGAACAATAGCAGAATAGCATAGAACTACGTGTTAAGCTGTATGATGAAGACTAAGGGTGCAGCTGTGTGCTTCAGGGAGGCTAACAGGCGTAGAATGAGAAAGTGTCAGCGAGGAGGTAGAAACTGAGATGGGCGTGGAAGGATTTGTATAAATGAAGAGGAGCACTGAGGCGGGATCCAGATGGTGGAGTAGGAAGATGCTCCCACAGACACTCCAAGACTACAGCTACGTGTGCAACGGCTCTCTTTGAGAAAGACCTGAAGACTAGCAGAACAGCTCTCCTACAACTAAGGATATAAAGAAAAAAACACATTGAGACAGGAGGAGGGCAGAGATGTGGTCTCAGCAGGACCCATACCCCCAACATGGCTACCCACAAGTGGGAGGGGACCTCACAAACACGGAGGTTCTCCCTAAGGAGAGGGCTTTGAGCTCCACATCAGGCACCCCAGCCCTGGGGACCTGCACCAGGACAATGAGCCCCCATAACATCTGGTTTATGAAAACCAGCAGGGCTTGTATCCAGGAGAGCTGTAGGAAACCAAGACTCTGCTCTTAAAGGGCACACACACAAATTCACTCACTTTGAGTCCCAGGACAGAGGCAGCACTTTGCAAAGTGCCCAGGCCGTATGTGAAGTACATTCATGAACTTGAGGGTGAGTGCCAAAGGGGGGGAAGAAATGCCTCTGGGCAACAAAGTGCTGGTGGGCATCATTTAAAAAATTTTCCTTCTACCTAGGCTGGCCCAGCACTGGCAGGTGCCATTTCAAAACATTTGCCCTCTACCTTGCTACCACCACTCACCCCAACACCAGCATTCCCCTGCAGACCTTTCCTGCCCAAAGCAGCTCCTCCCAGCTGGCACCCCTCCAAAGCAGCTGCCACCCTGCCATATCCAGCGGGAGTCCTTGGCTGGTTGTAGTCCCCCTCCTCCCAGGGTGGGAGCCAACCCCACTCACAACTGTACCTGCAACTCTTGTGCTTGGGCCCCACAGCCAGCCACACTGGGGCCAGCCTTGTCCACCAGTGAATGTGCAGCAGCTGGGGCCAGGCCACACAGGCAGCTGGCTTGGGGGCCAGCCCCTTCCACCAGTGTGACTGCAGCAACTGTGGCACCATACAACAGGACGGGCACATGCAGCCCACACAGAAAACATCCCTGGCTCTGGTGACCAGCAGGGGTTGCTCTTCTGGGCCCCACAGGAAACCACCTACAAAACCTTCTTCAAAACCAGAAGATGTAGCTAATCTACCTAATACACAGAAACAAATGAGGAGACAGGAATATGTTCCAAATCAAAGACTTCAGGATAAGAACCACCGAAATGGACATAAGTCATCAACCTGATAGTGTTCAAGTACCCATAAAGATACACACCAAACTTGGAAGAAGAATGAACACAGTGAGGACTTCAACAAAGAGATACAAAAAAGAACCAATCAGAGCTGAAGAATACAATTACTGAAAGGAACAATACAGTAGATGGAATCACGAGCATATGAGGTGCAAAAGAATGGAAAAACAACTAGTTATGTACAAGGGAACCCCTATAAGACTATCAGCTGATTTTTCAGCAGAAACTTTACAGGCCATGAGCGAGTGGCACAATATATTCAAAGTACTGAGAGGGAAAAACTTATAACCAAGAATACTCTATCTGGCAAGGTTACTGTACAGAATTGAAGGAGGAATAAAGTTTCCCTGACAAGCAGAAACTACAGGAGTTCACCACTGAACCAGTCGTACAAGAAATGTTAAAAGGACTTCTTTAAGGAAAAAAGAAAAGGCCATTACTAGAAATCAGAAAACATGTGAAAGGAAAAATCTCCCTGGTAAAAGCAAACGTAGAGTAAAGGCAGTGGATCAACCACTTACAAAGGTTATAAAGTTTAAAGACAAAAGTTGTAAAATCAACTATAACTACAATAATTAGTAGGTATACAAAATCAAAAGATGTAAAATGTATCAAAAACATAAAACATGGAGTGGGGGGAGTAAAAATGTAGAACTTAAGTAATCAACTTAAAATAGACTGCTATACACATAGGCTGCTATACACGAACCTCAAATTAACCACAAACCAAAAACCTAATATTGAGAAAAATTAGAAAAAGGAATTCAAACATAATGCTAAAGAAAGTCATCAAATTCCAAAGGAAGACAGCGAGAGAAGAAGGAACATAGAAGAACTGCAAAAACAACCAGAAAATAATTCACAAAATGGTATTGAGTACAACCTATCAATAATCACTTTAAATGTAGATTCTTCAATCTAAAGACATAGGGTGACTGATGGATTAAAAAAAAAAAAAACAAGACCCATCTATATGCTGCCTACAAGAGATTCACTTCTGATCTGAAGACACACACAGACTGAAAGTGAAGGGATACAAAAAAATATTCCATGCAAATAGAAACAAAAATGTGGGGTAGCAATACTTATATTATACAAAACAGACTTTAAAACAAAGGCTGTAGGACAGCCACATGTAAAAGAACATTCTCTAACACCATGTACAAAAACTCAAAATGGATTAAAGACCTAAATGTAAGACTGGATACTATAAAACTCCTAGAGGAAAACATAAGCAGAACACTCTTTGATGTAAATTATAGCAATAATTCTTTGGATCTGTCTCCTAAATCAAAGGAAACAAAAGCAAAAATAAATGGGACCTAATTAAGCGTATAAGCTTTTGCATAGCCATGGAAACCAATGACAAAATGAAGAGACAACCTACTGAATGGGGAAAAATATTTGCAAATGATATGACTGATAAGGGGTTAATATCCAAAATATATAAGCAGCTCCTACAACTCAACATTAAAAAAAAAAAAGGCCATTAAAAAATGGGCAGAAGACCTGAATAGAGACTCATCCAGAGAGGACGTGCAGATGACCAACAGGCACATGAAAAGATGCTCAACATTGTTAATCATCAGATAAATGCAAATTAAAACCACAATGAGACATCACCTCAAACCTGTCAGAATGGCTATCATCAAACAGAAGACAAGCCTCTTCAATAAGTGGTGCTGGGAAAACTGGACAGCTACATATAAAAGACTGACATTAGAACACTACCTAACACCATACACAAAAATAAACTCCAAATGGATTAAAGACTTAAATGTAAGACCAGACACTATAAACGCTTAGAGGAAAACATAGGAAAAACACTCTTGACAGTCATAAACCACAGCAAGATCTTTGTGGACCCACCTCTTAGAGTAACGGAAATAAAAACAAAAATAAACAAATGGGACTTAATTAAACTTAAAAGCTTTTGCACAGCAAAGGAAACCATAAACAAGATGAAAAGACAACCCTCAGAATGGGAGAAAATATTTGCAAATGAAACAATGGACAAAGGATTAACCTCCAAAATATACAAACAGCTGAAGGAGTTCAATATCAAAAAAACAGGGCTTCCCTGGTGGAGCAGTGGTTGAGAGTCCACCTGCCGATGCAGGGGACGCGGGTTTGTGCCCCGGTCCAGGAGGATCCCACATGCTGCAGAGTGGCTGGGCCCGTGAGCCACAGCCGCTGAGCCTGTGCATCCAGAGCGGGTGCTCCGCAACGGGAGAGGCCACAGCAGTGAGAGGCCCGCGTACCGTAAAAAACAAACAAACAAACACAACAACAATCCAGTTAAAAAATGGGCGGCAGACCTAAATAGACATTTCACAAGAAAGACATACAGATGGCCAAGAGGCACATGAAAAGATGCTCAACATCACTAATTATTAGAGAGATGCACATCAAAACTACAATGAGGTCACCTCATGCCAGTCAAAATGGCCATTATCAAAAAATCTAGAAACAATAAATGCTGGAAAGAGTGTGGTGAAAAGGGAACCCACATGCACTGTAGGTGGGAATGTAAATTGATACAGCCACTATGGAGAACAGTATGGAGGTTCCTTAAAAAACTACAAATAGAACTACTATATGACCCAGCAACCCCACTACTGGGCATATACCCTGAGAAAACCATAATTCAAAAAGAGACATGGGGCTTCCCTGGTGGCACAGTGGTTAAGAATCCGCCTGCCAATGCAGGGGACATGGGTTCGAGCCCTGGTCCGGGAAGATCCCACATGCCGTGGAGCAACTAAGTTCGTGCGCCACAACTACTGAGCCTGCGCTCCAGAGCCCACAAGCCACAACTCCTGAAGCCCAGCCACCGAGAGACCGTGCTCTGCAACACGAGAAGCCACCGCAAAGAGAGCCCGTGCACCGCAACGAAGAGTAGCCCCTGCTCACCGCAACTAAAGAAAGCCCATGCACAGCAAAGACCCAACACAGCCACACACACAAAAAAAAAAGACATACCACAATGTTCATTGCAGCGCGATTTACAATAGCCAGAACATGGAACCAACCTAAATGTCCATTGACAGATGAATTGAATGGATAAAGAAGATGTGGCACATATATACAATGGAATATTACTCAGTCATGAACAGAAACGAAATTGAGTTATTTGTAGTGAGGTGGATGGACCTAGAGTCTGTTGTACAGAGTGAAGTCAGTCAGAAAGAGAAAAACAAATACCGTATGCTAACACATATATATGGAATCTAAAAAATATATGTATATGGTACTGATGAACCTAGTTGCAGGGCAGGAATAAAGGGGTAGACATAGGGGCTTCCCTGGTGGCACAGTGGTTGAGAGTCCGCCTGCCGAGGAAGGGGACAAGGGTTCATGCCCCAGTCCGGGAAGATCCCACATGACGCGGAGCAGCTAGGACCGTGAGCCATGGCTGCTGAGCCTGCACGTCCAGAGCCTGTGCTCTGCAGCGGGAGAGGCCACAACAGTGAGAGGCCCGCGTACCGCAAAAAAAAAAAAAAAAAAAAAGAATCAAAGATGATACCAGATTTCAAAGTCTGAGTAAGAAAATGCTGGTGCCATTTGCAGAAGCAGATGAAAAGTTCATTGGATAAATTTGGATTGACAACTGTGTTTGAATTGCTGGGGTAAAGAATGCCCACACTGCAGCTCCTGCGTCTACCCCGTGTATGGGGCTCATACATATGTGTCAAGTGAATCAAAGAAGATATTATAGTTTAAAGGAGGGGAATGGATGTGTAGAACCAAGAATAGAGTATGTGTGGAGATAAGAACAGAAAGCCAGGGATGAGGCCTGGGGGGAGTGCCCCCTCCCAGGGGTCAGGGGAGTAAAAAGGAGGAGGAGAAGTAATAGAACTAGAGACCAAAGCCTGAGAAAGAATCTTAAAAGTTTATATTTCTGGGCTTTCCTGGTGGCGCAGTGGTTGAGAGTCCGCCTGCCGATGCAGGGGACACGGGTTCGTGCCCCAGTCCGGGAAGATCCCACGTGCCGCGGAGCGGCTGGGCCCGTGAGCCATGGCCACTGAGCCTGCACGTCCGGAGCCTGTGCTCCGCAACGGGAGAGGCCACAACAGTGAGAGGCCCGCGTACCACAAAAAAAATAAATAAATAAAATAAAAGTTTATATTTCTTACACCCATGAAGGAAGCTTTCCTGTTGCTCCAGGAAAGGTTTGTAGTCTTAACCTTTTCTTCAGCCTTTGAGAAAACTGACTATTTGGTCCCAAAGAGATTCCTCCCCGATCCATACACCCCTGCGCTGCTTCTCACTGTGCAGTCCCATAGGATAGCTGAGTTAGAATCACTTGAGACATTGCCAAGTGTAGAGATTCCTGGGCCCCTTTCCACATTTCCTGAATCACACTTTGGGGGTATAACTTAGGAATCTGCATCTTTACCAGTCTCTAGGTGATTTTCATGCACATTAGAATTTCAGAATCAGTGCCATATAATAAAAATGACCAAGAAGGAGAGAATATGGCTAAAAGTGACAGATCCATGAATTTAAAACTCTGATAGATTCCTGGGAACATGCTTGGCATTTGTGGAAAAGTGAAAGGCAAAGCACCACTCTGAACTGAAAATATATTCTGGAAAACTATTTCCCCTGAACACTATTTTGAACAATAAATTTAACTCTTGACTCAAATCCAAACCCAGGGACACCAAGTTGGATGGTAACCAGAAAGCAACACAGCCTCTCCCTGTGGTGAGGGATGGTTTGGGGAGGGCCACATGCTGATTTGACACTGAGATTTAAAACAAACACTAGAATTTTCAGTTTCCATGCTTTCTCTTACCCTACAGTTTTTGGAAGCAGAACAGAAGAAGACAGGCTTTCCTTGCATTATTATTTGTACTTTTAGATCATTTCCATTGCCTTCTCCAACACCTGAATGAAATTAAAAAGTTACGCTGGTTAGAGCAAAGATCAAAATGTCTCACCAATTAACAATATGGATTAAAAAGAGAAAAAATTATCCCAGCTAACAGTGTGTCAATATTGAATCATTTGGGCTCTTGCATGGATTTTGTCTTTGAAAGACAAGGCTTCAAGTTCAGTTCTGTCCCCTAAAGCAGAATTTATAAGGCTGGAGGAAAAAAAAAAAAAAAAAAAAGACATTGTTCAGCTTCTAAGATTTAGAATTCCATCACTTCACCTTCATAGAACAAAAAAAAAATTAGGGAAGGGGATGTGCAACCTTTCTTGTTGATGTGTTGCTTTCTTCAGACTTCTAATTGTGATGTTTCTTAATAATAAATAGTCTAAATTCCTCTTGCGCTAGTTTAAATCCAGTTTATGGAAAATATAGGATAGCCGTATCCCAATGTTCCTGCTATGTTCAGCATATACTTACAGACAAATGGTTTCTTCCCCTTTCTTTTTTCAATTTAATTGACCCACTTACTTCAGCATTTCATGAAAGGTCTGGTTTCTCAAGCCTCCAAATAATTTTTCTGGCTTTCCCTTCCACCCTGCATATTTCACTTATATATGCACAGAACTAGAGGTACAGAACTAAAACAAATATTCTCATAAAGTCATGTATCCATCACTCTTAACTGTTACATTCAGTGTGTTCTGTGCTCAGTTAACCTTGTTCTCACCGACACAACGTGTCCTGAGGAACCAGGCTTTCTCTGCCTCAGTTCCCTCTGTCCCACCCACCTGCAGAACTTCCAAGGATGTCAACCAGAAGTCAGTGAAAACGTAGAGCTAGACGAAGTCAGACACTTCTCACATGACAGGAAAAGGGCATCGCTTTATGAGCTTAAACTAATTCCCACACAATTTAAAACTTTTTAAATAACTGAAGTATATTTGCACGATTTACAAATAAAAGGTATAAAAGGCATGAAGTGAAAAGTCTCCATTTTCCCTATCTCCCACCTGTTTAGTTCTCCAGCCCCAAACAGATAACCCCTATTACTAGTTTCTAGTTTTTTATGCATATATAATCAAATATGAATATATATTCTACCAGAGGTTTTATATATGTATATACACACGAACAAATATATTCTCCTTTTGTTTTATAGAAATTGTTGCATGCCATAGCACTGTCCTGTACATGCATTTTTTAACACGTCAAACATTTTAACTTATTACTAAGGAACAAGTCAAATGCTACAGCTGTTTCAAAGTACTGCACATTTATGGGCAGATAAGGAATGATGAAATGAATTTACAAATAAATACAAAACAGGTCAATAATCAGTTGCATTCCGCTAGACACAACTAACTAATGTGCATTTTTATGCACAAAAATTATTTGCATTATTATCAGTTTTCTACCACTTAGAGTTGTAAAATAGCTTAAAGACCTTGAGAGGTGAAGGTAACCCTGGAGGTAGGCCTAGAGAAGACACTGCCCATTTCAGAATCTATCACACTTTTTCCTGACAGTCTGCTGTGATCATCATCTCAAAGGAAGATTATTCTTGAGGGGTTTTTTATTGTTGCTGTTCTTTCATTTGAAACATACTCCTTTGTCTTCTCATTTTGTTTACCTTTCTCTGTCTCTATGAAATTAAGTGAATCAGTTACCTATTCCAGTCTTGAAGGCGTGCCCTTGTGCAGGACTATGTAGTCTGCGTATGCTCAGTGGCTTTGGTGGGAGAAGTGAGCACAGGTCCCATCTGCCCCTGGGGTGCGGTGGCAGCCACCACCTTGGTGGGAAGCGGGGCTGGAGAGGGAGGGGCTAGAGCCGGAGCCAGGTGCGACCCTGTGTGTGACACACGGCCGTCTCCACCTTGGTTTGGGATGCAGCAGGGGCTCAAGGGTTTGGGGCTGCACTTCTGTGCTGGTTTTACATTTTCCCCACTGAGCACCCTTGGTTAGAGGCTGGGTCAGGGCCGGAGGGGTTGGTGCCTCACTGCTGAGCTGGTTTCTTTCCCGCTGGCGGTGTCAGTCCCTGGCCTGGAGTAGTTTCACTCCTAAATGTGGGCAGTGACCGAGCACTGGCCAAGGCTGCTTTCTCCCTGGTCAGAGTTTTCAGGCTGCTGCGTCTGCCAGGATGGGGGTATAAGCAACCACTCACTCTCTGAGTGAGGGCTCAGTGGTTTACAGCCTCCGCTGAGCCCCACTGGCTTTCAAAGCAGCTAAGGGGACTCATCCTCCTGGTGTCAGACCCCAGGGCTGGAGTGCCGAATGTGTGGCTCAAACCCCTTGCTCCCCAGGGAGGCTCCCCAAGCCCATGACACCCCCCTCCACGTCTGGGTCCCCCAGCAAGGTTGCAGGTGTCGACCAGATCACTTCTCCTCCCTTCCTACCAGACTCCATGCGGATTTTTCTTTACAGCTTTGGCCGTAGAAGGGCCTTTCTGCCAGCGTCCCGGTAACTCCACAGGTAGTTGTATTTTTGATGTGTTCATGGGGGGAGGTAAGCTCAGCGTCCTCCTACTCCGCCACCGTGATCTCCCTCGAAGGGGATAATTCTTATTCCAAAGGAAGGCTGCTGTCATTGGCTTTGGCCTGCTTATTTACGTGGGTGCAGCAAGAATTCTGGCGTACCAGGCAGGCCGTCTTAAGTGGGCTCTGCCAGCCGAGGCCCACACCGTAAGAACAGCTGCAAAGGGCACAACTTTCTGTCTGGAAGCCTTTATGAGGATCTCAAATTAGACTTTTAAAATCCTCTATTTTATGTTAGCCTGAGATGAGGAAACGAAACCCATAAAATTCTCCACCAGTTTTCACCTACAGTACTTATAAATTTGTGTTACTTCCTCGGTTCTCTAGATCTGCACTTTACAGTTTTAACTAAACAGTATCTCCACAGAGGTGAAGTAAAATTCAAAAATGAAGACAGAAGTCACAGTCTTCGGATATGATATCAGACTGGGACAATATATGAAATGCCAGAACTTACTAAAACCATTTTTAAGCTTAGAAGTTTGAGAAACTATTCCTATTTTCATTGTTCACGTTAGAGAAATGCATCAAAACTCCATCAGACTAAATGCCTTTTTGTCTGTTTGGAATAGTTTAATACTCACAGAGGTTTGTATAGATACTGTTATAGGGTTACCTCGGAGATACTGTGTGTTTGGTTCCAGACCACTGCAATACAGCGAATATCGCAACAAAGCGAGTCACATGAACTTTTTTGCTTTCCCAGTGCATACAAAAAGTTATGTTTACACTATACTGTAGTCTATTTAGTGTGCAATGGCATTATGTCTAAAAAAATGTACATAACTTCATTAAAAAATACTTGATCGGGACTTCCCTGGTGGCGCAGTGGTTAAGAATCCGCCTGCCAATGCAGGGGACACGGGTTCGACCCTGGCCCAGGAAGATCCCACATGCCGCAGAGCAACTAAGCCCATGAGCCACAACTACTGAGCCTGCGCACCTAGAGCCCATGCTCCGCAACAAGAGAAGCCACTGCAATGAGTAGCCCGTGCACAGCGACGAAGAGTAGCAACTAGAGAAGGCCCGCGAGCAGCAACAAAGACCCAAAGCAGCCAATAAATAAATACATAAAATTCTAACACAAACCATTAAATAAAAAAAACTTGAGGGCTTCCCTGGTGGCGCTAGTGGTTGAGAGTCTGCCTGCCGATGCAGGGGACACGGGTTCGTGCCCCGGTCTGGGAAGATCCCACGTGCCGCAGAGCGGCTGGGCCCGTGGGCCATGGCTGCTGAGCCTGCGCGTCCAGAGCCTGTGCTCCGCAACGGGGGAGGCCACAGCAGTGAGAGGCCCACGTACTGCAAAAAAAAAAAAAAAAAACTTGATTGCCACATTGCTAAACAAAAAAAAAAATTAAAAAAAAAACTGCTCACCATCACCTGACAACTCAGAATTGTCACAAACCTTTCATTTTTTTGAACAAGTGCAACGTCTACGAAGCGCAATAAAGCAAAGAGCAATAAAACGAGGGATGCCTGGATTCCCACTGTTAACCAAGAGGACCCTGAGGGAGAGGATACACTCAGGTACAAAACAGGCTCTCACGCCAGCAACTTGGTTTTAGAGCTGAGTTTCAATTACCTAGAGGAGGACGCTGCTCCACCAGCCACCTGGGTGGCCTCTCACACTGCACTTTCTGCAGGAAACGATGGGGAGCCAGGCACTGCTGTCCCTTCCCACCCACCAGCTGCCGGACAAGCCTGGCTCTACCCTGGGGACGTCCGAAGGCAGATGGTGTTCTGAGCGAGGCTCCACTCCAACCCTGTCCCTCATACGTGACACACACACGTCACAGTCAGAACGGACCTCCTAGAGCACTCTGCAGCCCACAAAGCCTTCGCACAGTTGCTCCTTTATACACACAGGCAGCCTCCTGCTGGAACAGGCTGTGTTTCCAGGGTCTGCCTGCACGACGCTTGTTTGGAAATCTACACCAAAATTTCCCACAGAAACCACGCTGCTGGGCTGAAGTTTGTTTCCAGAAGCCAGAAACCCATGCAATCTGCTCGTGGTAACTCTCACAATTCCTCACCCCTGCCAAGAAGTGGCGGCGATGCGGGCATTTGGAGAAGAAGGGAGAAATATGTAAATAAGTTGAAAAAAAGCATTTTCTATTTTAACTCACAATTGTACTTTTTTTTTAACTATGCAGTTTTTACATACATTCTAAAGGTTTCTCTTATTTCTGAATAATTGGACGAAGCGTTAAAAAACACATGTCTAGATCTTATTTTGTGGGACTCCTCAGAGGGCTAAAAGCAATAGGCTGTCTGGGTGGACGCCAGCGCCCTCGCCCCGCAGCCAGGCCCAGGAGAGGCCCGGCACTCAGCACCGTGCCTCGTGCTCCACAAGCTGGCTGTTGCTTTAGGGAATCAGAAGCATCACCTCCTGCTGCGCCTCTGGCACTGAGTGAGGCCCCATCCCCTCCACACTGAGGGGTCCCTGTTTCCACCTCCCTGAGGGTGAGCTGTACAGGGAAGCTAGGCGGGTGACAGAGAAATAAAGACATGGCCTTGAGGCCCATCCCTCTCCCTTCCTTTTCTTTCAAGTCCCAGAGGCGGACGATCTGACCAATATCTCTGCCTCTCGGGGTGACGGCAGGTCCCCTCTTTCTCCTTACACTCCCGAAGCAGGCATCGTCAGCTCTTTTGAAGTTTATAGGACTTTTACTCTAGGTAAGAACTGGTAACAGCTAGGGGGCTGAGAGAGCCCCCACCAGAGGCCAGGTTTCTCCCAACCCTTTTTTGTGTTCCTGTAGGTTCAGGTAGGGAAGACCTAAGTGCTGTTCTCCTAGGAAGCTGTCCAACACTGTGGTCAGCTCTTCATCTGTGTACCTTCCTCTCCTCTGCTTACACGCAGGGGCTCCTGAGGGCAAAGAAACACGAGCAGGGGGCCTGGCCCAAAGCGGTTCTCAGCAGTTATTTGCAAAAAGAATTTGTGGCAACAAAATTCATTTGCTGTTCGGGTATTTAAGACATCCTGATGGGGTTGCTGGGGGAGAGGGGGCTATGGGGGAAGAGGGCGGGGAAAGGGAGAGATCAGGAGACAAGAGAAAATAAAAAGGTTTCTGAGAGGAGTAGGAGAGAAAATGATACAGGGATGCATCTCCCAAGACAAACCCTGAACCAGAGATGGGCATGAGAAAGAAGTGGTCTCCGGGTCTCAAGGGACCTTCCCTCCCTTTAATCTCAGAGGTTCTACTCTGAAAAGGACACCCTGGGCTGAGGCCAGAGCAGCAATGAGAACAGGAGAAAGGGAAGGGGGGATGGAGCCCCCCAGATTGGTGATGGGAAAGGAAAGGAGAGGACACCTAAGCAGTGGTAACGTGGCCACAGCAGCGCTGGGCTGATGGGCAATTCCAGGGGGAGGGGTTTATACCTGAGGCTACACAAAAAGACAGCTATGCGTTGGGGTTGTCTCTGCACAGAACCATGAGAAAACCCTCCCGAATAGCAAGAACATTGGCCCTCCTGCCAATTCTCCAATTATACATAAAGCACTTACCATGAATTGAATAAATAATGATTGTTTTCATCGTGAGTTTCTTCACTGGAGGAAGAGTCAACTTGTAGGTATTTTTCACCATTGCAAAATATCCAACAAATCTGTTCTGCAATACAAAAGAAGTCTCGATTTAAGTGAAGGTAAAAAGTCCTGATTTGTTTAAGGAAAATAATTGATGAAGGAAACATTGATTGGGTGCCATTATGTAACTAGGCATTTGTTGCCTCATGACTAAATATCTACCTTAGAAAACAAATACTGAATGAAGAGCAACAGGCAAGGAACAAGAAAGGAGCCAGGTGTGGCTTAGAGGCTGCTGGGACGGAGAGAGCAACTAAGCAGAACCAACAAAACAGCTAGAACAACATGACAGCAAGATGCCATTAACTGCAAATGTGGGAGAGGTCGGTCTGGGGTAGAAGCTTCATTGTGGCTGAGTTAAAGGAAGCTTTGTGCTTTGGGGAGCAGTAGCCTCCTCGGATGAGAGAAGGCAAGACATAAGAGCTCAGGGGGAGAGCTCCATGGGCCAGCAGCACATTCACATCCTTCTCTAGTCCCAGCCAGTGAGCATCTCTCCGCTTCCCATTCCCCCAATTCCATGTTTGCAAGGAAGCCTGGGGATTCTCTTAGCCTAGTCCGTCTCCCATGGCAAGCTGTTCACAAGGGCTCTCCTTTCTTCTAGAAGTTAAGAAGAGTTCTGGTACAGAATCAACCGGACTGAAAAGTTCATAGACTCTTCCCCACCCGTTGGGAAGTGTTAATAAAATTAACCACCATCCTCTGCATTGGCAAGGACCAGTCAAGCTCTTAACTCAGGGGTGCATGAAATGTATGTAGTGCATTGAATGGCCACGCTGCAGGGTCAGGAGGGGATGGTGTCTGAGAATTACTGCCGCACACGCAGGGAACTCTGTCCTGGGGCCTCGCCAACACAGCCCTCAAGCCTGAGGCCGGGCCCCTGCACGGCTAGCCCAGTGAATCAGAAGAGACTCAGCTGCAGCCTAGGGTGTGCCAGTCCTGGAATGAGTTAGAGACCCTGCACGTGACTGCAGAGGAAATGGGGAAGGGAAGATGTGCCTGAAGGAGCTACAGCTAACGTCCCCTTGGCTCCTGCCACCAGATTCTTGACCTTCCACTAAAGGCTTGTAACCTGCCGTGGCCCTGTAGCTGCTTTTGCTCTCACGCTTCTTTCCCCTACAGCCCCAAACAACAGGCGCACGTAGCAGAAGTTAATAAAACCAACGTATACTTAGTAAGCACTCACTACAGACAAAGGAGATACTATATGAGGCACTTCGGGCTGCCAGGGTGGAAAGATGGGCAAGACGTGGGCGTGCAAAAAGGGTAGAGAAGACACAACTTCGAATAGCTGGAAAATAACGTAAAGCAACTTAGTCCCTAAAAGGAACACAAAAGGCTATAAGAACTCCTGAAAAAGCAGGAGACTACTTCAGGCTGGGAGGGCAAAGGGACTCCAGGACAAGGGGCCCTTGTGAGCACGTGGGTGTAAAGTATAAACAGGCTGGGAAACGGCAAACAATCCAAACGCCTTAGAGCGTGTGAATGCACATAGTGGGAGAAGCGGTTGGAAAAATCCTATCTAGATTGGCAGTGCCTGGTTCAAACATATTTGTTGCCATTGGCAGTCAGAAGCCATTACGGATTTTGAGCGTGAAATGGCATGATTCGAGCTGGGCTTCAATAAGTTGATGTATTACTTATAGCCTATGGCTATCTTTTTTACTTTCTTGTGTTGCTGGAGTTTGGCAGAAAAGTATGAATGGATAAGGCTGAGTTCTTTGATCCCAAATGAAATGTCTAGAGACAGCAGTTACAGTGTTCTGCTAACTAAGCCAAGGGTATCAGCTTTCATCACTTCACTCAAAGAAAACTCTCCTTCATGGCCACATGCACATTTACTTAAGAATTCCCAACCATCTCTCACTTGGGTTTGAGGGGCCGTATACAAAAGGCAATCCAAATGAGAAGCTGTGCACAGGATGGGAAATAATGGGCTTTGGAGTCTGAAAGATCTGCATTTGAGTTCTTAGTTCAAACAGTTAGTTTCCCTGAACCTCGATTTCCCAGTCTATAACATGGGAATCATAATGGTGCCCACTCATTGCGTTATTCAGAATATTATATTAGATAATGAATGCAAAACCCTTAGCAGGATTCAACAAAGTCTAGAATGTTGTAAACTCTATAGGATAAATGGCCTGGTTTCTGCAATAAACAATTTACAAGGAAGAAAAAAAAAGAGAGGTGGGAAACCTATCAACTAAAAGAGACTTAAGGAGACATAGCAACCAAATGAAACGTGTGCCCTTGTTTGGATCCTGACGGAAACAAACTAAGTTTTAAAAAGATTTTAAGATAGTTATGGAAATTTAAACGAGGACTAGACATTTGATACTATTAAGGTATACTATTGTTAGATATGTCAATGGTTTTAAGGGTTTTTTTTTTAGAGTCTTTATGTTAGATATCATATTAAAATGCTTAGGGGATAAGATGATCTGATGTCTGGAATTTCCTTCAAAAGAATCCAAGTTTAGTGTGAAAATAAAGCGTGTGTGTGTGTGTGTGTGTGTGTGTGTGTGTAGAGTGGGGAGGGAATGAATGGTTGGCCACATGACGAAATGATTGCTGAAGCAGTGTGATGAATAGAAGGGGATTTATTGTATGACTGTCTTAACTTTTTATGAAAAAGTCCATGATAAAATGTTTTAAAAGGGAAAAAAAAAAAGGTAATAACATATGAGTCACATGGGCTGTCTGAGTATTAAATGAGACAATATATGTAAAAGTACAATAGTGTCTAGTATAAAATAGGTTTTTGAAAAATGTTACTTTTCCCTTTCCTTTCTCTTTTGAAGTGCAGCCCCCCTCCCACCGACTCTGTCTCTGTCTTTTTCTGTCACTGTCTGTCTCTCCCTTACACATGTGCACGCCCATGCGTGGGTGCGCGCGCACACACACGCACACACACACACACACACACACAATGTTCTACAAGGGCTGAATTGCCCTAATAGGGGTTTGTGAAAGACTCAGTTCCTCTTTACATGGAAATAAAAGGCTAGTGACTTCAGATCATCTTCAGGGGTCTGAAACCTTAGGAATCGGACCTTCCTTCCCTGGGAAGGGAATCAACTCCTGAACTCTGCAAACAATAACCAATTAAAATGGAAGGTAGGGTGCTCTGGGGAGAACTCAGTGCTTGCAAAGCCAAGCACCAACTGAGGCAGGGCTCCTGGCCTGTGGGAGGGATCAAGGCCTGTCACGGGGCACCCAAGGGGAAGACCACCCAAGGGGAGGATCACCCAAGGAGAAGACCACCCAAGGAGAAGACCACCCAAGGGGAAGATCACCCAAGGGGAAGACCACCCAAGGGGAAGATGACCTAAGGAATCACCCAAGGAAGAGAGTCTAAAATGAAACTAGGTAACAGATGCCAATCTTAACCTAATTACCCAGAGTGACCCCTTTTAAAGAAAGAACACTTACCTGAGAAGGAGTTTCTACTACCTGATGTTTACTGCTGATGGATATACCCGTTCGTCGTTCTCCAAAATAATGAAGGCTGTCCTATAAAAAAGGGGACAGTCCAATCATGGGTCATCTGCACGTCCCTTTCCTGTATAAGGCATTCTGAAGTTTCTAAGGGCACATGATTTCCTTAAGTCAGCGGTCTTTGGGCAGAGGCTATACCCGAAATAACAGAATTAACAAAGTCACATCAAGGCCTACTCTCAAAGATTCATAAAGACAGGCAATTGTAGAGCTGGAAGACTTTGGAGATAATCTGGTCCTTCTTCCTATCTTTCTACTTTACAAATGGAGAAGATTAGGACCAAAAGAAAACCAAGTGACCTGCCATGGAGATGCATGCAGCCTGTCAGAGACAGCAAAGGCCTGAGCACTGGCCTCTGGCTCTGTCTAGGGCTCCAGACCAACCGCTTGCAAACTTTATATATTTACTGATTTTGGGCACGCCACACAACTTATGGGATCTTAGTTCCCTGACCAGGGACTCAACCCTCGGCAGTGAAAGCGTGCAGTCCTGACCACTGGACCTCCAGAGAGGTCCCTCAAACTTTTTATTTTTAAAGCTACAATCCACATTCATAAACCTGGGAGATACACACACACACATACACACGCACTCTCTCTCTCACACAGAACTGAAACAAGTTTCACAAACAATACTTACCTTTTGATATTTCCTATTCTAATCGATTCCATTTTATTTAAAAAATGCGAGTGACAACCCAATAAGTTGATTTCACAACTCACTGATAAACTGATCCATAGTGTGAAAAACACTGTCCTAGAGCATCCATTTTCCTAACCTGTGGGTCTCAAATTTGAAATAAAGAAGGTGGTGGAATCAGGGTGCTGGGCCCAGATCAGAACCCCCAGCTTCTCTTATCTGGGCTGCAGGCTGGGAGAGAAGCACAGCGGCTGAAAGCGTGCCCTCTAAGAGGTGACTTTTCAGCGAGATCGTGGCAGAAAAAGAGTGGGAACCCTGCTTTAAGACATAGCAACAGCCCATCCTGTCTTCTCAGGAATTTCCAGAGGGCACAGGTCCCACAGATGTTGACTGTGCAAAGATATAACATCCAAGAGAGACTTTGTTCCGAGTTGGAAAACGATGCCTTTTACCTACCTAGCACTTGCAAGGATGTTCAAGGTCCTTTAGAAAATTTCCCTAACCCATCTTCTTCTTATTCTCGTGAGAAAGGAGGAAGGCCTGGAGCTGGTGGGATTATGTCAGAGCGTTCTGGGTCTGGGGGAGGCAAGTCAAGCTTCTGTATTGCTGAGGGTTTTTTTGCACTTTCACAACTTGACCTCACTCATTTCACATTAATCTGGACTCTGTTGTGTCCTGTCTTTATTTAAAATATTCATATTGTATCCACGATGGATTTTTTGGCATTAACTTAGATGTTTTCAATGCTGCACTGGAATATTATTTAACTTAATTACTGAGATTTTTGGCATTCCCTTAAGTTTTGTGTCCAAGGTGAGCGTCTCACTGACCTCACCCTCCATCCTGTCCCAAAGAGGCCCTGAGGTCAGTTACTAACTAGTGCCAGTTAAACGAGAAAGTATCCAAACCAGGCTTTCTAATCATCACCTCTCCAATTACAACTCCATTAAGTACCATGACTCAGGAATCGTGTTACCATCCCACCAATGAGGTTTCAGAGCTAGCAGATTCAATCAGCCTAAGACAGCATTGGTAGGAGCATCTTTCATACCTCTGCGGTTGCAAATATTTCACTGGCAAGAAGGTAGGCACAGACCATAGTTCCAGTTCTTCCTAGAAAAGAAGTTAGTTCATGAACCATTGCTCATGGCCATACTTGCTATAAAACTACGCTCACAAGTATTTAGAGTTCATTTTGGATTGATTTTCTTCCACTCTGAAAGTGCTGGCTCAAAATATTTCAATTCAAAGATAGACAAAGCCCTTACACTGCTTGCTCTGAGCTTCTCCCTGGAGTTCTGTGCTAATTGTGTGCATGGATGTGCACGTGTCTGTTGTTCTGAGTCATGACCCCTGGAGACTGCAGTAACAGGCAGAGGCAATGAGCTCTGCTCCAGACTCTAAAGCTAAAGAGACACCTACCAGTTAAGAGTAATGACACACCCTGTTTTCCTACTAATGTAAATAAAAGAAACTATAGAAGATCAAACATGGACAGAACCCAAAACACCACGGAGCATTTGCCATACCTATCATTCCTTCCATTTTAGGTGGAGTCTTTTGTGTGCTACAAGACATCTTAAAGTCGAAAGAACAGAATAATGAGCCACCATATACCTGTTCCCCAGATTCGATAATTACCAGATTGATTGTTAGACTTGTTTCTTCCTTTTCTTCCCTCATCCTTCTTTCCCTCCCCCTCTCTACATGCACCCCAGCCTCCCCACCAGCATGTTAAAGCAAATCCTTGATTTCATGTCATTTTATCCTCAAAGTCTCATGGTTTTTTTCCAATTTATACTTTTGTCCTGCCATACAAAATGTGAGTTAAAAAGTACATTGCATCTGTTCTTTCTACAATGATCTGTAGCTTTTGTCTTAGCCAGTATATGCTGAACTTTATTTTATGTAATTCCAAACTTATCCTTTTACCTTAAGATGCACTCTATTTTCTATCCTATCCTATTAAAAAAATGAACCACTAAATTTATTTTGCAACCCATAGTTTGAAAAACAATATTCTAAGCCAAGTACTTCCAAAGAGGACTTTGTACCACCCTGTGCTCTGATAAGTAAAAGCTTCTTGCTAAAGGAGGCTACTGACCATTAACAATCTAGCTATCTAGCTCTCTAGCATGGATGGTTAACATTTCAATTCTGGAGGACATCTCTGAGTCTTTACAGCCCTTATATATTCTCATTTGAAAAAAAACTTGCAGATTCATGTCCCAGTGGCTATGGATAAGCACAACCACAGACAAAGTGGATGCCCTCTCATCCAGTCAAGTCAGGTATGCAAGGAATCATTACAATGATTTACACCTGTCTTCAGTATTTTAACTTAAAACATAAACATATATTCATTCACTAAACTTTTGCTATTGGACAAAGGTTTTAAGTTTTTAACTATGATGAAAGGAATCTACCAAAATACCTACCAGGTATATCATATTAATGATGAAATGATGATAACATTCCTCTTAAAGTCACGAACTAAACAAAATGTCCACTATTTACTGCTTCTATTTACTACATGGCTTAGCCAGTATTGTAAGATAAGAAAAAATGTATAGGGATAAAAACAGAAGAAACAAACTCTCATTATTTGCAGACTAGAAAAGTCCAAGTAAATCTATAGGCTAAGCCCTAAAACTAATGAACGAGTTCAGGAAGATACAAGGTCAACACTAAGAAAAAAGCAAAAACTGATAGCTAAGTAAGGGATGTCGGTTGAAACCTTTAGAGAAATTACTAAGGAATATAAAAAGAGTATATGACTTCCAAGCAAATGGCGGGGGTGGGAGGAAGGAATTATGCTGCAAAGAATTCAAGCAAACCAAAATAAAATATCAGTAAGGATATAGAAGATTTGAATAAAACAATTAACAAACAACCTAATGGGCACATAGAGAACACTGTTCAGGACAATGCATAATACACTTTATTTTCAAGTGCACAGAAAACATTTGATAAAATTGACCAAATTCTGGGCGATAAAGCAAATCTAAATAAGTCTCAAAGAACTAAAAAAATGCATATGTTCTCTGACCACAATGCAATACAACCAGAAATGAATAACTAGAAGATAATTACAAAAATCCTCATGTCTGAAACTAAGACAGTATATTTCTATAGAACCCATGAGTCTAAGAAACAAGCACAATGGAAATTAGAAAATATTCTGAACTAAATAATAATGAATATACATAAAAACTTGTGTGATGAAGCTAAATCTATTCTTAGAGGGAAATTTATAGCCTTAAATGCTCACTAGGAAAGAGAAAGGCTGAAAATCTGGGTTAAGCATCCATCTCAAGAAGTTAGGAAAAAGACAGCAAATTAAACCAAAGAAAGTGGAAGAAAGGAAACACTAAAGGAAATGATGAAATAAAAAACAAATAATAGGGAAGATCAGTAAGGCCAAAACACTTGGTACTTTGAAAGGACTAATAAAAGTAGTAAATTCCTGGTGAGACTAATCAAAAGAAAAAAGAGAGAGGGCACCAAAAACAGCAATGTGAGGAATGAAAAAGGGAGCACCACTGTAGACATTAGAATAAGATATTTTAAGACAATTTGATGCCAAGACATTTGAAAATTTAGATAAAATGAACAAATGCTTGGGAAAATACCCAAAATGTGCAGAAGAAATAAAATTATAAATAAGCCCATATCTAATAAAGAAATTGAGCCATACTTTAAAAACTTCCCCACAGAGAAACTAAGGCCAATTCCCCCACTGAGGCCAATGTTGCTTTACTACTGAATTCTACCTTACATGTAAGGAAAAAAAACGTCAACTTATACAAACTCATCCAGAGACTTAAAAAAAAAAGAGTAAGTACAACTTAATTTTGGTTTATGAAGCCAAAATTTGAAAACTATAGCCACTCTTACTCATGACATAGATACAAAAACCCTTAAGAAAATATTAGCAAACAGAATCCAGCAATTTATTAAAAAAATAAGAGAGCACAACAAAATTGTGTTTATTCCAGGAATTCAAGGTTAGTTTACTACTTTATAATCAATGTAATCAACCAGATTAATAGAATGAAGGTAAGAAATCATATTATTTTAAAGACACAGAAAAAGCTTCCAATAAAATTCAACATTCATTCATTATAAAAACTCTTAGCAAATTAAAGGAATGTCTTAATCTGATAGAGAATATCTAACACTAACACACACCCTAAAGTAATTGATGAGATGCTGAAAGCTTTTCCTTTGAGAGCGGGAGAACAAGGATTCCTGCGATCATCCCATATAATTCAACACTGTACCAAAGGTTCTAGCCAGTGCTAGGGAAAAAAAGGATTGAAAAGGAAGAATTTAGCTCATTATTTCATATGATATCATCATGTGCCATAAAATCCAAAAGAATTTACAGACAAGTTAATAGAATTAATGAAAGAATTTAGTTGTTTGCTGATTGCAAGGTTAGTAAAATCAACTGCATTTAGAGCATCAAAACCAAAAACATTTAGGACATAAAAATTTCCAAGGGATATAATTTATAATAGTTAAATATCAAAATATCAAATATCTAGGAATAAATCTAACCACACATATACAAGCTTTCTATGCAGAAAATGAAAAGGCATTATAAAGAGAGACTGAAGAAGACTTAACTACGTGAGTGGATATTTCCATTCATGGATTGGAAAACTCAGTATTGTAAAGATTTCAATTCCCCTCTATCTGCAGCTTCAATGAAATTCCAAAGTTCCATCAGGGCTGTGTGGTGTGTGTGTGGTGTGTGTGTGTGTGTGTGTCTGTGTGTGTGTCTGTGTGTATAACTTGACTAGCTGATTCCAAAATGTATACGGAAATGTAGATGGCCTAAAAAACACCAACACCTGTGAAGCACAAGATGAGTGGACTCCCTTTAAGGGAAATCAGGACTCCTTAGAAAGCGAAGACAAGTAAGAGAGTTGTGCTGCTGGCACACAGATGGATGAAAAAGCAATGAACAGATTAGAAAGTTCAGAAGCAGACCCATGTCCTGCAGAACGGCAAGGACATGAAATCAGTGTGCTGACACAATTAGACAGCCATATGGAAAATGATAAAAGTTGACCCCTTCCTCACACCACACACATAAATCAATTCCAAATGAAATAAAACTTATATAAGATAATATAGGACTATGTCTTTTTAAACTCAGGGAAAGATTTCTTAATTAGGACACAGAACACTAACCTTAAGAAGAGAAAGAACAATGTACACTGACTATGTTAGAAAAGAAGTGCTGTTAACCAAAAGATACTCAGAGAGAAATGGCAAATCACAGAGCAGAAAAGGTATCTTGGAATACTGTATAATACATATAACAAACCACAGAGTTGAAATGGAGAATATATAATGAATTCCTACAAGTCAATTGGAAAAAAACAAACAATCCAGGAGAAAAATAGACAAGGAAATTAAACAGATACTTCACAAAAAAGAATATCCAAGGATATCATAATAAACCTATGAAAACGTTCTCAATCTTATTAGTAACCATAGAAATGCAAATGAAAGCCATAATGATATACAACTACACACCCACCCAACAGCTAAAAATAAAATGACTGAGAAATCCAAGTGTTGCTTAAGGATGTGGAATACTTGGAACTTTCATGCAATGCCAGTGGAGTGTAAATTGTCAACTGTTTTGGAAAACAGATGACATCATTTATGAAAGTTTGAGATTCATTATCCTAAGACAAAACAATTTTAGTCCAAGGTCTACACTCAACAGAAATGTGTGCACATGTGCAACGAGAAAAATGTATTTCATAGCAGCATTATAATAGTAAAAATTGGAACCAATCCAAATGTAACAGAAAAAAGCTTCCTTTTGCAGTAGCAATGTGTCTTGGGATGAATTTAACAAAAGATATACAAGACCATCCTGAAGAGAAGTATAAAATATTATTGAACGATCAGATGATTCAAATAAATAGAAAACTCTTCATGTACAGCTCAATATTGCAAAGTTCTCAATGCTTCTGAATTAATCTATAGATTCAATGCAGTTCCAATAAAAATCCCAAATATATTTTCATGTAGAACTTGATCAAATAATTCTAAAATTAAATATACAAAGAGTCGAGATTTCCGTCTTTATCAAGATATATTATAAAGCTATAAAAATTACAATAGTGTGGTATAGAAAATTCACAGACAGTCCCAAATGTGTATGGAAACTTGGTATATGACTGAGAAGGGACTACAAGTTGATGGGGACTACATGAGCATGTGATAGATGGTTTTAGGACAATTGTCTATCCATATGGAAAAAAAATCTCCCTCCCCAAATTCCAATTAAAGACCTAAATGTAAAAAGCAAAACTTTACTATTTTATAAGGAGAATATCTTCACCACCTCAGTATATGGGTGGATTTCTTAAACATGACCAAAATGCACGAACCATGCACACACAGAACATTGATAAACTTCACTACATTAAAAATTAAAACCTTCTATATGACAAAATAAATCATAATCAAATTTAAAAGACAAAACAGTGGAAGAAGATATTTGCAATATAAACTGCTAACAAAAAATTAGCACCCAGATTATTTAAAGAAGTCCTATAAAATCAATAACAAAATATTTGGGCTATCATGATATCACTGGTAATGTGCAGACATCAACCAACAAAAAGAAGCAAAACCAAGATGAATGAAAACTTGAAAAAAGGAGCTGCTCTGGTACAGACCAACTGAACACTAGCCTTCCAAACAATCCTAAAGGAAAAGCAATGAAACACACATGAACACAGAATAATGGAAGTCTGCTCTCAGAAAAATAAAATGAAATTTGAAATGAAGGTCCTCCTTTAAGCAGGGAATTAACCTGATTAAAAGGAAACTAAAGCCAACTCTTAGATTATAATATTTTGGTTGAGCCCTATTAAATGGCCTTTTTTTAAAGTAAAAGATGGTCCAAAGAAAGGCAGTTCCACGTGGTTCAACCTCTGTATTCTTCATTTAGGCACAATATTGTAAATGGCCATACATACAGAATATTTTGACCTGTGGAACTAAAGATGGAACTTGCCTACTAACTCATGAGCTTGAAACGACTTTTCAAATAAGACTCAAACTTTATTCTACTCAATTACAGAAGGCAGTTTTAAAGTGTGTTTTCCTGGAATTTAATATAAAAAACTGTTTCACAGCCCAACAAAACCATCATTCCTTATTTGTCAAACATTGTGAAATATGCCTAGATGATTATTAAAAGCCTAAATCTGAATGAGAGAAAACCTGACTCAAGTTAAATTGGTTGAATTGACAACTGGCTTTCCCACCACTCCCATTTTCCCCCCACCAAAATCAACTTCTATGTATCATTACACTATAAAAACTGCAGTCTAATTTTGGGTCTTTGAAATGGCCTTGCTGTTGACACTCTTAACTTTAAAAGGTCCTCACAAAGTTTAAGAACAACCTTAAATAAAATGAAAAGTGCTCTGATGGTTTCGAAAGTTAAACAGTGTTTGTATTTTGGCAAATCAAAAATGAAGAAACCCAAAGAGTCAATAAACAAGGGAAAACACACTTAACCTTCCTCAGTTCTTCTATCCCTACTTTCTTCTCTTCTTTACTCTTTCTTCCTTTCCTCCCCCCTTCCTCCCTCTTTCCTTCCCTTCCTTTAGTCTTGACGCTAATATTAAAAAACGTTCACAATGATTAATACTGGTTAATAGCAGAACGTATCTTGTGGGTGTACTTTAATATATTTTTCAAATTTCTTTAGAAAAAGAGAAAGAAAAAGAAAAACGTTTTTTACCTTTGCCCCCCTTACAGTGAATCACTGTGATGTTTTCCTCATCTTGAGCCATCCACTCTTTTACGTCCTTGGAGAACGCCACCATCTCACTGATTCAAAGTGAAAGATTTTTAGTTGAATGAAAAGACTTCCCAAAAAATCAAGCCCTGTGTATTTAGCCCTCTTCTGACAGCCAGCTTGGCATCAAACTTACCTCAGAGAGGGGACATTGTGATCATCAATCATGTATCGACAGACCCTATCATGGAAGTACTTAGCATCGTAAGCTCTTTCACCTGAAATAAATGATGCACGGGTCATATCTCTAACCCTAATCAACACAGTAAATGGCCAAGCTGTAAATAAGTTATACTTTTCTATTAGAAATTCCTCCTCTACCTTTAAAAGGAGCTTTCTGTCTGGCTCCTGCTGCTCTAAAAGAAACGTAAGGGTCTCAAAAGTAAAAGTAGAGTAGTGTTTTGTCCATCTTGAGTAACATAAGCCCAAATTATTTGGGTTTAATAGGCCTTACTTGTACTTTTCTAGCAGGCTACTCACTGCATTATCAGAAGGTTACACAGAGCAGAAGCCAACGCGGCCAACCAGAATACTTGCCTCCTGAAAATGTCCACTTAATATACAGGAAGAGGGTCAGCTGGGCTATAATTTGTTTGCTAAAGGGTTTGGGGGGTTTTTCCCATGCAGGACCCTGGTCTCCTCACACCTCATTCCTAGTGGGTTAGAGTGTGCATTTGTTGAATTGCCTTTAAAACACAAGCTGGCAGGAAAAAAACACATATTTTCCAAAACCTACTACCACTAGACCTGACTCTCCTAAAATGGCTCTGCCCCCAGTCTCCTGCCTACCTCACAGGGCACTGTGTGCTGTTGCACTTTCTTTTCCTACCAAACAGAGCCAGCACAAGATGGAGACTTTGTAAAACTCACTTCCCACCACCACCAAATACCTAGGATTAAATGAAATGTAAAAACTAAATCAACTTCTTACATGCAGTGAGTGACCTGTTTTCTATCTAGAGTAGCAAAATATCGAGTCATGTACATACTGCAGAGATTGTAGACTCGGTAGTGGTTTTGATGCTTGGTATCCAGGAACCGTACAACTTCCTAAAAAAGATGGACACATACCTTACATATTCCACACGGCACCAACATAAGCCTTTTCCTAGGACTAGCCTAAAATGAGTATCACCCTTTTACTCACTGGTCCGTCACTTAGCACCTTTCAGGGGAGACTCAGGGAATAAAAAGGTACATACATTCCAAGTCATATCTAACCCACTGATGGTTTGCAAATAGCCCACAAAAGTTGGGATGACTACTCTGATTAGCCTCTACTCTAAATACACATTGTTTAAAGCTACCAGAGAAGGAAGTTAGGTGGTTAACAAGCTTTAAGAAAATTGTAATTTGTTCTAAAATTTGTATGGAACCACAAAAGATCCTGAATAGCCAATCTTCAGAAAGAAGAACAAAGCTGGAGTTATCATGCTCCCTGATTTTAAACTGTACTATTGGTACAAAGCTGAAGTCATCAGAACAGTAGGGTACTGGCACAAAAACAAACACATAGATCAATGGAACAGAATTGAGGGCCCGGAAAAAAACCCACACATATATGGATAATTAATTTATGATAAAGGAGCAAAGAACATACAGAAAGGATCGTCTCTTTAATATATGGTGTTGGGAAAACTGGACAGCCACATGCAAAAGAATGAAACTATACCACTATGTCCCTCCATACACAAAAATTAACTCAAAAAGGATTAAAGACTTGAATGTAAGATGTGAGAACATAAAATTCCTAGAAGAAAACATAGCTGGTAATTTCACTGACATTGCTCTTAGTGATGTTTTTGTGGATCTGACTCCAAAGGCAAGGGAAACAAAAGCCAATGTAAACAAATGGGACTACATCAAACTAAAAAGCTTCTGCACGGTGATAAAAACCATGATCAAAACGAAAAGGCAACCTAGTGAATGGGTGAAAATATTTGCAATTTATATATCCAATAAGGGGTTAATATCCAAAATATATGAACTATACAACCTCAAAACAGAAAAACAACCCAATTAAAAAATGGGTAGAGGACCTGAATAGACAAATTTCCAAAGAAGATATACAGAGGGCCAATGGGCACAACAAAAAATCTTCAGCATCACTAATCATTAGGGAAAAATGCACATCGAAACCACAATAAGATATCATTTCATGCTTATTAAAATGGCTATTATCAAAAAGGTAAGAAATAACAAATGTTGGAGAGGATGTGGAGAAAAGGGAACCCTCAAACACTGTTGGTGGGACTGTGAATTGGAGCAGCCACTATGGAAAACAGCATGGAGATGACCCCCAAAATTAAGACTAGAAATACCATATGATCCCAGCTATTCCACTTCTGGGTATTTAGCCAAAGAACACAAAAAACACTATAATTCCAAAAGATATACGCACCCCTATATTCAATGCAGCATTATTAACAACAGCCAAGATATGGAAACAACCCAAATGTCCACTGATGAATGAATAAAGGTGTGATAAATACACGTGCATGCGCGCGCGCGCACACACACACACACACACACACACAGAAATGAATACTACTCAACCATAAAAGAATGAAGTCCTGTCATTTGCAATAACATGGATGGACCTTGAAAGTATTATGCTAAGTGAAATTGTCAGGCAGAGAGAGACAAACACCATACAATTTCACTCATATGTGAAATCTAAAAAAATAAAACAAATGAACAAAGAAAAGCGAACAAAACCAAACATAGATACAGAGAACAGATTACTGGTTACCAGAGGGGAAGCGGTTTGGGGTGTGGCTGAAATAGGTAGAGGGTCAACTGTCTGGTGACAGACGGCAGCTAGACTTGTGCTGGTGATCACTTTGTAGTGTATACAGATGTTGAATTTTAATGCTGTACTCCTGCAACTTGTACAATAAAAAAGAGAGAGAGAGAATGGGGTGGGGAGAGAGAGAGGGAGGAAGGGAGAGAACAAGGAAGGAAGGAAGGAAAGAAGGGAGGGAGGAAGGGAGGAATGGTTTTTGCCTCAGAGCACAGTGAGCAAAGAGGCTTTACAAACTTACAGCATGATGAGGACAAAATTCACAGTGACTCTGACATCTGGATCAGGAGCTCCTCAGTGAGCCATATAGAAAATAAACATCCAAATGAATATGGTCTGGGAGCTGAGGGACATGGGGTTAAAAGACTCAAGTTTGACAAAGAAGGTGAAGTCAGAGATGACCAAACAACTTCTAGTCACACTTCTTCAGTTATGACAGAAGAAACAGAAGAACCAGCTTCATCGAAGAAGAAAGACAAAGAGAAGAGGATGAAGAGGAAGAGTGTCTTGAACGACAGAAATGGGGCTTCCCTGGTGGCGCAGTGGTTGAGAGTCCGCCTGCCGATGCAGGGGACGTGGGTTCGTGCCCCGGTCTTGGAAGATTCCACATGCCGCGGAGCGGCTGGGCCCGTGAGCCGCGGATGCCGAGCCTGCGCATGTGGAGCCTGTGCTCCGCAACGGGAGAGGCCACAACACTGAGAGGCCCGCGTACCGGAAAAAAAAAAAAAAACCAGAAATGATTCCAGAAAAAAAAAATTCAGGAGAAAGAATCTGATGATGCCTTAACTATAAATGAAGAGAATTCTATGGAAAAGAATCAAATAGAGGAATCTCATCTGTCTCAGGATGAGACAGATTTACATTCTGAAGACAGTGAAAACAGAGGCCCTGCAAGTAGGATTCCGACTGCCATGAAACAGAAGAACTAGGAGGCTCCAATTCCAGTAGAACTGGAGAGATTCTCTCAGAATTTTCCACAGAAAATGACTATAAAGCCACAGAAGTCACTGACGAACCGATGGAACAAGACTACTTAGAAATACTTACATGCAGTATTTCACACTCAGTTCTAGTTTTACACTGTATGAAATTTCTGTGTAATCAAATGGACCTTTAGTTTTGCACGAGAAGAAGGTTGTAAAATAAAGTACTTCATGGGATAAACCCTGAAAGAGTTGTTCTTGTAGGAGCTGTGAATATCAGCTCCTCTGGGTCCTGCTTACTAAACACTTTTTTGGGGGGGTGGGGGAGGATCTGGTTAAATCAGTGGCTTGTGTATAGATATTTTTTAAATTTAGAATTAAAGTTTTCAAACTGGAAGGTAATAATTACAATTCTTTTTTTTTTTTTTTTTTTTGGAGAGTATCATGCTTAGATTATACATATGTGAAAAGGCTTCTAGTCTTTTTCTAACAGCTCTGGCAGTGTTCATATTTTGGTCATAGTTTCAACATTTACCATATGAATTAAAGGGTTTCATGGTAGTTATATTATTTATATTTATAAATATAAATTCCATATATGTTCATCTTTTACAGAAACAAGAAAAATTAAAAATTTGCTCCCTTAGAATAATATATGTATATTTACATTTAACATCTTTTATAGTTATATATGTTATATGACATAATGTATGTAACATAATACATATCATATAATATAAAATAAAGTAATATAACATATATAACATTATATACAAATAATATATAACAGATTTATATACTGTATAAATGATATATAAATTGTAAGTTACATATCATTCATACAAAATATAAATTATATAATATATAAATTATGAATTTATATAAGTTACATATCTATATACTTAAGTATTATATATTTAAGATGTTAATATATTCATAATATATGCATACGTATATATTATTGTTATATAATTATATGATATGTAATATATAGTTATACAACTTATACATTAGATAATTATATATAACATAATATATTATATATAAATATAATATATTATTATAAAGGGGAAAATGTTATATTTTTCTGTTTCTATGAGATGAGTTTATATTATAGATTTATAAATGGAATAATATATTTACATGTTATATAAGACATATACATAGAATTTATAATTTATACATGTAATTATATATTATTCTGTATAATATATATTATATATAAGTATACATGTATTATTCTAAGGGGGAAATGTTATATTTTTCTGTTTCTATAAGAGATAAGATATATATGTAATATATATTTATAAATAGAATAATATATAGTTATACTATATAAAATTTATATGCAGTTATATATAACATGATATATATTACATTTACTATATACTAATTTTATATATTACACATTATATATTAATATATATTTAATATATACTATAATATACATTTTATTTAAATATACACTATTTTAAGAGGGAAATGTATTATATATTATATAATTACATGTACAACTATACATTATCTTACATATGCTATATAGTATATATAATGTATATTACATATAATTATATACACATTATTCTCAGAGGGGCAATATTCTATTTTTCTGTTTCTGTAAGACATGCATTGGATACTTTTTCTATTGGTAATGATCGAGTCCACATCTTTCAAGGCCGTTTCTTTCTCCTCTAAGTAATTAAAAATCTGGTCCTTGTGAAACCATGGAAATTTTAAGTCTGTTGAAATATCAGCTTAAACGTTCTGAGAGATCTGTTCAAACTCAAATTCTTTTGTATACTTTTGTGGTGCTTGAGAAAAAGACTTCACTATTGGTGAGAAAATGTGCTTTATCTTGGAAATTGTGTTCAAACATTAGCTTACTATTTTGTAGGATTGAATATGCTTAGGAAGCTGATGTGAGACCATCTCAGAAGAACTGGGAGATTCACAGAACTTCTGCGTGCTTTTCTGAACATTTGTGAATACTACACATTTCTTTCTAACATATTCTAGAGTATGCAAATATCAATGGTATGAAACACAATTATACTGGAAAAATCAACTAATGATGAACTTGAGCTAAATGACTAAGGTCATATTCACAGATTAAAGTCATGCAAGTTGTACAACTTCCTGTCAAAATTACTGGCTGCCAAATTTATACTTGTTTCTTCAGATATACCTTTTGTTATTTAGAATTTTTAATTTTCTGTAAAGTAGATTTTTACAGTGTAATGTGTTTGCTGCCTTTGTGAAGCAATGTATAATTGTATAATTTCTGTAAGTAAACTGAATGCTTGAGCTTTCAATCAGTATTCTAGAAGCAATAAACATTATTTAGAAAGAACTACTGTACACCCAACAATATTAGATAAATCCCACAGAATTCATTTTAAGCATAAAAAGCTGGTTACAGAAGATGTAGTCTATGATTCCATTGATGTGAAATTCAAGAAAAAGTAGAACTAATCTGTTGTGACACAAGTGAGAAGAGTAATTACCTCCAGTGTGTTGGGGTATTGACTGAAAAAGAGCAAGAAATGTTCTATATTTTGATAGGGGTGTTGGCTGTATATACACCTATATATAATTTTATCAAGATATACATGAGATTTGCACAATTTACAGTAATTTTTATGCCTCAAAGTATAATTATATATACACATACTTATATATAGACATACACACATATACATAATTAGTTTTATTGAGATAGAACAAATACTGTAAATTGCACTAATGTATACACACCCGCACACATATGCAAACTTCTTAAACAATGACTTTTAACTGGCATTTCATAGTAAGCATCACCTGATGTTTGAACTTTACTTAATCTACAGAACCTAAAGCAGTATGTAGCCACTGTAATTTAGGATCTCAATCTAAGAATAGACATTTTAGTTCAAGAATTCTCAATCTTCTTCCCTCTGACAGACCATGAAAAACAGCCACAATTCACCACAATTCCTGCCTTCCAGAGACGGCATCTGTTGTCTGCTTGAATCTGAACTGGGTTTGTAGTTTGCTTGTCCAATAGAATAAGGTAGAAGCCACATTATACTAGTTGAGAGCCAGGGCCTCTGCATTCTTTCCCTTGATGCTAGTGAGGTCCTTGCCACTGCCTTATGTGAACAAGCCTGAGCTAGCCTGTTACAGAATGAGACATCACTTGGAGCCATCCAGCAAGGCCATTTTAGACTAGCCAACCCTCAGATGCCCAGTTGCTGCCCATACATGCAGGAGTTAGCTCTGCTGAAATTTGTTAAGCGTGTCCCTGATCAGTTAAGCCCAACTCAAATTCACAAACCACATTATCACGAGCAAAGTAAAGGTTTGCTGTTATAAGTCATTTAAGTTTGCGGGTGATTCATCACACAGCGAAAGCTAATTGATAGCAATCCATGGTAATGTTTTACCTGAAAGAGTAAATTTTTAGGAGAACACTGTCATCTCTGGGCCAACATTATCTTACAATTCCACAGTCTAGGTTTACTGAGAAATGTGAGCATTTGTTAGATAAAAACTCTTACCTTAATGGGATTCCTATAGAAAGACTGCTTTCCAGAAGATGGGAATGACATGGCAATAATACGCTCTGGAAGTCAAAACAGTCACTATTAACAAATGTTATACATGGGAAACAATATATGAGAACTCGACTTACATATAATCAGACTGTTTTCATAGAAGAGAACTTTCAGGATTGAGAATGACAGGAAAAAAGCTAACTAACCCTCAGGGTAATCAACTTTAATATCCAATACTGGATATTAAAGTATCCACTACTTGGACCATTACATTCAGTGTTCCCAAGTCTCAGCTGGTTCCAGCCTTATGCAACAGATTTGCGTTGACTTTAGTCTGGAGGGCCCCCTGTGGTGGGAATTTCTTTCTTATTTAAACACCAAAGAAAAATGAGCAATGTTGGGAACTTCTAGGATGCTTTCCAGTGTTCCCCTGACTCAGAAACCCGAGACCTACAAAGCAACGACTTCATCTCTAGCGTTCTAGGGAGAGAACAGGTCTCTCTGAAATCCTTGGGACCGAGGATAACTACTAGAACTCAATAAATTCTAAACCAAACAAATGGAGTCAGCTGAAAATCCATTTAACTTCCTATACTATACGCAAGTAGCCCTGAATTGAGATGAAAATTAAGATTTTTCCATTTGCAGGGTTAAACTCCAAATATGTCACACTATCAGAGTGGCATATGTCTTCATGGATAAAAAATGCTTTGAAAGAACATGCCTCAGACAGGGAAAGAACAAAATTAGCATATAATTACCTACTCACACACAAGAAAAATGTGATGTTAATATAGGCAAATCAAGAGAGAAACTTCACAAACCAGTAATGTAAGTGAGGTCTAAGTCAAATCCATCCTTCTTGTATCGCCGTTTGTTTTCTGAAACCTGAGGGTTTAAAACAATCATTCATTTGTAAAACATAAATCAACACAAAAAAAGAACAATATATAGATATCTACAACCCTTGCCAGTATTTCCTGAAGCACAAACATTTTTTCTGAATCAGAAACATATTTTGCCCACTTACCCTCCTCCTGGTCAGCATTGCAAGATGTCTGTTTTGCTGAGCCAGATGAAGAGCTCTTGTCTGAGTGAAAAGTCGTAGAGGTAGTAAAACAATTCTCAATCTAACAATGAAAGATTCATTTTTGCTTTAGAAACAGAGGATCTTGTCAGTATGGACTAAGTTTAGAGCAGTGGCTCTTAACCAGGGGCAAAATTTGGCACACGACCCCCTGGCCCAAGCCTCCCACCCACCCCACCCACCCTGGGCATATGTGGCAATGTTCAGAGACATTTTTGGCTGTCACAGCTGCCTGTGAGGGGCTGCTACTTGCGTCTAGTGGTTAGAGGCCAGGGATGCTGCTCAGTACCGACGCACAGGACAGCCCCCTCACTAAACATGTATCTGTCCTAAAGACCAGTAGTGCTGGTGTTCAGAAGCTCTGGTTTAAAGAAAAAGTCATACGGTAGACTCTCGGAATTTGTGGGTTGAACTTCTGTGGTTTAAGACAAGCATTTTCCAGTCTTTTTCCCATCCAAACAGAATTCTTATTCCCCTCTGTTACTCCCATGCGTAACAGGGGTTCACTAGAGCTGTGAACACACATCAGGCAGATAGCAGATGAGTTACTTCCCAAGTGTGTCTCCTACCATCAGGAAGAAACACGATGGCAAGGAACTGATGGTCTGGGCTAGTGCTTCTCTAGCTTGAGTGTGCATACTGATTCAGTAGGTCTAGAGTGGGCCCTGAGGTGTTTGTCTTCTGGTATTTCTGACAAGCTCTTCCGTGATGCTGAGGTTGCCTGTCTGAAGACCATACTGGTTTGGGTTCTTTTCAAAAACTCCAAAAGCTTATCACATCAAGTTTTGTTGGGACCTGAGGGAAAGTCCTGAGAAGCCGGAGTGCAGGAAGTGGCAAGCTATCTGACTAAGGAATAAGCCTCGTGAGCCACCCAACAGCTACATCCTAGAACACTTTTGCTCTTCTTTTTCTCACTGCCCCAGTAGAAAGAGGAGGAGAAAGAGAAAAGCCATCGGTGGCTCATACACGTTTTGCTTTGACCCCTAACAGTTCTAACTCTGCCTCAGCTTCCGTCATGTTAACTGTCCTGAAAACATTCCACCTCTGTGTTTCTACCCGTGTCACCTCGTTTTTCTCTTCCATTTCTGCCTTTTTAGAGAATCATCATTGGAGTCACTCAAATTTTTCATCAACTCAAACCAGTACTCTCTTGGTTATAGGAAAAACCCAGGAATTTCACGTGTAAGAAATGTGTGGTTGAAGCGCAAGTGGGAATTTAGTGGGAATTTCAAAAGGTAGAGAAGTTCAAGTTAGGTACAAGAGGCAAGTCCCCAGTTTCTTCTTTGGGGGCATCATCTTCTTCACTCAACTAAGGTACTCAGTGTGGACACCCTTCACTGGTCCCTAAACACCACCATCCTTTAGTTTCCAGATAGAAATTTAACTCAACGTTTCATTTTCAAGCAGCTTATTTAGCACAGAATTAGCACATTCAGAGTTAAAAAGATTACACAAAATGAAAGCCACAGAAAATACTTTTTAAGAAAGAAAAACTTTAAGAGAAGGGAAGCATATGTTTCTTACTTGGGGACATTTTTAAGAAACTTGAAGTCATAGAAAATATAAGCAATATTGACCAGCAGAGTCACCACAATAATGGAAGCATCTAAGGAGTTCAACATATCGGAAAAATACTGTCGTCCCCTGTAACAAAAAACAAAAAGGATATAAGTTTATGCTTCCCCAAAGAAGACGTAGGGATATTTTAAAAGCACCCTTAAGATTTCCGGTTTGGGATTTCCCTGGTGGTCCAGTGGGTAAGACTCTGCGCTCCCGATGCAGGGAGCCCAGGTTAGATCCCTGGTCAGGGAACTAGATCCCATGCGCATGCCGCAACTAAGAGTCCGCATGCTGCAACTAAGAACCAGCGCAGCCAAAATAAATAAATATTTTTTCAAAAGGAATTCAGCGTTGATGAATGACTTAAAGTGCATTTACTAGACTAGATTAAGGAAAAAAAATATTCATACTCATTTTATACTTATATAGGACAAAAACATCAATATGGCAAGTAGAGCCATAAGTATAGTAAGAGATATAACCAAACCATTGAACAGGAGGCAAGCATTGCCTGGACACAGGAGGGAGAGAGAGATGGGATGGTGAGCGATGCTATCGGACAATGGAAGCTGAACATGTCACAGCCCTAGAGAAACGGGCTGTGAGAAGTGCATGAAAGGAGCTTGTGAGAGGAAGACGGGTCCACTACTTTGGCCTGCAAACTCATCACCTGGCTTTGCACCCACAGTGGAATCCCAGTGAGCTGGTGTGGCCTCCTCTGTGCAAAGCTGAACTTTCAGCCCTGGCACCTCCTCCTCAACACTAGCTCCTTCAGCCATGGGCACTGGGGCTCCAGGGAAATCTTCTAGTCCTGCGATAGCTCCTTTAGGCTCTGAGTAACCTGGGAGTGGGCAACTGTCCTCAGCTCAGAGGCACGAGGACAGAAATTCAGCCAGAAAGGAGACAAGCATGTTCCGAAATGCTCTGGATGAGTGAGGCTAGGGACTTTAGTCCCTGACTCGCTCTCCCATAGAGCTTAACACAAGTTTTTGTTCATTTATTTTTAAATGTCTCATTAAAAAAAATTTTTTTTGGCCGTGCAGCTTGCAGGATCCTAGTTTCCTGACCAGGGATCGAACCCATGCCCCCTGCAGCGGAAGCATGGAGTCCTAACCACGGGACCGCCAGGGAAGTACCACAAATTTTTATTTTAACTGAGGTAGGCTTTGCTCATGATCTATTATCTAGTACTTAATATACTGTCAGCTTTTATTTACATTGAACTCAATTAAAATATCAATAGTTATACTTCACATACACATTCCTCTTAATAATGTGCATGTAGACATATTAGCTGCCTGGCCCCATTTTGCAAAGCCTTTAAGCTGTACCTGTTGAAGGAACCATCTAGAATACATGGTTTGCAGACTAGAGTGCCAGTTGCAAGAGTAATATTAAAGCTCAGTCTGATAGAAATTGGGATTTGGAGTGTTGTTTCTCTTGTGAAGGATGCCTTCAAGGAGAATTATTTTGATAAAGAGGGGCATATTTAGTTGGGTTGACCTGGTCATTACTTGAGATGCTTCTCATAGCAGTACAAAATAGCTCTATGTGCTTTTAAAAAATTAATCAAACTTACCCTTCTATAAGCACTCGAAGAAAAACATCCATGAAAAAAAATAAAGCCATAGCTAAAGAAACTGCACGATACTCCAAAGGAATATATATCGTGCCATCAGAGACAAGTATGTCTGTAATGATGAGGGACACATCCACAAAGGTCAGCAAAATTCCAAGTATTCTGCAACAAACAAATAAATAAACCAAATAAGGATAAAGTGGTTTTCACATCTATAGGTAGACTAACTTCAGCCCCATGATCTGATATCAAAATGTCATTATTTTGGGTTAAACCGTTCAGTGGTAGGGAGAACTGCTCTTAGAATCTCAACATAAATCACTCTGCTTTCACCCAATAGAAGCAGTTGTTAGGGAAAGAAATTTCCCACTAAACCACTTCATGATATCATGCCCTTTTATATTAAGACACATCAGACCAACACTCCAAGACAGAATAGGCAAACTACATTAAAATGACATGTTTCCACTTGTAAACTCTTCTTAAAATTTAAGAATTTTGAAGGGTCTTCTACCAATTTCCCACAATAAAGTAAACTTCATTCATCTTGATATTTTTAAAGAATTGAGTAATAAAAACCAAGTGAAAGCATGACTAACACAAGCCCTTAAAAGACTTCTTTGACCAGTAAGGCTTCTTATCAGTGAGATTATCAACAAATATAAGATTACATATCAATGGATGGTTCTGGCACAGTTCTGGGCACCTAAGAAGGAATTCAATGCAATGAATACACACATAATTGAACTCTAAAGTAACTCCTAAGCCTTTTTCCTATATATGCTAAACATATTCTCTAGAAGTTGATTGTACTATTTGTATAATCTATGAAGATAAATTAATCTTAAAGCACTTTTTCACAATTGCAATGCAAATTAAAATATTATCAATTTAAAAGGAAGCAAGTACATTGTGTGAATCTGTAACATAGTATGAAATCTTACTATCATGTAGAGAAGAAAGATCTAAGTAAAATGTTTCCAGAATTAAGGAGTAATTCTAGGTGAATAAGGTATTTACTAAAACACTTACCTTATAACTATAGAATTTTGAAATGCATGTTTCATTATTTTTACTTTGACAGGTAGAAAAAAACATGTTAATATGTTGCTATTAGACTCCGTACATGCTATTTCTTTGCAATTCTTAATGTTCAGCTTCAATTAAAATTCCAAGATAAATTAGATTGCATTAAATCGGACACAAAGGTTACTTAGCGACATACTGAGAGTGGAAATGCTTTTTTCCCCCTCCCAGATCCTCTGCCATTAAAAAATATTGATATTAAATGTAATACATACTTAATTACCTCCTTTTCTAGAGTCTCACATACCTGAAAGGGAAGGATGATACAATCAAGTACACAATTCTCTTAATCCGGCTGCTGCAATAAGAAGTAAAAATAAAATTTCAGAGCTTTCAGGTGTATCAGATTTTTCCTAACATATAGTATGAATTTAACCAACAAAGGCCTTTATAAATATAATTTTTAAAGTCTCCAGAAATTGCCTAACAAAATGCTTTTTACTAATAACTGTAAAAATGTCACCTGATTCTTTTTTTTTCTTTCCTATGTAGAATATATGTGGAAAAAAACACTAAACTTTCCCTTGACTGTAAAGCTCTAATCCCAACTTAATGATAAGATTAAGCTTGGGGTCATCAACTAAAGCAACAGAGCATGAAGACAGAAGGGAATGGTAGAAGAGATGTGTGTTCCAGCTCTCCCACGAGTGAGCTGTGGGATCCTGGGCAAGTCATCACACTATGGCCAGACCTGTTCTACAGCAATAGAATAAGGGACTTCAGGGAAGCTCTTGTCTTGCAATATTCATTTCTTGAAACAAGTCACCCCATGAATAAGACAGTTAAACATTAATGAGACTCACAGCTGGGGTGGGAAGTGCACTTTGGGGGTGAGGAATGTTAGTAAGATACATTTCAAAGGGGAAACACACTGGAGGCTGGGCTCCTTCCCTTAGTAGGAGGAGGAGACGGTTTTAGAGCGCCAGCAGTTGTGCCTCATTTTACCCTAGGGCTGGAGACAAGGTAGTCATTGAGGAGCAATTTCTTGCCCTGCTGAAGCCTCCAACACGTGACCCAAATTCCACCCCAAGTGGGATTTAATCCCAAAGCAATGCTCACAGACTGTGCCCAAGACTGGAGAAGAGGGAGGATATATGCCCAATAGAACTGGGGCACTGCCCGATGCAACGGGCCACAGATGGATACTGTTGGGCTAAGCTGAGCTATAAGATCTCCCCACCCCCTCTAATTTCTCCCTGCTCCATCTGCACCCACTACCTCTGCCCAGGCCTAGCGAGAAAAGGTCGATGTGGATGGGGAACTGATTGGCCAAAAGAGGTGAACCTCCCCTGAGGTTGCCATTCTCTTAATACAAGCCCTTTCTGATCCCAGACAGACTATCAGATCTCTGGGTAGCAAAGAAATGTTACAACAAATCACAACTTACTTGACAAAGTGAATTTACCCAACCATGCCTGACAGAATCATTGGGGCACAAAAGGATGGCTTGGGGTGGCTTTAGGCTCTACTATCACTTTCACTGCCTCCCAAAACTACCCCACCCCAAGTAAATGTAGAATTGAGATTTTTTTTTTTAAAAAAAAAGAGTGTGCTATATAAATGCAGCTTCAAACAATGTGTGTGGAGTTTGCTGGGAAAGGACTGTAACTCAGTAATTATACATTTAGAAAAAGTGCTATTCATATTTGGGAGCAACACACATACACTCTCCAACACCCAGTGCAACCATGTATCGTTCCTAAAAATGATTACTCAGAGAAGTGCTTGAGCCAACTGAGCAAGGAATAAAAAATGAAGAAGGCAAGAATAAGGAAGATGCCTTATAGAGAAAAGGTGTCAAGAAATAAAATCATACAAATTCAGAACTAAGTCCAAATAATCATTGTTAATGTAGCACGTGGAAATGTAAACAAATGATTCTAAAAGCCAAGATAAATAACAAAGTTCTCGATAATAGTATGGATTTAAATTGGCAGGGTTTTTCCACATTAATTTAGGTTTCTCAGAAGACAGAAGTAAAAGCATGTTGCATTTCTATCTTCCCAGGTACAAGTCCAGTTTTAAACTGGATATTGATGGAGAAACAAAGGTACAATTATGTTTTCTAAAAATAGGTTTATAACTTTCATATTATTAAAACTTGAATAAAAACTAATCAACTAATAGCATAATGTTAAAAAAATTAAAGAACAAATATCAAGGAAGTGTTTAATACAGAAAACAAAGTAAAATGATAGGAAATAAAACCAAACATACCTGAAATGATAATAAATACCAACACATTACTCTCATATCAAATACTCACAAATACTTTTAGATAAGTTTAAAAACTAAATGCACTATAGGCTGTATACAAGGACAAAAACTTAATTAAAATGATAGTTTGAAAATAAAGAGATGGACAAAGATATCAGATGCAAATGTTAAATCTCAAAACACGAAAAGTTGTAATATTAATATCAAAGTTGAATTCAAAGCAAAAATATTAACTATGACCAAGACTTATTTTATCCTGATAGAAGGTAGACTCTATAAGATACTATTAAGACCGTGTTGAACAGAGGTGGGATCTGCATTGGGGGCAGGTCCTATCTTTCCCACTGGACACTTATTTCTCTGCACAGATGGTGGAGGGGGGCATGTGGTCATACTCAAAGCATTAAAGGCACTGGGATGATTCTTTGGTTTTCCTACTCTCACTCCAGGGCTCTGGGTCTCCCACCACCACCAAACTATCCACAACAGACAAGGCTATATTCCTAGATTAAACTCAGGTTGAAGAGAGCAGAGTCAGGCTTTAGATCTGAGTCCAACCTAAGTTAGCTCATTAGGATTCTTTACTGGGACTTAGAGAGGAGCCTCCAAAGTACCTAGGAGTGTCCTTTGCCCGGCTTGGTCCTCAGAGATATACTTCCCTTTGGAGTGGGCTGTTGGTAGCAAGGATAAGATCTGAGTGTCCCTGGTCAAATGCTATCCATTTACATATATATATATATATATGTGCTTTATGTGCTATATGTTTAAACAAACATATTTTAAAACTCTCTCTATATATAGTTTCTATTGTGCAGATAAAACATATTTAAAGCATTTCTATGAAATTTTAAAAGAAATTTATCCTACAAGAAGATAAAAAACTTTAATGGTACTCTAAAATATAAAAATTATTCAGACTACATTTTCTGACCACGATTTAATAAAACCAGTGAAGTGGGAGAGTACTATACAAGATATTTCATCGCATGTTATCACTACAGAAATTTTAAAGGTGCCACATATGACAACTTAGATTAAATGGAGATATTGTTTGCAAGACACAAGCTACTAAAATGTGCTCAAGAAAAAATAGATAACCTGAATAGTTTAAAAGGTAATATATCTTGTAGAGAAATTGAACTTGTAGTTGAAAACTTTCCAACAACAACAATAAAGTCCAAGCCCAAGTGACTTCACTGGAGAATTCTACTTAATTCTTTAAGGAAGATACAAATCGAAACAAACTCTTCCATAAAACAGAAGAATAGGGACTGCTTCCAAACTCAATTTAGGAGATTAGCATTACCCTGATACCAAAACCAGTAAAGACATTACCTGACAAGAAAATTACCAATATCCCTCATAAATATAGATACAAAACTCCTTAACAAACCATTAATAAATTGAATCCAGCAGTATATATATATTTTAAATTCATGACCACTTGGTGTTTGTTCCAGGAATTCAAGGATGGGTCAACATTCTAAAAATAATGTAATTCGCCATGTCAATAAACTAAGGAAAATACAACATATGATCATCTCAATAGAGGTAAAAAAATTTTTAAACAAAATTTAACATCCATTTATGATAAAAACTTTCAGTGAACTAGGAAAAAAGGAAACTTCCTTAACCTGACAAGGGGCATTTATGCCCCCCAAAACAAACAAACAAACAAAAAACCTATGGCTGATATCAATCTTAATGGTGAGACTGAATGTTTTCTTCCAATGATTAGGAATCTAGGATGTCAGTTCACACTTCTTCCACTCAAAATTATATTGGAGTCAATGTAATAAAGCAAGAAATGGAAATAAAAGGCCTATAGATTGAAAAGGAAGAAATAAAACTCTCACTATTTGTAGAGGAGATGCTTGCCTACCTAGAAAATCCCAAGGAATCTACAAAAAAGCTAACAGAATAAGTGAGTTTAATAGTTATTGTATAAAAGGTCAATATACAAAATTCAACTATATTTCGATATACTAGCAATGAATGATTGAAAAGTAGAAATGTAAGCAACTGAACCATTTATATTAGCACCAAAACCCATGAAATACTTTTTTATAAAGTAACAAAATAGGTGCAGGATCTGTAGGCTGAAAATTACAAAACTTGATGAAAGAAAATGGAAACCTAAAGATAAGAAGAGATGTGAAATGGTACTGCCATTTTGGAAACTATTTCTCATACAATTAATCATACACTTTACCATAAGTATCAGCAACCCTATTCCTTGGCACTAACCAAAGATAAATGAAAGTTGTGTCCACACAAAAAACTTGTACGTAAATGTTCATAGCCACATTACTCATAACAGGCCCAAACTGGAAATAATCCAAATGCCCATCAATGGGTGAAGGGATAAGAAAATATGGTACATTCACAGTGATGTCAGAAACATGACAGAGTGAAAAACTACCTTGGTCTCTCCCCTTCAATCTACAACCAATAAAACCCACAACTCAACAAAGGTGCCACTGTCCAACACAACAGTTTGCCAGAGGACTCCACACACCTGTACATCTAAAGGCAGGTGAATTGGAACACTTAGAAGAGATGGAACGAGGGAACAGTGGAATCAGTGCCTGCAATCCTGGCCCTCTGACCACAGCAGCTGTGCCCACAGCTTCAGAGAACACAGTAGCAGCAGGGGAAGCAGCACACGTGACTACAGGCTCCAGACCACACCAGCACCCATGGCTACATGTAACTGACCAACAGTGGGGCCTGGGATCCTGTCCCTCCAGCCGCCGAGGTGACCACAACCTCACTGCCACTCCCCCACCTGCAGTGGCACAGCCCATGAACTCAATGAGATATAAGAAAACTCAGAAAGGTAGTTTAATGAGCTCAG
Organism: Mesoplodon mirus; assembly: GCF_964341445.2. Taxonomy (NCBI): domain Eukaryota; kingdom Metazoa; phylum Chordata; class Mammalia; order Artiodactyla; family Ziphiidae; genus Mesoplodon; species Mesoplodon mirus. The sequence goes on from NC_138993.1 coordinate 15,343,123, forward strand.
GAATAAAAATGAATGAACACAAAGAATATTTTACCAAAGAGACTGAAACTCTAAAAAGAAACAATTGGGAGACTTGGATTGACATATATACACTACTATATATAAAATAGATAACTAATAAGAACCTACTGTGTAGTCCAGGGAACTCTACTCAATAGAGTGGATATATATGTATAGGTATAACTGATGCACTTTGCTGTACAGCAGAAACTAACACAACATTGTAAATCAACTATACGTCAATAAAAAATAATTTAAATAAATAAAAAGGAACCAAAAAGAAACTCTGGAGCTGAAGAACTCAATAAATGAGATAAGGAACACACATTAGAAGCACTGGAAACAGAGCAGACAATATGGAAGAGAGAATTAGCAAGCTGGAATATAGCAATCTAAAAATGATACAAGTAGAAGAGGAAAGAGAAACAAGATTTTCAACAGGAAGAAATCCTGAGAGAGTTATCTCTTTCAGGAAGGACAACATTAGGATAGTGCATCTCCCAGAAGGAGAAGAGAGGGAAAAGGGAGCAGAGAGTTTATTTAAAGAAACAATAGCTGGGAACATCCCAAACTTGGGGAAGGAACTGGAGTTACAAGTCCATTAAGCTAAGAGAACACCTAATTACCTCAATGCAAAAAGACCTTCTCCAAGACAAATAATATTAAAACTGTTAAAAGTGAATGACAAAGAATTTTAAAATCAGCCAGGGCAAAAAGGATGGTAACCTACCAGGGAACCCCCACTACTAGGCTATCAGCAGATTTCTCAGCAGAAACCCTACAGGCCAAGAGGGAGTGGAATGACATTCTCAAAATACTGAAAGATAAAAACTGTCACCCAACAACACTCTATATAACACAGTTATCATTCAGATATGAAGGAGAAATAAATGCTTTCCCAGACAAAGAGAAGCTGGAGTTCATCAACACTAGACCTGCCTTACAAGACATGTTGAAAGGAACTCTTCTATCAGAAACAAAATGACAAAAATACGCAAAACTTTCAGCAAGGTGATAAATAGAACCAGAAAATTGCCACTCTTTACCAAGATAGATTTTTAAATACTTTATTAGAGTATAAAGGTTAAAGGGAGACAAAAAAAGAAAGCAGAAAAATGACTATAGCTATCTACAGTTTGGTAACAAACTCACTAAACAAAAACAGGTAATTTGAGACTACAAAAACAAAAGGGGAAGAGGAAAAGGATGGACCTTATGTTTTTAAAAAATGTTTTAGTTCACTATAAATTATATCATCATGTGTGAAAAGCATGCTGAAATCAGAAGGCTAGAAAAATGATTAAATAAAATAGATTCTGGAAAGACCCAGCGTATACAGATTCATAACATGATAGAGATGGATTTAAAAATCTTTGAACAAGATATAAATGTTTTCAATAATGGGTTCATTCATTCAACCAAACTCACTGAGTGCCTACTATGTGCCATGGCACTGTTTGAGGCACTGGGGATACAGCAGTTTAAAAAATGGACAAAATTTTCTTCCATCATGATGTTTAAATTCTGTCTCGTGCAGACCATAAATATAATAAATAAGTAAATAAGGTAGTAAGTTAGAAGGTGATAAATGCAATAAGGGTCATTAAATTAGTGTAAGGACAATGGAGGGGGATGCAACTTTGATGCTGGGAAAACTAAGTAGTCACCTGGGAGAAAAGTAGACTCCTACATTTTATACCTTAATACAAAATAAATCCTGGGCAGATGTTTTCTTTCAATGTAGAAAATAAATTCAAAACATAGATGAATTTTGGTGAATATAGTAAAATCTTAGGTAGAGAAAGACTTTCTGACACTAAAGGCATCAATCATAAAGAAAAGGACAGATGTACTCAACTGTATGAGGATTATAAGCTTCTATATAGTGAAAAGCTAGGCAACCTGGGAAAAAATACTTGCCCTATCTATGATATAAAAAGGATATATTTAACTTTTCTATCCAATGGCAGTGATAAATACCCCAATTTTAAACGGGCAAAGGTAGTTTGAAAACAATGAAATACAAGTTCTATGAAAAAAGTAGAAACAAAAACAATGTCAAATGTGCATTCGAACACACATATTAACTAACATTGAAAAGATGAGCGATGGCTAGCATGAACGGGGAAGAAATGCACACTGCATCTTGGTGTGGAAAGTAGCAAAATCAATAGCCTCACAAACGTTCCTTTTGACACAGAATTTCCACCTCCGAGAATCTGTATTATAAAGAAATAAAATATACAGAGGTTTGGTCTCAAAGTTATTCATCATTTTTTGTAATCAGTCACAGCTGAAATGTCCAGAAATATCTGACAATTTAAATGAATGACAATTTAAACATCTATACCATGAAATATTATACAGCTGTCAAAAGGAATGTTGCAAATTTAAAAATCAATAAAGTCAAATATAGGCAGAACTTCAGGCAACAATAAAAAATCTGAAATTAAAAAATATATAATGTTGTAAATGCATGGAAATATAGTCATGATATGTCACTAAGTAATAAGGTTATTTTTAAAACAATGTATGATACCATATCCATAAACAAAAAATGTATAAGCCTAAAGAACCTTGAAGGGCATCTATTAAACATTAGGAATCCCTCTTCATGGGAGGTTTTATTGCTTGTATTTTCTGATTTTCCTAATAGTGAAATTTTGTTGCTTTAGTTTTGGTTTTTAGTATAAAATTTATTTGCGGTGCTTTGGAGTTTTAAATTCACACTGAATAATATGTGTGCACATATTACTCCACATTTAGTTTTAGTTTTTTATTATACTACACCTAGCACCCAGTAGATAGATATTGTAGATAGCATTATTACCAGTTTACAGATAAAAGACCTAAAATTTAAAGTAGTTTAGTATTTTGCCAAGTGTCCAGTGCGTATTAGATGCCAAAGCCAAGCACTGATTCCAGGTCTTACTCCAAATCTAATACCATCCCCTGGTCTGAAACACCAGTGTCTCTCACACAGGGAGTATTGCAAATGCCACCCGAATCTATACCATAAGCATTTGTAATTTAAAAAACAAAACTAAACTAACACTTTTTGTTTGTAAGAAGAAGGAAATGCTTGCCTTGCTCAGTCTATTCAGATTTTGCCCCTGCCCTGGGCAGCCTCATTGCAGAAAATATATAGTTAATATGCAGACATATCATTTAATTAAGTAGCAGAGTGAACTCTTCATTGATGGCCCATGATAAAAAAACAGAAAATGGAAATTCATGGGTAATTTGAAGAACTATTTGTATTCATCAGTCGCCCCTTTAGTTTTCACGTTGTTTTTGTCTAGACACCAACAGATTACAACAGTAACCAATTCAATGCCTCTTTAGCAATACTCACTCCCCAACATTAATTCAAGTCGGTGAATGCTTAACTAACTGGCCAAGAGAGTAGCAGAAGAAAAATTGCAGGAATAGTTCTGCAGTCCAGACACATGGGCTTTTTTTGGAAGTACAATTAATTTACAAGATTATATTAGTTTTGGGTGTACAACATAGTCATTCAATAATTTTATAGATTATATTCTATTTAAAGTTATTACAAAATAACGGCTATATTTCCCTGTGCTGTACAATAGATCCTTGACGCTTATTTTATACATAGTAGTTTGGGGGAGGGAGAGTCAGACGTGTGTGATTTTAAGAAGGTATCGTGTCCTTGTCATTGAGTACAGGTAAAAATGCCTTCAGATCAGTGCAACAGGAAGTACTCTCATGAGATTACTCAGGAGCAAGTCAAAATTCATAAAATCCCAATGGACATTAAGCGGGCTTTAATCAGCAAAACATGTTTGCTTTGGCTCTCAGTCCCATTTGCTCATAGACAAAATCAACAAAACTAGGAATCAGAACATATCCAAGAAAAATGAGAAAGGAACACAAGTGAAGAGCAAGTAGCATTCGGCAATCCTCTGTTTAGAAAGAATCTTTGTAATAAAATTAGTCTCTACTAAGGATATTTTCACAGTTTCAAACTGAAGAACATTTACTTGTGAATACGTGGAAATATTTTTTCAAGTATGGTACTTATATGCAAATTCAAACGGAATCATTGTATACCCTCCCTCCGCAACATTTTGCTATCTTTCCATAGCTCTTTTTTAACACTTTTTTTTTTTTTTTTTTGGCGGTACACGGGCCTCTCACTGCTGTGGCCTCTCCCGTTGCGGAGCACAGGCTCCGGACGCGCAGGCCCAGCGGCCATGGCTCACGGGCCCAGCCGCTCCATGGCATGTGGGATCTTCCCGGACCGGGACACGAACCCGTGTCCCCTGCATCGGCAGGCGGACTCTCTACCACCACGCCACCAGGGAAGCCCTCCATAGCTCTTTTTTTTTCACCTCAGCATGAGCCCCATCTTCTAAAAGATAAGAAATCCATCGACAGCTCCCTCCCTCTGAACTTCAAACTGACTTACTAATGTGAATTGAGAGAGTCACTGTCTTCTTCACCATTATCGATCTTGGACAGCAGTCCCATCATACTTTAACCGCCAACAAATGCAAAAATATATCATTAGAGATTTGCTACATGGAACAGGGATGTGAAACACTTATTTGAAGAAAAAGAATTCCTTAAATCTAAAGGAACCACGACTTAGCTCAATGGATGACCCAATCTTACAGAAAGAAATTTAGAATCATTGTCTAGAAAACTCTGTATTCCTATGGAATACACAGGAAGACTGAATTTTGCACATCTTTCCCTCTCTGTTTCTCCCTATGTCTCTCGTCTCCGTGTCTGCTTCTCTCTTTCTGTCTCACTCTCTCTATAAAGATAGAGATTCATAATACATAGATAGCACTGATGCAAGTAAATTATATCAGCAGCCTTGGAAGGCACCATAATTAAAAGGCAAGATATATCAAAGTAGTCAAAGACCTTTGATGTCAACTTATCTGGGTCATTGTGAAGGATTAAAAACGTACATAGCACGAAACGACTTCACTTTTTTTGGCTGAAATTGGTTACACTTGCTCTAGAACTTATGAACTGGTTGAACTCTAAAAAAATTATATGTCAATTAGTTATTTGGAACCTGGGTCCCTGCACCACCTACGTTTCACATATTATGGATATCTTGTTTCCTCCTTGAATAGGTTTCAAATAACTGCCTGAGACAAGGACTCCATAACTAATTGGATTTCACAAATCTCAATATCCTCCCCTTTTCCCCTCTCTCTCTATTTATATCTCACCTTTCACCTCTGCCTCTCAAGTCACATGAGTTAGGGCTAACGGATTAAAATGGACATAGTAACACTCCATGCGTCTTATAGATTTATTTTTAAATGCAATTTAGCTATAATTACTCTGCAGTTTAAAATTTAGTCGCCCTAAAGATAACATTCTAATCAGTTATTTAAAACCTGGTATTTAATTTTTCTGTAGAAATGAACTTTATCCGTTGGTAATAAAAATCTTAGTCCTGTGGGAAAACTTAATAAATCAAATTTATGTACATTTCTTTACTCCCGAACCTAATCCCCAAGTGTAACACCATTTTGTGATTAAATTTACTTCCAATTCAGCTTGAGTTTGTAGGTACTCATCTCACTTGTCCTATAACTTCCTGCCTTCTCAAGTCCCTATACCACACCTAGTAACCCTTCACGAATCACAGATGTCTTTCCTGCCCTTCAGACAGGCTCAAGACAAGGCAGGGGCTCCCTCCAATGTGATGGCGGGTTTGGGTTTGGGGCACCAGCCCCACATGGTGGCAGAGCTCTGGAGGTGAGGGACACATGCAGGGTCTATCAGATCCACTTTTTGCTGCTGAGGGCTCCCCTCTGCTCTCCATCCACTGAGACCTTCTCCTAACTCCTATTATGATTCTGTCCTCTCTTGGCCCACGCATGGGCAATCTGATACTTCCCTAAGGGAAAGTATCAGATAGTGGCTGCTCCTAACTCGGGGTAACAAACAGACTAGGGGTAAGAACACTCCCTTTTATGACCTGTTCTTTTTTCCCCCAAAATAGATCCAAAAAAGAAAGAAAGTAACATACTGAGGCTGGCAAAACAAACAAACAGAACCCTTAGATAAAGCGGCGAAGAAACTGTATTGCCACAGATGTTCCCCAGAATAAATTTCACAAATATCAATACCCCCCTTACACTAGCTCTATATATTTATATCTCACCTTTCATTGAAGGGTTCAACACAAGTTACCTTTTCCACCTGGCTCTGGTCATGGCTAAAGGATTATAAATGCACATGGTAAGACTTCACCTCTCCCTAGACTTATTTTTCAATGCACATTAGCTACAATTGCTTTACAATTTATAACCTAGTTGTCCTAAAAATAACATTCTAATCAGTTATTTAAAACCTGGTATTTCATTTTCCCCTGTAAGGGAGGCTTTATACATTTGTAATGAAAATCTTCGTCCTGGGTGGGGCGGAGGGAAGTCATGAATCAAGTTGATAGACATTTCTTGACTCCTGAACCCCTTCACGAGTACAACTTTCTCCTTGCAAAATAAGTTTCTCTCCTTTCTTGGCCCATTTTAGTACAGCCTCATACACAAGCATTTGGATGGTTTCCCTAGGGGTTTCGGCTGCATCTAAGAGTGATAAACAGATGAGTAAGAAGCATCCCTCTTATGACCTGTTTCTGTTTTATCCAACTAGATACAAAAGAAAGAAACATACTTACATAGGCTACAGTAAAAAGATTTAGAAACAATGTCAAAGACACTCTGTTATGTCACCAATACTCCTAAAAATGAACCTCCCAAAGAGAATCAACCTCTCTCCCCTTTCCTCTGTTTCTCTCACTCTCGCATGCTCTCCCTCTCTGCATTTATATACATATATATTTTTTTTGTTGACATCTCTCTATCTTTATTTCTATCTCACGTATCAGTGGTGGGTCCATCAGGTCTTCCTGTTGTCAATTCACTCAAAGCAGTGCTAAAGGATTAAAAAGGCACAGAGTCAGACACCCTATAATTTTCTCAGTTAAACTTTCTGGTTCAAATTTGTTTCAATTAATGCTTTCACTTATAAAACTAGATGACCCTTTAAAAACTGACATGTAAATCGATTGCTTGAAACCTGGTAGGTCATTTTCCCCAGAAATGAGGCTTTATGTATTTGTAATGAATATCTTACACTTGTCAAAAAGGTAGTGACTCAAGATTGAAGTACAGTTCTTTACTACTGAATCTCATCCAATGTGTAACAACCTTTTGGGGTGGAATTTATTTCAAATTCAACTTCAGGTTGTAGGTACCCAACTTTCTTGACCAATCTAACTCCCTGACCACGTCTGTGCTCCATAGGAAGCATGCTCGTCTTTCCTGCCCCTCACACAGGGTCAAGTGACTACAGGCCTGAGTCAGGGGCTCCATCTGAGGTGAACATGGGTCTGGATTTGGGTTATCAGCCTCACATGGTAGCTGATACAATTTATTATTATTCTCCTTGCTCCAGACGGCTTTCATCTTCCCCACACCCACTCCAGGACAGTCTCATACACAGGCAATCTGACAGTTTCCCGAGAGTCTGGCTGCCCATAACTGACACTCAAGACTGCGAGTAAGAAGACTCCCTCTATGTCTTGTGCCTCTTTTTCTACCTCAGTTCAAAAAACGAACACTATTCCACATAGAACCTTACCATGAGAGGACGTTAGAAACAGTATCAAGGGAACTCTGTATTTCCATGGGTGCTCCTAAGGGTGAACATCCCAATTCTCAATCTCTCTGTATATGTATAGTATGCACATATGTGTGTGTGTACATATTATATACATAGTTATTCATCAGAGCTCACTTTGCATTGCAGAGTCCTTCAGAGGACGCTGCTGTCCATCCACTCGGGGCAGTGCTAAAGGATTAAAAACAGACAAAATAAGATACCACAAGACTTCTAGACTTTTACTTTTTTAGTTCAGGTGGGCTATAATTACCCTTGAACTCATAAACTGGTTGGCTCTTAGAAAATTCACATGTAAATCAATTATTTGAAATCTGATATCTCATTTTGCCCAGAAATGATTCTATATACATTTGTAATAAATGTTTTGGACCTATCAGAAAAGTTCATGACTCAGGAATTGGCTGGTAGTTATTAGCAGGAGGAAGGATTCCTCTTATGGCCTGTTCCTCTTTTATCCAACTGGATCCAAAAAAGATAGAAAGTTACTAACAGGTGTTACAGTGAGAAGATTTAATAACAATGTCAAAGACACTGTATTGTCATGGATACTCCTAAGAATGAATTTGAAAACTGCACCTCTTTTTCTTCCATAGTATTTATGTTTATGTGTTTGTGTGTTCATATTGATAAGAGTATTTAAATATATGTGCATACATGTACGTATAAAACATTTATCTTTAATATTCATTTATATCTCACGTTTCATTGTTGCCACCCTTATAGGTTTCTGATGTCAATTCATTCAGGGCAGTGCTAAAAGATTGAGAAGATACATGGTTCACACACCACACGTAATTCTAGACTTACTTTTTTTCATTCAAATAGCTACAGTTACTCTACAACTTTTGAACTGGTTGATCTTTAAAAATTCATGTATATATCACAAAACTGAGCCTGCTATGTCATTTTTATTAGAAATGAGACCTTATATAAGGTGGTAATGATTATCTTAGGCCTGTAGGTAGTGGTAGCACACTTAGAGAAAGCAGCAGCCCTTTTATGACTTGCTACTCTTTTTTCCAACTGGACCCAGAGCAGACAGAGTTACCTACACATCCTACTATGACTCGACTTAGAAACAGTGTCAAACACACTCTTATTGCTGTGAATGCTCCTTAGAGTCAATCACAAATTTCAATCTCTCTCTCTGTGTTGTATGTCTGTGTGCGAGCATGTGTGTGTCTGTGTTATAGAAAGATGTATATGCGTATGTATATTAATTATTCATATATCTTTATTCTTTTATATCTCATATGTTGCTGGTGGCTTCCTCGTGTTTCTGATTATCAATCAATTCATTCGGGTATGGGCTAAAGAGTTTAAAAGGTACATTGTCAGACATCCCATGTAATTGACTGACTTGGTTTTTGTCCTTTAAATGGCTACAATTACTATACAGTTATGAACTTGTTGATCTTTAAAAAACTCATGTATATAACACTAGATTGAAGCTGGTATGTCATTTTCATTAAACATGAGATTTTACATGGCAGTAATTGATATCTTAGGCCTGTGAAAATAGTAATGCCTCAAGTTCTTTACTATTCCTTTAATCCGAACGGTCACAGCTTTTTGTGATGGCATTTATTTCAATTTAACTTCAGTTTCTAGGTACGCATCCCTCTTACTGCATCTAAATTCCTGACTCTCAAGTTCCATCACTTCCTTATTTTCACCCCTCCTGGTCACCTTTCCTGCCCCTCACACACAGGGTCAACAACTGCAGGCCTGAGGCAGTGATGGCTCCAGCCACTTCCACTGCCATCATGGGTTTGGGTTGCAGGACCCTTACGTAGTGGCAGAGCTCTGGAGGGTGTGGGACAGATCTAGGGGCTGTTAGCTCCCTTCTCTTCTGTTGAGGGCTCGTCTCTTCCCAGGCCACAGCTAGCCTTCCCCTTGTTTCCAAATACGAATCTCTCCTCATTTGTCCCACGTTGTAGACTGAATACTGTCCCACTAAAATTCATATGGTGAAGTCTTATCCCCTTTAACTCAGAATGTGACCTTATTGAAAGTAGCATTGTTGCAGAAGTAATTAGTCAAGATGTGGTCCTACTGGTTAGGGTGGGTTCCTAATCCAATATGACGGATGTCCTTATACAAAAGGAAAGGATGCCATGTGAAGATGAAGGCAGAGATTGGAGCAATTGACAGCAGCCACCAGAAGCTAGGAGAGACGCATGGAAGAGATTCTTCCTCACAGCACTCAGAAGAAACCACCCCTGCCAACATCCTGATACCAACTTCTAGCCTTGAGGATTGAGACAAAGTTTTGTTGTTTAAACCACTCGATTTCTGATATTTTGTTACAGCAGCCCTAGCAAACGAATACAACACGTTCTACCAGAGTCTCACACAGGCAATCTGACAGGTTTCTAAGAGTTCTGGCTACTAGTCACTCAGATGGGAGTAAGTCTCCCTCTTCTGATCTGTTTCTCTTTTATCCAACTAGATCAAAAAAAGAATGCTACATACAGAACATACCAACATTTTAGAAAAAGCATACAAGAAGCTTAGTATTCAATATCTCTGTGTGTGCACCTTTACATATCTATCTATCTACATATAATCTCACCTTTCAGTGATGGCTTCCTTATTGGTTACAGATATCAATTCATTCTGCTCATAGCTTAAGGATTAAAATGTACAGAAACATCACGTGATTTCATAGACTTACTTTTTTCATTCAAATTGGCTAAGTTGTAGAGAGGTACATTTTCAATTATGAATTGAAAATTACAAATTCATGCATAATTTGCTTATTTGGAAATAAGTATTTCATTTTACCCTAGAAATGCAGCTTCACATGGTGGCAATGAAATTCCTAGGCCTGTAAAAGACTCCTTAATGGATCAAGGTTAAAAACATTTCTTTACTTCTGAACCTAATCCCAAGGTGTAACTGGTTTTTGTGTTTGCAATTACTTCAAATTCAACTGTAGTTTGCAGGTACCATCCCTCATACAGTATTAGTAGTATGATTCACTATAGTTACCATGCTGTACAACCCGTTCTAGCAGGGGTTGTACATCCCCAGGGTGACTTATTTTATAACTGGAAGTTTGTACCTTTTGACTTCCCTCACCCATTTCACCCACCCCCTACGCAGCCCTCACCCCCCATTTCTGGAAACCACCAATCTTTTCTCTTATTTATGAGCTTTCTTTCCTTTTAAGATTCCACACACAAGTGAGACCACATGGTATTTCTCTTTCTCTAACTTATTGCACTTGGCGTAAACGTCCAGGAGTTCTACCCATGCTGTTGCAAATAGCACGATTTCATTCTTTTGTTTATGGCTGAATATATTCCATTGTACACATATATACCACAACTTCTTTATCCATTCACTGGTCAACGGACATGTTGTTGCCATGTCTTGGCTACTGTAAAGAATGCAATGAACACGGGGGTGCACATGTCTTTTCAAGCTAGTGTTTTCATTTTCTTCAGATAAATACCCAGAAGTGGAATTGCTGGATCATATGACAATTCTATTTTTAATTTTTTGAGAAATTTCCATAGTGTTTTTCATAGTGGCTGTAACAATTTGCATTCCTACCAACAGTGCACAAGCCTTCCCTTTTCTCCACATCCTTGTCAACACTTGTTATTTTTTATCTTTCTGACAATGCCATTCTATACATACATATTTTTTTATTTTATTTAGATTTACTTTTTTGGCTGCGTTGGGTCTTTGTTGCTGCACTCGGGTTTTCTCTAGTTGCGGCGAGCGGGGTCTACTCTTCGTTGCGGTGAGCGGGCTTCTCATTGCAGTGGCTTCTCTTGTGGAGGAGCACGGGCTCTAGGCATGTGGGCTTCAGTAGTTGTGGCACACGGGCTCAGTAGTTGTGGCTCGTGGGCTTTAGAGCGCAGGCTCAGTAGTTGTGGCACACGGGCTTAGTTGCTCCACAGCATGGGGGATCTTCCTGGACCAGGGCTTGAACCTGTGTCCCCTGCACTGGCAGGCGGATTCTTAACCACTGTGCCACCAGGGAAGCCCAACGATGCCATTCTAACAGGCATGAGGTGATTGTAAATTTTTTTAAATAGTTTATTTTGTAGAACAAGTGACCTATACTGGTGAATGTTTCATGTGAGCTTGAGAAGGATATATATTCCGCTCTTGTTAAGTGAGCTCTTCTATACATGTCAATTAGGTCCAGTTGATTGAAGGTGCTGTTCAGTGCCACTATATCTTTACTTTCCATAGTTTTCCCTTCTCTTCATGCGTCAGTATAAACCCTATCTTCCCAATGCTAGGAGGTCCACCAACAGTTCCCTCCTTTCAAACTTCACAGACTTATTCATATGAATTATCAAAGTTAACATCTTTATTACCATCATCGACCCTCAAGAATTGTTCTATTTTACTTCACTCGTATGCAGAAATTTATCGTTAGTGATATTCTACATGGAATAGTGATATAATGAATTTCTGAACAATAAGGATTCCTTGAATCTTAAAAATATAGGAAACATAACAACTCACTGCAATTCCTATGTTTTTAGAAAGAATTTTAGATCATTGTCCAGAAAATTCTGCATTGCCATGGATAATCCCGAGACTAAATTTCTCCACTTCACTTCCCCTGCTCCCCACCCCTCAATATATACCTCACCTTTCACAGGTGGCTCCATCACAGATTACTGATGTCAATTCATAGGGGTCATTTCTAAGGAATTGAAAACACAGGATCAAACTCCAAATGACTTCATAGAGTTCATTAGTTACAAGTAGTCTTCAATTTGTAAACTGGTTGAACCCTAAAAATCTACATGGAAGTTACTTATTTGGCAATCAGTATTTCAATTTTCCCAAGTAATAGGGCTTTACTAGCTGTAATGAAGACCTTAGGCCTGTCCAGGAAGACTGAGAAATCCAGAAAAGTACCATTCTTCATTTCTAAACCTAACTCTTATGTGTAACTGCACTGAGGCTGCATTTACTTCAAAATTCATCTTCAGCCTATAGATCTACAAACTTCCAGCCCCTTCTAACTTCCTGATTATCCTTCCCTCCCCTGCAGCCCTACTTTTCTTGTACTGGGTACTCCTTTGCTGTTCCTCAGTTTGGTTCAAAGAACAACAAGCCCGAGGCAGGGGCTCTCTCCAATATGATGGTGGGTTTACAGTTGGGACACTAGCTTTAGATGGTAGCAGAGCTCTGGAGGGTGAAGGCCAGAGCCGAGATGGAGCAGGGCTGCTCTTTTCTGTCCAATCCTTCCTCCTTTCCTGGCCCATGCTAGCAGACACACACACACAGACATTCTGATAGCTTCCTAAGAGTTTTGGCTACTAGTTACTAAAGGTCACAAAGAGACCATGAGGAAGGATTCTCCCACTTATGACCTCTTCTTTTTTCCATCTAGACCCCAAAAGAAAGTTACCTATAGAAGCTTCCAGTCTCTTATGGAGAGAGACCTCCCTTTGCGGTCAGCGCTCCCAATACCTTTCACCACCCACTTCAGTCAACTCACCCTTTGTCAACGTCGTCAGAGGAGCCTGAAGAGGCATCCACAACTCTGCCAAAGAGTAAAAATCATACAAAAAAATACGTCAGACACTTTGGAAGGCAATTCGTTTCTTTTTCCCAATAGAATTTCAAGACATGAGAAGGAAAATCATGAATATGGAAAAAACTAAACAAACAGTTTGAGTACAGCACTGGGCTCTCTGAGACAGCCTCCGGGGCTGTGTGTGTGTTTGTGAACGCACTGGAAAGTGACAGAAAGAAGCAAAGGAGATGTAGCATTCATTATTAAACCTCCTTTCTCCTTCCCCATTTTGCCAACCATGCACACACCCTGGAATCAATTTGGGAAACATGAAAGAGCCGAGAGTATAGGGACGAGGAGGTGGATCCAGGGAATAACTAATGAAGGGTTACAGGGAAAAAAAAAAAAAAGAAAGAAAGAAAATGCCAGAACAACGAATATTCAAACGTCAAGGACTAGTCACTGGTCATCATTCAGTAGAGAAGAAACAGGTAGGTAGATCAAGGATGGCCTGTATAATATTTTAAATTTTTTTTCTGAACTAGAAGTAGAGCATGTTTAGAATGATTCCTTTTTATTTTTCTCTGGATTTATTTCAAAAAGATATTTGGTTATATTATCCAAAACCAAGACTTCCCACCACCAAATCACTGGTTTGGATAATTTAATCTCTCTACAATTCAATTTCCTCATCTGTAAAATAAGACACATAAAAATGCACTTTGCATCCGTCAACTTCATAAGATCATCCTGAATATTCACCATTTCACAAATATTATTAGTGTTTAGGCAGCCTGCCTTCTTCATCAAATGTTATGCCTCAAAAAATCAGTACAGGAAAACAACATAAACTGATACATATTTTAAATTTCAAAAACACTTCAAGATTCTCAGAGTAATTCCCTGGGAAATCTTGGGTTCCTATCCAACATGAGATAATAGCCTTCCTCCCAAAACTATAGAAGACGAATGGAAGTATGGATTCCAAGAAATAACACAAACCTCGAAGACTCTAAAGAGTCGACCCTTGGGCTTCCCTGGTGGCGCAGTGGTTAAGAATCCGCCTGCCAATGCAGGGGACACGGGTTCAAGCCCTGGTCCGGGAAGATCCCACATGGTGCAGAGCAGCTAAGCCCGTGAGCCACAACTACTGAGCCTGCGCTCTAGAGCCTACGAGCCACAACTACTGAGCCCACGCACCACAACTACTGAAGCCCACGCACCTAGAGCCCGTGCTCTGCAACAAGAGAAGCCACCGCAATGAGAAGCCTGTGCACTGTGACAAAAAGTAGTCCCCACTTGCTACCACTAGAGAAAGCCCGCGTGCAGCGACAAAGACCCAATGCAGCCAAAAATAAAATAAATAAATTAAAAAAAAAAAAGTGTCGACCCTTGACTGGTGGACAGACTGAGGAAAAGGGCTGCCAAGGGCAGCCTGGAGGGACTCAAGGGGAGGGGAAATTTTAAGTTCGGTTCTTGCCTTTCCCTTGAGTTGCTTGGAGACAATAAGTGCCTCCTCAGTAGAAGCCAGTAGCAACTACCCAGACGTAGTTAGGATAAAGTTAGGGTAGCATTAGGTTAGCTGATGAAAACAGGAAAGGGCTGAAGAGCAATCCTTGGGCCTTCACTCGTCCACGCCCCATCTCCAAAGCCCCAGGTGACAACCTAGGGTGACTGCCTCCCCCAATGCTGCCTCGCCCAGGAGCTGAAAGGTGACATACCCTGATCAGAGGATTTGCCTGGTCACAGTGTTTCATGGTTCCTGAGACTCTCTGTGCCCAGGCTCATCACCTCCACTCATGTTAAACTTACTGAGGAAAACACACCCTGGATCTTAGCTTTCAACAAGAGCGACATTATAATACGTCATCCAAGCCAGGATACTTTTGAAAGTGACAAGAATGCGCTATTAATAATTATGCTGAGACGGTCCCCAACCTTCTGCTCTTTCCTAATACAAGTTACAAGACAGAGGGGCCAATGTGCACAAGGAATGTGAACTCACAAGTCAAAATAGATACCTGAGGAGTACGACTCCTGAAAAATACAACAAACTGAACATCATATACCATCTGAAGCAGAAAAATTGCAACACAATGACTAAGGTATTTTTTCTAATTAAAAAAAATTTTTATTGGAGTATAGTTGCTTTACAATATTGGGTTAGTTTCTACTGTACAGCAAAGTGAATCAGCTATATGTATACATATAGCCCCTCTTTTTTGGATTTCCTTCTCATTTAGGTCACCACAGAGCACTGAGTTCCCAGGGCTATACAGTAGGTTCTTGTTAGTTATCTTCTTTATACATAGTATCAATAGTGTACATATGTCAATCCAGTCTCCCAATTCATCCCACCCCCGCTTTCCCCCTTGGTATCCATACGTTTGTTCTCTACGTCTGTGTCTCTATTTCTGCTTTGTAATAAGATTGTCTACACCAATTTTTTCAGATTCCACATGTATGCGTTAATATACAATATTTGTTTTTCTCCTTCTGACTTACTTCAATCTGTATGACAGTCTCTAGGTCCATCTATGTCTCTACAAATGACCAATTTCGTTCCTTTTCATGGCTGAGTAATATTCTACTGCATATGTTCTACATTTTCTTTATCCATTCCTCTGCTGATGGACACTTAGGTTGCTTCCATATCATGGCTATTATAAATAGTGCTGCAATGAACATTGGGGTGCACGTGTCTTTTTGAATTATGGTTTTCTATGGGTATATGTCCAGTAGTGGAATTGCTGGGTCATATGGTAGTTCTATTTTTAGTTTTTTAAGGAATCTCCATATTGTTCTCCATAGTGGCTGTATCAATTTACATTCCCACCAACAGTGCAAGAGGGTTCCCTTTTCTCCACACCCTCTCCAGCATTTATTGTTGGTAGATTTTTTGATGATGGCCATTCTGACTGGTGTGATACCTCGCTGTGGTTTTGATTTGCATTTCTCTAATAATTAGTGATGTTGAACAGCTTTTCACGTGCCTCTTGGCCACCTGTATGTCTTCTTTATAGAAATGTCAGTTCCTAACTAATCACTGAATCAAAAGTAAACAAAATGACTCCCTCTTGCGAGAACATCAGAATCACAACTAACTGCTGAACAACCATCCACAGAAAGACACTGGAACTCACCAAAAAACATACCCCACATCCAAAGACAAACGAGAAGCCACAATGAGACGGTAGGAGGGGTGCAATCACAATAAAATTAAATCCCGTAACGGCTGGGTGGGTGACTCACAAACTGGAGAATACTTATACCGCAGAAGTCCACCCACTGGAGTGAAGTTTCTGAGCCCCACATCAGGCTTCCAAACCTGGGGGTCCGGCAATGGGAGGAGGAATTCCTAGAGAATCAGACTTTGAAGGCTAGTGGGATTTGACTGCAGGACTTCGACAGGGCTGAGGGAAAAATAGACTCCACTCTTGGAGGGCACACACAAAGTAGTGTGCACATCGGGACCCAGGGGAAGGAGCAGTGACCCCATAGAGACTGAACCAGACCTACCTGCTAGTGTTGGAGGGTCTCCTGCAGAGGAAGGGGGTGGCTGTGGCTCACCGTGGGGACAAGGACACTGGCAGCAGAAGTTCTGGGAAGTACTCCTTAGCATGAGCCCTCCTGGAGCCCACCATTAGCCCCACCAAAGAGCCTGTGGCCTCCAGTACTGGATCGCCTCAGGCCAAACAATCAACAGGGAGGGAACTCAGCCCCACCCATCAGCAGACAAGCAGAGTAAAGTTTTACTGACCTCTGCCCACCAGAGCAACACCCAGCTCTACCCACCACCAGTCCCTCCCATTAGGAAGCTTGCACAAGCCTCTTAGATAGCCTCATCCACTAGAAGGCAGACAGCAGAAGCAAGAAGGACTACAGTCCTGCAGCCTAGGGAATGAAAACCATGGTCAGAGAAAGATAGACAAAATCAAAAGGCACAGGGCTATGTACCACATGAAGGAACAAGATAAAACCCCAGAAAAACAACTAAATGAAGTGGAGATAGGCAACCTTCCAGAAAAAGAATTCAGAATAATGATAGTGAAGATGATCCAGGACCTCGGAAAAAGAATGGAGGCAAAGACTGAGAAGATGCAAGAAATGTTTAACAAAGACCTAGAAGAATTAAAGAGCAAACAGATATGAACAAAACATCTGTATGTCTTCTTTAGAGAAATGTCTGTTTAGGTCTTCTGCCCAGTTTTGGATTGGATTGTTTGTTTGTTTTTGATATTGAGCTTCATGAGTTGCTTGTATATTTTGGAGATGAATCCTCTGTTGTTTGCTTCATTTGCAAGTATTTTCTCCCATCCTGAGGGTTGTCTTTTTGTTCTGTTTATGGTTTTCTTTGCTGTGCAAAAGCTTTTAAGTTTCATTAGGTCCCATTTGTTTATTTTTCTTTTTATGCTCATTACTTTAGGAGGTGGGTCAAAAAAGATCTTGCTGTGATTTATGTCAAAGTGTGTTGTTCTTCCTATGTTTTCCTCTAAGAGTTTGATAGTGCCTGGCCTTACATTTAGCTCTTTAATCCACTTTGAGGGTTTTTTGTGTATGGTGTCAGGGAGTGTTCTAATTTCATTCTTTTACATGTAGCTGTCCAGTTGTCCCAGCACCACTTATTGAAGAGGCTGTCTTTGCTCCACTGTATATTCTAGCCTCCTCTGTCATAGATTAGGTGACCATAGGTGCGTGGGTTTATCTCTGGGCTTTCTATCCTGTTCCATTATTCTGTATTTCTGTTTTTGTGTCAGTACCATACTGTCTTGATTACTGTAGTAAGATTTTTAAATACACACATGAGAAGCACACTTAATGATACATGAGAAGATGTTAGTAATATGAAATGAGAATAAGAAACCATAAGGAAAAAACCCAAGAGGAAATCTTCAGTGTAAAAGTATAATTGTTGAAATAAAGAATCCCTTCATGGGATAAAGAGTAGTTTGGGTACATGTGAAAAGCAAATTAGAGTTGGAAGATGAGATTGAGAAACTCTCCCAGAAAATAGTAGAAAAGAATAGAGAGGGCTTCCCTGGTGGCACAGTGGTTAAGAATCCGCCTGCCAATGCAGGGGACACGGGTCGAGCCCTGGTCCAGGAAGACCCCACATGCTGCGGAGCAACTAAGCCTGTGTGCCACAACTACTGAGCCTGCACTCTAGAGCCCAAGAGCCACAACTACTGAGCCCGCGTGCCACAACTACTGAAGCCCGTGTGCCTAGAGCCTGTGCTCCGCAACAAGCGAAGCCACCGCAATGAGAAGCCCACACACCACAACAAAGAGTAGCCCCTGGTCGCCACAACTAGAGAAAGCCCACGTGCAGCAACGAAGACCCAACACAGCCAAAAATAAATTTATTTATTTAAAAAAAAAAAAGGAATATAGAGGGAGAACATACCAAAGAAAAGCCAATTGATATGGAGCATAAAATCTTACATCTGGATTATAGACATCTGAGGATAAATGAGAAAAAAATGGAAAAGAAAAAGCTGAAAAAAAATAAGGATAAATTTTCCAAAATTAAAGAAATATCACAAAGTGATCTTTCACCTTACAAACATTTAAATGGTCTTTACTAAGGGCCAGGCATTGTGCTGATGCTTCACAAATACTACTTCAATTGGTCCTCGTTACATTCCTTGAGATAGTTACTATTATTTATTTTCACCAGTTCACAGATCTTGAATATTTTTGTATTTCTAATATCCATCATGCCGATTTGTAAACCACTAATCTCACTAATAAAAATGCATTTGTGACCTTCACTGTGGTAATTAGGAACATTTCAGGTGTTGACGGAGATGTGACAACTGGAGCCCCTGTAGTGGCCGTCCCTGGAAAATAGTCACCACCCATGGACAGATCATCCTCCATTAGGGCAACCAGCACTGCTAAAGGACAAGTTCAAAGGGACCACGCATACTATTACTGACATACTGCCTAACCTGTGGTATTTAAGGGAATTACAGGCATAAAACAAGGTCTTTAAATTTTGAGTTTGCTAATTTCATTTGCATACAGCTTACATTTATTATAAAAGAAGGTACACGTGTTTTCCCCATTCTGTTAACCAAGGCTGAGAATTATGCTTAAAATTCAGGAAATTTGAATCTTATCACTTACTTATTTTTTTGATGCACGAACCAGGCATATAAAGAATTCTTCTTTAATCTCGGCATGGTTTGTTTTATTCTTGAATTTAATCTGCATTTAATCTAAGAAAAAGAAAAGCATGTATGCATTATATGTTCGATACGTTTAAAACACATATGATATCCCCCCAATTAGAAAGTCACACATATGGATCAGCATTTCCAAAGTCTTGAATCCACAAACATAAAATCTGCAATACTGTGCAATTTTATCAATCCTGTGAAACATGCATTTTAGCTCAAGAAATAGAGAAAAACATTTTCTGTGTGTTCAATAAAATTTAAGCTTAGCTCAAGCACAGGACTCTTTAAAGATTACCCACTTGCTAGACAGGACCCAGGAAGCCAAACAAAACCCATTTCAAACCAATTTTACATCATCATAGTGACTTATGATATTTCCATCCTGAAGTATTCTCTGCAGAATAAATGAGAGAATTGGCAAAGCTAAGAGATGTGACCCTCAGCATTTCATAGAGCAGATTTCATGGATGGAAATCACTGGAGAGTAACACATTGCCAAGTAGATGGCCAAGTTAACAAGCAGTAATACTATGTCCACGTGAGACAGGCAGAAATGTGCCACCGGCCCCTAAATTCCGGGCAAGGAGAGAAATTTGAAAAGAAATAGAAAACAAATTTTTTTTTTTTTTTCAAAAACACACCAGTTTGGGCATAAATGTTGATTCTGAGTTTTGGGCTTGGGGCCCAGCCACCTGTGAATCCCATACCTT
This sequence comes from Mesoplodon mirus, assembly GCF_964341445.2. Lineage (NCBI taxonomy): Eukaryota > Metazoa > Chordata > Mammalia > Artiodactyla > Ziphiidae > Mesoplodon > Mesoplodon mirus. The sequence goes on from NC_138993.1 coordinate 15,363,192, forward strand.
TGAGACATACCAGCTCATGCACAGTGGGAGTAGGAAGCCCAAAGCTGGGAGGTACCGCCTGGGTTCCAGGGCCGAGGTGGACCCGAGACCCAGGGTGGCCATGGCACAGTCGGGTTCTTAGGCCCCCTCCCTGCAAGCCCTAGACCCACTTACCTGCAGGCAAGGCTGCTTTAGCAAAGGCAGAGGCGCTGCCTCTCGGAAGGGGCTGTGGGGCAGTGGGGAGCATTTTGTGAGTCGGGTACAGCCTTTCCTAGGCGGGATCAAACTTTCCTCAAGATCCTGGCAGCTGTTCTCTCTCCCGCTGCCTTTCAGGATAATGCCTTTTTCCTTCTTTCTTTTCCATTCTTTCGTCTTTTTAATTTCCCCAAATCAAATCCGTTAAGTGAAATCTCGGCCCAGTTCCTGGCCAGCCACAAAGTTACCGCTAGTTGGTCCTACATCGGCCTAGTGCCCCCTCCCCCTCCAGGTCCCATGTCCCATGTCCCAGTGCCCTGATGCTGACGGGGCTCTGCAGAGTCAGCGGGAGGGAAGAGGAGCGTTAATCAGGGCTCTGCACAGCGGAGCACAAGGCAAACCTTCCTGCCTACGCGGTCCGAAGACCCCCTTCCTGTCCCTCCTCCCCACACCCTCCAGCTGTGCCTCTAAAACGTTATACTCTTCTCACAATGTGAGGGTCAAAGGGCCACATCAGCCGACATAAACGGCAGAGGATGGGATGGGACGTCCTTGGCAGAGGCCTCCACTCTAGGTCATTACCTGGTGCTGCTAGCAAGCCAACGCTAGAATAACAACTCCGTGTCCATAGCAACACTAAACAACAGATTCCAGGTGGTCCGGAGATGTACCAGAGTGGGGAATACCATGAATTTCGTTCCAGGCTGCAAGGGCTTAAAAACAGACGCTGTTCTCCTTAAGGGCAGGGGTGGGGTATGAAGGTCAAAGAGCCCAGGATAATCATCCCAGGGCGGACTGTCTCCCCTGTTACTTTCTCTTTTGCATCTAATGGAGGGGATGCTTGTTACATATTCTCATTCTAAAAAAGGTTACATTGAGCTTTTGGCTTCCCCTATGGGCTGGAGAGAATGACCAGAGGGCTGAATATTTTCTGCCTAATATTAACTTTAAGTAAAATAAGCAAGGTTGATACAGGAATGAGGAGGAAACAAAATCATTTTACTCAAGGTATCAATTCATAGGATTGAGAAGAAACAATCAAGTATTAGTTGTAAATTAAAAACACACCCATTTTCCTGAGTAAATCTGAAAGGTGTAAACTAATACCAAACAAATGAAAACAAATATGGAAAAAAACGTTTTTAAATTTCAACTTTTTTTTTTTTTTTTTGGCCGCACCGCGGCTTGCAGGATCTTAGTTCCCTGACCAGGGATTGAACCCCAGCCACGGCACTGAAGCGCTGAGTCCTAACCACTGGACCATCGGGGAATTCCCCCCAAAAAGTTTTTAAAACATAGGTGAAACATTAGAATTTTTGTATGGAAATTACAATATAAAAATTACCCCCAAAAGAGGAATAAAATACCAGTTGCACATCTGTGTTGGTACATGTGATGAAGCTGAATAAATGGTCAGGTGAAGACATGGAAAAAAGATTAAAGCCATATTTACTTAGTATTATGTCTGTAAAGCACTTGGCAAGTTACAGAAATGAATAAAACATGGTCACTGACTTCAGTGTCAGGTTGATGACCTCAAGGCCAGACCATTCTGAAATATGCCCAGAGCATCCTACTTTCTGTGAGAAAGACCTGCCCTCAAGAAACCTAGTTTACCAGAGCCTTATCTGACCTTGGGGAAGGGCAGTAAGATAACCCCAGCCCCCTCCAGCCTTCCTGTCTCAGATAAGAGGACGGAAAAAAGACTCAGAAACTCTTCAGAAGAGCACAGCCCTTGTGTCTTTATATGTTTGACATTTTTGTTGAGAACTGGACTTCTAATATAATGTAACTAGAAATCAGATTTTTCCCTTTCTCCAGGGTCTACTGTTGTTTTTTGTTTGTTAAGTGACCTTTCTGAACTCTATTCTTTGTACAGCATGACTACTGAAGTCAGCTTGGTCAGCATAATGGTCAGCCAGTGATTAGAGAGTCCCTCAGGTGCCCAGAACCGCTAAATCGCCCAGTGGTTACCATTCAAGAAAGAGACAATGGCTTCTGGCCCCATCTTGCCTCTCTCCCTCGGCTCCTTGTGCTCGGGCCTCTGGCACCATCTCTTCCCTTCTCTGCCGTCTACCCCTCCTCTATACCCTCACGTCTCCCACACTAACTCTCCTGGCTAACTTCCCTTTTCCTCTTACACTCTCCCCCCTCCCGTTTTCCTCTCAACTTTTCAGAACCTGTCCCTTTAAAATTAAGCCTACTGAGGATCCAGAGACTAAACCCTTCATTTCTTCTACTCTCTGAGCTAAAGCTGAACTTAGAGCCATCGTCACAGATTTTTCCCAAAGTAACGGAAGAGCCTCACAGACTTGCTGAGGAATTTAATATTGATACTCAACTTATCAGCCTGCTTTCTCTGACTTGTATCAGCTACTCCATATGCCGGTCGGCAAAGGCCAGCCCCAACACTGAATAAAGACTGCTAATTGGGAAAAGCCTAAAAGGTACCGAGAAATACAACTGGAAAACCGTTCCCGAACCAGGTTTCTTTGCCCAACACGCAGCAAGCCACCAAATGCTGAGACGCCAAAGTTTGTAGCAGCGAAGGGGTTTACTCACAAGGCAGCCAAGCGAGAAGACAGGAGAACAAGTCTGAACTCCACCTCCTCAACGGCCCGGGAGCTAGGGGTATTTATGGGATACAACTAAGGCGTGGGGAGCATGGGGAAAGCTAACTGGAGATAAGCAAAAGGTGAGGTGACCTTCTTTCTCCGTTGATACACCTAACCTACCGGCTTCTTCCCAGTACGCATGCTCAGAATACTGGTATTATCACGCTCTGATGACGTTTTCCTGCCTTCCGATGTCACAAGGTCACCGAGCATGCTCAGTCGGAGGGTCGGTGGTCTTAACCAGTCTTAACCAGCTGGAGCTCAAACTGGACACAGCTGACTCCAAGCTCCTGAAAAACAACTCAGGCAAACCTCTTATTGTTTAGGCTACTCGAGGACCTGCACGTTTTTGTAAAAACAATTAAAGGGACCTTGATCATTACAGGTGTAATGGATCTAACGGATGATTACCTTCAGTTTCCAAACCAGCCTGCTAATTTATATGATCAGGCTCAACGATCGCTAGGTGGCTTCATAGGGCAATTTCTAGGGCTTTTCCAAAGCCTGTTGATTGGAACACAATTCAGCCTTGCACACAAAAATCTGATGAGCCTGTTCATGAGTATTACGGTCAATTTCAGATTATTTTGAATGAAAATTCTGATCTTCCTTCACATGTTGATTCCACTCAGGTAGCTTTTAACTCTATATTTATTTACAGGCTAAACCAGGACCTTTTCCTTCTAGTAAAAAGGACCAGGATGAAATGGGAAGCTATGTCCACTCCAAATTTAGTTAATCTAGCTCTCTTGAATGCTAGATGAGTCACCTAAAAGGAAGACCACCAAAATTCTTAATCTTCAACTCCAGCAATTGAAAAGCAAAACCCTCCTAGTTTCTGTTATTATTGCAGAGACATTGGAAAAGAGACTTGGAAATGTAAGCTCTTCAGGCACCTGCAGCCCTCTAAACAGCCTTTGAACAGGCTCTCAATTCTCAATGAGGGAGCTCTGAGGAACTACAGGGGCTTTTCCCAATCCTCTCTCTAACTGGCTTGGAGAAACATTTCTCCAGATTGGGGCTGAATCTCTGCCAGTCCTAACTGACATCAGATTCACACTCTTGGTTATCAACCCCACTACTATAAAGTAGCCCCTGCCTTGGAGTACTAGAACAGTTCAAACAGTAGGGACCTCTAATGAACCTCAAGATGCTTCTGTCTCTGAACCTATTTCCTTTTGTTTAGGCCCTTTGAGAGACACACACCCTTTTCTCCTTAGTTCCTTCACCCCTAGAGTATCATGCCCGAATTTCCTTCTCTCAGAAGGGGGGAATAATTCTTTTTTTTGTTTTTTCTTTTTTGGCCACACCGTGGCTGGTGGGATCTGAGTTCCCCGACCAGGGATCAAACCCAGGTCCACGGCAGGGAAAGCCCGAGTCTTAACCACAGGACCACCAGGGAATTCTGGGGGGAAAAATTCTAGAATTTAACAGTAGGCATCAAAGCAGCCAATCAGATGAACTAAATGACCCTGTGACATATTTTATTTGCTCTGTCTACAGCTGATCCTGGAAACACTAATCATTTGTCCCTATTGAATCAGCCACCACCCTCCTTACAGGCAAAATCTCCACTGATATTGACAAAATTCACAGTGCACCTCCCATGAAGATTCAGATAGACCCCTCAAAACCACTTCCCAGAATTAATCAAGAGCGTATAAGTAAAGAAGCCCTTCAAGGCATAAAGCCCATAATAGAAGATTACAGGCTCAAGGTCTCATTATCCCTTTTACTAATCCCTGTAATACTCCTATTGCCCTTGTGAGGAAACCTAAGGGCGAGGGTCGGGGTTTGTCTAGGACTTCTGAACAAGAAACAACATTGTTATCCCTAAACACCCTGTTGTTCTTTTTTTTGCGGTACGCGGGCCTCTCACTGTTGTGGCCTCTCCCGTTGTGGAGCACAGGATCCGGACGCGCAGGCTCAGCGGCCATGGCTCAGGGGCCCAGCCGCTCAGCGGCATGTGGGATCTTCCCGGACCGGGGCACGAACTTGCGTCCCCTGCATCGGCAGGCGGACTCTCACCCACTGCGCCACCAGGGAAGCCCCACCCTGTTCTTCTTAACCCTCATATATTGCTAACATCCATTCCTACAGGAAGCACATTCTTTACTGAAATTGATTTATGCAGTGCATTCTTTAGTATTCCAGTTGATGAAACTAGCCAATACCTTTTCCCCCTCACTTGGGAAGAAAAAAAAATTCACCTGCACAGTAATATTTCAGAGTTTACTGAGACTTCTGCTTACTTCTTACAAATCCTGAAGGCTGATCTTGATGATAAAAAATTCCCTAGAGGTTCCACTTTGTTGGAATATGTGGATGATCTGCTTCTCTGCTCTCCTTCTCAAGCCCCTTCACAGGAAGACAGCAGCCACCCGCTAAAGCTTTTAGCCTTAAAGGGACATAAGGTCAGCAAGGAAAATTACAGTTTGCCCAAACCCAGTTTAGATATTTAGGGCATCTACTATCAGAACAAGGGCTACACCCAGATCCAGATAGATTTCATGATGTCCTAAGTTTCCTCAAACCCCAAACTAAAAGCACCAAAGCTAGTCGGTTATTGCTAAAATTAGATTCCGAATTTCCTTCTTATAGCCTAACCTCTTTAGTATGTTTGACTAGATAATAACAACCCTGACCCAATTTTATGGGAAAAACCACATAACATAGCCTTTAAGGCGTTATAGGAGAGTTTGATGAACCCATCTGCCCTTGGGCACCCCAATGATCAGATTGCCTTTGTCCTTTTTTGTATAAGAAAAGTAATGCAATGCCCTTGGGGTACTCACTCAAAAACACAGGGCCCACCACTCACCCATAGGCTATGATAGCCAGCAACTGGACCCTGTGACACTGGGATACCCCCTCTTGCCTTACAGCCACTGCCCTTTTGGTTAAGACCACTGAGAATATCATTGTGGGATCCCCTTTAACCACTTTGGCACCTCATGCAGTAAAAGCCCTCCTGAATTCTCATCATACTCAACATTTCTCAGTCAGTCGCTCACTTCCTATGAAGTCCTTTCATTAACTCTCCTCACGTGACCCTTTTACATTGTAGTAAACTTAACCCTGCTGCTGTTCTCCCCTCCGTCCCCGACACAGTCCCTCCTGACTGCTTAATGCTGATGGACCACCTCCTGACTCCTCGTGATGATCTGCAGGCAATTCCTTTGGGTAACACTGACTTCTCATGGCTCACTGATGGTTCTTATTTAAGCGGTGACAATGGCAGATATTGTGCTGAGTATGCTCGTGCAACTCCTTCTGATGTTGTTGCGGCAGCACACTTACCTATGGCTACGTTGACCCAAGAGGCTGAACTATATGCTCTTACACAGGCCTGCACTTTAGCCAAGAGCAAAACTGCCAATATTTATACCGATAGTAAATATGCTTTCCGAACAGCTCATGATTTCAGAATGTCGTGTAAGCAATGTGACTTCCTTAACTCCAGTGCAAATAAAAGCCCCCTATGTTTAGGAATTATTGGGTGCAATAATTTTACTTGCTTGCTTTAGCTATCATTAAGATTCCAGGGCCTTCTAAACTTGACTTTCTGGAAGCTAAAGGAAATCAGGTTGTTTTTTTTTTGTAGTCTGTGTGCATTCTTTTTTTTTTATATATTTTTTCTGCTTTATAACAAATTTAATCAGTTATACATATACATATGTTCCCATACCCCCTCCCTTTTGCGTCTCCCTCCCACCCTCCCTATCCCACCCCTCCAGGCGGTCACAAAGCACCGAGCTGATCTCCCTGTGCTATGCGGCTGCTTCCCACTAGCTATCTACCTTACGTTTGGTAGTGTATATATGTCCATGCCGCTCTTTCGCTTTGTCACAGCTTACCCTTCCCCCTCCCCATATCCTCAAGTCCATTCTCTAGTAGCTCTGTGTCTTTATTCCTGTCTTACCCCTATGTTCTTCATGACTTTTTTTTCCTTAAATTCCATATATATGTGTCAGCATACAGTATTTGTCTTTCTCTTTCTGACTTACTTCACTCTGTATGACAGACTCTAGGTCCATCCACCTCATTACAAATAGCTCAATTTCGTTTCTTTTTATGGCTGAGTAATATTCCATTGTATATATGTGCCACATCTTCTTTATCCATTCATCCGATGATGGACACTCTAGGTTGTTTCCATCTCCGGGCTATTGTAAATAGGGCTGCTATGAACATTTTGGTACATGACTCTTTTTGAATTATCATTTTCTCAGGGTATATGCCCAGTAGTGGGATTGCTGGGTCATATGGTAGTTCTATTTGTAGTTTTTTAAGGAACCTCCTTACCGTTCTCCATAGTGGCTGTACCAATTCACATTCCCACCAGCAGTGCAAGAGTGTTCCCTTTTTTCCACACCCTCTCCAGCATGTATTGTTTCTAGATTTTTTGATGATGGCCATTCTGACTGGTGTGAGATGATATCTCATTGTAGTTTTGATTTGCATTTCTCTAATGAGTCAAGATGTTGAGCATCCTTTCATGTGTTTCTTGGCAGTCTGTATATCTTCTGTGGAGAAATGTCTATTTAGGTCTTCTGCCCATTTTTGGATTGGGTTGTTTCTTTTCTTGTTATTGAGCTGCATGAGCTGCTTATAAATTTTGGAGATTAATCCTTTGTCAGTTGCTTCATTTGCAAATCTTTTCTCCCATTCTGAGGGTTGTCTTTTGGTCTTATTTATGGTTTCCTTTGCTGTGCAAAAGCTTTGAAGTTTCATTAGGTCCCATGTGTTTATTTTTGTCTTTATTTCCATTTCTCTAGGAGGTGGGTCAAAAAGAATCTTGCTGTGATTTATGTCATAGAGTGTTCTGCCTATGTTTTCCTCAAAGAGTGTGATAGTGTCTGGCCTTACATTTAGGTCTTTCATCCATTTTGAGCTTATTTTTGTGTATGGTGTTAGGGAGTGGTCTAATCTCATACTTTTACATGTACCTGTCCAGTTGTCCCAGCACCACTTATTGAAGAGGCTGTCCTTTCTCCACTGTACATTGCTGCCTCCTTTATCAAAGATAAGGTGACCATACGTGCGTGGGTTTATCTCTGGGCTTTCTATCCTGTTCCATTGATCTATCTTTCTGTTTTTGTGCCAGTACCATACTGTCTTGATTACTGTAGCTTTGTAGTATAGTGTGAAGTCAGGGAGCCTGATTCCTCCAGCTCCGTTTTTCCTTCTCAAGATTGCTTTGGCTATTCGGGGTCTTTTGTTTTTCCAAACAAATTGTGAATTTTTTTGTTCTAGTTCTGTGAAAAATGCCATGCCAGTGGTAGTTTGATAGGGATTGCCTTGAATCTGTAGATTGCTTTGGGTAGTAGAGTCATTTTCACAATATTGATTCTTCCAGTCCAGGAACATGGTATATCTCTCCTCCTATTTGTATCATCTTTAATTTCTTTCATCAGGGTCTTATAATTTTCTGCATACAGGTCTTTTGTCTCCTTAGGTAGGTTTATTCCTAGATATTTTATTCTTTTTGTTGCAATGGCAAATGGGAGTGTTTTCTTGATTTCACTTTCAGATTTTTCATCATTAGTATACAGGAATGCCAGAGATTTCTGTGCATTAATTTTGTATCCTGCTACTTTACCAAATTCATTGATTAGCTCTAGTAGTTTTCTGGTAGCATCTTTAGGATTCTCAATGGATAGTATCATGTCATCTGCAAACAGTGACAGCTTTACTTCTTCTTTTCCGATTTGGATTCCTTTTATTTCCTTTTCTTCTCTGATTGCTGTCACTAAAACTTGCAAAACTATGTTGAATAATAGTGGTGAGAGTGCGCAGCCTTGTCTTGTTCCTGATCTTAGAGGGAATGGGTTCTGTTATTCACCACTGAGAATGATGTTGGCTGTGGCTTTGTCATATATGGCCTTTATTATGTTGAGGAAAGTTCCCTCTGTGCCTACTTTCTGGAGAGTTTTTATCATAAATGGATGTTGAATTTTGTCAAAAGCTTTTTCTGCATCTGTTGACATGATCATATGGTTTTTATCCTTCAGTTTGTTGATATGGTGTATCACATTGATTTGCGTATATTGAAGAATCCTTGCATTCCTGGGATAAACCCCACTTGATCATGGTGTATGATCTTTTTAATGTGCTGTTGGATTCTGTTTGCTAGTATTTTGTTGAGGATTTTTGCATCTATGTTCATCAGTGATATTGGTCTGTAGTTTTCTTTTTTTGTGACATCTTTGTCTGGTTTTGGGATCAGGGTGATGGTGGCCTCACAGAATGAGTTTGGGAGTGTTCCTCCCTCTGCTGGATTTTGGAAGAGTTTGAGAAGGATGGGTGTTAGCGCTTCTCTAAATGTTTGATAGAATTCACCTGTGAAGCCATCTAGTCCTGGGCTTTTGTTTGTTGGAAGATTTGTAATCACAGTTTCAACTTCAGTGCTTGTGATTGGTCTGTTTATATTTTCTCTTTCTTCCTGGTTCAGTCTCGGAAGGTTGTGCTTTTCTAAGAATTTGTCCATTTCTTCCAGGTTGTCCATTTTATTGGCATAGAGTTGCTTGTAGTGATCGCTCATGATCCTATGTATTTCTGCAGTGTCAGTTGTTACTTCTCCTTTTTCATTTCTAATTCTGTTGATTTGAGTCCTCTCCCCTTTTTTCTTGATGAGTCTGGCTAATCGTTTATCAATTTTGTTTATCTTCTCAGAAAACCAGCTTTTGGTTTTATTGATCTTTGCTATCATTTCCTTTATTTCTTTTTCATTTATTTCTGATCTGATCTTTATGATTTCTTTCCTTCTGCTAACTTTGGGGTTTTTTTGTTCCTCTTTCTCTAATTACTTTAGGTGTAAGGTTAGGTTGTTTGTTTGAGATGTTTCTTGTTTCTTGAGGTAGGATTGTATTGCTATAAACTTCCCTCTTAGAACTGCCTTTGCTGCATTCCATGGGTTTTGTGTCATTGTGTTTTCATTGTCATTTGCTTCTAGGTATTTTTTGATTTCCTCTTTGATTCTTTCAGTGATCTCTTGGTTATTTAGTAGCATATTGTTTGTCCTCCATGTGTTTTTATTTTTTACAGTTTTTTTCCTGTAATTGATACCTAGTCTCGTAGCATTGTGGTCGGAAAAGATACTTGATATGATTTCAATTTTCTTAAATTTACCAAGGCTTGATTTGTGACCCAAGATATGATCTATCCTGGAGAATGTTCCATGAGCACTTGAGAAGAAAGTGTATTCTATTGTTTTTGGATGGAATGTCTTATAAATATCAATTAAATCCTTCTTGTTTATAAATGTGTCATTTAAAGCTTGTGTTTCCTTATTTATTTTCATTTTGGATGATCTGTCCATTGGTGAAAGTGGGGTGCTGAAGTCCCCTACTATGAGTGTGTTACTGTCGATTTCCCCTTTTATGGCTGTTAGCATTTGCCTTATGTATTGAGGTGCTCCTATGTTGGGTGCATAAATATTTTACAATTGTTATATCTTCTTCTTGGATTCATCCCTTGATCATTATGTAGTGTCCTTCTTTGTCTCTTCTAATAGTCTTTATTTTAAAGTCTATTTTGTCTGATATGAGAATTGCTACTCCAGCTTTCTTTTGATTTCCATTTGCATGGAATATCTTTTTCCATCCCCTGACTTTCAGTCTGTATGTGGCCCTAGGTCTGAAGTGGCTCTCTTGTAGACAGCATATATATGGGTCTTGTTTTTGTATCTATTCACCTGGTGTGTGTCTTTTGTTTGGAGCATTTAATCCATTTACATTTAAGGTAATTATTGATATATACATTCCTATTACTATTTTCTTAATTGTTTGGGGTTTGTTTTTGTAGGTTTTTTCCTTCTCTTGTGTTTCCTGCCTAGAGAAGTTCCTTTAGCATTTGTTGTAGAGCTGGTTTGGTGGTGCTGAATTCTCCTAACTTTTCCTTGTCTGTAAAGGTTTTAATTTCTCAGTCGAATCTAAATGAGATCCTTGCTGGGCAGAGTAATCTTGGTTGCAGGTTTTTCTCCTTCATCACTTTCAATATGTCCTGCCACTCCCTTCTGGCTTGCAGAGTTTCTGCTAAGAGATCAGCTGTTAACCTTATGGGGATTCCCTTGTATGTTGTTTGTTACTTTTCCCTTGCTGCTTTTAATATTTTTTCTTTGTATTTAAGTTTTGATAGTTTGATTAATATGTGTCTAGGAGTGTTTCTCCTTGGATTTATCCTGTATGGGACTCTCTGTGCTTCCTGGACTTGACTATCTCCTTTCCCATGTTATGGAAGTTTTCAACTAGAATCTCTGCAAATATTTTCTCAGACACTTTCTTTTTCTCTTCTTCTTCTGGGACCTCTATAATTCAAATGTTGGTGCATTTAATGTTTTCCCAGAGGTTTCTGAGACTGTCCTCAATTCTTTTCATTCTTTTTTCTTTATCCTGCTCTGCAGTAGTTATTTCCACTATTTTATCTTCCAGGTCACTTATCCGTTGTTCTGCCTCAGTTATTCTGCTATTGATTCCTTCTAGAGAATTTTTCTTTTCATTTATTGTGTTGTTCATCATTGTTTGCTCTTTAGTTCTTCTAGGTCCCGGTTAAGCATTTCTTGTATTTTCTCCATTCTCTTTCCAAGATTTTGGATCATCTTTCCTATCATTCCTCTGAATTCTTTTTCAGGTAGACTGCCTATTTCCTCTTCATTTGTTTGGTCTGGTGAGTTTTTACCTTGCTCCTTCATCTGCTGCATATTTCTCTGTCTTCTCATTTCATTTAACTTACTGTGATTGGGGTTTCCTTTTTGCAGGCTGAAGGTTCGTAGTTCCTGTTGTTTTTGGTGTCTGCCCCCAGTGGGTAAGGTTGGTTCAGTGGCTTGTGTAGGCTTCCTGATAGAGGGGACTAGTGCCTGTTCTGATGGGTGGGGCTGGATCTTGTCTTTCTGGTGGGCAGGGCTGTGTCCAATGGTGTGTTTTGTGGTGTCTGAACTTATGATTTTAGGCAGCCTGTCTGCTAATGGGTGGGGTTGTGTTCCTGTCTTGCTAGTTGTTTGGCAGAGGGTGTCCAGCTCTGTAGCTTGCTGGTCGTTGAGTGGAGCTGGGTCTTAGCGTTGAGATGGAGATCTCTGGGAGAGCTCTTGCCAATTGATATTACATGGAGCTGGGAGGTCTCTGGTGGTCCAATGTCCTGAACTCGGCTCTCCCACCTCAGAGGCTCAGGCCTGATACCCAGCCAGAGCACCAAGACCCTGTCAGTCACAGGGCTCAGAAGAAAAGAGAGGGAAAAACAAAAGAAGGAAAAATAATAAATAAAATAAAATAGTTAAAATAAAATTAAAAAGTAATAAAAAGAGAGCAACCAAACCAATAAACAAATCCACCAATGATAACAAGCGCTACAAACTATACTAAGATAAAAATCAGAAACAAGTCAGTGTCACACAGCAAACCCCAAGTCCACAGTTGCTCCCGAAGTCCACTGCCTCAATTTTGGGATGATTCGTTGTCTATTCAGGTGTTCCACAGATGCAGGGTACCTCAAATTGATTGTGGAGATTTAATCCGCTGCTCCTGAGGCTGCTGGGAGAGATTTCCCTTTCTCTTCTTTGTTCGCACGGCTCCTTGGGTTCAGCTTTGGATTTGGACCCGCCTCTGCCTGTAGGTTGCCCTCAGGCATCTGTTCACGCCCAGACAGGACAGGTTTAAAGCAGCGCTGATTAGGGGACTCTGGCTCACTCGTGCTGGGGGAGGGAGGGGTACGGTAGTTATAATTGGAATGTGGGGTGAGCCTGTGGCGGCAGAGGCCAGCGTGACGTTGCAGCCGCCTGAGGTGTGCTGTGTGTTCTCCTGGGGAAGCTGTCCCTGGATCACGGGATCCTGGCAGTGGTGGGCCGCACAGGCTCCTGGGGTGGGTGTGGAGAGTGACCTGCGCTTGCACACAATTCTTGGTGGCTGCAGCAGCAGCGTTAGCATTTCATGCCCATCTCTGGTGTCCGAGCTGATCGCCACGGCTTGTGCCCGTCTCTGGAGCTCGTTTAGGCGGTGCTCTGCCTTCGGTGGGCAGACAGGGAAGGGATCCCCTCTCCTCGCGCACCCCGAAACAATGGTCTCTTGCATCTCTGGAAGGTCCAGACTTTTCCCCGGACTCCCTCCCGATTAGCTGTGGTGCACTAGCCCCCTTCAGGCTGTGTTCACGCAGCCAACCCCAGTCCTCTCCCTGGGGTCTGACCTCTGAAGCCCGAGCCTCAGCTCCCAGCCCCCAGCCCCCGCCTGCCCCGGCAGGTGAGCAGACAAGCCTCTCGGGCTGGTGAGTGCTGGTCGGCACCGATCCTCTGTGCAGGAATCTCTCCGCTTTGCTCTCTGCACGCCTGTTGCTGCGCCCTCTGTGGCTCTGAAGCTCCCCCCACCCCAAGCCCCACCGTGAAGGGGCTTCCTAGTGTGTGGAAACCTTTCCTCCTTCACGGCTCCCTCCCAGAGGTGCAGGTCCCGTCCCTATTCTTTTGTCTCTGTTTATTCTTTTTTCTTTTGCCCTACCCAGGTACGTGGGGAGTTTCTTGCCTTTTGGGAGGTCTGAGGTCTTCTGCCAGCGCTCAGTAGGTGTTCTGTAGGAGTTGTTCCACGTGTAGCTGTATTTCTGGTGCATTTGTGGGGAGGAAGGTGATCTCCGCGTCTTACTCCTCCGCCATCTTGAAGGTTCCCCCCCCCCGCCACCAAAACTTTTTTACTGGAATAACATTGGTTCATTTGCTCTGGGTCCATTTTAGGGGAGTATACAGACATTACTTTCCCTGTAGGATATCACCAACCAATGGGGAAATCACCTATAAATCATCTTGCAATAAGCTTAAACTTAGTAATAAATCTTGATGGTGTTTTGAGAGCAGTGAGAAGTGTACTTCTCTCCAGTTTATCCTGATTAACTGCTTGACACAACTGTATCAATGTTTGGCTCACATGAGTGGTTACTTTTTTCTTAAGTACCTCCCTTCAGTGTTCTGGACCTATTCTGGGGATAGTCAAGCTCCTAGGCTTCACTGTTACGTTTAATAACTTTGCTTTTTCATGGCAAAGGAAGAATCAGAGCTGTGGGACATTAATATATTAAAATACTTAAGAGAAAGTTGAAAGAGATGCAGCCTGGGTTTCAGTGGCCTCTGTTCTCACTCCTCATGGTAGGGCGTTGGCATGCTGCTGGGGGCCTGCTGGTTCTTGGGGGGGCAGGCCTCTGGAGGACGGGGCAGGAGGGCCACAGAGACCAGCCTAAATCTGACCCTCACTAGGGCTGCCCCTTGTCCTGGAGTCATGAGGGACAGCCCTAGGCTACCACACAGAACCTGTGCTCTTAGACAGTGTGTTCCGCAGCTTTAGTGTTTGTATTTGCACCTACCTGCAGCCACTACTACGTTGACCTCTGGAAATATCACATCAGCTGTTCTTGAGACAAAACACTGTTTGCTCATTTTCTTCTCTAGGCCCTGTCCCTTTGATGTTAAGTGGTGGATTTGGTGGAATCTGCCTCTGGCTTGCTGTTTACCCAGTGGGTTGTATCAAATCCAGAATTCAAGTTCTCTCCATGTCTGGAAAACAGGCAGGATTTATTGGAACTTTTATAAGCATCGTCAAAAATGAAGGTGAGTCTGCCAATTGCTGAAACAGTCTGCCAATTGCTGAAACAATCTGCCAATTGTTGAAACAGAGGAGGTACGTATAGAGAGTGGTCATTTGGCTGCTAGTCTTGTCGAAGTTGATCAGATGGGTAATCGCTCTCTTCCACCGCCTCACTTTGCTAACAGTGTATGTTATTCACATTTGTGGATTTGTTTCCAGACCCCTTTCTTTAGCTTACTTCATTATTCTCAAGAATGTTTATTTATTTTTTGCTGTGTTGAGTCTTTGTTGCTGCGCGCTGGCTTTCTCTAGTTGCGGCGAGCGGGGGCTACTCTTCATTGCGGTGCGCGGGCTTCTCATTGCGGTGGCTTCTCTTGTTGCGAAGCACGGGCTCTAGGCACATGGGCTTCAGTAGTTGTGGCTCGCGGGCTCAGTAGTTGTGGCTTGCGTGCTCTAGAGTGCAGGCTCAGTAGTTGTGGTGCACAGGCTTAGTTGCTCCGCGGCATGTGGGATCTTCCTGGACCAGGGATCGAACCCGTGTCCCCTGCATTGGCAGGCAGATTCTTAACCACTGCGCCACCAGGGAAGTCCCCTCAAAAATGTTTAAAGCTCTGATTCCTAACTTTTGGGCCAGGATTTTGTTTCTAAGTAGCCTGGTGAGAATTTTTAAAGTATGTGTTTTGTCTAAGAGGACAAATGTTTCAGAGTTAGCACCACTTTTTTTTTTTTGGCTGCACTCTGGGGCATGTGAAACTTCCCCAACCAGGGATCCAGCCCACTCCCCCTGCAGTGGAAGCGTGGAGTCTTAACCACTTGTTTTAAACAGTTATCATCAGGAGATGAGCTCCAACAGCATATCAGTAAGGCATTTAAAAGAATGTACATCCTTAATGATAAGACTTCTGCAATGAGAAAGGCACTAAGCAATTTCTGAAGGTGATTTGCTATCAGTTTTTAGCTATTCAGGTGGATGAAGACGTTTGAAGTAGTGTTTGTATAAAGCCAATTTTATGCCACTGGTGAGTAAAGACCTGTCCTTCCAGCATCCACTGTACGTCTTAAACCTTGGATGTGCACTTTTCTGTCTTGATTTTGAGAGAAAGCGAGCACAGTAACGGCATGCAGAAGCTGCTTTAACCCCAAATAGAGCACAGCCATCTTGTATATTACTAACAGTAACCCCTTTTAAATTTGCATTACACTTGAGAGTTTTCCAAAGTACTTACACCTCCCTCATCTGCCTGGATCTTCAGAACTGCCTTGGGCAGTGCTAATACTAGAAACAGGTCTTCGACGTCAATGTCAGTGCTCTGTGTTCTGGCCCAGGGCCTCGTGGTCCTCGCCCCCCCAGGTGAAGCTGCGAAGTTGCTGCCGTCCGTGGCTCTGTGGCTGCCTCCTGTCTGCCCACGTGAGGCCCCCTGCTCTGCCTGATCCGCTTACCAGGAGGTAACAGGCACGGGATCGGTGACTGTTCCCTGGGCCTCGCCAGCTTCGCTGCAGACCTGCCCTTGCCCTTGTTTCTACTAGTCTGTCCACTTCCAGGAGTCCAGGGAAACCTGTTCCATCACTGCTGGTTTCTAGCGCTATTGTCTGGATTTGTAACTGTAAAAATATCTGTGCTGTGTGGGTTCCTGGGATATTTCCAAGGAGGGGGAGCTTAGTCTCTGGTCACCCTTTTGTTTTCTAGGAATAACGGCCTTATATTCTGGACTGAAACCTACCATGATTCGCGCGTTCCCTGCCAATGGGGCGCTCTTTTTGGCCTATGAATACAGCAGGAAGTTGATGATGAGCCAGTTTGAAGCATACTGAAGTGTTCTGGCAAACCTCGATCCAAGTGAAGCTGTTTGAGGACTGCAGTTCTCAGGGTTTCAAGGAGTACAAGACCAATGTGGAATTTTTTGATTCTGTGGGAATTTTTTTGTCTTCCATTTTTCTACCTTCTACCTTAAACTTTATAGAAGAGTTTCTCTTTTATATTATATAATTTCTGCCCATAATTGTAGTGAAATGGAAAAGTTGCTGCTCTTGTCCTTGGTGGGACATACAGGGTGGGCTGCTGGCCCTAGGTACCTAATCAGAAAGGCTAAGTAGAGCTCTATCAAGGGCTTTTGCATAAACCTGTATGTGTACATGCAGTTTAGATGGTTCTGTGTTGTGAGTGAAGCACAATTTAGTTCCATGTTTAATCTCAGATCTCACTAGAAAAAACCAGAGGTAACCATGTTTCATGAGGATGGTTATAAATGCTTAATCCATTCTAGATGTGGGTCTCTTTTAAAATCTGCAGAGCCCGTATCCTATAATAATTGGTTAAAGTTTTTAAAAAGTTTTCCTGTGGTGCTTGAAAACTAAGGCGTCCGTCTAGATTCTAAAGAGGAGAATATACCTGCATACTGGTGTGGCTCCCGTGTTCTTGGTTTAAGTTTCAGAGTAAGCGTCCTGGATTTTCCCAAGGTGCTCCTCGGTGGCAACAGTGCCATCCATCTTCTTCCAGGTGGGATCACAGTCCAGGCGGGATCACATTCCAGGCTTGGACACATTGCTGGGTGTGGCCCAGAGCCTTTGGGAAGCAGCACGGCCCTCGCCTGTGCCAGCCCCTCCTCCCGTCCCAAGGAGCTCCTCTCTGCTGGGCTTGAGCTCAAGGCAGGGGCTGAGGGGAGGGGCCTGGGCTGCTCTGTTTAGACTGTGGCCCACAGCGGCCCGAGCTTCTGCCTCTGTGTGTCCTGGCCTGGGCGGGATCCCAGAGAAGTCTGTGGGACCACCTGTGGGGCTGCTGATCCACTCTGGACCACGCCCTTCTTGCCTCTGCCCATCGGAAGCCCTTCCAGGGAGCAGCGTGCCAAAGCCGAGAGAGGCCCTGGCTCCCCGTCTGGGGACGGAGTGGTGGTGCTTGTGGGAAAAGTGGTCTCCTTTCAGGGGGAACCAGAGTGTCGTGCTTGCACTCCCCGTGAGGGGTGTCAGGGCTGGCCCAGGCTGAAGTTTGTCTCGGGATCCCTCACTCCTTGCCATGCTGGAGCCTTTCATGTGGGGTACTGGCTGTTGTGAATTTCAGTGATGGTGGTCTCTGGGGTGTGACTTAATCAACGAAGCAAAGGTAATTTCATTAAACTATGCCGTACGTATGCACTACTTACAAACCCTGGTTCATCTGACTCCCGTAGACTTGGGATGGGCAGCTGTTCCCTGGTCGTCTGGTTTACGGGAGCCCTTGTCGTCACCAGTGAGGTCAGCCGCCTCATTCTGTGCTGCTCCAAGACCCCCCAGGCCTCTAATAAAGAGTGCTTAATCGGCCCCCGCGGCTGATGTGGTGATCACGATCCACACTGGTACGTCCGCCCCTGCCGGCAGAATGGAAGCCGTGTGTGAGACCTCCAGTTTGCACACGTGTTTGTTCTCCCTGCAGGCTCGGTGGCGACTCCAGCCAGAAGCCAGAGAGGGTCGGGAAGGCCAGCTGCTGGCAGACGTTTAGTGGAGGGGGGATGCCCGATGTTGTGCCCGATGGGCTCCAGAGCTATGCCTGGTCTTCCGTTTGCCTCTTCTTGAAAAGCAATTTTTCTACCTTACTTTTGTCCGTACTTAAACGGTCAGTAGCTACTGAGTGGTGCTTCTTCTGAACAGGCCTGGATTGAAGCAAAAACAGCAAATGGGACTGGCTTCCCTCAGGAAGTGACCTGCTCCAGAGCCCACCGGGCCCCTTTGTCTAAGCCCTGTTGGCAGTAGGTCTTCTCACGTGTTGTCCTGTGAACCGTTAACTGAATATCTTCAACAGAAACTGTCTAAGGCAAGTAAGAGTGAGTGGGAGTAGTGAATGGAAACTTAAGACAGAGTTGGTGTTTTTTATGTTTCATTCTGTTTGCTTAATTCATGGTTCAGTATTTGGGTACAATTTGTACCATTTCACATCTGTACTCCAGACAAAAATAGAGTAACTTGAAATACTGTGTTTAAAGAAATTCTCGTGTTCTATCATTAAATTTGCCTAATAGTTGACTATATGATTTGTTTAAGTACTTTACGTGCTAAGAACCAACTGTCAGGAATGTTTGAGTTATGTATGGTGATATTTTAAGGTGATGGTTTTATTGCAACGAGCATTGGGTTTTTTTGTCAGCAAGATTCCTGATGTAAAATGACTACTGATATAAATACATATTCTGTATACACTGCAGTTACGAAACGTGGCCCACTAGAATTACTCTCCCTCCACCAGGCTCTGTATGTGATGTGACTGATTTGGCAGGATGCCATTCTATTTTTTAAAATAAACTTCTGGATATCAAGTTTTGGATAGTTCTGTTCCAGGTCAGTAAATTCTATTCAAGAAAACCAGTAGCGTTCTGATATATTATGATCTAAGTTTCTCAAGTTGTTTAACGAATTCTTCGCACTGGGTTCTAGGAAAGCAGCCCTGCTGGAGGCCCTGAACAAGTTCTCTTTATGAGCAAAAGCAGAATAGTGTGACAGCTCATAATTGCCAGAAATTTTAATCCATTTTGGAGGGTTAGGGAAGAGAAACCCCCCCACCAACTGTAATTTCCTTTATTTCAAAAAGCAAGATTCTGAAAACCTGGGGTTTCCCAACTTGTGCCAGTGTTAAAGGTAGATCTTACTCCTCACTTTTTTTCCCATTCACCTAGGCCTGCCCGCTGATCTGCCCTCCACAGATTATAGCTGCAGGAATTTTAAAGGCAATAACCTGGGCTGCCACAATACATTTCTGTAACCCAAATGACAGGGAATAATGTAGTCATAACATGGAAGGAGTTTGAAAGGCTGTGTCTCCAAGAGCTCTTCCTCTAAGGGGAGTCAGATTAAGGGGAGTAGAATAACCTTTGCAGCTGGGCTTTTGGGGGGCTATTTTGAGGGGGAGAGAAGCACCTGCATGGCCTTCCACGCCACCACGCTGGCGGCTCTCCTCCCATCCCTGCTAGGTTGGCACCCACCAACCCTTCTCTATAAACGGTTGCTCTAGTTTCCCTTAAAGAATACTGCCTGTGGCAACCTCCAGACCTCCTGGGGCTGCCAACCCAAGTGGCCAGTGGTTAGTGCTCTGTTAAAACACTGCTTAGTTGGAATGGTCTGTCCCAACCCGCCAAATCCTATTTTGTTTATCGTGTGCTTTTTGCAAAGTGCAAGGTTTTTCAGTAACGAGTGCCTGTGTTTTAGCAGAGGCGCTGGTTCCCATCATTTGCTACTTTTCACTTCCTGATCCATTCAACTTGGGCTAGATTGTTGAGAGCCTTGCCAATAAAAGGAAAATCACCCAAATAGTCAAGCCAACATAGAACTGTTTTCAAAGACAATTAGGGCCTTAAGATAATGGCAGTGAAAGTACTTAGAATAAAGTAGCACCTGGTACCAAAGAGAAAATGATTCCCTGTGGACACAGGACTAACCAGTGTCTATAATGAAAACTTGACCTTACTTCAGAGTTCCCCAAGCTTAGGTGAAGCTGGTTGTGAGCAGGGGTGAGGGGTTTTAAAACAATCTCTGCTGACATTTCTGATGCTCATTAATAGTTTGTAAATCAAGTAGAAGGAGGAAATTAGAAATTACTTTTCTAACAAATCTGAAATTACAAATGTAAAACAAAGCAGGGAATGAATACTTGTCCAAAAATAGATAAGTAAATAAACCCACAGTATTGGGGGTAATCACAATTTATAAATATGTTACTTTGATAGGAAAGTTTTATTTCTGAGTCCTTAAGTGACAACTAACGTTCCCGTGTACTGTTTCAAATTTATCTCAATACAAATGAAAACTGTGACTTCTTTCAAAAAAAACTACTGCCATTGACATTCTCCCTTGTATATATTTAATACAGTTCTCAAGGACATACGTATATATATATGTAAATGTATCAGCAAGGAAATAGGTTTAATAGGTAGCAAGGATTGGGAAGAACATGATTCTAGCCAGAAGGGGAACTACAGTTAGTCACGTCATCAAAATAGACCTCGACTGCAAACTCTGGACGGTAAATTTTCCATGCTTTTGGTTTGTGGGGATTATCCAATTCACTTCTTGAAAGATAAAGCCTAGAATAGAAAAAAAAATTACATTTTATTGTAGGGCTAACAGAAAAGCCATGCTGTAGGACACCCTTGTTAGAGCTTTAAAAACAAAAAGCCTTGCTGGCCACCATCAGTCTCGACCCCTCCTCTGCATCTAATTAGCTTTCAAAGACCAGCTCTCCCACTTTCTCTCTTAAGACACAAAAATACCATGACCTTCAGTAAGAACGTATCACTGATCCTTTTAATATTGCCTTTTATGGAATGAACATCTACATTTAATTTCTATATGTGATAAAGCAGACTAGATGTGTATTAAAACCCAGTAATAACAAGTGTCTTTTAAATGATGAAGTTGGCATTTTGGGGAAATTAAGTCGCATAATAAAAACAGCTTTACCAAGGAGTATGGACATTCACACGTTAAATCTTCAGAAAGTATAAAAGTGAGGAGAAAAGTGATCTAGCATGTGGCTTCTCTACTATGAACGTGGTGTTTTAAAGGAAAACACTGTGCCCTTTAGCAAGAACCACTTTTGAGAAGTAGTACCAAATGAAGTTCCACCTAGATGTCTACTTGAGGGACTTCGCTCATGTTATAAGTCGAAGTTTTCTGTCTGGATACATCCAGGGGAAAAAATTGGTAAAAATGTTCCATCAAATCCAAAGTTCACTCTATCAATATCCACTAAATGTGTGTGCATTGTAGGTGTTTGGTCTAGGTTTTTATTTACCATCACCTTAGTGGACTTGAGGTGGGATTAGGTGCAGTCTACATTTGAAGAAAAGGCTAGGATTGTATGTCATGGGAACTGTCAATTCATGCCACATACAATCATAACCACTTCTTCAAAACTCTTCTGTATGGTTTTTTGAATGTTATCTTTCCTTTTGTATTGAATGGTATGGTGATGCCAATCTCAAATTTTCAGCACCACAGTACAGAAGACGTGGAGAACTTCTAGATTTAGGAATGAGTTTCAGATATGATAGAGGTTCTTTGGAATACTTTTCAAATCAGTTACTTTTTAAAACTAGATTACCCGATTTAGTTATAAGAAAATCAGTTTTAAATGGGAGACTATTACTGATTTTTTAAAAGCTGTCCTCACTGATACTTACTGTGTCTTATAACTTCTGCCCTAGATGTAAGTGTGTCAACTCGCTTTTAAACTAGCTGAAGCCTCCCTGGATGACACCTTCCTGTGGCACAGAATTTGGTGTTGCTCAGTCATCAGTAAATCCACACATACTGAGGACCTGCCATATTCAAGGTACTGAACAAACTCATATTAAACTTTCATGGGAGGCATTTGTTGCCACACTCAAGATCTGCTTATAGTATGTTTTATAACACAGTCCTATGGCATGGACCTTGAGGATAATGCAACAGTGGGTCTCAAGAATAGCCATATTTTTACAATCAGAGAAGAAAAGGAATCCAAATCGGAAAAGAAGTAAAACTGTCACTATTTGCAGATGACATGATACTATACATTGAGAATCCTAAAGATGCTACCAGAAAACTACTAGAGCTAGTCAATGAATTTGGTAAAGTAGCAGGATCCAAAATTCACAGCAATGTCTTGATTCCTATACACTAGGGATGAAACATCTGAAAGAGAAATTAAGGAAACACTCCCATTCACCACTGCAAACAAAAAGAATAAAATACCTAGGGATAAACCTACCTAAGGAGACAAAAGACCTGTATGCAGAAAAACGTAAGACACTGATGAAAGAAATTAAAGAGGATACAAACAGATGGAGAGATATACCATGTTCTTGGGTTGGAAGGATCAACATTGTGAAAAGGAGTATACTACCCAAAGCAATCTACAGATTCAATGCAATTATCAAACTACCAATGGCATTTTTCACAAAACTAGAGCAAAAAATTTCACAGTTTGTATGGAAACACAAAAGACCCCGAATAGCCAAAATAATCTTGAGAAATAAAAATGGAACTGGAGGAATCTGGCTCCCTGACTTCAGACTATATGACAAGGCTAGAGTAATTAAGACAGTATGGTACTCACACAAAAACAGAAATACAGATCAATGGAACAGGATAGAAAGCCCAGAGATAAACTCACACACATATGGTCACCTTATCTTTGATAAAGGAGGCAAGAATATACAATGGAGAAAAGACAGCCTCTTCAATAAGTGGTGCTGGGAAAACTGGACAGCCACGTGTCAAAGAATGAAATTAGAACACTTCCTAACACCATACACAAAAATAAACTCAAAATGGATTTGAAACCTAAATGTAAGGCCAGGCACTATAAAACACTTAGAGGAAAACATAGGAAGAACACTATGACATAAATCACAGCAAGATCCTTTTTGACCCACCTTCTAGAGAAATGGAAATAAAAACAAAAAAACAAATGGAACCTAATGAAACTTCAAAGCTTTTGCACAGCAAAGGAAACCATAAACAAGTTGAAAAGACAACCCTCAGAATGGGAGAAAATATTTGCCAATGAAGCAACTGGCAAAGGATTAACCTCCAAAATATACAAGCTGAATATGAAAAATGAAGCTCAATACCAAAAAAACAAACAACCCAATCCAAACATGGGCAGAAGACCTAAAAAGACATTTCTCCAAAGAAGATATACACAGTGGCAACAAACACATGAAAGAATGCTCAGCATCACTAATCATTAGAGAAATGCAAATCAAAATAACAATGAGGGGCCTCCCTGGTGGCGCAGTGGTTGAGAGTCCGCCTGCCGATGCAGGGGATACGGGTTCGTGCCCCGGTCTGGGAGGATCCCATATGCCGCGGAGCGGCTGGGCCCGTGAGCCATGGCCGCTGGGCCTGCGCATCCGGAGCCTGTGCTCCGCAACGGGAGAGGCCACAACAGTGAGAGGCCCGCGTACCGCAAAAAGAAAAAAAAAAAAAAAAACAATGAGGTATCACCTCACACCAGTCAGAATGGCCATCATCAAAAAATCTACCAACAATCAATGCTGGAGAGGGTGTGGAGAAAAGGGAACCCTCTTGCACTGTTGGTGGGAATGTAAATTGATACAGCCACTATGGAGCACAGTATGGAGGTTCCTTAAAAAACTACAAATAGAACTACCATATGACCCAGCAATCCCACTACTGGGCATATACCCTGAGGAAAACCATAATTCAAAAGAGTCATGTACCACAATGTTCACTGCAGCTCTGTTTACAATAGTCAAGACATGGAAGCAACCTTAAGTGTCCATCAACAGGTGAATGGATAAAGAAGATGTGGCACATATATGTAATGGAATATTACTCAGCCATAAAAAGAAATGAAATTCAGTTATCTGTAGTGAGGTGGATGGACCTAGAGTCTGTCATACAGACTGAAGTAAGTCAGAAAAAGAAAAATACCGTATGTCAACACATATATATGGAATCTAAAAAAAAAAAAAAAAAAAGTCACTATGAACCTAGGAGCAAGACAGGAATAAAGACACAGACCTACTAGAGAATGGACTTGAGGATATGGGGAGGGGGAAGGGTAAGTTGTGACAACGTGAGAGAGTGGCATGGACATATATACACTACCAAATGTAAAATAGATAGCTAGTGGGAAGCAGCCACATAGCACAGGGAGATCAGCTTTGTGACCACCTAGAGGGGTGGGATAGGGAGGGTGGGAGAGATGGAAACGTAAGAGGGAAGAGATATGGGAACATATGTATACGTATAACTGATTCACTTTGTTATAAAGCAGAAACTAACACACCATTGTAAAGCAATTATACTCCAATAAAGATGTTAAAACAAAACAACAACAAAAAGATGTGGCACATATATACAATGGAATATTAGCCATAAAAAGAAACAATCAAGTTACTTGTAGTGAGGTGATTGGACCTAGAGTCTATAATACAAAGTGAAGTAAGTCAGAAAGAGAAAAACAAATACTGTATGCCAACACATATATATGGAATCTAAAAAATTGGTTCTGATGAACCTAGGGACAGGGCAGGAATAAAGACAGACATAGAGAATGGACTTGAGGACACGGGGAGGGGGAAGGGTAAGCTGGGAAGAAGTGAGAGAGTGGCATGGATTTGTATATACTACCAGGTGTAAAATAGCTAGCTAGTGGGAAGCAGCTGCATAGCACAGGGAGATCAGCTCGGTGCTTTGTGTCCACCTCGAGGGGTGGGATAGGGATGGTGGGAGGGAGACGCAAGAGGGAGGGGGTATGGGGATATGTGTATACATATAGCTGATTCACTTTGTTATACAGCAGAAACTAACACAACATTGTAAGACAATTATACTCCAATAAAGATGTTAAAAAATAGCCATATTTTTTAAATAATCAGATCACAATAAGGAAGGCAATGAAGAACAGTGACTCAAGGATTTTTTGGTTTCTATAAATTGGGCTTATGGCAATTAGCAAAAGACTTGTCATTACCTCTTACATAAACATTCGAGACTAAGCTGTTTCTACTGGATTATACCATAACCATACCTGTTATTTTGTATAAATGATGTATGGAACCAAAAGAAAAATGGACAGTTGTCATAGTATTTAGGAAGAGCCTAAAAAGACATGGTAAAAAAAGAAAATTAGTTCTTAGTTTCCATTTTACTGTGAAAAATAATCTTTCCAAAGGGATTAAAATCCCTTCCTTTATTCATCTGTACGTTCATCAAATAACTGTAGCTATTGAATATGCAGCACTTACCGTCAACATTAGACTCAAGACACCAAGGCAGAGACTTTGAGAGATTGCTGTTCCTTTCTCTCGCCATTTCTAGCAAAATTTTTAAGGACATGTATTTTCTCTATGATAGATATTTATAAATTTAGACACTGGTCTTTTAATCTGGTTTGGATAGTGCTAAACAGAATCTACTAAGGACCTATGTCTATTTCTGCCCCAATGATATCATCCGTTCCTACAAGGAGCAGCTACATTGGATAATTAACCACGATTGATGATGATAGAAATACCTAAGATTTCTGAAAGTGCTTTCATCTCATGACCCTTGACAATCACAAAGGCCAGATATCACCAACATCCCCTTGGCTAGTGCCCCTACACCAGTGCTTCTGCTTAGAGACCACTGATTCAGAGAATTCAGACTGGCTCCGTTATTCAAGGGGAGCTATCCCGGCCACTTGCTTCAACACATGTACCATTTCAAACTTAGTAAATTCTCCGCCAACAGGGAGCAAGCAGGGGATGCAGGCGGGCACAGGAAATAAGCTTTAAATTGAGCAAACACAGTTATACGTTGGCGGTTCTGGTTGATGATTTAACAGGAAAATGAAACTATTGGGGCTTAGAAATTTGCTATATACAGAATAATCAGACATACATTTGGTAAATGGTAACATCAATTATACTGTAATGACAATGGCAGATATTCTTATTTTTCATAAATATTGGATTAAATATGCTACTTTAAATGAATTATACATCAATTGAGAGGAAAGCCAAATCTCCCTCACTTTAACGTATTTTATAAGTTATGGGGAGCAATGTGTTTTAAAGAAACAAACCAAAAATATCACTGCTATGTAGTTTAGACCTTGGTTTCTTTTTTAACATCTGGGTTTTTGTATTTTTTTCTTATTTGAAAATTAATACATGCAAATTGTATATAATTTAGAAAACAAATGAGTAAAAATATATTTAATTACATATTTTCTTTTAAAAAAAATTCTATATAGAAATCTGACTTGTTTCGTCTCCCCATCCCTGACTAGGGGTTGACATCTCCTGTCATCTCCCTTGTTGGGAATTGTAGCAAAGGAAATCCCAAACCAGAATCATTCAGAAGACTAGACAAGCTTAGCAGCATAGATTGTTTCTTGATTACTCACCGAACAAGAAGAGAGAAATTTCACTTTCACCTCATCATACAGAGCTGGACAGTTGGAGAGATTAATTATTACTCTGTCTGTTTCACCATCATGAACCATCTGTGGATGAATACATGGAATTCAGAACTATAAACTTAACTGATAATGAGACAACAGTGAAGTTCATGTTCACTTACTGAGGCTTCTTCTATTTAATCACGTACTCTTGGTCTCATAGCCCAATGACTACATGTATAAATGTTAATATTTATTTCTATAAAGTTGCAATACTGGTAACATTTTTAACAGGCCATCGTGGTTGAGGGTTATGGTGGAACACTTGAAAAGCAAAGTATTCAATTTTCTATTAGACTTTAACCAAGTAAACATTAGTGTTGAATGTATGTCACCTAATTTTCATATGTTGGGAATACATAAGAAGCTCAATTTTAAAGCTAGTATGCGTATTTAAAAAGCAATGCCTAGTTGCTCACATTTTATCAAAAATGTGTTTGCTGATGGGATCGTAGGCCTTGTCTGTAGCAGACTGCTGGATGGAGTGACCAAAGGTAGGCCAAGTTTCTGGAATGAACGATTCTGAAGCTATACTGATCATCTGTTACGGATACACCCTTGTATGATAATGACCCCCACAGTGAGAAAGGTCTGTGCTAGGCCCTGTGAAAAATACAAAAGAAAGTGAAGACTCCGTTGATACTTCAGGGAGTAAAACACATCAGGAACAATAGCAGAATAGCATAGAACTACGTGTTAAGCTGTATGATGAAGACTAAGGGTGCAGCTGTGTGCTTCAGGGAGGCTAACAGGCGTAGAATGAGAAAGTGTCACCGAGGAGGTAGAAACTGAGATGGGCGTGGAAGGATTTGTATAAATGAAGAGGAGCACTGAGGCGGGATCCAGATGGTGGAGTAGGAAGATGCTCCCACGGACACTCCAAAACTACAGCTACGTGTGCAACGGCTCTCTTTGAGAAAGACCTGAAGACTAGCAGAACAGCTCTCCTACAACTAAGGATATAAAGAAAAAAACACATTGAGACAGGAGGAGGGCAGAGATGTGGTCTCAGCAGGACCCATACCCCCAACATGGCTACCCACAAGTGGGAGGGGACCTCACAAACACAGAGGTTCTCCCTAAGGAGAGGGCTTTGAGCTCCATCAGGCACCCCAGCCCTGGGGACCTGCACCAGGACAATGAGCCCCCATAACATCTGGTTTATGAAAACCAGCAGGGCTTGTATCCAGGAGAGCTGTAGGAAACCAAGACTCTGCTCTTAAAGGGCACACACACAAATTCACTCACTTTGAGTCCCAGGACAGAGGCAGCACTTTGCAAAGTGCCCAGGCCGTATGTGAAGTACATTCATGAACTTGAGGGTGAGTGCCAAAGGGGGGGAAGAAACGCCTCTGGGCAACAAAGTGCTGGTGGGCATCATTTAAAAAATTTTCCTTCTACCTAGGCTGGCCCAGCACTGGCAGGTGCCATTTCAAAACATTTGCCCTCTACCTTGCTACCACCACTCACCCCAACACCAGCATTCCCCTGCAGACCTTTCCTGCCCAAAGCAGCTCCTCCCAGCTGGCACCCCTCCAAAGCAGCTGCCACCCTGCCATATCCAGCGGGAGTCCTTGGCTGGTTGTAGTCCCCCTCCTCCCAGGGTGGGAGCCAACCCCACTCACAACTGTACCTGCAACTCTTGTGCTTGGGCCCCACAGCCAGCCACACTGGGGCCAGCCTTGTCCACCAGTGAATGTGCAGCAGCTGGGGCCAGGCCACACAGGCAGCTGGCTTGGGGGCCAGCCCCTTCCACCAGTGTGACTGCAGCAACTGTGGCACCATACAACAGGACGGGCACATGCAGCCCACACAGAAAACATCCCTGGCTCTGGTGACCAGCAGGGGTTGCTCTTCTGGGCCCCACAGGAAACCACCTACAAAACCTTCTTCAAAACCAGAAGATGTAGCTAATCTACCTAATACACAGAAACAAATGAGGAGACAGGAATATGTTCCAAATCAAAGACTTCAGGATAAGAACCACCGAAATGGACATAAGTCATCAACCTGATAGTGTTCAAGTACCCATAAAGATACACACCAAACTTGGAAGAAGAATGAACACAGTGAGAACTTCAACAAAGAGATACAAAAAAGAACCAATCAGAGCTGAAGAATACAATTACTGAAAGGAACAATACAGTAGATGGAATCACGAGCATATGAGGTGCAAAAGAATGGAAAAACAACTAGTTATGTACAAGGGAACCCCTATAAGACTATCAGCTGATTTTTCAGCAGAAACTTTACAGGCCATGAGCGAGTGGCACAATATATTCAAAGTACTGAGAGGGAAAAACTTATAACCAAGAATACTCTATCCGGCAAGGTTGTTGTACAGAATTGAAGGAGGAATAAAGTTTCCCTGACAAGCAGAAACTACAGGAGTTCACCACTGAACCAGTCGTACAAGAAATGTTAAAAGGACTTCTTTAAGGAAAAAAGAAAAGGCCATTACTAGAAATCAGAAAACATGTGAAAGGAAAAATCTCCCTGGTAAAAGCAAACGTAGAGTAAAGGCAGTGGATCAACCACTTACAAAGGTTATAAAGTTTAAAGACAAAAGTTGTAAAATCAACTATAACTACAATAATCAGTAGGTATACAAAATCAAAAGATGTAAAATGTATCAAAAACATAAAACATGGAGTGGGGGGAGTAAAAATGTAGAACTTAAGTAATCAACTTAAAATAGACTGCTATACACATAGGCTGCTATACACGAACCTCAAATTAACCACAAACCAAAAACCTAATATTGAGAAAAATTAGAAAAAGGAATTCAAACATAATGCTAAAGAAAGTCATCAAATTCCAAAGGAAGACAGCGAGAGAAGAAGGAACATAGAAGAACTGCAAAAACAACCAGAAAATAATTCACAAAATGGTATTGAGTACAACCTATCAATAATCACTTTAAATGTAAATTCTTCAATCTAAAGACATAGGGTGACTGATAGATTAAAAAAAAAAAAACAAGACCCATCTATATGCTGCCTACAAGAGATTCACTTCTGATCTGAAGACACACACAGACTGAAAGTGAAGGGATACAAAAAAATATTCCATGCAAATAGAAACAAAAATGTGGGGTAGCAATACTTATATTATACAAAACAGACTTTAAAACAAAGGCTGTAGGACAGCCACATGTAAAAGAACATTCTCTAACACCATGTACAAAAACTCAAAATGGATTAAAGACCTAAATGTAAGACCGGATACTATAAAACTCCTAGAGGAAAACATAAGCAGAACACTCTTTGATGTAAATTATAGCAATAATTCTTTGGATCTGTCTCCTAAATCAAAGGAAACAAAAGCAAAAATAAATGGGACCTAATTAAGCATATAAGCTTTTGCATAGCCATGGAAACCAATGACAAAATGAAGAGACAACCTACTGAATGGGGAAAAATATTTGCAAATGATATGACTGATAAGGGGTTAATATCCAAAATATATAAGCAGCTCCTACAACTCAACATTAAAAAAAAAAAAAAGGCCATTAAAAAATGGGCAGAAGACCTGAATAGAGATTTTTCCAGAGAGGACGTGCAGATGACCAACAGGCACATGAAAAGATGCTCAACGTTGTTAATCATCAGATAAATGCAAATTAAAACCACAATGAGATATCACCTCAAACCTGTCAGAATGGCTATCATCAAACAGAAGACAAGCCTCTTCAATAAGTGGTGCTGGGAAAACTGGACAGCTACATATAAAAGACTGACATTAGAACACTACCTAACACCATACACAAAAATAAACTCCAAATGGATTAAAGACTTAAATGTAAGACCAGACACTATAAACGCTTAGAGGAAAACATAGGAAAAACACTCTGACAGTCATAAACCACAGCAAGATCTTTGTGGACCCACCTCTTAGAGTAACGGAAATAAAAACAAAAATAAACAAATGGGACTTAATTAAACTTAAAAGCTTTTGCACAGCAAAGGAAACCATAAACAAGATGAAAAGACAACCCTCAGAATGGGAGAAAATATTTGCAAATGAAACAATGAACAAAGGATTAACCTCCAAAATATACAAACAGCTCAAGGAGTTCAATATCAAAAAAACAGGGCTTCCCTGGTGGCGCAGTGGTTGAGAGTCCACCTGCCGATGCAGGGGACGCGGGTTTGTGCCCCGGTCCAGGAGGATCCCACATGCCGCAGAGTGGCTGGGCCCGTGAGCCACAGCCGCTGAGCCTGTGCGTCCGGAGCCTGTGCTCCGCAACGGGAGAGGCCACAGCAGTGAGAGGCCCGCGTACCGCAAAAAACAAACAAACAAACAAACAACAATCCAGTTAAAAAATGGGCGGCGGACCTAAATAGACATTTCACAAAAGACATACAGATGGCCAAGAGGCACATGAAAAGATGCTCAACATCACTAATTATTAGAGAGATGCACATCAAAACTACAATGAGGTCACCTCATGCCAGTCAAAATGGCCATTATCAAAAAATCTAGAAACAATAAATGCTGGAAAGACTGTGGTGAAAAGGGAACCCTCATGCCCTGTAGGTGGGAATGTAAATTGATACTATGGAGAACAGTATGGAGGTTCCTTAAGAAACTACAAATAGAACTACCATATGACCCAGCAATCCCACTACTGGGCATATACCCTGAGAAAACCATAATTCAAAAAGAGACATGGGGCTTCCCTGGTGGCACAGTGGTTAAGAATCCGCCTGCCAATGCAGGGGACATGGGTTTGAGCCCTGGTCCGGGAAGATCCCACATGCCGTGGAGCAACTAAGTTCGTGCGCCACAACTACTGAGCCTGCACTCCAGAGCCCACAAGCCACAACTCCTGAAGCCCAGCCACCGAGAGACCGTGCTCTGCAACACGAGAAGCCACCGCAAAGAGAGCCCGTGCACCGCAACGAAGAGTAGCCCCTGCTCACCGCAACTAAAGAAAGCCCATGCACAGCAAAGACCCAACACAGCCACACACACAAAAAAAGACATACCCCAATGTTCATTGCAGCACTATTTACAATAGCCAGGACATGGAACCAACCTAAATGTCCATTGACAGATGAATTGAATGGATAAAGAAGATGTGGCACATATATACAATGGAATATTACTCAGTCATGAACAGAAACGAAATTGAGTTATCTGTAGTGAGGTGGATGGACCTAGAGTCTGTTGTACAGAGTGAAGTCAGTCAGAAAGAGAAAAACAAATACCGTATGCTAACACATATATATGGAATCTAAAACATATATGTATATGGTACTGATGAACCTAGTTGCAGGGCAGGAATAAAGGGGTAGACATAGGGGCTTCCCTGGTGGCACAGTGGTTGAGAGTCCGCCTGCCGAGGCAGGGGACACGGGTTCGTGCCCCGGTCCGGGAAGATCCCACATGACGCGGAGCGGCTAGGCCCGTGAGCCATGGCTGCTGAGCCTGCGCGTCCAGAGCCTGTGCTCTGCAGCGGCAGAGGCCACAACAGTGAGAGGCCCGTGTACCGCAAAAAAAAAAAAAAAAAAAAGAGGTAGACATAGAAAATGGACTTGAGAACATGGGGTGGGAGGGCAAAGCTGGGGCGAAATGAGAGTAGCATCAACATACATACACTACCGAATGTAAAACAGTTGGCTGGTGGGAAGGAGCAGCATAACACAGGGAGATCAGCTCGGTACTTTGCGATGATCTAGGGGGTGGGATAGGGAGGGTGGGAGGGAGGCGATATGGGGATGTGTATGCGTATGGCTGATTTGCTTTGTTGTGCAACAGAAACTGACACAGTATTGTGAAGCAATTATACTCCAATAAAGATTAAAAAAAAAAAAAGACAACCAATGTTGGCAAGGATGTGGAGAAAAGGGACCCTTCATACACTGTTGGTGGGAAAGTAAATTGGTGCAGCGACTGTGGCAAACAGTATGGAGGCTTCTCAAAAAACCAAAAAATAGAACTATCATGTGACCAAGCAATCCACTCCTGGGTATGTATACAGAAAAAACTCCCACTAATTCAAAAGGATACATGCACTCCAATGTTTATAGCAGCATTATTTACAATTGCCAAGATATGGAAGCAACCTAAATGTCCATCAACAGATGAATGGATAAAGAAGATGTGGCATATGAGTAGTATTCCACTGTGTGATAGATAAACATATACTTTATATATATATATATATGTATATATGTATATATATATATATATATATATACACACACACAAACACACACATATATATCACACAGTGGAATACTACTCAGCCATAAAAAAGAACAATTTGCTATTTGCAACAACATGGATGGACTTTGAGGGTATTATGCTAAGTGAAATGAGTCAGAGTAAGACCAATACTGTATGATATCCTTTATATGTGGACTATAAAGAATAAAACAAACTAGGGAATATAACAAAAGAAACAGACTCACAGATATAAAACAAACTAGTGGTTCCCAGTGGGGAGATGGAAGGGGGGAGGGGCAAGATAGGGGTAGGGGACTAAGAGGTACAAATTATGTATAAAATAAATAAGCTACAAAGATATATTGTATAACACAGGGAATATAGCCAATATTTTATAATAACTGTGAATGAAGTATAACCTTTAAAAATTGTGAATCACTATGTTGTCCATCTGTAACTTATATAATATTGTCCATCAACTATAATTCAATTTAAAAATCCCCAAAAATAAAACCAATTTTTAAAAACAAAGGCCGTGGGAGTTCCCTGGTGGCACAATGGTTAAGAATCTGCCTGCCAATGCAGGGGACATGGGTTTGAGCCCTGGTCTGGGAAGATCCCACATGCCGCGGAGCAACTAAGCCCATGCGCCACAGCTACTGAGCCTGCGCGTCTGGAGCCTGTGCTCTGCAACAAGAGAAGGCCGCGACAGTGAGAGGCCCACGCACCACGATGAAGAGTGGCCCCCACTCGCCGCAACTAGAGAAAGCCCTCGCACAGAAACGAAGACCCAACACAGCCAAAAATAAATAAATAAATAAGTTTAAATAAATAAAAAATAAGTAAAATTGCATCAAAAAGAATAAAATACTTAGGAATAAGTTTAAGCAAGGAAGTGAAAGACCTGCACTCTGAAAACTATAAGACGTCGATGAAAGACGTAAATGTGACACAATTAAATGGAAAGGTATACTGTGCTTATGGATTGGAAGAATTCATATTGTTAACATATCCATGCTACTACCCAAAGCAATATACAAATTCAATGTAATCCCTATCAAAATACCAAGAGCATTTTTCACAGAACTAGAATCCTAAAATTTGTGTGGAACCACAAAAGACCCCAAATAGCCACAGTAATCTTTAAAAGAACAAAACTGGAGGTATCTGTTTTTCTGACTTCAAACTATATCACAGAGTTATAATATTCAAAACAGAATGTTACTGGAACAAAAAGAGATACATAGATCAATGGAACACAATAGAGGGGCCAGAAATCAATCCACACACTTATGGTCAATTAATCTACAACAGAGATGACAAGAATATACAAAGTGGAAAAGACAATCTCTTCAATAAGCAGTGTTGGAAAAACTGGACAGTTACATGCAAAAGAATGAATCTGGACCACTACCTTACACCACATATGACAATAAAATTAACATGGATTAAACATTTGAATGTAAGACCTGAAACCATAGAACTTCTAGAAGAAAGCATAGGCAGTCAGCTCTTTGACTTTGATCTTAGCAATACCTTTATGGATCCGTCTCCTCAGGCAAGGGCAACAAAAGCAAAAATAAACAAGTGGGACATCAAACTAAAATGCTTTTGCACAGTGAAGGAATCCTGCAATAAAATGGAAAGATAATCTATTGAATGGGAGAAGATACTTGTAAATTATGTATCCAACAGATGTTAATATCCAGAATATAAAAATAACTCATAGAACTTAAAAAAGAAACATCAAAACAAGAAACAATCCAATTGAAAAGTGGGCAGAGGACCTAGAGCAGACATTTTTCTAAAGAAGACATACAGACGGCCAACAGGCACATGAAAAAATGCTCATCATTACTAATCATCAGGGAAATGCAATTCAAAACCGGAACATCACCTCATACCTGTCAGAATGACTATTATCAAAAGGACAAAAAATAACATTGGTGAAGGTGTGGAAAAAAAGAAACCCTCTTTCACTGTTGGTGGGAATGTAAAATGGTGCAGCCACTATGGAAAACAGTACGGAGGTTCCTCAAAAAATTAAAAATAGAACTACCACCTGATTGAACAATTCCACTTCTGGGTATTTATCGAAAAAAAAACAAAATCAACAACAACACTAATTTGAAAAGATATATGCACCCCTATGTTCACTGTAGCATTATTTACAATAGCCAAGATATGGAAGCAACCTAAGTCCATCAACAAAGAAAATGTGAGGTATATATGTGTGTGTATATATATATATATATATGCACATGTATGTATATATGAATATTATCCATACAAGAAGGAAATCTTTCATTTGTGACAATATGGATGGACTCAGAAGGTATTATGCTAAGTGTATTAAGTCAAAGAAAGACAAATACTGCATGATTTCACTTACATGTAGAATCTAAAAAACAAATGAACATAAAACAGAAGCAGACTCATAGATACAAAGAACAAACTGGTGGTTGGCAGGGGATAGGAGGATGGGTGAAATAGGTGAAGGGGAATAAGAGGTACAAACTTCCAGTTATAAATAGGTCATGGGGATGTAATATACAGAATAGGGAATATAGTCAATAATGTTGTAATAACTTTAAATGGTGACAGATGGTAACTAAACTGAACGGTGATCATCTCATAATGTATATAAATGTCAGATCACTATGTTGTACACCTGAAACTAATATAATATGGTATGTCAATTATACTTCAATTTTTAACAAAGAGGAGCTCTGTAAAGAGAATCCAGTTCAGACAGGGGACTGCGAGGGCAGGGCTGGAGGAGGGGAAAGAGGGGAAAGACCAGCAACAACAGGAAACAGAAATTAGAGTGCTGTGTTCCAAGGGCCAGAGGGGACCCAGTCTACCTGGCATGGGGACAACAGGCCACGTGACTACCGCGAATCAGCTCAGGTATGATAGGGCTGTACCTTGAGAATTCAAGACCCAGGGAAACAGGAACGGAGTTGTTGAAGGTTAGAGTGGAGCATCTCCCAGGTGATAAAGTTGGGCTGGTGATGATCACATCTAACAGTTATTTAGTGATGTGTAACTCACAAAGCAACTTCACATATACTATCTAATTCAATCCTCACAACACTTGAGATGTAACCTTTACTTTACAGATAAGAATACTGAGCCAAAAGGACTTCCCTGGTGGTCCAGTGGTTAAGACTCCACGCTTCCACTGCAGGGGGCATGGGTTCAATCCCTGGTGGGGAAACTAAGATCCCGCATGCCTCACAGCCAGAAAAAAGAAAGAATATTGCGTCAAAGATCTTAACTAGCTTTGACCGTGGGTACACAGTGTGCCTTCTGCTCTAGCTACAGCTGTTTACAATGAGAGCAGTATTTCAGGATGCATATTGCAGGACCCTATATACTGCCCTGTATAAGGAGAAAGCAAAGGTAAGGAGACCACTGGAGAAGTCTAGGCATGAGCAAATGAGGTCCTACACCGGGTAGTGGCAATGGGAACAGACAGGAAGGGAGCGAGTGAAGAGAGATTCCAGTGGTCTCATCAGCAGGAATTGGTGACTGACTGGATTTAGGGGCCACGGGCAAAGAGAGAATCAAAGGGCTTCCCTGGTGGCGCAGTGGTTGAAAGTCCGCCTGCCGATGCAGGGGACGTGGGTTCGTGCCCCGGGCCGGGAAGATCCCACATGCCGCAAAGCGGCTGGGCCTGTGAGCCATGGCCGCTGAGCCTGCGCATCCGGAGCCTGTGCTCCGCAACGGGACGGGCCACAATAGTGAGAGGCCCGCGTACCGCCAAAAAAAAAAAAGAGAGAGAGAATCATAGATGATACCAGATTTGAAAGTCTGAGTGAGAGAATGCTGGTGCCATTTGCAGAAGCAGATGAAAAGTTCATTGGATAAATTTGGATTGACAACTGTGTTTGAATTGCTGGGGTAAAGAATGCCCACACTGCAGCTCCTGTGTCTACCCCGTGTATGGGGCTCATACATATGTGTCAAGTGAATGAAAGAAGATATTATAGTTTAAAGGAGGGGAATGGATGTGTAGAACCAAGAATAGAGTATGTGTGGAGATAAGAACAGAAAGCCAGGGATGAGGCCTGGGGGAAGTGCCCCCTCCCGGGGGTCAGGGGAGTAAAAAGAAGGAAGAGGAGAGGTAATAGGAGGACTAGAGACCAAAGCCTGAGAAAGAATCTTAAAAGTTTATATTTCTGGGCTTTCCTGGTGGCGCAGTGGTTGAGAGTCCGCCTGCCGATGCAGGGGACACGGGTTCGTGCCCCGGTTCGGGAAGATCCCACGTGCCGCAGAGCGGCTGGGCCCGTGAGCCATGGCCACTGAGCCTGCACGTCCGGAGCCTGTGCTCCGCAACGGGAGAGGCCACAACAGTGAGAGGCCCGCGTACCACAAAAAAAATAAATAAATAAAATAAAAGTTTATATTTCTTACACCCATGAAGGAAGCTTTCCTGTTGCTCCAGGAAAGGTTTGTAGTCTTAACCTTTTCTTCAGCCTTTGAGAAAACTGACTATTTGGTCCCAAAGAGATTCCTCCCCGATCCATACACCCCTGCGCTGCTTCTCACTGTGCAGTCCCATAGGATAGCTGAGTTAGAATCACTTGAGACATTGCCAAGTGTAGAGATTCCTGGGCCCCTTTCCACATTTCCTGAATCACACTTTGGGGGTATAACTTAGGAGTCTGCATCTTTACCAGTCTCTAGGTGATTTTCATGCACATTCGAATTTCAGAATCAGTGCCATATAATAAAAATGACCAAGAAGAAGAGAATATGGCTAAAAGTGACAGATCCATGAATTTAAAACTCTGATAGATTCCTGGGAACATGCTTGGCATTTGTGGAAAAGTGAAAGGCAAAGCACCACTCTGAACTGAAAATATATTCTGGAAAACTATTTCCCCTGAACACTATTTTGAACAATAAATTTAACTCTTGACTCAAATCCAAACCCAGGGACACCAAGTTGGATGGTAACCAGAAAGCAACACAGCCTCTCCCTGTGGTGAGGGATGGTTTGGGGAGGGCCACATGCTGATTTGACACTGAGATTTAAAACAAACACTAGAATTTTCAGTTTCCATGCTTTCTCTTACCCTACAGTTTTTGGAAGCAGAACAGAAGAAGACAGGCTTTCCTTGCATTATTATTTGTACTTTTAGATCATTTCCATTGCCTTCTCCAACACCTGAATGAAATTTAAAAGTTACGCTGGTTAGAGCAAAGATCAAAATGTCTCACCAATTAACAATATGGATTAAAAAGAGAAAAAATTATCCCAGCTAACAGTGTGTCAATATTGAATCATTTGGGCTCTTGCATGGATTTTGTCTTTGAAAGACAAGGCTTCAAGTTCAGTTCTGTCCCCTAAAGCAGAATTTATAAGGCTGGAGAAAAAAAAAAAAAAAAAGACATTGTTCAGTTTCTAAGATTTAGAATTCCATCACTTCACCTTCATAGAAAAAAAAAATTAGGGAAGGGGATGTGCAACCTTTCTTGTTGATGTGTTGCTTTCTTCAGACTTCTAATTGTGATGTTTCTCAATAATAAATAGTCTAAATGCCTCTTGCGCTAGTTTAAATCCAGTTTATGGAAAATATAGGATAGCCGTATCCCAATGTTCCTGCTATGTTCGGCATATACTTACAGACAGATGGTTTCTTCCCCTTTCTTTTTGCAATTTAATTGACCCACTTACTTCAGCATTTCATGAAAGGGCTAGTTTCTCAAGCCTGCAAATAATTTTTCCGGCTTTCCCTTCCACCCTGCATATTTCACTTATATATGCACAGAACTAGAGGTACAGAACTAAAACAAATATTCTCATAAAGTCATGTATCCATCACTCTTAACTGTTACATTCAGTGTGTTCTGTGCTCAGTTAACCTTGTTCTCACCGACACAACGTGTCCTGAGGAACCAGGCTTTCTCTGCCTCAGTTCCCTCTGTCCCACCCACCTGCAGAACTTCCAAGGATGTCAACCAGAAGTCAGTGAAAACGTAGAGCTAGACGAAGTCAGACACTTCTCACGTGACAGGAAAAGGGCATCACTTTATGAGCTTAAACTAATTCCCACACAATTTAAAACTTTTTAAATAACTGAAGTATATTTGCACGATTTACAAATAAAAGGTATAAAAGGCATGAAGTGAAAAGTCTCCATTTTCCCTATCTCCCACCTGTTTAGTTCTCCAGCCCCAAACAGATAACCCCTATTACTAGTTTCTAGTTTTTTATGCATATATAATCAAATATGAATATATATTCTACCAGAGGTTTTATATATGTATATACACACGAACAAATATATTCTCCTTTTGTTTTACAGAAATTGTTGCGTGCCATAGCACTGTCCTGTACATGCATTTTTTAACACGTCAAACATTTTAACTTATTACTAAGGAACAAGTCAAATGCTACAGCTGTTTCAAAGTACTGCACATTTATGGGCAGATAAGGAATGATGAAATGAATTTACAAATAAATACAAAACAGGTCAATAATCAGTTGCATTCCGCTAGACACAACTAACTAATGTGCATTTTTATGCACAAAAATTATTTGCATTATTATCAGTTTTCTACCACTTAGAGTTGTAAAATAGCTTAAAGACCATGAGAGGTGAAGGTAACCCTGGAGGTAGGCCTAGAGAAGACACTGCCCATTTCAGAATCTATCACACTTTTTCCTGACAGTCTGCTGTGATCATCATCTCAAAGGAAGATTATTCTTGAGGGGTTTTTTGTTGTTGCTGTTCTTTCATTTGAAACATACTCCTTTGTCTTCTCATTTTGTTTACCTTTCTCTGTCTCTATGAAATTAAGTGAATCAGTTACCTATCCCAGTCTTGAAGGCGTGCCCTTGTGCAGGACTATGTAGTCTGCGTATGCTCAGTGGCTTTGGTGGGAGAAGTGAGCACAGGTCCCATCTGCCCCTGGGGTGCGGTGGCAGCCACCACCTTGGTGGGAAGCGGGGCTGGAGAGGGAGGGGCTAGAGCCGGAGCCAGGTGCGACCCTGTGTGTGACACACGGCCGTCTCCACCTTGGTTTGGGATGCAGCAGGGGCTCAAGGGTTTGGGGCTGCACTTCTGTGCTGGTTTTACATTTTCCCCACTGAGCACCCTTGGTTAGAGGCTGGGTCAGGGCCGGAGGGGTTGGTGCCTCACTGCTGAGCTGGTTTCTTTCCCACTGGCGGTGTCAGTCCCTGGCCTGGAGTAGTTTCACTCCTAAATGTGGGCAGTGACCGAGCACTGGCCAAGGCTGCTTTCTCCCTGGTCAGAGTTTTCAGGCTGCTGCGTCTGCCAGGATGGGGGTATAAGCAACCACTCACTCTCTGAGTGAGGGCTCAGTGGTTTACAGCCTCCGCTGAGCCCCACTGGCTTTCAAAGCAGCTAAGGGGACTCATCCTCCTGGTGTCAGACCCCAGGGCTGGAGTGCCAAATGTGTGGCTCAAACCCCTAGCTCCCCAGGGAGGCTCCCCAAGCCCATGACACCCCCCTCCACGTCTGGGTCCCCCACCAAGGGTGCAGGTGTCGACCAGATCACTTCTCCTCCCTTCCTACCAGACTCCATGCGGATTTTTCTTTACAGCTTTGGCCGTAGAAGGGCCTTTCTGCCAGCGTCCCGGTAACTCCACAGGTAGTTGTATTTTTGATGTGTTCATGGGGGGAGGTAAGCTCAGCGTCCTCCTACTCCGCCACCTTGATCTCCCTCAAAGGGGATAATTCTTATTCCAAAGGAAGGCTGCTGTCATTGGCTTTGGCCTGCTTATTTACGTGGGTGCAGCAAGAATTCTGGCGTACCAGGCAGGCCTTCTTAAGTGGGCCCACACCGTAAGAACAGCTGCAAAGGGCACAACTTTCTCTCTAGAAGCCTTTATGAGGATCTCAAATTAGACTTTTAAAATCCTCTATTTTATGTTAGCCTGAGATGAGGAAACGAAACCCATAAAATTCTCCACCAGTTTTCACCTACAGTACTTATAAATTTGTGTTACTTCCTCGGTTCTCTAGATCTGCACTTTATAGTTTTAACTAAACAGTATCTCCACAGAGGTGAAGTAAAATTCAAAAATGAAGACAGAAGTCACAGTCTTCGGATATGATATCAGACTGGGACAATATATGAAATGCCAGAACTTACTAAAACCATTTTTAAGCTTAGAAGTTTGAGAAACTATTCCTATTTTCATTGTTCACGTTAGAGAAATGCATCAAAACTCCATCAGACTAAATGCCTTTTTGTCTGTTTGGAATAGTTTAATACTCACAGAGGTTTGTATAGATACTGTTATAGGGTTACCTCGGAGATACTGTGTGTTTGGTTCCAGACCACTGCAATACAGCGAATATCGCAACAAAGCGAGTCACACGAACTTTTTTGCTTTCCCAGTGCATACAAAAAGTTATGTTTACACTATACTGTAGTCTATTTAGTGTGCAGTGGCATTATGTCTAAAAAAATGTACATAACTTCATTAAAAAATACTTGATCGGGACTTCCCTGGTGGCGCAGTGGTTAAGAATCCGCCTGCCAATGCAGGGGACACGGGTTCGACCCTGGCCCAGGAAGATCCCACATGCCGCAGAGCAACTAAGCCCATGAGCCACAACTACTGAGCCCGCGCACCTAGAGCCCATGCTCCGCAACAAGAGAAGCCACCGCAACGAGTAGCCCGTGCAGCGCGACAAAGAGTAGCAACTAGAGAAGGCCTGCGAGCAGCCACAAAGACCCAATGCAGCCAATAAATAAATACATAAAATTCTAACACAAACCATTAAATAAAAAAAACTTGATTGCCACATTGCTAAACAAGAAAAAAAAAAAAAACTGCTCACCATCATCTGACAACTCAGAATTGTCACAAACCTTTCATTTTTTTGAACAAGTGCAACGTCTACGAAGCGCAATAAAGCAAAGAGCAATAAAACGAGGGATGCCTGGATTCCCACTGTTAACCAAGAGGACCCTGAGGGAGAGGATACACTCAGGTACAAAACAGGCTCTCACGCCAGCAACTTGGTTTTGGAGCTGAGTTTCAATTACCTAGAGGAGGACGCTGCTCCACCAGCCACCTGGGTGGCCTCTCACACTGCACTTTCTGCAGGAAACGGTGGGGAGCCAGGCACTGCTGTCCCTTCCCACCCACCAGCTGCCGGACAAGCCTGGCTCTACCCTGGGGACGTCCGAAGGCAGATGGTGTTCTGAGCGAGGCTCCACTCCAACCCTGTCCCTCATACGTGACACACACACGTCACAGTCAGAACGGACCTCCTAGAGCACTCTGCAGCCCACAAAGCCTTCGCACAGTTGCTCCTTTATACACACAGGCAGCCTCCTGCTGGAACAGGCTGTGTTTCCAGGGTCTGCCTGCACGACGCTTGTTTGGAAATCTACACCAAAATTTCCCACAGAAACCACGCTGCTGGGCTGAAGTTTGTTTCCAGAAGCCAGAAACCCATGCGATCTGCTCGTGGTAACTCTCACAATTCCTCACCCCTGCCAAGAAGTGGTGGTGATGCGGGCATTTGGAGAAGAAGGGAGAAATATGTAAATAATTTGAAAAAAAGCATTTTCTATTTTAACTAACAATTGTACTTTTTTTTGACTATGCAGTTTTTACATATATTCTAAAGGGTTCTCTTATTTCTGAATAATTGGACGAAGCGTTAAAAAATACATGTCTAGATCTTATTTTGTGGGACTCCTCAGAGGGCTAAAAGCAATAGGCTGTCTGGGTGGACGCCAGCGCCCTCGCCCCGCAGCCAGGCCCAGGAGAGGCCCAGCACTCAGCAC
Organism: Mesoplodon mirus; assembly: GCF_964341445.2. Lineage (NCBI taxonomy): Eukaryota > Metazoa > Chordata > Mammalia > Artiodactyla > Ziphiidae > Mesoplodon > Mesoplodon mirus. The sequence continues at coordinate 15,405,413 of NC_138993.1, forward strand.
CGTGCCTCGCGCTCCACAAGCTGGCTGTTGCTTTAGGGAATCAGAAGCATCACCTCCTGCTGCGCCTCTGGCACTGAGTGAGGCCCCATCCCCTCCACACTGAGGGGTCCCTGTTTCCACCTCCCTGAGGGTGAGCTGTACAGGGAAGCTAGGCGGGTGACAGAGAAATAAAGACATGGCCTTGAGGCCCATCCCTCTCCCTTCCTTTTCTTTCAAGTCCCAGAGGTGGACGATCTGACCAATATCTCTGCCTCTTGGGGCGACGGCAGGTCCCCTCTTTCTCCTTACACTCCCGAAGCAGGCATCGTCAGCTCTTTTGAAGTTTATAGGACTTTTACTCTAGGTAAGAACTGGTAACAGCTAGGGGGCTGAGAGAGCACCCCCACCCAGAGGCCAGGTTTCTCCCAACCCTTTTTTGTGTTCCTGTAGGTTCAGGTAGGGAAGACCTAAGTGCTGTTCTCCTAGGAAGCTGTCCAACACTGTGGTCAGCTCTTCATCTGTGTACCTTCCTCTCCTCTGCTTACACGCAGGGGCTCCTGAGGGCAAAGAAACACGAGCAGGGGGCCTGGCCCAAAGCGGTTCTCAGCAGTTATTTGCAAAAAGAATTTGTGGCAACAAAATTCATTTGCTGTTCGGGTATTTAAGACATCCTGATGGGGTTGCTGGGGGAGAGGGGGCTATGGGGGAAGAGGGCGGGGAAAGGGAGAGATCAGGAGACAAGAGAAAATAAAAAGGTTTCTGAGAGGAGTAGGAGAGAAAATGATACAGGGATGCATCTCCCAAGACAAACCCTGAAACAGAGATGGGCATGAGAAAGAAGTGGTCTCCGGGTCTCAAGGGACCTTCCCTCCCTTTAATCTCGGAGGTTCTACTCTGAAAAGGACACCCTGGGCTGAGGCCAGAGCAGCAATGAGAACAGGAGAAAGGGAAGGGGGGATGGAGCCCCCCAGATTGGTGATGGGAAAGGAAAGGAGAGGACACCTAAGCAGTGGTAACGTGGCCACAGCAGCGCTGGGCTGATGGGCAATTCCAGGGGGAGGGGTTTATACCTGAGGCTACACAAAAAGACAGCTATGCGTTGGGGTTGTCTCTGCACAGAACCATGAGAAAACCCTCCCGAATAGCAAGAACATTGGCCCTCCTGCCAATTCTCCAATTATACATAAAGCACTTACCACGAATTGAATAAATAATGATTGTTTTCATCGTGAGTTTCTTCACTGGAGGAAGAGTCAACTTGTAGGTATTTTTCACCATTGCAAAATATCCAACAAATCTCTTCTGCAATACAAAAGAAGTCTCGATTTAAGTGAAGGTAAAAAGTCCTGATTTGTTTAAGGAAAATAATTGATGAAGGAAACATTGATTGGGTGCCATTATGTAACTAGGCATTTGTTGCCTCATGACTAAATATCTACCTTAGAAAACAAATACTGAATGAAGAGCAACAGGCAAGGAACAAGAAAGGAGCCAGGTGTGGCTTAGAGGCTGCTGGGACTGAGAGAGCAACTAAGCAGAACCAACAAAACAGCTAGAACAACATGACAGCAAGATGCCATTAACTGCAAATGTGGGAGAGGTCGGTCTGGGGTAGAAGCTTCATTGTGGCTGAGTTAAAGGAAGCTCTGTGCTTTGGGGAGCAGTAGCCTCCTCGGATGAGAGAAGGCAAGACATAAGAGCTCAGGGGGAGAGCTCCATGGGCCAGCAGCACATTCACATCCTTCTCTAGTCCCAGCCAGTGAGCATCTCTCCGCTTCCCATTCCCCCAATTCCATGTTTGCAAGGAAGCCTGGGGATTCTCTTAGCCTAGTCCATCTCCTATGGCAAGCTGTTCACAAGGGCTCTCCTTTCTTCTAGAAGTTAAGAAGAGTTCTGGTACAGAATCAACCGGACTGAAAAGTTCATAGACTCTTCCCCACCCGTTGGGAAGTGTTAATAAAATTAACCACCATCCTCTGCATTGGCAAGGACCAGTCAAGCTCTTAACTCAGGGGTGCATGAAATGTATGTAGTGCATTGAATGGCCACGCTGCAGGGTCAGGAGGGGATGGTGTCTGAGAATTACTGCCGCACACGCAGGGAACTCTGTCCTGGGGCCTCGCCAACACAGCCCTCAAGCCTGAGGCCGGGCCCCTGCACGGCTAGCCCAGTGAATCAGAAGAGACTCAGCTGCAGCCTAGGGTGTGCCAGTCCTGGAGTGAGTTAGAGACCCTGCACGTGACTGCAGAGGAAATGGGGAAGGGAAGATGTGCCTGAAGGAGCTACAGCTAACGTCCCCTTGGCTCCTGCCACCAGATTCTTGACCTTCCACTAAAGGCTTGTAACCTGCCGTGGCCCTGTAGCTGCTTTTGCTCTCACGCTTCTTTCCCCTACAGCCCCAAACAACAGGCGCACGTAGCAGAAGTTAATAAAACCAACGTATACTTAGTAAGCACTCACTACAGACAAAGGAGATACTATATGAGGCACTTCGGGCTGCCAGGGTGGAAAGATGGGCAAGACGTGGGCGTGCAAAAAGGGTAGAGAAGACACAACTTCGAATAGCTGGAAAATAACGTAAAGCAACTTAGTCCCTAAAAGGAACACAAAAGGCTATAAGAACTCCTGAAAAAGCAGGAGACTACTTCAGGCTGGGAGGGCAAAGGGACTCCAGGACAAGGGGCCCTTGTGAGCACGTGGGTGTAAAGTATAAACAGGCTGGGAAACGGCAAACAATCCAAACGCCTTAGAGCGTGTGAATGCACATAGTGGGAGAAGCGGTTGGAAAAATCCTATCTAGATTGGCAGTGCCTGGTTCAAACATATTTGTTGCCATTGGCAGTCAGAAGCCATTACGGATTTTGAGCGTGAAATGGCATGATTCGAGCTGGGCTTCAATAAGTTGATGTATTACTTATAGCCTATGGCTATCTTTTTTACTTTCTTGTGTTGCTGGAGTTTGGCAGAAAAGTATGAATGGATAAGGCTGAGTTCTTTGATCCCAAATGAAATGTCTAGAGCCAGCAGTTACAGTGTTCTGCTAACTAAGCCAAGGGTATCAGCTTTCATCACTTCACTCAAAGAAAACTCTCCTTCGGGGGCTTCCCTGGTGGCGCAGTGGTTGAGAGTCCGCCTGCCGATGCAGGGGACACGGGTTCGTGCCCCGGTCCGGGAAGATCCCACATGCCACGGAGCAGCTGGGCCCGTGAGCCATGGCCACTGAGCCTGCGCGTCCGGAGCCTGTGCTCCGCAACGGGAGAGGCCACAACAGTGAGAGGCCCGCGTACAGCAAAAACAAAACAAAACAACAACAACAAAAAAACAACAACAAAAAAAAGAAAACTCTCCTTCATGGCCACATGCACATTTACTTAAGAATTCCCAACCATCTCTCACTTGGGTTTGAGGGGCCGTATACAAAAGGCAATCCAAATGAGAAGCTGTGCACAGGATGGGAAATAATGGGCTTTGGAGTCTGAAAGATCTGCATTTGAGTTCTTAGTTCAAACAGTTAGTTTCCCTGAACCTCGATTTCCCAGTCTATAACATGGGAATCATAATGGTGCCCACTCATTGCGTTATTCAGAATATTATATTAGATAATGAATGCAAAACCCTTAGCAGGATTCAACAAAGTCTAGAATGTTGTAAACTCTATAGGATAAATGGCCTGGTTTCTGCAATAAACAATTTACAAGGAAGAAAAAAAAAGAGAGGTGGGAAACCTATCAACTAAAAGAGACTTAAGGAGACACAGCAACCAAATGAAACATGTGCCCTTGTTTGGATCCTGACTGAAACAAACTAAGTCTTAAAAAGATTTTAAGATAATTATGGAAATTTAAACGAGGACTAGACATTTGATACTATTAAGGTATACTATTGTTAGATATGTCAATGGTTTTAAGGGGTTTTTTTTTTAGAGTCTTTATGTTAGATGTCATATTAAAATGCTTAGGGGATAAGATGATCTGATGTCTGGAATTTCCTTCAAAATAATCCAAGTTTAGTGTGAAAATAAAGCGTGTGTGTGTGTGTGTGTATGTGTGTGTAGAGTGGGGAGGGAATGAATGGTTGGCCACATGACGAAATGATTGCTGAAGCAGTGTGATGAATAGAAGGGGATTTATTGTATGACTGTCTTGACTTTTTATGAAAAAGTCCATGATAAAATGTTTTTAAAGGGAAAAAAAATAAGGTAATAACATATGAGTCACATGGGTTGTCTGAGTATTAAATGAGACAATATATGTAAAAGTACAATAGTGTTAGTATAAAATAGGTTTTTGAAAAATGTTACTTTTCCCTTTCCTTTCTCTTTTGAAGTGCAGCCCCCCTCCCACCGACTCTGTCTCTGTCTTTTTCTGTCACTGTCTGTCTCTCCCTTACACATGTGCACGCCCATGCGTGGGTGCGCACACACACACACAATGTTCTACAAGGGCTGAATTGCCCTAATAGGGGTTTGTGAAAGACTCAGTTCCTCTTTACATGGAAATAAAAGGCTAGTGACTTCAGATCATCTTCAGGGGTCTGAAACCTTAGGAATCGGACCTTCCTTCCCTGGGAAGGGAATCAACTCCTGAACTCTGCAAACAATAACCAATTAAAATGGAAAGCAGGGTGCTCTGGGGAGACCTCAGTGCTTGCAAACCCAAGCACCACCTGAGGCAGGGCTCCTGGCCTATGGAAGGGATCAAGGCCTGTCACGGGGCACCCAAGGGGAAGACCACCCAAGGAGGAGACCACCCAAGGAGAAGACCACCCTAGGGGAAGATCACCCAAGGGGAAGACCACCCAAGGGGAAGACCACCCAAGGGGAAGATGACCTAAGGAATCACCCAAGGAAGAGAGTGTAAAATGAAACCAGGTAACAGATGCCAATCTTAACCTAATTACCCAGAGTGACCCCTTTTAAAGAAAGAATACTTACCTGAGAAGGAGTTTCTACTCCCTGATGTTTACTGCTGATGGATATACCCGTTCGTCGTTCTCCAAAATAACGAAGGCTGTCCTATAAAAAAGGGGACAGTCCAATCATGGGTCATCTGCACATCCCTTTCCTGTATAAGGCATTCTGAAGTTTCTAAGGGCACATGATTTCCTTAAGTCAGCGGTCTTTGGGCAGAGGCTATACCCGAAATAACAGAATTAACAAAGCCACATCAAGGCCTACTCTCATTCAAAGATGCATAAAGACGGGCAATTGTAGAGCTGGAAGACTTTGGAGATAATCTGGTCCTTCTTCCTATCTTTCTACTTTACAAATGGAGAAGATTAGGACCAAAGGAAAACCAAGTGACCTGCCATGGAGATGCATGCAGCCTGTCAGAGACAGCAAAGGCCTGAGCACTGGCCTCTGGCTCTGTCTAGGGCTCCAGACCAACCGCTTGCAAACTTTATATATTTACTGATTTTGGCCACGCCACACAACTTACGGGATCTTAGTTCCCTGACCAGGGACTCAACCCTCGGCAGTGAAAGCGTGCAGTCCTGACCACTGGACCTCCAGAGAGGTCCCTCAAACTTTTTATTTTTAAAGCTACAATCCACATTCATAAACCTGGGACATACACACACACACATACACACGCACTCTCTCACACACACACAGAACTGAAACAAGTTTCACAAACAATACTTACCTTTTGATATTTCCTAATCGATTCCATTTTATTTAAAAAATGCGAGTGACAACCCAATAAGTTGATTTCACAACTCACTGATAAACTGATCCATAGTGTGAAAAACACTGTCCTAGAGCATCCATTTTCCTAACCTGTGGGTCTCAAATTTGAAATAAAGAAGACGGTGGAATCAGGGTGCTGGGCCCAGATCAGAACCCCCAGCTTCTCTTCTCTGGGCTGCAGGCTGGGAGAGAAGCACAGCGGCTGAAAGCGTGCCCTCTAAGAGGTGACTTTTCAGCGAGATCGTGGCAGAAAAAGAGTGGGAACCCTGCTTTAAGACATAGCAACAGCCCATCCTGTCTTCTCAGGAATTTCCAGAGGGCACAGGTCCCACAGATGTTGACTGTGCAAAGATATAACATCCAGGGGAGACTTTGTTCCGAGTTGGAAAACGATGCCTTTTACCTACCTAGCACTTGCAAGGATGTTCAAGGTCCTTTAGAAAATTTCCCTAACCCATCTTCTTCTTATTCTCGTGAGAAAGGAGGAAGGCCTGGAGCTGGTGGGATTATGTCAGAGCGTTCTGGGTCTGGGGGAGGCAAGTCAAGCTTCTGTATTGCTGAGGGTTTTTTTGCACTTTCACAACTTGACCTCACTCATTTCACATTAATCTGGACTCTGTTGTGTCCTGTCTTTATTTAAAATATTCATATTGTATCCACGATGGATTTTTTGGCATTAACTTAGATGTTTTCAATGCTGCACTGGAATATTATTTAACTTAATTACTGAGATTTTTGGCATTCCCTTAAATTTTGTGTCCAAGGTGAGCGTCTCACTGACCTCACCCTCCATCCTGTCCCAAAGAGGCCCTGAGGTCAGTTACTAACTAGTGCCAGTTAAACGAGAAAGTATCCAAACCAGGCTTTCTAATCATCACCTCTCCAATTACAACTCCATTAAGTACCATGACTCAGGAATCATGTTACCATCCCACCAATGAGGTTTCAGAGCTAGCAGATTCAATCAGCCTAAGACAGCATTGGTAGGAGCATCTTTCATACCTCTGCGGTTGCAAATATTTCACTGGCAAGAAGGTAGGCACAGACCATAGTTCCAGTTCTTCCTAGAAAAGAAGTTAGTTCATGAACCATTGCTCATGGCAGTACTTGCTATAAAACTAATGCTCACAAGTGTTTAGAGTTCATTTTGGATTGATTTTCTTCCACTCTGAAAGTGCTGGCTCAAAATATTTCAATTCAGAGATAGACAAAGCCCTTACACGGCTTGCTCTGAGCTTCTCCCTGGAGTTCTGTGCTAATTGTGTGCATGGATGTGCACGTGTCTGTTGTTCTGAGTCATGACCCCTGGAGACTGCAGTAACAGGCAGAGGCAACGAGCTCTGCTCCAGACTCTAAAGCTAAAGAGACACCTACCAGTTAAGAGTAATGACACACCCTGTTTTCCTACCAATGTAAATAAAAGAAACTATAAAAGATCAAACATGGACAGAACCCAAAACACCACGGAGCATTTGCCATACCTATCATTCCTTCCATTTTAGGTGGAGTCTTTTGTGTGCTACAAGACATCTTAAAGTCGAAAGAACAGAATAATGAGCCCCCATATACCTGTTCCCCAGATTCGATAATTATCAGATTGGTTGTTAGACTTGTTTCTTCCTTTTCTTCCCTCATTCTTCTTTCCCTCCCCCTCTCGACACGCACCCCAGCCCCCCCACCAGCATGTTAAAGCAAATCCTTCATTTCATGTCATTTTATCCTCAAAGTCTCATGGTTTTTTTCCAATTTATATTTTTGTCCTGCCATACAAAATGTGAGTTAAAAAGTACATTGCATCTATTCTTTCTACAATGATCTGTAGCTTTTGTCTTAGCCAGTATATGCTGAACTTTATTTTATGTAATTCCAAACTTATCCTTTTACCTTAAGATGCACTCTATTTTCTATTCTATCCTTTTAAAAAAATGAACCACTCAATTTATTTTGCAACCCATAGTTTGAAAAACAATATTCTAAGCCAAGTACTTCCAAAGAGGACTTTGTACCACCCTGTGCTCTGATAAGTAAAAGCTTCTTGCTAAAGGAGGCTACTGACCATTAACAATCTAGCTCTCTAGCATGCATGGTTAACATTTCAATTCTGGAGGACATCTCTGAGTCTTTACAGCCCTTATATATTCCCATTTGAAAAAAAACTTGCAGATTCATGTCCCAGTGGCTATGGATAAGCACAACCACAGACAAAGTGGATGCCCTCTCATCCAGTCAAGTCAGGTATGCAAGGAATCATTAAAATGATTTACACCTGTCTTCAGTATTTTAACTTAAAACATAAACATATATGCATTCACTAAACTTTTGCTATTGGACAAAGGTTTTAAGTTTTTAACTATGATGAAAGGAATCTACCAAAATACCTACCAGGTATATCATATTAATGATGAAATGATGATAACATTCCTCTTAAAGTCACGAACTAAACAAAATGTCCACTATTCACTGCTTCTATTTACTACATGGCTTAGCCAGTATTGTAAGATAAGAAAAAATGCATAGGGATAAAAACAGAAGAAACAAACTCTCATTATTTGCAGACTAGAAAAGTCCAAGTAAATCTATAGGCTAAGCCCTAAAACTAATGAACGAGTTCAGGAAGATACAAGGTCAACACTAAGAAAAAAGCAAAAACTGATAGCTAAGTAAGGGATGTCGGTTGAAACCTTTAGAGAAATTACTAAGGAATATAAAAAGAGTATATGACTTCCAAGCAAATGGCGGGGGTGGGAGGAAGGAATTATGCTGCAAAGAATTCAAGCAAACCAAAATAAAATATCAGTAAGGATATAGAAGATTTGAATAAAACAATTAACAAACAACCTAATGGGCACATAGAGAACACTGTTCAGGACAATGCATAATACACTTTATTTTCAAGTGCACAGAAAACATTTGATAAAATTGACCAAATTCTGGGCGATAAAGCAAATCTAAATAAGTCTCAAAGAACTAAAAAAATGCATATGTTCTCTGACCACAATGCAATACAACCAGAAATGAATAACTAGAAGATAATTACAAAATCCTCATGTCTGAAACTAAGACAGTATATTTCTATAGAACCCATGAGTCTAAGAAACAAGCACAATGGAAATTAGAAAATATTCTGAACTAAATAATAATGAATATACATAAAAACTTGTGTGATGAAGCTAAATCTATTCTTAGAGGGAAATTTATAGCCTTAAATGCTCACTAGGAAAGAGAAAGGCTGAAAATCTGGGTTAAGCATCCATCTCAAGAAGTTAGGAAAAAGACAGCAAATTAAACCAAAGAAAGTGGAAGAAAGGAAACACTAAAGGAAATGATGAAATAAAAAACAAATAATAGGGAAGATCAGTAAGGCCAAAACACTTGGTACTTTGAAAGGACTAATAAAAGTAGTAAATTCCTGGTGAGACTAATCAAAAGAAAAAAGAGAGAGGGCACCAAAAACAGCAATGTGAGGAATGAAAAAGGGAGCACCACTGTAGACATTAGAATAAGATATTTTAAGACAATTTGATGCCAAGACATTTGAAAATTTAGATAAAATGAACAAATGCTTGAGAAAATACCCAAAATGTGCAGAAGAAATAAAATTATAAATAAGCCCATATCTAATAAAGAAATTGAGCCATACTTTAAAAACTTCCCCACAGAGAAACCAAGGCCAATTCCCCCACTGAGGCCAATGTTGCTTTACTACTGAATTCTACCTTACATGTAAGGAAAAAAAACGTCAACTTATACAAACTCATCCAGAGACTTAAGAAAAAAAGAGTAAGTACAACTTAATTTTGGTTTATGAAGCCAGAATTTGAAAACTATAGCCACTCTTACTCATGACATAGATACAAAAACCCTTAAGAAAATATTAGCAAACAGAATCCAGCAATTTATTAAAAAAATAAGAGAGCACAACAAAATTGTGTTTATTCCAGGAATTCAAGGTTAGTTTACTACTTTATAATCAATGTAATCAACCAGATTAATAGAATGAAGATAAGAAATCATATTATTTTAAAGACACAGAAAAAGCTTCCAAGAAAATTCAACATTCATTCATTATAAAAACTCCTAGCAAATTAAAGGAATGTCTTAATCTGATAGAGAATATCTAACACTAACACACACCCTAAAGTAATTGATGAGATGCTGAAAGCTTTTCCTTTGAGAGCGGGAGAACAAGGATTCCTGCAATCATCCCATATAATTCAACACTGTACCAAAGGTTCTAGCCAGTGCTAGGGAAAAAAAGGATTGAAAAGGAAGAATTTAGCTCATTATTTCATATGATATCATCATGTGCCATAAAATCCAAAAGAATTTACAGACAAGTTAATAGAATTAATGAAAGAATTTAGTTGTTTGCTGATTGCAAGGTTAGTAAAATCAACTGCATTTAGAGCATCAAAAACAAAAACATTTAGGACATAAAAATTTCCCAGGGATATAATTTATAATAGTTAAAATATCAAAATATCAAATATCTAGGAATAAATCTAACCACACATATACAAGCTTTCTATGCAGAAAATGAAAAGGCATTATAAAGAGAGATTGAAGAAGACTTAACTACGTGAGTGGATATTTCCATTCATGGATTGGAAAACTCAGTATTGTAAAGATTTCAATTCCCCTCTATCTACAGCTTCAATGAAATTCCAAAGTTCCATCAGGGGTGTGTGTGTGTGGTGGGTGTGTGGTGTGTGTGTGTGTGTGTGTAACTTGACTAGCTGATTCCAAAATGTATACGGAAATGTAGATGGCCTAAAAAACACCAACACCTGTGAAGCACAAGATGAGTGGACTCCCTTTAAGGGAAATCAGGACTCCTTAGAAAGCGAAGACAAGTAAGAGAGTTGTGCTGCTGGCACACAGATGGATGAAAAAGCAATGAACAGATTAGAAAGTTCAGAAGCAGACCCATGTCCTGCAGAACGGCAAGGACATGAAATCAGTGTGCTGACACAATTAGACAGCCATATGGAAAATGATAAAAGTTGACCCCTTCCTCACACCACACACATAAATCAATTCCAAACGAAATAAAACTTATATAAGATAATATAGGACTATGTCTTTTTAAACTCAGGGAAAGATTTCTTAATTAGGACACAGAACACTAACCTTAAGAAGAGAAAGAACAATGTACACTGACTATGTTAGAAAAGAAGTGCTGTTAACCAAAAGATACTCAGAGAGAAATGGCAAATCACAGAGCAGAAAAGGTATCTTGGAATACTGTATAATACATATAACAAACCACAGAGTTGAAATGGAGAATATATAATGAATTCCTACAAATTCCTACAATTCCTACAAAAAAACAAACAATCCAGGAGAAAAATAGACAAGGAAATTAAACAGATACTTCACAAAAAAGAATATCCAAGGATATCATAATAAACCTATGAAAACGTTCTCAATCTTATTAGTAACCATAGAAATGCAAATGAAAGCCATAATGGGATACAACTACACACCCACCCAACAGCTAAAAATAAAATGACTGAGAAATCCAAGTGTTGCTTAAGGATGTGGAATACTTGGAACTTTCACGCAATGCCAGTGGAGTGTAAATTGTCAACTGTTTTGGAAAACAGATGACATCATTTATGAAAGTTTGAGATTCATTATCCTAAGACAAAACAATTTTAGTCCAAGGTCTACACTCAACAGAAATGTGGGCACATGTGCAACAAGAAAAATGTATTTCATAGCAGCATTATAATAGTAAAAATTGGAACCAATCCAAATGTAATAGAAAAAAGCTTCCTTTTGCAGTAGCAATGTGTCTTGGGATGAATTTAACAAAAGATATACAAGACCATCCTGAAGAGAAATATAAAATATTATTGAACGATCAGATGATTCAAATAAATAGAAAACTATTCATGTACCGCTCAATATTGCAAAGTTCTCAATGCTTCTGAATTAATCTATAGATTCAATGCAGTTCCAATAAAAATCCCAAATATATTTTCATGTAGAACTTGATCAAATAATTCTAAAATTAAATATACAGAGTCAAGAGATTTCTGTCTTTATCAAGATATATTATAAAGCTATAAAAATTACAATAGTATGGTTTAGAAAATTCACAGACAGTCCCAAATGTGTATGGAAACTTGGTATGACTGAGAAGGGACTACAAGTTGATGGGGACTACATGAGCATGTGATAGATGGTTTTAGGACAATTGTCTATCCGTTTGGAAAAAAAATCTCCCTCCCCAAATTCCAATTAAAGACCTAAATGTAAAAAGCAAAACTTTACTATTTTATAAGGAGAATATCTTCACCACCTCAGTGTATGGGTGGATTTCTTAAACATGACCAAAATGCACGAACCACGCACACACAGAACATTGATAAACTTCACTACATTAAAAATTAAAACCTTCTATATGACAAAATAAATCATAATCAAATTTAAAAGACAACACAGTGGAAGAAGATATTTGCAATATAAACTGCTAACAAAAAATTAGCACCCAGATTATTTAAAGAAGTCCTATAAAATCAATAACAAAATATTTGGGCTATCATGATATCACTGGTAATGTGCAGACATCAACCAACAAAAAGAAGCAAAACCAAGATGAATGAAAACTTGAAAAAAGGAGCAGCTCTGGCACAGACCAACTGAACACTAGCCTTCCAAACAATCCTAAAGGAAAAGCAATGAAACACACATGAACACAGAATAATGGAAGTCTGCTCTCAGAAAAATAAAATGAAATTTGAAATGAAGGTCCTCCTTTAAGCAGGGAATTAACCTGATTAAAAGGAAACTAAAGCCAACTCTTAGATTATAATATTTTGGTTGAGCCCTATTAAATGGCCTTTTTTTAAAGTAAAAGATGGTCCAAAGAAAGGCAGTTCCACGTGGTTCAACCTCTGTATTCTTCATTTAGGCACAATATTGTAAATGGCCATACATACAGAATATTTTGACCTGTGGAACTAAAGATGGAACTTGCCTACTAACTCATGAGCTTGAAACGACTTTTCAAATAAGACTCAAACTTTATTCTACTCAATTACAGAAGGCAGTTTTAAAGTGTGTTTTCCTGGAATTTAATATAAAAAACTGTTTCACAGCCCAACAAAACCATCATTCCTTATTTGTCAAACATTGTGAAATATGCCTAGATGATTATTAAAAGCCTAAATCTGAATGAGAGAAAACCTGACTCAAGTTAAATTGGTTGAATTGACAACTGGCTTTCCCACCACCCCCATTTTCCCCCCACCAAAATCAACTTCTATGTATCATTACACTATAAAAACTGCAGTCTAATTTTGGGTCTTTGAAATGGCCTTGCTGTTGACACTCTTAACTTTAAAAGGTCCTCACAAAGTTTAAGAACAACCTTAAATAAAATGAAAAGTGCTCTGATGGTTTCGAAAGTTAAACAGTGTTTGTATTTTGGCAAATCAAAAATGGAGAAACCCAAAGAGTCAATAAACAAGGGAAAACACACTTAACCTTCCTCAGTTCTTCTATCCCTACTTTCTTCTCTTCTTTACTCTTTCTTCCTTTCCTCCCCCCTTCCTCCCTCTTTCCTTCCCTTCCTTTAGTCTTGACGCTAATATTAAAAAACGTTCACAATGATTAATACCGGTTAATAGCAGAACGTATCTTGTGGGTGTACTTTAATATATTTTTCAAATTTCTTTAGAAAAAGAGAAAGAAAAAGAAAAACGTTTTTTACCTTTGCCCCCCTTACAGTGAATCACTGTGATGTTTTCCTCATCTTGAGCCATCCACTCTTTTACGTCCTTGGAGAACGCCACCATCTCACTGATTCAAAGTGAAAGATTTTTAGTTGAATGAAAAGACTTCCCAAAAAATCAAGCCCTGTGTATTTAGCCCTCTTCTGACAGCCAGCTTGGCATCAAACTTACCTCAGAGAGGGGACATTGTGATCGTCAATCATGTATCGACAGACCCTATCATGGAAGTACTTAGCATCGTAAGCTCTTTCACCTGAAATAAATGATGCACGGGTCATATCTCTAACCCTAATCAACACAGTAAATGGTCAAGCTGTAAATAAGTTATACTTTTCTATTAGAAATTCCTCCTCTACCTTTAAAAGGAGCTTTCTGTCTGGCTCCTGCTGCTCTAAAAGAAACGTAAGGGTCTCAAAAGTAAAAGTAGAGTAGTGTTTTGTCCATCTTGAGTAACATAAGCCCAAATTATTTGGGTTTAATAGGCCTTACTTGTACTTTTCTAGCAGGCTACTCACTGCATTATCAGAAGGTTACACAGAGCAGAAGCCAACGCGGCCAACCAGAATACTTGCCTCCTGAAAATGTCCACTTAATATACAGGAAGAGGGTCAGCTGGGCTATAATTTGTTTGCTAAAGGGTTTGGGGGGTTTTTCCCATGCAGGACCCTGGTCTCCTCACACCTCATTCCTAGTGGGTTAGAGTGTGCACTTGTTGAATTGCCTTCAAAACACAAGCTGGCAGGAAAAAAACACATATTTTCCAAAACCTACTACCACTAGACCTGACTCTCCTAAAATGGCTCTGCCCCCAGTCTCCTGCCTACCTCACAGGGCACTGTGTGCTGTTGCACTTTCTTTTCCTACCAAACAGAGCCAGCACAAGATGGAGACTTTGTAAAACTCACTTCCCACCACCACCAAATACCTAGGATTAAATGAAATGTAAAAACTAAATCAACTTCTTACATGCAGTGAGTGACCTGTTTTCTATCTAGAGTAGCAAAATATCGAGTCATGTACATACTGCAGAGATTGTAGACTCGGTAGTGGTTTTGATGCTTGGTATCCAGGAACCGTACAACTTCCTAAAAAAGATGGACACATACCTTACATATTCCACATGGCACCAACATAAGCCTTTTCCTAGGACTAGGCTAAAATGAGTATCACCCTTTTATTCACTGGTCCGTCACTTAGCACCTTTCAGGGGAGACTCAGGGAATAAAAAGGTACATACATTCCAAGTCATATCTAACCCACTGATGGTTTGCAAATAGCCCACAAAAGTTGGGATGACTACTCTGATTAGCCTCTACTCTAAATACACATTGTTTAAAGCTACCAGAGAAGGAAGTTAGGTGGTTAACAAGCTTTAAGAAAATTGTAATTTGTTCTAAAATTTGTATGGAACCACAAAAGATCCTGAATAGCCAATCTTCAGAAAGAAGAACAAAGCTGGAGTTATCATGCTCCCTGATTTTAAACTATACTATTGATACAAAGCTGAAGTCATCAGAACAGTAGGGTACTGGCACAAAAACAAACACATAGATCAATGGAACAGAATTGAGGGCCCGGGAAAAAACCCACACGTATATGGATAATTAATTTATATTAAAAGAGCAAAGACCATACAGAAAAGATTGTCTCTTTAATATATGGTGTTGGGAAAACTGGACAGCCACATGCAAAAGAATGAAACTATACCACTATGTCCCTCCATACACAAAAATTAACTCAAAAAGGATTAAAGACTTGAATGTAAGATGTGAGAACATAAAATTCCTAGAAGAAAACATAGCTGGTAATTTCACTGACATTGCTCTTAGTGATGTTTTTGTGGATCTGACTCCAAAGGCAAGGGAAACAAAAGCCAATGTAAACAAATGGGACTACATCAAACTAAAAAGCTTCTGCACGGTGATAAAAGCCATGATCAAAACGAAAAGGCAACCTAGTGAATGGGTGAAAATATTTGCAATTTATATATCCAATAAGGGGTTAATATCCAAAATATATGAACTATACAACCTCAAAACAAAAAAACAACCCAATTAAAAAATGGGTAGAGGACCTGAATAGACAAATTTCCAAAGAAGATACACAGAGGGCCAATGGGCACAACAAAAAATCTTCAGCATCACTAATCATTAGGGAAAAATGCACATCGAAACCACAATAAGATATCACTTCATCCTTATTAGAATGGCTATTATCAAAAAGGTAAGAAATAACAAATGTTGGAGAGGATGTGGAGAAAAGGGAACCCTCAAACACTGTTGGTGGGACTGTAAATTGGAGCAGCCACTATGGAAAACAGCATGGAGATGACCCCCAAAATTAAGACTAGAAATACCATATGATCCCAGCTATTCCACTTCTGGGTATTTAGCCAAAGAACACAAAAAACACTATAATTCCAAAAGATATATGCACCCCTATATTCAATGCAGCATTATTAACAACAGCCAAGATATGGAAACAACCCAAATGTCCACTGATGAATGAATAAAGATGTGATAAATACGCGTGCATGCGCGCACAGACACACACACACACACACACACACACAAATGAATACTACTCAACCATAAAAGAATGAAGTCCTGTCATTTGCAACAACATGGATGGACCTTGAAAGTATTATGCTAAGTGAAATTGTCAGGCAGAGAAAGACAAACACCATACAATTTCACTCATATGTGAAATCTAAAAAAATAAAACAAATGAACAAAGAAAAGCGAACAAAACCAAACATAGATACAGAGAACAGATTACTGGTTACCAGAGGGGAAGCGGTTTGGGGTGTGGCTGAAATAGGTAGAGGGTCAACTGTCTGGTGACAGACGGCAGCTAGACTTGTGCTGGTGATCACTTTGTAGTGTATACAGATGTTGAATTTTAATGCTGTACTCCTGCAACTTGTACAATAAAAAAGAGAGAGAGAGAATGGGGTGGGGAGAGAGAGAGGGAGGAAGGGAGAGAACAAGGAAGGAAGGAAGGAAAGAAGGGAGGGAGGAAGGGAGGAATGGTTTTTGCCTCAGAGCACAGTGAGCAAAGAGGCTTTACAAACTTACAGCATGATGAGGACAAAATTCACAGTGACTCTGACATCTGGATCAGGAGCTCCTCAGTGAGCCATATAGAAAATAAACATCCAAATGAATATGGTCTGGGAGCTGAGGGACATGGGGTTAAAAGACTCAAGTTTGACAAAGAAGGTGAAGTCAGAGATGATCAAACAACTTCTAGTCACACTTCTTCAGTTATGACAGAAGAAACAGAAGAACCAGCTTCATTGAAGAATAAAGACAAAGAGAAGAGGATGAAGAGGAAGAGTGTCTTGAACGACAGAAATGGGGCTTCCCTGGTGGCGCAGTGGTTGAGAGTCCGCCTGCCGATGCAGGGGACGTGGGTTCGTGCCCCGGTCTGGGAAGATTCCACATGCCGCGGAGCGGCTGGGCCCGTGAGCCGCAGCCGCTGAGCCTGCGCATGCGGAGCCTGTGCTCCGCAACGGGAGAGGCCACAACACTGAGTGGCCCACGTACCGCAAAACAAACAAACAAACAAAGAAACAAAAAACAGAAATGATTCCAGAAAAAAAAAATTCAAGAGAAAGAATCTGATGATGCCTTAACTATAAATGAAGAGAATTCTATGGAAAAGAATCAAATAGAGGAATCTCATCTGTCTCAGGATGAGACAGATTTACATTCTGAAGACAGTGAAAACAGAGGCCCTGCACGTAGGATTCCGACTGCCATGAAACAGAAGAACTAGGAGGCTCCAATTCCAGTAGAACTGGAGAGATTCTCTCAGAATCTTCCACAGAAAATGACTATAAAGCCACAGAAGTCACTGATGAACCGATGGAACAAGACTATTTAGAAATACTTACATGCAGTATTTCACACTCAGTTCTAGTTTTACACTGTATGAAATTTCTGTGTAATCAAATGGACCTTTAGTTTTGCACGAGAAGAAGGTTGTAAAATAAAGTACTTCATGGGATAAACCCTGAAAGAGTTGTTCTTGTAGGAGCTGTGAATATCAGCTCTTCTGGGTCCTGCTTACTAAACACTTTCTTGGGGGGGCGGGGGAGGATCTGGTTAAATCAGTGGCTTGTGTATAGATTTTTTTTTAATTTAGAATTAAAGTTTTCAAACTGGAAGGTAATAATTACAATTATTATTATTTTTTTTTTTGGAGAGTATCATGCTTAGATTATACATATGTGAAAAGGCTTCTAGTCTTTTTCTAACAGCTCTGGCAGTGTTCATATTTTGGTCATAGTTTCAACATTTACCATATGAATTAAAGGGTTTCATGGTAATTGTATTATTTATATTTATAAATATAAATTCCACATATGTTCATCTTTTACAGAAACAAGAAAAATTAAAAATTTGCTCCCTTAGAATAATATATGTATATTTACGTGTAACATATTTTATAGTTATATATGTTATATGATATAACGTATGTAACATAATACATATCATATAATATAAAATAAAGTAATATAACATATATAACATTATATACAAATAATATATATAACAGATTTATATACTGTATAAATGATATATAACTTGTAATTTACATGTCATTCATACAAAATATAAATTACATAATATATAAATTATGAATTTATATAAGTTACATATCTATATAATTAAGTATTATATATTTATGATGTTAATATATTCATAATATATGCATACTTATATATTATTGTTATATAATTATATGATATGTAATATATAGTTATACACCTTATACATTATATAATTATATATAACATATTATATATAAATATAATATATTATTATAAAGGGGAAAATGGTATATTTTCCTGTTTCTATGAGATGAGTTTATATTATAGATTTATAAATGGAATAATATATTTACATGTTATATAAGACATATACATAGAATTTATAATTTATACATGTAATTATATATTATTCTGTATAATATATATTATATATAAGTATACATGTATTATTCTAAGGGGGAAATGTTATATTTTTCTGTTTCTATAAGAGATAAGATATATATGTAATATATATTTACAAATAGAATAATATATAGTTATACTATATAAAATTTATATGCAGTTATATATAACATGATATATATTACATTTACTATATACTAATTTTATATATTACACATTATATATTAATATATATTTAATATATACTATAATATACATTTTATTTAAATATACACTATTTTAAGAGGGAAATGTATTATATATTATATAATTACATGTACAACTATACATTATCTTACATATGCTCTATAGTATATATAATGTATATTACATATAATTATATACACATTACTCTGAGAGGGGCAAAATTCTATTTTTCTGTTTCTGTAAGAGATGCATTGGATACTTTTTCTATTGGTAATGATCGAGTCCACATCTTTCAAGGCCGTTTCTTTCTCCTCTAAGTAATTAAAAATCTGGTCCTTGTGAAACCATGGAAATTTTAAGTCTGTTGAAATATCAGCTTAAACACGTTCTGAGAGATCTGTTCAAACTCAAATTCTTTTGTATACT
Source organism: Mesoplodon mirus (assembly GCF_964341445.2). Classification (NCBI taxonomy): domain Eukaryota; kingdom Metazoa; phylum Chordata; class Mammalia; order Artiodactyla; family Ziphiidae; genus Mesoplodon; species Mesoplodon mirus. The sequence continues at coordinate 15,424,395 of NC_138993.1, forward strand.
TTTGTGGTGCTTGAGAAAAAGACTTCACTATTGGTGAGAAAATGTGCTTTATCTTGGAAATTGTGTTCAAACATTAGCTTACTATTTTGTAGGATTGAATATGCTTAGGAAGCTGATGTGAGACCATCTCAGAAGAACTGGGCAGATTCACAGAACTTCGGCGTGCTTTTCTGAACATTTGTGAATACTACACATTTCTTTCTAACATATTCTAGAGTGTGCAGATGTCAATGGTATGAAACACAATTATACTGGAAAAATCAATTAATGATGAACTTGAGCTAAATGACTGAAGGTCATATTCACAGATTAAAGTCATGCAAGCTGTACAACTTCCTGTCAAAATTACTGGCTGCCAAATTTATACTTGTTTCTTCAGATGTACCTTTTGTTATTTAGAATTTTTAATTTTCTGTAAAGTAGACTTTTTAAAGTGTAATGTGTTTGCTGCCTTTGTGAAGCAATGTATAATTGTATAATTTCTGTAAGTAAACTGAATGCTTGAGCTTTCAATCAGTATTCTAGAAGCAATAAATATTATTTAGAAAGAACTACTGTACACCCAACAATATTAGATAAATCCCACAGAATTCATTTTAAGCATAAAAAGCTGGTTACAGAAGATGTAGTCTATGATTCCATTGATGTGAAATTCAAGAAAAAGTAGAACTAATCTGTTGTGACACAAGTGAGAAGAGTAATTACCTCCAGTGTGCTGGGGTATCGACTGAAAAAGAGCAAGAAATGTTCTATATTTTGATAGGGGTGTTGGCTGTATATACACCTATATATAATTTTATCAAGATATACATGAGATTCGCACAATTTACAGTAATTTTCATGCCTCAAAGTATAATTATATATACACATACTTATATATAGACATACACACATATACATAATTAGTTTTACTGAGATAGAACAAATACTGTAAATTGCACTAATGTATACACACCCGCACACATATGCAAACTTCTTAAACAATGACTTTTAACTGGCATTTCATAGTAAGCATCACCTGATGTTTGAACTTTATTTAATCTACAGAACCTAAAGCAGTATGTAGCCACTGTAATTTAGGATCTCAATCTAAGAATAGACATTTTAGTTCAAGAATTCTCAATCTTCTTCCCTATGACAGACCATGAAAAACAGCCACAATTCACCACAATTCCTGCCTTCCAGAGACGGCATCTGTTGTCTGCTTGAATCTGAACTGGGTTTGTAGTTTGCTTGTCCAATAGAATAAGGTAGAAGCCACATTATACTAGTTGAGAGCCAGGGCCTCTGCATTCTTTCCCTTGATGCTAGTGAGGTCCTTGCCACTGCCTTATGTGAACAAGCCTGAGCTAGCCTGTTACAGAATGAGACATCACTTGGAGCCATCCAGCAAGGCCATTTTAGACTAGCCAACCCTCAGATGCCCAGTTGCTGCCCATACATGCAGGAGTTAGCTCTGCTGAAATTTGTTAAGCGTGTCCCTGATCAGTTAAGCCCAACTCAAATTCACAAACCACATTATCACGAGCAAAGTAAAGGTTTGCTGTTATAAGTCATTTAAGTTTGCGGGTGATTCATCACACAGCGAAAGCTAATTGATAGCAATCCATGGTAATGTTTTACCTGAAAGAGTAAATTTTTAGGAGAACACTGTCATCTCTGGGCCAACATTATCTTACAATTCCACAGTCTAGGTTTACTGAGAAATGTGAGCATTTGTTAGATAAAAACTCTTACCTTAATGGGATTCCTATAGAAAGACTGCTTTCCAGAAGATGGGAATGACATGGCAATAATACGCTCTGGAAGTCAAAACAGTCACTATTAACAAATGTTATACATGGGAAACAATATATGAGAACTCGACTTACATATAATCAGACTGTTTTCATAGAAGAGAACTTTCAGGATTGAGAATGACAGGAAAAAAGCTAACTAACCCTCAGGGTAATCAACTTTAATATCCAATACTGGATATTAAAGTATCCACTACTTGGACCATTACATTCAGTGTTCCCAAGTCTCAGCTGGTTCCAGCCTTATGCAACAGATTTGCGTTGACTTTAGTCTGGAGGGCCCCCTGTGGTGGGAATTTCTTTCTTATTTAAACACCAAAGAAAAATGAGCAATGTTGGGAACTCCTAGGATGCTTTCCAGTGTTCCCCTGACTCAGAAACCCAAGACCTACAAAGCAATGACTTCATCTCTAGCGTTCTAGGGAGAGAACAGGTCTCTCTGAAATCCTTGGGACCGAGGATAACTACTAGAACTCAATAAATTCTAAACCAAACAAATGGAGTCAGCTGAAAATCCATTTAACTTCCTATACTATACGCAAGTAGCCCTGAATTGAGATGAAAATTAAGATTTTTCCATTTGCAGGGTTAAACTCCAAATATGTCACACTATCAGAGTGGCATATGTCTTCATGGATAAAAAATGCTTTGAAAGAACATGCCTCAGACAGGGAAAGAACAAAATTAGCATATAATTACCTACTCACACACAAGAAAAATGTGATGTTAATATAGGCAAATCAAGAGAGAAACTTCACAAACCAGTAATGTAAGTGAGGTCTAAGTCAAATCCATCCTTCTTGTATCGCCGTTTGTTTTCTGAAACCTGAGGGTTTAAAACAATCATTCATTTGTAAAACATAAATCAACATAAAAAAAAGAACAATATATAGATATCTACAACCCTTGCCAGTATTTCCTGAAGCACAAACATTTTTTCTGAATCAGAAACATATTTTGCCCACTTACCCTCCTCCTGGTCAGCATTGCAAGATGTCTGTTTTGCTGAGCCAGATGAAAAGCTCTTGACAGAAGGATAAGTCGTAGAGGTAGTAAAACAATTCTCAATCTAACAATGAAAGATTCATTTTTGCTTTAGAAACAGAGGATCTTGTCAGTATGGACTAAGTTTAGAGCAGTGGCTCTTAACCAGGGGCAAAATTTGGCACACGACCCCCTGGCCCAAGCCTCCCACCCACCCCACCCACCCTGGGCATATGTGGCAATGTTCAGAGACATTTTTGGCTGTCACAGCTGCCTGTGAGGGGCTGCTACTTGCGTCTAGTGGTTAGAGGCCAGGGATGCTGCTCAGTACCGACGCACAGGACAGCCCCCTCACTAAACATGTATCTGTCCTAAAGACCAGTAGTGCTGGTGTTCAGAAGCTCTGGTTTAAAGAAAAAGTCATACGGTAGACTCTCGGAATTTGTGGGTTGAACTTCTGTGGTTTAAGACAAGCATTTTTCAGTCTTTTTCCCATCCAAACAGAATTCTTATTCCCCTCTGTCACTCCCATGCGTAACAGGGGTTCACTAGAGCTGTGAACACACATCAGGCAGATAGCAGATGAGTTACTTCCCAAGTGTGTCTCCTACCATCAGGAAGAAACACGATGGCAAGGAACTGATGGTCTGGGCTAGTGCTTCTCTAGCTTGAGTGTGCATACTGATTCAGTAGGTCTAGAGTGGGCCCTGAGGTGTTTGTCTTCTGGTATTTCTGACAAGCTCTTCCGTGATGCTGAGGTTGCCTGTCTGAAGACCATACTGGTTTGGGTTCTTTTCAAAAACTCCAAAAGCTTATCACATCAAGTTTTGTTGGGACCTGAGGGAAAGTCCTGAGAAGTCGGAGTGCAGGAAGTGGCAAGCTATCTGACTAAGGAATAAGCCTCGTGAGCCACCCAACAGCTACATCCTAGAACACTTTTGCTCTTCTTTTTCTCACTGCCCCAGTAGAAAGAGGAGGAGAAAGAGAAAAGCCATCGGTGGCTCATACACGTTTTGCTTTGACCCCTAACAGTTCTAACTCTGCCTCAGCTTCCGTCATGTTAACTGTCCTGAAAACATTCCACCTCTGTGTTTCTACCCGTGTCACCTCGTTTTTCTCTTCCATTTCTGCCTTTTTAGAGAATCATCATTGGAGTCACTCAAATTTTTCATCAACTCAAACCAGTACTCTCTTGGTTATAGGAAAAACCCAGGAATTTCACGTGTAAGAAATGTGTGGTTGAAGCGCAAGTGGGAATTTAGTGGGAATTTCAAAAGGTAGAGAAGTTCAAGTTAGGTACAAGAGGCAAGTCCCCAGTTTCTTCTTTGGGGGCGTCATCTTCTTCACTCAACTAAGGTACTCAGTGTGGACACCCTTCACTGGTCCCTAAACACCACCATCCTTTAGTTTCCAGATAGAAATTTAACTCAACGTTTCATTTTCAAGCAGCTTATTTAGCACAGAATTAGCACATTCAGAGTTAAAAAGATTACACAAAATGAAAGCCACAGAAAATACTTTTTAAGAAAGAAAAACTTTAAGAGAAGGGAAGCATATGTTTCTTACTTGGGGACATTTTTAAGAAACTTGAAGTCATAGAAAATATAAGCAATATTGACCAGTAGAGTCACCACAATAATGGAAGCATCTAAGGAGTTCAACATGTCGGAAAAATACCGTCGTACCCTGTAACAAAAAACAAAAAATATATAAGTTTATGCTTCCCCAAAGAAGACGTAGGGATATTTTAAAAGCACCCTTAAGATTTCCGGTTTGGGATTTCCCTGGTGGTCCAGTGGGTAAGACTCTGCGCTCCCGATGCAGGGAGCCCAGGTTAGATCCCTGGTCAGGGAACTAGATCCCATGCGCATGCCGCAACTAAGAGTCCGCATGCTGCAACTAAGAACCAGCGCAGCCAAAATAAATAAATATTTTTTCAAAAGGAATTCAGCGTTGATGAATCACTTAAAGTGCATTTACTAGACTAGATTAAGGAAAAAAAATATTCATACTCATTTTATACTTATATAGGACAAAAACATCAATATGGCAAGTAGAGCCATAAGTATAGTAAGAGATATAACCAAACCATTGAACAGGAGGCAAGCATTGCCTGGACACAGGGGGGAGAGAGAGATGGGATGGTGAGCGATGCTATCGGACAATGGAAGCTGAACATGTCACAGCCCTAGAGAAACGGGCTGTGAGAAGTGCATGAAAGGAGCTTGTGAGAGGAAGACGGGTCCACTACTTTGGCCTGCAAACTCATCACCTGGCTTTGCACCCACAGTGGAATCCCAGTGAGCTGGTGTGGCCTCCTCTGTGCAAAGCTGAACTTTCAGCCCTGGCACCTCCTCCTCAACACTAGCTCCTTCAGCCATGGGCACTGGGGCTCCAGGGAAATCTTCTAGTCCTGCGATAGCTCCTTTAGGCTCTGAGTAACCTGGGAGTGGGCAACTGTCCTCAGCTCAGAGGCACGAGGACAGAAATTCAGCCAGAAAGGAGACAAGCATGTTCCGAAATGCTCTGGATGAAGTGAGGCTGGGGACTTTAGTCCCTGACTCGCTCTCCCACAGAGCTTAACACAAGTTTTTGTTCATTTATTTTTAAATGTCTCATTAAAAAAATTTTTTTTGGCCGTGCAGCTTGCAGGATCCTAGTTTCCCGACCAGGGATCGAACCCATGCCCCCTGCAGCGGAAGCATGGAGTCCTAACCACTGGACCGCCAGGGAAGTACCACAAATTTTTATTTTAACTGAGGTAGGGTTTGCTCATAATCTATTATCTAGTACTTAATATACTGTCAGCTTTTATTTACATTGAACTCAATAAAAATATCAATAGTTATACTTCACATACACATTCCTCTTAATAATGTGCAAGTAGACATATTAGCTGCCTGGCCCCATTTTGCAAACCCTTTAAGCTTTACCTGTTGAAGGAACCATCTAGAATACATGGTTTGCAGACTAGACTGCCAGTTGCAAGAGTAATATTAAAGCTCAGTCTGATAGAAATTGGGATTTGGATTGTTGTTTCTCTTGTGGAGGATGCCTTCAAGGAGAATTATTTTGATAAAGAGGGGAATATTTAGTTGGGTTGACCTGGTCATTACTTGAGATGCTTCTCATAGCAGTACAAAATAGCTCTATGTGCTTTTAAAAAATTAATCAAACTTACCCTTCTATAAACACTTGAAGAAAAACGTCCATGAAAAAAAATAAAGCCATAGCTAAAGAAACTGCACGATACTCCAAAGGAATATATATCGTGCTATCAGAGATAAGTATGTCTGTAATGATGAGGGACACATCCACAAAGGTCAGCAAAATTCCAAGTATTCTGCAACAAACAAATAAATAAACCAAATAAGGATAAAGTGGTTTTCACATCTATAGGTAGACTAACTTCAGCCCCATGATCTGATATCAAAATGTCATTATTTTGGGTTAAACCATTCAGTGGTAGGGAGAACTGCTCTTAGAATCTCAACATAAATCACTCTGCTTTCACCCAATAGAAGCAGTTGTTAGGGAAAGAAATTTCCCACTAAACCACTTCATGATATCATGCCCTTTTATATTAAGACACATCAGACCAACACTCCAAGACAGAATAGGCAAACTACATTAAAATGACATGTTTCCACTTGTAAATTCTTCTTAAAATTTAAGAATTTTGAAGGGTCTTCTACCAATTTCCCACAATAAAGTAAACCTCATTCATCTTGATATTTTTAAAGAATTGAGTAATAAAAACCAAGTGAAAGCATGACTAACACAAGCCCTTAAAAGACTTCTTTGACCAGTAAGGCTTCTTATCAGTGAGATTATCAACAAATATAAGATTACATATCAATGGATGGTTCTGGCACAGTTCTGGGCACGTAAGAAGGAATTCAACGCAATGAATACACACATAATTGAACTCTAAAGTAACTCCTAAGCCTTTTTCCTATATATGCTAAACATATTCTCTAGAAGTTGATTGTACTATTTGTATAATCTATGAAGATAAATTAATCTTAAAGCACTTTTTCACAATTGCAATGCAAATTAAAATATTATCAATTTAAAAGGAAGCAAGTACATTGTGTGAATCTGTAACATAGTATGAAATCTTACTATCATGTAGAGAAGAAAGATATAAGTAAAATGTTTCTAGAATTAAGGAGTAATTCTAGGTGAATAAGGTATTTACTAAAACACTTACCTTATAACTATAGAATTTTGAAATGCATGTTTCATTATTTTTACTTTGACAGGTAGAAAAAAACATGTTAATATGTTGCTATTAGACTCCGTACATGCCATTTCTTTGCAATTCTTAATGTTCAGCTTCAATTAAAATTCCAAGATAAATTAGATTGCATTAAATCGGGCACAAAGGTTATTTAGCGACATACTGACAGTGGAAATGCTTTTTTTTCCCCTCCCAGATCCTCTGCCATTAAAAAATATTGATATTAAATGTAATACATACTTAATTACCTCCTTTTCTAGAGTCTCACATACCTGAAAGGGAAGGATGATACAATCAAGTACACAATTCTCTTAATCCGGCTGCTGCAATAAGAAGTAAAAATAAAATTTCAGAGCTTTCAGGTGTATCAGATTTTTCCTAACATATAGTATGAATTTAACCAACAAAGGCCTTTATAAATATAATTTTTAAAGTCTCCAGAAGTTGCCTAACAAAATGCTTTTTACTAATAACTGTAAAAATGTCACCTGATTCTTTTTTTTCTTTCCTATGTAGAATATATGTGGAAAAAAACACTAAACTTTCCCTTGACTGTAAAGCTCTAATCCCAACTTAATGATAAGATTAAGCTTGGGGTCATCAACTAAAGCAACAGAGCATGAAGACAGAAGGGAATGGTAGAAGAGATGTGTGTTCCAGCTCTCCCATGAGTGAGCTGTGGGATCCTGGGCAAGTCATCACACTATGGCCAGACCTGTTCTACAGCAATAGAATAAGGGACTTCAGGGAAGCTCTTGTCTTGCAATATTCATTTCTTGAAACAAGTCACCCCATGAATAAGACAGTTAAACATTAATGAGACTCACAGCTGGGGTGGGAAGTGCACTTTGGGGGTGAGGAATGTTAGTAAGATACATTTCAAAGGGGAAACACACTGGAGGCTGGGCTCCTTCCCTTAGTAGGAGGAGGAGACGGTTTTAGAGCGCCAGCAGTTGTGCCTCATTTTACCCTAGGGCTGGAGACAAGGTAGTCATTGAGGAGCAATTTCTTGCCCTGCTGAAGCCTCCAACACGTGACCCAAATTCCACCCCAAGTGGGATTTAATCCCAAAGCAATGCTCACAGACTGTGCCCAAGACTGGAGAAGAGGGAGGATATATGCCCAATAGAACTGGGGCACTGCCCGATGCAACGGGCCACAGATGGATACTGTTGGGCTAAGCTGAGCTATAAGATCTCCCCACCCCCTCTAATTTCTCCCTGCTCCATCTGCACCCACTACCTCTGCCCAGGCCTAGCGAGAAAAGGTCGATGTGGATGGGGAACTGATTGGCCAAAAGAGGTGAACCTCCCCTGAGGTTGCCATTCTCTTAATACAAGCCCTTTCTGATCCCAGACAGACTATCAGATCTCTGGGTAGCAAAGAAATGTTACAACAAATCACAACTTACTTGACAAAGTGAATTTACCCAACCATGCCTGACAGAATCATTGGGGCACAAAAGGATGGCTTGGGGTGGCTTTAGGCTCTACTATCACTTTCACTGCCTCCCAAAACTACCCCACCCCAAGTAAATGTAGAATTGAGATTTTTTTTTTTTTTTTTTTAAAGAGTGTGCTATATAAATGCAGCTTCAAACAATGTGTGTGGAGTTTGCTGGGAAAGGACTGTAACTCAGTAATTATACATTTAGAAAAAGTGCTATTCATATTTGGGAGCAACACACATACACTCTCCAACACCCAGTGCAACCATGTATCGTTCCTAAAAATGATTACTCAGAGAAGTGCTTGAGCCAACTGAGCAAGGAATAAAAAATGAAGAAGGCAAGAATAAGGAAGATGCCTTATAGAGAAAAGGTGTCAAGAAATAAAATCATACAAATTCAGAACTAAGTCCAAATAATCATTGTTAATGTAGCACGTGGAAATGTAAACAAATGATTCTAAAAGCCAAGATAAATAACAAAGTTCTCGATAATAGTATGGATTTAAATTGGCAGGGTTTTTCCACATTAATTTAGGTTTCTCAGAAGACAGAAGTAAAAGCATGTTGCATTTCTATCTTCCCAGGTACAAGTCCAGTTTTAAACTGGATATTGATGGAGAAACAAAGGTACAATTATGTTTTCTAAAAATAGGTTTATAACTTTCATATTATTAAAACTTGAAGAAAAACAAATCAACTAATAGCATAATGTTAAAAAAATTAAAGAACAAATATCAAGGAAGTGTTTAATACAGAAAACAAAGTACAATGATAGCAAATAACACCAAACATACCTGAAATGATAATAAATACCAACACATTGCTCTCGTATCAAATACTGACAAATACTTTTAGATAAGTTTAAAAACTAAATGCACTATAGGCTGTATACAAGGACAAAAACTAAATTAAAATGATAGTTTCAAAATAGAGATGGACAAAGATATCAGATGCAAATGTTAAATCTCAAAACACGAAAAGTTGTAATATTACTATCAAAGTTGAATTCAAAGCAAAAATATTAACTATGACCAAGACTTATTTTATCCTGATAGAAAGTAGACTCTATAAGATACTATTAAGACCGAGTTGAACAGGGGTGGGATCTGCATTGGGGGCAGGTCCTATCTTTCCCACTGGACACTTATTTCTCTGCACAGATGGTGGAGGGGGGCATGTGGTCATACTCAAAGCATTAAAGGCACTGGGATGATTCTTTGGTTTTCCTACTCTCACTCCAGGGCTCTGGGTCTCCCACCACCACCAAACTATCCACAACAGACAAGGCTATATTCCTAGATTAAACTCAGGTTGAAGAGAGCAGAGTCAGGCTTTAGATCTGAGTCCAACCTAAGTTAGCTCATTAGGATTCTTTACTGGGTCTTAGAGAGGAGCCTCCAAAGTACCTAGGAGTGTCCTTTGCCCGGCTTGGTCCTCAGGGATATACTTCCCTTTGGAGTGGGGTGTTGGTAGCAAGGATAAGATCTGAGTGTCCCTGGACAAATGCTATCCATTTACATATATATATATATATGTGCTTTATGTGCTATATGTTTAAACAAACATATTTTAAAACTCTCTCTATATATAGTTTCTATTGTGCAGATAAAACATATTTAAAGCATTTCTATGAAATTTTAAAAGAAATTTATCCTACAAGAAGATAAAAAACTTTAATGGTACTCTAAAATATAAAAATTATTCAGACTACATTTTCTGACCACGATTTAATAAAACCAGTGAAGTGGGAGAGTACTATACAAGATATTTCATCGCATGTTATCACTACAGAAATTTTAAAGGTGTCACATATGACAACTTAGATTAAATGGAGATATTGTTTGCAAGACACAAGCTACTAAAATGTGCTCAAGAAAAAATAGATAACCTGAATAGTTTAAAAGGTAATATATCTTGTAGAGAAATTGAACTTGTAGTTGAAAACTTTCCAACAACAACAAAAAAGTCCAAGCCCAAGTGACTTCACTGGAGAATTCTACTTAATTCTTTAAGGAAGATACAAATCGAAACAAACTCTTCCATAAAACAGAAGAATAGGGACTGCTTCCAAACTCAATTTAGGAGATTAGCATTACCCTGATACCAAAACCAGTAAAGACATTACCTGACAAGAAAATTACCAATATCCCTCATAAATATAGATACAAAACTCCTTAACAAACCATTAATAAATTGAATCCAGCAGTATATATATATTTTAAATTCATGACCACTTGGTGTTTGTTCCAGGAATTCAAGGATGGGTCAACATTCTAAAAATAATGTAATTCGCCATGTCAATAAACTAAGGAAAATACAACATATGATCATCTCAATAGAGGTAAAAAAATTTTTAAACAAAATTTAACATCCATTTATGATAAAAACTTTCAGTGAACTAGGAAAAAAGGAAACTTCCTTAACCTGACAAGGGGCATTTATGCCCCCCAAAACAAACAAACAAACAAAAAACCTATGGCTGATATCAATCTTAATGGTGAGACTGAATGTTTTCTTCCAATGATTAGGAATCTAGGATGTCAGTTCACACTTCTTCCACTCAAAATTATATTGGAGTCAATGTAATAAAGCAAGAAATGGAAATAAAAGGCCTATAGATTGAAAAGGAAGAAATAAAACTCTCACTATTTGTAGAGGAGATGCTTGCCTACCTAGAAAATCCCAAGGAATCTACAAAAAAGCTAACAGAATAAGTGAGTTTAATAGTTATTGTATAAAAGGTCAATATACAAAATTCAACTATATTTCGATATACTAGCAATGAATGATTGAAAAGTAGAAATGTAAGCAACTGAACCATTTATATTAGCACCAAAACCCATGAAATACTTTTTTATAAAGTAACAAAATAGGTGCAGGATCTGTAGGCTGAAAATTACAAAACTTGATGAAAGAAAATGGAAACCTAAAGATAAGAAGAGATGTGAAATGGTACTGCCATTTTGGAAACTATTTCTCATACAATTAATCATACACTTTACCATAAGTATCAGCAACCCTATTCCTTGGCACTAACCAAAGATAAATGAAAGTTGTGTCCACACAAAAAACTTGTACGTAAATGTTCATAGCCACATTACTCATAACAGGCCCAAACTGGAAATAATCCAAATGCCCATCAATGGGTGAAGGGATAAGAAAATATGGTACATTCACAGTGATGTCAGAAACATGACAGAGTGAAAAACTACCTTGGTCTCTCCCCTTCAATCTACAACCAATAAAACCCACAACTCAACAAAGGTGCCACTGTCCAACACAACAGTTTGCCAGAGGACTCCACACACCTGTACATCTAAAGGCAGGTGAATTGGAACACTTAGAAGAGATGGAACGAGGGAACAGTGGAATCAGTGCCTGCAATCCTGGCCCTCTGACCACAGCAGCTGTGCCCACAGCTTCAGAGAACACAGTAGCAGCAGGGGAAGCAGCACACGTGACTACAGGCTCCAGACCACACCAGCACCCATGGCTACATGTAACTGACCAACAGTGGGGCCTGGGATCCTGTCCCTCCAGCCGCCGAGGTGACCACAACCTCACTGCCACTCCCCCACCTGCAGTGGCACAGCCCATGAACTCAATGAGATATAAGAAAACTCAGAAAGGTAGTTTAATGAGCTCAGGAATAAAAATGAATGAACACAAAGAATATTTTACCAAAGAGACTGAAACTCTAAAAAGAAACAATTGGGAGACTTGGATTGACATATACACACTACTATATATAAAATAGATAACTAATAAGAACCTACTGTGTAGTCCAGGGAACTCTACTCAATAGAGTGGATATATATGTATAGGTATAACTGATGCACTTTGCTGTACAGCAGAAACTAACACAACATTGTAAATCAACTATACGTCAATAAAAAATAATTTAAATAAATAAATAAAAAGGAACCAAAAAGAAACTCTGGAGCTGAAGAACTCAATAAATGAGATAAGGAACACACATTAGAAGCACTGGAAACAGAGCAGACAATATGGAAGAGAGAAATAGCAAGCTGGAACATAGCAATCTAAAAATGATACAAGTAGAAGAGGAAAGAGAAATAAGGTTTTTAAAAGGAAGAAATCCTGAGAGAGTTATCTCTTTCAGGAAGGACAACATTAGGATAGTGCATCTCCCAGAAGGAGAAGAGAGGGAAAAGGGAGCAGAGAGTTTATTTAAAGAAACAATAGCTGGGAACATCCCAAACTTGGGGAAAGAACTGGAGTTACAAGTCCATTAAGCTAAGGGAACACCTAATTACCTCAATGCAAAAAGACCTTCTCCAAGACAAATAATATTAAAACTGTTAAAAGTGAATGACAAAGAATTTTAAAATCAGCCAGGGCAAAAAGGATGGTAACCTACCAGGGAACCCCCACTACTAGGCTATCAGCAGATTTCTCAGCAGAAACCCTACAGGCCAAGAGGGAGTGGAATGACATTCTCAAAATACTGAAAGATAAAAACTGTCACCCAACAACACTCTATATAACACAGTTATCATTCAGATATGAAGGAGAAATAAATGCTTTCCCAGACAAAGAGAAGCTGGAGTTCATCAACACTAGACCTGCCTTACAAGACATGTTGAAAGGAACTCTTCTATCAGAAACAAAATGACAAAAATACGCAAAACTTTCAGCAAGGTGATAAATAGAACCAGAAAATTGCCACTCTTTACCAAGATAGATTTTTAAATACTTTATTAGAGTATAAAGGTTAAAGGGAGACAAAAAAAGAAAGCAGAAAAATGACTATAGCTATCTACAGTTTGGTAACAAACTCACTAAACAAAAACAGGTAATTTGAGACTACAAAAACAAAAGGGGAAGAGGAAAAGGATGGACCTTATGTTTTTAAAAAATGTTTTAGTTCACTATAAATTATATCATCATGTGTGAAAATCATGCTGAAATCAGAAGGCTAGAAAAATGATTAAATAAAATAGATTCTGGAAAGACCCAGCGTATACAGATTCATAACATGATAGAGATGGATTTAAAAATCTTTGAACAAGATATAAATGTTTTCAATAATGGGTTCATTCATTCAACCAAACTCACTGAGTGCCTACTATGTGCCATGGCACTGTTTGAGGCACTGGAGATACAGCTGTTAAAAAAATGGACAAAATTTTCTTCCATCATGATGTTTAAATTCTGTCTCATGCAGACAATAAATATAATAAATAAGTAAATAAGGTAGTAAGTTAGAAGGTGATAAATGCAATAAGGGTCATTAAATTAGGGTAAGGACAATGGAGGGGGATGCAACTTTGATGCTGGGAAAACTAAGGAGTCACCTGGCAGAAAAGCAGACGCCTACATTTTATACCTTAATACAAAATAAATCCTGGGCAGATGTTTTCTTTCAATGTAGAAAATAAATTCAAAACATAGATGAATTTCGGTGAATATAGTAAAATCTTAGGTAGAGAAAGACTTTCTGACACTAAAGGCGTCAATCATAAAGAAAAGGACAGATGTACTCAACTGTATGAGGATTATAAGCTTCTATATAGTGAAAAGCTAGGCAACCTGGGAAAAAATACTTGCCCTATCTATGATATAAAAAGGATATATTTAACTTTTCTATCCAATGGCAGTGATAAATACCCCAATTTTAAACGGGCAAAGGTAGTTTGAAAACAATGAAATACAAGTTCTATGAAAAAAGTAGAAACAAAAACAATGTCAAATGTGCATTCGAACACACATATTAACTAACATTGAAAAGATGAGCGATGGCTAGCATGAACGGGGAAGAAATGCACACTGCATCTTGGTGTGGAAAGTAGCAAAATCAATAGCCTCACAAACGTTCCTTTTGACACAGAATTTCCACCTCCGAGAATCTGTATTATAAAGAAATAAAATATACAGAGGTTTGGTCTCAAAGTTATTCATCATTTTTTGTAATCAGTCACAGCTGAAATGTCCAGAAATATCTGACAATTTAAATGAATGACAATTTAAACATCTATACCATGAAATATTATACAGCTGTCAAAAGGAATGTTGCAAATTTAAAAATCAATAAAGTCAAATATAGGCAGAACTTCAGGCAACAATAAAAAATCTGAAATTAAAAAATATATAATGTTGTAAATGCATGGAAATATAGTCATGATATGTCACTAAGTAATAAGGTTATTTTTAAAACAATGTATGATACCATATCCATAAACAAAAAATGTATAAGCCTAAAGAACCTTGAAGGGCATCTATTAAACATTAGGAATGCCTCTTCATGGGAGGTTTTATTGCTTGTATTTTCTGATTTTCCTAATAGTGAAATTTTGTTGCTTTAGTTTTGGTTTTTAGTATAAAATTTATTTACGGTGCTTTGGAGTTTTAAATTCACACTGAATAATATGTGTGCACATATTACTCCACATTTAGTTTTAGTTTTTTATTATACTACACCTAGCACCCAGTAGATAGATATTGTAGATAGCATTATTACCAGTTTACAGATAAAAGACCTAAAATTTAAAGTAGTTTAGTATTTTGCCAAGTGTCCAGTGCGTATTAGATGCCAAAGCCAAGCACTGATTCCAGGTCTTACTCCAAATCTAATACCATCCCCTGGTCTGAAACACCAGTGTCTCTCACACAGGGAGTACTGCAAATGCCACCCGAATCTATACCATAAGCATTTGTAATTTAAAAAACTAAACTAACACTTTTTGTTTGTAAGAAGAAGGAAATGCTTGCCTTGCTCAGTCTATTCAGATTTTGCCCCTGCCCTGGGCAGCCTCATTGCAGAAAATATTTAGTTAATATGCAGACATATCATTTAATTAAGTAGCAGAGTGAACTCTTCATTGATGGCCCATGATAAAATAACAGAAAATGGAAATTCATGGGTAATTTGAAGAACTATTTGTATTCATCAGTCGCCCCTTTAGTTTTCACGTTGTTTTTGTCTAGACACCAACAGATTACAACAGTAACCAATTCAATGCCTCTTTAGCAATACTCACTCCCCAACATTAATTCAAGCCGGTGAATGCTTAAGTAACTGGCCAAGAGAGTAGCAGAAGAAAAATTGCAGGAATAATTCTGCAGTCCAGACACATGGGCTTTTTTTGGAAGTACAATTAATTTACAAGATTATATTAGTTTTGGGTGTACAACATAGTCATTCAATAATTTTATAGATTATATTCTATTTAAAGTTATTACAAAATAACAGCTATATTTCCCTGTGCTGTACAATAGATCCTTGACGCTTATTTTATACATAGTAGTTTGGGGGAGGGAGAGTCAGACGTGTGTGATTTTAAGAAGGTATCGTGTCCTTGTCATTGAGTACAGGTAAAAATGCCTTCAGATCAGTGCAACAGGAAGTACTCTCATGAGATTACTCAGGAGCAAGTCAAAATTCATAAAATCCCAATGGACATTAAGCGGTCTTTAATCAGCAAAACATGTTTGCTTTGGCTCTCAGTCCCATTTGCTCATAGACAAAATCAACAAAACTAGGAATCAGAACATATCCAAGAAAAATGAGAAAGGAACACAAGTGAAAAGCAAGTAGCATTCGGCAATCCTCTGTTTAGAAAGAAACTTGGTAATAAAATTAGTCTCTACTAAGGATATTTTCACAGTTTCAAACTAGAAGAACATTTACTTGTGAATACGTGGAAATATTTTTCAAGTATGGTACTTATATGCAAATTCAAACAGAATCATTGTATACCCTCCCTCCCCAACATATTGCTATCTGTCCATAGCTCTCTTTTTTTCACCTCAGCATGAGCCCCATCTTCTAAAAGATAAGAAATCCATCAACAGCTCCCTCCCTCTGAACTTCAAACTGACTTACTAATGTGAATTGAGAGAGTCACTGTCTTCTTCACCATTATCGATCTTGGACAGCAGTCCCATCATACTTTAACCGCCAACAAATGCAAAAATATATCATTAGAGATTTGCTACATGGAACAGGGATGTGAAACACTTATTTGAAGAAAAAGAATTCCTTAAATCTAAAGGAACCACGACTTAGCTCACTGGATGACCCAATCTTACAGAAAGAAATTTAGAATCATTGTCTAGAAAACTCTGTATTCCTATGGAATACACAGGAAGACTGAATTTTGCACATCTTTCCCTCTCTGTTTCTCCCTATGTCTCTCGTCTCCGTGTCTGCTTCTCTCTTTCTGTCTCACTCTTTCTATAAAGATAGAGATTCATAATACATAGATAGCACTGATGCAAGTAAATTATATCAGCAGCCTTGGAAGGCACCATAATTAAAAGGCAAGATATATCAAAGTAGTCAAAGACCTTTGATGTCAACTTATCTGGGTCATTGTGAAGGATTAAAAACGTACATAGCACGAAACGACTTCACTTTTTTTGGCTGAAATTGGTTACACTTGCTCTAGAACTTATGAACTGGTTGAACTCTAAAAAAATTATATGTCAATTAGTTATTTGGAACCTGGGTCCCTGCACCACCTACGTTTCACGTATTATGGATATCTTGTTTCCTCCTTGAATAGGTTTCAAATAACTGCCTGAGACAAGGACTCCATAACTAATTGGATTTCACAAATCTCAATATCCTCCCCTTGTCCCCTCTCTCTCTATTTATATCTCACCTTTCACCTCTGCCTCTCAAGTCACATGAGTTAGGGCTAACGGATTAAAATGGACATAGTAACACTCCATGCGTCTTATAGATTTATTTTTAAATGCAATTTAGCTATAATTACTCTGCAGTTTAAAATTTAGTCACCCTAAAGATAACATTCTAATCAGTTATTTAAAACCTGGTATTTAATTTTTCTGTAGAAATGAACTTTATCCGTTGGTAATAAAAATCTTAGTCCTGTGGGAAAACTTAATAAATCAAATTTATGTACATTTCTTTACTCCCGAACCTAATCCCCAAGTGTAACACCATTTTGTGACTAAATTTACTTCCAATTCAGCTTGAGTTTGTAGGTACTCATCTCACTTGTCCTATAACTTCCTGCCTTCTCAAGTCCCTATACCACACCTAGTAACCCTTCACGAATCACAGATGTCTTTCCTGCCCTTCAGACAGGCTCAAGACAAGGCAGGGGCTCCCTCCAATGTGATGGCGGGTTTGGGTTTGGGGCACCAGCCCCACATGGTGGCAGAGCTCTGGAGGTGAGGGACACATGCAGGGTCTATCAGATCCACTTTTTGCTGCTGAGGGCTCCCCTCTGCTCTCCATCCACTGAGACCTTCTGCTAACTCCTATTATGATTCTGTCCTCTCTTGGCCCATGCATGGGCAATCCGATACTTCCCTAAGGGAAAGTATCAGATAGTGGCTGCTCCTAACTCGGGGTAACAAACAGACTAGGGGTAAGAACACTCCCTTTTATGACCTGTTCTTTTTTCCCCCCAAATAGATCCAAAAAAGAAAGAAAGTAACATACTGAGGCTGGCAAAACAAACAAACAGAACCCTTAGATAAAGCGGCGAAGAAACTGTATTGCCACAGATGTTCCCCAGAATAAATTTCACAAATATCAATACCCCCCTTACACTAGCTCTATATATTTATATCTCACCTTTCATTGAAGGGTTCAACACAAGTTACCTTTTCCACCTGGCTCTGGTCATGGCTAAAGGATTATAAATGCACATGGTAAGACTTCACCTCTCCCTAGACTTATTTTTCAATGCACATTAGCTACAATTGCTTTACAATTTATAACCTAGTTGTCCTAAAAATAACATTCTAATCAGTTATTTAAAACCTGGTATTTCATTTTCCCCTGTAAGGGAGGCTTTATACATTTGTAATGAAAATCTTCGTCCTGGGTGGGGCGGGGGGAAGTCATGAATCAAGTTGATAGACATTTCTTGACTCCTGAACCCCTTCACGAGTACAACTTTCTCCTTGCAAAATAAGTTTCTCTCCTTTCTTGGCCCATTTTAGTACAGCCTCATACACAAGCATTTGGATAGTTTCCCTAGGGGCTTCGGCTGCATCTAAGAGTGATAAACAGATGAGTAAGAAGCATCCCTCTTATGACCTGTTTCTGTTTTATCCAACTAGATACAAAAGAAAGAAAGAAAGAAACATACTTACATAGGCTACAGTAAAAAGATTTAGAAACAATGTCAAAGACACTCTGTTATGTCACCAATACTCCTAAAAATGAACCTCCCAAAGAGAATCAACCTCTCTCCCCTTTCCTCTGTTTCTCTCACTCTCGCATGCTCTCCCTCTCTGCATTTATATACATATATATTTTTTTTGTTGACATCTCTCTATCTTTATTTCTATCTCACGTATCAGTGGTGGGTCCATCAGGTCTTCCTGTTGTCAATTCACTCAAAGCAGTGCTAAAGGATTAAAAAGGCACAGAGTCAGACACCCTATAATTTTCTCAGTTAAACTTTCTGGTTCAAATTTGTTTCAATTAATGCTTTCACTTATAAAACTAGATGACCCTTTAAAAACTGACATGTAAATCGATTGCTTGAAACCTGGTAGGTCATTTTCCCCAGAAATGAGGCTTTATGTATTTGTAATGAATATCTTACACTTGTCAAAAAGGTAGTGACTCAAGATTGAAGTACAGTTCTTTACTACTGAATCTCATCCAATGTGTAACAACCTTTTGGGGTGGAATTTATTTCAAATTCAACTTCAGGTTGTAGGTACCCAACTTTCTTGACCAATCTAACTCCCTGACCACGTCTGTGCTCCATAGGAAGCATGCTCGTCTTTCCTGCCCCTCACACAGGGTCAAGTAACTACAGGCCTGAGTCAGGGGCTCCATCTGAGGTGAACATGGGTCTGGATTTGGGTTATCAGCCTCACATGGTAGCTGATACAATTTATTATTATTCTCCTTGCTCCAGACGGCTTTCATCTTCCCCACACCCACTCCAGGACAGTCTCATACACAGGCAATCTGACAGTTTCCCGAGAGTCTGGCTGCCCGTAACTGACACTCAAGACTGCGAGTAAGAAGACTCCCTCTATGTCTTGTGCCTCTTTTTCTACCTCAGTTCAAAAAACGAACACTATTCCACATAGAACCTTACCATGAGAGGACGTTAGAAACAGTATCAAGGGAACTCTGTATTTCCATGGGTGCTCCTAAGGGTGAACATCCCAATTCTCAATCTCTCTGTATATGTATAGTATGCACATATGTGTGTGTGTACATATTATATACATAGTTATTCATCAGAGCTCACTTTGCATTGCAGAGTCCTTCAGAGGACGCTGCTGTCCATCCACTCGGGGCAGTGCTAAAGGATTAAAAACAGACAAAATAAGATACCACAAGACTTCTAGACTTTTACTTTTTTAGTTCAGGTGGGCTATAATTACCCTTGAACTCATAAACTGGTTGGCTCTTAGAAAATTCACATGTAAATCAATTATTTGAAATCTGATATCTCATTTTGCCCAGAAATGATTCTATATACATTTGTAATAAATGTTTTGGACCTATCAGAAAAGTTCATGACTCAGGAATTGGCTGGTAGTTATTAGCAGGAGGAAGGATTCCTCTTATGGCCTGTTCCTCTTTTATCCAACTGGATCCAAAACAGATAGAAAGTTACTAACAGGTGTTACAGTGAGAAGATTTAATAACAATGTCAAAGACACTGTATTGTCATGGATACTCCTAAGAATGAATTTGAAAACTGCACCTCTTTTTCTTCCATAGTATTTATGTTTATGTGTTTGTGTGTTCATATTGATAAGAGTATTTAAATATATGTGCATACATGTACGTATAAAACATTTATCTTTAATATTCATTTATATCTCACGTTTCATTGTTGCCATCCTTATAGGTTTCTGATGTCAATTCATTCAGGGCAGTGCTAAAAGATTGAGAAGATACATGGTTCACACACCACACGTAATTCTAGACTTACTTTTTTTCATTCAAATAGCTACAGTTACTCTACAACTTTTGAACTGGTTGATCTTTAAAAATTCATGTATATATCACAAAACTGAGCCTGCTATGTCATTTTTATTAGAAATGAGACCTTATATAAGGTGGTAATGATTATCTTAGGCCTGTAGGTAGTGGTAGCACACTTAGAGAAAGCAGCAGCCCTTTTATGACTTGCTACTCTTTTTTCCAACTGGACCCAGAGCAGACAGAGTTACCTACACATCCTACTATGACTCGACTTAGAAACAGTGTCAAACACACTCTTATTGCTGTGAATGCTCCTTAGAGTCAATCACAAATTTCAATCTCTCTCTCTGTGTTGTATGTCTGTGTGCGAGCATGTGTGTGTCTGTGTTATAGAAAGATGTATATGCGTATGTATATTAATTATTCATATATCTTTATTCTTTTATATCTCATATGTTGCTGGTGGCTTCCTCGTGTTTCTGATTATCAATCAATTCATTCGGGTATGGGCTAAAGAGTTTAAAAGGTACATTGTCAGACATCCCATGTAATTGACTGACTTGGTTTTTGTCCTTTAAATGGCTACAATTACTATACAGTTATGAACTTGTTGATCTTTAAAAAACTCATGTATATAACACTAGATTGAAGCTGGTATGTCATTTTCATTAAACATGAGATTTTACATGGCAGTAATTGATATCTTAGGCCTGTGAAAATAGTAATGCCTCAAGTTCTTTACTATTCCTTTAATCCGAACGGTCACAGCTTTTTGTGATGGCATTTATTTCAATTTAACTTCAGTTTCTAGGTACGCATCCCTCTTACTGCATCTAAATTCCTGACTCTCAAGTTCCATCACTTCCTTATTTTCACCCCTCCTGGTCACCTTTCCTGCCCCTCACACACAGGGTCAACAACTGCAGGCCTGAGGCAGTGATGGCTCCAGCCACTTCCACTGCCATCATGGGTTTGGGTTGCAGGACCCTTACGTAGTGGCAGAGCTCTGGAGGGTGTGGGACAGATCTAGGGGCTGTTAGCTCCCTTCTCTTCTGTTGAGGGCTCGTCTCTTCCCAGGCCACAGCTAGCCTTCCCCTTGTTTCCAAATACGAATCTCTCCTCATTTGTCCCACGTTGTAGACTGAATACTGTCCCACTAAAATTCATATGGTGAAGTCTTATCCCCTTTAACTCAGAATGTGACCTTATTGAAAGTAGCATTGTTGCAGAAGTAATTAGTCAAGATGTGGTCCTACTGGTTAGGGTGGGTTCCTAATCCAATATGACGGATGTCCTTATACAAAAGGAAAGGATGCCATGTGAAGATGAAGGCAGAGATTGGAGCAATTGACAGCAGCCACCAGAAGCTAGGAGAGACGCATGGAAGAGATTCTTCCTCACAGCACTCAGAAGAAACCACCCCTGCCAACATCCTGATACCAACTTCTAGCCTTGAGGATTGAGACAAAGTTTTGTTGTTTAAACCACTCGATTTCTGATATTTTGTTACAGCAGCCCTAGCAAACGAATACAACACGTTCTACCAGAGTCTCACACAGGCAATCTGACAGGTTTCTAAGAGTTGTGGCTACTAGTCACTCAGATGGGAGTAAGTCTCCCTCTTCTGATCTGTTTCTCTTTTATCCAACTAGATCAAAAAAAGAATGCTACATACAGAACATACCAACATTTTAGAAAAAGCATACAAGAAGCTTAGTATTCAATATCTCTGTGTGTGCACCTTTACATATCTATCTATCTACATATAATCTCACCTTTCAGTGATGGCTTCCTTATTGGTTACAGATATCAATTCATTCTGCTCATAGCTTAAGGATTAAAATGTACAGAAACATCACGTGATTTCATAGACTTACTTTTTTCATTCAAATTGGCTAAGTTGTAGAGAGGTACATTTTCAATTATGAATTGAAAATTACAAATTCATGCATAATTTGCTTATTTGGAAATAAGTATTTCATTTTACCCTAGAAATGCAGCTTCACATGGTGGCAATGAAATTCCTAGGCCTGTAAAAGACTCCTTAATGGATCAAGGTTAAAAACATTTCTTTACTTCTGAACCTAATCCCAAGGTGTAACTGGTTTTTGTGTTTGCAATTACTTCAAATTCAACTGTAGTTTGCAGGTACCATCCCTCATACAGTATTAGTAGTATGATTCACTATAGTTACCATGCTGTACAACCCGTTCTAGCAGGGGTTGTACATCCCCAGGGTGACTTATTTTATAACTGGAAGTTTGTACCTTTTGACTTCCCTCACCCATTTCACCCACCCCCTACGCAGCCCTCACCCCCCATTTCTGGAAACCACCAATCTTTTCTCTTATTTATGAGCTTTCTTTCCTTTTAAGATTCCACACACAAGTGAGACCACATGGTATTTCTCTTTCTCTAACTTATTGCACTTGGCGTAAACGTCCAGGAGTTCTACCCATGCTGTTGCAAATAGCACGATTTCATTCTTTTGTTTATGGCTGAATATATTCCATTGTACACATATATACCACAACTTCTTTATCCATTCACTGGTCAACGGACATGTTGTTGCCATGTCTTGGCTACTGTAAAGAATGCAATGAACACGGGGGTGCACATGTCTTTTCAAGCTAGTGTTTTCATTTTCTTCAGATAAATACCCAGAAGTGGAATTGCTGGATCATATGACAATTCTATTTTTAATTTTTTGAGAAATTTCCATAGTGTTTTTCATAGTGGCTGTAACAATTTGCATTCCTACCAACAGTGCACAAGCCTTCCCTTTGCTCCACATCCTTGTCAACACTTGTTATTTTTTATCTTTCTGACAATGCCATTCTATACATACATATTTTTTTATTTTATTTAGATTTACTTTTTTGGCTGCGTTGGGTCTTTGTTGCTGCACTCGGGTTTTCTCTAGTTGCGGCGAGCGGGGTCTACTCTTCGTTGCGGTGAGCGGGCTTCTCATTGCAGTGGCTTCTCTTGTGGAGGAGCACGGGCTCTAGGCATGTGGGCTTCAGTAGTTGTGGCACACGGGCTCAGTAGTTGTGGCTCGTGGGCTTTAGAGCGCAGGCTCAGTAGTTGTGGCACACGGGCTTAGTTGCTCCACAGCATGGGGGATCTTCCTGGACCAGGGCTTGAACCTGTGTCCCCTGCACTGGCAGGCGGATTCTTAACCACTGTGCCACCAGGGAAGCCCAACGATGCCATTCTAACAGGCATGAGGTGATTGTAAATTTTTTTAAATAGTTTATTTTGTAGAACAAGTGACCTATACTGGTGAATGTTTCATGTGAGCTTGAGAAGGATACATATTCCGCTCTTGTTAAGTGAGCTCTTCTATACATGTCAATTAGGTCCAGTTGATTGAAGGTGCTGTTCAGTGCCACTATATCTTTACTTTCCATAGTTTTCCCTTCTCTTCATGCGTCAGTATAAACCCTATCTTCCCAATGCTAGGAGGTCCACCAACAGTTCCCTCCTTTCAAACTTCACAGACTTATTCATATGAATTATCAAAGTTAACATCTTTATTACCATCATCGACCCTCAAGAATTGTTCTATTTTACTTCACTCGTATGCAGAAATTTATCGTTAGTGATATTCTACATGGAATAGTGATATAATGAATTTCTGAACAATAAGGATTCCTTGAATCTTAAAAATATAGGAAACATAACAACTCACTGCAATTCCTATGTTTTTAGAAAGAATTTTAGATCATTGTCCAGAAAATTCTGCATTGCCATGGATAATCCCGAGACTAAATTTCTCCACTTCACTTCCCCTGCTCCCCACCCCTCAATATATACCTCACCTTTCACAGGTGGCTCCATCACAGATTACTGATGTCAATTCATAGGGGTCATTTCTAAGGAATTGAAAACACAGGATCAAACTCCAAATGACTTCATAGAGTTCATTAGTTACAAGTAGTCTTCAATTTGTAAACTGGTTGAACCCTAAAAATCTACATGGAAGTTACTTATTTGGCAATCAGTATTTCAATTTTCCCAAGTAATAGGGCTTTACTAGCTGTAATGAAGACCTTAGGCCTGTCCAGGAAGACTGAGAAATCCAGAAAAGTACCATTCTTCATTTCTAAACCTAACTCTTATGTGTAACTGCACTGAGGCTGCATTTACTTCAAAATTCATCTTCAGCCTATAGATCTACAAACTTCCAGCCCCTTCTAACTTCCTGATTATCCTTCCCTCCCCTGCAGCCCTACTTTTCTTGTACTGGGTACTCCTTTGCTGTTCCTCAGTTTGGTTCAAAGAACAACAAGCCCGAGGCAGGGGCTCTCTCCAATATGATGGTGGGTTTACAGTTGGGAC
Organism: Mesoplodon mirus; assembly: GCF_964341445.2. Lineage (NCBI taxonomy): Eukaryota > Metazoa > Chordata > Mammalia > Artiodactyla > Ziphiidae > Mesoplodon > Mesoplodon mirus. The sequence continues at coordinate 15,449,110 of NC_138993.1, forward strand.
ACTAGCTTTAGATGGTAGCAGAGCTCTGGAGGGTGAAGGCCAGAGCCGAGATGGAGCAGGGCTGCTCTTTTCTGTCCAATCCTTCCTCCTTTCCTGGCCCATGCTAGCAGACACACACACACAGACATTCTGATAGCTTCCTAAGAGTTTTGGCTACTAGTTACTAAAGGTCACAAAGAGACCATGAGGAAGGATTCTCCCACTTATGACCTCTTCTTTTTTCCATCTAGACCCCAAAAGAAAGTTACCTATAGAAGCTTCCAGTCTCTTATGGAGAGAGACCTCCCTTTGCGGTCAGCGCTCCCAATACCTTTCACCACCCACTTCAGTCAACTCACCCTTTGTCAACGTCGTCAGAGGAGCCTGAAGAGGCATCCACAACTCTGCCAAAGAGTAAAAATCATACCAAAAAATACGTCAGACACTTTGGAAGGCAATTCGTTTCTTTTTCCCAATAGAATTTCAAGACATGAAAAGTAAAATCATGAATATGGAAAAAACTAAACAAACAGTTTGAGTACAGCACTGGGCTCTCTGAGACAGCCTCCGGGCTGTGTGTGTGTTTGTGAACGCACTGGAAAGTGACAGAAAGAAGCAAAGGAGATGTAGCATTCATTATTAAACCTCCTTTCTCCTTCCCCATTTTGCCAACCATGCACACACCCTGGAATCAATTTGGGAAACATGAAAGAGCCGAGAGTATAGGGACGAGGAGGTGGATCCAGGGAATAACTAATGAAGGGTTACAGGGAAAAAAAAAAAAAAGAAAGAAAGAAAATGCCAGAACAACGAATATTCAAACGTCAAGGACTAGTCACTGGTCATCATTCAGTAGAGAAGAAACAGGTAGGTAGATCAAGGATGGCCTGTATAATATTTTAAATTTTTTTTCTGAACTAGAAGTAGAGCATGTTTAGAATGATTCCTTTTTATTTTTCTCTGGATTTATTTCAAAAAGATATTTGGTTATATTATCCAAAACCAAGACTTCCCACCACCAAATCACTGGTTTGGATAATTTAATCTCTCTACAATTCAATTTCCTCATCTGTAAAATAAGACACATAAAAATGCACTTTGCATCCGTCAACTTCATAAGATCATCCTGAATATTCACCATTTCACAAATATTATTAGTGTTTAGGCAGCCTGCCTTCTTCATCAAATGTTATGCCTCAAAAAATCAGTACAGGAAAACAACATAAACTGATACATATTTTAAATTTCAAAAACACTTCAAGATTCTCAGAGTAATTCCCTGGGAAATCTTGGGTTCCTATCCAACATGAGATAATAGCCTTCCTCCCAAAACTATAGAAGACGAATGGAAGTATGGATTCCAAGAAATAACACAAACCTCGAAGACTCTAAAGAGTCGACCCTTGGGCTTCCCTGGTGGCGCAGTGGTTAAGAATCCGCCTGCCAATGCAGGGGACACGGGTTCAAGCCCTGGTCCGGGAAGATCCCACATGGTGCAGAGCAGCTAAGCCCGTGAGCCACAACTACTGAGCCTGCGCTCTAGAGCCTACGAGCCACAACTACTGAGCCCACGCACCACAACTACTGAAGCCCACGCACCTAGAGCCCGTGCTCTGCAACAAGAGAAGCCACCGCAATGAGAAGCCTGTGCACTGTGACAAAAAGTAGTCCCCACTTGCTACCACTAGAGAAAGCCCGCGTGCAGCGACAAAGACCCAATGCAGCCAAAAATAAAATAAATAAATTTAAAAAAAAAAGTGTCGACCCTTGACTGGTGGACAGACTGAGGAAAAGGGCTGCCAAGGGCAGCCTGGAGGGACTCAAGAGGAGGGGAAATTTTAAGTTCGGTTCTTGCCTTTCCCTTGAGTTGCTTGGAGACAATAAGTGCCTCCTCAGTAGAAGCCAGTAGCAACTACCCAGACGTAGTTAGGATAAAGTTAGGGTAGCATTAGGTTAGCTGATGAAAACAGGAAAGGGCTGAAGAGCAATCCTTGGGCCTTCACTCGTCCACGCCCCATCTCCAAAGCCCCAGGTGACAACCTAGGGTGACTGCCTCCCCCAACGCTGCCTCGCCCAGGAGCTGAAAGGTGACATACCCTGATCAGAGGATTTGCCTGGTCACAGTGTTTCATGGTTCCTGAGACTCTCTGTGCCCAGGCTCATCACCTCCACTCATGTTAAACTTACTGAGGAAAACACACCCTGGATCTTAGCTTTCAACAACAGCGACATTATAATAGGTCATCCAAGCCAGGATACTTTTGAAAGTGACAAGAATGCGCTATTAATAATTATGCTGAGACGGTCCCCAACCTTCAGCTCTTTCCTAATACAAGTTACAAGACAGAGGGGCCAATGTGCACAAGGAATGTGAACTCACAAGTCAAAATAGATACCTGAGGAGTACGACTCCTGAAAAATACAACAAACTGAACATCATATACCATCTGAAGCAGAAAAATTGCAACACAATGACTAAGGTATTTTTTCTAATTAAAAGAAATTTTTATTGGAGTATAGTTGCTTTACAATATTGGGTTAGTTTCTACTGTACAGCAAAGTGAATCAGCTATATGTATACATATAGCCCCTCTTTTTTGGATTTCCTTCTCATTTAGGTCACCATAGAGCACTGAGTTCCCAGGGCTATACAGTAGGTTCTTGTTAGTTATCTTCTTTATACATAGTATCAATAGTGTACATATGTCAATCCAGTCTCCCAATTCATCCCACCCCCGCTTTCCCCCTTGGTATCCATATGTTTGTTCTCTACGTCTGTGTCTCTATTTCTGCTTTGTAATAAGATTGTCTACACCAATTTTTTCAGATTCCACATGTATGCGTTAAAATACAGTATTTGTTTTTCTCCTTCTGACTTACTTCAATCTGTATGACAGTCTCTAGGTCCATCTATGTCTCTACAAATGACCAATTTCGTTCCTTTTCATGGCTGAGTAATATTCCACTGCATATGTTCTACATTTTCTTTATCCATTCCTCTGCTGATGGACACTTAGGTTGCTTCCATATCTTGGCTATTATAAATAGTGCTGCAATGAACATTGGGGTGCACGTGTCTTTTTGAATTATGGTTTTCTATGGGTATATGTCCAGTAGTGGAATTGCTGGGTCATATGGTAGTTCTATTTGTAGTTTTTTAAGGAATCTCCATATTGTTCTCCATAGTGGCTGTATCAATTTACATTCCCACCAACAGTGCAAGAGGGTTCCCTTTTCTCCACACCCTCTCCAGCATTTATTGTTGGTAGATTTTTTGATGATGGCCATTCTGACCGGTGTGATACCTCGCTGTGGTTTTGATTTGCATTTCTCTAATAATTAGTGATGTTGAGCAGCTTTTCATGTGCCTCTTGGCCACCTGTATGTCTTCTTTATAGAAATGTCAGTTCCTAACTAATCACTGAATCAAAAGTAAACAAAATGACTCCCTCTTGCGAGAACATCAGAATCACAACTAACTGCTGAACAACCATCCACAGAAAGACACTGGAACTCACCAAAAAACATACCCCACATCCAAAGACAAACGAGAAGCCACAATGAGACGGTAGGAGGGGTGCAATCACAATAAAATTAAATCCCGTAACGGCTGGGTGGGTGACTCACAAACTGGAGAATACTTATACCGCAGAAGTCCACCCACTGGAGTGAAGTTTCTGAGCCCCACATCAGGCTTCCAAACCTGGGGGTCCGGCAATGGGAGGAGGAATTCCTAGAGAATCAGACTTTGAAGGCTAGTGGGATTTGACTGCAGGACTTCGACAGGGCTGAGGGAAAAATAGACTCCACTCTTGGAGGGCACACACAAAGTAGTGTGCACATCGGGACCCAGGGGAAGGACCCCATAGAGACTGAACCAGACCTACCTGCTAGTGTTGGAGGGTCTCCTGCAGAGGAAGGGGGTGGCTGTGGCTCACCGTGGGGACAAGGACACTGGCAGCAGAAGTTCTGGGAAGTACTCCTTAGCATGAGCCCTCCTGGAGCCCACCATTAGCCCCACCAAAGAGCCTGTGGCCTCCAGTACTGGATCGCCTCAGGCCAAACAATCAACAGGGAGGGAACTCAGCCCCACCCATCAGCAGACAAGCAGAGTAAAGTTTTACTGACCTCTGCCCACCAGAGCAACACCCAGCTCTACCCACCACCAGTCCCTCCCATTAGGAAGCTTGCACAAGCCTCTTAGATAGCCTCATCCACTAGAAGGCAGACAGCAGAAGCAAGAAGGACCACAGTCCTGCAGCCTAGGGAATGAAAACCATGGTCAGAGAAAGATAGACAAAATGAAAAGGCACAGGGCTATGTACCACATGAAGGAACAAGATAAAACCCCAGAAAAACAACTAAATGAAGTGGAGATAGGCAACCTTCCAGAAAAAGAATTCAGAATAATGATAGTGAAGATGATCCAGGACCTCGGAAAAAGAATGGAGGCAAAGACTGAGAAGATGCAAGAAATGTTTAACAAAGACCTAGAAGAATTAAAGAGCAAACAGATATGAACAAAACATCTGTATGTCTTCTTTAGAGAAATGTCTGTTTAGGTCTTCTGCCCAGTTTTGGATTGGATTGTTTGTTTGTTTTTGATATTGAGCTTCATGAGTTGCTTGTATATTTTGGAGATGAATCCTCTGTTGTTTGCTTCATTTGCAAGTATTTTCTCCCATCCTGAGGGTTGTCTTTTTGTTCTGTTTATGGTTTTCTTTGCTGTGCAAAAGCTTTTAAGTTTCATTAGGTCCCATTTGTTTATTTTTCTTTTTATGCTCATTACTTTAGGAGGTGGGTCAAAAAAGATCTTGCTGTGATTTACGTCAAAGTGTGTTGTTCTTCCTATGTTTTCCTCTAAGAGTTTGATAGTGCCTGGCCTTACATTTAGCTCTTTAATCCACTTTGAGGGTTTTTTTGTGTATGGTGTCAGGGAGTGTTCTAATTTCATTCTTTTACATGTAGCTGTCCAGTTGTCCCAGCACCACTTATTGAAGAGGCTGTCTTTGCTCCACTGTATATTCTAGCCTCCTCTGTCATAGATTAGGTGACCATAGGTGCGTGGGTTTATCTCTGGGCTTTCTATCCTGTTCCATTATTCTGTATTTCTGTTTTTGTGTCAGTACCATACTGTCTTGATTACTGTAGTAAGATTTTTAAATACACACATGAGAAGCACACTTAATGATACATGAGAAGATGTTAGTAATATGAAATGAGAATAAGAAACCATAAGGAAAAAACCCAAGAGGAAATCTTCAGTGTAAAAGTATAATTGTTGAAATAAAGAATCCCTTCATGGGATAAAGAGTAGTTTGGGTACATGTGAAAAGCAAATTAGAGTTGGAAGATGAGATTGAGAAACTCTCCCAGAAAATAGTAGAAAAGAATAGAGAGGGCTTCCCTGGTGGCACAGTGGTTAAGAATCCGCCTGCCAATGCAGGGGACACGGGTCGAGCCCTGGTCCAGGAAGACCCCACATGCTGCGGAGCAACTAAGCCTGTGTGCCACAACTACTGAGCCTGCACTCTAGAGCCCAAGAGCCACAACTACTGAGCCCGCGTGCCACAACTACTGAAGCCCGTGTGCCTAGAGCCTGTGCTCCGCAACAAGCGAAGCCACCGCAATGAGAAGCCCACACACCACAACAAAGAGTAGCCCCTGGTCGCCACAACTAGAGAAAGCCCACGTGCAGCAACGAAGACCCAACACAGCCAAAAATAAATTTATTTATTTAAAAAAAAAAAAGGAATATAGAGGGAGAACATACCAAAGAAAAGCCAATTGATATGGAGCATAAAATCTTACATCTGGATTATAGACATCTGAGGATAAATGAGAAAAAAATGGAAAAGAAAAAGCTGAAAAAAAATAAGGATAAATTTTCCAAAATTAAAGAAATATCACAAAGTGATCTTTCACCTTACAAACATTTAAATGGTCTTTACTAAGGGCCAGGCATTGTGCTGATGCTTCACAAATACTACTTCAATTGGTCCTCGTTACATTCCTTGAGATAGTTACTATTATTTATTTTCACCAGTTCACAGATCTTGAATATTTTTGTATTTCTAATATCCATCATGCCGATTTGTAAACCACTAATCTCACTAATAAAAATGCATTTGTGACCTTCACTGTGGTAATTAGCAACATTTCAGGTGTTGACGGAGATGTGACAACTGGAGCCCTTGTAGTGGCCGTCCCTGGAAAATAGTCACCACCCATGGACAGATCATCCTCCATTAGGGCAACCAGCACTGCTAAAGGACAAGTTCAAAGGGACCACGCATACTATTACTGACATACTGCCTAACCTGTGGTATTTAAGGGAATTACAGGCATAAAACAAGGTCTTTAAATTTTGAGTTTGCTAATTTCATTTGCATACAGCTTACATTTATTATAAAAGAAGGTACACGTGTTTTCCCCATTCTGTTAACCAAGGCTGAGAATTATGCTTAAAATTCAGGAAATTTGAATCTTATCACTTACTTATTTTTTTGATGCACGAACCAGGCATATAAAGAATTCTTCTTTAATCTCGGCATGGTTTGTTTTATTCTTGAATTTAATCTGCATTTAATCTAAGAAAAAGAAAAGCATGTATGCATTATATGTTCGATACGTTTAAAACACATATGATATCCCCCCAATTAGAAAGTCACACATATGGATCAGCATTTCCAAAGTCTTGAATCCACAAACATAAAATCTGCAATACTGTGCAATTTTATCAATCCTGTGAAACATGCATTTTAGCTCAAGAAATAGAGAAAAACATTTTCTGTGTGTTCAATAAAATTTAAGCTTAGCTCAAGCACAGGACTCTTTAAAGATTACCCACTTGCTAGACAGGACCCAGGAAGCCAAACAAAACCCATTTCAAACCAATTTTACATCATCATAGTGACTTATGATATTTCCATCCTGAAGTATTCTCTGCAGAATAAATGAGAGAATTGGCAAAGCTAAGAGATGTGACCCTCAGCATTTCATAGAGCAGATTTCATGGATGAAAAGTGGAAATCACTGGAAAGTAACACATTGCCAAGTAGATGGCCAAGTTAACAAGCAGTAATACTATGTCCACGTGAGACAGGCAGAAATGTGCCACCGGCCCCTAAATTCCGGGCAAGGAGAGAAATTTGAAAAGAAATAGAAAACAAATTTTTTTTTTTTTCAAAAACAGACCAGTTTGGGCATAAATGTTGATTCTGAGTTTTGGGCTTGGGGCCCAGCCACCTGTGAATCCCATACCTTTGAGACATACCAGCTCATGCACAGTGGGAGTAGGAAGCCCAAAGCTGGGAGGTACCGCCTGGGTTCCAGGGCCGAGGTGGACCCGAGACCCAGGGTGGCCATGGCACAGTCGGGTTCTTAGGCCCCCTCCCTGCAAGCCCTAGACCCACTTACCTGCAGGCAAGGCTGCTTTAGCAAAGGCAGAGGCGCTGCCTCTGGAAGGGGCTGTGGGGCAGTGGGGAGCATTTTGTGAGTCGGGTACAGCCTTTCCTAGGCGGGATCAAACTTTCCTCAAGATCCTGGCAGCTGTTCTCTCTCCCGCTGCCTTTCAGGATAATGCCTTTTTCCTTCTTTCTTTTCCATTCTTTCGTCTTTTTAATTTCCCCAAATCAAATCCGTTAAGTGAAATCTCGGCCCAGTTCCTGGCCAGCCACAAAGTTACCGCTAGTTGGTCCTACATCGGCCTAGTGCCCCCTCCCCCTCCAGGTCCCATGTCCCATGTCCCAGTGCCCTGATGCTGACGGGGCTCTGCAGAGTCAGCGGGAGGGAAGAGGAGCGTTAATCAGGGCTCCGCACAGCGGAGCACAAGGCAAACCTTCCTGCCTACGCGGTCCGAAGACCCCCTTCCTGTCCCTCCTCCCCACACCCTCCAGCTGTGCCTCTAAAACGTTATACTCTTCTCACAATGTGAGGGTCAAAGGGCCACATCAGCCGACATAAACGGCAGAGGATGGGATGGGACGTCCTTGGCAGAGGCCTCCACTCTAGGTCATTACCTGGTGCTGCTAGCAAGCCAACGCTAGAATAACAACTCCGTGTCCATAGCAACACTAAACAACAGATTCCAGGTGGTCCGGAGATGTACCAGAGTGGGGAATACCATGAATTTCGTTCCAGGCTGCAAGGGCTTAAAAACAGACGCTGTTCTCCTTAAGGGCAGGGGTGGGGTATGAAGGTCAAAGAGCCCAGGATAATCATCCCAGGGCGGACTGTCTCCCCTGTTACTTTCTCTTTTGCATCTAATGGAGGGGATGCTTGTTACATATTCTCATTCTAAAAAAGGTTACATTGAGCTTTTGGCTTCCCCTATGGGCTGGAGAGAATGACCAGAGGGCTGAATATTTTCTGCCTAATATTAACTTTAAGTAAAATAAGCAAGGTTGATACAGGAATGAGGAGGAAACAAAATCATTTTACTCAAGGTATCAATTCATAGGATTGAGAAGAAACAATCAAGTATTAGTTGTAAATTAAAAACACACCCATTTTCCTGAGTAAATCTGAAAGGTGTAAACTAATACCAAACAAATGAAAACAAATATGGAAAAAAACGTTTTTAAATTTCAACTTTTTTTTTTTTTTTTGGCCGCACCGCGGCTTGCAGGATCTTAGTTCCCTGACCAGGGATTGAACCCCAGCCACGGCACTGAAGCGCTGAGTCCTAACCACTGGACCATCGGGGAATTCCCCCCAAAAAGTTTTTAAAACATAGGTGAAACATTAGAATTTTTGTATGGAAATTACAATATAAAAATTACCCCCAAAAGAGGAATAAAATACCAGTTGCACATCTGTGTTGGTACATGTGATGAAGCTGAATAAATGGTCAGGTGAAGACATGGAAAAAAGATTAAAGCCATATTTACTTAGTATTATGTCTGTAAAGCACTTGGCAAGTTACAGAAATGAATAAAACATGGTCACTGACTTCAGTGTCAGGTTGATGACCTCAAGGCCAGACCATTCTGAAATATGCCCAGAGCATCCTACTTTCTGTGAGAAAAACCTGCCCTCAAGAAACCTAGTTTACCAGAGCCTTATCTGACCTTGGGGAAGGGCAGTAAGATAACCCCAGCCCCCTCCAGCCTTCCTGTCTCAGATAAGAGGACGGAAAAAAGACTCAGAAACTCTTCAGAAGAGCACAGCCCTTGTTTCTTTATATGTTTGACATTTTTGTTGAGAACTGGACTTCTAATATAATGTAACTAGAAATCAGATTTTTCCCTTTCTCCAGGGTCTACTGTTGTTTTTTGTTTGTTAAGTGACCTTTCTGAACTCTATTCTTTGTACAGCATGACTACTGAAGTCAGCTTGGTCAGCATAATGGTCAGCCAGTGATTAGAGAGTCCCTCAGGTGCCCAGAACCGCTAAATCGCCCAGTGGTTACCATTCAAGAAAGAGACAATGGCTTCTGGCCCCATCTTGCCTCTCTCCCTCGGCTCCTTGTGCTCGGGCCTCTGGCACCATCTCTTCCCTTCTCTGCCGTCTACCCCTCCTCTATACCCTCACGTCTCCCACACTAACTCTCCTGGCTAACTTCCCTTTTCCTCTTACACTCTCCCCCCTCCCGTTTTCCTCTCAACTTTTCAGAACCTGTCCCTTTAAAATTAAGCCTACTGAGGATCCAGAGACTAAACCCTTCATTTCTTCTACTCTCTGAGCTAAAGCTGAACTTAGAGCCATCGTCACAGATTTTTCCCAAAGTAACGGAAGAGCCTCACAGACTTGCTGAGGAATTTAATATTGATACTCAACTTATCAGCCTGCTTTCTCTGACTTGTATCAGCTACTCCATATGCCGGTCGGCAAAGGCCAGCCCCAACACTGAATAAAGACTGCTAATTGGGAAAAGCCTAAAAGGTACCGAGAAATACAACTGGAAAACCGTTCCCGAACCAGGTTTCTTTGCCCAACACGCAGCAAGCCACCAAATGCTGAGACGCCAAAGTTTGTAGCAGCGAAGGGGTTTACTCACAAGGCAGCCAAGCGAGAAGACAGGAGAACAAGTCTGAGCTCCACCTCCTCAACGGCCCGGGAGCTAGGGGTATTTATGGGATACAACTAAGGCGTGGGGAGCATGGGGAAAGCTAACTGGAGATAAGCAAAAGGTGAGGTGACCTTCTTTCTCCGTTGATACACCTAACCTACCGGCTTCTTCCCAGTACGCATGCTCAGAATACTGGTATTATCACGCTCTGATGACGTTTTCCTGCCTTCCGATGTCACAAGGTCACCGAGCATGCTCAGTCGGAGGGTCGGTGGTCTTAACCAGTCTTAACCAGCTGGAGCTCAAACTGGACACAGCTGACTCCAAGCTCCTGAAAAACAACTCAGGCAAACCTCTTATTGTTTAGGCTACTCGAGGACCTGCACGTTTTTGTAAAAACAATTAAAGGGACCTTGATCATTACAGGTGTAATGGATCTAACGGATGATTACCTTCAGTTTCCAAACCAGCCTGCTAATTTATATGATCAGGCTCAACGATCGCTAGGTGGCTTCATAGGGCAATTTCTAGGGCTTTTCCAAAGCCTGTTGATTGGAACACAATTCAGCCTTGCACACAAAAATCTGATGAGCCTGTTCATGAGTATTACGGTCAATTTCAGATTATTTTAAATGAAAATTCTGATCTTCCTTCACATGTTGATTCCACTCAGGTAGCTTTTAACTCTATATTTATTTACAGGCTAAACCAGGACCTTTTCCTTCTAGTAAAAAGGACCAGGATGAAATAGGAAACTATGTCCACTCCAAATTTAGTTAATCTAGCTCTCTTGAATGCTAGATGAGTCACCTAAAAGGAAGACCACCAAAATTCTTAATCTTCAACTCCAGCGACTGAAAAGCAAAACCCTCCTAGTTTCTGTTATTATTGCAGAGACATTGGAAAAGAGACTTGGAAATGTAAGCTCTTCAGGCACCTGCAGCCCTCTAAACAGCCTTTGAACAGGCTCTCAATTCTCAATGAGGGAGCTCTGAGGAACTACAGGGGCTTTTCCCAATCCTCTCTCTAACTGGCTTGGAGAAACATTTCTCCAGATTGGGGCTGAATCTCTGCCAGTCCTAACTGACATCAGATTCACACTCTTGGTTATCAACCCCACTACTATAAAGTAGCCCCTGCCTTGGAGTACTAGAACAGTTCAAACAGTAGGGACCTCTAATGAACCTCAAGATGCTTCTGTCTCTGAACCTATTTCCTTTTGTTTAGGCCCTTTGAGAGACACACACCCTTTTCCCCTTAGTTCCTTCACCCCTAGAGTATCATGCCCGAATTTCCTTCTCTCAGAAGGGGGGAATAATTCTTTTTTTTTTTTTTTTTTTTTCTTTTTTGGCCACACTGTGGCTGGTGGGATCTGAGTTCCCCGACCAGGGATCAAACCCAGGTCCACGGCAGGGAAAGCCCGAGTCTTAACCACAGGACCACCAGGGAATTCTGGGGGGAAAAATTCTAGAATTTAACAGTAGGCATCAAAGCAGCCAATCAGATGAACTAAATGACCCTGTGACATATTTTATTTGCTCTGTCTACAGCTGATCCTGGAAACACTAATCATTTGTCCCTATTGAATCAGCCACCACCCTCCTTACAGGCAAAATCTCCACTGATATTGACAAAATTCACAGTGCACCTCCCATGAAGATTCAGATAGACCCCTCAAAACCACTTCCCAGAATTAATCAAGAGCGTATAAGTAAAGAAGCCCTTCAAGGCATAAAGCCCATAATAGAAGATTACAGGCTCAAGGTCTCATTATCCCTTTTACTAATCCCTGTAATACTCCTATTGCCCTTGTGAGGAAACCTAAGGGCAAGGGTCGGGGTTTGTCTAGGACTTCTGAACAAGAAACAACATTGTTATCCCTGAACACCCTGTTGTTCTTTTTTTTTGCGGTACACGGGCTTCTCACTGCTGTGGCCTCTCCCGTTGCGGAGCACAGGCTCTGGACGCGCAGGCTCAGTGGCCATGGCTCACGGGCCCAGCCGCTCAGCGGCATGTGGGATCTTCCCGGACCGGGGCACGAACTTGCGTCCCCTGCATCGGCAGGCGGACTCTCACCCACTGCATCACCAGGGAAGCCCCACCCTGTTCTTCTTAACCCTCATATATTGCTAACATCCATTCCTACAGGAAGCACATTCTTTACTGAAATTGATTTATGCAGTGCATTCTTTAGTATTCCAGTTGATGAAACTAGCCAATACCTTTTCCCCCTCACTTGGGAAGAAAAAAAAATTCACCTGCACAGTAATATTTCAGAGTTTACTGAGACTTCTGCTTACTTCTTACAAATCCTGAAGGCTGATCTTGATGATAAAAAATTCCCTAGAGGTTCCACTTTGTTGGAATATGTGGATGATCTGCTTCTCTGCTCTCCTTCTCAAGCCCCTTCACAGGAAGACAGCAGCCACCCGCTAAAGCTTTTAGCCTTAAAGGGACATAAGGTCAGCAAGGAAAATTACAGTTTGCCCAAACCCAGTTTAGATATTTAGGGCATCTACTATCAGAACAAGGGCTGCACCCAGATCCAGATAGATTTCATGATGTCCTAAGTTTCCTCAAACCCCAAACTAAAAGCACCAAAGCTAGTCGGTTATTGCTAAAATTAGATTCCGAATTTCCTTCTTATAGCCTAACCTCTTTAGTATGTTTGACTAGATAATAACAACCCTGACCCAATTTTATGGGAAAAACCACATAACGTAGCCTTTAAGGCGTTATAGGAGAGTTTGATGAACCCATCTGCCCTTGGGCACCCCAATGATCAGATTGCCTTTGTCCTTTTTCTATAAGAAAAGTAATGCAATGCCCTTGGGGTACTCACTCAAAAACACAGGGCCCACCACTCACCCATAGGCTATGATAGCCAGCAACCGGACCCTGTGACACTGGGATACCCCCTCTTGCCTTACAGCCACTGCCCTTTTGGTTAAGACCACTGAGAATATCATTGTGGGATCCCCTTTAACCACTTTGGCACCTCATGCAGTAAAAGCCCTCCTGAATTCTCATCATACTCAACATTTCTCAGTCAGTCGCTCACTTCCTATGAAGTCCTTTCATTAACTCTCCTCACGTGACCCTTTTACATTGTAGTAAACTTAACCCTGCTGCTGTTCTCCCCTCCGTCCCCGACACAGTCCCTCCTGACTGCTTAATGCTGATGGACCACCTCCTGACTCCTCGTGATGATCTGCAGGCAATTCCTTTGGGTAACACTGACTTCTCATGGCTCACTGATGGTTCTTATTTAAGCGGTGACAATGGCAAATATTGTGCTGAGTATGCTCGTGCAACTCCTTCTGATGTTGTTGCGGCAGCACACTTACCTATGGCTACGTTGACCCAAGAGGCTGAACTATATGCTCTTACACAGGCCTGCACTTTAGCCAAGAGCAAAACTGCCAATATTTATACCGATAGTAAATATGCTTTCCGAACAGCTCATGATTTCAGAATGTCGTGTAAGCAATGTGACGTCCTCAACTCCAGTGCAAATAAAAGCCCCGTATGTTTAGGAATTATTGGGTGCAATAATTTTACTTGCTTGCTTTAGCTATCATTAAGATTCCAGGGCCTTCTAAACTTGACTTTCTGGAAGCTAAAGGAAATCATCTTACTGACATTACTTCAAGGCATGCTGTCCTTAAAGCAACCAACAGCAGTCAAACCTCTGTCATGATCAAAAGGGATATTTCCACAAACGATAACTTAGAAAAACTGGCTAGAGAAGCCCAAAAATCGGCCTCAGAAAAGGAAAAACAAGAGTGGAAATTCAAGAACTGTTGGTTTGATAAAAAGAGAAAGTTCTGGTTTGGACCAAATAACAACCCAGTCCTGCGAGAGACTCTCAAATTCCCACCCCTCACCACAGTTCATGCTTTAAACCATTGGTCTACTGACAAAATGATAGCCTTCATGAATCAATATTGGCGGGGAAACATTAACAAGACCACAAAAGTGCCTAAGTCAGTTGTCCCACTTGTCCTAAATGTAACTCACAGAAGCCTGTTTGTACTGCTCCTGGGCATTTGAAACTGCCTAACGGACGCTTTGGGATCTGACAGACGGATTCCATACAACTTCCTCTGTCTCATGCATATAAATACGTTTTAGTCACGGTCTGCATGTTTTCACTCTGGACTGAAGCTTTCCCTTGCAGACACGCTACTGCCTCTTCTGTGGCTAAAGTCCTTCTGGAAAAGGTTATTCCTATCTGGGGAACTCCTCAAACTTCAGAGTGATCGAGGAACCCATTTTACTTGTCAGATACTTCAACAAGTCTGTGCTGTTTGGCCAGGTTTACAACACTTTCTCTGCACTTGCCGCCCTCAATCCTCTGGTTTAGTCAAAAGCACTAATGACATTATTAAGACTCAATTGGCAAAACCTGAGTCTTGGAGAGGCCCTCCAAACATCTTGGCCACCAGCATTGCTGTTGATCCTTGTCAACCTTAGATTCACCCCTACTGGAACTCATAAACTCTCACCCTTTGAAATAGTCACAGGATGCCCAATGCACTGGCTCTTGCCTCTTTTGACCCACAAAAGGAGAGATACACCAATATTACAAAGGCCTAATTGCTTCTATTAAAAATAACCATGTTTTGGTAGAGCCATCTTTTCACAGTGCACTCTTGGGAGATGAAGATCTCGAGCGTCACAACTTATAAGCTGGAGATTTCTTGAATTGGAAAAGATACTTCCAGAAAGACTCCATTTAACCTCTCTGAAAAGGCTCCTATCAGGTACTACTAACCAATCCTTGTGCCACCAGACTCTTCGGTATAGACTCTTAGATTCACATGACACACCTAAAGAAAGCACCAACCCCCAACTGGACCTGTACATCATCTGGTGACCTGGAAGTAAAGATATCCAAACCAGGGCTGTTGGAAGTTTGTCACGAAACCTTTGATGATGATGTAATGCTTCAGAGGCTGTCCAATGTCTATGATCTTGATAACATATAACCTTTAGATTACAAGTGCTTGAGGGAGGATGGGAGGGAGATGCAAGAGGGAGGGGATATGGGGACATATGTCTACATATAGCTGATTCACTTTGTTATACAGCAGAAACTAATACAACATTGCAAAGCAATTAAACTCCAATAAAGATGTAAAAAACATGATACAATAAAAAAAATCTATCAATAAAAAAAATAAATTAAAGAAAAGAGTGCTTGAGAGCGCTCTCTCCCATCCCTCCTTGTTACTCCAGTGTAACCTCAGTAGGTTTCCAATCTGTACACTTTCTCTCCCACATGAGACACTACCCCCAGGAAAGGTCCTTCCTGGCACTGAGGGATAAAAAGCCACTGAAACTGGAAAACCTGACTCTTGATCAGTGATGCTTTCAGAGAAAGAGCTTGATCAAAAGGGGAAAAGGTAAAGAATTAATAAACAGAAACCTCAATTAAATAGTCAGGAGACCAGAAGGGGGCGCTCTCATGCCCAATAAGAAGAAGAAAGACCTCCTTTCCTTTCCTGGCAAGGACTCAACCAGTGAAAAGCATGGATTTTTTTTTTTTTTTCTCACTACAGCCCTCCCAGCTTCCATTTCTACTCTACAAAAAGTGATCTTTCCCTTGCTGTGTGGGAACTTGCAAATGGCTCGCCATGGTTGCAGACCCTGAATTGCACATTTCTGCTGACCCCAAATAAACCCATTTTTGCTGAAGAAATAGCTGGCAGTCTATTTTAGGTCAACACCGGGATTGCAGGATGTTGGTTTTCAAGGCTCCTATGGAGCTGAGGAGGGTGTGACTAGGAATAGGGCAAGTTAGAGGACCCCAAAGCTCACCGTTCTCATCAAAATTCAGCCTATGTTCTTGAATAAATGCTCTGCAGATTGCTGTAAGACTTTGGTTAGTTTCCAGAGTTCTGAAAAAGTTGATTCTGAGCATTTTTGCCAGTGTTCTTTTGCTTTTATGAAGGGAAGAGTTTTTGGAGGTCTCTGCCAGTTTTACTGATATTACTTCCAAATGTACTTTTAAATACATTGCTAAATTCACAAGAAAGTAAGGGAAGTACTAAATCATCACACACACACACACTCACACACTTTAGCACTGAAACTAAAGTGATAAACCAACACAGAAACAAGGAATGCCCTGGAAGTTTGCCAAAAACGAAAATCTAGAGCTTTGTTGGTCAACCTTGTGGCTGACTGGAGTGGTAGATAGGAGCTGGGGAAAACAATAGGCTAACCATAATGCTTTGAAAAAACAAAAAAGCTGTGAAATAAGATGTCAAGAGAGGACTTTGAAAAGCTCTGACATATTCCTGGGAATATAGAGTTTTGTTGGTTAACCAAGTAACAGGATCTGAACCTGACAAAGTGGGCAGCTCAATGAGACCTACACATAAATCCAGGCACTCAAACTGGCTATATATTTCGTTGAAAAGATAAACTTGGAAAAATCTATAGGGGTGGCAGAGTGAACCAGCAAGCAAATCAGTCTGTCTCTGCTGGCACTGGATTTAAAAACATTAATAATTTTAATTTTGATAATCTTCCCCAGTGTTTTGTAATCAACTGTACTCTCATGCTGAAATTTGAATTTACGCCACATTCAAAAATAGAACTACAATATGATCCAGAAATTCCACTCCTGGGTGTATATCCAAAGAAGACAAAAAAAAAAAAAAGAAAAAAACAACCACTAACTCAAAAAGATACATGCATCCCAATGTCCATAGGAGCATTATTTATAATAGCCAAGATATGAAGCATCCTAAGTGTCCCTCAACAGATGAATGGAGAGAGAAGATATGGCACATATATACAATGGAATACTACTCAGCCATAAAAGAAAAAAAATGGAATTTTGCCATTTGCAGCAACATGGATGGACTTGGAGAATATTATGCTTAGTGAGACAAGTCAGACAGAGAAAGACAAATATTATGTGATATCACTTATATGTGGAATCTAAAACATAAAACAAACTGGTGAACATAACACAAAAGAAATAGACCCACAGATATAGAGAACAAACTAGTGGTTACCAGTGGGGAGAAAGAAGTGGGGAGGGGCAATGAGAGGTACATACTACTATGTATAAAATGAATAAGCTACAAGGATATATTGTACAACACAGGGAATATAACCCATATTTTATAATAATTATAAATGGAGTATAACCTTTAAAAATTGAATCACTATGTTGTACACCTGAAACTCCTATAATATTGTATACCAACTATACCTCAATAAAAATAAAGATATATAAAAACCTTAAAAATTAAAAATTAAATAAATAAGATAAAATATTGTTGGAGGAACAGCTACCAAAACATACTAAAGTTTTAGGCTGAAGAAACTACTAGAAAACATGTTCTTAAATGCTCTTAAATCCCCATATGAAAGCATTGTAATTCATTTACTTCTTTTTTATGCTACCAGACATTCTCCACTTCGTCATATTCAATGTTCTTTTATTAGCATAATAACCTTACTATAATTATGCATATGTACTTATTTATAACAAACTATGTTTGTTAAAATATCACTGAAAGTTTTTTTAAGTTTTAAAAAATAGTTTTTATTGAAGCATATCATATGAGAATGCTTATCATATTTATGATCAAATTTTGCTTTTATGAAAAATGAATATGCATCACACTTAGATGAGTCCAAAAGTAGAGTATACGTGAAGCTTATGTGGTAACTGTATTCATTTCTTTATTTTACTTTTTCTTTCTTTCTTCTCCCTTTTTTTTAATGCATATACTTGTATACTGGTGTTTTGTTTCTATAAGAAGAATTCTCAAAAGTGGCATTACTGGATCAAAAGTATGTGCATCTAAATTATGAAGCAAGCAATAAAATAAAAATCCATGACCTCACATAGAACAAAAACATTTTTAATCCTGTGGAAGCTACTGGGGGTTCTCCTCTTATTCATTCCCCTTGTCTCTCCATTGAGGTGACCATTCTTCTGAAGGTTTTTATGTTCATGACCCCCTTGCTTTTCTTTACAGTCTAGATAGATAGATAAAAGAGAGACAACAGCAGAAACTAACACAACATTGTAAAGCAATTATACTCCAATAAAGATGTTAGGAAAAAAAACAAAAAGACAGATATTTAAACAATACACTATATTGTTATAGTATTTACTTTTAAGCTTTACAAAGATGGGTATCATCGTGAAATGATACTTACTTTGAAGCACATTTTGATCACTAAAAACCACTCAATAAATATTAATTAAATTAAATTGCTGGGATTGTTTGCATAGCTTACAAAAATTTTATTCTATAACATATCTAAAATAACATTCTGTGTTAATAAATATCAGTGGCTCTTTGATTTAAAGGCCGTGAAACAAAGGATAGCTGTAAATGTTTTCCATATATCCACATTATTTTCCAGTGGCGTGACACCATTCAGATATCTAGAAATGTTATTTTGGCAAGAAAAAAGTTGCTGAACTCTAGAAAGTACAAAGTAGACACAATTGAAGGTTTTTGAACCTGGAGAAGGAAGGATCATTTTCTATAAAGGATTTTTCACAAGTGTGTTTCTCACATTCATGCATAGATAGCTTAATTGCTGTATTACCAGTTTGCTTCACTAGATGGCGATATGAGGCATAATAATTACAAATGCCTTCAAAAAAGTAAAAATAACTTATCTTGAGAAGATTGCTAGCTGTAGAGGAGAAACTATTGCCTGCAGATGTCATCTTAAAGGATATAATCTTCCATCATATGATTTGTTATGAATTGTCAGCTCCAGGGAGAAACATTTGCTTGGGGTTGACGGTGAGTTTACTAGTTAAAAATAGTTCATTGGTGAACTGAGTGGACTCCTTCATTTATTCACCTGGTCATTTGTTTATTTTTTTCATTCACTGACCAAGCATTTATCAAGCACCGAGTGTGCCCAACACTGCCAGGCATCGGGGATGTAGAAATAAACCCCATTGGGAACGTAGACACAATCCCAGTCCTCAAGGAGCCCACAGCCTTGGTCTAGTAGGGAAATGAGTATATACACTGGCAGTTACAATACAGTTGGAGCAGAATGATAGAATGAGTTAACCCAAGGTTCAGGGGTGGCCTCAAGAAAGAAACAGCTAGCTCTGATGGGGTAGGAAGAAATGCCTGGAATGAGTTTTAAGGGGTGAATAATTCAGAGACATTCAAAGATGGAAAGAAAACTTGAGCAATAGTCTAGACAACACTTGGTGAAGGCCCGAACCAAGTGAGTACACGTGGGGACAGAAAGGAGATGATGTGGCCTACAAGATGCACAAGAGGTAGAATATGTTGGACTCAATGGCTAAAGGATTGAGCGATCAGAGGGAAGGATGAAATTTCCTAAATCATTTAAGACAAGTCCTGTGGAGGTCAGGATAAAAATGCAACGTGACTATCAGAAACTGAAAATAATTTTAATAAAGCACCTCTATCCATATCTTAAACTGTAGAGTGCCTCCCCACCCTTCCCCTATTCTTGAGATCTCACCTCATTCTCTGTTTACTCTGGTGTGTGAATTTGTTCTTCCTGCCAAATGAGTCAGTCTCAGATTTGTGCCGACATGTATTAAAATTCCTGTACAAGTAAGAAACTAGTGTGTCATGTCTCTTGCTCTCCCTCTTCTTCTCCCTCTCTCTCCTTCTCCTTCTCTTTCAATCTCTCTCTCCTTCACACACGCACACCCAGGGACAAGTATGTAGAAAAAAGTGTAGTGTCGTTTGTAGAAAGTTACAAATTAAAAAAATAGAATAACTATTCATATAGCAGAAAAACAATCCCACACTCATACCAAACCCCAAGAAACTGCAGCCACTACCCTTCAGTGTTCTTGAATCCTGGAATGGAACATGGGCTTTACTGCAGGTATTTACAACATGATACATATTCATCTATTTGGAATAGTTTTCTAAGTTGTTTTTTAAGTCCTATTATTTCATGCAAATGATTAGAAACCTAGAATTTTCAAGTTTCTGTTTCCAGTGTGCCTCTTAATTTCCACTGCGAACTTAGCTCTGTTTTCGGTTAACATCCATATGGGTAACTTTATCCATCCCCTAACACAGGGAGTGTCATAACACATACTCAATGAGCGTGTGAGACTCAGCCAGAAGCCGACTTGCTATGACCCTATAAATCAGCCTGGACAGCTGCTAGAGGCAATGTGAGAGAGAAAGAGAGAGAAGAAAGAGAAGCCAAAGTCACAAAGAGCACCTTCCCCACAGGCAGAGTGGATCAAGTGCTAGAAAACTTAAATTAAAACTTCAAAATTTCTAACTTCCTTTTTTGAAATTTGTGTGTGTGTGTGTGTGTGTGTGTGTGTGTGTTTTATTTGTGTAGTCGTGAAGCAGGAAAAATTTAGATGTGTATATTTGAGTCTCCCAAGCTCCCTCTCCATATCTTCATCTCTATCTACATTATTCCCTTATCTACACTCCAATCCACTTCTGTCTTCTCAGCCTCCTGCCACCTCATGCCTGGCTCATCCCTGTGGGACAATTAAAGTGGACAGAGAAGCATCGGGAGTAACCACAAAGCGATGCTGAATGACTGGACCAAACCCAACCAGTACAAACTTCACCTACCCGTAGAGTATATTTCCAAGAAAAGTGTACAAAGGGTTCAAGTCAACAGTGTTTAAGATATAACATGAGCTGGTGGAAGGGGCATGAGAGGTTTATATCAAAAGGTCTTGGTTCAGAGGGTTCCTCAGAGAAGTGGTTGATTCTAGGGCTGGGGTAGGGAGAATCTAATCGAGCCTGGAAAGTCTTGTGTCAGAAAATACAGAATGCCCACAATGATGAGGCCTGACAAAAGGATATAGGAGTCAATCTCAAGGAGTCCCCAATGGCCAAAGGTGGAACAATTTGAGCAACAAAGTAAATAAGGATAATATGGGGTTATGATCCATAGGATTAAATAAATATCCATGAGTCCATACATATCTATATCTATGTCTATCCATCTGTCTATGACAAAATCACTACTAGGTAAACATCACAATAATAATTGCTGCAGGCAAGATCCATTGATGGAAAGTTTGAGGAAAATTAGGATATTGGCATAGTCTCACTAAATATCCACTAAGATATTCATCAGTTACAAAGGGAAAAATAGTAAGCTGACAGTGGAGAAACCTGACCGATACCACCTTAACCAAGTGATCAAGGATAATATCAGCAGTAATAGGACATACCAACATTGTGTATTTTCTCTTATAATGCACTGAGAAGGACACTTTCCCTCTGTGTGGTTCTTGCCAAAAATATACAACCACAATCTAATCGTGGGGAAGCATCAGACAAACCCCAATTGAGAGACATTCTACAAAATACCTGGCCAGTACGCTTCAAAAGTTTCAAGGTCATGGAAGACGAAGATTGAGTAACTCTCCCAGATTGGAAGAAACTAAGGAGACATAATGATTCAATGAAATGTGAGATTCTGGACTGGATCCCAGAATGACAGACCAAAAGATACTAAAGGGAAAATTGATGAAATTCAAATAAGGTGTGTAGTTTAATTAATAGTATTATATCAATATTAATTTTCTGGTTTTGATAACTGAACTATGGTTGTGTAATTGTTAACATAGGGGGAGTTGGATGAGGGTAGACTTGAACTCTCTATGTGCTATTTTAAATTTTTTTCTATAAATCTAAAATTATTTAAAATTTAAATGTTTTGTTTTTTTAAGAGCTTGAGTCCAGTCTCAGTTACAACATTTATTAGTTCTGTGGACTTTCTGGGCCTCATTTTTCTTACTAAACAGAGAGCTAGGATGGATGATCCCTAAACCCATTCTAGAGAACTATAGAATTGCTTTCTTACCCCCAGTGCTTGACTTCCTTTACTTCCGCAGACCGCATGCAGCAGATGTTGAAAGAGGGACTCTTAAAAACAGTCATGAAGTGATAATTGCAGGTAATTCACCTCTGCAGTTCAAGTTTCCAATTTAAAGCAGAATGATACAGGACTGGAGGATTGTTCCCAGCTTGTTAGGAGTCAGAAGCTGCTTCAATAGAGATCGTGCCAAGAGGAAACTTACTCGCCCAAAAGTATTGCTAAAGAAAGAGAGTTTTAGTCTAGAAGAAAACACAGAAATAGAATATTAGCTGTTAAAGAGTAGTGGAATTATGAGAAGTCATTTTGTTTCAAAGTTGCCTTAATGTCACCATTTTCTTTTTAGAATTAAAAAATACATCTGCCAAAAAAATTTTTTTAATGCTTGTACTTGGATAAACATATTGTTGAAAGTTCCCACCTCTCTAATCCCAGCATCTAGGAAGAATGTCCCAGGAATGCTTTGGCAGTTAAAAAACAAATCAGCTTCGCAGTGTTCTTTTCCCCTGATATCCTCCCACACACCCACACACGCATTCCTCTTGACCACTAGGACATTCCATGTTCTCTCCTTCCAGCAGCATTCCCCTCACTTTTCTCATTCTCCCGTGGGCCCTTCATCCCTGAGGATACATGGCATCCAATTCAAGCATGAATCTGAACTCAAGGATACAACACCTCAAACTAGGAGGTATTCCCTCTTTCTTTATACTTTCCAAGTTCAGCAAGGTTTTTAGTCACTGACGATCAGAAATGTCCATCTTCTTTATCTATCTACCTTTTTTTTTTCCCCAAAATTTCAAAGTTCTACTACTCATCAAGGGCCTCCCTCAATTGAACAAAAACCCAGTGTTTTTAATACTTGGTACACTTGCCCTGGTACAAGTGCCCAGCTTGGTACACTTTCTAAGTGTTATAGGAAATTGAGTTTTAAGTTTACCGGAAATTTTCTGCAATCAAATCTCTGTAGAGTGGAAATTACTCAGAAAGCGCTCTACGAGCCCATTTAGAATGATTTACGTTCAGAAGAGCTAGCACGACATTTTCATGGGTCTTCCCCTATGGAGTTTTCACAACCATGTGGCCCAGACAAAGCACATGCTTGCAGCATTTCTCAGCCTCCTTACAGCCTTCAGGAAATTCCATGTTGGCGGTAATGGTGTCAAATCAGAGCTTATTGGGATTACATGACCCTCTGGAGCTCCACCAAGTGGTTTAACAGTAGCCATCTGCTCAAAGGTGGCTCCTTTGCGACCAGTCCTTGTTCTAGCAGGGAGTGGCTTTCATTCCTGACTGGATTTATCTGGCTATCTGAAAATTTATCCTTTCGTGTGCCAAAAAAAAAATATGATTTAAACTGTTCTCTATGAAATGTTCGTGTATTTACCCTTCTTTGCCTTTAAAATAGAATATACTGCATACGAGTTAATGTTTCCGGATGAACCATATTATAAAATGTGATGCCCTACGGCTAAGGAAATGTATACCATAGTCTGATTTTGTTTCATTTATCCCAGGTTCACACTCTTTTTGGATTCTTAGGTCATACTTTTTTTTTTTTTTTTTTTTTGACCGTGCCATGCTGGCATGTGGGATCTTAGTTCCCTGACCAGGGATCAAACCCAGAGCTCCTGCAGTGGAAGCGCGGAGTCTTAGCCACTGAACAGTAAGGGAAGTCCCATCTTAGGTCATACTTCTAGTTTTTCTTTTTCTCCTTCCTTGTCAGGGTGTCACTATTACCAGTGTGCCTTCCAGTGTACTTTTCAGCTACTTCTGATCTGATGTAGGTGTGGGGATGAGATGTCTGGAATCATAATGCCACGGGTAAAATAAGTCTATGGATCTGGAGGGAGGCCTGATAACCTCTCACATTATTAACATATATGACATTTGAGTGTGATTCAGAAGAGGTGAAAGAAGCTAGAAAGAAAATAAAATGAAGCATTGGACTTGATTATTGAAGTCTCTTTGAGCAGTTAGATTACAAAAATATAAGATTGCATTGTTCTTTAATTACACTGTATTTCATACACATTAAAATGCACATATCTTCAGTGTATAGTTTGTCTTGACAAATGTGTATACCTGTGTAACCCCATTACTCAAAGCAAGATACAGAGCAGTCCCACCATCCCAGAAGTTCCTTTCCTCTCTTTCAAGCCAATGCCTCTCCCTGCCCCGCCACACACCCCCAAAGACAATGGTTGTTCTCATTTCTGTTGCTACAGTATTTATTTACCTGCCCTTGAACTTTTCATAAATGGAATCATACAATATATCCTCTTCTATGTCTGGCTTCTTTTGTTTAATAAAATGTTTTGGAGGTTCAAGTTGTTGCATGCACTAGTGGCTTATTCTTTTTTATTGTTGAGTAGTAGTCCACTACACAAATATAACCCAATATGTTTGTCCATTCTTCTGTTGACAGAATTTGGTTTGTTTCCAGCTTGGTGCTATCATGAATAGAACCCTAAAAATATTTAAGTATAAGTCATTTGTGGACATATGTTTTATTTCTCTTGGGTAAATACCTAAGAGTGGAATTTTTTTTTAATAGGCCCAATCTTACTACTTGTTTTTATAATGACTTACATATACATAATCATTTCTTAAATGTTATTGATTGGTTTTTAATTTCTAGAGTTAATCTATAAACAAAGCAAGTGAAATGTAGCTATAGTTACAGAAGAAAGAAAAGATTGGAGAAAAGAGCATACTAAGTAAAAGGAACAGCACATGCAAAGGCCTTAGGAGGAAAATAGTTGATGTGTTAGAGGAGCGAAGTGAAAGCTATGTGGCTGGAGCATAATATTTGAAGGGAATAGTATTGGGTGGACCAAAAAGTTCCTTCAGTTTTTAAGTAAAACTAAAAGATACGTTTTTCATTTTCACCAAGAACTTTAATGAACAACGTATTCACTGTTTTATTCCACTACCTTCTGCCATTTTTCGGGCAACTTCATAATTCCATCTTCCCAAAACTTTTAATCTTTTTGACCAGAGAACTGTGCCGGGTGCCTTTTACAGTCTCCTGGGAATTGAAATTTTCTCCATTAAGAGAATTTTGTAAAGACTGAAATAAATTGAAATCCAAAGGCGCAATGTCTGGTGAATACAGTGGAGGAATCAGAACTTTCCAGCCAAGCTGTAACAGATTTTGCCTGCTCATCAAAGAAACATGTGGTCTTGCATTATCCTGATGGAAGATTATGCGTTTTCTGTTGACTAATTCCAGGCGCTTTTCGTTGAGTGCTGCTTCCAGGTGTTCTAATGGGGAGCAGTACTTGTTGGAATTAATCGTTTGGTTTTCCGGAAGGAGTTCGTAATAGAGGACTCCCTTCCAATCCCACCATATACACAGCATCACCTTCTTTGGATGAAGACTGGCCTTTGGTGTGGTTTGTGGTTGTTCATTTCACTTGCCCCACGATCTCCTCCGTTCCACATTATTGTACAGTATCCACTTTTCATCACCCGTCACAATTTGTTTTAAAAACGGAATGTTTTCAGTATGTTGAAGTAGAGAATTGCATGCGAAAACATGGTCAGAAAGGTTTTTTTTGGTTAACTTATGGGGAGCCCAAACATCAAAGTGATGAACATAACCAAGCTGATGCAAATGATTTTCAACGCTTGATTTGGATATTTTGAGTATGTCGGCAACCTCCCGCGTGGTATAACATTGATCGTTCTCCATTAATGTCTCGATTTGATCGCTATCAACTTCAACTGGTCTACCTGACCATGGAACATCATCCAGCAAGAAATCTCCAGCACAAAACTTCGCAAACCACTTTTGACACGTTCGCTCAGTCACAGCACCTTCTCCATACACTGCACAAAACTTTTTTTGCGTTTCAGTTGCGTTTTTACCTTTCTTGGAATAATAAGGCATAATATGCCAAAAATGTTGCT
The DNA here is from genome assembly GCF_964341445.2 of Mesoplodon mirus. Taxonomy (NCBI): domain Eukaryota; kingdom Metazoa; phylum Chordata; class Mammalia; order Artiodactyla; family Ziphiidae; genus Mesoplodon; species Mesoplodon mirus. The sequence goes on from NC_138993.1 coordinate 15,474,866, forward strand.
TTTTTCCTTCCATCTTCAATATTAAAATGGTTACACAAAAATTCACCAATTTTGATGTTTTTTTCAATGCATGTTGCTGACGTGACAGCCGTCACAATACAATCTCACAAAACTGTTTCGAATGAAGTTAAAGACAACTAAGCACTGCTACAGCCATCTTACAGAAGAAACAGAACGAACCTTTTGGCCAACTCAATAGTAGATGAGGCTGTGAAGATGGCAGGGGTCAGATTATGCAGAGTTTAGTAGGCTGCATTAAGAATGCTAGATTTGGGGATTCCCTGGTGGTCCAGTGGTTAGGACGCTGTGCTTTCACTGTCGAGGGTCCGAGGAACTAAGACCCCACAAGCTGCTCAGCCAAAAAAAAAAAAAAAGGTAGATTTTATCTTAAGATAAGTGCATCCAACTAATGATTTTAGGAGGCCAATTTATACTGTCCATTGTTTCAGGGGAGGAGATGGAAGTATATAAAGGAAGAAGCAGACAAATCTCCTAAGCAAAGTTTTGGAGTGATGGGCATGGCCTTAGTCGGGCTAGAGATGGAGAAACATGGGTTTATTTGAGACATTTGGAAACAGAATTTGAGCTCACGGCATCTATCAAATGAATTTCTATGTTAAAAAAAAAAGAGTAAAATTTCAAGAAAATTTCCAAGCACTATTTTTGAAATCTTAAGTTTACCATTTTTTTGGTGTGGGCTAATTTTCTGTGAGTCATTAAAGGTATGGCCAGGACAGCTAAAAGAAATGAGACTAAGGAGAAAAGGTAAATTAGGAAAGCAAAGAACAGGATGGAAAAAGAGATTACTCATTTAATTTCAAGTATTAGGAAGCCAGTCCTAAAACAGAGAAGTGGAATGTCAATGAATGACACCTTATTGTAGCCCAGTCTCATTAAGTTTTCTAAAAGGATGGGCTCAGAGGAGACCTATTTCTTCTCTTGGTTTCACATCTGCCTCTTTGATGAAATAGGGAAACATTCAAGCCCTTTACCACATAGTGGTGTAGAAATGTTGCTGTCCCCAAAATACATTTCATAACATGAACGAATGCATCTGAAATCACTTTAAAATACAATTTTTTTTTACAGTGAAATAGATCAGGCAGAGAAAGACAGATAGTATATGATATCACTTATATGTGAAATCTAAAAAACCTGAACTCATAGAAACAGACTAGAATGGTGATGACCAGGGGCTGAAGGGGTGGGTGGGGAAAGGAGGTGTGGGTCAAAGGGTACAAAATACCAGTTACAGGATGAATAAGTTCTGGGGATCTAAGGTAGAGCATGGTGATTATAGTTAATAATACTCTATTATATACTTGACAGTTGCTAATAAAGTAGATCGCAAATGTTCTCACCACAAAAAAGAAATGATCATTATGTGATGTGATGCAGGTGTTAGCTAATTCCATGGTGGTAATCATTTTGTAATAAGCATTTCAAATCAACACTTGTACATCTTAAACTTATACAATGTTATATGTCAATTATATTTCAATAAAGCTGGAAAAAATAATAAAACACATTTATTTCATTGACTCATCCAACCGGGATCTACCAGTGGCAGTGCCAAAGGACAGTATAAGGAGGCTTTAGTCACCCCCATAATCTCCTACGCTGACCCCATCAAATTCCCCAAAAATATACAATCTAAAGAATGAGATGCGTGCTCTACAAATGAAGTTCCAGACCTATCTGCTAACCCCACTGAGTTAGTTTTCTAGGTCTACTGTAATAAGTTCCCACAAACTGAGTGCCTTAAAACAACAGAAATTTATTCTCTCACAGTTCTGGAAGCCAGAAGTCTAAAATCAAGATGTTGGTAATGGTGGATTCCTTCTGGAGTCTCTGGGGGAGAGTCTGTTCCATGCATCTCACCTAGCTGGTGGCTGCTGGCAATTCTTAGTGTTTCTTGGTTTGTAGATGCATCACTCCAGTCTCTGCCTTCATCTTCACATGGCCTTCCCTTCTGTATCTCTCTGTTCTTCTCCTTTTCTGTTCCTTATAAGGCCATTCATCACTGGATTTAGGGTGCACCTTAAATTCAGAATGATTTCATCTTGAGATCCTTAATTTAATTATTATACATCTGCAGAGACCCTACTTCCATGTAAGGTCACATTCACAGATATGTGGGCTAGGACTGGGGCATATATTTTTGGAACCACAATTCAACCCACTACCCCCACCTGTCAATCTGATTGCTGCCTCTGAATCTCTCCTAGAGAAATTCTGGAGAACCTCTGAGTGTGTCCTAGTTCTCACCTACAGTTCACCACAAACAATAAAAATAATTACCAACTAATAAGTATTTACCAGTGACAAGCACTGTATATGTATATCTATATATGAAGAGCATTTATATTTTAAATTAATCATTGTCATTAAAGTCATACTTGTACATAAATTTTAAAAAGCAAATAGTATGGGCTTCACTGGTGGCACAGTGGTTAAGAATCCGCCTGCCAATGCAGGGGACATGGGTTTGAGCCCTGGTCCGGGAAGATCCCACATGGCTTGGAGCAACTAAGCCTGTGCACCACAACTACCAAGCCTGCACTCTAGAGCCTGCGAGCCACAACTACTGAGCCCATGTGCCACGACTACTGAAGCCCACGCACCTAGAGCCCATGCTCTGCAATGAGAAGCCACCGCAATGAGAAGCCCATGCACCGCAACGAAGAGTAGCCCCCTACTCGCTGCAACTAGACAGAGCCTGCGAACAGCAGCAAAGACCCAACACAGCCAATAAATAAATAAATTTATATTTAAAAAAAGGAAATAGTACTACAAGACTTCTAATGAAGAACAGAATCCCGTTTCACCCTTCTCTAGTGCCATCCTGTTCCCCAGAGGAAACTACCTCAGTTCATTTAAATTTCTTCTAATATTTACATCCAAAATTATAAATAAAATCCTTATGCTACTATTTCTTGATTTCTCTATTTCAGACAGCATTTTACTAGCTTCCTATTATGGACAATGAGAATTCAGCCTCACTTCCTTCATTTCTTTCCCCCATGCTCTCAGTAAGGTATATGACAATTTTGTTTACTACTGAGCCAAAGAGGCCTATGATCATGATGGGATTTTTTGTGCAAATTTTGTTTTTCCTGGAGTTATTAATTGCCTTGTTCTAGTTTTCAATGTATTTACAATTGTTATTTCCAAACTCTCAAAATCATTGTAAAATCTCTCTTAATATTATTTTTGTCATGGTCAAATGTATCCGATGATCTATCAATTCCATTTTTGGGGGCTGAGGTGACTTTTTCCCAGAGCTGTCTATTGTCCTGCTCCAATCAAGGCCTTATGCACAGTTGTCCTGGCACTTCCCTTCTGCATCCATTGGGAATTCCTTCTGTTTCTCTTCGATATTGGAGTCCTCATTTCCTGCCCTTATGTGTCTTCCTTTATCCTGGTTTACTTGCCCATTTCATAAAGCACATTATCCAGTAACTTCTTGAGATAGAAATCATAGGAAATAAAACTTTTTAGACCTTTTATGTCTGAAAATATCTTGATTGATATTTGATATAGAATACTTCATTGAAAAACTTTTTTTCCTCTACGTTTTCAATAGTTGTTTCATTGTCTTATTAACTTCAGATTTGTAGTTAAGAAGTCTAATTTTGAGTCTAAATCTGCCCCAACACATTTTTTTAGCCTGTCTCCGTTTTTAACCCTTATTCTTCACCCCTGCTCTCCATGGTGTTTGGTACTGCCAAATCCTAAGCTTTTCCAGTGTTCTCTGGAGCAAATTGGTTTCTTCCTATTGGCATCACTTTCCTCAGGCACTTAGGTTCAACTTTCAGCTTATCAACTACTATTCCTCCATCCAGGGGTGACCATGAAAATACTTAACCACTAGGAGAGCATGAGCACTGAATGGACACTAGCTATAAATAACCAATAGGGTCATACTAGTGTCAACTGATGAGTACCATTCAACTGTCTGCTCTGCTTCCATCCATTTTTTTGTCTCCAAAGTCTGACATTTCTTGTTTACCGTTGTCTCCTTCCCATTCTGCTTGTCCTTAAGTGTATATGCCTTGTTGTATTCCTTTATTATCATTTGGTGTGATTTCAGCATGAGTAGAAATAAATGCATGCGTTTAAAAGTTTTGTTTAGCAAAAAGTCTACAAGATGTTCTATTCTGTTATCACATTCAATCCTTACACCAACCTTATGTGAAAGGTATTATTAGCTTCACCTAACATAAGGGAACCAAGGTACACATAGGAGTTTTCAACTCCTACTCAAGGTTGGATGGATAATTAGTATGGAACAAGATTCAGATCAGTTGCTCTGGTTCCAAAGTCCATGCTCTTGCCTCCCAAAGAGCAAGCATCTCCTGAAGTCCATGGATGTAATTTCTATAGTTCTCTCTCCATATTAATATGCTTTCCCCAACCTTCTGCTAATTTCATGTTTTTCAAAAGTGGATCAGCTGTCAACCTGTATCAGAAGCATTTTGGGGTGTTTGTTTTAAATGGGGATTCCTGGGTTCCACCCTGGATCTACTGTATCTCAATCTCAAGGAGGCTAGGAATTAGGATTTGCATTTTAAACTAGTTCCCCAGAAGATTATGATTCCCAGACATTTTGAGAAGCATTGCGCTAGTTAATGTATGCCTCTGCAAAGCAGTAACACCCACCATTCCTTACTAGCCTGAATCTCTTTTGCTGTTGGGTGATGTATTTATGTCTTCATGAATCCAAGCTGTTTCACAGTAATATTACAGAAGAGCATTTCAGATAATTGATGGCAATATTGAGGAGTAAACATTCAGAGTCACTTTTCCCAGTATAGAATATCTAAAAATGCTGCTACCGAAAAATCTAAATACACTACAACAGAAAGCATATTTTTAAAAGCTAGACTGAGAAAAAAATAGTAAGAAGACCAGAAAGAACTAGAAAACAAATCCAAAGGATAAGCTGATGTTCACACTGCTGGCTGGAACATCCCAGGGAGCCAGTAGACATAGCCTGAGGGCTGAGCAGGTGGGAGTCAGACAGTACCCCACACAAAGGCAGGCTGAAGAGGGCATCTCGATGAATGAACCAGGCCACACACCACACTAATGCTAGTTGTGAATCTGTTAGTAGGGAATACAGTGAATAAATTTGTTGTGAGCTCTTTTGGGGGTAAGCTTCCTTTAGACACCACTCCAGAAGCCATGCATCAGAGAGGCAGATGTAGGAGGAGATTGGTTCAAGATGGCAGAGTAGAAGGACGTGCGCTTACTCCCTCTAGCGAAAGCACCGGAATCACAATGAACTGTTGAACAAACATTGACAGGAAGACACTGGAACTCACCAAAAAAGATGCCCCACATCCAAAGACAAAGGAGAAGCCACAATGAGACGGTACGAGGCGTGCAATCACAATAAAATCAAGTCCCATAACTGCTGGGTGGGTGACTCACAAACTGGAGAACACTTATACCACAGAAGTCCACCTACTGGAGTGAAGGTTCTGAGCCCCACATAAGGCTTCCCAACCTGGGGTTCTGGCAACGGGCGGAGGAACCTCGACAGAATCAGACTTTGAAGGCTAGCAGGCTTTGACTACAGGACTTCAACAGGACTGGGGGAAACAGAGACCCCACTCTTGGAGGGCACACACAAAGTAGTGTGCACATCGGGACCCAGGGGGAAGGAGCAGTGACCCCATAGGAGACTGAACCAGACCTACCTGATAGTTTTGGAGGGACTCCTGCAGAGGTGGGGGGAGGCTGTGGCTCACCGCGGGGACAAGGACACTGGCAACAGAAGTTCTGGGAAGTATTCGTTAGCATGAGCCCTCCTGGAGCCCACCATTAGCCCCACCAAAGAGCCTGTAGCCTCCAGTGCTGGGTCACCTCAGGCCAAACAATCAACAGGGAGGGAACTCAGCCCCACCCATCAGCAGACAAGCAGAGTAAAGTTTTACTGAGCTCTACCCACCAGAGCAACACCCAGCTCTACCCACCACCAGTCCCTCCCATAAGTAAGTTTGCACAAGCCTCTTAGATAGCCTCATCCACCAAAGGGCAGACAGCAGAAGCAAGAAGAACTACAATCCTGCAGCCTGTGGAATGAAAAGCACATTCACAGAAAGACAGACAAAATGAAAAGGCAGAGGACTATGTACCAGATGAAGGAACAAGATAAAACCCAGAAAAATAACTAAATGAAGTGGAGATAGGCAACCTTCCAGAAAAAGAATTCAGAATAGTGATAGTGAAGATGATCCAGGACCTCGGAAAAAGAATGGAGGCAAAGATCGAGAAGATGCAAGAAATGTTTAACAAAGACCTAGAAGAATTAAAGAACACCTAGAAGAAATAAAGAACAAAGAAACAGAGATGAACAATACAATAACTGAAATGAAAAATACACTAGAAGGAATCAATAGCAGAATAACTGAGGCAGAAGAACAGATAAGTGACCCGGAAGACAGAATGGTGGAATTCACTGTCGCAGAACAGATTAAAGAAAATAGAATGAAAAGAAATGAAGACACCCTGTGAGACCCCTGGGACAACATTAAATGCACCAACATTAGCATTATAGGGGTCCCAGAAGGAGAAGAGAGAGAGAAAGGACCCAAAAAAATATTTGAAGAGATTATAGTTGAAAACTTCCCTAACGTGGGAAAGGAAATAGCCACCCAAGTCCAGGAAGTGCAGAGAGTCCCAGGCAGCATAAACCCAAGGAGAAACACGCTGAGACACACAGTAATCAAACTGACAAAAATTAAGGACAAAGAAAAATTATTAAAAGCAACAAGGGAAAAATGACAACATACAAGGGAACTCCCATAAGGTTAACAGCTGATTTCTCAGCAGAAACTCTACAAGCCAGAGGGGAGTGGCATGATATATTTAAAGTGATGAAAGGAAAAAACCTACAACCAAGATTGCTCTACCCAGCAAGGATCTCATTCAGATTTGACGGAGAAATCAAAAGCTTTACAGACAAGCAAAAGCTAAGAGAATTCAGCACCACCAAACCAGCTCTACAACAAATGCTAAAGGAACTTCTCTAAGTGGGAAACACAAGAGAAGAAAAGGACCTACAAAAACAAATCCAAAACAATTAAGAAAATGGTAATAGGAACATACATATCGATAATTACCTTAAGTGTGAATGGATTAAATGCTACAACCGAAAGACAGAGTCTTTCAGTCTTTGTTGTATGAATGAATACAAAAACAAGATCCATATATATGCTGTCTACAAGAGATCCACTTTAGACCCAGGGACACATATAGACTGAAAGTGAGGGGATGGAAGAAGATATTCCATGCAAAAGGAAATCAGGGGGCTCGGAGGAAGATGGCGGAAGAGTAAGACGCGGAGATCACCTTCCTCCCCACAGATACATCAGAAATTCATCTACACGTGGAAAAACTCCTACAGAACACCTACTGAACGCTGACAGAAGACCTCAGACCCCCCAAAAGGCAAGAAACTCCCCACATACCTGGGTAGGGCAAAAGAAAAAAAGAGTAAACAGAGACAATAGGATAGGGACGGGACCTGCACCAGTGGGAGGGAGCCGTGAAGGAGGGAAGGTTTCTACACACTACAAGCCCCTTCGCGGGCGGAGACTGCAGGTGGCGGAGGGGGAAAGCTTCGGAGTAGCGGAGGAGAGCACAGCAACAGGGGTGTGGAGGGCAAAGCGGAGAGATTCCGGCACAGAGGATCGGTGCCCTCAGGCACACACCAGCCCGAGAGGCTTGTCTGCTCGGCCACCGTGGCGGGCGGGGCTGGGAGCTGAGGCTTGGGTATCGGCTTTCAGTCGGAGCGCAGGGAGAGGACTGGGGCTGGCGGCAGGAAGAGAGCCTGAAGGGGTTAGTGCACCACGGCTAGCCCGGAGGGAGTCCGGGGAAAGGGTCTGGAGCTGCTGAAGAGGCAAGAGACTTTTTTCCCTTTTGTTTCCTGGTGCGCGAGGAGAGGGCATTAAGAGGGCTGCTTGGGGAAGCGCCGGAGACAGGCGCGAGCCGCGGGTAAGGCGCGGACCTCGGAGACGGGCGTGGGCCGCCGCCGCCGCCGCCGCGGCCCGCCGCCGCCGCCGCCGCCGCCGCGGGGCCTGTGTGCGAGCGCGGGTCACTGTCCACCCCGCCTTCCGGGGGGCCTGTGCACCCCGCCACTGCCGGGGTCCCGGGACCCGGGGACGGCTTTCCCGGGAAAGCGCACGGAGCGCCTCGGGCTGCTGCAACGTCACGCCGGCCTCTGCCGCCGCAGGCCCGCCCCACACTGCGCGCCCCTCCCTCCCCTCTGCCTGAGTGAGCCAGAGCCCCCGAATCAGCGGCTCCTTTAAACCCGTCCTGTCTGAGCGAAGAACTGACGCCCTCCAGCGACCTACGCGCAGAGGCAGGGCCAGGTCCAAGGCTGAGACCCGGGAGCTGTGAGAGCAGAGACAGGGAAATCTCTCTGTGCAGTCTCGGAGGCAGCGGATTAAAGCTCCAGGGTCCATTTGATGTGCCCTGCGTCTGTGGAGTGCATGAATGGACAGCGAATCATCCCAAATTGAGGAAGTGGACTTTGAGGACAAGATTTAAGACTGTCCCCCCTTTTCCTCTTTTTACAACGAATTATTCCAAGTTAAGGAGGTGGACTTAGAGAGCAAGATTTCAGACTTCTCGCCCCTTTCCTCTTTTTACAACGAATTATCCCAAATTGAGGAGGTGGACTTGGAGAGCAAGATGTTTGATTTTTCCCCCTGCTCTCTTTTTGTGAATGTGTATGTGTAATCTTCTGTGTAAGATTCTCTCTGTATAGCTTTGCTTCCACCATATGTCCCAGGGTTCTATCGGTCCGTTTTTTTTTTTTTTCAATAATTACTTTCTAATTTTAATAACGCTACTATATTTCATACTTTATTCTATTTTACTTTACCTGCTCTTTCTTTTTTTCCTACCTTCCCTTCCTCCCTCCCTCACTCCGCTCCTCCTTTCCTTCTTTCTTTTTCTCCCCTCCCTCCCTCCCTCCCACCCTTCTTCTTTCCACTTTCTTTTTCTTTCCTTCCTCCCTCCCTCCCTCCTGTCTTTCTTTCTTTCTTTCCTTCCTCCCTCCCTCCCTTCTTCCATTCACTCTTCCTTTTGCTTTCATTCCTCCCACCCTCCCTCCTTTCTTTCCTTCTTTCTTTCCATCCTTCCTCCCTCCCTCTCTCCTTTCTTTCTTCCTTCCTTCCTTCCTTTCTTTCTTCCCTTCTTCCTTTCTTTCCCTCTCTCTTTCTTTCTTCTACTAATTCTTTCTTTCTACTTTTTCTCCCTGTTATTCTGAGCCGGGTGGATGAAAGGCTCTTGGTGCTGCAGCCAGGAGTCAGTCCTGTGCCTCTGAAGTGGGAGAGCCAACTTCAGGACACGGGTCCACAAGAGACCTCCCAGCTCCACATAATATCAAGCAGCGAAAATCTCCCAGAGATCTCCATCCTAACACCAGCACCCAGCTTCAGTCAACGACCAGCAAGCTACAGTGCTGGTCACCCTATGCCAAGCAACTAGCAAGGCAGGAACACAACCCCACCCATTAGCAGAGAGGCTACCTAAAAACATAATAAGGCCATAGGCACCCCAAAACACACCACCAGACGTGGACCTGTCCACCAGAAAGACAAGATCGAGCCTCAACCACCAGAACATAGGCATTAGTCCCCCCCACCAGGAAGCCTACACAACCTACTGAAACAACCTTAGCCACTGGGGTCAGACACCAAAAACAACGGGAACTACGAATCTGCAGCCTGCAAAAAGGAGACCCCAAACACAGTAACATAAGCAAAATGAGAAGACAGAAAAACACACAGCAGGTGAAGGAGCAAGATAAAAACCTACCAGACCTAACAAATGAAGAGGTAATAGGCAGTCTACCTGAAAAAGAATTCAGAATAATGATAGTAAAGCTGATCCAAGATTCTATTTCCAAGATCCATAATCTTGGAAATAGAATAGACAAAATGCAAGAAACAGTTAACAAGGACCTAGAAGAACTAAAGATGAATCAAGCATCGATTAAAAACACAATAAATGAAATGAAAAATACTCTAGATGGGATCAATAGCAGAATAACTGAGGCAGAAGAACGGATAAGTGAGGTGGAAGATAAAATAGTGGAAATGACTGATGCAGAGCAAAATAAAGAAAAAAGAATGAAAAGAACAGAGGACAGTCTCAGAGACCTCTGGGACAACATTAAACGCACCAACATTCGAATTATAGGGGTTCCAGAAGAAGAAGAGAAAAAGAAAGGGACTGAGAAAATATTTGAAGAGATTTTAGTTGAAAACTTCCCCAATATGGGAAAGGAAATAGTTAATCAAGTCCAGGAGGCACAGAGAGTCCCATACAGAATAAATCCAAGGAGAAATACACCAAGACACATATTAATCAAACTGTCAAAAATTAAACACAAAGAAATCATATTAAAAGCAGCAAGGGAGGGCCTCCCTGGTGGCGCAGTGGTTGAGAGTCCGCCTGCCGATGCAGGGGATACGGGTTCGTGCCCCGGTCTGGGAGGATCCCATATGCCGCGGAGCGGCTGGGCCCGTGAGCCATGGCCGCTGGGCCTGCGCATCCGGAGCCTGTGCTCCGCAACGGGAGAGGCCACAACAGTGAGAGGCCCGCGTACCGCAGAAAGAAAAAAAAAAAAAAAGCAGCAAGGGAAAAACAACAAATAACACACAAGGGAATCCCCATCAGGTTAACAGCTGATCTCTCAACAGAAACTCTACAAGCCAGAAGGGAGTGGCAGGACATAATTAAAGTGATGAAGGAGAGAAACCTGCAACCAAGATTACTCTACCCAGCAAGGATCTCATTCAGATTTGATAGAGAAATTAAAACCTTTACAGACAAGCAAAAGCGGAGAGAGTTCAGCACCACCAAACCAGCTTTACAACAAATGCTAAAGGAAGTTCTCTAGGCAAGAAGCACAACAGAAGGAATATACCTACAATAACGAACCCAAAGCAATTAAGGAAATGGGAATAGGAACATACATATCAATAATTACCTTAAATGTAAATGGACTAAATGCTCCCACCAAAAGACACAGAGTGGCTGAATGGATACAAAAACAAGACCCATATATATGCTGTCTACAAGAGACCCACTTCAGACCTAGAGACACATACAGACTGAAAGTAAGGGGATGGAAAAAGATATTCCATGCAAATGGAAATCAAAAGAAAGCTGGAGTAGCAATTCTTATATCAGACAAAATAGACTTTAAAATAAAGACTATTAGAAGAGACAAAGAAAGACACTACATAATGATAAAGGGATCGATCCAAGAAGAAGATATAACAATTGTAAATATTTACGCACCCAACATAGGAGCACCTCAATACATAAGGCAAATACTAACAGCCATAAAAGGGGAAATCGACAGTAACACAATCATAGTAGGGGACTTTAACACCCCACTTTCACCAATGGACAGATCATCCAAAATGAAAATAAATAAGGAAACACAAGCTTTAAATGATACATTAAACAAGATGGACTTAGTTGATATTTATAGGACATTCCATCCAAAAACAACAGAATACACATTTTTCTCAAGTGCTCATGGAACATTCTCCAGGATAGATCATATCTTGGGTCACAAATCAAGCCTTGGTAAATTTAAGAAAATTGAAATTGTATCAAGTATCTTTTCCGACCACAATGCTATGAGACTAGACATCAATTACAGGAAAAGATCTGTAAAAAATACAAACACATGGAGGCTAAACAATACACTACTCAATAACGAAGTGATCACTGAAGAAATCAAAGAGGAAATTAAAAAATACCTAGAAACAAATGACAATGGAGACACGATGACCCAAAACCTATGGGACGCAGCAAAAGCAGTTCTAAGGGGGAAGTTTATAGCAATACAATCCCACCTTAAGAAACAGGAAACATTTCGAGTAAACAACCTGACCCTGCACCTAAAGCAATTAGAGAAAGAAGAAAAAAATAAAACCCAAAGCTAGCAGAAGGAAAGAAATCATAAAGATCAGATCAGAAATAAATGAAAAAGAAATGAAGGAAACGATAGCAAAGATCAACCAAACTAAAAGCTGGTTCTTTGAGAAGATAAACAAAATTGACAAACCATTAGCCAGACTCATCAAGAAAAGAAGGGAGAAGACTCAAATCAATAGAATTAGAAATGAAAAAGGAGAAGTAACAACTGACACTGCAGAAATACAAAAGATCATGAGAGATTACTACAAGCAACTCTATGCCAATAAAATGGACAACCTGGAAGAAATGGACAAATTCTTAGAAATGCACAACCTGCCAAGACTAACTCAGGAAGAAATAGAAAATATGAATAGACCAATCACAAGCACTGAAATTGAAACTGTGATTAAAAATCTTCCATCAAACAAAAGCCCAGGACCCGATGGCTTCACAGGCGAATTCTATCAAACATTTAGAGAAGAGCTAACACCCATCCTTCTCAAACTCTTCCAAACAATATCAGAGGAAGGAACACTCCCAAACTCATTCTACGAGGCCACCATCACCTTGATACCAAAACCAGGCAAGGATGTCACAAAGAAAGAAAACTACAGGCCAATATCACTGATGAACATAGACGCAAAAATCCTCAACAAAATACTAGCAAACAGAATCCAACAGCACATTAAAAGGATCATACACCATGATCAAGTGGGGTTTATTCCAGGAATGCAAGGATTCTTCAATATACGCAAATCAATCAATGTGATACACCATATTAACAAGTTGAAGGAGAAAAACCATATGATCATCTCAATAGATGCAGAGAAAGCTTTCGACAAAATTCAACACCCATTTATGATAAAAACCCTGCAGAAAGTAGGCATAGAGGGATCTTTCCTCAACATAATAAAGGCCATATATGACAAACCCACAGCCAACATTGTCCTCAATGGTGAAAAACTGAAACCATTTCCACTAAGATCAGGAACAAGACAAGGTTGCCCACTCTCACCACTCTTATTCAACATAGTTTTGGAAGTTTTAGCCACAGCAATCAGAGAAGAAAAGGAAATAAAAGGAATCCAAATCAGAAAAGAAGAAGTAAAGCTGTCACTGTTTGCAGATGACATGATACTATACATAGAGAATCCTAAAGATGCTACCGAAAAACTACTAGAGCTAATCAATGAATTTGGTAAAGTAGCAGGATACAAAATTAATGTACAGAAATCTCTGGCATTCCTGTACACTAATGATGAAAAATCTGAAAATGAAATCAAGAAAACACTCCCATTTACCATTGCAACAAAAAGAATAAAATATCTAGGAATAAACCTACCTAAGGAGACAAAAGACCTGTATGCAGAAAATTATAAGACACTGATGAAAGAAATTAAAGATGATACAAATAGATGGAGAGATATACCATGCTCCTGGATTGGAAGAATCAATATTGTGAAAATGACTCTACTACCCAAAGCAATCTACAGATTCAAGGCAATCCCTATCAAACTACCACTGGCATTTTTCACAGAACTAGAACAAAAAATTTCAAAATTGTTTGGAAAAACAAAAGACCCCGAATAGCCAAAGCAATCTTGAGAACGAAAAACGGAGCTGGAGGAATCAGGCTCCCTGACTTCAGACTATACTACAAAGCTACAGTAATTAAGACAGTGTGGTACTGGCATAAAAACAGAAAGATAGATCAGTGGATCAGGATAGAAAGCCCAGAGATAAACCCACGCACATATGGCCAACTTATCTTTGATAAAGGAGGCAGGAATGTACAGTGGAGAAAGGACAGCCTCTTCAATAAGTGGTGCTGGGAAAACTGGACAGGGACATGTAAAAGTTTGAGATTAGATCATTCCCTAACACCATACACAAAAGTAAGCTCAAAATGGATTAAAGACTTAAATGTAAGGCCAGAAACTATCAAACTCTTAGAGGAAACCATAGGCAGAACACTCTATGACATAAATCACAGCAAGATCCTTTTGGACCCACCTTCTAGAGAAATGGAAATAAAAACAAAGATAAACAAATGGGACCTAATGAAACTTCAAAGCTTTTGCACAGCAAAGGAAACCATAAACAAGACCAAAAGACAACCCTCAGAATGGGAGAAAATATTTGCAAATGAAGCAACTGACAAAGGATTAATCTCCAAAATTTATAAACAGCTCATGCAGCTCAATAGCAAAAAAACAAACAACCCAATCCAAAAATGGGCAGAAGACTTAAATAGGCATTTCTCCAAAGAAGATATACAGACTGCCAACAAACACATGAAAGAATGCTCAACATCATTAATCATTAGAGAAATGCAAATCAAAACTACAATGAGATATCATCTCACACCAGTCAGAATGGCCATCATCAAAAAATCTAGAAACAATAAATGCTGGAGAGGGTGTGGAGAAAAGGGAACACTCTTGCACTGCTGGTGGGAATGTGAATTGGTACAGCCACTATGGAGAATGGTATGGAGGTTCCTTAAAAAACTACAAATAGAACTACCATATGACCCAGCAATCCCACTACTAGGCATATACCCTGAGAAAACCATAATTCAAAAAGAGACATGTACCAAAATGTTCATTGCAGCTCTATTCACAATAGCCCGGAGCTGGAAACAACCTAAGTGTCCATCATCGGATGAATGGATAAAGAAGATGTGGCACATATATACAATGGAATATTACTCATCCATAAAAAGAAACGAAACTGAGCTATTTGTAATGAGGTGGATAGACCTAGAGTCTGTCATACAGAGTGAAGTAAGTCAGAAAGAGAAAGACAAATACCGTATGCTAACACATATATACGGAATTTAAAAAAAAATGTCATGAAGAACCTTGGGGTAAAACGGTAATAAAGACACAGACCTACTTGAGAATGGACTTGAGGATATGGGGAGGGGGAAGGGTAAGCTGTGACAAAGCGAAAGAGAGGCATGGACATATATACACTACCAAACGTAAGGTAGATAGATAGTGGGAAGCAGCCGCAGAGCACAGGGAGATCAGCTCGGTGCTTTGTGACCGCCTGGAGGGGTGGGATGGGGAGGGTGGGAGGGAGGGAGATGCATGAGGGAAGGGATGTGGGAACAGATGTATATGTATGACTGATTCACTTTGTTATAAAGCAGAAACTAATAAATATATATATATAAATAAAAAAAAAGGAAATCAGAAGAAAGCTAGAGTAGCAATACTCACATCAGGTAAAACAGACTTTAAAATAAAGAATGTTACAAGAGACAAAGAAGGACACTACATGATGATCAAGGGATCAATCCAAGAAAAAGATATAACAATTATAAATATATATGCACCCAACATAGGAGCACATAAATACATAAGGCAACTGCTAACAGCTATAAAAGAGGAAATCAACAGTAACACAATCATAGTGGGGGACTTTAACACCTCACACCAATGGACAGATCATCCAGGCAGAAAATTAATAAGAAAACACAAGCTTCCAATGACACAATAGACCAGATAGATTTAATTGATATTTATAGGACATTCCATCCAAAAACAGCAGATTACACTTTCTTCTCAAGAGCACATGGAACATTCTCCAGGATAGATCACATCTTGGGTACAAATCAAGCCTCAGTAAATTTAAGAAAACTGAAATCATATCAAGCATCTTTTCCGACCACAACACTATGAGATTAGAAATAAATTACAGGGAAAACAACATAAAAAACACAAACACATGGAGGCTAAACAATATGTTACTAAATAACCAAGAGATCACTGAAGAACTCAAAGAGGAAATCAAAAAATACCTAGAGACAAATAACAACAAAAACACGATGATTCAAAACCTATGGGATGCAGCAAAAGCAGTTCTAAGAAGGAAGTTTATAGCAATACAATCCTACCTCAATAAACAAGAAAAATCTCAAATAAACAATCTAACCTTACACCTAAAGGAACTAGAGAAACAATAACAAACAAAATCCGAAGTTAGTAGAAGGAAAGAAATCATAAAGATCAGAGCAGAAATAAATGAAATAGAAACAAAGAAAACAATAGCAAAGATCAATAAAACTAAAAGCTGGTTCTTTTAGAAGATAAACAAAACTGATGAACTTTTAGCCAGACTCATCAAGAAAAAGAGAGAGAGGACTCAAATCAATAAAATTAGAAATGAAAAAGGAGAAGTTATAACGGACACCACAGAAATACAAAGCATCCTGAGACTACTACAAGCAACTCTATGCCAATAAAATGAACAACCTGGAAGAAATGGACAAATTCGTAGAAAGATACAACCTTCCAAGACTGAACCAGGAAGAAATAGAAAATATGAACAGACCAATCACAAGCAATGAAATTGAAACTGTGATTAAAAATCTTCCAACAGGGGCTTCCCTGGTGGCGCAGTGGTTGAGAGTTCGCCTGCCGATGCAGGAGATGCGGGTTCGTGCCCCAGTCCGGGAGGATCCCACATGCCGTGGAGCGGCTGGGCCCATGAGCCATGGCCGCTGGGCCTGCGCGTCCAGAGCCTGTGCTCCACAACCGGAGAGGCCACGGCAGTGAGAGGCCCGCGTACCGCAAAAAAAAAAAAAAAAAATCTTCCAACAAAAAAAGTCAAGGACCAGATGGCTTCACAGGAGAATTCTATCAAACATTTAGAGGAGACCTAACACCCATCCTTCTCAAACTCCTCCAAAAAATTTCAGAGGAAGGAACACTCCGAAACTAATTCTACGAGGCCACCATCACCCTGATACCAAAACCAGACAAAGATACTACAAAAAAAGAAAATTACAGACCAATCTCACTGATGAACATAGATGTAAAAATCCTCAACAAAATACTAGCAAACAGAATCCAACAACACATTAAAAGGATCATACACCATGATCAAGTGGGATTTATCCCAGGGATGCAAGGATTCTTCAATATATGCAAATCAATCAATGTGATATACCATATTAAGAAATTGAAGAATAAAAACCATATGATCATCTCAGTAGATGCAGGAAAAGCTTTTGACAAAATTCAACACCCACTTATGATAAGAACTCTCCAGAGAGTGGGCACAGAGGGAATCTATCTCAACATAATAAAGGCCATATATGACAAACCCACAGCAAACATCATTCTCAGTGGTGAAAAACCAAAAGCATTTCCACTAATATCAGGAACAAGACAAGGATGTCCACTCTCACCACTATTATTCAACATAGTTTTGGAATTCCTAGCCACGGCAATCAGAGAAGAAAAATAAATAAAAGGAATATAAATTGGACAAGAAGAAGTAAAACTGTCACTGTTTGCAGATGACGTGATACTATACATAGATAATCCTAAAGATGCCACCAGGAAACTACTAGAGCTAATCAATGAATTTGGTAAAGTAGCAGGATACAAAATCAATGCACAGAAATCTCTTGCAATCCTATACACTAACAACGAAAGATCAGAAACAGAAATTAAGGAAACAATCCCATTCACCACTGCAACAAAAAGAATAAAATACCTAGGAATAAACCTACCTAAGGAGGTAAAATACCTGTACTCAGAAAACTATAAGACACTGATGAAAGAAATCAAAGATGACACAAACAGATGGAGAGATATACCATGTTCCTGGATTGCAAGAATCAATATTGTCAAAATGACTATACTATCCAAAGCAATCTACAGATTCAATGCAATCCCTATCAAATTACCAATGGCATTTTTTTTTATAGAACTAGAACAAAAAGTCTTAATATGTGTATGGAGACACTAAAGACCCCGAATAGCCAAAGCAATCTTGAGGGGAAAAAACGGAGCTGGAGGAATCAAACTCCCTGACTTCAGACTATGCTACAAAGCTACAGTAATCAAGACAATATGGTACTGGCACAAAAACAGAAATACAGATAAATGGAACAGGACAGAAAGCCCAGAGATGAACCCACGCACCTATGGTCAACTAATCTATGACAAAGGAGGCAAGAATATACAATGGAGAAAAGACAGCCTCTTCAATAAGTGGTGCTGGGAAAACTGGACAGCTACATGTAAAAGAATGAAATTAGAACACTTCCTAACACCATACACAAAAATAAACTCAAAATTGATTAAAGACCTAAATGTAAGACTGGACACTATATAACTCTTAGAGGAAAACATAGGAAGAACACTCTATGACATAAATCACAGCAAGATCTTTTTTGATCCACCTCCTCGAGTAATGGAAATAAAAATAAAAATAAACAAATGGGACCTAATGAAACTTAAGAGCTTTTGCACAGCAAAGGAAACTATAAACAAGACAAAAAGACAACCCTCAGAATGGGAGAAAATATTTGCAGACAAAGCAACTGACAAAGGATTAATCGCTAAAATATACAAGCACCTCATGCAGCTCAATGTCAAAAAAACAAACAACCCAATCCAAAATGGGCAGAAGACTTAAATAGACATTTCTCCAAAGAAGACATACAGATGGGCAAGAGGAACATGAAAAGCTGCTCAGCATCACTAATCATTAGAGAAATGCAAATCAAAACTACAATGAGGTATCACCTCACACTGGTTAGAATGGGCATCATCAGAAAATCTACAAACAACAAATGCTGGAGAGGGTGTGGAGAAAAAGGAACCCTCTTGCACTGTTGGTGGGAATGTAAATTGATACAGCCACTATGGAGAACAGTATGGAGGTTCCTTAATAAACTAAAAATAGAATTACCATATGACCCAGCAATCCCACTACTGGGCATATACCCAGAGAAAACCATAATTCAAAAAGACATGGGCACTCCAATGTTCACTGCAGCACTATTTACAATAGCCAGGTCATGGAAGCAACCTAAACACCCATCGACAGACAAATGGATAAAGAAGATGTGGTACATATTTACAATGGAATATTACTCAGCCATAAAAGGGAACGAAATTGGGTCATTTGTAGAGACGTGGGTGGACCTAGAGACTGTCATACAGAGTGAAGTAAGTCAGAAAGAGAAAAACAAATACCGTATATTAACACATATATGTGGAATCTAGAAAAATGGTACAGATGAACCAGTTTGCAAGGCAGAAATAGAGACACAGATGTAGAGAACAAACATATGGACACCAAGGGGGGGAAGCGGTGGAGGGGGAGCAGGTGGTGGTGGGATGAATTGGGAGATGGGATTGACATATATGCACTAATATGTATAAAATAGATAACTAATAAGAACCTGCTGTATAAAAAAAATAAAATTCAAAAAATAAAAAGAGAGGCAGATCTAACACTGGTTAATAGTGAGAGCTCTGGAGAAAATGGCCAGAGTACGATCTTGATGCCACATTTTCTCAGTGTGACTCTGGGCAAGCTCTTAAACCTCTTTGGGTCTCAGGGTCCTTTTCTGGAGACATGTAGCTCACAAAGTTGGTGTAAAAATAAAATTATTTAACACATGTAAGTGCCTTCACCAATGCCTCACATGCAGCAAGTTCCCAACAAATATTAGCTGCATTAGATTACACTCACTGGTTCCTGTAGCAAGTGCCAAGCAGACTAGCCTCTTTGGACTTCACCTTTAAATGTCCACATCACACGCATTTAGCTCCAGTATTTAGATATACAAACAGTGGTCCCGACTTCTGGTAAAAACATTGGCAAATTATTTCTTTAAAATCCTGGAACTCTAAGTATAAATAGTATATGGCCTTGCAGCTACTTCTTTGTAGAAATGTAATTCCACATGTTAATTTCAAGGCCTAGTTCATTCCAACTTGGCCTAGTCCCTCCTTCCTGGCCTCTGCTCTCATCTCCTGCCATTGGCCCATCACTGCCTGAGACACTGCCTCAGGAGGGCTTCTAGTCCACCCAAAACTCAATCATCATTCCCTCGTCCTGCTGCTGCTATATTTTACCAGCTTAGCTTTTTTAATACTCTCAGACTTTCTGATTTGCCAAGCCCATATAACTTCTACTTACAGTCAACAAGCAGCTGTCTTTAGAGTCACCACACCCTCTCGAATGCTAGAAAACAACCAAATTCCATGAAAGTAAATTTTTACTTTAAAATTGTTTTCAAATGGGAAAAAAAGCTTCCTCTTTCACTTAAGTTGTGTCTTATGGGATGGGTCATAAAACTTAAACTTAGTAATAGAACTTTGGGTGGGTCATCCTGGCACCATAAATATATCCTGTAGTCTATCCACTAATCACTCACTGATGTTACAGGCTGGATAGGAACACTCCAAAATGAAAAATGGTGTTAGGGATCTGGGACATCTTTTTTCTTCTTCAAAAGCTTCCTTTAGTCTTAAACCAGATTTTAAATATATGGAAATTAAGTTAAAATTACTCACTAATGACTTTCCGCTTTTGATTCATAGAATTTTCAAACAATCATTATTCATGAATATCACCTTATGAATCGTCAGAATCAATTGGTTTTTAAAAAGTTAGTTCAAGCAAACATCTTTGTCACAACGTTATTTTTTACAGCTGTGAGCAAGGAACCCATAGCAAGTTCCTGTTACCTCTCATATTTTAGAAGAAATCTTTCCTGTAATAACTCAGACTTGAAATTTAAATTTTTTTGTCATGCAAAAACCAAAGTTCAATATAATGAATGGGGGGGTCACATTTCTGATTGGGAACACAGCACAAATGCATCAGGAGAATTGTGTTTTAATAACATGTGGCTCAAAACAGCCAAAGTCCAACCTCCATAAAATATTGCTCTGCCTTGATTTTCTTGAACAAAGAAGTTTCAGTTGGAAAACATTCACTGTGGGAATTGTGCTAGGAGGTTAGGAACATCTGGACTCAGCAATGGTCAGACAGAAACAGATGGTGATTTCATGGGAGGAGAGCTGTAGCTCTTCCACTGCTGAGAGCTACTCATCCCACGTTTCCCCCCCCTTGTTTTCCTAATAACAATAAACAATTAGGAAAACAAGAAAATTGTTTAGATGTATCCATATAATTAGCTTCCAACGATATTTTAAAGTTCTAGAACTCACCAAAGAAAGTGTACATTTATATCACAGGATGCCATAGTAATAAAACGCTGAATGTCAATCAAAGTATCAATAGAGACAAATCATTTTTATATCAGAAACATTTCACTGGATTTTGAATACAGACTAGTGCTTAATTTGCTGTCTCTCACCACCCTCACCCCTGCCCCTTAAATAAAAGAGAAATAGCTACAACATGGTTTATTGTATGTATATATATGAACCCTGGAGTTGGACTGCTGGCTTAGCAGTTCACTGACTGCTTGTACTCTTGGGCAAACAAGTTATTTATCTTCTTTGTACCTCACTTTCTTCCTCTGTGAAATGGGATAATGCCTTATAGAGCTGATGTATTAATTGAATTCATACCTGTAAGCACTTAAAATAATGCCAGCACATAGTAGGCACCCAAAAACGTTAGAGATTTTTATTTTATTCTAATCTTGCACCCAATCTACCTTCAGGCCAATCGTTTCTAGATTATAAAATTACTATTCTTTTCAGCACCCCAAAATGATAGGAAATCATGTATTGCCTTCGGGACCCATGGAAAGGACATGGTATTGGGTTCAGGGGACTGTTTCTGGCCAGGTGACGGTTGGGTACCCTTGAGCAAGGCTTTGCTCTCTGAGCCTCCCATTGGCCATGCAAATTCAATGAGATGTCATACATCTATGCATCGAGGCTGCTACATGGAACGCACACAACTTCTTGATTATTGGAAAAAATGCGTATCTGTAAGATCCTCTGGGAAATTACTTATAACAAGCCCTTCTTTTCAAAGTGTTTCCACAAGTGGTAGCACTCCACAAAGCTCTTAAGAGAAATTAGGTAAAGAAACAATGCCCGTAAGTTCTGAAAGCTTGGCTAAACCAATTTTGAAGACTAAATTCTAATTTTAGGCCAGTTTGGCCCCTAAATGTCTCTCTCTGGTTTCTGCTTTCTGTGAGCCTGGGGTTCCTGCCTTCAGGAGTCTCATGTATTATGTAAATGAGTGAAGTAAGATCAATTGGGAGTGTTAGCAATGGTGGAAAACTGGCTTGTATCGGCATCATCAACAAATGATTCTAATTTAAACATTTTGTCCAAAGGGTAAGCTGGGACGAAGTGAGAGAGTGGCATGGACATATATACACTACCAAATGTAAAATAGATAGCTAGTGGGAAGCAGCCGCATAGCACAGGGAGATCAGCTCGGTGCTTTGTGACCACCTAGAGGGGTGGGATAGGGAGGGTGGGAGGGAGACACAAGAGGGAGGGGATATGGGGATATATGTATATGTATAGCTGATTCACCTTGTGATACAGCAGAAACTAACACAGCACTGTAAAGCAATTATACTCCAATAAAGAAAAAAAAAAGAAATAAAAAAATAAACACCTAAAAAAAACCCAAAAAAACATTTTGTCCAAAACTCACCTGTTGGCTAAAGGCAAACCTTAGGCAAGCAGACAGCTCTTGTTTTTGTTTTTTTAATTGGTATACCTAACAATATGAAGTTTGCATTAACTGATATTTAGTCTTATTTGCAGTTTTATACAGTTCTTTGCTAAACTTTTCGTACTAAATTCCTAGATGTTTACCCAGGATTGGCCTTTCTCCTCTTCCATTGTCTAACAAGGATGTTACCACCATGCAGGTCTTGCAGCTGTCAGCAGGAAGACATTATTAAGGGATATGGCTAGCTGCTCCTGGGAGCTCATTAAAGCTGTATCCAGCAGGGTAGCTGGACTCATCCAACAGGAATTTGTAGAGAGCCTACTCTGAGCATAACCACACATCATACAGGCATCTAAGTGGGTTTTCCTATTCCCTGATTTTACTCAAAGGATTTAGATTTAGGAAGTCATGTCATCAGTTTTCTTTCTTATTCCTTTAGATAAACCGGCACCTTCCATTTATCAGGAGCAAAACTTCTTGTTGTTTATAAGTAAAATCACAGCAAATCTGCTTCTAATCTTGCCATTTCTGAGCTTGCTTGAAAGTTGTTCTGAACTCTGCTTAAGTCACCTCAGCCAGTATATATGAAGCACCAGATACTCTGTTCAACCACAGGCTGAGGGTTACAAGGCTTTTTGTCCTTCTGGAGTTTGCGGTCTAAAATGACCACCTGTGACTCTAGTAGCTACAAAATGGATAAACAGAATTGTAATTGCCCTACAAAAACAGATAAAATACAAAGGTGATTTTAGAATGGTAAGGCTTATAAATTGGTTTTCACAGCAGAGTTGCTGGGATGCAATGTAAAATAGAGTGATTAAAAAGTTTCGGTGAGCAAGAGCAAAGGCCTTGAAATTAGAGTGATTTTTACTGGAGTCAGCTTCAGTTTAGTGGAGGTAAAAGCCAGACTGCAATGAACTGAAGAGTGAATGGGGTGTGAGGGGAGGAGAAGAAAAGAAAAGAGCTGATGAAAGAGAAGGAAATGGAGTAAATCACTCCTCCACAGAGCCTGAGGCAATCAGGGAAGGGATGTGGTCCTTAGCACAGGTAGAAGGGACAGGGACAAAGTAGACTAAGAAGGGTTTGAAAACAGATAGTTTTGTAGGTTGGAGGCCAGGAAGTAGGGCTGAGAGGTTGCACAACTCCAGAAGACGTGGTTCAGAAGACTGCGGGAGCTTTGTGCCCTGGAGTTGTGAAACTGGGTGTTCCCATCTCACTCCCTCCATTCATGCCATTTTTGCTCTGAATTAAGAAGCAAGAACACCTATTTTCAAAAGAGAGAGCACAGGGATATCATGATGGGTTTTGACTGGTTGGGACAAGAAAATAAAGAAATAAATATGTAAAATCTATCAAAAGAGCTGATGTCAGAAATGGAAATGGAAGTTGAATCTAGGGACAAGTCAAATGGTGGCCAAGGGACACTGAGAGCTCGGAGGATAGCTGGGCCACACACTGGGCCCTTCACTCACATCAACTCACTCAATATCATCAACAGTCCAGCAAGAAGAGATTCTTCTTCCTTTATGGATGAGAAAACTGAAGTCCACAGCAGTGGTGTACCACACACAAGCTGGGGGATGGTAGAGCAAAGATTCCAGAGACAATGAACCTTCCCCTACAAGTGCTGCTTGAGACACGGAAGAATAGTATATACGATCCCTGCTCCCAGCCCTCACACACTATTGGGAACAAAAGCATATGATAAGTGGGACTTCCCTGGTGGTCCAGTGGTTAAGACTTCATCTTCCAATGCAGGGGGTGCCGGTTCGATGCCTGGTCAGGGAGCTAAGATCCCACATGCCTCATCGGCAAAAAACCAAAACATAAAACAGAAGCAATATTGTAACAAATTCAATAAAGACTTTTTAAAAAAAGGTCCACGTCAAAGAAAAAAAATCTTAAAAAAAAGCATATGAATAAGTATAAAGCAATGAGATTAACGCAAAACTGGTTTATGAGTCAAGTACTGTGAGAGTACAGGCTTGTAAATTCTCCCAGGTGGCTATATATTTATGGTTGGCAGGGACGGAAAGTGGGAATAAAGTCTCATGACTTTATTTAAAAATGTGTATCCAACATTTAACATTTAGAATCAGCAATTTCTTAAGTTTATATGTGATTGGTTATTATGAGCCTTATTTGCACATTTTAAAAGTAGAAAGACACACATTTAAAGTTAAGCGTGTTAAGATACTAAAACCTTTATATTTTGTGTAAGGAATGAGGGAAATAAAAATATGTGTAATAAATAATGTTGGCATAAAGAAACACTGGAAGGACAAGCATATGAGAAGATGCCTAAGGGACTTCTCTGGTGGTGCAGTGGTTAAGAGTCCGCCTGCCAATGCAGGGAACGCAGGTTCGATCCCTGGTCCGGGAAGATCCCACATGCTGCGGAGCAACTAAGCCCGTGTGCTGCAGCTGCTGAGCCTGCGCTCTAGAGCCTGTGAGCCACAACTACTGAAGCCCGTACGCCTAGAGCCTGTGCTCCACAACAAAGAGAAGCCACGGCAGTGAGAAGCATGCGCACCACAACGTAGAATAGCCCCCGCTCGCCGCAACTAGAGAAAGCCAGCACACAGCAATGAAGACGCAACGCAGCCAAAAAATAAATTAAATAATTTTTTTTTTTTAATTTTAAGAAGAAGAAAACGCTAGGAAAAGAAAAAAATCTAACTAACCACGATTCTGAGCAATTGAGCAGCACGGGGTTGTGACACTGACTACAGAGGAGGAAACACACTTCTTGTCTCCGCTGTGAAGGAAAGTTTGCGTTAATGCTGTCTATTGTTACTGTCTATTAGACTTTAACAGACTCTCACCTAGGGACAAACTGTAGAAGACTTAACTGTGGTTACAGAATGGAATGTAAATGTTCTCAGCCATGGAAATCTGAGTACAGCTTGATGAAAAGTTTGGAGGTGGAAGAAGAGGTGGGGAGTCTAGGAGACGTAGGAGCTCAGATACCCTCCTCTCACAAAATGGAAAGCCAAGAGATGCTGTCTGTGTTTGGGAGAACTAAAAACAAAAGTTTAAGGAAATTAAAGCTGCAAAAGTGAATAAGATAAAAACAGTGATGTAACTATTGTGTGTGCGGGGGTGATATGAAGTAAAATGAATATCTGTCATTGCAAGAGTCAATAAGTAATGTCATAAAATAGTAGGTCCATCGTCTTTACACAGTTGGAGGGCATCAGCAGCAGAATCAAGAGCCAGGAAGCTAAAAGTGGTTGCCTTGCAAAGTGGGACTGAGGCTGGGGAACAAAGAGCAAGGAACCATTGCTTCCTTTTGTAAATCTTCCTGTACTATTTGCCTTTTTTTTTTTTAACTCTGACAAAACCAAACCAAACATAACAATCATACAAAGTTATGGTGAAGGTCAGGGATAATCTATTACTAATACCCAGAAATGCAATTGGTGAGCCATCTTGTACTGTTATTAGTAGGATTTGCTCCTGGTGTTAGTACCGGACCTCCCACCTCCCGCACCCTAGATTTTTTCCTTCCTTGGGGATCCTGAATGGCTCCCACCCCCAGCTGCCCCGTCTATTGTTTCAGCAGCACTCCAGCTGCGAGAATCGTCCCTCACTACTCACCTCTACTCCGGATGCCACCTTCGCTGCCGGGGTTGGATGTCCCATCCTGTGGTTATAGCTGTTGTCAGGTTTTCCCTCAACTGCTGCCAAAACACATCAAGCTGCATCTTGCTGTTATACATCAACTGATATAAATTTATTTTATCGGTTCAAATGCATGCACTTAAAAGCTTAATTTTAGCACACAATCATATAAATACTCAATTAAAAATATAGCTCATAATATACAACACCCTGTAGCAGTTTTTGCTGTTTCTGAGCTTTACACCATAGGAATGCTTTAACAATAATCTCTATTTACAACTAGAGCAATATATGCTCATTATAGAACATTTGAAAGAACAGACATAATTGCTTCGTTCCTCTTCATCAGCTTGGGATACAAGCAGAAATCCCATGTTGTTAAAATTAGATGACTGAGTCCCCACACTGCTTCTACAGAGAAGGTCATTCTTTCCTCTTTGAGTCCTTTGGCCTGAAATACTTCCCAACCCCCCAGGAATGCCTACGCCTCCTCTTTCTGAGGTGTCACTCCAGCCAGAATTCTGGAAGTCATCCTAAACTCCTCTTTCCTCTTCATCCTTCAGATCTACTCGAAACTAGGTCCATGGATAAATTAAGTACTTCACCCGGGTCACATAGCTTTTGGTGGGTGGGCCTTCGGAGCCAAAATGTAGTGTTTAAGAGGTCTGTGCTAAAGCATGCTGCCCTTATGCTTCTGGGTGGCACAGGTGGTGGCTCCATGGAAGATCTGCATAGAATCAAGTCTCCCCCAGTTCCCATTCCCTCCCCAAGAACCATCTCTTGACATCATTGCTGTCATATAGCTACTAAGTGTCAAAAGCAGGATTCACTTCTTCAGTGAATTTTTATGTCAAACTGTTATCTTTTTTATTTTGTTTTTTCAAACATTTATTAATGAAATATTCCAGTATTCAGAAAAGTTGGTAGAATAGTACAGGAACACTTATATATCCACCACCAGACTTCAACAACTGTTAACACTTGCCAAACTTGTTTCACTCATCTATTGATCTGTTGAATATATCATTTCCAAGAGTTCCTTCCCATTTTCTGACGCTTCCTTTTTGTAGCATCATGTTCTTGTTTAACAGATGTAATATCATTTCACATCTCTCTAGTGATAAGTAACTCATTTTGTAGGATTTTTATTTGGCTCTTCTTATATTCCCTGAATTATGTTTCTTCTGGGGTCGCTTCTTCTCTGTTTACCTTTCTTTGTCATACTGTAGGTTTTTCTCAAATGTTTGGTGACTCCAGGTGTCAGGCTATTCTTAAGAATGAGATAGGAGAAAGGCTGACTTGGACTCTTAGCACGTATGTGGAACTTGCTGATTGGCAGGCTTCAATTTAAGGTGAATAGTCAGAGATCTGATCGTTGTGCTGAGGCCTCTCAAATGCTGGAATGTAGATGACTTTGCGCCGCGGTACCAACAGCTGCAGCTGCCCAAGTTTTCTCAGAA
Source organism: Mesoplodon mirus (assembly GCF_964341445.2). Taxonomy (NCBI): domain Eukaryota; kingdom Metazoa; phylum Chordata; class Mammalia; order Artiodactyla; family Ziphiidae; genus Mesoplodon; species Mesoplodon mirus. Next base: position 15,502,333 of record NC_138993.1, read on the forward strand.
AGATCCTTCACTGTCTTTATAAAAGTCCCCTCTGGTCATTGGTTGGTTAGTTTTGGTTTTCTCTGTGATTGAACATCTAGTTGCTGGGGGTTCCTGGCACCAGAGTTGAGGAACAGGGATGGAGGATGACCATTTTGTATAGAGATCTTCACTATGTTCCATCTTTTAGTCATTCCAATAACTTTACTGAGTCCCCAACCTCAGCAAGGTTCTGGCACAGAGGGAGGCTCCCCTGTTTTCTGCAAGACCCTCCAAGCACATCCCGGGCTATAGCTTCTCCCACTCAGTGTTTTTCCATGTGCTTAGTCTTCCAGAAATCCATTGAAATTGCTTAGTCTCTTTTTCTCTCTTACTCAAGTCCCCACCTTGAACCTTCAGTAGCAAGGATAGGGATGATTATGCCCATTTTACACTTGAAAAACAGAGGCTCATGTGATTAAGTGACTTGCCTAAGATCACACAGCTAGAACGGGAAGGGCCAGGATTAAACTTATATGCTTTTGACTATGCCAAATACTTCTTTTTTTCCAAACCATGACTCGGCTGGTATGACCTGGAGAAACAAGCCCTTACATAATACGACGCATTTACAATATGCTGTCATCTGTGTATAAAAATGACTCAGAAACTGCCCAGAATAAACTGTGCAATACCATTTTACAAGTTACATATCTAGAATCAAGTGAGAACTCATCAAAGTTGTAAAACAGCAGTTTTATATTTTGTGGGTCAGGTTGGAGTAGAACAGAGCTTGAGGAGAGAACACTGGTAGGAAGGGCTAGTCATCATTTGGGCAATTGTGCCAAGGGCGTGGCACACTGAGGGCTCTCGGCTCTGTGAAATAAATCCACTTTAGAAGTCACATCTGGAGAGCAACTGACCCAACAAGGTGGGGCAGACTCCGGGCAGGGCGGTGAATAGAAGACTTGCTAGGAAGACGGGGTACCCCACCCACATGGAAGCCACTCTCTCATATACATGCAGTATTTGTTAACTACTGTGTACAGACACTGCGAAAGGCTCTAGAGATACCTTCATCTTCAGCCAGGGTATTATCCCCAAAAGGTAAGGATTTCTTCATTTTTGGATACTTCTAGAAATTAAAAACCCCACAGTATCTCGCAGGAACACATCTCATTCTTAATGGTTTAAGATTTAAAGTGTTACACAGAATTGTTCTGTTTCAACCACAAATATAGTTTGAGGTCTTTTGAATAGCTGGTCATTTAGTCAACAAATCTTTATTGAGAGCCTACTTAATGGCAGCCACTGGGGCTAGGACCTAGGGACATGCTGGTGAGGAATAGGAGATTATTTCTAAGGAAGTTAACCACTTAACCACCAAAGACAATGCCGAAGCACCCACTTTTCTTTTTCTCAGAGACAGAGGCCAAATTCGCTTAACTTTGAAATGTAGAGATTGACCCACAGAAAACTGGGCTAGGTAGATGGTGAACATATTATATGCTGGTATTAATTCACTGTGATATTAATTTAAATGCATGATATACAGGGGAAGAACATAATTTAACAGAAGATCTTTCTGTTCATACTGTTTTTCTCTAATTTTCACCTTCCCCATAGCTGTTTTTGTCTCAGTCTGATAAAAACAATTTTTTGGAAATTCATTGTGAAGACTGGAACAAGCAAGCATACCTTCTGTCAAAGGTTGGCACACAAGCCTGTGAACTTGGAAAGAGAACAGAGCTTTCTAGTAGGACAAATAAAGAAAAGGGAGATTAAAAAATCTGATTTCCTCTTCTTTCTATCAGTTGTCAGAAACCTTTGAATAATCGATTCCTCCAGTTCCTGAAAGGTAGATAGCTATTATTAAAGCATTTCCAAAAGGAAATATATTTTAGCTTTCAATAATAATGGAACAAATGAGGTGGTAATGCAACAAATATAAAAGAATTTTTTTAAAGTACAGTATTTGCATTTTTTTATTTGTGATTTTTTTCCCCATCTAATTCCACTCTCTCCAATGGTCCCTGAAACCTCGCCAGCAGGCTGACATCCTGATAAGCTCTAGAAGGAACAAGGAAAACATAGTCTAAAAGGCAGGGTGGGTGTGGCAGCTAAGAGAGGTCATGGTGAACAAAAAGAAAGTGCAGCTACTCAAGTGTATGCAGATAAGGTGTCAAGTTCAAGGTCTGAAAGGAAGTATACCAGATTGCAGAGTGCCCACATGATACCTGATGACAGACTTCCAATGATGGAACGTGACCTCTAGGTTCTTTTGGGTAGCCCTCACTTCCAAACAAAGCAAGCTGCAAGACCAGTTCTCACATCAGGCAGCAGAGAGCTTCCTTCCTTTGGGAAAAGCTAGTAAAGGCATCTCTCTATGCCCTCTCACTGCAAAAAAAAGGGCCAGCTTTCTCAGGAAGTTTCTGCTGTTGGAGAAGACTCAAAAAGGCTGTGAGAGCAGAGTGCAAACAGTATGGCAGTTAGAATTAAAATATGAGTCCATGTCTATCCAACCCGGCAGGAGTTAATTTCCTTCCCAAGCCTCGAATTCTTTACTTGTAAAATGTGGTAGGCAGATTGAATCAGAAAACATAAAGTGATTCTAAATTTCTAAAAGACTTCTTTTCTCAGGACTTCCCTGGTGGTCCAGTGGCTAAGACTCCATGCTCCCAATGCAGGGGGCCCAGGTTCGATCCCTGGTCAGGGAACTAGATCCCTCATGCCACAACTAAAGTTCCTGCATGCGGCAACGAAGACCCGGCACAGCCAATAAATAAATAAATAAATACTTTAAAAAGACTTCTTTTCTATATTTCCCTCTTTCTTCCAATTACAAAAGCTTAAGCTGTAAAATCATAATCCAGCCTACCTGTTTTCCATATACTTGAGATTAATTCACATACTTTCTAAATAACATGATATTATGATACTTCTGGTCCCAGGCTGGAAGCCCTGCCTCCACTTAAGGTATTGTTTTAAACCAAAGTTTACAGCGTCTGTTGATGGCCAAGACCCTCACTCTCCACCCCTCCTCCACCCCACCCTGAGGCCCCTGGGACTCAGTAGAGGCTGGGGGCCCTACTCATCTCTCCTCTTCTCTTGCCCAGCCTGGGGGAAGGAGAGAGGGCAGAGGAGAGGTGGGCAGCCTTTAGCACCCTGCAGGGTTCTCGTCCCCTTGGGCAGTGGGCACAGGAGCCCTCTTACCAACCCTGGGCTGTTTCCTGGGGGCTCTCCAGACCCCTCTCTAGGACCAAGCGCCCCATCACACTGGGAGTGTGGATTCCAGCAAAGGAGCTGGGAAAAAAAGTGAGACTCTCCACAGACCGCCTATGGGGGGGACCCCAACTTAAGGCCAAGGACTGGGTGTGTTGGATGCTTATGACACACCAGCCCAAGTCCCTTTGCTGAGAAGACTCCTTGGACTATTTCCCAAGAAACCGCCACATACATCCCTTTACAAGGCACCCCTCCCCTGAGTACTCCCCATCTGTGTTCTATTTGACCAGCAAAGAAATAGTAAACGTCCTCTATTAAAAAAAAAAAAAAATACACACACCAGTTTCAGAATGACACTCCTGGGGTCTTGGCTGCCAGCTTGGTCCAGGAGCACACAGTCAGCATCCTGATGCCAGGCAGCATCCTGACAAACATCCACTGCCCAGGTTCCAGTTGATGCTCTCCTGGGAGACAACACCTTCCTTTCCAAAATGTTTACTTTTTGCTCAGAACAATGATGGATAGGTCTTCATTTGACTCACTACCTGAACAATCAGCTTCTTATATTCTTTCTCCAAAACAGAACTAACTCACATAAAGTTTGTGTCGAGTCCCCAGCACTCTTTCTTGTGTAAAAAACAGTAAGATATCACCCAACTCTGGCCTGAAAGTTCTTCTGGAATATCTTGTGGTATCACCAATTCTAGGTAACCTAGGAATAGCCATAATTGACTTAATCAGTCAAATATAAAACCTGTTCAATACTGCCCGTGCAGGAGTCAAATTCTGAAGGATTTCAAACGTAATAAATTACAGTTCAGGGTTGTATTAGCAGCTTACTTTGTTCCAGCCCTTCTTCCTGTTGAAACTCCCAGGTTTGTTTCAAGTTGGAACCTGCCAAGTTGCATCTTGTCATTTTTCATATTCACATGAGAGACCAAGCCCTATTTCACTCTTGTTTAAATTTTTATTATCAGAGTTAGTAGTAATAAGCCAATAGAAACAGGATAACGAAGGGAAAAGCTCCGGATAAATAACTTCTTCCTTACGAATTAAAACACATGCGGACACCGGTGTCAGTTACCACCTCCCCACATCCTGTCCTGCTGTACAAATCGTTACACAAAACAGTCCACAGAACAATGCGAGCAGCTGATACCCTGAGCTGGGCAAAGGACCCCAGCTGTGTGAAGTCTCAGGCTGATCTCGGTCTAGATGACCAGCTTCTCCACACTCAGCGTACTTGTGGTTTCATCTTCTTCGTTTGACCCAAAATATCCCGGGAGGTCCAGCATCCCCTGCTCCGCCTCCGTGAGGCCGAAGGATGTGTTGTCGTAGTAGGCGAACTCCGGGTGGGCGGGGAAGCTCTGGCACTTGTCTTTCCGACACTGAGAAGGGCTCAGAGCACTGACCCTCTGGTAGCTATCTCTGGGGGCCGGGGAGGAAGGCCGCTTCCTTGAGACATTCCTGTGACTGGGGGACGGTCCCCTCCGAGGCCGGTGAGGCTCCGTGCTCTCACCTCCCGCCACGAACGCTGCCTGGCGATCCCCCAGGTCTGGTTTCCTCTTGGGCTGCCCCAGGGTGTGGGGTTTAGGGAAAGGGCTTAACGGGCCACTGCTTCCACCTGCCCCTGGACAGTGGTCCTGTTTCTCCGGAAACAGGGTGGCGCCTCGACTCGGGGGCCGGGCTCGCTCTCCCGCCTGGTCCCACGTCCGGCTCCTGGAGCTGTAGGCGGGGGCCTGCCGGGGGGTCAGCGTGGACAGGCTCCGCTCCCGGAACGGTCGGGCCTGCCTGGCCTCGTGGAAACTTGCCGTCCTCCGGAAATGGGACCCCCGGGGGTGGCTCCTCATCTGCGACTTGCGGAGGAGGCTCTGGCTGGGGCTGACGGCGCAGCTGGCCGGCGAGAGCGGGTGGTCCAGCCGGGAGGGGGGCCTGTCCCCGGCGCCGACCGCGGGCGGCTGCTCCAGAAACGGGGATTTGAGGCGGAACTTGCCGGCCGCCGCGGCTTCTTCGGGGCTCTCGGAGCCTCCCGGGGGCGTGGCGACGGCGGCGTCGATGGCGGTGTCCGTCAGGGGGCTCTGGGACACGTGGTACACCTTGGTGGTCTCCGTCAGGCCTTTCTTCTTCATCTCCTTCAACTGCTGCTGGGCCAGGCGGTAGCTGAACAGGGGCGGGATGATCTTCTGGGCGTTGGACTGGAAGCTCTCGCTGCCCGAGGTCTCGTCGTCGGGGGGCGCCGGCACGCTCCGCCGGTAGGTCAGAGGGATGCCCTGGCCCCCGGGGCTCCCCGCTGGCCCGTCGCCCGCATCTGAGAAGCTACCACGGGGCTCGCTCAGCTCGCAGATGTTCTCCTCGTCCGAGTTCTTCCGGCAGCCGGGCGCGTGCAGGGAGTTGTGGCGGACTGGGGTGCTGCACTTGGGGGCGCGGCCCAGCTTCCGCCACAGCGTGATGAGCACGGTGGCCACGATGATGAACAAGCACAGGGATATCCCAGTGACCGTCACGATGTTGTTGGACTTCACGGGAGCCTGGGGTTGGAAAGGAGACGGACTGGATGGCTGGAAAGCTACAAAAAAAAAAAAAAAAAAAAAAAAGGAAGAACGAATGCATTCTCTAGTATCGTTTTCTCTGCCTGGGTCTAAGGTCTCTGAGTGGCTTGCTCTAATTACGTAGCAATTAAAGAAGGAAGGAAAATAAACAAGGACTGGAATTTCTGGTCTTACATATATTTCTGCAGGCAGGCTTTTAAGCCAAGCTGAAAAACAAAGACTGGTAGAAGCGAGGTGAGCAGGTGAGCCACAATCAAGGTGACTCCTTGGCTCACTGGCTCTGGCTGACACTTGTCCCCAGTTTTCTACAAAGAAGCCTCATGAGGAACGTTTCAAGGTAAAAGTCAAGGTTTTTCACTTAAGGTAAACATGGGATATCTATAATTAAATGCACCTTTGAGATGCACCTCGGAAAATTTCTGCCAAGTGTAACACTTGGAATGCAAAACAGTTTAGGCAGGTTGTAGCTAAATTTGCACATCTCAAGAGAAATTAATAGGTGAAAATACGTCGTCTGGCAATATACTACAGCTCACTTTTCCCTCCCAGTGTCCAGGAACTGCCTTTCCTAAGTGTTGAAGCCTCTGCTTTCTCACCCTTGTTTTCTCAGCTGTTCACTCCACTTCCTACCTTCCACGTGGCATTGATTTTTCTTCTTCTTCCCCGCTCTCTCAAACTGGTGTGTCTCACAGTCATCAAAATGTTTCACCAAGACTCAGACGCCACCTGGGGCCTCAGCCTGTAGTACCCGGGAACCCGAGACCACCCAATGCCAACAGGGCTCACCTCTCTTTCCTCCTTGGTCACTGTTCACCATTCAAGCCCTTCCAGTCACATGTCCTCTATCTCTTCTTCCCACAGTCTTACCCTCACCAGTTCTGTGCCTCATCTCCATCCTCCCACTGCTCCCCTTTCCCCTTTCCACTGCACCCTATAGGACACCTATGACCAAGCTCCGCACGATGCAGAAACTTTCCACAAAACAGTGTGTCTCCTTGCCTGACCTGAGGACAGGCCATCCCTCAGGGCACAGCCCCCCCACCCCGGCCCACTCTTGGGTGAAGCTTTATCAGAAGCAGAGCCAGAGCAGGGCGTGTTCCTCAGCCTCCTCATTCCTGGCTGCCAGCTCAGCTGACTTTTTACCTCCGTGTAGAAGTTCTAATCTTCTGACGTCGACGCCATCCACCCAGACCACCCTCTCTACCCCTCCCTCAACTGTGTCATCTCCCCACCTCAGGGCAGCCAGCAGTTACTAGCACCTGGGTCCAGTCTTCCTCACCATCCCATAGCGGGGACCATTCATTGTCCTTCCAAGCTGCCATACCTTCCCATTGTCTGCAGCTGTTCCTCTTCTGAAACCTTAAAACTTCACAGCCCACTTTCTGGCTGTATCCTCCCCTCTCGCTCACTCCTTATTCATACAACGGTTACTCAGCCTCGCTGCAGCATCGGATTCTCCAACCCGTCCGTTTTCTCTCCATCCGGCAGCCACCTTCTGCCCTCGCTTCTCTCCCTACACCCAGGATCCATCACTTAGATCCTTCTGCTGTCAATCATCTCAACTCTCTGACCTCTAACACTGAGCTGTATCCCCTCCCCTGCTCAGAAGCAAAAGTCTGTTCCTAGAAAAATCCAGACACGTGGATTATCAGCTGCTGCACCCAGGCCCCTGAGCCCTGGTGGAGAAAATAATGCACCCATGCAGGCCAGAACCTTTGTGTGCTGATGGCGCCCAAACTTGACTGCCCACAACTCCTTCTGCAGGTTCCTAAGCAACCCTCTCTCTTCCATCCCCTACAACAGTGCTTCAAAGTTTTACCACTAATCCTCTTCCTCAGCTGTCCGCTAGATCACAAAAGTTAGAAGCTATCAAGCAAGTAGACCCCCAGGTTCTTCGGCCATCCTCTCCTCCCCCATAAACTCAGCAGCAGCCACATCTCCATTTCCCTCGTTCTCTAGGGAATTAGTGGGAGAAGTGTCTTCCCATAAAGAGGAGTCCACCAGGTGCTCTCTAGGCCACCCTTCTCCAGGGGGTCATCCCTCTGTACCTGTTATCTCCAGCTTCTCCTCCGTGCAGCTCCACAGAAACATGTTCAAGCTCTTCGCACTTAACAAAGATCTTTCTAGAACCCTCTCACTACTGCCACGGCCATCTCTTGCTCCTTGTCTTCCCAGCGGAACGTACAGAAAGAAGGGTCCACGTGTGCTGACTCCTCGTCACCTCTGGCTCCTGCAACCTGCCCCCAGGCTTCCAGTGAAGCAGCTCCTATCGAGGTCATTAACCACCTAATAGCCAAATGCAAAGGAGTACCGTCCTGCTATTCCCTGAGCTTTGCAGCATCGGCTACCGTCCGACCCTTCCTGGGATTGTTTCTCTTCTTGGTTTCAACAATTCTCTAATTCGGAGAGAAGAACACGGACTTTGGAGCCAGGGAGAGCTAGATCCCATCCTGGTTCCACGAGCTCTGTTCTCTCCATCGACGTCCCGCTGACACTTCCACCTCCACACGCCCAGGACTCACCATCTTCCCCCGGAACCTGTGCCTCCTCTGATACGTCTGATCTCACGGGAATGGTGCTGCTGTCCTGCAGCTGCCAGCGCTAAAATCCTAGGTCTCACCCGCGACACTCCCCTCTCCACACTCACCACATCCAGAGTCGCTGAATCCTTCTCTCCTCTGCATCCCCACTGCCGGTGCTTCCTTTTCCCCCTGGGTCACTGAAAACCTCTTAACAGGCCTCAGTGCTGCCACCCCTGGCCCTTCTGATTTGTACTCCACGCTACAGGCAAGAGATCCCTCTACAACACAGGTCCAGTCTTCAAGGGCCCTCGGGATCTGGCCCCTGCCTACCTGTTCAGTCTCATTTTGTGCCTTTTTTTTTTTCTTTTGGCCACGCTGTGCGGCTTGTGGGATCTTAGTTCCCCAACCAGGGATTGAACCCAGGCCCTCGGCAGTGAGAGTGCAGAGTCCTAACCACTGGACCGCCAGGGAATTCCCCTGTCCAGCCTCATTTCTCTCACTCCCTCCTGACACTCAATCCTGCAGCCACATCCAACTCTTGCCAGGTTCCCTGGGTTTCATAATACGCCATCATCTTCCAAGCTTTCATCCAATTGCTCCATTTGCTAAAATTCCCTTTCTCACCTAGTTCACCGGTGACGCCTATTCAGCTCTCAATCTTCAGCTCAAATATCACCTCCTCCAGGAACAGAGGTGTTCCCAGCATGGACTGTCACAAGCTTCCATAGCAAGCTGTGGATACCTTTCTATTGCACCGTACGCTACTCCTGCTTTGGTGTCTGCTGAGCTACTGTATCGTAAGCCCCTTCCAGAGACATGGCTCATCTATATCCTCCGAACCCCAGTCAATAACTGGCACAGAGGTGGTACTCAATTAATGTTATATTCATTGATAGATTCATTATTAAAAAGGTAATAGCAAACTGATCAACACCCCATCAGATGGAACGTGGGCGCAATGGCAATTGGACCCTCCCGCTCTTCGTGGTAAACAAGATAGAACAAATTAACGTAGAACTACTTCACTCAGACCTTGGCGTAAAAACATCCTTTCAGGGCTTCCCTGGTGGCGCAGTGGTTGAGAGTCCGCCTGCCGATGCAGGGGATACGGGTTCGTGCCCCGGTCCGGGAAGATCCCACATGCCGTAGAGCGGCTAGGCCCGTGAGCCATGGCTGCTGAGCCTGCGTGTCTGGAGCCTGTGCTCCGCAACAGGAGAGGCCACAACAGTGAGAGGCCCGCGTACCGCAAAAAAAAAAAAAAAAAAGAAAAAAAAAAAAAAAAAACATCCTTTCAAAGCCAAGCAAACTCTAGGCTCTCAACCAAGTGAAAATAGGTGACTGATGAAAGACTTGTTCCCTGAATGATCATGTCTTCGTCTGCAGTGGCTGCTCCGTCAGTGGGTAGCACTGCGAATGTACACGTGGGCCTCTTAGCTGGTACACTTGCCTCTGGCTGGAACCCTTCAAAACCACAGCCGGAGAAAAGCCCCAGAGCTGCTGACCTCACCCATCTCTGCCTCATCTTGTCTTCCCTCTTCCTTGAAGTGAAGGAGACTTCCTGACGCTAAGCAGCCTGCAAACAGATCTTTACATTTCCAAGGAGTGGAAAACAGGCTGAACTGGAAAAAGAGAACAGTTTGGAGAAATGATCATTTTTATCCACACAAGCATTTATTTTTCTGAGGAACACTTATAGTAGAAGTAGGGGTGTCTGTAGCACTTACCCTCTCTGCTAATTTATAATGTACGAATTTCCAGTTCCCACCCAGGATTAAAGAGATTAAGATGCCAAAGCATGAAATAATATCACACAGCCTCAAAACCTGATTGCTAATTCCAAGATGGTTTTAGAAAGCTAGACTGACCTGTACGTAGAGGCAAAGTGTTCAAGATAGCTAGCTTAGTATAAGGTCAGATCTAGTCCCCTGCTTTCTAGCTTTATGGTCTTGGGCAGGTGATGTACCCTCTCTCTCTGCTGCAAAGTCCTCACCTGTATGTGTAGATAATGACGTACTGACTTCATATGTGCAAGGCACTTAGAAAAAATGCCGGGCAGCAGCAAGCTCTCAAGATCTGAGCCCAGCATAAGAATCCTTGCCTTGTAGAGTTATTGTGAGCTTTGAGTGAGATAATGTAATAAATGGTTGATATTGTTGTCCCTTCTAAAAGTGCAGTAGGAGCCAGGAGCAGTTGATTTTTAATTCATTTGAGCATTACAGAACTCTAGATGAAATATCTTAATACAACACGCCATCCCAGAATGGAGAGAAAGAAGTTATACACAAGGAAGGAGCTGTGGAGAGTAAGGGGACTTGTAGAGAAAAGGGCAGACAGAGAAGAGAGCCTTAGAAGACAGTGTGAGATACAACTGGAGAAAGAACAGATTCAGGGTGGGGCTCAGGGCTGATGAAAGAAGATGGTAGGCTGGGGGCTAGGAGAAGAGCCTGGGTCTGAGGTTGTAATAGGAAAATCATAAAGAGAGAATGTCCTTGGGATGCTGGAATAAAGGGAACAAGGCCTACAGCACTGGCTGGAAAGAGGAGACAGCAAGAATTTTGTAAGGTCACAGGTGGGGATGCTGGTCAAGGTGTTGTCAGGTGCCAGTGGTCTTGGCTACAAGGTGCTCTGAGACCAAAGACAGAAAAACACTTCTCCAGATCCCAAAGGGACAAGGAACCAGGGATGGTCTTCAACCTGGAATTGGAGAGTGGAAGAAGTCAAGACTGAACAGAAGGACTTCACCTAAGGGTCAGGACCACAGCAAAGGCTGGTCAACTAAATGGGGAGCTGGCTGTGTCTCCGAAGGGGCGATGGTGTGTGGGAGGAGCAAGGATTCTTTTTTTACTGTAACCTGTGGCAAATGAATGGGATTCAGCCCCGTAAGCTGCAGCAAACCCAACTGAGTGACCTGAGCACCACACCATAGACCACCCACCTCCAATACTCACTGAGCACCTACTAGTGGGGGTCATTTCAAGATGCTCAGAGGATGAAGGAAGGGCCAGCCCCCAGGTGAGGGCAAGATGAACTTCCCCACCTTCTCCTCCTGGGCGGGGGGGAAAAGAATAAGCACAGAGCCCTTCAGGGGGTAAGATAGGGTGCCTTGCCCCATTTTGGACAAATAATGTCCATTTTGGTTCCCTGGGGCTTCTCGGAGATGAGGAGGAGAAAAACTCTTTTTTTAATGTTTTCCCACAATTTCTGGGGGGAGAAGTAAAGGAGGGAGAAACAACAACAAATATCAGGAAGAAATCATCATCCCTCCCATTTTTTGTATTTTTAAACATGATTTCGTACGTCTGAATCTTTCCTTTACACCGATGTCCTGGTCATTTCCCCATCTTCGACCGTGTTAAGTTCCCTGTCATCTCCCTGGCAAGACACCCCCAGTCGCAGACCCACTGAAGGGCACAGAGTCTGTACAGCCAGAAGCAGCAGCGACAGAGCGTCGCGTCCACTCCTGAACTCAGACTGGCGACTGTCAGGCAGGTCTGGGTTCGACAGTCCCTCTGGGAAGAGGCTTGCAAAGGAGGATGGATACCTTACCCGCACAGTCCTCCAGGGAACACGGGGAGCTCTCCGAGGACATTCCAGGGCAGCCAGGTCGGGAGGGGGAGGAGGGCAGGCACAGGCGGCGACGCTCTCTGACGCCGTCCCCACACGTGGCACTACACTGGCTCCACGGCTGCCACAGTCCCCAAGTTTCTGCAAGGACATCGGCCAGGCTTTTAATGCTAGCTCACTTGAGAATCAGAATTTAACTGCACCCAAATGAAGCAGCAAAACTCAAACCTCAGGCTTTGAAAAGTCAGTAAAGGAGAACATTCCCAAAGAAGTGGAAAGCTGGAATGTTGCTGCTCCCCCTACAACAAAGGAAAGCTGTATAATCTGCAAAATATCAACCTTTCTAGAACTCTTCAGAGAGCTAAGGTCACAGGACAACCAAATGGCCTGAATTCGGAGGAAAGACAGACTCCTCCAAGGAAAGCCAGGATGCAAACATTGCTTCCTGGGGCAGATGCCAGGCCTCATACAAGCTGGTGAGAAATCATCTAAAAATATAATGAACCACCAGAAGCCTGGTGTGGGCTAGCGTGAGAATACAGAACCCCTGGGAGCCACACTACCCAACTGGGAATTTGTACCCACTTCCAGGCTCTTCTCCACGGATCTCACCAGATCTTCACAAGGAGGACCGAGGGCAGGCACAAGACCAGGGAGAGCCTCCCTCATGGTGGAGGCCAAGGAGGGGAGGAGAAGCATTGTGGAAAAGACACAAACCTCACCCAGATCCTCCTCCCCATCTGCTCTATCAACCAAAGCCCAACCACTGGGGACAGGGCAGAAAACCCTGTCACTCTAAGAGCAGCAGCTGAAACCTAGTGCTGACAAGGAATGGAAAAAGAAGAAAATCTTTCACCCCTAGAGAGGAGGAGGAAAGACCCTGGGCCCAGACTAATAGACAGCTTCTACCAGCGGCAAGGGGCAGGATCATGACAAAGCCCCATCCTTGAGACTCAGATGTAGAGCGCTTGCCTAAGACTAAGGCTGAACCAGAACAAGAAGATGTTCTTCCACTTCCATCAGCTAACACCCACCCTGCTCCAGGCTAGCAATTACCAAGTATCAAATAACAAGAGTCTACTGCTGGGGGAGAGGCAAGAGTGACAAGGAAAAGCCTTTCTGATGTGCAGGCTCAAACCTAAAGTTGAGGGTGCAACAGAAGTATGGAGGAAACCCTCTGGCAACCCAACTCCTACCCTAAACACAAAGCAACATTAGAAAATTTTGAACTCGATCGTGCACTGAGGATAGCCACAGCAATAGCAAAAACTCAAACACAGCTCAATTCCTTATTATATTGACCCAATCTCCACACTAAAGTCCTAGCATAAATAGGGTAGGCCAATTTCCAGGCATAAATGCTATTTATCAATGTCTACAGTTCTAAGGAAATGTCCAACTTTCAACCAAAAATTATGAGACATACAAAGAAGCAAGAAAAAAACAATAAATATCCAAGTAATTAAGATAACCAGACTCAGATGTGACCCAGATATTGGAACTGTCAGAGAGAGAGATTAACTATGATTAATATGTTAAAGTTTTCATGGAAAATGTGAATAAGATGCATGAACAGATGGAAATTTTCATCAGAGAATTGTAAACTAAAAAGAGTTCATTGGAATGCTAGAAATTAACAGCATGGCAACAGAGATGAAGAATGCCTTCTAGAGGTTCATCAACAAGACTCAACAGAGCTGAGGAAAGAAACAGTGAAACTGAGTACATATCGACAGAAATCACTCAAACTGAGACACAAAGAGAGAGAGGAAAAAAAAGAGTGAATAAAACAGAACAGAATACCTAAGAGTTGTGGGACAATATCAAATAGTCTGTCATACATATGACTAGAATCCCAGAAGAAAAAGAGACTAATGTCCAAGAATTCTCCAAAATTAATGAAAGACACCAAACTACATCCAAGATGCTCAGAAAACATGAAGCAGTATAAACACAAAAAAGCAAACAAACAAAAAAGTTAAACACACTACACTCAAACTGCTAAAAACTAAAAATAAATAGAAAACTTTGAAGGCTGTGGTGGGAGAGAGGGGGCAAGGTGGAATTATATCACATACAGAAGAATAAAAATCTGAATTATAGCACACTTCTCATCATGCAAGCCAGAGATAATGGAGTGACATCTCTAGAGTACTGAAGAAAAAATCACCAACCCCAAATTCCATATCCAGTGAAAATATCTTTCAAAAATGAAGGAAAAATAAAGTCTTTTTCAGATGAATGAAAATTAATAGAATTAATTAATTCTACCACCAGACCTTCACTATAAAAAATGTTCAAAGAAAATTCTTCAAGCAGAAGGGAATGTGATACCAGGCAAACTTGCATCAATCAATATAAAGGAATGAAGTGTGCTAGAATTAGCATTTATAGAGGTAAAGATAAAATTTATTTCTTCTTATTTTTAAATGCTCTAAAATATAATTGATGATCTAAAGCAAAAGAGTAGCAATGTATTATGTGTTTATACCATATATAAAGTAAAATGTATAACAATCATTCAAAGAATGGGAGAAACGAATTGGAATTGTACTGTTATAAGGTCTTTACACTATACATGAAGCAAGATATTATCTGAAGGTAGACTGAGAGTAATTAAAAATATACGCTGTAAGCTCTAGGACAACCACTAATAAATATTTTAAGGTATAAATAATAAACCAATAGTGTGGTTAAAGTAATTCATAAAAAATAGTCAACTAATCCAAAGGAAGGCAGATGAAAAGAGGAAAAAGAAACAAAGAACAGATGGAAAAAATATACAACTACCAAGATGGTAGATCTTAATCTAACCATACAAGGATTACACTAAATATAAATAATCTAAACACCAATTAGAAGACAGAGTTTGTGAGACTGGATAAAAAAGCATGACCCCACTATATGCTGTTCAGAAGAAACTCACTTTAAATATAAATACGTAAATAGGTTAAAAGTAAAAAGGTGGGAGAAGTTATACCTTATAAACATTAATCAAAAGAAAACTAGAGTGGCTTTATAAATATCAGACAAAGCAGACTGCAGAACAAGGAGTATTACCAGAGATAAAGAGGGATGTTACATAATGACCAAAGGGTCAATTCAGCCAGCTGCCTTAACAACCATAAACAGGGATGCGACTAACACCGGAGCTTCAAAATACTTACTACAAAACATTCCCAGAACAGTCATTATTGATTGACAAATGCAAACATCTCTTCCAAGCATATAAGTAATCACTGCCAGAGAGAATAATTGGATAGTTCCCTACAAATAATTATCCTAAAGTCCCTTCTCTGTGAGCACCCATCCAATCCCAAGACCTACCAGGTCATGCCCACACTAGGCACAAGATATCCTCTGCATAAAAGTCTCTCTTTATCGTTATGGACAAAAACTCACAATGCAGTCAAGGGTATACAAAGCACTACAAAAACATATGGAAAACATGCAGGGCAGTTACATTCTCAGGTGAGCCAAGTGGTGCAATTTTTGGAATGAGTCATGGAATATGACTTCTTTACAGCAATTAAAAGTCTTGGATTGTCACAAGAGTGTGAGCATTACAAACCAGTGTCCTGGACCAACATCAGCTGAGGTGTGGTAATTATGTTCCACCCAGAGGTCCAGCTGAACACAATGTTGGTTCTGTGCCTCCCAGATCACTCTGTGGCTCCTCAAATAGCAGAACAACAAGCCAGCTTTGTCCTCAAGCTTCAGAGCTGTTGAGACACTGAGCTCCCAGTGCTTGCAAAGCTTTGGGAATCTCATATTAAGTCTCTCTGAGCTAAAGTATTGTGATTTATTTTTTGAAAAATTTACTGGGAATTCCACTACTGTGGAATCTAAATTGAAAAGTCAATACATAGTTTATCCTTCTCTTGTGCTCATATTTAAGACCACAAAAGGCAGAATTACAAAAGCTGAGAATCCTTTTTTTATTCTTTCTTAACTCTTCTTTTACTTTACTTAGACATTATTTAAATACATAAAGTCATTTGTCAAACTAAAAACAAAAATTCCATTAGTGGGCACCAGGAAAAAAAAAATCAAAGGTTTGATAAAAGCATGAATCTTAATGTCAAAAATCTCACTTTGAAATGTGTTTTTTTCCTTGGAAAGTAAAATTATGGCTGGCAGGATCATCAACAATTTAAAAAATAAACATTTAAACTAAGTTTTAGGTTCTTTTACTGCTAAACCAAATTAATCGAACAGAAAACAGGGGAAATCACTCAAATAAAGCAATGAACAGATTTAATCAGCCAAAATTTTAAAAATGTCTTAAATACCTTTATTTGTTCCCTGAAGATTTCTGTTAATAACACTGAGGAAAATACTTGGCAAAACGGGAACTCATTGGCTAGCTATAGTTCACATGTTACAAATGAAGAATAAGATGACCACTATTCTAAACAGTAGTCTTACTTCATGAATGAAAGGCTGTTTTGTTTTGTCCCGTTTAGATGTCCATACGTGCACTCCCACTGCGTAACAAACCCGTGTGACCAGGATAAATGCCTTTCAGGCCACTCTAGAGGATATTAATTCTGAATGAGCAAAATGTGTCTGGAATAAGAAAAGGGAGATTTGTTTCCACTCCCAAGAATATCTGAAGGAATACAGAGTATGAAATATTCACATCTGCAAGACATTTCACTCAAGAGACTAAAGTAACTAAACAAAACATCCTTAGAAGAAAATTCTATTAAAAAATAGTTATTATAAAATATACAAAAAAAAGAAAGAAAATTCTATAGACATGAGTAAGTAGCCAAAAGCAGCAGTGGGAACAAAGGCACCTGGATAAGCAGTTCAGGTTTTCTGTGCCCCACACAGGCTCACTCATATTAGACCAATCATGCTTAGGCCTGGGCCAGTGGGCTCCAAAGTGGGTTACATGTCTTTCAGGAGGGGTGGGAAGCAGAAGATGAACCAATGAGATGAGGAGGAAAATACTGGAACTTTTTTGATCTAAAAGTTTCATATTGTTTACTATCTAGATTGATAGATGATTATATGGGAGCCAGCATGGAATAGTGGGAATAGCAAATGCTCAAGTCAGTCTAACCACCAGTAGTGGGTAAGCCACCAACCTTGGAAAAGTTACTTAACCTTTCTGTGCCTCATTTCTTCACCTCTAAAATTGACAATACAATAAGCCTAACTCATAGGGTTATTATAAGGATTAAATGGGTTAATATTCATAAAGCACTTAGAGCAGTTCTTGGTGCAAAGTAATCACTATATAAATGTTATTATGTCAGAAAGTCACATACAGTATGTCAGCTATTCTAAAAAAAAAAAAAAAAAAATCCCAAAGGAAGAGCAGGAGTTACACCAGGTGGAAAGGTTTACCGGTTCATTCACTTTCAGAGAACTGTGGAGTATTAAACCACCTAAGGGCCTGCTTATATTTAATTATATTCTCTAGTTTTAGGTGAATTAAGTGGACAAATGGCTTATAAAGATTCTGGCAAAGAATTAAAGATGATACAATAATTAAGCACCTGCAAATAAGAAGCAAATGACAGGATGACAGTACTACTCTTCTTGGTAAAAAGCTCTTGTTCAGTCACATTGTGAAGGAAAAACAAGACCATCTAATCAGAGAAACAAGAAGATGGCCAACAAATTTAAATTATCAAGAAAACTCTGTGTTAAATATATACAATTTTTACTTGTCAAAAAAACTAAGTAAAAAAATTATGTGACTATGAATTTATATCTTCTATCATTA
This sequence comes from Mesoplodon mirus, assembly GCF_964341445.2. Taxonomy (NCBI): domain Eukaryota; kingdom Metazoa; phylum Chordata; class Mammalia; order Artiodactyla; family Ziphiidae; genus Mesoplodon; species Mesoplodon mirus. The sequence goes on from NC_138993.1 coordinate 15,519,891, forward strand.
ATTCTCAACTTGCCCTAAATACATATTTTGCATTGAGATGCAGGGTCCATTATCCCTTATCTGACAACCTTGGGGCAGATGAATTCAAAATTTAGAATTTCTCAATTTAGACTTTTGCATGTTATTACAGCGCCTGTACCAGATATTACTAATACTCCCCTAGCAGCATCCCATAATCACACACATGAACGCTTCTGCAGAGAAACACATAAACATTCATACTAAGTAGGATAAATGAAGGTCACAAATAATCATGTTTGACATCTTTTTGCTGTAAATCAGTATTTATGGTTTTAAGGTCCTAAGACGTATTTGGAAAAAGAGACAAACATATCAAACCCTTTATTCCCCTTCCAAAAGGAACTAATGAGAAATTCATTGTGAGTCGGTGGGTCACACCTCATGGTAGGTTCAATGGGGTTCCTGAATGATGCCATTTGGCAAAAAAAAAACCAGTCTTTACTGGTCAGAGCTGTCCATTTAAATGGAAACTGAAAAGAACTCGATTTAGTTATAAACTTTTATACTAAAAACACAAAGGCACGGAGTTTCCCACCACTGGCGTCAATTTCACTGATTAACCAAACAGAGTCCCTGTTGGGCGGCCACACAGAGAATCTGGGGTCTCCAGGAATGTTCAGCCCCTCGAGGTACTGCTTCCAGCCCTACTGCCCGGTCGTGTCTAGTTGCTGCAGCCCTACAGGGAGCCCTGAGCACCCTCAGCCTAGACACAGAGCATCACTTCCTGTTCTGCTCCTTCCCAGGGAGAACCAACACAAAGACCTCCTGCTCCCAAGGTCTTTCATCACGTGGCCCGAATTCCTTTACTCCCCTTGGTTTGCTTCCACTAAATTCAGTCCATTAGAATTTTTTTTCCCTCTAAGCAATACATTCTTTTGAAACGGCAAGCATATCTTGAATGATTAACATAATTGTTTTTCCACTGATACCTAGCTCAGACATCAGAGTGCAATTTTCACTTTAATAAACACATACTGAGTACCTGTTAATGTGGCAGGTGTACAAAGCGGGCCAAATAAAGATCATAAATAGCTTCCTGGCAGCCCAAGTCGGCTTCTGTCGCCAAAGGAGCTTCTCCAATCTGGGGGCAGGGTGGGGCAGGGGAGAAACGTGGGGAGAAAGACCCTCAACAAGCAATGACAGAAGTGATAAATGCCATGAAAGAGGAACTACGGATGCTGGGCCAGTGTACAGCGGGGAGCTTACCTAGTCTGGGGTTGAGGAAGAGTCACCCAGGAGGAGACCTGGGGGACGGGTTAATGTTAACCCAGTGAAGGTGGGAGGAGGGCTGCCCAGTCTCCAGCCCATCTGTGGATGCCCATCCCCATAAGAGTGAGGTGTCAAGTGAGGTGACTGATACGTTTTCAGCAAGGGAATAGCCTCAGCTGACCTGAATTTTCAACAGTTCCTCTCTGGCTGCCTTGAGAGAATGAAGTGGACGGAGGGAGGGAACCAAGCGGTATCAGTGGAAATGGAGAGACGTGCAGAGATTGAGACAGAGATTTTTTGAAGAGACAAAATCCATAGGGCCTAGTGATTTATTCATAGGAAGTGAAGGAGAGGAAGGCTCCTGGGTTTGGGGTTTGAACAATGAGATGGGGTGGAGTCCTGTACTGAGGAGCAGGCTTAGGGGGTGAGGTGATGAGTCCAGTTCCAGATATGCTGCTTTTGAGGTGCCTGGGAGACATCTGGGGGGTGACAGCTATTCAGCACTTGGATGCAGGGGAGAGATACCAGTATGGAGTCATCAGCATCAGGACAGCGATCACCTAGCGAGTGTGTGAAGAATGAAAAATGCTGAGGTGCTTCTAGTATAGGATGCAGAAGTCCAAGCCTTAAGGGATGCGATGGGGTCATGGAACCAGCCGGCAAAGGAGACCTGGAAGGAACAGCCAGGGAGGCAGGAGGTAAACAAGGCAAGTGTAATGTCACAGAATCAAGGTCAACGAAGATACGGACTGGAAAGTGTCCCCAGAGTTTGGGACCTGGAAGTCATTCGCTGGCTGCTTTAGTGAGAGCGTTTGCAGGGGAGGGGTATGGGTTTGGAGTGGGTTGAAAAGTGAATGGGGGGGTGAGGAAATAAACCCCAAAGTACAGGTGGCTTTTTCAAGAACCGGGGCTATAAAAGGAAGACGAGAGAAAGAGGCTGTGCTCTGGGGGAGAACCAGGGGATGAGGGGTGATTTTGTTTCGTTTTTAGATGAGACGATTAAGTACATTTCGAAGTTGATGGGAATGAACCAGTAAAGAAGGGATGGTTAGAGACGGGGGAGATAGGGGGATAACGGTTAACAGAAGGTTCCCGAAAGAGCAGAGGGGCTGGGACCCACAGTGGGGGGGACGGTTGACCTGGTACTGGAGGAATGACACTGCTTCCCTGGGGACAGCAAAGGAGGGGGAGATTGTGGGATGGCTGCCTGCAGGCTTACAGATAGTTTGGTGGGAGCTCGCACCTGATGGCTTCCCACTGCTCTGTGTGGCCGGAGCCGAGTCAGCTCAGAGAGTTAGGCAGGGGCAGGGGTGAGGTCCGAGGAGAGCAGAAGAGGGCCGAAAGGGCTGCTGTGCAGGGCAGGAGCACAGTGAGTAGCAGGGTGGGCAGCATGGTGGACCCAGGGGAGGGTGGAGGCCCGGCCTGCCCGGGTGTAGAGGGCGGCTGGCAGGTGGCTGGATCCACGCAGAGCCGGGGGGTGGCTGGGTGCGATCAGAAGGATATCGGGGCAGAGGTGTTTAGGGTATTGGTCGGAGAGCGATTAAAGGGATGGGCCACGGAATCTAGGCTGGAGAGAGAGGTAAGTGCAAGCAGGGAAGTGGCCAGTGGGTGGGGAGAGAGTCAAAGGAAAGGGACTTCTAAGGAGAAGGAGTGAGTGAATTTGGAGCAAGAAACACGTGGGGGCACTGAAGCTGCTCAGAGGCTTGGGCCGTCAGGGAGCACAGGCTTAGCGGGGACGGAAATAAGAGCACGTGTAAATGATCAGCACAATCCCTGCCAGATTAACCTCTTGCCAGCACCAGGCTTGCACCCAGGAAAAGGGAAAGAAACACAAAGAGGAGCCTGGGGCATGGATGGAATTGTAATAACCCCACTTCTTTGTGATTAGGGAGGCCGTTATGCAGAGAATTCAAAATTTAAAGAAGTTTTTAGAAATCTTGCTTTGAACCCTCACTAAAGAGGCTTCGTTCTTATAATGAAGGAGGTGAGAGGAAAGAGACATGTTTGAGGACGTCCTAGAGGAAGTGAAAAGCTACTAAGTACAATTTGGGATTTAGCTTTGAATTCTGATCATACCTGCCATGGACTTGCCATATGATGTAATAACAGAATTTTTAAATACATGTAAAAGAATGAAATTAGAACATTCTCTAACACCATACACAAAAGTAAACTCAAAATGGATTAAAGACCTAAATGTAAGGCTGGATACTATAAAATTCTTAGAGGAAAACATAGGCAGAACACTCTTTGACATAAATCGTAGCAAGATCCTTTTGGATCCACCTCCTAGAGTAATGAAAATAAAAACAAAAATAAACAAAAGGGACCGAATTAAACTTAAAAGCTTTCGCACAGCAAAAGAAACCATAAACAAAACGAATAAACAACCCACAGAATGGAAGAAAATATTTGCAAACGAAGCGACCAACTCCAAACTGTACAAACAGCTCATACAGCTCAATATCAAAACACACAAACAAATCAATACAAAATGGGCAGAAGATCTAAATAGAAATTTCCCAAAGAAGACATACAGATGGCCAAAAAGCACATGAAAAGATGCTCAACATCACTAATTATTAGAGAACAGCAAATCAAAACTACAACGAGTTATCACCTCACACTGGTCAGAATGGCCATCATCAAAAAGTCTACAAACAATAAATGCTGAGAGGGTATGGAGAAAAGGGAACCCTCTTGCACTGTTGGTAGGAATATAAATTGATACAGCCACTATGGAGAACAGTATGGAAGCTCCTTAAAAAACTAAAAATAGAATTACCATATGATCCAGCAATCCCATTCCTGGGCATATATCCACAGAAAACCATAATTCGAAAAGACACATGCACCCCAATGTTCACTGCAGCTCTATTTACAATAGCCAGGAGATGGAAGCAACCTAAGTGTCCACTGACAGAGGAATGGATAAAGAAGATGTGGTACATATATACAATGGAATATTACTCAGCCACAAAAAAAGAATGAAATAATGCCATTTGCAGCAACATGGACGGACCTAGAGATGATCACACTAAGTGAAGTCAGTCAGGCAGAGAAAGACAAATATCATATGACATCACTTTATATGTGGAATCTAAAAAATGATACAAATGAACTTATTTACAAAACAGAAACAGATTCACAGACTTCGAAAACAAATTTATGGTTACCAAAGGGGAAAGGTCAGGGTGGGGGAAGGATAAATTAGGAGGTTGGGATTAACATATACCTACTACTATATATAAAATAGATAATCAACAAGGACCTACTGTATAGCACAGGGAACTCTACTCAATATTCTGTAATAACCTATATGTGAAAAGAGTCTGAAAAAAGAACGGATATATATATATGTGTGTGTGTATATATATATGTCTAACTGAATCATTTTGCTGTATACCTGAAACTAACACAATATTGTAAATCAACTATACTCCAATGTAAAATAAAAATTAAATTAACAAACATAGAAAAAAAATACAATGTAATAATAGCTGACGTTTATCACTGCTTCCAACCTGCCAGGCACTGTGCTAAGAACTGTACACATTGATTTCACTCAATTCTTACAACTCTCTGAGGTAGATACTCTTATTATCCCCACTTTATTGATGGGGAAGCTAAGACCTGGAGCGGTTAGTTAGGAGTGAGCTGGGTATGCTAACCAGTACTCTTCATTTTTCAGATAAGGATGCTAATGCCATTTGGGACATTATGAGGAGTGAACCATAAAAATGATGGTACAGTTCATAGAAAATCAAGTTCACCTAAATTCAAAATAATAATTTTGATTGCATGAAGGCACCAATTTGATTAAAAAAAATTCGCTTTAAAATCTCAATACCAACCTATATTTCTCTGAATTAGCATGCACTCCTTCTCCTTTGCAGAAAACTGGGTTCTGCTCGAAACGCCAAAGTCAAAGCAGTATTTATTCCTCCCCATGTCAAACAAAGTGCAGTTGAATACTGTTCTGCTTTCTCCCAAGGTCAGACTGTTTTCAGCCAGCCGAATGGTCCTTTCCCCAGGGCGTCTGGGGGCTTCCTTGAAGACAGCGATCACCCCTTGGACAAAGATGCATGGCGGGGGCAGCACCCTCACCTCCACCCCGGACTCACACGTGAGCTCTGGCGCCATCACCAGTGCGTATCCAAACTTTTGGGCCAGGTCAATGGGGCCTGTGGACGTAATGACCGAGTCTCGGCCAAGCAGCTTCAGCACCACAGTGACATAGGCTTCTGGCCCCACAGGTGCACAGCCAAACTCAACCCACTGGCCTTGAGCGAGTTCTGCCCTCTTGCTAGCCCTTATCTCCAGCGGCTGGCCCTGACTCATTGTTGCCTCTGGAAGGCTGTTGGTGAAGATGACATCCACCAAGATGTCGGGCTTGTCCACGGGGAACAGGCACAGCGGCTGACTGGTAAAAAGGCCCACCTGGAAGGTGCCTTCAGCCACCTTGGATGTCCTGTTCAGGTCAACATGAAAGACAGGCCATTCCACCTTCAGAAAGGCACTCCTCTCCCACCAGGGGACCGGAGGGCTGCTGTCTGTGGCTTCCGGAGTCATCGTGAACCAGTAGTCGCCGGCCTCCTTGAAGTAGAAGCACTCAAACTCGAGGGTCCCCTGGGACTGGTTGGTCAGGAGGTATTTGGTGGTAACAGTCTGATTGGTGTTGGCCTCCAACAGCAGGACAGAGACATTCCTCAGCGTCCCATTGGCACCATCCAAATACTGGAAGTCCACAGACACTGTCCTGTTGCTTAGTGCTACATGGCGCGGTTCCCCCAGAAGGAGATATTCAGCTTCTCCAAGAACTGAAAGGAAATGGTCAGAGTGGGTTTTAAAAAGGAATATCTGAGCGACACTATTGGTGACATCGATGGAAACAGCATTTCAGACACGAGAGAAGTTTGAACTGAGCCAAAGATGATGCAAAATGCTGCTGAGTGCTGACTCTGGGAGCTGGGCCCTGAGCTGCTTCCATTCTAAAGTGGCTCTGTTCCTGCATCTCCATTTTTCATGGTTTTGTTGAAAATAATGAATTAATGATAAATACTCTGAATTCACAACAGTCAACAATGTAATACATCAGTGATGAAAACCTAATAAGCACGAGTAACAATTGACAAGTCTCATGATAAAAATCCAACACTTGACTTTTCTCATTTTAGGCATATTGAAGTGTTCAGGTATTTGGGGAAAATGGATTACAGTGAAATGAGAGAAAGCCTGATTTAAATGCTACAATACGCACTGCTCTAGATTACTTAAAATGGGAGACCCTAAATATACAGTTGACCCTTGAACAACATGGGCTTGAACTGCACAGGCTCACTTCCACACACACAAATTTTTTTCAGTAGTAAGTACTACAGTACTAGACGATCTGTGGTTGGTTGAATCCGCAGATACACATAGCAGATATAGAGGAACAGCAGATACAGAGGGCCGACTATAAATTATACCCGTGCAGAAGATCAGAGCCTTTAACCCTTAAACCCCGTGTTGTCCAACGATCAACTGAACTTCTAAGTTACTGTTTTCTGACATTCAAGACAAGTGCTTGAGCATTTTCACCAGTAAAGGCCTTTCCTTTGTATAAGGCAGAAATTTTCAGATGAATAAGAAATGTTGACATTCTATCCTGCATGGGTTATTCAAGGGATAGAGTGAACATTTATGGAATAGCTAAGCTTGTCCTTAGCAATTTTAATGACATTACAGTAACTGCTATTGGCCTAGATAGGACAGATGGCTACTGGCCCACAAGTATCACTCTGTTAGGACCAATTCTATCTTTTTTTAAAAAGAGACCCATCAGAGCAGCTGAAGTAAAGAGTGGGAAGAGCACAGACACACAAGAATCCCTGTTTCTATTTTGAACCCTGTCCAAGTACATATCAAAGGAGACAGAGTGTGGCAATGCATCAATCAGCTGGCCTGTGACTAGGGTAAGAAACATTCTAGAGTTAAGGAACCGCAGTGCCCTTTGGTTTGAAAAACAACATGTGTAAGTATGAATTTATGAGTCTTCTTATATATACATGATAATATAACATAATATTATATTAATATAATAATAATAATGTGTACATATCATATATGTCCAAAGGACAATATGCTGTCTGGGCTGGTAGTCTTTAAACATACTCAATCAGTGATTATTCGATGATTCACTTTGATGGACAGCAGAAACCAATACAAGGTTGTAAATCAACTAAACTCCAATAAAAATTTTTAAAAAAGAAAAATAGACTATTCAAAGATATAAAAAATGATTATTAGAATCAGCACATGAAAATATTGGCACATAAAGGTTTGTTTTAATTAGCTCAGCACTTCACCCATTTCTTATTTAAGATGAGGTGAAATAAAATATATAAAACTTGGATAGACCTGAATGCTTAATCAGCACTTGCTTGAAAACCTTAATAGGATAAAGTTGTTTTGATTTGTTTTGTTTTGTTTTCATTTTAGTCAGTACAGAAATTGAGGGACACTCCCTTTTGGATGGAGACAGCTCATCCAAAGGCGGCTCCTTTCGGTGCAGCTTGTGTGCTTGTTCAGGGTGGACCTGATACTTTTTTTGTGAACAGGTGGCTGAAGAGCTTCCAGTACTCACTGTAGCCCAGGAAGGACTGCTGAGAACAAAGGACCGAGAACAAAGCTCATATTCATTTGAATCTGACGGGGCAGAATGGTTCTGTGATGCATTTTAGGAGCGAGAGGCACACGGCACTTAGTTAACTAATGAACTGCCAATGACGGATACCGATGAGGCAGATCAGATTCTGATTTGATGGGCAGCCTGTCGATGAAAGAGACACACATGGCCCTTTGGAAATGGAGGAAACAGACCGCAACGGATGGATTCCAACAGCAGCACAAAGGAGGTGTGTACTGAAGAGGGAACTTGCTGCTTTACTCTCAAACTCTTGCTTTTATAGACAAGAATACACTCATTTAGAAAACTACAATTTGGTTGTACCACATCCTGACTACTACAGTACAGTTTTCTCCATTCTTTCATTTCCTCTCTCCCCATTCCTTTATTGTATTTAAAGGAACCGGTGTCTCAATATAAGCAGGTTGCTTTAAAAAAGAAAAAACACTAACTGGTAATGGTATATTTTGATCAAAATCAAATGGAGAAGAGAAAAAAAAATCCAGGTCTATGAAAATACCTCCTTTTCCAGCAGTAGCCTTTGTACTCAACTTGTATGCTCTATTTTATGCTCAATCAACTTTTATTTTTATATTGCAGTAAGATATACTGCTCTCAACAATAACAAACGTCCTTGCAGACTGTTTAAATGGAAATTTTTGATGTCTTTATCATTATGAAACAAAGCAAGCTTTTATAATTTTTTGAATGAGGCTGTTACATATAGAGCAATCTATTTTTAAGTAGGGATAAAGGACTTTAAAAGAAATGATCCCAGATTGGTTCTCTGCAAGTCAAGTGTCTTTTTGCTTAAATAAACTTCTTAAAAAATAAAAGACTGAGGGAGAAGACTCACTGGACAAAAGTAACAGTACACACTCTGGTCCATCCAACCGATATTACACGAGCCAGGATTCTCTGTCTCTTGGATGATAATTTCTTCATCAATTTGAAAACAGTTTCCACTCTCATACCACCAACTGCTTAGATGTCTGAAACACTTGGAAATCATCAAAAGAAAACTGGTGGGTATTATATGGTTGAATCTACTGGTTCAGTAGTTGCATAAAACTCTCTGAGAAATGAATTTTTAGTTGAATCAAGATGAATGAAGAAAACTAACATTAAGCACCTACTATGTGCTCAGACATTCAGGTATTTCACATTCTTGAGTTTATCTTATCATCATAACAACCCTGTCAATATTATTGCTGGCACAGACAGAGATTTAGAAACTAGACAAAGGCACACAACTGGCAAGGATTGAAATTCAGATTTGTTCCAAAGGTATTCCAGCAGCAAACTCTCTTGTCAAGTGAAATCTCATGTAGAACCCCAATATATAAAACATCACTTCCTGCGTGTGTGAGTGAAGTTTAAACATATAATACTGAAATACTAGGAAATCAGTCAAAGAGAACTGAGGGCTACATGCTTGTCTCCAATTTGTGAAATGAGTGTATTTAAAGTGAAATTTGAATTAATAACACAGAACCTTAAGAGAATCCAGGGTTGCAAGAATCACAGTTTAAAAGGCACTGCACTGTAGTCCCTGCCCCGCCTCCTTCATTTGGGGCATCGACATCCATGCATTTATAAACCCTCCATTTATGTTTCTTCATTGGTACCAACAGCGTAAGTACACACAACACTCACCATAGTCACAGAGCACCACCAACAATAGATTTGAAAAGTCTTTCAACATTTGTTTCATTCTGATCAGCAAAATCCCAGGTCTTTGGTCTCCTCATGTCCTTTCTCACATCCAAATGGTGAATTTTTCTTCAAAAACACCTGAAAGTAGAACTTCAAAAAAACGTTGGCTCTGTTCAGTGTGATTCATAAAATAGTAATCCTGAGATGACAAAACCATTCTAAGAAGCCAAACTGCCTAGTTAATACTGAAAAGGAAACAGCAAGGACACTACTGTTCCCCCAGGGAAATGATCTGTAATTTACATGTCCTTTCCTTCCATTATAGCTCACCTGCTAAGAGCTTTCAGGTCTGCCCAACACCAAGACTATCTCTGCAAAACACCACGTCTCTTACCTTTATAGCACATCCTTAAGTGGAGAGTTGGTTGTTCTCTGCTTAATTTCATCAAAGCTCCTTGCCAACCTGGATAATATTATATCTTCACATATTTATATGCTTGGCATAGTTAATATGCCAGTTAATCAACTGACTAAAATTTTGCCAAACTTTCATTTTGCATCGTGCTGTGTAGACTTGCCTTGCTTCCACAAATGGGTTTATTAACACTGTCCTTCTTGCACAATTGGTGTGTTATCTGGATTGCTTCATTTCTTAATGCCTAGGAGCTATGTCAAAACTATCGAACCTTTAAAAAAAAAGATACCCAGATTATTGCAATTAAATATGAACTCCAGGTGGTCCAGACTTCCCTTGGTTAGGGCACTCTAAAGAGAAAACAAGTAACAGCTATCATCTTTGTCAGCCTTCCAATACTTGTTGCTGCTGGCTGGCATGCATTAGGAAATGAATGATTTCATGCAGCAATCTTCCCAGACCACCTAGGAGGGCAGGGAAGACTTTGATGGCCTGTGGTTCAGAATGATTTGTGGGAAGAGGCACTTATTTTGATATAAACAGACTATTAGACAACAGAATAAGATGCGGGGCATTTAAGAGCCCGTATTTTTCATACTTGAGTCTAGGAAACTATGGGGTACTAAACATAAACAAGTATATATTTTCTTAATGTTTACATTCCCCTCCATTATGCAGTTAATCTATTTTTAATAAGTATATTATATTCCAAATATACGTATGTCACATCCCTTCGGATAAGACAGAAATTAAGGGAATTAAGAGGACTGACTGAAATAATCAAAAATTCAATGGAAAGGAAATTGGTGTGTCTCTATTAGCTTTCTTTCTGTAGGAGTTGGTTGAGCAAAGGAAATGCTGTACTTCCTCAAAGAGAAGCAGAGATAGGAAGTGTAATCATGCAGATGATTAAGGCTCCCACCCTCCCCAACAAAAAGAAAAGAAAATTCAGTTTTGTTGGAATTAGGCATGGATTTGACCCAACCCTTTCCTTGAATATGAATTGGGAAACTTGACCAAAGACAGCAGGTGAGCATCATCGTATCTCCCGGGCAAGTGTAGGCACTTCGGGCAATTAAAATGCTTCCTTTTAGTCACTGCTACTCAGTAATCAAAGTAAGGAGAAAGAAGCTATCCCTGGCCCCCAAAAGTTGTACTGGCTTCTCCCAAATTGCTTGCTTCCCCATGACAACCATTTTTTTAAAGAAGTTCTTAATCACAACTGATTTTGTGCTTATAACACATTTTCTTTCTTATGAAGAAGACTAGTAAAAGAGAATAGTGTCATAATCTATATTTAGAGCTGGATGGAAATGGAATTACAAGATAATCCAGGCTACCTGAAAACAGGCTGCTTTATTTTATAAGCCATAAGATGGTTTACATAATACGGATTTTTTTTTTAATGCTCCCAAGCTTTTGAAAATAAATGCTGATTTTTTTTTCACTAGCTCAAACACTAATTTGAAGATGTTAACAGAGCATCCCAGAATGGAATGGAATGCCGGGTAAAAAAATCACTACGTTTTTGTTGTTGTTTTAAAGAAAATAGCATGCTTCTTTAATTTTTTTTCAACCTTGCTTGCTTATTTTCCTCCAACACGTGTTCCCAATACCACAACTGGCTACTTACAATGTTTAGCTTGAGAATCATTTTGAGAAAATAGGAACTTAGATATACTTTATACACATTTTTTAAAACTTCCATATAGCATTCACACCCATAAACGTTTACAGACAAATTCTAAATGTATCAGCTAGAGGGTAGGAGGAAGTTGTGAATATTCTCAGTGGCTAAGGGCACCACGCTAAGCTCAGATCCCATGTTTTTGCTGAAATCAGCTAAGATACACGCTTCTGTATCCCCTAGTGTCTTCAGAGCTGCAGAAAAAGAAACTGAATTATGCTAAACACCATGGGACCAATGATTTATGAAAGAATAAAAGGAAAGACAAAAAGAAGCAAAGTGATCTTGTCCCTTCTGACAAACATGCACACGCTCGAGTGTATATCTAATAGTAATATTTATTAGGAGGAAATCGCTAATTCCAAAGCGGCTCGTGTAAACGGGCTGTATTTATATATTCCGGCCAATCGGCGAATATATGCCTGGTCCCACGGGTTGGATGCTGCTTCCCCACATCTACTCAGCTGCGCGCTCCCCACATCTACTCAGCTTTCTCCAGGCCTGCGAGTCAAGTTTACGCTTGGAAATCTAAGGCTGCTGGTGTTCCCCAGCACAAAATCTCTTAAAATGAGGACCGTTTTGCAAGGCATATACCTCATACTGCTTGCATCCCTGTAAGGATTTCTTTATGGAAAGAAGCAAACCTGTTCTGAAACGCAGAGTACCCCAGAAGCTGTTCTTCAAGGGTCCCAACTATTCGGACTCAACACCCATCAATCTACCGTCAGCCTCAGACACTCGGCCACACCTGCGCCAGGAAAGCGCCGAGTTCAGGTTGAAGTCGAGACTCAGAGATCCGGAGACGACACTTTTTAACGCGTGTCCCTGGGGGCTGAGCACCAAGGAGCGAGGGAAGGGGACCGGGTGCGTGGAGAGAACGGTCCCGTCCACCAGTGCTTTCCGGTGGCGGGGAGGGTGGGGCGGAAGGGTCCCGGGAGCCGCCGGGGACCCCGCGGCGGGAGCTCCCGCCGGGTCGCTTCCGGAAGGCGCTTCTTACCTGTGGGACCGGCGGGCGAGGTGGCGAGGTGGGCGAGTGGCCTGGGGCGCGGCGAGGCAGCGCACCAAGCATCCCGCGTCCCGGGACTGCGCCCCCCGCCCGCCGCGCGCCGCTCCCGCAGCTCCGCCCGGGCCCGCCCCCGACGGCACGGGGAGGGCGGCACCCGGCGGGCGGGGGTCCTCTGGGAGCTCGCGAGGGCCGCCCCGCCCGCTCTGGGCAGCGCATCCTTCCCTGCCCGCGCCCGGCTGGCCCGCTCCTGGACGGGAAACCCGGCAGGAAACGCGCGGCCGGGGAGGGGACGCGGATGCCAGCCACGCACACCCACCGCCCGCAGGCGGGAGCCGGGTTTAAGGGCGAGCCGACAGTCTCCGGGCATTTCCGATCCTATCACTTCTCCCCCCTCCGCCCCCGTGTCATTGTCTTCTGGGGGACCACGAGTCAGGCATGGAAGTGGTATAACCGGTGGGCTGTAAACTTTTTTTCCCCGAATGTCACTGAAGAGGTTCAAAAGAGAATAGTTCAGGTAAAGTGCATCTTCGTTTTTCTTTCTCAGGAGCCAGAAGTGGTTATTTAATTTAAAATAGTTTTAAAACTCTAATCCAGAAGTGTTAAAGTTGTGTTTTTAAAAGAATACGAGAGGATAGAGTTCCACCTTAGCAGCCGTGCTTGTTTTTGAATAGGCTGCAAAGTGCAATGCAGTTTACCATTAACATACCAATGTGTGGGAACAGAACTCGTAGCACAGATTTGGTGGCCCCTGGGGAGCAGGTGATTGGAAAGAGGCCCCAGGAAACTTTGGGAGATAATAGATACATTCTATTGGTTGGGGTGTGAATCACATGGATTTATTACGCATTTGTCAAAACATCCAACTTAAGATCTGTGTATTTCACTGCTTGTAAATTTTACCTCAGTGTTTAACTCTTAGAAATATATCGTTTGCAGGTCCTTGAATCTATTACTTAATCTTTTAAAAGTAGCACAAGTATTCAATTATCAGAGCTATCAGAGTTTACCAGAGGCACCAAATTTGCAAAGTACCCATCTTGTCAAATAATGCTAGCAGTACTGATTAAATCCAGCCAAAGCTTCAAAAAAGGCTTTAAGGTTGTGGACTGAAAAAAGTACACAACGTTAGAGTTGTGAGTTAAGTTTTATTTGGAGCAAAATGAGGACTAAAGCCCAGGATACACCTCTCAGATAGCCCTGAAGAACTGCTCCGAAGAGGTAGGGTGTGGGAGGTCAGTGTATGTGTGATTTGTGTGAAGGAGGATGCTGCAACCGAGCACACGTTTTGGCAGAGGCTTGCTGCTAGTCACAAGGATGCTGTTCGTCACCAGCCACAGGTGTCTCTGTTAATGATTTTAGTGCCTTTCTGGATATAAGATGCAAGAAATCGGGCTCCTAAAATCTTCTCCTGAAAATATCTAACTATCTGATGTCTGTTCTGCCAGTTTTCCCAGGGCACAAAGTGCCTCACTCCTGATCTCCACCCTGAACTCCTTTCAGGGTATGTTGAAGGTCAGTGACTGCCGGGGCTAGTGACCTAATCGTTGTAGAGACAGGTGGCAAGTGACAATTTTTAGTTGGCAAAGGTCATCATCCAATTTCACCGTCAGAATTATCTAGTCCAACATCTATTACTCAAGTCAGTTAGAACTCTTTTTAAATACATGCCACAGGCCCTGCCATTTTTGGTTTTGAAAGCAAAAGCTCATTTTAAGAGTGGGAGTTAGACACAGCTGAGATTAAGTCCAGCCCTGCCTCTGTAACCTTGGGTAAGTACTTAATCCCTCTTTTCCTCCACTGTAAAAGGCATCTAATAATAGTTATATTGAAGTTTTGTGGTGACTGAGTGAAACATACAGAAAGCAACTTGCTCAGTGTTGATCTTTCAGACACACACTCTTCCTAGAAACCCACTCTTTGCCTAAATCCAGGTGCAAGTGCCCAGATCAATGTGCTTGGTCATTTTTTAAATAAGACCTTTATTGAGATGCTTGGTCATTTTTGCTTTAATTAGAATACTTGCCCAACTGTATTACTGTTTACTGGACAGTTAAGATAGTTTAATCCTTTCTAAAAGAAGGCAAAACCCTCTTGCACTGTTGGTGGGAATGTAAATTGATACAGCCACTATGGAGAACAGTATGGAGGTCCCTTAAAAAACTAAAAATAGAACTACCATCTGACCCAGCAATCCCACTACTGGGCATATACCCTGAGAAAACCATAATTCAAAGAGTCATGTACCAAAATGTTCATTGCAGCTCTATTTACAATAGACAGGACATGGAAGCAACCTAAGTATCCATTGACAGATGAATGGATAAAGAAGATGTGGCACACATATACAATGGAATATTACTCAGCCATAAAAAGAAACGAAATTGAGTTGTAGTGAGGTGGATGGACCTAGAGTCTGTCATACAGAGTGAAGTAAGTCAGAAAGAGAAAAACACATACCGTATGCTAACACATATATATGGAATCTAAAAAAAAAAAGGTTCTGAAGAACCTAGGGGCAGGACAGGAATAAAGACGCAGACGTAGAGAATGGACTTGAGGATACGGGGACGGGGAAGGGTAAGCTGGGATGAAGTGAGAGAGTGGCATGGACACATATACACTACCAACTGTAAAACAGATGGTGGGAAGCAGCCACATAGCACAGGGAGATGAACTCGGTGCTTTGTGTCCACCTAGAGGGGTGGGATAGGGAGGGTGGGAAGGAAACGCAAGAGGGAGGGGAATATGGGTATATATGTATATGTATAGCTGATTCACTTTGTTATACAGCAGAAACTAACACAACAATGTAACGTAATTATACCCCAATAAAGATGTTTAAAAAATATTTTTAAATAAAGTAAAAGAAGGCAACATAGATGTGAAGAAAAAGCTTTCAAAAGAACAGTGGTACTGTCTTGGCTGTATTGAACTAAAACAAGCTGGCTGACAAGATATCTTGAGTTCTTTTTCTGAGTGAGTGACTGGTCTAGGGATCTTTCGCAAATTGTGTAAAACGTATTCACTATCTCAATACACCCTTTAAATAAATGGGGAGATGTTTTTCCCCCTAGATAATACTCTGAGAGACAAGCTTTAACTGACTTGTGATTATCAGAACACAGGGAAGAACACGAATGACTCAGTTTTCACACTGTGATAACAAGATCTTACATGTGTGTTAACCTGACTTTTCTGGAGTGCTTCCCACATCATGGATATGGCCCATGCATGGAATCTGAATTAAGACAGCATATCTCAGACAGGCTGAGCCTGGACAAGTCTGGATAAGAAGCCTTTTGGGAAGAGGGTAAAGGATACAGACTTAGGTTTCAGACTCAAACTCATGATACATTATAATTCAAAAACCACTCGATTTAGTTAATGCTTAACTAGGAATCTACCATGTACAGTCACTGACCTAGGCCAGTGGGAATTCCAAAAAAGTGTTATATGATATTCCTTGAACTTAAAGAAACCCAATTTCTCTGTTTTCTTACGGCATTAAGATAACAATTAGAGGGCTTCCCTGGTGGCGCAGTGGTTGAGAATGTGCCTGCCAGTGCAGGGGACACGGGTTCGAGCACTGGTCTGGGAAGATCCCACATGCCGCGGAGCAACTGGGCCCGTGAGCCACAACTACTGAGCCTGCGCGTCTGGAGCCTGTGCTCCGCAACAAGAGAGGCCGCGATAGTGAGAGGCCCGTGCACCGTGATGAAGAGTGGCCCCTGCTTGCCACAACTAGAGAAAGCCCTCGCACAGAAACGAAGACCCAACACAGCCAAATAAATAAATAAATAAACAACTGTGGGGTTTAAAAAAAATTTTTTAAATTAATCAATACAATCATAAATAGCATGTAGGTCAAATAATAAAGCATAATTAAAATTAGAAAAATATTTTTTAAGAAAAGATAACAATTAGAGAACAAGGCAAAAGACAGTCAAGTATATGGGAGAGACAATAACAACTCTTAATGGAGTTTAGGAATAGCAGAGTTGTGTACTGGAAACAGATTTTTCCAGAGCAGGTGGGACTGAGCAAAGTTTGGTTTTGATTATTGGGGGTGGGGGTGGGTGGGTGGGAGGAAATAACAAAGGGAAGTCTGGACAAGGACAATGTGCCCCAGGTGCAGGAAGGAACAGACCTGCTGTTGCTCTCTGACCCAGTGCCTGCCCCTGACCATCTCTGGGTTCTTGTGAAACTAGTGCACCACCTTCTCCTCTCCCATGAGGCCTTCCCAGACCCTCCTCCGTCAGAACTGAAGGCCTCTTCCCCTGTCCTCCAAGCACGGTACCTGTGCCCCTTCCATGGCACACACTTCGTCTCATCATCAGCTAAGGTTGCTATGCGTCTATTTCCCAACGAGGCCACCCTCTTAAAGGCAGGGGCCGCATCTTATTCACTTCTGTATCCCCCAGTGGCCCTGTTCCTCACACAAAGTCGACAGGTATTCAAAAACGTTTCTTTGTATGGAATTGAATGGGAGATAAAGTAGGGTAAAGTGAAGCCAAATGATAAATAGGCATACACGTTGGAGGTCATTCATTCGGTAGACATTTATTGAATGCTTACTGCGTGCCAGGCCTCGCTCTAGGCTCTGAGGACACATCCATGAACAAAACAGACAAAAATCTCTGCCCCTGTGGAGCTTACACTTACGATCTATCGTAAGGGATGGGATTAGCAATACATTTACATAAATTCAACCATACCTATCAGCAAAGTGAAAAAAAGACACATTTAAATAGTTTTAATTATTGGTACTATAAAAGTCTACTGTTGACATGTCGTTTTTTATTATATATTTTACTTACTATATTCATAAAATATTCATACCCATGTATCACTCTACAGGCATTCGAATTGTAAGATTATATAGAGATTTTCAAGGATCATTTTGAGCATGCTCGATTCCATCCTTAGCACAGCCCTTAAAACCCACCCACCTTCTGAGCTGTGACTCTGTTGTACCACAGTGGAAACTCTGAGACTGTTGGGCAGAGGAGAACCATTTTAAGTATCTGAGCATGAGAATGATGACATGATAAATGCTGGTCGGTTTAGTCTGGTAACAGGGAAGAAGAGATAGTGCACTCACACAAATATACACAGTCAATCAACAGTGGAATTCACGTCAAGAATTAAAAATAAAAAGTTTGTGAGCCATTTCCCATTCTTTTAAAACAACTAAAATAGTAGGAGCTTGAGGTCATAAATATTTATAATGAACTCTTGATTATAAAATCTAAAAGAAAAAATCTTAACACATGGGCTTATTCTGACTAAAGGGTTATCATTTTCACATATTTTCCCAAGAGTATTTAAAAAGAACACCAAGTTTAGAAAAACTCATTTTTAAATTTTGCAATAATTGCAAAATGATTGGTATACATTAATACCAATCATTTAACCCTGAAAACATTCTTCACTTGCACAATGTAAAAAATTTTTTGACAGTATGTGACTAGAAATATTCTGTTACCATAAAGCTACAAACAGATTTATGCTCCTAAGAGCAAAGTTAGAAAAGCAAAAATAATATTATAATAGTGATAAGCACCAAGACAGAATTTTTTGCACTTAGGGCCTGATTGGTTGTATTTAAACATAACCTCTACCAACAAAGGACCAAAATGACACCTTATTTGGCAAAAATAAAGAAAAAAAAAAAGGATAAAAATATACATACAGAGGTCTGGAAACTGAAGAATGCCCACTTTAAAACAATAAAATCATTCACACCTGTTTTTTAACTAATGTGACATATGCAAAATATATCCATGTCACTTTTATACAATTCAGACTGCTCCATTTTTGTTCATGTGTTGTCACACTAGTGTAAATAAATATTCTGAATTACAGGAGTTTGCGGTAATGAATCCAGACCATTACAGCCAGACCCAGTAGCTCAAACAATCTTAGTTGCAACTCATTCCAACTAGTGAAACAGATTATTTATCTGTGTAGTTTTAAAAAGCCTTAGGCAGATGAGATATCGTGTGTATGAGATATCGTGTGTGTGTGTGTGTGTGTGTGTGTGTGTGTGTGCATACAAGTTTGCCAGGGAAGTGTGAGAGTGAGTGCATCCCAGAGAGAGGAGTGATACACAAACAACCATAACAATGGCCCGAAAGACTTAGGTAGCCAGACACTGAATTTCCCCCCAAACAAACCTGAGGCTGAGCGATGGGGGAATTAAGGGATCTATCATCACAACGTGGAATCAGTGACAGGTTCGGAAAACGAAGACTAAGGCAGGATGCCTCGGCCACAACATTCCCGTGACACTGGAGGGTGCGGAGCAGCGACAGGAATCAGGGACTGACTCTGGCTGCACTGGGAGGGATTCCCTGGGTTTGCAGCTGAGGATCCCTGGACCTTCCCCAAAGGGCATTTGCAGAGGCCCCAGCACTGGCCTTCCACCTCTCAGCGAGGACATCTCAGGGATCCCAGGGTCTGAGCTTGGGTATCCCCACCTCCCGGTCTTAAAGGTTCTCTCAATACAGATACTATCCCTTCTAGATGCTTGGCCAAAACCCATCACTACCTTCCACTGCCAATTCAGTCTTAGAAAGGGGTTCTCCTTCTGTCTCTTTGGGGTCCCTGAGTTTGAGGTAATGGCAACATACTGTACGCTATGTAGCAGTAACAAAGTCAGGCAGTCCACTGGAAAACTCAAGCAATCTAGATTCAATATATTAGCCGGTTTTTGTTATCTCAGTAATAACTTTTTAGTGAGACAGTTTCTCCACACAACTTATAATGTGTGGGGTAAAGGAAAAAAATATTGCTAGAATATGATAGAAAGATTTTAAAAGTTCAGCACTGAAACTCCTTCTTTAGGGAAGGAAAAGGAGACATATTATGTTCCTGCTCCCTATTTTCCATCCTTGGCTTTGAGGTAAAAGAGCACCAAGGTTCCTGTAAAGCGAGTTAAAGATCCTGCCAGTCCCTCTACCACACAGCAACCCTAGGGAAATCCTGAACCGTCTACTTCCCAAATCTGTACCCATATCTCTGGGCATGTCTATACAGCTCTTTCAGTCACTTTCAAAATCTACAGCATTTTAAAAACAAAATGACAGAGTTGCATTCTTTAAATGCCAGCCATGAAATCATCACTTAAAAAAAAAGAAAAGAAACTCGTCAGATTATATATACGTAAGTCAAATAAAATTCTCTTTTTTTTAAGGTGCTTTATTTGGTCTGCTGAAGACATGCCTATGGCTGCTTGTAAAAGCCCTTAGGAAGAGCCTCAGATGATATCCTGCAGTTGGATATTCTGCTCCAATGTCATCAGGTTCTTAAACTACACTGTAGGTATAAATTGTTTCATGAAAACCCCCCAAAATGTGCACACTAAATGCAGAGAAAAACTTCATTTATAATTCAGGTGAATTTTAGTCACACCAAAATAATGATCTAACCTGTCCAAACATGCAACTTCTCTCTTTCTTCCCCCATGAACCAAATTCTCTTCTTTCAAAAATGGTCAGATTTGAAGATCAAGTTAAAATCCACCATATTTCAAGTTAAACTCGGAGGGCTTCTACACAACTGTAGCATGATTTCGAATTCATATTGGCATTCATCTTTCTATATTTTCCTATATTTATCCTAAAGAAGCTTCCTGGATCATAATATTTAGGGAGAAATTAAAAGGGTTTTATATTATACTGTGAAGTTCCAGTAAATTCTCGGTTTATCAGGGTTTACCCTTAGCTCAACGTCATACGACCTCTACATGATACAAGTATCCCGGTAACAAGTTATTTCAAATACAAAACTCTTAGCTCTGTGTCATAAATAAATTTGGGTAAAACCGCAAGCCTTCCACTGAGTCATCTCGGCAAAGATGGCCCATCTTCTCGGCAAGAAGCAACCTAGGAGTCAAGGGATAAAAACACCATCATCCACCCATTCAGAAACACAAATGATAGTTGTAAGTGATGAGCAAAGCCCTTGCTTACCTTTCTTTAGCCAGGAGGACAGACATTCCCACAAGCTTAGCAAACTCTTCTGATGTTAGAGATCCCTTTTCTGAAACCTAACAGAAACACACAGCAGGAAAAAATGTGATCATTTAGGCCACCTAGGTACTAACCTGGGGAGACTATCTGCCAGTGTACTTGGAAAATAATTTACTGAATTTTCTACTAAACTCGAAAGACTGTTCACTCTAGAACTAAATCTTCTTCACTAATGCTTAAGTCTACAAAAGTTGAAGATCCCAGAGCAAAGACGGTGAAGGCTAAAACATCATGAAACCCTATATAATGTAATAAAGGCACTATACTAATGCCTAAAAGGAACTATTCCACAGTCTGAAAAGGAACATATAACAAATTCTAACTGAGTGCATAGTACATGCGCCACTGAAGGACCGTTATACATAGGATTAGTTTTAAATATGTGATAGAAGTATCTATAGCCTTGGGACTTTCATCGAGTTTAAAATAAGAAGTATAATAACTGCGAGTTATTCAAATTATACAGGCTCACCACAGAAGCTATGAGGCGATAATATTTCAAGGATCCTAATGAGTAATATCAGCAGTTTGCCCAGTAAAACCCATCTAAACTACACTTGCTTTCCGTATATTTTGAAGCAATTCTTTCACAAAACAATTTGTAGGGTAATGCAGCTTATGTGGGTCATACTGAAAGAAAAACTTCAGTCATGGGTAACACTGATTTACAAAGTTAAAAACATATTTTCAAGACTGAGTTTCAAACAGAAAGAGCACCTCACTCATTCTAACTCCCTTTACTCACAAGACGTTATGAGTGTTGGCAAGTTTCAAGGAGCTTTCAAAGTATAAATGTGATGAATAGTTATTCGTTGTTAATGAGGAATCATTTTCAATTGGGTCTGTGAATATTACTTTTCAGTAAAGTTGAATTTAAAAGGAAATCCTGTTTCTCAAGTTGCTAAGCGTCGGGGTCTTCTGTGACAAGGTCTAACAACGGAGGGAGGAAACCGGGTCCCCATACCGTCTCCAAGGCTGAGGCCACTGTTTCCTCCTCCTTGTGGGACTGAAGTTCAATTACCATGACGCCGCTGTCAAACACACGGAGCCTAAAAGTCACAGACGGGAGGACAAAGCCGTGAATATCTGGGATCTCGGGCCCCTGAGGAAGCGCAAATATTTCTTACTTTCATTTATGCCAGGACTGAGGGCAATATTAACACAGAAGAACATTTCACATACAATGACCACCACTAAGGCCTAATTAAAAAGCTCATGAATAAACAGTTAATGAAGTTCTGAACTATAATCTACAGGCTAAATAAACTATGCCTGTCTACTTTTTGTTAAGGGCAGAGGGACTGGTCACTGTGACCGCATGGGAGGAGCCCACGTTCTCACCTCCTGGCCCAGCGGCAAGAGGCCGACTACCAGCCCCTGAGGCCCCGCACAGCCCTGATAAGGATGGAAGCCGGGTTGACAGAGGTGTCCGTGGTGCCAGGTGAATTCTGCCCATGTGTGATATACAGCAATATATATGCTGGTTCACCACGCAGCACGGCAGACCTGCAGGGCTGTCCTGTCTCCTCAGGGTGGAATCGTGCCGATAGTTGGCAAACTTCCTGCAGAGGTTCTTTTACCTGAGAGGTAATTTCAGCTCCTCCAGCATCTTGCACGCATTCACTAAATCTTCTGGTGAGAGCAACTAGTGGGGAAAAAAATCCAGTTTACCAGTTTACACTGCAAATTAATAGAGTGATGCTATAATAATTATAACGACCACTAAAACAGAAGAGGATATTGTAAAATTATCATGTATCAAGGATTTTAGGTGGTTTAATCACTACAAGGCAAATAGGATTAACAAAGAAGCAAAAGACTTCTTTTCATTAAAGCAGTACTATCCATAGAAATATAATACAAGTCATGTACATAATTTAAAATCTTCTAGTAGCCACATTAAAAGAAAATAAACAGGCGAAATTAATTTTAATACATATATTTTATTCAACCTAACAGATGCAAAAATTCACCATATAATTGATATAAAAAATCATTAATGAGCTAGTTAACACTTCTTTATTCTGTACTAAGTCTTCTAAATCCCGTGTGTAACTTATGCTTACAGCACATTTCAATTTGGACTAACTACATATCAAGTTCACAGTCATCACATGTAACTAGGTAGTGGCTACCCTTCCAGACCATTTGGCCTTGAAGAATCGGTCCTGCGTGGTGGTGACCAGCACAGGTGTCAGTCACACAAAATGGTTCCGGAGCCAGCCCAGCCTGGGTCCTGGTCCCTGTTAAAACACTGTCTCCAAGTGCAGCCGTGGTCAGGTTACTTAATCTTTCTAAGCCTTAATGTCCTCATCCCCTAATCATCCCCTAAATGGGGACAGTAAAAGTAGCGACCTCACTGAGTTACTGGGAGGATAAATGGATAACACGTGCAGAGTGATGGTAAGTATCCACTGGTGGCGGTTATGATGACTGTTCAAATAAAAGCGCAGAACAGAGGCTTAACCTGTGAGACCGGGGTGAGCGCTGGAGAGACGTGTGTGAGTTGTCTGCGTGGAGGTGACTGCTGACACCACAAAACTGTGTTCTACTTCAAGGGCACAGAGAGTGCACAGACAGACCCTTGGAGGCCAAAGACAGCTGGGTGTGAACAGGCAGGGAGAGCTGAAGTATAGCCGATGCTGATTCTGAGCCAGAGAGGCGGGGCGGCTTTCTTTCTGTATTACCTACAGGCAACCTGAGTCCAACCAGGCTCACTCAAAACAGTTAACTATCACAGAGAAAGGGCATCATGCACAACCTTGTTCATCACAGTACAAACACAGGCTCTCAGAGCTTTAAGGTATCATTCGGTCCAAACCCTATTTTAAAGATTAAAAAAACCCTGAGCTCCAGAGAGGTTAAGGAAGCTACTCAAGGGCATTCAGCAAAACCAGGAACAGAATTTATCTCCTAGATCCCAGGGCAGTATTCTTTTCACTGCGCCACATTGCTTCTCAAAATAGTTTTGATATTCACAACCCTTCCTCAAATTGTATTCACTGGAGAGGAATTTGTATTATATCGAGTCTATATTTAGCTAAAAGAACATCTAGATATTCTATTCTTACCTCCATTCCTCGAGCTCGGTTTACTAAACAGTACACCTCCGTGAGTGACATTATTCCCCCTCGTTCCTGTTAAAATATAAAATAAAAAGAAGCATTATAATTAGGACCAGTTAGCATTTCTTAACAGAAATCATAATCAGAGTGAAATCAGAAGTCATAAAATCTCTTAAGAAGCTTTTGAAAACTATATTTACACACAGGGAACCTATTCAGATACCACGAGGCACTTCAAATTCCATATTTGGACTTTACTGTCATTATTACTGTTTTAACATTTACTTAAGTGAAAAGAGGGGTTGTACACCATGTTTCAGTGTATTTATTTATTTATTTATTTATTTTTATCAAGTTATTTATTTATCTTTTTTTTTTTTTATGGCTGCATTGGGTCTTCGTTGCTGCGCATAGGCCTTCTCTAGTGAGAAAGTGTCCAGTGAGAAGTGTCTAGTGAAAGTGTCTAGTGTAGAAAATGTCTTCTCTAGTGAGAAGGTGTGCGGGCTTCTCATTGCGGTGGCTTCTCTTGTTGTGGAGCATGGGCTCTAGGAGTGCGGGCTTCAGTAGTTGTGGCACGTGGGCTCAGTAGTTGTGGCTCACGGGCTTAGCTGCTCCATGGCATGTGGGATCTTCCCAGACCAGGGCTCCAACCCGTGTCCCCTGCATTAGCAGGTGGATTCTTAACCACTACGCCACCAGGGAAGTCCCTTCAAAAAGTGTATTTAAATGCTTTAAGTTATTCCAGCTAATAACTGAAGAAATTACAGAATTAAATAATAATATCACCATTTTGCAACCCCTAATGAAGTAACAGATCTAGATAATGATTGTCAGTGGCTGTTAACATCACACAAAAAAGACAATCAGATACTATGTACCTCCTGATGGAAATGCTCAACACCCTCTATAAGATATTCTTGTCAGAAAAAAAAAAAAGAAAGAACTTCTAGATATAACTACCAGTTTACAGGGACTACACAGGACAGGGAAGCATGGTGACTTACAAATTAGCAAAATCCAGACTCTGAGACACTCTATAAGACAAACTACTAGTTTCTTCAGTAAATAAAAATTTACTGTATGGGAGATTTATTGTATGGGAGAAGGGAAAACCCATAGAATTTTAAGAAACAAAAACACTTGAGAGAGAAATCAAACATTTGCAATGTATCCTGGTTTGAACAAATCAACTATAAGAGAAAATGTGAACACTAGCTAGGTATCTGATAATATTAAAAAATTATTTTTTAATTTTTACATGTGAAAGGGGATTATAATTACATTTAAAGGTATCTTTATCACTATAATTACATACTGAAATGTTTACAGATAAAGTGATGTGATGTCTGGGATTTCCTTTAAAACAATTTTAAGTGGAGGCTGGCTTACGGATGAAGCTGGATGATGGGCACATAGGGATTCATTACACTATTCTATTTTGTCATACGTTTGAAATATTTCTTAATACAAATGTTTTAATAAAGCTTTGATTGCCTGAATAATGACTAGAAGATGAAACTGTATTATGAAATTAATAGTACACAGTATATGAAAATATATACAGATTATATATTTCCTTTTGAAAACAAGGGATAAGAAAAAATTATATCAAATAGACTTAGATATATGAAATGGAAATTAAAAACAATTTAGAAGATTACTGACAAAGAATCAATGAACTAGTTTAATATTACCAAAAGGAAGAATAACACGTTGGTTGAATAGTAACCATATCGTGAACGGAGTTATGCTCTTAAGATTTCTGATGGCACAGAAATAATTTAACACAATTTAAAGAGACCGTTTAGGTTTTGTTTTTACCTCCAAAGGCGCCTGCAATATTCCAGCCAGCTGTTTGGCCAGCTGCATGTGGTACTGTGTGCCTGAGCCGTAGGTCTCCCTGGTAACCGGGTTAGCTATTCCCATGCTCAGCAAATAGGATTTAAACCTGATGGTCTATAATGAGAGGAGAAAATGCACAAAAAGTCTATGCAGAATAAGTCTCTCCACCCAACATATAAAATCCTTCCATCAGACATTCAATTCTACTCCATTATTTCTATATCTACCCATCTCTTCTACTGTGTTTCTATGCTGTGAACTATGTAAGAGTGGATTTCTAGTACTTCCCTGCATAAATCTAATTATTATTCTTCCTTCTCCTGTCTTAGTATCTTATACTCCATTTCCCCCCCAATTTTGGTGCCAGAGGAGACTTAGATGACAACTATGCTCTGTTTAATGCCAACCAAGTGATACAACCAAAAACTTCGAAAGGAAAATGGCTGTGACCAGACTGTAAACAAATTTAAATAAAACATATCAAAATTACGGTTATGTCTAAAACAATCACTTCTTACACATTGCAATACCTCTGTTTTCTACACTCCAGGAAAAGGTACTGAAATATCCTTTAATCCTGCTAGAACTAACAAAGCTTTTATGGTTGACTTTTTCTTTAGTACTTTCATATATCTTCAATTCCTAAAAGAAATCAAACACTACACTAAGAAAGCAAGCTGGTAAACCACCAAAACGTCCATGCATTATTTGTGTAATCTAGTTTCTAATGCCTTAAAAAAGCAATCTATTTACCTCATCTTCTGTGATGTCACCTTGCTTGTCTTTAATCTTGTTAGCAATGGATTTTGATAACTCCACCATTTCCTTAGCCTGTCAAGAGAACAGTAAAAGATTGAAAAGAAATAATGTCCCCAAAGTGTCTGCTAACAAAATGTTTTTTCAAAAGTGTACCATAATTGGTATGAATTTAATAGATGTAAATGACATATACCTTGACCATCAGCTTGCTGAGGTCTTCGAAGGCCTAAAATGAGAAATGAGCTTTTATTAGAATCTGTCTAAAGAATTTAGATGTTTTAAAGCAATGAAGCACTCTATTTTCTTCCCTATGATAAAAATGTATGAAATTTTCTTACAAATATCAATTTATTTATATGAATATTTATACAAGTACTAAATCTACCTTATTCTAGGAATAAACCATAAAATTTCCAAAACAAACTGCAAAAAACAAATTTTCAAAGAGGAAACAGTTATTGATTAAATAAACAAAAGATGACATAAGTAATAGTTCAGAAAATATTATTTACTGTTCTTTGACACAAGTAAGAAAATTTGTCACTGGTTTTTCCCAAAACCATTTCTAGATAGGAGCTCAAGAATCAAAGGTGTAAAGCTTTCCTGGCTGAAAATGGTAACATGCAGCTGCAGGAATAATACTTCTTTGGGCCCAACCATTTTGGCTTTAATAGCAGGTGTGATTTAACTGAAACCATAAACCTCAGCCTCTGAATATCACACAGATTATACTTGTAGCCTTGACTAGAGTGGCTATCACAAAAGAAAAACATACCACCAAAACATATCTAAATAAAACCCATCAATTGTTCAATTTACTACAATGAATATCCACTTCAAAGGCCTCTTCAAACTTAGACATATTTATAATTCACGTATTTCAAATTACCAAAAATATACTTCCAGTGCAGAATATCACCTGATATCCACAGATGTTATTTTTAAAAACCAATTAAGCAGCTTATCATTAATTGAAAACTCTTTCAACCCATACAGAACAGTGGTTAACAGGTTCTGACGGGCTGGTGCCCATCTTAATTCCATGCAGGAAAGTATCCCCCATCTGCAAAAGGATTTTGCTAAAAGAATAGAGTGTTGTGTACAATTCTTATGGCCGACTCACTGGGCTACTACCGAAAACAAAGGGGAACACACCTAACAGGAATTTCCTTAGATAAACAAAAGGCTTAAACACTGGATTCTTATCAGCAACAGCCAGCAGATGCAGGAAACCTTTTGTGGGAAACTCTGGGCACCAGCTCT
Source organism: Mesoplodon mirus (assembly GCF_964341445.2). Lineage (NCBI taxonomy): Eukaryota > Metazoa > Chordata > Mammalia > Artiodactyla > Ziphiidae > Mesoplodon > Mesoplodon mirus. The sequence goes on from NC_138993.1 coordinate 15,547,517, forward strand.
GAAACTAAGGCAATTCTAACATTAAAATGGAGGGCAAATCACACACCAACCTCATTTTCAAAACTAAAACGCAGACACTTTACATGCTTAGATTTTTACTTTGCATGTACAAACTGTAACTAGATTTCTTCTACCTACGTGTAAAGAAAACTAGTAAGGCAACGCTTTTAAATTTTTATATGGCAAATCACTTTATTTACTATATTATATTTTCATAGAAAAAGTTTGCTAAAAATAATAGTCTACATACAATACATAAATTAAGCCTTACTGCTTACAGTCCATAAACAATAAATACAAATATTTTAGTACCTTGTTAGAAGTACCTATTAAACATTTTAAGTAATTATAAAACACAAACAAAAGCTTCCTCACTTCTATTTCTATTATTATTCTAAAATTTGGTATTAGCCAACTATCCAAAAAATGGGTGGAGAAACTACCCACAAAAAAAGTTAAAGCAATATACGTACAAATGCAAAACAGACGCATGTGCCCATCCTATTATTTTATCTGCCAGTTTACAGAACCTTCTATCCCTCTACCTCATTCATAGTCAAATTTCCACTCCACACTTGAAAGAAAACGGCATCTGCTTTAAAACCATGGGATACTCTCCTAAGCCAATTTATAGCATTTTTTTCTTACCGACTTTCATTCATTACTTTGGTGATTAGCTTCGGTAACTGTTATAATACATTCTTGAATTTTCTGTTTCAATATTCTTCATTCTGTACTTTGCATATTCCGTTCCCTCTACCTGGATCCTCTTATCCCTACTGGTCATCTGCTAGTGCCTGTTCCACTTTCAGGCCCTGACTTCCGTTACTTCTGCTCACAAGCCCTCCCTGACCCCGTTAGAAGTAAGGGAACATGCTCTGTGTTCCTGTTGCAGCCACTATTTTCTCCTAACATGGCATTTCTCACCGTGTAGAGAGCGCCTACTTGCCTGTCTGTCTGGCGCACTACAACAAATCCAAAACATCTGATGCAGGGCTCACACAGAGAGCAAGGACCATCTGCTGAATAAATCAATGACCTGCACGAGAGCCCAATGCTTGTGTACACTCCTTTGACCTATGCAACTCCATGAAAATTACACTGAAACAAAATAACATTTCATAAATTATGAAAAACGTTATTTTGAACACCAAGTTAGTATGGCAACATTCAGAAAAAGAAACACTAATAATGCAAAATTAGCTCACTGATCTATGCCATCTCCAAAAGTGTCACACAGAAGGAAGACTACAAAAGACACTGAAAGAGGACAGTGATAGCACCTTCTGGGTGGCGGTGAGCGGCCGTGATGTAGCAGACCACACTCATCTGCAAATCAGGAAACCTGAGTTCTCATAACCCTGGTTCCAAATCTAGTCACTAGCCCTGAGATGATTCCTTTTCTGGACAGTTAGAACCCCTCTAATGCTAAGATGCTGGAATTCTATGGGAATAGAGGATTCTGGGAGGGTGGTGGCTATGGCAGCATAGGTTTTGAATCTCTCCAAATCCCGACATAAAAATGGGGCAACTAGATCTCAAGACCAAAACCCCACAGGCAGCATATACTAAAAAACTGAGTGACAAGATATCCACAAAAACCCCAAGGTACAAGCAAGTGGGGACAAACCAGCAACAGCCACAAGACCTGCATGATGTCAGCACTGAGGCAGGAAAAAGAAAAGGGAGGCAACGGGGCAACTGATAGGTCTGAGCAGAAGAGCCCCTGAAAGAGCCCACGGGAGTCCCTCGAAAGCAGACGGGCCAACTTGAGGACAGTAACTAAAACGGGTAGGGCTGTGCCCACTTCAGTAGGAAGTGGGCACAAGGGGTCCTCAGGAAGGGCCTGTAAACAGCCCTTGAAAGTGAACCTCCTGGCTTCCCTTCCAGGAGAGGAGCCAACGCTGGGGAGAAACTACTGAGACAGGAATCAGCAACTGAGCAAGGTAGAGATAACAGAGGAAGAGGACAAGGTCCAGCTGAAAACAGGGGGTGGGGACGGGGTCAGGAGATCACAGACAGCAAGCCACCTCCCTTTTTCACGCTGCATGCACACAGCAGAAGAGTGAGCTTGTGGAATGAGAAGAGCCGCCCTGAACTAGGCCTTCCTCTGGAACTTCAAGAAAACCAATGTCACACGAAAATTAGCAAGAGCAAGTGTCAAGGTCAAATCCCACCCAAAGTTCGTACAAGAAAAAAGAAAATCAAGAGCAGAATAACATTATAGATAATGAAAGCACGCCAGAAAGACATGTTCATAGATCACACCAAAAGTTTACCTTTTATTTCAAAATGAGCTAATAGGTGTTAATAAAATGAGAGAAGCTGTGAAAGGGCAATATAAATCAGAAATGAGGTGACAGGACTCAGGAAAGAATTTTTTAATCACTTCTGAAAGAAAGACTATACTAGACAAACACAAGAGGAATAAATACAACAGATACTATCTTAAGAGAAACAACAGGTGAAGAAGGAAATTTTTCTAAGATAAAAAAGAAACGAGGGAAAAGATAAAAAGGGTTGGAAAGAAAGTCACAAAGAGTGAAGATAGGCCATAAAGCTGCAACATACAGCTAATAGAAGTCTCAGAAGAAAAAAAAAATCTAAGCAATTATGGAAATTTAGAGAAAAACTTCCCTGAAATTAGAAGAAAATATGTCTGAAACCAAATACTGAAAGCAGGGCTTCCCTGGTGGCGCAGTGGTTGGGAGTCTGCCTGCCGATGCAGGGGACACGGGTTCGTGCCCCGGTCCGGGAGGATCCCGCATGCCACGGAGCGGCTGGGCCTGTGAGCCATGGCCGCTGAGCCTGCGCGTCCGGAGCCTGTGCTCCGCAACGGGAGAGGCCACAGCAGTGAGAGGCCCACGTACCGCAAAAAAAAAAAAAAAAAAATACTGAAAGCATACTGTGTACCTGAGAATAACAATCCAGAATGACTAACACATAGACAGTCTAGAAAAATTATTATACAAAGCTTTATTTAAAAAAAATCCTTTGGGCATCTAGGAAAAACAGCAAGTGACTTTAGAGAAGGGAGAAAATTAGGTTGTCATCACTCTGGCAGCAATACTTCACGCCAGACAAAAAACTGAAAGTCACATACGAAGGCACTCGGGAAAGAAAATGTGAGCCAAGGATTACAAATCCAGCAAAACTGACCTTCCTGTGTAAGGAATACCAAGACGCCAGAACTCAGGGAATATTGTTCCCATGAGCACTTTCTGAAACATCTACTAGAGGATGAGCTTCAGACAACCAAAATGCATAGAGGGAGGTGAACGTAAAGACTGGTGGTATCACACACAGTTACTTGTACAAATGAGACTAAATGACAGCTAGAGGGGGAGAGGGTACATGGTGGCTGAACGCTCAGATAGTGTAGATACAGCACACCTATGTTTTACACGTGGGAAGAAAGGGGAGAACATATACAAAAAAATCCTTTTTAACTGTTTTAGTCATTATTCGCTAGTGTAGTCCCGAATTTGAATAGGAAGCATCAGTGTGACCTCATGAGGCACCTTTATTAGAAAAAAAAAAAAAAAAAATCCTAGCTCTTTCCACTGAAAAGTCCTAGAAATAAAGATCAACCCAAGAGGGATGCAAATTCCTAGCAGGCAGATTGTGGTTATGAAATACCATTTCCCACTAAAAGAAACCAGAGCTTCTCAGATAATGGTTGATTCCAGATCCGGAGCAGGAAATATACAAGATGGTCCTGGAACTTCGGTCAACACCAGGCAGTAAGGAAGCTCCCAAAGTCCACCAGGTCACATCAAAACCACTCAGGAGCCAACCTGAAGAGGCTCCCACTGGCCAAAGATGGGACAGTTTGAGCTTTAACTAGGATAATAATTGCAACTGACTGAAATCATCAAATATGTTAAAATGTATGAATTCATAATAATACGTGAAAAAAACTAATTAGTCACCTCAGGAGGATGATAAGGAACCAATTTATCATCCTAATAATAAAGGAGATGGCACATGTTCTGCATTCCTTATAGGAGCCGTATCACTGAGTAGCCAAACAGTAATAAAGGGAAGCATCTCTTTAAAAAGTGTCCCAACAAATAAATGAAAAATAAATCAGAGTACCACCATTTGCAACCACCAGTGACCCAAAGATCTATGCACTGAACACTGACAGCCGCTAACATGATAAAAAGAGACATGATGAAGGAACACAGTGTCGCCTCTAGTCTCAACCAAGGGCTCAAACACAAGTCTGAACAAGCCTCTGGATCCAGCTGCTAACGTGCGGGAAATACAAAGGACCAAGGAACACACACGACGTTACCATAAACATGGCCTCAGCAAAACCTAGGCCACAGCACTTAATAGGTCAAATGCCCTTGGTCCCTCAACAAGAATCCATATTCAGTTAGTGGGCCCAGATATGGCTGTTATGAGGGTTAATTTTATCTGTGAACTTGACTAGATCGTGGGGTACCCAGGTGTCTGCTCAAGCGTTATTCTGAGCGGGTGTGTGAGGCTGTTTCCACATGAGGTTAGCATCCGAACCTGCAGAATGAGCCGAACGGTTACATTGAGATCGTCCTCCTGAATTGCCCTCTGGAGAGCCTAATGGAACAGAAAGTTCTCTGCCTGACTGATGAGCTAAGACATCAGTCTTACCCTGCCCTTGGACTGGGACTCAACTCCACCAGTGCTCCTGGTTCTTAGGCCTTCACACTCCGGTTAGCAACTCTATCACCAGCTTTCCTGGGTCACCAGCTGGCAGCTTCCCACAATCACATGAGGCACTTCTTTATAATATATCTCATTGTGTATATATAGGACAATACAGATATACAGATACCTGTATCTATATATAAAGAGATAAAGATATCAGCATGTCTATATCTATGTATCGATATCCACATATAGGTATCCAAAAGATATCCACAGCTGTATCCAAAAGAATATATCCCCTATTTGTTCTGTTTCTCTGGAGAACCTTGACTAACACAGGTATTCAGTAACTATTTGCAGTTTAGACTTTATTTGATTGAGATATATCTTGGAAATTCTATGAGCAGCACTAATCAATGGAAATTTTACTTACAAACTATTATAAGAACTAAAAAATTACTTTACTTCATAAAATCATTTCATAAAAATCCAAGACCATTTCCATATAAACATGGGAAAACCGATATGTTTACATGTATTAACTAACTGCCAAAATCTAAAGTATAACTCATTTTCTTAACTAGAGTTCTTTCCCCTTCATTTGAATTTCCTCATATAGGATGAGGTTTCAGAAACACTGTGAAGTACAAGCTCAGGGGTGCTCTCCTAGGAGAAGTGACAAGCTGGTTTGAGCCATTCTTACTACCTCGGTGCCTGGTCCCCAAGTGGTCATCAGCATAAAACTGTGTAGTGTTCAGCCAGAGTCAAGGGCCGCAGAACAGCATTTTCCCCTCAACTAAGTTAACCAAACATCCAAAATAATTATACATAGGACCTTGAATTCATTAGCAGGACCCTCCAATCAATCCCATCTAGGCTTTAAAATTTACACACAATAATTCATGACGTTTTCTAACCTCACAGAAAACAAATTTGCATTTCTTTTTAATTCCTTTCTGGAAAAAATTTTTAAAACACGTTTGGGCTAAATTATGCCAACCTGAAGTAGACTCCTTAAATGGAATAAGAGATTGTGTGGCTCCAGGCAAACTAAATATACTCCAATACACAGAACGGAGTTACTCACAGCTGTATCCATAAGAATAAGAAAGATGGCTGAAGAAGACAGCTGACCGGAACTTGTGTAAGAATTACCTCAGAAATGTTTTTGTCAGTTTCTTTTCTTTTTTCTTCCAGTTTCCTTTCAATGCCTACAATTCCTACAGCCCTTATTCTTCCTGGCTGAAAAACAAAAGTAGAAAATAAAACGTCCAAAATAGGAAGGAGACAATCTTTTGTAACCCACTACATTGTGTTTTCAGTGGTGGGAGAGGACCCACAAAGAACCCAAGGAAACAGCACACAGTTACATTCAATTTCCTTTCAAAATATTTGTCGGTTTATTGCCATACATAATGACCTTCAAATCATTATACAGAAAAACTGAACATAACAAGAGATGGTATATTTTACTCTGTATTTTAGATATAAATTAAATTTCCTCTTCATTTTTCTTTTCTTTTTTTTCTTTTTTTTTTTTTTTTTGCAGTACATGGGCCTCTCACTGTTGTGGCCTCTCCCGATGCGGAGCACAGGCTCTGGACGCACAGGCTCAGCGGCCATGGCTCACAGGCCCAGCTGCTCCGCAGCATGTGGGATCTTCCCAGACCGGGGCACGAACCCGTGTCCCCTGCATCGGCAGGCGGACTCTCAACCACTGCGCCACCAGGGAAGCCCCCTCCTCTTCATTTTTGTTCTTTGGCAAGCTATTATATAGGTATCAGATATTTAATATGGTCTCAAATGTGCAAAAAATTATAGGTAAAATTCTGGTACTTGACAGTTATTATACAAGCTACTTTTATACATTTGAGTGTCTGTCCATGTTGGTGGTTAATTAGACTGGCTTGGAAAATGTCACCCAGTGGTACTGTCTGTTCTCTCAGATGCCACACTAATTATAAAGAACAGAATGCAGGAGGGGAATCTAACTTCTGCCACGCTGAAATTACCCTGGTAAGTAGTCATGTATTATTTCTAAGTGTCTACCATCTATAGAGCACTAAATTAAGTTCTGTGAACATCAGTTTTTCATTAGAATATCATTATTTTGTTTCTGGCAAGTTCTAGAATCATAGAACTCTTTTCCCTTAACGAAGATGCAAGTACAGAGCTGAAAATACTGGATTAGGAAACAGCTGAAAAAATACCTGGGGTCCTCTGTTTGCTTGCAATGACTGGGAAACTGGCATATTCTCCCATCTTCTCTGTGTCATTTCCTCTGATAAACGCCTGTAAAACTGTTATGCACATGCATACACTTTAAGTGAGTCAGTCAGGCTGTGACATCCTCGTACAAATCATTACTTAACATTTCTTTAGTTGGAAGTCTGGTCATTTGCAAGAAGCCTAGAATTCTCAGAGACATCAAAAGAAATCAAAGGAAGTTCTTTCCTTGGGTCAACTTCAGAAAGCACAAAGGGGGGAAAAAAAAGAAGGAACTGACCTGCTACATAAAGTGAACTATTCTCAACAAAGAGATGAGTGACAATGAAGTAAATAGACTTACTTTAAACAATCCTGCATGTGTGGATTGTTTTCAATCTGTAGCGAAACAGACACAGTGCCAAGAAAAATACACAACCGTTATCCATGAAGGAAGCTGAGAATAATTTGTCTAGTTAAAATGTGAGGCCAGATATTAGGGTCAAAACATGCCTACGCTCATAAAAAAAAAAAAATCAGCTATATTTTTCAGCTACAGTGAGAATGACTTCAGTTAGATCACTTAAATGTGCTCAGTGCCTGCTGTGCAAGGAACACTGGGTCAGGTGCTATAGAGAAAAAGAACATAAATAATTTATGATCTCGATGGGGAGATAAACACACTTATAAAGGTCTAAAGCAGCATGGACATATATACACTACCAAACGTAAGGTAGATAGCTAGTGGGAAGCAGCCGCATAGCACAGGGAGATCAGCTCGGTGCTTTGTGACCGCCTGGAGGGGTGGGATAGGGAGGGTGGGAGGGAGACGCAAAAGGGAGGGGATATGGGAACATATGTATATGTATAACTGATTAAAAAAAAAAAGAATACTTACATAGCAACTTACTAATCAGAACATATAAACCATGATACTATGGGATAAGAACTTAAGCGATTAGATTTGTATGGAGTTAATAAAGATAGACTGCCTGATGTAAGGCTGGTGAACTTTCAGATGCTGAGGCAGTTAAACGTGTCACTGCATTATACTCTGCCCTTTTATCCAAACGGTAACACGGAACACTTAACTAGTAGCCTCCCTGGTGTGGTGACTTAGCCTGTTTCCAGCCTCCACTCTTTCCTGTGACTACATCCTCCTGCCTCCCGTTCCCACTGAAACCTAAACTTCGTATTCTCCACTGATAAGGCTTAAGGTATCATAAAAATTTTATTGTAAAAATATGGTGAAAACTGGTATGCTGAACAATATTGCCTTCCATCCTATTAACAAACAACAACAAAAATACAAACAAGTACACATTTCTAGTCTGATTGTATTCATAAAGAAACTTACCTCAATCTGGCCATGTTCTTTGAAGGACAGCTTGATGTAGGAGTTCTTACTACTCTGGAATGGGCCAGGTTCTTTGTTAGAAGGAGCTGGGTGAAGATGAACCACTATTTTGGCACTAAAGAAAGAGCAAATGTAATGTATTGAATTGTTTTTTAAAAATCACTCATTCTGTTTTCATAACTTTTAATATATTTCAGATCACTTAAAATTTGTGTAGAAACAAACAACATCCTGAAAGGAATCCTTTTAAGGTCTGTATCAATTCAGTATTAATGAACCTTTCAAAAATATCTCTACTTAAAATCTATAAGCTGTGAACCAAAAAATTCAAATTATTAGCACCATACACTAAATAAAAATGTGGTTTTAGGAAGTAAGTTCAAAATAAATTTGCAGAATTTGGGGTGGTTTATGATATTGGTTTATGATTAGGTTTTCCATCTACAGAGTCATCCCCAAAGGCTACCAGGGGGCCTATAATTTCTGCCAAAGCATACAACCTTCCTCATTTGAAAACAAAATGTGAAAACTTATCTGTGTAAAACTGGCCAGCTGACATTTTATTAAAACTCCATCCAAAACTAACATTCTACAGTGTCATTTTTGGAAAACGCCTCTCAATCAGCAGCATGATCTAGAGAGATATCCCATGGCAAAAACAATTCTCAAAATGCTGCTGCTCCAGGATCACAAACTACCATGATCTTTATGACTACTATTATCTTCTATGCCATCAAAATACCATTATATTTGTTGAGTTTTATAAGTCTTTTTTTCCCAATCAGCTCAATAAACAATCTTCTATAAATATTAGCAAAACTAAAAACTTGAAGTATCTTGAATACCTGGCTTAGAGCTTTTTTCTTTATGACCACATTATAGATACACCTATTACTCAATATTACTTTGTTTAGGCCCATATAGTTGCCTAAATATCACCCTAAAATTGAAATACCACATGTGGGGCCTCCTTGATGTAACAAATGCTTTGGTTAGTGACCTGGAGCCAGGCTTGTACAGACTCTTCATTGGTTCCTTTGTGATGAACATCTTTAAGTGAGGTGAGCAAATAAAACTGTGTAAGCAGAATCACAGGACTGTGTGAAATGAACTGTCAGGTAAACAATAAAACTATGACAATTAGGATCAGGTGACTAAGCAAAAGCATCATACACTCTTTAAAACTAAAAAACCTGAGCCTTAACTATCAGAATTTGTCAAAGGAAACCCAATGAAAAGCTAAAAGATGATACAAAGTTAAGTTTAAACATCCCAAAGTCAGAATAAAAAGATCCATGCTAATTTTTTCATATATTCACTTCTTGGGTGATTCAATTACCACATTTCGCCAAGTTTAAAATCCACCAATTCAAAGAAGCATCTTGGGTACAGAGATGTTAAAAGGTGAAAATGCACATACATCTTTGACTCAATGAGATACGGTAATTATTTGAGAGGAGGAACTGGGAGCTAAAGAGAATATTTGAGAAAAGTGAACCTGGCATATTATCGAATTCCTCCTCACTGGAGATGTTTAAAAAATAGACACTAATGTGAAGGTAAATATTTAACTATTTTTGTTATAGAGTTTAGATTTCCTTAGAACACAGCAGAGAAAAAGTCAAATGATCTGGAACACCTTAAAGTTTGTAGAACTTTTTTTTTTATTTAAATGGTCCTTTTTTAATATGATTTTTTCAATTAATTAATTTATTATTATTATTATTCTTTTGGTTGCATTGGGTCTTCGTTGCTGCACGCAGGCTTTCTCTAGTTGCAGTGAGCGGGGGCTACTCTTCGTTGCGGTGCCTGGGCTTCTCATTGCGGTGGCTTCTCTTGTTGTGGAGCTCGGGGTCTAGGCGCGCAGGCTTCAGTAGTTGTGGCACATGGGCTTAGTTGCTCCATAGTATGTGGGATCTTCCCAGACCAGGGCTCAAACCCATGTCCCCTGCATTGGCAGGCAGATTCTTAACCACTGTGCCACCAGGGAAGCCCAAGTTTGTAGAACTTAATAAGGAAAGCAATATATAAAGCAGTATATACGAATACTAGGTATCACTATGTTGTATACCTGAAACTGATATAATATTGTATTGTCGATCATACCAAAAAAAAAGAGAAAAAACTCAAGAAGATGGAGAAAAGTGACAAGGTGGAAAATATAAATCAGAGATATAGCCTATTCTAAAAATCTATGCCTTGTTAATCTTTTCAAAATATTGGTTAGTTTCTTTTATGTCAAATAAGCAATCTTTTATGCTAGCTACAACATTATAATTAAGGATGCACTGCACTTCCAGGGAAGTTTAACATTTGTTTCCTTTCTACTGAAGGATCTAACTACATTAAAGCTGAAGATAGGGCTTCCCTGGCGGCGCAGTGGTTGAGAGTCCACCTGCCGATGCAGGGGACACGGGTTCGTGCCCCGGTCTGGGAAGATCCCACATGCCATGGAGCGGCTGGGCCCGTGAGCCATGGCCGCTGAGCCTGTGCATCCGGAGCCTGTACTCCTCAACAGGAGAGGCCACAACAGTGAGAGGCCCGCGTACCACAAAAAAAAAAAAAAAAAGCTGAAGATAAGCCCACATGGAAAAAAATTCCTTGTCAGCAATATTTGTTCATAAGTTGCCCTCAATCACATGCATCTAAAGTATAAAGCCAAAATGTTTTATATACTTGAATAAACAGAAACGTTTTAACCTGTGGCTTTAAACCAAGGTGAGCACATCTCCTGGTCTGCCTGGGACAGTGCAGTTTTATGCTTGCCTGATCTCATTATAAGCAGTGTCCCTTATTACTCTAAGAAATGTCCCTGTTTGGACAATAACTCTTGTGATACTCTATTCAACACTGATATCTTAAAAAGTCGAAGTTGAGAAACGTTATGGTCAACTAGAAATAGGAGCCAAGTCAAGTATTTTTCTCAGACGGGTCACTTATGATTTTAAGTACTGAATGATACGTACACAGACACATAAAAGCAAATGTCTGGGGACTTCCCTGGTGGTCCAATGGTTAGGACTCTGTGCTTCCACTACTGAGGGCCTGGGTTCAATCCCTGGTTCGGGGACTAAGATCCCGCAAGCCGCACGGCATGCCCCCCCTCAAAAAAAAAAAAGCAAATGTCTGTGGAAATATATACAGTGACAGCCAGCCCACACTTATTTATTATGACCTGAGGATATTACAGCAACTTTAGTACTTGATTGATGCTTTAAGAATGACTTCCATTTATCAATGAGTTTACAGTAGGATAATACCTTCTTTTTTTTAAAACATATTTTTCCAGTTTTGAGATATAATTGACATATGGCACTGTATGAGTTTAAGGTGTAGAGCCTAATGATTTGACTTACATACATCATGAAATGATTACCAGAGTAAATTTAGTGAACATCCAATACAAAATTAAAGAAATAGAAAAAAAATTTTCTTCCTTGTGATGGGAACTCTTAGGATTTACTCTCTTGATAACTATCATAGATAACGTACAGCGGAGTTAATTACATTTATCATGTTGTCTTCAATACATCACATCCCTATTGCTTATTTATCTTATTACTGAAAGTTTGTGCCTTTTGCCCACCTTCTTCCAATTTTCCCTGCCCCCCACACCCCACCTCTGGCAACCACAAATCCCATCTCTTTTTCCATGACTTTGGTTGTTTCTTTTTGAAGTATAACTGACCTACAATACTATGTTAGTTTCTGTTACACAACAGAGTGATTCTGTATTTCTATACATTTCAAAATGATCCCATGGTAAGTCTAGGTACGCTATGTCACCATACAAAGCTATTACTTAGTTACTGACCATATTTCCCACACTGTACCTTTCATACCCATGGCGCATTTATTTTGTAACTGGAAGTTTGTGCTTCTTAAATCTCCCTCACCTATTTCCTTCCTCCCCCAGGACAATACCTTCTTAGGGGAGCTCTGACCAACAGACACAATCATCTGATTCACTTGCACACACACAGTCACGGCCATGACTGACTGAGCAATGACTCAACCGAGTTAACAAGGACAGCTTGACTGGAGACGATTTTGTGCATAAAGACTGTAATATACAGACCTTACCTTTTCCCAATTCCAGCTGCCTGTTCTTCAATGAACACGATTTGGGAAAGAGGAATGGCCATGCAGCACTCCTGGGAGGGAATCAAAAGAAAACACAATCCGTAACACTCGTCAGAAATCCTTGTTTTATAGATTTAATGGGGTGCCACATATCTTTAAGGTCCTTAGTAATTATAGCAATAGAAAATAATAATGTTATTTTCTTCCTTAAATAAACTTAAGGAAAAACTGAATGAAGACAATACTGTGGTAGCAGTTTGCTGCATGGAAGAACATAAGAGGTTTAAAAGCAGCTGTAACAACCTTTGTTTTTACAGGAGCTATATCTTTTAAACAGCAGTATTTATATGAAAATTGTTTACATATAATATATTCTTATATGGAAAACAGAAAATAGAGCAGGTAAATCAAAACGACTTTAAAGACTGTGTTATAGAGCTGATTTTTCCTCTTTATAATTTTCTATATTTCACTCACCCACCCACAATTAATTTTTAACAGAAAATACTAACATGGCTTCCCTTTATTAGTATATCTGATTTTTAGAATTATTATAAAGGCCCGGCACTTAATAGGTCTAAGGGTTTTGATGTTAGCTCCTTTATATGATAATCCAAAAAAAAAATTATACTAGGGGCTTCCCTGGTGGCACAGCGGTTGAGAGTTCGCCTGCTGATGCAGGGGACACGGGTTCGTGCCCTGGTCCGGGAAGATCCCACATGCCGCGGAGCGGCTGGGCCCATAAGCCATGGCCACTGAGCCTGCGCGTCCAGAGCCTGTGCTCCGCAACGGGAGAGGCCACAACAGTGAGAGGCCCGCGTACCGCAAAAAAAAAAAAAAAAAAAAAAAAAAAAATTATACTAAGAATAACTTAATTTATAAACATATGGTTTAAGGACGCCTACCCCTCCAGAAAAGATTTCTTTCTTGAATCTGTATTTCTTTAAAAAGAATTAGGCAACATTACCAGTTCTAAGGCATGCATCATCAACCAGGCCAATATCACCACTGAGAGGGGCTTCCCTGGTGGCGCAGTGGTTGAGAGTCTGCCTGCCGATGCAGGGGACGCGGGTTCGTGCCCCGGTCCGGGAGGATCCCACATGCCGCGGAGCGGCTGGGCCCGTGAGCCATGGCCGCTGAGCCTGTGCGTCCGGAGCCTGAGCTCCACAACGGGAGAGGCCACAACAGTGAGAGGCCCGCGTACCGCAAAAAACAAAAAAACAAATAACAAAAAAAATATATCACCACTGAGGGGGAAAAATTGGTTCTTGGGGGGCAAAAAGAGTCAGAGTTTGTAGCAGTTAGTGACATGCAAAGAGCCTCAGTACAGTAGATAGTTTACCTGTGGAATTAAAATTTCATGGGGGAGGCAGTCAGCAATTTAAAAAATAACATAGAAAAGATTGCTTCTTTTACTGGCAACACAGAAATTTACACACAAACACGCACACACATTCAAGGTAAAGCTCTTTGGAATAAAGATATCAGGTCTATACATATCACTGAGTCCTCTCTTCCTAGAAATGTGAAAATGGGGGGGGTTCCCCTTTTGCTGAGTGACAGAGAGGCAGTTCATCTCAGTATCTAGGTAGAAGCCTGCACTTTGCAGCAGACCTCCAAACGGGTTGTTTTCAGGACCCCTGACTGATGGGGACACTTGGGTGTGAGGGAGAATCTGATTAGTGCTTAAAAACCAGGAGCCGCCAGGATTCTCTGTACAGTAGCTGCAGACTGTGCTAGGGTTGAATGAGGGACCAGACCCTAACTCCTCTATCTGTGCCCCATTCAGGGAGACCATATGGAACACACTCTTCTGACATCTGCCAACAAAAATTTATCACATGTATTTATAGTTTTGCCAGAAAGAAAAAAAGAAAGAAAAAAAAATCAGTGACATAAAACCTAGAACAGAAGCAAAAAACTCGATCTTACATGATTTTTCTGATCTCTCCAAATTAGACGGTGCGTACTAAGAAGGAGGGTCCCAGCATCAAATTTTATCTAGAAAAACAAGATCATCACAGAATATTAATAACATATCACTCAATGTGGTCCAGATTTTCTTCCCCATGAATTGCACAATGATAAGTCAATCACATAAATAAACATTTTAGAATTAGATTTATCACAAGTTAAAGAGAAGCAATGCTACACACTTCATAAGCCTTGCTAAAATTAGGAAAACATTGGGCCTCCCTGGTGGCGCAGTGGTTGAGAATCTGCCTGCCAGTGCAGGGGGACACGGGTTCGAGCCCTGGTCTGGGAAGATCCCACATGCCGCGGAGCAACGAAGCCCGTGAGCCACAACTACTGAGCCTGTGCGTCTGGAGCCTGTGCTCCGCAGCAAGAGAGGCCACGATAGTAAGAGGCCCGCGCACCGCGATGAAGAGTGGCCCCCGCTTGCTGCAACTAGAGAAAGCCCACGCACAGAAACGAAGACCCAACACAGCCATAAGTAAATAAATAAATAAAAATTAGGAAAAAATTGCAAACAACCTAGCTATGTAACAATAGGGAAGTGGTTAAATCAAGTGTGATACATTCATACAATGAAATCCATGCAGGGGTTAAAACGAATAGTGAGGTAGAGTTACATGAACTATCACGGAACTCGAAGACATAGGGCTAGTGGGGAAGAAAGCAATTGGCAGCATATTGCATATAATGTAATCAGACAGATATAAACTCCATATCCCTCAAACTACATGTGAGATAGATGTATAAATAGATAAAGAGATGTGTGTATATATACACATATACACATATAAGTAGTAGAAAAAGGTCTAAATGGGATACTCCATGATCTGTTAATGATGGTTATCTAAGAAAAGGTGTGAGGGAATGGGTGAAAAAGAAGCAAAGGGCCCTTTTTCAAAACTATACACCTCACTATTGAGTGCATTTTTACCACCAGATTGAATTTGTGTATAACACTCATATAAATTTTTAAATGATTTTTAAACAATAAGAAAATCCAGAAGAAAACACAAACAGATGCAAAGTAAGTGTGGATGGAGACTCAATCAATGGCACTGGCACACCTGGGTTGCCCACTGGGGGCGGGGGGAACAAAGTAAGATTATACTTAACACATTGTACCAAAATAAATTCTGGATAGATCAAATATTTGAGTTAAAAATTTATGAAAGAACTAGAAAAAAATTACAAGAAAAAATTTTAAATCACTTCAGAGTAGAGAAAGTCTTTCTAAGAAAAACATTAAACCCATTAGCATTAGAGGAAAAGATTGATCAATTCCCCTCCACACAAACGCATGCCCACAAATTCTTCATGGCAAAAACCACCAAGGGCAAAGATGGCAGACTGGGAAAAATAATTGTAACTCACATCAGAGACAAATATATATGTCTCCTTAATATATAAAGTACTCTTACAAATCAATAAGGAAATAGCCTATAATCCATTAGATAAATGGGCAAAGACTGTTAACAGAAAGTTCACAGAAAAGGAACTACAAATGACTCTTAAACACATTAATTGATGCCCAACGTCACTGATGATAAGAAAAAGGCAAATTAAGACAACATCAAGATACCCCTTTTATCCATGAGATTGGCAAGGGCCCAAAAATTTTATAACATTGTGCTGGTGACGTGTTGGGCAAATAAGCATTTGCACACATCACTGGAGGGACAAGTGCTATGGAGGGCATTGTATCATCATCTATCAAAAATATAAACACACAAATCCTTTGATCCAATCAATGCCCTTCTAGGAATTTATCCCACAGACAAATTCACACATGTGGACAACGATATGCTACTAGGTTATTCATTGTTGGTTTATTTTTATTTATTTATTTATTTATTTATTTATTTATTTATTTATTTATGGCTCTGTTGGGTCTTCAATTCTGTGTGAGGGCTTTCTCTAGTTGTGGCAAGTGGGGGCCACTCTTCATCGCCGTGCGCAGGCCTCTCACTATCAGGGCCTCTCTTGTTGCCGAGCACAGGCTCCAGACGCGCAGGCTCAGTAGTTGTGGCTCACGGGCCTAGTTGCTCCGCAGCATGTGGGATCCTCCCAGAACAGGGCTCGAACCCATGTCCCCTGCATTAGCAGGCAGATTCTCAACCACTGCACCACCAGGGAAGCCCCACTGTTGTTTTTTAAAAGCGAAAGATAGGAAACAATTTAAATGTCCATCAACAGGGAAATGTACATCCACACAAGGAATGACAACTCAGTCATTAAAAAGAATCAGGAGACTATGTATTTGATAACATCTAAGATGCCATAAATTGAAGATTCATCCTGCTTCCAGGGGGGTGGGGGGGTAGAGAATGTGAATTAAATACGGTAAATCCCCCACACAGATTAAGTGAAAAAAGCAAGTTTCAGAACTCTGTATGCATAGTATATTACAAGTTTATACTTAAAAAAGGAAAAAACAATATATTTTACGCAAACACCTGTGTATGACACATGCACATGACTCTCTAGAATGAAGCAATGGTGACTTCTGAGGGGGAAGTGGGTGACAGAGAGACTAGGATGGGAGGAAGACTGTTAACTTTTCGTGGTTTTTGAATTTTTATCAGGGGATTGTGTCACTTAGGCAAATTATAAATGTAAAAATGTTTTTTAACTATAATACAATCACAAAAATGCCAGCTAGGTCTTTAGGACCAAACCTTTAATCCTCATAATTTGTTATTATGTACTGGAAGTTACATAAATAAGCAAATTTTAGAGTTGGAACCCAAAAGACTGATAAGTCAAACCCCTTTATTTGTCAAAAATCACGAAATATGATGGAAGTTTCTATTCACTTTAGTTACTAGAAAGTCGAATTTGCCATAAAGTAGGACATGCTTCTATCCTTTTGAGGAGTAACTAGTTATTTCAAAAGTTATAATATAAAACAGAAACTCAAAGGAAAGCATCTTAGTGAGGGTCCAGGTTATTACAAATAATAATCCCTTTGAGTTTAAAATAATGTGGTTAGGGTTTCCCTGGTGGCGCAGTGGTTAAGAATCCGCCTGTCAATGCAGGGGACATGGGTTCGAGCCCTGGTCCGGGAAGATCCCACATACTGCGGAGCAACCAAGCCCGTGCGCCACAACTACTAAGCCCATGTGCTACAACTACTGAGCCTGCGCTCTAGAGCCCGTGGGCCACAACTACTGAGCCCGCGTGCCTGGAGCCCGTGCTCCACAAGAGAAGCCACTGCAATGAGAAGCCCACGCACTGCAACGAAGAGTAGCCCCCGATCTCTGCAACTAGAGAAAGCCTGTGCACAGCAACGAAGACCCAACACAGCCCAAAATAAATAAATAAAATAAATAAATTTTAAATTTTTTTTTAAATTTTTAAAAATAAATAAAATAATGTGGTTAAAAATGGGTATCAAGTAAATAACCAATTAGAACATTATTATATATCATTCTTAAGTAAAAATATTCATAAATGCAATTATGTATGCATTTGACAATATATTACAAGATACTCATAATATTAATATAGAAAAAAGCAGTGTATATACACAGCACGGTTACACACACACACACACACACCTGCACAATCACACACACAGGATGTGCCAAAAGTAATTGTTTACGGGTAAAGGATTACTGATTATTTCAAGTTCCTTCTTTTGGTTTATCCATATTTAACAACTTTATTACTTGTCTAATAAAAAAAGATAAAGAAATCTGTTACAGGCATATATAACTCCATGCAACTCTGAAATGTATATAAATTATTTTTTGTTAAATTGAACATAAGCAGAAACACTCTGTCAAAAAAGTCCTTTATAATAACATAACCAATACTTTTTAACATGAGTGTTAAAAAATTATTTTCTAAGAGAAACGTCTGACTGTATTACTAACATCTTAAATTAGTAAGTTTAAATAATATGGTTAATAAGCTTTAATGGGAAGAAAACTGCTGAACCATCTGGTCGAAGACACTCTGTAAGAGATTTCCACCAAGCACTTCAGCACCTCAGAGAAAAGACTTTGGAGTTCCACGCTTTCCTCTGCATCTGAAGTAACACATTCACATTCCTGGCACTTAATGCGGCCTGGCTACAAATGTTTTGGTTAATGCTGCATATGCAAAACCAAATAATTGAGTTTAAGCTATTTTAAAAATCTCTTTTTTGCCAATGAGTAAGATTTCACTTTTCCAGAAGCAGAAACTTTATCAACTTGAGAGTACCTGATACCACATTACACAGCATAACTACATAATAGTTCTGATTAGGAAACTGCACGTTATCTGACCGAAATGCAAGCATAAGGATGTGAATTTAAAGCTGAAGCCAGAGGACGTTCCATTACTATGTTGATGAACAATGTGCACACGTAAAGCATTGCTGCTCCCAGTGAAGACACGGTGTAATTGTTCCCTTCAGGGATTCCAAGGGATTATGAGCTCAACGGGACAGGCAAGTTTAGGCTGCTTTGCTTCTCTACTCAGAGCTAGAATAATTTCAACTACTTAAAAGTCAATAGTTAAAACAACTTAGGCATTCGCTGAATAAGCTCTTACTGTTTTGTTTTGAGTTCACATTTCTCTGTTATAAAAGTAATATGCTGTTGAAAATCTGGAAAACATTTTTTTAAGTCTAAAAAAGAAAATGAAATCATTCGTAATCAGACCAGCCAGTGTGTGTGGATATAACCTTAAAATAAAATGAGACCAAGATATTTATAGTTTTATAACTTGCTTTTTTTCACTTAGCAGCCTATGGTTAGCCACGCCTCATGCTGATTAGGGCGTGTCATATTTAATTAACCATTCCCTATGGTAGACATTCAGACTGCTTCCAATTTTTCTCTATACTTCATAATAATAAATAATATATATATAATACTGCTGAGATGCACATCCTCGTTCATTACATTTTTATGCATCTCTGATTATTTCCCAAGGGTAAATTCCTAAAAGCTAAAAGAAAATACACATTTTCTAAATCTTCTAGTATAAGCTGGCAACTTGCCACTTTACACACCACTAACCTTCTTACATTACTTTTTAAATTAGCTGAGGCTACAGATGCTTCTGTGAATTGAAACAAATGACCTGTCCACACTGCTTAGGAAAACAACATATTATCCGGTCATAAGGGGCCCATGAAGACTGTGCCTGTATAAACAAGCAAGAGGCACCTGAGCAGTGGAAAGAGCAGTGGTCTGGCTCCACCCATTACCAACTGTGTGACCTTGGACAGGTCGCAGTTTTCTCAACCACCTACTGAGGGTCTCAGTGTACTCATCTTCAGAGGATGTTCCATAAACATACGTAGAACATACATATTACACTACGGAAAGGGTCTGGCACTGGTAACTGCTGTATTTTTGTGTGTGTGTGTGTGGTACGCGGCCCTCTCACTGCTGTGGCCTCTCCCGTTGAGGAGCACAGGCTCCAGACGCGCAGGCTCAGCGACCATGGCTCACGGGCCCAGCCACTCCGCGGCATGTGGGATCTCCCCGGACCAGGGCACGAACCCGTGTCCCCTGCATCGGCAGGCGGACTCTCAACCACTGCGCCACCAGGGAAGCCCCGACTGCTGTATTTTTGAAGCGCTCCAGCAGAGTGAACAAAGCACAGTCTTTGGGAGTCTGATCAATAGACATTTAACTCCCAGCTCTTCTGAACTAACTCAGTGGATCTTAGGGCAAGTCACTGTTGCCTCTGAGAGTTCTTTTCTCATTCAGTAAAATACTCACCTCACATGCCCACTGAGAGGATTAAATTATGTAAAGCTCCTGGCACGTAGCAGGTACGCTGCTTATTCAAGGTTCTGTGTGTTTGTTTCTTTGTTTTAATGTATTTCACACCCACAGTGAGCCAGAAGATACAAAGGACGAGCAGGGAGCGTCCACTGGTCTTAGCCCTGCACCTACTGGGGAACATGTTGGGTGCAAAGCTGAGAAGGCTGTGCAGTCTGCACTGCAGCACGGAGACCACGGGAGCTAGTGAGAGATTCTGAAAGGGCACCTGCTCAGATCCGGAGGTTGATGTGTGCAGCTTCCTGGAGTCCTCAGACCACGCGAGGTCTGGACGCCTTCCAGCAGAGGGAGAAAGGCAGGACGCAAGACTTCCCCCAGGAATCAGTCTGGCCCTCAGTCACACTAGGGACAGCTCAGCAAGTGACTGAGTAGATCCAGCCCAGGGACCACAGTGGTGAGCAGGCCTTAGAGCTTCACTTAGGTTTCAAGACATAGCCCTCCCGCACCACCCCCAGCTTGCAGAACAGCTAAGAATTCTTGACTAACAACAAGGACCTACTGTATAGCACAGGGAACTATATTCAGTATCTTGTAATAACCTATAATGGAAAAGAATCTGAAAAAGCATAGATACATCTGTACAACTGAACCACTCTGCTGTACACCTGATACTAACACAACACTGTAAATCAACTATAATTCAATAAATAGTTATAAAGAAAAGAATTCTTGATGAGATCAAAGGGTCTCAACTAAGTATTTCCCATGACTTTTTTCTTAATCCTCTGATACCTATATCTGTCTGCTAAAACAAGAAGCAAAAATAAATAAAGCAAAAACTAGAATTTGCTGGTTCAGCAATGGTTTCTCATATATGGGTGCTAATCGTTTGATCTTTTTATTGTTTTAAAGATATCATAAGGACTTCCCTGGTGGCGCAGTGGTTGGGAATCCACCTGCCAATGCAGGGGACATGGGTTCGAGCCCTGGTCTGGGAAGATCCCACATGCCGTGGAGCAACTAAGCCGGTGCGCCACAACTACTGAGCCTGACATGCCTAGAGCCGTGCTCCACAACAAGAGAAGCCACTGCAATGAGAAGCCTGCGCACCGCAACAAAGAGTAGCCCCTGCTCACCACAACTAGAGAAAGCCCATGCGCAGCAACGAGGACCCAATGCAGCCAAAAATAAATAAATTTATTTTTTAAAAAAACAACATACCATAGTTATGTTTTGTGCAGCCAACGTGTCCCTAATTTGCATATTGGAATTCCATAGAACAACAGAGTGTGGGGATTGGCAAAAGCTAGACAGCCAGCAGGGAGTGGCTTTGGAGGAGACTTTGAAGACCCATCTGTCAATACCCATATTCGGACCTGAGAGTGCAGCCAAGCTCCAAGCCCCTGAGGGAGGGCAGGCTGATTAAGCTTCCCATTCTCCCCAGTTCCAAAGGTGTAACATCGGTTTACAAAAACAAAAACAGTGAGCTTGTCACTCCAACCAAAACATGCAAATCCAATTTGAGATCAAGTTAACAAAAGTATTGAAGCAGTAAACAGAGTTAGGGCCAAGCAAATTATTTAAGAAAAAAAGATCTTGACTCAATAATGGAAACATGGAAAAATGCCCTCCAGGAGGGAGAGCCCCTGGGCCCCCGGTGCCTCCGATGGCTGTGCAACTAACCCCCGCCCTCCACCCACTAGAAGGAAGGAAGCCTCAAACTTCTGTAAAGCACAGACAGGAAGAGCTCTGGGTCCAGCCACGTTTGCGAAAGTACAGGAGGAAGTTTCTCTAAGGAAACTGCAAGGAAGGAGAGGTAGCAAGTGAAAACTTCTGAAAACCACAAATGCTAGTGAGTAAATGGGTTTTTTAATTTTTTTCTAATTCCAGCTTATACATTTCATCCAGAACAGGATGATAGTTTGTAGTCTGACGGAAGTCTCCAGTGAACGTTAATATTTCTGTGAAATACTGGCAATATTTCTCCTTTCAATTTGCAAACACACCTCCTAAGGTTTACGCTTGGATTACCAGGCATGGCCTACTCCATCACTCGACAAAACAATCAAACCGCCTTTCCACTGTCACTCGCAAACAAAAAACAAACAACACACAGAGCCTACAGCCAAGGCGTCCCAGGAGAGGCTAACTCCTCCTTTCGGAAAACCTTTTAAAGCCACCCCCCTCCCGCTCCGGCCGGGACCGCCTAGTCCCTCGGGCTCCCCCAGGTCCCAGCTCCCGAAGTCACGCCCGGTTCGGGAGCGCAGGACCCGGCGGCCTCCGGACAAAGGCGGAACCGGCCTGCCCGTCGCCCGCCCGCCGCGACTGGGGCGAGGAATCAGGGTTCCCGGCCCGCGTCCGCCATGCCGCCCGAAGGGGTCTCACCCCGGGTGGGAAAGGGGCCGCCGCCCGACTCGCCCGCCCGGAGCCGTTCCCAAGTCGGGCCGGAGCCGGGCGCTGGGCCGGCGTGGACTGCGGGGGCGGCGCCGAGCGGCGAGGCCGGGCCCGCGAGTCCTTGTCCGGGAGCGAGGCCGGGCCGGCCGCCGCCTTACCTTCTCCTCGCCGTCGTAGATGCGCACTCCCCGCTGCTGGATCACCAGGGTCTCGTTGATCTCCAGGAGGCCGCTGGTCCACACGAAGCGGTCCATGGCCGCCCCCCAGGCCGGCCTCCGCCGCTCGCCCGCGCTGGCGCTCCCGGCGGCGAGCTGAGTGCCGGGCAGCCTGCGGCGCCCCCTGGCGGTGGGCGGGGTGGAGGCCGGCAGGGAGGTAGCGGTCCTGCCCGGGCGCTCTGGGGAACGCGCGCTGCCCCGGGGGCGCCGGGGGACGTGGCGACGTGCTTGGCGCGCCCCCTGGCGTTCCTTCCGCCAAGGTCCCGGTGGGGACATCCACCCCATCCTTTGTCCAGCTGAGGCACAAACACAGGGTTTACAACGGACTTTGAGGGATCCCAAACCGCAGCTTGGACTTTCTTATTGTGCTTTATTCCTGCGTATTTGTGCCGTTTTCTTGTCAGTGCCCAGCATGCTGCCATGTTCATTAAAGGCTGTAAATGATAACTGTTTTTTTCCAAATGAATATTCATGGCCTGAACTATTTTCACACAGCTTCAATCAGTATGTAAGTACTATTTTGTACCCTTATTTTTTTGACATTAAAATCATTTTCATTTAAGGGACTTCCCTGGTGGCACAGTGGTTAAGAAGCCGCCTGCCAATGCAGGGGACACGGGTTCGAGCCCTGGTCCAGGAAGATCCCACATGCATCGGAGCAACTAAGCCTGTGCGCCACAACTACTGAGCCTGCGCTCTAGAGCCCGCAAGCCACAACTACTGAACCCACATGCCACAACTACTGAAGCCTGCGTGCCTAGAGTCTGTGCTCCACAACAAGAGAAGCCACTGCAATGAGAAGCCTGCGCACCACAACGAAGAGTAGCCCCTGCTTGCCACAACTAGAGAAAGCCCGCGTGCAGCAATGAAGACCCAGTGCAGCCAAAAATAAATAAATTTATTTTAAAAAATAATAATAAAATAAAAAACTACAATGAGGTATCATTTCACACCAGTCAGAATGGCCATCATTAAAAAGTCTACAAATAATAAATGTTGGAGAGGGTGTGGAGAAAAGGAAACCCTCCTACACAGTTGGTGGGAATGTAAATTGGTGCAGCCACTATGGAAAACAGTATGAAGGTTCCTTAAAAAACTGAAAATAGAGCTACCACATAATCTAGCAATCCCACTCCTGGGCATATATCCCTAGAAAACTCTAATTCAAAAAGATACATGCACCCCAATGTTCATTGCAGCACTGTTTACAATAGCCAGGACTTGGAAGCAATCTAAATGTCCATCGACAGAGAAATGGATAAAGAAGATGTGGTACATATATATAATGGAATATTACTCAGCCATAAAAAAGAATGAAATAATGCCATTTGCAGCAACATGGATGGACCTAGAGATTATCATAGTAAGTGAGGTAAGTCAGAAAGAGAAAGACAAATACCATATGATATCACTTATATGTGGAATCTAAAATATGATACAAAGGAACTTATTTACAAAACAGAAACACAGAAACAAACTTAAGGCATAGAAAACAAACTTAAGGTTACCAAAGGGGAAAGCGGGGGCCGGGTATGGGGGTATAAATTAGGAGTTTGGGATTAACAGATTCAAAATGTTATATATATATATATAAAACAGGGCTTCCCTGGTTGCACAGTGGTTAAGAATCCACCTGCCAATGCAGGGACATGGGTTCGAGCCCTGGTCTGGGAAGGTCCCACATGCCACAGAGCAACTAAGCCCGTGTACCACAGCTACTGAGCCTGCGCTCTAGAGCCCGTGAGCCACACCTACTGAGCCTGTGTGCTGCAACTACTGAAGCCCGCGTTCCTAGAGCCTGTGCTCCGCAACAAGAGAAGCCACTGCAGTGAGAAGCCCGCGCACCACAACAAAGGGTAGCCCTTGCTCGCAGCAACTAGAGAAAGCCCACGCACGGCAACGAAGACCCAGTGCAGCCAAAAATAAATAAATAAATTTACCAAAAAAAAAACCCAACCAATAAGGTCCTACTGTATAGCACAGGGAACTATATTTAATATCTTATAATAACCTATAATGGAAAAGAATATGAAAAAAATATATATATATCCATGTATATGTATAACTGAACCACTTTGCTGTACACCAGAAACTAATACAACATTGTAAATCAACTATACTTCAATTAAAAACAACAACAAAAAGGGCCTCACCATCACTAATCATCAGAGCAATGCAAATCAAAACCATAGTGAGATACCATCTCACACTTGTCAGAATGGCTATTATCAAAAAGACAACAAATAACAAGTGTTGGCAAGTTCGTGGAGAAAAGGGAACTCTTGTGCACTATTGGCAGGAATGTACATGCTGCCACCACTATGGAAAACAGTATGGAGAGTCTTCAAAAAGTTAAAGGTAGAACTATTATATGATCCAACAATTCTGTTCCAGGTATTTATCTGGAAAAAGTGAAGACACTAATTCAAAAAGATACCTGCACCCCCGTGTTTGTTGCAGCATTGTTTACAACAGCTAAGATGGAAACAACTTAAGTGTCCATCAATGGATGAATAGATAAAGAAAATGTGGCATGTAATACACACATACAGTGGAATATTATACAGCCGTAAAAAGAATGAAATCTTGCCATTTGCAACAATGTGGATGGACCTTGAAGGGATTACATAAGCGAAATAAGTCAGAGAAAGACAAACACTGTATGATCTCATTTACATATGGAACGCCCCCAAAACATAGAGACAACAGACTGGTGGTTGCCAGAGGTGGGGGGTTGAGGGTGTGCAAAATGGGTGAAGGGGGGTCAAAAAATACAAACTTCCAATTATAAAATAAATGTCATGGGGACAGCATGGTGACTATAATTAATAATATTATATTTCATATTTGAAAGCTGCTAAGAGAGTAAATCTTAAAAGTTCTCATCCCATGAAAAAAATTTTCTAACTGTGTATGGTGACTGATATTAACTAGACTTCTTGTGGTGATCATTTTGCAATATACACAAGTATCAAATCATTATATTGTACATCTGAAACTAATATAATGTTATATGTCAATTGTACTTCAATTGCTTTAAATGTTAAATAAAAATCAAATCAGGGAATTCCCTGGCGGTCCAGTGGTTAGGACTCCACACTTCCACTGCAGGGCGCAGGGGTTCAATCCCTGGTAAGGGAAAGAAGATCCCGCGGCCAAATAAAAAAAGAAAGAAAGAAAGAAAGAAGGATCTAGTGCCTTGCCTGCTCTTTGTTTTTGTTGACATCGTAGCTACTAGTTGAAGAAAATGCTTTTCCTTGGGCCTTAATAGAACAGGAGTAATGTCAGTTTCTTAAAAGGTGAAAAAATAAGTAATAATAGTATGGATGTTGTATCTGAGTGGGTCAAAAACAAGTAGCACATCCCAGACTCGATGTTGAAAAGATACTTTCAAAGCTTGCAGGATAATGAACATCTTCAAACAGTTGCTCAGACACTGGCCACAGAGCACCCTGCATCAATGACTGCAGCCTGGGGTTATCAAGGCCCTGATGTGCCACAATCTCTGCATCTTACTTTAAAATTCCTTTATCTTCTGTAGCTCTTTCAGAGAAAACCATCTGTGCAGATATAAACCGAATATAAAAGATCCTCTATACTGAAATGGCAATAGACTTTTTCCCTGTAACCTTCTGGTTTTCTGAAAGAAGAAAATGTGAACGTTAGAAATTGTTCATCTTGGTAACTATGAAGTGAGATTAATTAAACAAAATACCCTTGATAAAGTTTTATTTGGGGTGTTTGGGGATTAAGAACAATAACAATGATTTTCTTTTTTTTTTTTTTTTTTTTTTGCGGTACGCGGGCCTCTCACTGCTGTGGCCTCTCTCGTTGTGGAGCACAGGCTCCGGACGCGCAGGCTCAGCGGCCATGGCTCACGGGCCCAGCCGCTCCGCGGCATGTGGGATCTTCCCGGACCGGGGCACGAACCCGTGTCCCCTGCATCGGCAGGCGGACTCTCAACCACTGCGCCACCAGGGAAGCCCTTACCAGTTTTTAAATATGCAATTTGATGAGTTTTGACTACCATTATACATAGTCATTATGTAAAGAATATTATCATCACCCCAAAAAGTTTCCTTGGGCCCTTTGTATTCAACCTTTCCCCCCCCCGACTTTGTGGCCTCTAAGAACCACTGATCTGTTTTCTATCACTATTGTTTTGCCTTTTCTAGAATTTCATGTAAATGAAATCATAAGGTCTGTGGTCCTTTGTTTCTGGTTTCTTAAATGTAATGCCATGTTTTTGAGATGCATCCACTGTGAGATAGAAAATATATATTGGTCTCTGTCCCCAGTTCCTGGCACTGAACTCCTGAAATGCTTGTAAATTCCTTAGTGATGAGAGCACTAGGAGTATCTCATGCTCTAATGAGGCGACTCTGGGTGGGCTCCTGGATGGGGGCTGGTCACCAGAACAACCAAGTCATGATTAGAAGCTTGGAATTTTCAGCCCCCATCCCCACCCCTAAGATAGGCTGGGACCTGGTACCCTTTACCAGAGTGCTTGCACTTGCACCTGGACAAACGTCTCTTCCAGCAACAGAATACAGAGAAACTAAAATAACGGCATGCATGCCCCACTTGGGGCAATTGTGAACAATAAGATACAAAAAGGCCACAAACCAACCACCATTTCCGAGGTGCCGAGAGCCAAAGCAGGGTACTGGGCATGATCCTTGCACACAGCACAACCAAGGGGGTGGGCAGACCACCTAAGCTATGCCTCATGCTCAACACACTGATCCACCCCGACCCTCACTCCATTTAAGGAACCAGCACGCGCCCCTTCGGGGAGCGAACAAGTGTATCTGTTTCTTGTTTTCTCTCCCTCATGCTGCAGCACAGTCCCAATGAAAGCTCACCTGAATTTCTCATCTGGCCTCGTTAATTTCTATTGATTAAAGAGTCCAAGGGCCTGGGTCCATAACACCCCCAGTTCTCTAGAGAAGGGAGAGGGGCTAGAAAAAGCGTTAATAATTGCTCATGTCTCCATGAAGAAGCCTCCACAAAATCCCAATAATAGGAGATTTGGAGAGCTTCCAGGCTGGTGAGCACATCCACATCAGGAGGGTGACGCACCTCAACTCCACGGGGACAGAAGCTCCTGTGCTCGGGACCCTCGCATACTTCACCCTATGGATCACTTCTTCACTTCATCTTCATCACCTTATGGCTGTTCATCTGTATCCTTTATCACATCTTTTAATAAACTGGTAAATGTAAGTTAGTGTTTCTCTAAGTTCTGTGAGCCTCCCTAGCAAATTAATTGAACCCAAGGAGGGGGTCACTGGAACCTCCAATCTCTAGTCGGTTCATCAGAAGCACAGGTGATAACCTGGGCTTGTGACTGGCATCTGAAGTGTAGGGGGTGGGGGCAGTCTTGTGGGACTGGGCCTTTAACCTGTAGGAGTTGACACTAACTCTGTAGTGTTAAGAATTGAGTTAAATTATAGGACACCCAGCTGGTGTCACAGGGAAGTGCTTATTGCCAGTGGGAACCTCCAAATATTTGGTGAGCAGAAGTGAAATGTTTCATGTAGAAGTAAAGGATACACACTGGAAAGAAACGCAGTAGAGAAGGACTGTGTTTTTCCCCGCTTAGGAGGGAAAAAATTGAGTTTTTCCATTTTATCCCTGTTGTTGTGTTTATCAGTATTTCGTTCCTTTTGATTGCCAAGTAGCAGTCGATTATATGGCTACGTCACAATTGGTTTAACCATTCATCCACTGATGAAGATTTGAGTTATTTTCTGCTTAGGTCTATTACGAATGAAACTGCTATAAACATTCGTGTACATTTGTTTTCCTTTCTCTTGGGCAAATACCCAAGGACAGTAATTGCTGGATCATATGGTAAATGCATGTCAAACTTTATGAGAAACTGCCCAACTGTCTTCTTCAGCAGCTATACACTTTTTGTATT
The DNA here is from genome assembly GCF_964341445.2 of Mesoplodon mirus. Taxonomy (NCBI): domain Eukaryota; kingdom Metazoa; phylum Chordata; class Mammalia; order Artiodactyla; family Ziphiidae; genus Mesoplodon; species Mesoplodon mirus. The sequence continues at coordinate 15,576,032 of NC_138993.1, forward strand.
AGTACCAGCAGCGTAGGAGAGTTCCGGTTCCTCGCCAAACCTTGGTAATTCATCATTTTAGTGGCTGCATAGTGAGTGGTATTTCATTATGAGCAGAGATTGAACCCAGACCACAGCAGTGAAAGCCTGGAATCCTAACCACTAGGCCACCAGGGAACTCCCTCACTGTGATTTTAATTGCATCTTTTTTTTTTTTTTTTTTTTGGCCGTGCAGCCTGGCACGTGGGATCTTAGCGCCCCCTGCGTTAGAACCACTAACGCAGGGGGCGCTTAACCACTGGACCGGCAGGGAAGTCCCTGCATCTTCCTGATGACCAGTGATGTTAAGCATCTTTCCATGTGCTTGTCTTCAGTTCCTATATCTTCTTTGTGAAGTGCAGTTTTCTTGCACATTTAAATAATTTTGTCAGAGTTCTTACATGTTCTAGATAAAAGTCCCTTACACAAATGTTTTGCAAATATTTTCTTTATCTCTGTAGCTTACTTTGTAGTTTTCTAAAGAGTCTTTTGAAGAACAAAAAGTTCTTTAATGAAATCCAGTGTATTGTTTCTTTTTTAGTTCATGTTGTCTCCTGTTTAAGAAACCACTAAGATTTTCTCCTGTGTTTTCTTCTAGAAGTTTTATAGATTGGGTTCTTTCGTTTAGGTCTAGTTCTATTTTGAGGTTTACTTTGGTTTGTTTTCTGAGGTTTTTTTTGTTCAAGGGGTGAGGTAAGGGTCACGGTTAATATTTTGTATGTGGATATCCAGACGTCCCAGCACAATTTGCTGGAAAGATCATCCATTGTCTTAGAAACTTTGTAGAAAATCAATTGGCCACAGAGGATTGAACATATTTCTGGAATCTCTATTGTATTCCAGTGATTTTTAATTTTTTTGTCTTTCCTTACACCAGCACTACACTGTCTTGATTACTGTGGCTTTATAATATATCTTGAAATCAAGTAGTGTAAGTCCTCCAACTTTTTGTTTCAAAATTGTTTGCCTCTCCAGATCCTATGCATTTCCATCTGAATTTTAGAATCCAATTGTCAATTTCTATAGAAATGTCTTCTAGGATTTTGACTGAGATGGGAATGAACAGATCAACTTGGAGAGAATGTACATCTTACAATACAGGATCTTCTGATCCATAAGCATATTATATCTCTCCATTTATTTAGGATTTATTTCTTTCCACAACATTTTGTACTTTTGCACAGAATGTTTTGCCAGAACTCCCTAGCTTCTGAACCCAACAGTTCCTTCCAGTCCCAATCCTACTAAACCTCTTCAGTGGTCAACCCTGGATCATTCCCTCTATCTTGAGGCTCCCTCCTCCCTGGACTTTGTGTCATCACCCTGTCCTTGTCTTCCTTCTATTCCTTGGACGATCCCACCCTTTCCCCTCACAGGCGCTCTCCCTGTTTCACACGACCACAGGACGAACAACTGAAGCTGATCGTCAATACCCCAGGTGGCTGCAGTTTCGTGGTCGGCTGTGGTTGGCAGAGACCTGTTATGGAAGGAAGTCTTCTCTTTGGATCTTTTAGAAAATGATCTGCCTTCTCTCCCAACAATTGTGGGACAATGATATTTAAAAAGTGTCTTTAAACGATACCCATCTTGGAATGGGTGAGTCTGGAGATTAGAGCAGAATTACCAAGTTGGAAAACCTCACCATCTCAGCCTATTGAGATCTTCCACAGTTACATTTTAGTCGCTTTCTTTTTTTTAACCACTCCCACTTTTAAAGATACTGAAATTCACATATCGTAAAATTAAGTGAACAGTTCAGTCAGTGGCATTAATACATTCACAGTGTTGTACAACCATCACCTCCACTTAGTTCCAAAACATTTCCACCATTCCAAAGTAAAGCCCCTTACCTGTTAAGTGGTCTCTCCCCATTCCCCTCTAACCCCAGTCCCTGGCAGCCCACAAACTGTGTTATGTCTCTATGGATTTATCTATTCTGTAATTTATTTATTTTGGGCTGCATTGGGTCTTTGTTTCTGCTCACGGGCTTTCTCTAGTTGCAGCGAGCAGGGGCTATTCTTCAGTTGCCGTGCGCGGGCTTCTCATTGTGGTGGCTTCTCTTGTTGCAAACCATGGTCTCTAGGTGCATGGGCTTCAGTAGCTGTGGCACGAGGGCTCAGTAGTTGTGGCACACGGGCTTAGTTGCTCCGTGGCATGTGGGATCTTCCTGGACCAGGGATTGAACCTGTGTCCCCAGCACTGGCAGAAGGATTCTTAACTACTGCACCACCAGGGAAGTCCCTTGAGTCATTTTTTACCTGTTCTATTTTGTTAAACTGTTCTCCATTACTTAATGGGAATCCCTGGTTACCCAACCTGTCTGATGAAACTTTAGTAAATAATCAATAATATTCACAGTAGTATCTAAACAGCAGTGATGTCTTAGGGATGGTGATGCGTGCTGTTTGGCTGTTGGTCCTCCCAGATTTAGCCTTAAGTGTAGGCAAATTTACACTAAAAATGAGACATTTCATCAAGAAAACTACAGAATATCCCAAATTAACTTCCCAAACGAATTTAACAAGATGCTAGCATAAAATGCCGACGGAAAAAGCAGGGAAAGATGGGAAACACTGACCACAGTTGAGAGCCATCTGTGGAGGCCCTCACACATGGGCAGGGAAGATAGAAGTTGCATCTTGTCATCTTTGTCTCCATGTTTAAAACCTGGCTGAAACAGTCCAGCTAAACCTAGCTTCAGTGATCAAGCAAGGCCGAGAAAATGGTATGACCCCTGTGCTCAAAACCAGAAAGGCACAGCCCAGAACTCTCCCTCTCTCCCCCAGCACCACCCACAAAACCATCTAGCTCTGAGTTATTTCATTCTGTCTTATCCACTGGGTGTTTGTGAGGGCTTTATGGAGGTAATATTTTTAGGTGAGGACTGAAAGATTATGGCAGCACACTTAAACGTACAAACACACAAAATGAATACAACAAATGCTGATTTTACCTTCACAGGATTATAAAAGAAAGGTCTATCCCCATTTTAGCCCTTTCTCTTCCTCTCTTTTTCTCATCTGGTAATTGGGTAGTACAGAGGGAAGTAGACCCTAATTTCAGTTCCTCTTTGCAATCTGTGCAAACGTGGACAAATAACTTCTGAGCCTGTCACCCTATCTGTGAAACAGGAGATGATAACTTCCCACTTCAGAGCTGTGATGCCGCAATGAAGTAATATTTGTGAAAAGGAAATACACATGCTCTAGGTACAGTAGTGGGTGCTTATAATCCTCCGCCTCACTGAACACTCCAAACAGCACTTTTCTCCTCTGCCTTCCTCAATGCACTGTGAGCGTCTAAAGACGAGAGCTATCTGCTACAGGGCAGGGATTTCGCTGTCCGACTCCTCCCAAGCTGCCAAGTCCAGGACAAGAGCGCTGTTTATGTTTGAAAACCTAGGGATTCAGTCCGGAGAGGTCCTAACTGAACTAGGCAGTCTCAAGCCCCGCCCCTCTTCGCCCATTGGCCCATTCAATTCACGCCGGGCACCAATGGGCGGAGGCGGCGGTCGCGCAGTCTAAGGCCGAGCCCAGGGCGTATTGGGGCAGTGTGCGGCCGCGCCGGCCTGAGGGAGACTGCGGTGGTAGAGTCGGAGAAGCGTCCCCCTGCCCGGAGCTGCGATGAGCACCCCAGCCGTGCCCCAGGACCTGCAGCTGCCCCCGAGTCAGAGGGCCCAGTCCGCGTTCAGAGGTGAGGGCCGCGGTGCCGGTAACGGCCGGAGCGGCCGCGGGGGGATGGCTCGGGCCGGGCCATCAGGGCCTTGGGTTCGCAGACCAGTTTCCGCCCAGTTCAGTTCTGCGAGAAGTCTGGACAGGGTTTGTGAAATGGACAGTCGGAGTGGTGCCCGCTCCGTGGTGTTAGTGTGCGCGTTGAACGCGTCGCGTGCGGTCGCGACCCACTGGCGGCGGCGACGGGCTTCGGTGAGAGGATCCGTTTGGCCAGGGGGTGGGGTGGGGTGGGGTCGGGGGAGTGTGCGCGGCTCCGGCAGGGACCCGCGTTGGGGACCCGGGCCCGCGGAGGCAGGGCCGCGTCGGTGCTGGGAGCTGACTGCGCCTGCGCAGGGCGCTCCCGCCTCCTGAGTCGGGAGTTAGTTTCTGGAGGGACGGGAGTGTTCAACTGATGCTTCAGATTTAACACATGTCGCCTTCGGCTTTATAGAAATCTAGGGTTAGCTGCGTCTTAAGAAATAATAGATATTTCTTGTCCTACACGTGGGAAAACAGGAAAGAAATTCTCACCCAATTCTGGTAAATTAGAACTTGGAGTCTGGTGTCTCATCTCTACCATTTAGCTTCTTAAAACTTGGCTTTCAGGAGCTGTATGTTGAAAATGATGTTCTCCAGACTTTTCACTTTCAGACAGTAGAGAATGTGATTCTTGTACAGAGTGGTTATGGGGACCAGTTATAGTAACAGTCATTTCAAAATGTGATTATTTCTCAAAGGCAGTACTGAACTGGGAAATTTTCTGTTATACATAAGATGTAATCTCAAGTAGAACATTTTTCTAAGTTAAATCTTCATTTAGTCAGTATTTTATTTGATGTTGTTATTGCAGCTGATGTTGACCTGTAGCTCTTTTGTTATTTAGAGCAAAGAAGACAAAAACTCAAGGAGCATCTGTTAAAAAGAAAAACTTTTTTTGCATACAAACAGGAAAATCAGATATTATCCAGGTGAGGTCAAATTTTTTTCACTTCACATCTGTCAAATTATATCAGAGCCGTTCAGTAAAGATGTAATGTGAGCCACACATGTAATTTAAAATTTGCTAGTAACCCCATTTTTAAAGTTTTGTTTTTTAAAGATGAAATGAAGTTTATTTAATCCAGTATTTTAATTTGTATTTCTTTATATTAGGTACCCTACTTATTGATATATTTTGTCTTGATGAATGCTTCATACCCTTCCCCAGGGTGGAAAATACTCAGATTCTGCTATGTTTAGGAGATAGAGCTGGCAGGACTTGGTGATGGATTAGATATGGGATGTAAAAGAAAAAATAAGAGTTGAAGATGATCCTTAATGTTCCAGGGTAAAGGAGGCTAAAGAGATATGACAACTAAATTCAATACCTGACCCTTATACTGTATTTAATAGTGGAAGGTGAAATGCTATAAAGGACATTATTAGGTCAGTTTTCAACTATGAACAATAGATTAAAATGGTTAATCAGGGCTTCCCTGGTGGCGCAGTGGTTGAGAGTCTGCCTGCCAATGCAGGGGACACGGGTTCGAGCCCTGGTCTGGGAAGATCCCACATGCCGCGGAGCGGCTAGGCCCATGAGCCACAACTGCTGAGCCTGCGCGACTGGAGCCTGTGCTCCACAACAAGAGGGGCCGCAATAGTGAGAGGCCCGCGCACCGCAATGAAGAGTGGCCCCTGCTTGCCGCAACTAGAGAAAGCCCTTGCACAGAAACGAAAACCCAACACAGCCAAAAATAAATATAAAAATAAATAAATTTTTTAAAAAATGGTTAATCAAGGTAAATTTATGAATTTGATGACTGTTCTGTGGTTATGTAAGAGAAAATTCCTATTTTTAGGAAATAAACATTTAAGTATTTAAGGGTAAAGAGGCATCATGTATGTAACTTAACTTGAAAGGTTCAGATAAAAAGTTGTGTATACTCCACACACAGACATGTTCAGAAAGAGTGCAAATGATAATGCAAATGGGATAAAATGTTAACAATAGGCAAATCTGGATAAAGAGTTTGAATTATTTATAATTTTGCAACTTTATATAAGTTTGGCATTATTTCCAAATAAAAATTTTTTTAATTGTTTTACTCTACATTAATTAGTTGCTTTTCTTTAGAATAAACATTTTCTTTCACAAATCCCAATTTTTTGTTTAAGACAAAAGATGATCCTAGACTTTTGATTTGAATAACTGAGTGGATAGCGATACCATATATTGAGATGGGAAGCCTGAGGGAGGAGTGGGAGAAACGGGAGTTCTGTTCTGACCATGTTAAGTCTGAGGCAGCAATAAGACATCTAAGTGGAGATACCAAATAGCGATGTGTCTGAAGGTCAGGGGTGAGAACGGGACTACAGATATAAACTTGGGAGTTGTCAGTGTGTAGATGGTATTTCTTTAAAACCTTGGGGTGGAATGAGATTACTAGAGAGAAAGCAAAGAGAACATTAATTCACATAAGACAGTGACTCTCAACTACTTATTTAAATAAGGAATCCAACTGGGTCGTGGGGTTTAGAGTACTCTTATACACAATGGGAAGAAAAGAACATTCTAAACTCAACTATACAGAAATCAAATTTTGCTGACTCTAAAATGTACATTTTGTTCACATTTTTACGTCTCTGAACTTGAAATCTGCCTTAGAATCCAAGGCCTATCCAGCTGACCCTTTTTTTCCCTTCGTTCTTGGAATACAAAATCACTTGCTAAGAGATTCTCACAGCTTGTACTAACCTATACTGTAGCCTGGACTAGCCTATATCTGTAAAAAAGGAGTTTAAGTTTAATTCTTGAAGAAGCTTTTGCTTTGTATATATATATTCTAAATGCAATGCTATTTAGAAACTAAAATCCACATTGATTAATAAATTAAGTTGTGAGTGTGTGTGGAAATTTTTGAATTTCTTTTGGGAGAGCTATTTAAAATTTTTTTTTCAATGTAAGTCTGGTACTAAGTACTTAAAACTAACCAAAGAAAATGTTGCTTAATAAAGATTTTTGAAGACTTGTTTGAATGACTAGAGAATGGTTTAGAATGAGATTACGGCGGGGGGGGCGGTATTAAGGCTTGTAAGAAGATACCTTTAAATTCCTCAGCCGTCTTGTTTACGCTATTAAATCACCCTATAATAAAGAAGAGTTTTGCTTAGGACAAATAAATCTCAGCTCAGTTCTTGCATCAGTTTAAAACTGCAAAGTCAGATAATTGTTATGTCCTCCCATACCTCCCCCAGAAAAGGAAACTTCCTTGGTATGGACTTTTTTTTTTTTTTTTTAAGTGGTAGAGACCAGAGAGTGAGGACATCTGAAGGCCAGATCCAAGAAGAGACAAAAGTTTTGGAACTTAAGGCAAAAATGGTAAGATACGGAATAGCCCTCCTAAATGTTCCCTTTCCCCTCATTCCTAAAGAAGGTTTTTTCCTAAACTCTTTCTGAAAGGTTTGTCTTTAACTCTTTCAGGCTGATAAAGAGAATGTCGGTAGACCTACTGGGATCAAGAATAATATAACAATGGAAAAAAACTGTATTCCTTTAAAACCTTCTAATGAATTAACCAATTCAACTACAGCAGTTGATACACCTAATTTTGAGGATAATAATCAAACTCTGCCATTGTTACCAATTATAGATGACCCCCAAAGTCAACATATGACATTAAGCCAAGCATTTCACCTTAAAAACAACAGTAAAAAGAAACAAATGACTACAGAAAAACCAAAGCAAGAGGCTAACATGCCCAAGAAACCTGTGCTTGGATCTTACCGTGGCCAAATTGTTCAGTCTAAGATTAATTCCTTTAGAAAACCTCTACAAGTCAAAGATGAGAGTTCTGCAACAACGAAGAAACTTTCAGCTACTGTCCTGAAAGCCACAAAGTCTCAGCCTGTACACACCAGCAGTGTAACAGTGAAAAGTGATAGAGCCTCACATATGACGACTGCCACTAAATCTGTGAGCACTACATCTCAGAGCAGTCAACTTGTGCGACCTTCTATTAGAAGTCACCACAGTAATAACCAGGACACCACGAAACAAGGCATCAGTAGGACGTCTGCCAATGTTACAGTTCGGAAAGGGCCTCGAGAGAAAGAATTATTACAGTTAAATACAGTTTCGTCTGTTATCAAAACGAGTTCTTCTCAGGACATAAAAAGAAATAAGACACTATCAAGAAGCATGACATCTGAAATGGTAGCCAGGCCTGCTTCGTCTTCTAATACTAAACTGATAGAAAAGTCAAAAAGCATTGACCAGCGCAGATATACCATGGTGAAAGCAGCTATTGATAGTAGATGGACTCAGCCCAGAGAAACTGCGGAGGAGAGAAAGTAAGTCGATGTAATTTTGTTAGCTTAATTTTTAGTAGGGTACCATTTGTGAATTTGGCTTATCATTTCCTTGAATGTATTAGAGCTTTTTGTACATGGATTCTCTTCAGTCATATGCAGATCAATTTAAGCAAATTTATATTGTGGAACAGTATGTCCTAAGTTATTGTGCTTGAGTGTGTTTAATTAGGTTGTTTTATGTAATCTAAGTTAAAATGCTTAATAAAATTGAGAAATATTTTATTACCTCTCCATTTAAAAATGCATTCTTGTTGGGCTTCCCTGGTGGCGCAGTGGTTGAGAGTCCGCCTGCCGATGCAGGGGACATGGGTTCGTGCCCCGGTCAGGGAAGATCCCACATGCCGCGGAGCAGCTGGGCCCGTGAGCCATGGCCGCTGAGCCTGCGCGTCCGGAGCCTGTGCTCTGCAACGGGAGAGGCCACAACAGTGAGAGGCCCGCATACCGCAAAAAAAAAAAAAAAAAAAATGCATTCTTGGGCTTCCCTGGTGGCGCAGCGGTTGAGGGTCCGCCTGCCGATGCAGGGGACACGGGTCCATGCCCCGGTCCGGGAGGATCCCACATGATGCGGAGCGGCTGGGCCCATGAGCCATGGCCGCTGGGCCTGCACGTCTGGAGCCTGTGCTCTGCAACGGGAGAGGCCACAACAGTGAGAGGCCCGCGTACCGCAAAAAAAAAAAAAAAAAAAATGCATTCTTGGGGTCTTTGTGAGCATGTCATTAACATTGATAGGTTCTGTCTTTCTTTTTCTTCAAGCTGGTGAACTATGTATGTGCCACTAGTTTAGAATTACTTAAAGACCTGAAATATTAACTTTCACTCTGTTTGACAGAATTCTGTTATCAGTATCACAGTAATGTTTATATGCTGCTTCTAACTGTAGGGCTCGTCTGAGTGAGTGGAAAGCTGGCAAAGGAAGAGTAATGAAAAGGCCTCCGAGCTCAGTGGTTACCCAGCCTGAGCCCGAAGCACAAAATGAAAAACCAGTCGGGTCCTTCTGGACTACCATGGCAGAAGAAGACGAACAACGATTATTTACTGAAAAAGTAAACAAGACATTTTCTGAATGCCTAAACCTGATTAATGAGGTAGAGTCTTTGTCTTATATTTGTGTAGTAGTTTATAGTTTGCAAATTAACCTTCATCAACATTATCTCATTAAATTATACTGTCAATCTTTTTTGACCAGTTAATGTGTCAGCAGTGTTATGGAGACTTACTGTTAATTGTGAGATTGTTTCTCTTTAGCCTTAAACGGACTCCATTCTCACTGAGTTCATATAAATATATCGAATGGATACTTAGATTTTTTTTCAGTTGAGTTGTAAATATTGTATTCCTCTAAGATGTTACCATGGAGTGGGCTGGGGGTGGATATTCACTCTGATACTTTTGTTTTTACATTCATTCAATATATTTACAATTTGTTTTCAACTCATTCCCATACTTTATCAAAGACTAGCAACACAAATTATTATCACAGATTAAATTTAACTAAAATAGTTGCAAACAAAATCCCACTAATCTAAACCAATATCATCATGGCCTTGAACTGTAGAATTTTACGATTTGGACCAGAATTCCTATTGTATGGTCATCAACTTCAGAGCGTTTTTTTTTTTTAATTTCCTGACTTCTCCTTAATTTAAAAAAATATATAGGGCCTCCCTGGTGGCGCAGTGGTTGAGAGTCCGCCTGCCGATGCAGGGGATACAGGTTCGTGCCCCGGTCTGGGAGGATCCCATATGCCGCGGAGCGGCTGGGCCCGTGAGCCGTGGCCGCTGGGCCTGCGCATCCGGAGCCTGTGCTCCGCAACGGGAGAGGCCACAACAGTGAGAGGCCCGCATACAGCAAAAAAAAAAAAAAAAAAAAATATATATATATATATATATATATATACGTGTATATTTTAATATTTATAAAAAATCATCTTAATATATTGTTTAACTGTCGCTTATAGTTGTGAATTTCTTTTTATACATCTTTATTGGAGTATAATTGCTTCACAGTGTTGTGTTAGTTTCTGCCGTACGACAAAGTGAATCAGCTATATGCACACACATATCCCCATATCCCCTCCTTCTTGAGCCTCCCTCCCAGCCTCCCTATCCCACCCCTCTAGGTGGTCACAAGGCATCGAGCTGATCTCCCCATCACTCACTAGTATCTAAGATCCATAGCAAGACTGAACATATAGAGCGTGATTTCAAACCTTTCTCTAGTCTTCATGAGCATCTTTCAACTTTTTGTGGTTCTGACAACCAGTGAAAATTATAGTCAGGGAAACTGATTCTCCTTATTTCTGATCTGGGGTTTTTTATTGATACTATGGAATTTTTCTGCCCTACTACTTAACTATATATAGCTCTTAATTACATAAACCATTATAGATTCATTTTAATCTTACTATCAAAACTTTTTGACAAAGATAATTGAAAAAACTTGCAAGCTATTCTCATAAGCATCTGGTAGATGCAAAAATTCTAAATAAAGTATAACAAATAGAATCTCATAATATATAAGAGGATAAACATCAAGATCAAGTAGAGTTTTAGTCATTTTTTTACTAATATTTTTCTCAACTAGTATTTCTTTTTTCTCTTCTCTCTGACTTTTGACTGCTTTGCTTCTTGCTAGCCATTCAGAACAAGTCTGGAGTAAGGAGTATAATGGTGAATATTTTATGAATAATTTTCTACCAACCTTTTCTCTCTTTATCACTGACCTTGATTACAGTAAGTTTACTTAATTGTTCATAGTTTGTAGGCTAAATGATATCACTCACTTTATTTCTTGCGATTTTAGGGATGTCCAAAAGAAGAAGTATTGGTTACACTAAACGACCTGATTAAAGATATTCCAGATGCCAAAAAACTTGTTAAATATTGGATATGCCTTGCACGTGTTGAACCACTTACGAGTCCTATTGAAAATATTATCGCAATCTATGAGAAGGCCATTCTGGCAGGAGCTCAGGTGAGATTAAAACTTACTGGTCTTTATTATTACAGTGTAAATAATTCAGAATTATTTTGGAACACATCACCACATAACCTGATAAAATTGTGGTTATATATGTGGCAGTGATGAATGTTTAAAGGCCACAAGGATTGCATATAATAAAGGCTGTTTCTCAACCTTCTAAAACTTGCTCACGTACTAGGGATAATCAGACCTTAGAAAATGGATATAAGCTGAAATGTGTATTTCATGAAACGTGCTGTGAGAAATATTTTAGCACAGCATGTCGTTTTGCACATTCTCTAGTTGAGAAATCTACTGGGAAACTGAATTTTCAATATTAAAATGTATTTATTGACTAGAAAGCAAATGGAATTAAATTAACTTTTAAAACGTTAGTAAGTTCTGATGCCTTTGTGAGAGAATTCTCTTTCACTTCAGGAGTATATCTTTATGGACTCACATTTATATGCCATATGTTTGGTCCAGAAAATGGCAATAAACTAATATCTCTGACATTATTACCACCATAGTGGTTTGATATTATACCTGTCACCTCTTCCTTGTGTGCTGCTACCAAAAAAACCCTGGGTATAGAAAAAAATGATATCTTGAGGATTTTTGGATTTGATTGGTTTTGTTGTCTTTATGGGCAGATATTCCTAAAATGTATTTCTTTCTGACCAAGTTTCTCAGAAACGCATTCTTAGAAATTGTTTACAAAGAGAGTTTTTTAAAAACTTTTTTAGTCTTTTCTTAAGAAAGGTCTATATCCTTTAGTATCAGCAAAACCAGCAAATGCTATTTGATGTTTCACCTGAATCAAAAATCAAATATTCAGCAGATATTCTCTCTATGGCTATTATGTGTAAAACACTTTGCTGAAGGGTAATTGTATTTCACCGAATCTCACCTGGAAGAGAATGTTAGGTCCCTACTACATTGAACCAGAAGGGACGTTACTTACAGCAGCTTGTGACAGTATAGCTAGGATGCAAAACTAGAGCCAGGTGTTCACAGAGAAAGCAGTAGTGTAAAGAGAAAGATGTGAGACCAGGGCAGAAATTGGAAAACAGGGATCAAAATTAGCCAAGAAAATTAAAAGCCAGATGGGTGAGTAGTTCAGGACTAAGTTCTAGAATTAAGAATATGAGCCTGAGCTTCTCTTTTGTATAATATTTTGAATTTATTGCATTAGCAGGCATCGTGGTTCAAAGGAACATAGTAAGTACTTATAATATCTGACATATAATTGATGCTTTACTAAACTGTTGAATTTTTGAATAAATGAAATGTTAGGCTGATCAACCTTGAACTCTTCAGAAATGCATTTAATAGCATGTGAAACAAAAATATAACCATGGACTTGGATGTAGGGGAAAAGGAATAAACTAATATAAATTTAGAGAAACTTAATATAATCAGCTCTTTGATAGATATTAATAGTCTTAATTTGCTATTTGTTCATTCCTTTTGTTCCTATCAGGTAAGCAGTAATATTTACCATAGGCTTAAGAAAAATTATGGGGAAATTTTTTAAACTGATGAAATTCTATCCCTTAAGTTCATTTTTTTTTTTTGCGGTACGCGGGCCTCTCACTGCTGTGGCCTCTCCCGTTGCGGAGCACAGGCTCCGGACGCGCAGGCTCAGCGGCCATGGCTCACGGGCCCAGCCGCTTAACGGCATGTGGGATCTTCCCGGAGTGGGGCACGAACCCGTGTCCCCTGCATCTGCAGGCGGACTCTCAACCACTGCGCCACCAGGGAAGCCCACCTTAAGTTCATTTTTATTTGGAAAAGACAGTCATTTTTTTCAATTTGAGTGGCAAAATAAGTGTTCTGAGAAAAATGGTCCAAGAATCATTGCTTTGTTATAAAATGTGAAATTTAATCACTGGTTTTAATATTTTCAACTTGGACAACCTTAGTTAATGTCTGAGAATATAAAACTTATATGGGTCTGGTTTCTTCATTAAAAAAATATTAAGCCTATTGAAGAGATGCGACATGCAATTGTTGACATTCTTACAATGAAGAGTCAAGAAAAAGTTAAATTTGGTAAGTTCGTTTCTTTTGTTTTCTTCAAGTGAATTATGATTTAATTAAATTTCTTTGCTGAATTATTTTTCTTTTATCTTTTTAAACTTTTTAAATATTTAAGTTGTTTCTTTCCTCATACTTCTGTTGACATACCTCTGAAATTCATTGGCTTTACATAGTATGAATATGAATAATTTTTAATTAGGAGGTCTGGTTTGAAACCCAAATTTGTTATCATGTGTCTGTGAAAGTTACCTTACCTTTCTAGGCCTTAATTTCCTGTCTTAAAAATGAGGCAGTTTGACTAGATGAGATCTATAAGACTTTTTGGTTCAACAGAGAATATTTCTATTTATGTTTGCTGTTATTATGCCCCAGTGGAACATACAGATGTATATGCTCTGATCTTACTGGCTATATTTAAAGGAGCTTAAGAGGGAATGGTCAAGGAGACAGGAGGAAAAACCAGGAAAGACTAGGATACCACAAACCAAAGGGGCAGAAAGGTTTAAGAATAGTCCAACCCATTGAAATGGGTGAAGGGCGCCAAAAGATACAAATTACCAGTTATAAAATAAATAAGTCCTGGGGATACAAAGTACAGCGTGGTGACTGTAGATAATAACACTGTATTGCATATTTGAAAGTTGCTGAGAAAGTAGATCTTAAAAGTCCTCATCACAAGAAAAAAAATGTGTAACTATGTATGGGGAGAGATGTTTTCATTTCACAATATGTTCTGGTCATCATTTCATGATACATACAAATATCAAATCATGTTGTACACTTGAAACTAATATAATGTATGTCATTTATACCTCAATTAAAAAAAATTTTTTTAAGTATAACCCAATCCTGTGTCTTTGTGCTAAAGACAGCAAAGTAGAAATAAGAATTTTATAGAACCTTCTTCCTCATAATTCTCACTGGCTCTAGAGATATTTAGAAAGAGAAAACCAGTATTTAAACCTGATTCAGTTATTCTACCTTTATTTTCCTTAATAGAATCATACTAGTTAGTGGCATCTTTCCAGCTGCTAGAATATTTATCTTTAGATGGAAAAAGAAATGCTATCCATAAACTCTTGGCTTTTGAAATATATAATTATAAATTCTAGGTATAAAATACATTTTACAAATTAAAATTATTCGTAAACAGCAAGAAAACATCTTTGGGAAGTATAAGACAAATAATAAGAGAGAGAAGCACCTCTTGGGTATCTCTCAGATTCCTTAATCCCAGAAATCCAAACTTGACTACATCACTTTTCCCTAAACCTTTTCCTTAGTTTGGTTCCCCATCTCAGTGACCGACACTGTCGAGTTCTCCAAGCCAGAAATCTTGGGATTATATTTCACTCCTTCTCTCTTTTCCCACTTTCCCACCCCTGTTTCCTAGCCAATAAAATTCAGTTTAACTTCCTAGGCATCTCTTAAAATCCGTCCACTTCTCTCCATCTTTACTCTCATTACTATAGTCACGATCACTGACAGCTCTTACGTGGACTACAACAATGGTTTCCTTACTTAGTTTCCTGCTTCTCTACTCTCGCTCCAGTCTGTTCTCAAGACTGCAACCAAAATGCCCCATCACGTATCTGCTTAGATTCCTGATCCCAGCCTCTCTTGTCACTCCCTCTCCTCCACATCCCTGATTTCTTTCTTTGCTTTTTTTTTATTTCCTAGAAGGGGCTGTACTATCTCTCTTGCCTCTGGGTCTCTCCAAGCCAGTCTTCTACTTTTAACCTAATTCGTATTTATCCTTTAGACCACAGTTCACCTGTCACTTCCTTGAGGTAGCCTTCCTGGATGTCCACCTTTCCTCTCAACCCAACTAGATGATATGCCCTGTTTTGTGCTCGCTGGTTTTCTCTGTGCAGTCTTTTATGCACTTGATTGCTTGTTTGTTTGTCTTGTCTTTCAAACTCTAAACTCTGTTGTCAAGGACTGGGTCTGATCTTCCTCGCCACTGCAGCCCCAGTACTACTGCAAAAATATTTGTTGAATTAATGAATCGATATTCCCTCTCTCCTCACTTCACCTTATCCTCACTAAACCACATTCACTTTATCATGTAACTAAAATCATCACTTAGTAAAATCTGTATCAATTTTAAAAAAGGAAGAAAACCTAATAATTTCCTAATAATCAAATCTAAAGGTCTTTTCAGCTCAGTGGATTTACCAGGATGTCTCACAAGTATTTTCACATCTAACATGTTTTATTTAGAACGCCTTGTCTTCCCTCGCTGCTTCCTCATACCACCATCTCTTCCTCCCAAAAAAGAAAAAAAAAAAAAGAAAAAATCCTCCTTTGCCATTAAAGACTCTGAAGCAAGAAATTTTAGAAGGAATGCACACATCCACACTCATTCAGACCTTCATATGCATTAATTTGTTAAGTCCTGACTCAGGAATAACACTAAACTTGGGCCCTTCCTTCTCACTGTCCACCGCTACCACCTTGCTCAGGCTGTGATAACAGCTTTGTCTTCTTACCAGCACAGATCATTGCCTTTTTTTTTTTTGGTTGCACTGCACAGCATGTGGGATCTTAGTTCCCCGATTAGGGATCAAACCCGTGCCCCTGCAGTGGAAGCGCGGAGTCTTAACTGCTGGACCTCCAGGGAAGTCCCACAAATCATTCTCTGCCATTCTAAACCATTCTGTATAGTGACCAAATCTAATTGTATCTGTCTCTCCAGTGAATTTTTTTAACTAAAACTTCCTCCCTGTCTGAACTCATCACCTCCTTCCAACATTTCCACCTTGCTCCTTACCCTATGTTCTAAGCACACTGGCCCTTTAATGTTGTCTTAATGGATCATTTTCTTTTAAGCTTCATATCGAAATTGTCTTCCTTTGTCTTGTACTCATTTTTCAAGACCTTGCCTAAATGTCATTTGTGAAGCCTTCCCTTGCCATCTCCCTGTCCCTCAAGCAAAGTCAGTTATTTCTTTTTATGGGTTCCCATAACCTTTTGTTTTTACCTCAATTAAAGCATTTTCCTCATTTTATAATTATTTTAAAGCATGTCTCTTCCGCAGAATGTGAACTTTTTAAAGATAGGGATGATTTCCTTCTTATATTTGTATCTATAATCCCTGACACATAGGAGATAGTAAATATTTGTTAAATAATTGTTAGCAGTATTTGCTTAGAAAAACTAGTGGTTGGGAGTTGGCAGTTTGGTTCCTTTACTTTGAAAATCTGGCCAACTGTAAATAACTTTGTCTTCTGATTTTGTTCTTTAAATTTGACCAAAAGCTTAATCTATAAATCTGTTTCTATAGGAGAAAATATTGAGGAGCCTTGTGCAACCAAGGAACAAATCCAAGAAGCCACCATTGACGATATAAGTGTTAATCTGGGGTCAGAAAAACCGGAAATAGAAAATAAGCATCCTAGAAATGTGGTATTTCAAGGTTGTGAAAAAGAGCAAGATGACAAAACAAAAGATCCAACCAGTGATGTTAAAACCCCCAAATCAGAAACTAGGGCGGGTTGTTTAATTAAATATAATGTGTCTACTACTCCATACTTGCAAAGGTAAACTTTTAAAATGTAATGTGCTCTGGTTTGTTTTTATGCTTAGGATAATGCATGTGGTATTTTAAAATGTTTAAGATAGCTTCCGATTAGAACTATTTGTTAATAAAAAGGTTTGAAACAAACAAAATGTGATTGGAACATTTCGCCTTTTAAATACTGTACTTGCTTTGCTTTTCCCTAAATATTGCCATTTTCAAAAAGAAAAACTTTTACATCATTTTACTTTTATCTCTGTGTATTATTAATAACAGTGGGTTTTGGAATTGAGCGATTAGCCAATTCTATAGATATTCAAGTATCTACTGTGTACAAGTTGTAACAACGAGAAATGAATAAGTTCCTTACTTATTGCAGGACCTCTTTCTGTAGGACAAGCAGTGACATGGTTGTAAAATACAAGTTATAGTATGATAAATAGCATAAAAGTGTGAAGTGAAAATGTTAACATGTTTTTTAACTCTGGGAATAATTTTGTGGTTTTTTTAGTGTGAAAAAGAAGATGCAGTTTGACGAAACAAATTCTGCATTTAAAGAGCTAAAGTTTCTCACACCAGTTAGACGATCTCGACGTCTTCAAGAGAAGACTTCGAAATTGCCAGATATGTTAAAAGACCATTTTCCTTGTGTGTCTTCACTGGAGCAGCTAACAGAGTTGGGAAGTGAAACTGATGCTTTTGTGTGCCGCCCCAACGCAGCCCTGTGCCGCTTGTACTTGGAGACTGACACGACAGAAGAGAAGTGAAGCTCTGATAGGAGTGGGGTTGTATTATTCCGAGGGTGTTTGGTTGGTTGGTTTGTTGTGGCTTTGCATGTCCCTTAGGTCAAGAGTCGCCAAGTACCTAAGTATTCACGGCAGTCAGCGCTCCTACTAATGTCCACTCTATAGCAGGTGTTGCCTTCTGTGCATAGGAAAGCTAATCCTACCTTATCGATCTCAATAGACTGACTTTTCCTCTAAGACAGGTAAATTTTGTGAAGACAAGAGTTAGCTTGCTTTGTCACCCAATTCTAGTAGCCCAGACTGCTGTGGTCTCCTGTGTCCCTGAGACTCTGCCCCTGGTTCTTCATTGTCACTCTCCAGCAATGCCAGTGTGTCTGCATCTGTGGTCTCTTGGCCTCTTTTTTATTATAGCCGAGGTCCCCGAGAGGGATAGTTAACTAAATACTCCATTTCTAAAAGAAGATAATTTGTTGGAAGAAAGAAAATGTGCCAAACCTAGTGGGCATTCAGAACCTTAAATCTGAGTTCCTTTCTTTAGTTCCTTTTCTAACTTGACTATCCAAAATGTTAAAAATGTTAACTTCCATCACTTCTTTTGATATAGTTTATAGACTAATAGAAGGCAGTTAAAGAAGGAATATATAATACTTCATAAATGTCATCCTAGTTTAGGTAGTATTTCTAAAATAACTAATACTTAAAATTGATTTCTTCCTTGTAATATAAAAACTTCATCATGTCTCCTAAAACATGATAGTCATACACAGTAAGTAGGTCTCTGCTCCCCATACATAAATACTACCAGTAAAATTGTTTTGTAAGTCTCTGAACTAATACTTAAATGGCATACATCCTTCACCAACTCTACAGTTTCAAGTTAAGATTTAGTCATCGTAAAAGGTTAGTTTTAAAACTTTGAAATATGAATGTGGTTGAAAATCACATACTTATTCTTATTTATGTTCATTAATTCCAGTTGTATAATAGTGCCAGTCTTTGTTCTATTTATTGTCTTATGTTGTAGAGAGTAGGGTTTTTATTCCTTTTAAGCTGTGTGCCTAATATGTATACAATAAATGAAAACATCTATATAACGATATTGCAATGACATTTCTTTCAACAAATATAAAAATGCAGTTTAACCACGGTGAATAAATTTGAACCTTGCCTTTGAAATACATTATAGTGGGATTGGACTTTAGGTTTTTCAACACTTAAAATAAGTGTGTGCTTAATGGTGTATTTCCTTTTGAAAAATTATCAATCTACTTATCTAAAACTTAAAAAACTAATTCTTTAGTTTTTTTTCATCCTTTGTATGAATGGCGCAAAATATGCCATTTTGAAATAAACTTCAAGCTGGCGTATACTCTCAGCTTTGTTATATCCATACCATATGTTTCATTAGGCCATATAACATAGCTTGAAATATCTCAGTGAAAGAGTTTGAGTTAAACTGTTCTGTTTGGACAGGTTTCATAGAGTGGGTTTTTTTTTTTTCCTCTTCAACGGAGGGAAAATCTATCTAAATCGTCGTAGACTAGTTGTAACTCCTTTCCAGATGCTTGAGAACAGTTAGCACATGTCCTAGGTTTGTTCCAAGCTAAATATCTCCAAGAATGTGATGGATGGTGCATGAGCCTTGAAGTCCAACAGGCCTACATTCAAAAGTTCTGCTCCTACCTTCTCTTAAAAGTTACATGACTGTGGAGAAGCTACTTAATTGAATCTCCTGTTTCTGAAGGGTGAAATGGAGATAATCCGTTTTGGTCATTTTGTATCATTTTTATCTGCCTGTCCCTCCTGTTGAATGGCCAGAATGGGCACCTGACTGAAGCTGGACTGTCAGAATCCTTTCCACAGGTGTTTGGAATCAGGACTGAGAGTCAGTCTTTCCTATGTAGTTGGACCTGGAAAATGTAAATAAGTACTGGGTGACCGAACGAAGGTTGGGGAGCAAAGGTCACCAGAGAGAACAGTGAAGTAACTACCCAGAGAAAAGCAGGGGCTCCTGCCTGGGGTTTTCTTTTTTCTTTTCTTTCTTTTTTTTTTTTAATTTTAAAATGTTGGTTTTATTTTAAGACTCTCTTAACTGCTCCAGCAACCCCAGGCAGCCTCTACATCCCTCACACAGGACTCGTCCCAGCCGCCCCCCCAACTATCTGAAGTTGTGGCCTCAGTGAGTTTTGAATTTGGCAGGAACTGAAATTATTTAGGGTCCCACAGGCAGGCAGCATTTTCACCAGAATGTGGTTTTCTGGTCCCCACCAGTATGTGCATTTTAGACAAGCAGTGAAACAGGTCAAGCTGGAGCTTTTGGCGCCCAGACAAGGTGGGGCAGCCAAGGCAGGAGAGGCGTTCGTTCAGAGCAGCGCAAGGGACTCCAGGCCAGGCTCTTCCAGATTCTGACTCCACCCAGGACTTGCATTTTAAAGATTGTTTAAATAAATTCGTTTTCTCCTTTTTTAAGAAACAGTGTTACTGACCTAATTCACATGCCGTAAAATTCACCCTTTTAAAGTGTACAATTCAGTGGGTTTTAGTATATTCAGAGTTGTTTAACCATCACCACAATCTAACTTTAGAGTATTTTCATCACCCCATATACTTTTGCAACACAGATTAAGATAACCAATAACAAAAAAGGCGGTTTGGGGATAAAATTGTTTTTGAATACAACCACCCTCGATGCCACAAATGAGAAAACTGACTGTTGGGCCCCAGAGAAAACAGAAGTGACTCCTGGAGATGCTCCGCCACTTCTTCTCTGTGCTCCTTTCTATTTTCTTGCAGCCCCGTCCGCATGCATCGCCACCTTGGGATTACTCTTTCCCATAAGCACAGGCTCTGTCCACCCATTTAAGTGCATAAGTGATCAGCCAACACGATTGGATGATGACATTTATTCTTCAGGACTACAAGTTATTGGTGGCTGGCTGTCTAGAGCCATGGGCACCGTGGTAACGAGTGTGAATGCAGCTGGAAGGTCCGCCGTGGGGTCATCAGCTCGCCCACGTGCACGTGCACAAGCTCTTCCTGAACACGAAATCTCAGGAGAACTTAGTCCTTTGCTGCTCAAACCGAGGTCTGGCAAGCAGCAGCCTGGCACCATCTGTGAGCGTGCTAGAAACTTTGAAGTTGCCGATATACAGGCCAGGTAGGACCTTGTTCATCCCATTATCCACGGCGGCCGCGCGGTCTAGCACCCAGGGCGCGGCTGCAGGCGCGCTGAGGACCTGTTGGAGCGGGCGGGGGAGGAGCGGGCGGGCGGGCAGGCAGCGCCGCGCGCCCGCGGCTTAAACAACAAGGACCGGCGGCGCCCGGGCCTCTCTGTACGCTCCGCTCCTGTCCCCCGCGCCCCCCGGACTCCGCGGCCGCCGGGCAGAGGCGCAGGCGCTCCTGCGGGACGGGGCTCGCGGCGCCCGCCCCCTTCCGTAGTGAGCCCGGCGCCTGACACCCCGGCCCCCTGGACTTGTGGACGCGGTTTTCTAGGGTCCCGGCCGGGGCGCAGGGGTTATGTCTCCTGGGGGCCGGGGCGCAGGGACATGGCTCCTGGGAGCGAGGGCCTCCAGGATTATGGGTCCTCGGAGGCCTGCCTGGGGTTTTCGATAGCCTGTCAGTTGTGTATCCAAATATATTCTTGAGGTTAAATTCAAATACAGATAAAGCAAACTTCCCCTACTCCAACCCCACTACCCTCGATAAATGTAATACTAGTGTGGTAACCTTCCAAATTCTTTTCTGTATATTTACCACACATACACAGATATAAATACATATAAACACGTGTATGTGTGGATTTTGTTTTTGCTTTGTTGGATATAAATACCATACTTTATGTATGGTTCTGCAAGTCATTTTTAAGTCCTAGGAACTCTTCATTGACATGGATTAATACATTAAGACTACATGGGAGGTTAGTAAATGGTAAAGTTTACATTTCAAAATAGAGAAAAGAAGCTGTGAGTCAGTTACCTACCCATTTTGAGAGCAAGAAACTTCAATCTCTATACCACTTGCAAAAATTAATTCCGGTAGAATAGATGGTTAAATTTAAGTAACTATATTAGAAGGAAATGTGAAATACATTTTCTCCTTAGGACAGGGAGGAATTCTTTTATAAAGGAATCTTTTAACACCGAAGGGTTGGCAGAGCTCATAGAATTTAGCAGCAGGACGAGTCCCACCTCAGTGGGAATAAGTGTGAGACATTCAGAAGCCAGACCCGTTACCACACCTGAGATCTTCAAAATTCCGAGAAAATGTACTCTGAAGCTAGAATTCTATGCCCAAGCTATAATTCAAGTTTGAGGGCATTTTCAAACATGCAAAGATTCAGTTTACCGCTCATGATCTTGTCTGAAAGCATCCCTAGGGGTTTTATTCCAGTGAAATAAAAAGTAAATCTAAGATTTAAAGAATCATTAAGCACACCAAATAAAAAAAAAAACAGAGAAATCCACATAATTGTAGATTACAAAACATTATATAAAATGAAAATACTCCAATCAACAGGAGAGGTGTCAAGGAGAAAAAAAAATAGAACTGAAGCTAATTACCTTGCTAACAAACTCATCATGTTTGGCTGCAGGATACAGAAATTCATGTTTACTCTCACCATCTAGTAGGCATTTAATTGTTAAAAATATAAAATGTAAGGGTAAGACCCAGCAATTCCATCCCTAAGTATCAAGGAGAAATGAAAACATGCCCAGGCAAAGATTGTACACAAAGATGTTCGTAATAGTCTTATATGAGCCCCAAACTGGAAACAACACAAAAGCCCATCAACTGGTGAATGAAAAAACATCGTATGCTATATCCACTCAATGGAAATTAAGCAAAAGAAAACAGACGTTAAGAAAATGGAACAAACTACTGATAAACATAGCAACATAGATGAACCTCA
Organism: Mesoplodon mirus; assembly: GCF_964341445.2. Classification (NCBI taxonomy): domain Eukaryota; kingdom Metazoa; phylum Chordata; class Mammalia; order Artiodactyla; family Ziphiidae; genus Mesoplodon; species Mesoplodon mirus. The sequence continues at coordinate 15,598,289 of NC_138993.1, forward strand.
AAAACATACTAAGTAGGGCTTCCCTGGTGGTGCAGTGGTTAAGAATCCACCTGCTAAAGCAGGGGACAAGGGTTCAAGCCCTGGCCCGGGAAGATCCCACATGCTGCGGAGCAACTAAGCCCGTGCGCCACAACTACTGAGCCTGCATGCCACAACTACCGAAGCCCACGTGCCTAGAGCCCGTGCTCTACAACAAGAGAAGCCACCGCAATAAGAAGCCCGCGCACTGCAGCAAAGAGTGGACCCCGCTCACCGCAACTAGAGAAAGCCCGCACACAGCAACTAAGACCCAAAGCAGCCAAAAATAAAATAAATAAATTTATTTTAAAAAAAAAGATGAAGAGACTCTGTCTCTTATTTATAAAATTAAGACAATCTTTTTTTCTGTATCAATAGGGCCTGGAGTTTGAAACTATTATCTCATTAGGAACTCAGGAAAATTAACTTTGAGATTCAAAGGTCATTGGGCATCATATCTGTTTAATATTTTGAAAATATCTGTTGTATCTACATGGCTTATCAGGACGGAAACTAGACTCTAATCAGCTCTTACTTGCTCATTGTACACCATACTCTGCAAAGCTAGAGGTGCTGTCTGCAAATGCCTACTATGCTGTTATCCCCTAAAGCCCATTACTTTTCCTAGGCTTACGGTGGTGATCATTTTGAAATGTATAGAAATATCAAATTAGTATGTTGTGTACCAGGAGTTAACATAGTGTTGTAGGTCAATTGTACTTCAACGAACAAACCAACCAACCAACCAACCTATAGAGAAAGATCAGGTTTGCTGTTACCAGAGGGGCGGGGCGGGAGGGGGAATTGGATGGAGGTGGTCAAAAAGTACAAACTTCCAGTTATAAGATAAATAAGTACTAGGGATGTAACATACAACATGATAAATAGAATGTATAAACAGTGTTGTATGTTTGTATGAAAGCTCATCACGAGGAAAAAAAACATTTTTTTCTTTTATTTTGCATCTGTATGAGATGATGGATGTTCAGTAAACTTATTGTGGTCATTACTTACTTCAGAAGGTATGTAAGTCAAAACATGATGCTGTACACCTTAAACTTACACAGTGCTGTATGTCAATTATATCTCAATAAAACTGGAAGAAAAAAAAAAGACCATTACTTTTCCACCTTCTTTTGAGGTTCAGAGCATCCAACTAGATTGGTGGTTCTCAGTCAGGGGCTATTCTGTGCCAGTTCTCCCCACTCCACTCCCACCTCCCATCCTGGGACATTTTCAATATCTGGAGACAGTTTGTTACAACCGAGGGCAGGGGGTACTACGGGCATCTGGCGGGCAGAGGCCAGAGATAACCGCTAAACAACCTACAAGGCACAAGGCAAGCAGCCACACCCTCATCCCCATAACAAAGAATTATCCAGCCCAAACTGTCAACAGGGCTGAGGGGAGAAACCCTGAACTAGATTACCGGCTCCTGTCTCCCTGTTAATGCTATCTGACGACCTCACCTCTCATTCCAACGAACTGTGCCCCCCACTTCAGCAACTGATTCCTAGGCGGCAACATGGACTTTGGCTTGCAAAGAACTGCGGTCACCTCTGAAATCTTGAGACTACGGTCCTGTTTTCTTCACAACTCCTCTCACACCAGCTGTCTCCCTTGTTCCCTCCATGGTGGTTCTTTGACTTCATTCAGACCTCTAGCTCATCATCGAGACCGTCTAGGCCAGCACTAGAAATAGAAATATATTGGGCTTCCCTGGTGGCACAGTGGTTGGGAGTCCGCCTGCTGATGCAGGGGACACAGGTTCGTGCCCCGGTCCGGGAGGATCCCACATGCCGCGGAGCGGCTGGGCCTGTGAACCATGGCCGCTGACCCTGCGTGTCCGGAGCCTGTGCTCCACAATGGGAGAGGCCACAACAGTGAGAGGCCCGTGTACAGCAAAAAAAAAAAAAAAAGAAATAGAAATATATTGCAAGTTACATATGTAACTTAAAATATTCTAGTATTTTTAAAAAGTTAAAAGAAACAGGTACAATTCAAGTTCATAATGTTTTATTCAAAAACATGAATTCAGAATTCCCTGGCGATCCAGTGGTTAGGACTCTGCACTTTCACTGCTGAGGGTGCGGGTTTGATCCCTGGTTGGGGAACTAAGACCCTGCAAGCCGAACAGCGTGGCCAAAAAAATAAAAAATCAAGTCAGCGGTAATCAATACACAAAGGATTAATGGGATATTTTACTCTTTTTTTTGGTGTTTTACATTTTTCAAATAGATAAATGAATGCAATTAAATTTTGAGCATTAATCTTTCATCTAGTAATCTTGCCAAATTCATTCATTAACTCTAAAGTTTGTAGATTATTTTTCACAGATATAATCTTATTTGTGAACAATGACAATATTATTTCTTTCATTCTAATATTTATGCCTTTTATTTCTTTCTCTTGTCTTATTGACCTGTTAAAATCTCCAGTAGAATGCTGAGTAAAATGGGCTGGCAAGGATCCTTGCCTGTTCCCAGCAAGTGGGGAGGCTCTTCGGCCAGCCATCACCACCTGATTTTATTGAAATTCTGTGTGTATTTTACATTTACAGCACATTTCTGTTTGCACCAGCAGCCAGTTTTCATGTGCTCAGTAGCCACACGTGTCTAGTACCTACATAATGGATGGTGCCCTTCTAGACTTCACTTCCTTCACAGGGATATTCGGTCTAGACACCGAGGTGTGTCACGTCAATCATCCTTATATCAGCACCCTTAACTCCCTTGTCCTAGTGTACTTCTGTTATCTACATAATCCCAATTTTGGATTAATCCAAATTTCTTACTCCTAGAGATGACTACACAATTATGCATTAGAATCACCTCTGAGCTGCTTGATCACCTTTGCCCACATAAGCTTCTTCTGGTATTCTGAAAACAACAATCAAAACTTCACTACTCAGAATTTTACTGTATAGAACTAAATCTCGATAAAAAAAAACCTTTCCCTTCAAGATTTCCATATGCTATAGATGACTTAATTTTCTACTTCATAGAGAAAATTGAGGCTTTCAAGATTCCTTCTTCTTTAATATTATCTACATCCATCCACATCTTTATTTCCTCTTCTGGTCTCAGAAGCAAATCTGTCTGTTCCTCATCTAGTCCAAGGCTAATTCTCTTCCTGGGCTCTAAAAGCCATCCTTGCATCTCAGCTAGACCTTCCTGGAGAATTCCCTGGCGGTCCAGTGGTTAGGACTCCGCACTTTCACTGCAGAGGGCCCAGGTTCAAATGCTGGTCCGGGAAACTAAGATCCTGCAAGCCACAGCCAAAAAAATAAAAAAAATTAAAAAATAAAAACACATTATTTGGATCAACTAGACCTTCCTGGCCCCGCTCCTGCTAGCACTTTCAGCCTCTCTTTCCTTCCATTGGTTTATTATCCCTCAACATATAGCTACAATTTCCCCATTAATAAAATACCCTCATAAATAATCTTGTGCTTCCCTCCACCCATGGTTATCACCCTTTCTCCTTCTCTTCAAGGCTAAGTATCTTGAAAATATCCTGAACTCCTTGATTCTTCTGACCATCTCACCTCAGCTACTGCAATCTGGTTTCTCCCACATCACATCACTGATATACTTTCTTCAAGGTTACCCATGACCTTCTGTTGCTAAATCTGATAGGCTCTCTTCAGACCTTGTAATTGGGTCAGTTTTCAGACTGTTTACCACTGCAGTGTCTCTGATATTATTGCAGCGTAGTGGTTAAGGGTCAGACTCTGGAGCCACACTGCTTGGGTTCTAATTCTACTTCTACCACTTATTAGCTGTGGGACCTGAGGCAAAGAACTTAACCTCTCTGTGCCTCAGGGATAATAATTGTACCTACCTTTAGGGTTGTTTTGAAGATTAAATGAGTTAATAGCTAACACTTTAGTCCTATTCTATGCACTTTACATGCTAAGGTCACTTAAAAGAGTGCTTAGCCCCTCGTAACTTGTGTGTGTTATCTATAATAATGGATAGGTGTGGCCATCTTTGGGGGACCATTAATCTCCCCTCCACACTTGCCCAAGTTCACACAACTGGTAAGCTGAGTGCTGTGCCCATGAAACTTATCTACATGGGCTGTTCGCTTAAACTGGAGACAGAACTTACGTTCCGCGAAGGATACTTTCCCTCAATATTATTGGCACTGTTCTGGAGCGACGTGGAACAGCACTTTGAAAACGCGCCCTTCGTAGGCCCGGCTACCCCTAGAACAGCGCCTCCCGCTCGACCCGGGAAGCTTGCTTCGCCGGCAACCCGAGAGACGACCCGCCGGCCCGCCCCCCGGAAACGCGCCCGGCTCAGGAACTCCGGGAAGCCGGTGAGCCGGTGAGCCGTCCGGCCGGGCCGGCACCCTCCGCGGGAACGAGGGCGAGGGCGGGTGGGCTCTGGGCACTGGGCCGGCGGCGCCCACGCGGGGTGGGGGCGAGCGGGACCAGCGCTCCGGCGCTCGCGGACCCGGGCCTGGGGGTCGCGGGGGTAGCGCGGGCAGGGATGCGAGGCGGAGCGGCTTCTCCGGGAGTGAGGATCGGGTCTCCCCTGAGGTGCGCTCACCGCGCTCACCTTCTAAGCTGCATCCTACATTGACATTTGCACATCACTTTATTAGCCTTTGATCGGTATAGGCCTGCGAAGCGACGCTTTTGTCACATTCAGAGCATATACAGGTCTTTTAATGAGCTTAGGTGTGTAATGAGTAACAGGGGAAAACGTGGACGGAAAGGACCAAATGTGATTTTCAGCTGAGAAAAGTCAGTGGTTGTTCTTGCTTATCAGTTACTGTCCGCTCACAGAATAAATACCCGAAGTAAAAAAGAATAAAAATACGGGAAAACTAGGTCTTCTTGTCAAATCGTGTAATGCCAGGGGTCAGTTAGAATAGCGTCAAAGAACTTTTTTCTTTCACGTCATATCCAGAAAGACCTTACTGTCCTTGAAAAGAATTGTTTCTGAAAACGATGCATCTGATTTGGTTACATGGAGAAATTCTAGAGATTCCTGGTGAGTCTAGGTAAACAGGAATACAAATGGTCGCTAGAACTGTAGGTTTTGGTTTGTGATTTTTGCTTTACCCGCCATGCTCTCTGGACCTCATAAATCTTTGTGGTGTGATTTTTGTGAAAATAAAACACTACAAGTAAGTTTTGTGAAAATCAAGTAAACTCATTCCAGTGTTTTTTCTGTAATGAAAGAAAAAAGCATCACCTTTCTAAGGTTTAATAATAATAATAGCTGCCATTTATTCAGGGCCCCCTATGTACCAGGTAAAGTGTTAGGAACTTTATATTCATGCTTTCTGATGTATTAAGAGATCCAGCGAGCTACTTCATCCAGGAAATATAAAAGGGAGACTGAAGTTCAAGGACTCTGCTTAACATGTCTTCTTCCTCCCAGGCACCTCCAACTCAGCATGTCCCCAAAGGAGCACATGTCTCCCTTCCCCACGCCTTTCCCCACCCACCCCACTGTCACTGCCAGAAAAATCAAACCCAAAACACCAGGCACACAACCATCATGCCTTTCCTTTTTCTCAGGGAAAGGTATCAGTATTTGCCCAATTTACACCAGAAACCTGAGTCTACCTTGTTCCCTTCTCCCTACTTGTCCCCCATAAATCTGTAACCAAAAATCTTGCCAGTTCTTTCTACATGTTCCTTCCCGTTGTCTTCATCCCCCTCGCCACCCCCCTATTCCATTGTGTCATCATTTTCCTGCCTTTTCTGTGGTAGGAGTCCTGCTCCGGCCCTCCTCCCCTTTCCCCTGTCTGGTCCATTGCTCTGCAGCCAGCATGAGTAATTTTTCTAAGCTGTAAATTTGCTCTCTTGGTTAAAACCCTTCAGAGACAGCCTGTGAATTACCCCAGGATAAAATCCAGCAACCTGAACTTTGCTTACAGTGACCTTGAGACAAGGCCCAGTCTGACTTACTAGCCTTACAGTCCTCTTTCAAGTCCTTGACCTGAAACAATCTCTTTTGCTCTTAACTATGCGATTCCCTCTGCCTCCATCATGTCCCTCCTCTTTGCCTAGATATCTTCCATTTATCTTCAGGCTTCAGCCTAAATGTCACCTTCCTAACTCCCCAGGATACCTCTGCCGAGGGCCAGCATGACTCTCCCTGTAAGACTCGCCACCCTGCATTTGTTGAGGCCTGTGGTCCCATCTGCTTTGGAGTGTGCATGATGGCTAGGGCTGAATGTTGAGAGATTTGTTCAGGATTATAAAACCTGGCACGGATGCTCTGTGTCCACCTGTTGAATGAATAAAGGAATAAGTCATCCTATCATGGCGATTAGAGCTACTTTGAACTAATTCTGCCTTTTGAAAGTAAATTTAATTCTCAGTTGTTTTTGTGTGTGTGGGCGAATCTTTTTTTTTTTTAATTGGGGTATAGTTGCTTTGCAGTGTTGTGTTAGTTTCTGCTGTACAGCAAAGTGAATCAGCTACATGTATACATATATCCCCTCTTTTTTGGATTTTCTTCCCATTTAAGTCACCACAGAGCACTAAGTAGAGTTCCCTGTGCTATACAGCATGTTCTCATTAGTTATTTATTTTATACATAGTAGTGTATATATGACAATCCCAATCTCCCAATTCATCCCACCTCCCCCTTCCCCCCTTGGTGTCCATATGTTTGTTCTCTACGTCTGTGTCTCTGTTTCTGCGTTGCAGTAATTCTCAGTTGTTTCTGTTTTTGAATCTAGGTTGGGAGAGCCGGTGGTGACTGCGGGAGTGGAGCCCCTGTGCGGTGCCCAGCATGGACGGTTACACGGTCCTGAGAGTGATCGGGGAGGGCTCCTTTGGCAGAGCCCTTTTGGTTCAGCAGGAGAGCAGTAATCAGATGTTTGCCATGAAAGAAATAAGGCTTCCCAAGGTCCCTGCTCAAGCAATTAGCTCATGTTGAACGTGTACATGTAATTTGTATAGGAAAACAAGTTCTTGAAATTGAACATGGAATTGCTCCTTTGTGCAAAAGATTTAATGGATTTATTCATTAGCTTTACAAGGTCTTGATATATCTTACGTGGTTCTTAGGATATTGTCATTAACAAAAATAATCAAGGTTTGGGTGGTGATTGCTGTTTATCTGTGAATAATTTGTGATAATTTCCAATTTTGCATACTTAAGGGTGTAGGGAAGCTGCCCAAATGCAACTCGGGTGCCATATTATTGAAAAAAGGAACATCAACATACAGTGAAGAGCTGAGACCTAAAATGCTAACCTTTGGTATCAGAGAACCTATTCTGTGGATTAGTTTATAGGTTTTATTTCCCTGTAAGATGAGGAAAGTGCTGATTTATCTGTACAGTTGACCCTTGAACCACACAGGTTTGACTGCTGTGGGTCCACGTAGATTTTTTCAATAGTAAATACTACAGTGCCGTGTGATCTGAAGTTGGTTGAATCCGTGGATGCAGAACTGAGGAAATGGAGGGGTTCCTCCATACGTGGAGGGCCAGCTATGAGTTGTACTTGGAATTTCAACCGCGTGCAGTCAGTGCCTCCAACCTTGTTGAAGGTCAAACTGTATTTATCACCATGTAACATAGTTGTCGGGTGAAAGAAGCCATACCATGGAGGCTGCCTAATAATATTTTGATCAACTAAAAAAAATACATTTTAATAAAATTCTCAGAGTATTTTTTTTTCCCACTGCAACCTTGACCTCGTTTAGTGGGCATCAGAATCACCTGGAGAGCTTGTTAAAACAGATTGCTGAGCCTTACGCCTGAGTTTCTGGTTGTGTAGTTCCTGGTGAGCCTGTGAATTTGCATTTTTAACAAGTTCCCAGCTGGTGGTGGTGCTCCTGGTCTGAGCCCCCTTGGGCTAGTACATAATCAGTTGCAGTTTCTTAATTATAAGATAAGTCATTCAGGATTTTATCCTCATAGAGTAAGTTGGGGGATAAACAGTTTTGTAAACTTATTTTGCATATGGTCTTTGTCCATCCATGCTGCTGTAATACACGAGTATATATATTTTTCATCTGAACCAGTGGGCTGATAAAGTGATGCAGACAGTAAAAACATGAAAGCCCTGGTTTTTCTTTAAGGAGCTACTATTGTTGATGGCATACTGGCTCTGCAAGTCAGGTTATACTTAGGCTGATGTTAAGAGTAGTTTACATTCTATACTTGTAAAGATATAAGAGGTCAGCTTAAGCATGCATATAGCCATAGTTGAAAAATCTGCACATGTTTTCTCGTGGAGTTTGATAAACTCAAGTTGGGTCAAAGTACAGTGCTATGAAATTGTGTCTAGCATTGAAATATCATACAAATTACTATAACATCGTTTTACTCTCAGTTTTAGTATGAAGTATTACATTTATGCTTATTTAAATCTCCTTCTAGTCTTTCTCTGACACACAGAATTCTAGGAAGGAGGCTGTTCTGTTAGCCAAAATGAAACACCCCAATATTGTTGCCTTTAAGGAATCATTTGAAGGTAAATATGAATTTCCCCCACCCAATACATGCATTTCTGAATTTGATTCATGGCCACTGAGGCTTTGTTTTTGTTTTTGTTTTTTTAAATTTATTTGGCTGCATCGGGTCTTAGTTGTGGCCGGCAGGATCTTTGTTGCGGCATGCAGGATCTTTCATTACGACACGTGGGCTCTTCCTTATGGTGTGTGGGCTTCTCTCCAGTTGTGGCACACAGGCTTAGTTGCCCCGCGGCATGTGGGATCTTAGTTCCCCGACCAGGGATCAAACCCCCGTCCCCTGCATTGGAAGGAGGATTCTTAACCACTGGACCACCAGGGAAGTCCCTGGGGCTTTCTTAAAGAGTCTTACATTTGTTTTAGCTGAAGGACATCTGTATATTGTGATGGAGTATTGTGATGGAGGGGACCTGATGCAGAAGATTAAACATCAGAAAGGGAAGTTGTTTCCTGAAGATACGGTAAGAGACCGACTTACATAAGTTTCCCTCAAGGTTTGGAAGCAACTTTTCTCATAAAATTTGTATGTGTTAAAATAAAAGCATTGCTGTCTGTGCTTACCTGACACACTAGTTAGAAATGACTCATTTCTGTATCCATGATGCTGCTTAGTGAGATTGGCTGCCTGAGATGTTTTTAGGGAGTAAAGTAGATATAAGTTTATAAAATATCAAGGAATAACACTTCCATGTTTAGAAGAATTTCAAAATTATATTATTTATCATACTTTCTACTAGACATTTAAAATTTTTATTTTTTGTAGTGAAATATTAGAAGGCAGGTGGATTTCTTCTGTATTTCCAGATCATCTGAAGAATGAAGCCTGCATTTCTGTTTTTCAGGAGCACGTATTCTTAGTCTTTTTCCTTCTACAGTTTAGCATAGTCTCTTAAAATACTGCCTTTTTAATGGAAAGTTGTGTATTAAATATTATTGGAATGAGTTGACTAAGGAAAATACTTCAATAAACAGCTTTACTGGGGCTTAGTTTGATACATGGTATAACATGTTTTGAGAGTATATTAGTATAAATATTTTTCATCTAGAAGTTGTATTGTTAAGAATATGGGTTCCATTGTAGCATGTCAGCCTGGCTTCAAAGGATTGTTGGTAATATAATGAAATCTTTTAATGTTAACATATGAATATTCCGAAAAAGTGAATGAAAATCTGATGTAATGATTACACTATAAAATGTTATAGCATATTCATTTCTAAATGGCGAACTACTTTTATATGTATATTTAAGAAATATTTTTATTTGGTTAAATACAAGAAAAACATAGTGGGATTTTTATTAAAATAAATTGTTGGGAATTCCCTGGCAGTCTAGTGGTTCGGACTCCGCACTTTCACTGCCAAGGGCCTGGATTCAATCCCTGGGGGAACTAAGATCCCACAAGCCGTGTGGCATGGCCAAAAAAGTAAATAAATAAATTGCTATTTGGATCATACATAAGACGATGACACATATGGGATTGATTCACAGCTTTTCTGAGTTTCTCCAGGCAACACTGAATCTTAGTTGAACTATGTAATTTTCAGGAGTTCTGTACTTATATTATGTAAAACTCAGGTCAGCCAGGGCCTGAAGATGATTCTTTGGGATTTTGGGTTGCCATGAACCCATTATTGCATTCTTGCAGATTTGCATGCTTTTTTCCTTACAGATACTTAATTGGTTTACACAAATGTGCCTTGGAGTAAATCACATTCACAAGAAACGTGTGTTACACAGAGATATCAAGTCCAAGGTAAGTGGAAACATTTTGGTCCTAAAAAAAAAAATCGAAAACTATTTCATTCCATGTTTTTTCTGTGTTATTCTCTTTCCTTTTGGGGCATTTTTATCTAGTTTAGAAATATTTCTCAATGTAATATTGATATTTTTGCTAGCCAAATAAGGTACTACTTGAGAACAGGTCAGTAAATCTCTTTAGTAGTGTATGTTAATAGTTCCAGCTGTCTTAGTGACTGTTTCCTAAGACCACATGTTCTCAGATGGAAAATGGTTGAGACCAGGGCCTGCCACCTGGAGTTGCCGGGACACAGGTTCTCTGGTCAGTTGAGCAGGGTCTGCCGATACAATCTGAAGCTTGCCTGTTAGATTTCTAATCAGTCATCCTGAATTTCCAAGCAGGAAAGTGCAGCTGTCCAGAGGGTATCTTGTCTTTTTATGTTGCATTCGAGGACTCGGCTGTCAGCATTTCTACCCCTGATCTCCATCATCAGCAGGCTTTGAAAGACAGCTTCTGCTGGTGCTCTCTGCCTTATATTTGTTTGTTTCTTTATTTATTTTTTATACAGCAGGTTCTTATTCGTTATCTGTTTTATACATATTAGTGTATATATGTCAATCCCAATCTCCCAATTCATCCCACCACCACCCCCGCCCCACCACTTTCCCCCCTTGGTGTCCATACGTTTGTTCTCTACATCTGTGTCTCTGTTTCTGCCCTGCAAACCGGTTCATCTGTACCATTTTTCTAGGTTCCACATATATCTCTGCCTTATATTTGAATGAGGGTAGATGTAATCTGAGCTCTTCTTTTTCAATGCAGAATATCTTCCTCACCCAAAAGGGAAAAGTAAAGTTGGGTGATTTTGGATCTGCCCGTCTTCTCTCCAGGTACGTATGTCTCTTCTGTAGTAGTGACAGTATTCAAAACATCATCATTCAGAAACGCTCTGTAATCATTCTGTGCCTCTTTCTGGTTTTAGTCCCATGGCATTTGCTTGTACGTATGTGGGAACACCTTATTACGTGCCCCCAGAAATTTGGGAAAACATGCCTTATAACAATAAAAGGTAAGTGATGTATGTAGTTGGTGCAGGGCTGACAGTTTGGTACAGGCATTGTAGCCTACAGGTGAAGTTTGGTTTTTAAAAATGTATATCTGAAAGCAGTGTAGAATTTAAATTCCCAGGCCTCTGGATGAAAGTCATAATTTTCCCGCTGTTTGCATCAGAGCTGAGAGGAGCTACATGTAAATGCAGAAAGAAAGGCTAGTCATTTCTGGGGACAGTATGCATTATATTACTGCTTCTCAAACTTTGCCTCTCCCGACTTTAAAAATTCCAAAGTGCAGGTTGTAGCCACATCAGTTAAATCCAGTTGTCTGGGGGTGGGCAGCAGGCATCAGTAATTTTCCAGGATCACTAAGTGAGTCCCATGTGCGGCAAAATTTGGGAACCACTGGATTATGTCATTGAGTTGACATTTACAGGACTAGATAATAAGCACTTGACTAATAGGTTCATTGATTATCAGAAGATAGTATGAAGTCCTTATGATTTAAAGCATAATTTTTTTCTGAATATAAGTAATATGTGCCCATTGATGGAGTGGGTGGGCAGGGGAAGGATTGGAAATGTAGAGATATACAAGAAAGGAAATGGTGATCACCCACTTTACACAACTACTGATAACATTTTGGGTTTTTTCCCCCATCCATTCTCTTTTTCCCCTAAACTGCGTTTATATGCTCTATATACAATTTAGTATCCTGCTTTTTTCACTTTATATCATATTCACTTTATCCCATGTTAAAACTCTGCATAATTATTGTTAATGGTTGCATAATATTTTAATACATGGGTCTTCCAAAATTTATGTCACATTCCTCTGTTATTGGCCTTATGATATATTTCCAATTTTCAGTATCCTAAACAGTGCTGTGATTAATATGCCTTTTGTGCATAAATACGTCGTTGTTGTCTGTCACATTCTCGGCATGAATTCCTAGAAAGAGAAACACCCACAGGTTCTTGTTACCATCTGCCAAGTTGTTTTCTGAAAAGGGTATGATAATCCATAATAAATAGACTCCTTTAAGAGTAAAATTGACTGAATTGGAGACAAAACAGCTATGAAAGGACTTCCTGGGACAACTGGGGAAATCTGAGTTTAGACAAAGTATTAGATAATAGTATTGAATTAAGGTTAAATTTCTTGGATGTGATAATGGTGTTGTGTTCACGGGGGAGAGTGTCCTTGCTCTTAGGAGATCCATGTTGATGTGTTTAGGGATGAAGTGTTTGATGTCTGCAGCCTTTCCTTCAAGAGGTTCAGATCTAGAAGGAAGAGAGGAAAAGCAGGCAAACGTGGCAAATGCTAATGGCTAAGAAACCTAGGAAGGAGCATGTGGGCATTTACAACTTTCCTGTAGGTTTCAAACTTTAGAAAATTAAAAGTTGGGGGAAATAGTTGATAAAAAAGAAAAAAACAACCTTAGTTAAAATGAAAAGAATATCATGTAGAAAAAGTCTGGGGGATGACAACTAGGTGGTGAGAATTCTGGAGGAAAGTGGAGGTGCTTAGTTTGAAGAAGGGTGGGCGTATAGGGCAAACTATAGAACTCTTTGCTGAGCTCTGAAGAGCTCTTATGTGGAAGAGTAAGAATGCTGTCCCTTAGAGCCAGCCACTGGGGGCACAGAGAGCTGTCCATCAGGATGTGTGACCAAAGGCCAGGTGTTGTGCAGGCAGTCTGGGTGGAAGCTGCACTGGTTGACTTCTAAAGCCCTTCTTCCAACTATGATAATCTGAGTCCATGGATATTCCTCTTGCACCAAGTATTGATACTACTGAACTGATACCTGAACAACCCAGATTTGGAGGGGCAGGGGTTGGGGAGCAGTCAGTTTTATTGTGAACATTACTGTTAGTACGTATCTAAGTGTTAGACCAAAATTGCTATATATTTTATTTCAATAGCTAAGAAGTACCTGCAATGTCTGTTCTTATCAAAGGTAGAGTAATTTTTTATTTTTTGTATTACAACATATACATATTTTCATATGATTACTCATAACCCACTCATCATTACATTGCTTCTTTATGCTTCCAGTGACATCTGGTCCTTGGGATGCATTCTCTATGAACTCTGTACCCTTAAGCATCCAGTAAGTATGGTGTGCAAAATGGGAAAGGCAGCCTCTGGTTGTATCAGGCTAAGTCCTAAGTGATGTGCCAGATTTCAACTGGTGGTTTGCTTCCTTAGGATGAATTCATTATAAGATTTTCATGTTTCCAGTTGCTGTCATCTTTGCTTTGAGCTACTTTTGTAGTATATACTAATAGGAAATTTCCATGATTTAGTATTTATAGTTCTATATTTAGCTTGCCTCCCTCCTTCCTTCCCTCCCTCCCTCCCTTTCTATCTTTGTGAATTTGCATATTCTAGTTATTTTGTATAAGTAAAATTATACCATATTTTTCCTTTTGTGTCTGGCTTGTTTCACATAGCATAATATAATGTTTTCAAGGTTCATGCATGTTGTAGCATATGTCTGAATTTCATTCCTTTTTATGACTTAATAATATTCCATTCTATGTTTATACCACATTTTATTTATCCATTCATCTGTTGATGGACATTTGGGTTGTTTCCACCTTTTGGTTATTGTGAATAATGCTGCTGTGAACATGGGTGTACAAGTATCCATTAGAATCCCTGTTTTCAATTTCTGGGGTATACACATAGGAATGGAAATGCTGGGTCACATGGTAACTGCATGTTTGGCTTTTTGCAGAGCTGCCAAACTGTTTTCCAGAGTGGCTGCACCATGTTTATACTTACCTTGTTATCACTTAGATTTCACTTCTTCCAGTTTCTTCTCTAACTGAAATATCCTGAGAAAATAGACTTTGCTCTATATTATATATTTTTAAAAGATATTTTAAAAATAATTTAACATAAAAAGAGGTTAAATCACTTGCCCTGCTTGTTTAGCAGTTGTTTATTACACAGAATTAATAATTAGTGCTGATTCCTATTAAGTGTTAACTTTGCATAGAAAATTCTGTTCTTTGGGCACAGATTTGAACTTGGGTGGCTTCTCCCGTTGCAGAGCATGGGCTGTAGGCACGCGGGCTTCCGTAGTTGTGGCTTGTGGGCTCTAGAGCGCAGGCTCAGTAGTTGTGGCACACCGGCCTAGTTGCTCCGCGACATGTGGGATCTTCCAGGACCAGGGCTCGAACCCGTGTCCCCTGCATTGGCAGGTGGATTCTTAACCACTGCGCCACCAGGGAAGCCCCCGCAGTATGTTTATTATACAATGAAAACTTTAAATGTTATTCTGGTATGACATTTTATATCCCACTCTATTACTTGTCAAACGGTGATAACTACTTTGATGACATGAAAGGTAAAAAGGATTTTGCAGCAGAAGTTTAAAATAGGAAAAGTCTAAAGTGCATTTTGTCAGGGAGCAGGCCTGGGGATTTAAAATTTTTTTCTAATTTTTAAAATTTTATGTATTTATTTATTTTTGGCTGTGTTGGGTCTTCATTTCTGTGTGTGGGCTTTCTCTAGTTGCAGCGAGCGGGGGCGACTCTTCATCGCAGTGCGCGGGCCTCTCACTGTCACGGCCTCTCTTGTTGTGGAGCACAGGCTCCAGACGCGCAGGCTCGGTAGTTGTGGCTCACGGGCCTAGTTGCTCTGCGGCATGTGGGATCTTCCCAGACCAGGGCTCGAACCCGTGTCCCCTGCATTGGCAGGCAGATTCTCAGCCACTGCGCCACCAGGGAAGTCCAGACCTGGGGATTTTTGAGGAGGAGAGAAGCAAAGAAACGTTACACTTATTATAAGCTTTAATATCATCTGACTTTTTAAAAAGCCGTATGTATTTATTACTTTGATTTTTAAAATATATTAAAAATGTGTATCTGTGAAAATGTTGATTTGAGTAATGAAGTACCCAAAACGGGCACTGATGGTAAGACTTCCTCCAGATGGGAACATCTTTTACTATTTATGTTTACCTTTCTCCTGAACAACCGTAAGATTTTAGAATAGTACCGGTTGGGAGGTGGGGTGGGAGTTTGGGACTAGCAGATGCAAACTATTTGGATAAACAACAAGGTCCTACTGTATAGCACAGGGAACTATATTCAATATCCTGTGATTAAACCATAATGGAAAAGAATATGAAAAAGAATGTATATAGATGTACAACTGAATCACTTTGCTATACAGCAGAAATTAACAGTATAAATCAACTGTACTTCAATAAAATAATTTTTTTGAAAATACGAAGAAAAAAGTATGATCAGAAAAAAAAAAAGATTAGAGAAAAGCACCTTAAAAACACCTCTAGGAAGAAGAATTTCTAAAATTAAAATAATTCATATAAATTCAGTTCAGCTGGTATTTACTTATTTCTGTTCTCTTTCCTTGTATATGCTTTTACAGTTCAGTTTTGCTTTTTAGTTTCAGGCAAATAGTTGGAAAAGTCTTATCCTCAAAATTTGTCAGGGGTCCGTGAGTCCACTGCCGTCCCATTATTCCTATGAGCTTCAGCATCTGATCAAGCAGATGTTTAAAAAGAACCCCTCATATCGCCCTTCAGCTACAACTCTTCTCTCCAGAGGCTCTTTAGCTCGGCTCATCCAGAAGTGCTTACCCCCAGAGGTATGGTACATGTGAGATTGACTGTGAACAGTTTTCCCAGTGTTTGTTATCTTCTAAACACAATTACATGTTATATATGCCTGTAAAAATTCAAATAATGCAGACATATATAAAAAAAGTACCTTGTAAAAAAAAAAAAAAAGTAAAAAGTTGAAACGGGCTTTCCCTCCTCTTCTTCTTTCCACGATGCTATTCCCCAAATATAATCATGGATATTGTTTGCATTATCCTTCCAGATCTTTTTGGACGTATATAAATGTCTGTTTGTTTAAATTATGTGGATCTTTTATTTATTATTTATTTATTTATTTTTCTGGCTGTGCCTTGCGGCATGTGGGATCTTAGTTCCCTGCCCAGGGATCAAACCCTTGCGCCCTGCAGTGGAAGCACGGAGTCTTAACCACTGGACCACCAGGGAAGTCCCTACATGGATCTTTTAAATGGCATTTCTACTTTTCAACTTTATTACTGTGGGGAAGAATATTGATAATTAAATGATGTCATGGCAGTATCTAAAGAAAAGCATCTTTCACATCTTTAAATGCTCTGCTTTAAACTTTCAGATCATCACAGAATATGGTGAACAGGTATTAGAAGAAACCAAAAAATCTATACATAGTACACCAAGAAAAAAGGGTAAGAACTTTGAAAAGCTTATTTTTTGTGTTCTTTTAAAATACAGTATAACAGGGCTTCCCTGGTGGCGCAGTGGTTGGGAGTCCGCCTGCGGATGCGGGGGGCGCGGGTTTGTGCCCCGGTCTGGGAAGATCCCACATGCCGCGGAGCGGCTGGGCCCGTGAGCCATGGCCGCTGAGCCTGCGCGTCCGGAGCCTGTGCTCCGCAACGGGAGAGGCCACAACAGTGAGAGGCCCGCGTACCGCAAAAAAAAAAAAAAAAAAAAAATACAGTATAACAAAAAGGAAAAATACAATTTTCAGGTTATTAGAGATGATTTCCAGAGATACTCCTCAAATCAAAATTTGCTTCTTATTCCTTCAGGCATAATTCTATACCGAATCTTATACATTTAGTTTTCCAGGGATCAAAAAAAACCTAGTTTGGAGATTTTAGAGATGTAAAGATTGTTCTCTGTTTCATTTTTAGAACCATATTTACTCTAGTTTGTTATGGATCGGGTAGAAGGCTTCTGTGGTCTCACCTAGGAATCTAACCATGAAAATATAATATAGGAAATTGTATCCCTAAGGACCATCTTACAAACAAAATTTTTTAAATGGAGTCCTTTTAAAAGTTGGAACTGTCCACATAATAGGTGCACAAAATTTCCATACATCTGTAGTCAATCCTGAGCAAATTTCAAATGTAATTTATTGTCTCTTTGGAAGTTGTCATCTCAATTTTTTCAAAGCTCTTTTTGTTGCTTTTCATTTGTCATCAATGACACATCTTTCATCTGAAGAAATCCTACAATGACCAGGATAAGAGAGAAGAATTAAGACGTGTAGAAGGTCATCCACTGTAGGGAGATGTTGTAAAACCTCCATTATTTAGTGCCTGTTACCTTAGTGTTACATACTACAAAAGAAACATTCCTATTTTTTTTAATTTCTTTTTTATTGAAGTATAGTTGATTTACAATGTCATGTTAGTTTCAAAAGAAACATTTCTAAACTATACTGTTTTTTTTGAAGTTACATTTTAAATGTTACTTTTGTAAGAATGTAAACCCTTTTAGTGATATAAACCCTTCAGTCTTACAATTCAGCATTTTCTTCTGTTACTTAAGAGGTAGTTAATTACCTTTGCTTCAGCAGTTTTAGTGTTGATTTTATTTTACGTATTGTTTCGTAGCTTCTGTTCACATCCCAGGGTAGTGGGAAATTAGTTTTAAAACGCTGAGCAACGACAGCAAAAGCAGTCTGAGAACAGTTTCAAGACAGTGTAGTTTCAAGATAAGAAAGTGTAGCTTTACAATTTCTAAAAAAAAGAGGAGTAAGCCATATGGGGAGCACGTGTCTGGTGGTATCTCCATCTAGTCTGTAGCCAGTGAGACCAGAACAGTGAAAGCTGTGTGAGGGCAGGGACCGTGTCTCATTTGCTCACTGTTGTATCCTCAGTGCTGTCATCATAGATGCTCAGTAGCAATTGTTTAAAATGCTGAATGAATGAGGAACACGGACCCCAGGCTCTGGCAACGGAAAATAAGGCAGGAGCCGTCCTGCCTCCATGACTGCTGCTGGCCCCTCCTCAGGGCATAAGTAGCTGATTTCTTGAGAGGGATACCTATTCCACCTACTGTAATAGCTGTCAGGAAAGCAGACTGGGTAGCAAGCTTATGCTATAGGTGATAATGACCTTCCGAGTATACAGAGCGTCTTACCTCCTGGTGCATAAATGGGTTGGCATAAGTGAATAGAGATGTCTTAACTTGCAGATGTTAACATTCGAATAAAACAGCAGAAATAATCTCTTTAACAGCTGAGGTGTATTATTAGGCAATTAAAGCTTGATACCACTATATGGGCTAGTGCTTTGGTTCTTTGACTTTAAAAACTTCAATTGTCTTTGTTACTCAAGCTTTCTGCAAATCATATTAGAAGCCTTTATGTGTTTTCTCTCTACCTTCTCTTTTCTCTTTGAGCAGACCCCAGCAGAATCAGGATAGCTTTGGAAAATGAAGCAAGCACAGTGGTAAGTGCTTTAAAGTTAAATTTCTAAAACTGTCTACTGGGTACCTGGCATCATTAGGTGCTGGGATATATTTGGAAGACTGTTGCCTGGTCCCTGGGTTCAGGAGTTTTTCATCTTTGTGCTTGGGAAGTAACTGGAGGCTGTTCTTTGTACTGCCAGCCGAGCCACTTTAGATCCGCACTTATTTGTTTTTTCATTTCTAATTATTGATGACGAGTGGTTTCAATATAGATGTGAGCGAACTTAGCCCTGCTTATAGGCATGAAAGTCTTGTTTTAGCCTGGCTCTTGGTTGGTTTTGTGTGTGTGGTACTACATATATATATATATATATATATATAGCATACAGTTTATCACTTCAGCAATTTTTAAGCTGAATTGTAAGAATTTAATGTCATTAATTACATTCACAATACTTTTTCATCACCCCAAACAGAAACCCATTAAACAATAACTACCCATTCCTCCCCACCCTCCCTTCCACCTCAGACCCTGGTAACCTCTATTCTGCTTTCTGTCTCTATGAATTTGCCTATTCTAGATATTTCAAGTAAGTGGAATCACACAATATTTGTCCCTTTGTGTCTGGCTTCTTCTGCTTAGCTTAATATTTTCAAGGTTCATCCATCGTATAGCCTGTATCAGAATTTCCTTCCTTTTTATGGCTAAATAATATGTAGATCACTATTTTGATCTTGACATTTTTCTGTTCAGAAACTTTTAGTGCCTCCCCATTAAGCCCACGAATTGAGTGGACATTTTTCAGCCTGGCATTCAAGGTCCTGTTTGTCTCATTTGGCTCCAGGCAGCTGTGCCCTTTTACATGATAGCGGCAGTTAAGTCATAAATAGTAACAGCAAATCCACTTCCCAGTTTTGCCACACCCAACCCAGTAACTGGTGTCCTATTGATAATTTTTTTCTTTCTTCATCATTTTAATCAACCTTTTAACTCCCAAAAGAAAAGATGTAGTAACAACAAATGATTCTGTTTATGGAATGTACTAGTAATTAAACTTGTAAATTTTTTTTTTTTTTTTTTTTTTTTTTTTTTTTTTTCTTTTTGCGGTATGCGGGCCTCTCACTGCTGTGGCCTCTCCCGCCGCGGAGCACAGGCTCCGGACGCGCAGGCCCAGCGGCCATGGCTCACGGGCCCAGCCGCTCCGCGGCATATGGGATCCTCCCAGACCGGGGCACGAACCCGTATCCCCTGCATCGGCAGGCGGACTCCCAACCACTGCGCCACCAGGGAGGCCCAAACTTGTAAATTTTTTGAATGAACCTTAGGTTGTAAATAAATAACACCATTCCCCATTATGTTACTACAAATGGAATCTATTCTGCCCCTGTACTTTTTCTTTGCATAGTAATATCTGTTAGTAATATCTGTTTATTTCCAGCTTTATTGAGGCCTAATTTATATGCAGTAAAATTTACTCATTTTTAGCATGCAGTTTGATGAATTTTGGTAATTTTATACAGTCATATAACCAGCACCACAGTCAAGACATAGAAATCCCATCCCCCCAGTTGTAAATGCATTTAATGCACCTAACCTACCAAACATCCTAGCTTAGCCCAGCCCACCTTACATGTGCTCAGAACATTTCCATTAGCCTCCAGTTGGGCAAAATCATCTAACACAGAGCTTATTTTATAATAAAGTGTTGAATATCTCATATAGTGTATTCAATACTGAACTCAAAGTAAAAATCAGTGGTTGCCTGCGTACAGAAGAGTTGTAAGTGTATCGGCTGTTTACTCTTGTGATCATGTGGCTAAGTGGGAGCTTTGGCTCTCTGCCATTACACAGCATCACAAGAGGGTATCATACGGCATATCACTAGCCTGGGAAAAAGAGCAACATTCAAAATTTGAAATACAGTTTCTGCTGAATGTGTACCACTTTCACACCATCATTAAGTCGAAAAATCATAAGTCAAACCATCGTAATTCAAGGACCGTCTGTATGGTAACTTTATAAAATATTTCATTTTGATATTTCCAGCATGAAAAACCCAGAAATTTTTCATTGCTCATTTCCTCTATAAAGACCTCTCAAATATCTCTGTCATTTTTATATATCCTTTTCACATTTGCAATGACTGATATTAATGGCTATTAAGGTATATGACTAGTAATATACATATATTTATACATAGGTATGTGCATATATATGGTTTTTAATATACACATATATATGATTATATGACTTAATTTACATGGACGTATGGGGTTCTGTGGTTATTGATGTTTAATCCATCTATATTTAAAGTTAAAATAGCTGTCTTTGCCTACTTGTTTACCTTTTTTTGCAGCAATTCAAGCATTACTTAATCTTTATTTTTAATTTCTTTTAAAGCAAAGGGAAGAACCAGGTGGAAAGTGTAGCCACACTGACTTAGAAAGCATTAATAAAAATTTGGTTGAAAGTGCACTGAGGAGAGTAAACAGAGAAGAGATAGGTAAGTTATTCAAATTCTAATCATTGTATAAGTGGAGAACTGGGGAATATACAAGGAATACCAGTTTCCACCTTACTAGGTCATAGGCTTCATAAGCAAGTAGATAGGCAGATTTGTGTTTGCTTATCCAGTAGTGTTAAAAGAATATTTTATTTACCTATAAAAAAAGAGAAAATCGTGTTTATTAATAAGAGGCTTCAGAAAAAATAGTATTTGTTGTGCTCTCCACCATAAAAAGCCTGGCACACAGTGTCTACCTAAGTCCTCTTGGGCCTTTAATTCTTTTACATTGTGTAATATGTGAGTATATACATATCATTTTTTTAAAAAATAAATTTATTTATTTATTTTTGGCTATGTTCGGTCTTGGTTGCTGCACGTGGGCTTTCTCTAGTTGTGGCAAGCGGGGGCCACTCTTCATTGTGGTGCACGGGCTTCTCATTGTTGTGGCCTCTCCTGTTGCAGAGCACGGGCTCTAGGCACACGGGCTCAGTAGTTGTGGCTCGTGGGCTGTAGAGTGCAGGCTCAGTAGTTGTGGCGCACGGGCCTAGCTGCTCCGTGGCATGTGGGATCTTCCCAGACCAGGGCTCGAACCCGTGTCCCCTGCATTGACAGGTGGATTCCTAACCATGGAGCCACCGGGGAAGCCCCTATACATAGCATTTTAAAAAATTCACTTTAATGATTAGCTTTACCTTTTCATTTGGATTTCTTTTTCATTCCCTTTACTACTTAGACTTGAAAGAGCGTTGTTAGATCTGAGTTTGAAAGAGAAAATAAATACTTTTCTTTTAGAGAAATACTTGTGTGCATATAGATGAATAAATAAAAGAATAAGCTCAGCAGTTCTTCTTTACACTTTAAAAGCCAGTTCACCAGGTCCTCTCAGGCGACAGTGGGAGAAAAATGTATCCAGTACAGCTCTTACAGCTTTGGAAAATGCATCCTTACTCACCTCCAGTTTAATGGCAGAGGACGATAGAGGTTAGTAGATTGAATTCTATTATTTTATTATGGAGCATTGTCTGATAGTTGTTTAAGGAGCCAGAGTTTTTTCTTTTTTTTTTTTTAATGTCACTCTGTGAAGGATATTTGGTTATCACACATCAGAGCGCTGCTCATACAGGCAAGTGAAATAGATCTGGGTAGAGAGTTAAATATAATTAGCTTTGCTTGAAATATGATCTGAAGATATATGCTGAAAATCTTTGTTATTTGGGACTAATTTTTTATCTTTTCCTAACTAGGTGGTTCTGTAATAAAGTACAGTGAAAATACCCGTAAGCAGTGGCTCAAGGAGACTCCTGAGACCTTGTTGAACATTCTTAAGCACGCTGACCTCAGCTTGGCGTTTCAAACATACACAATATATAGACCAGGTGATTCATGTCTGTTACGTAACTGTGGAAACCCTTTGATTTTTTTGAAAAAATTGTGGTAAAATATACATAACCTAAAATTTACCATTTTAACCATTTTTAAGTGTACAGTTCAGGAGCATTAAGTACCTTCACATTGTGCAGTCATCACCACATTCCATCTTCCAAAATGGAAACTCTGTATCCATTAGATAATAACTCCCTGTTCCCTCCTCCCAGAAACCCTTTGATCTTAAAGTTATGAAATATTTAGTAGCATTGTAGTTTTAGGTTTTCTTGAATCTTTTCTAGCCAGTCTGAAGCCATAATTAAAATTTCCCCTAGAGCTTCATTCCTTCTGTTTGCCCATTTGTTTGCTTATTTTAATAATCATGTGATCACTTTGAAGTGTGGCCCGTTTTTACCGTGCAAATACGCCCCTGTTTAGGGACTCTGTAGCTCAGACTTTATCCTAGTAAACGCTGAGGAACTTCAAGATTTCTTTGGCTCTGTACTTGGATTCTGTTATATTGAATAGAACACACAAAAAAAGATGAACAATTAGGATTTGACTTTTTTTATCGTTTCTACAGACATTTTCACTAAAATTATACAACATAATTTTTTAAGATACTATCCTTAGGAATCGGGGCCAAAGGACTGAATTAAGGGTGTGTATGTGTGAGTGCACGTGTGTTTAATTTTGGTAATTCAATTACTAGAGCCGTCTTGCTTGGTTTAAGATCTAAGATAAATTATGCCAAGGAGAGCATGTCATGGTGTGGCAAGCCTTGACTGTATGTATTGTAGCAGATTTAGTGTATTTGTTGATTTGATCGGTATTTATTGAGTGCCTAACATGTACTAGGTTAATATTTTTTAAAAGAAGAATAAAACATAATTCTTTCCTTGGAAGAGTTGGTTATCTGGGAGACCAACACACAAGCAGAGCATTGTAGAGCTGTGTACCACGTGTCTGATAGAGCTGTGTGCAGACAGTTATGCATCCCTAGGAGAGGTGGGTGCATTGGGAGGCAGGTGTTAAGGAAGGTTAATGATTATGACTTTTGTGTTAGCAATTATAGATCCTGGATTTTGTTTCTGGTCCATTGATGAAGATGTTGTCATTTCAGGAAGGTCACTATTTAAAACATATATCATAGCTCTATTGTGAAAGGATTTTTATAAAGATTGAACCCACATTTTCATGTTAGGTTATCGTTTTGTAAGCAAAAATCTGAAAGTAATTACTACCTGGAAAAAAATTTAACAGCATGCATTTGGTCTTAATTCCCTAATTTTATTCCCCTCCATTGGGAAAACTTAGGGGGAGGGGAGAGCTCAAAGGAGAAAAAATTAACTGTTATCCAGCTGTCCAAAGACAACTTTTAATGCTTTAATATGGGTTCGTATATTTGAGGGTTTTAATTATAATTTTCTGAGTTCTGGTTTTGAAGAAAGTGCTGTTTAAAAATTTAATACCCCTACTGGTGCTTACTGGGCCTGTTTTATGCCAGAATCATGCTGAGTAATGCAGGGAGACACTACAGAAAGATACAGAGCATGGCACTGCCCTCAGTTAGCCCACAAGCCTTTGGAGGAATTTAGTGCAACATGAGCGAAATAAGTAAAAACTGCTTAACTTGGCATAATTTCTGTTAATATTCCTCTGAAGGTGCAGAAAGGTTCTTGAAAGGCCCCCTGTGTGAGGAAACAGACGCATCAGATGATGTTGATGGAAGTCCTGATTCTGTCATTTTGGATCCAGAGAGACTTGAACCTGGATCGGATGAGGAGGATACGTAAGTGATGTACCCAGATAGCGTGTGCGTGCATGTCATTTAAATTGTACTTTAATCATTTCTGGTTTAGCAGGAGCTGGTTATATTACTTTACATCATTAATGAATACTTATATCTTGATCTTTTGTCTGGCATGGGTAATGTGTTATGGTATTATCACAGAATTCCTGACTGAGCCATGTGTTTATAATCATTTAGCTTGGACTTATTTTTTAATATACCAGATTTTTATATTGAAAAAGTTGTAGAAACAGTGAAAGAAGTGATCCTTTGGAAGGCTAACCACTTTTTTTCCTCTGTTCAGTTGCCTTATGGAGCTTAGTTTTCAAAAATGTCGGTATTGTTACAGTGGTGTACGGCTTTGAACCCATCGGCAAATATTAACTGTGCTCCTTAAATGGAGGCTTAATATCCAGATTGTTTTTTCACAGGGACTTTGAGGAAGATGACGACTCTGACTGGGTATCAGAACTGAAACAGCGAGCTGGCTGGCAAGGAGTGTCTGATGGATAACACCCAAGGAAATGTTCCTTAGTCACACTGAGGAGATGTTTAACATGAGGACTTGATATTTGGATAATACTTAACTCACGGGATGTGTATTTTCCTTTAGAAACAGAGTGAAGAGAGGGAAACCGAATATTTAAAATTATTCCTGGTTAGTATGATAAGGTATAAAAAATCTAGAACTCTTATGAGTTTTTGAATTCAGAGGAGAAAGCATAGCCGAATGGGTATGAGGTTTGGGCTTTGCGGTCAGAACAGAAATTGAATGCTACCACCTACTGCTTGTGTGACTGTGAGAAATTACTTAACCTCTTTGAGCCCGAATTTCCTCAACTACAAAATGAGGATAACAATGCCTACCTCATAGGGATGCTGACCTTAGACCATCACGGCAGCCCTTAATGTTATTATTTGCATTGTTATGATTTATGCTTATTACTATGTAGCTCTTCTTATGTCTCCTAAAGGTTTGAGGATCTAAATATATTTAATTATAACATAATAATGTGTGTGATTTTTCAGTAAGGCCTATTTCTGGGTAGTGATCAATCATCTTCAGTGATCACCAACTACCAGCTGTCCTTAAATACAGCCCCTCGAGTCTGTCATACAGAGTGAAGTAAGTCAGAAAGAGAAAGACAAATACCGTACGCTAACACATATATATGGAATTTAAGAAAAAAAAATGTGATGAAGAACCTAGGGGTAAGACGGGAATAAAGACACAGACCTACTAGAGAATGGACTTGAGGATATGGGGAGGGAGAAGGGTAAGCTGTGACAAGCGAAAGAGAGGCATGGACATATATACACTACCAAACGTAAGGTAGATAGCTGGTGGGAAGCAGCCGCAGAGCACAGGGAGATCAGCTCGGTACTTTGTGACCACCTAGAGGGGTGGGATAGGGAGGGTGGGAGGGAGGGAGACACAAGAGGGAAGGGATATGGGAACATATGTATATGTATAACTGATTCACTTTGTTATAAAGCAGAAACTAACACACCATTGTAAAGCAATTATACTCCAATAAAGATGTAAAAAAAAAAAAAAAATCCCCTCACAGGATGCACAAAAGAGCCCAGGTCGGAGGATCAGCCATGGGAGGAGTGGGGTGGGCTACGGAACTGGTCAGAAGTTGGTGGTCCTGTATATGAGAAAGGAATGGGGCGAAAGGTGAGAAGTCCATACAGCAAGTAGCAGAAACCAGTGTTGTGGACCTAATGGCGGGCAGGACCCCAACACATCTGGGTCACCATGACACACATGTGCCGAGGCCTGTCATTTCATGCTGTGATGCTTTAGTGAAGGGAGACTATTTTACTAAAGAAACTGGCTCTTCGCAGGGGATCCCATAGGGGCAAGTATGGGAACAGCATAAACCTGGCCTGGTATAGGGAACGATGCTCAAATAAACAAAAGGGGGAAATAGTTGTGAGACTACAGTAGGATCATTAATAAAGGTCTGCTGAAATGTGGACTACGTATGTCTTTTAAAGAGTTAAACATTTTTTTTAAAATCTTAACATACAAAAACTGTGTTATAGCTTTCACCACCCCTGCTCCCATCCCCCATTATTTATACTCAAAACATTTGGTCATCCTTAGTCTCCTCTGGTCTCTGAGTCTCTCCATTTTCCCTTATTTTTCAGAACCCTGACAATTTTGAGGCGTACTGGTTAGATGTTTGGTAAAATGTCCCTCAGTTTGGGATTGTCTGATGTTTTTCTCATGATGGGACTGAGCATGTGTGTTTGAACACCACAGACGTGAAGTGCCCTTCCCAATACATCTGTCAGGGGTGTGCCATCTCCTCACGACATTACTGCTGTTGTTAACCTTGATCTCTTGGCTAAGGCAGTGTCTGCTGGGGTCTCTGCTGTAAGTTCCTAATTTTACGTTTCCATTTTCTAGTCACTCTGAGACACTAAATCCAGCCTATTCTCAAGTGGACAGGATATTGCCAGGTACTCGGCTTCCGTAAATACTGTATTTGATACCTCTTAGACATCTCAAATCTTAGCACTGCCCCAGCGTGGAAACATTTCCAAACCAACCAACACAGGGAACTTGAAACTATGTATAGTTACTGAGAGATTGAATGAATCTTGATGGGATGACAAATCCTTTTGAAAGTCAGATGGTTTGCAGGGTTTTGCTTATAACAGAATTTCAAGAGATTCTAATGGATGATTAGAAACCAATTTTAGCGATAGATTACTCTATAATTCTTGACATACAACTAGGCAAGAATTGAGGGTCACTTTTAACAAAACTTCCAATTCCATTCACTTACTTACACGAATAAGGTTTTTCAGCACTTACAGCTTTAAAAAAAAGAGATTAAAAAAAAGAGGTTTGATGAAATAAAATTATTTTTAAGACAGGACAAGAAAATTTTTTAAACAAAATTTTCTCTCTGTCGGTTTCTACCACTACGCCTTTTTAGTGTGCATTGTGCATGTGCATTATACATTAGCTAGATCCCCTTAGAAGACACAGAAATGCCTGCTCACCAAAGAACACAAAAACACACACACACACACACCCAAACAGCAATTTTCTCTTGGTGTCAGCAAGGTAACTCCTCAGGGGATAACGTTTGTTTCTTAATCCTGTAAGGGGACACGATGACCCACTACTCACCTTGCTGGACTGTGTAAACTGTCAGTATGTTACTTTGATGTACAATACAACCTTTTGTCTTGAAAACTTAGGTAATTGTGCTTTGGGCGGAACAATCCTCAGAGCTTTCTGAAAGACTGTCCCCTGGGTTATAATCCTCAGGTTGGCTCAAATAAAATTCTCCATTTCTTTCTTAGATTGACTATTGATTAATTTTTCATGGACAGACTCAGTGTTGAACTTTGTCTATTCCAGCAAAAAGCGTTATCTGTGGATACTAATTGAGCTAATTGGGGAGAAGAAGAGGAAAGCCCATTCAGGTCTTTAAATAAGAGAGAAATTTCCAATACTATGTTACTTTTTATATTTAATAAGTATCAGTTCGTGATTTATTTGGATCAGTTGTGTACTACTAGTAATTTTAATGAATTTTAAAAAGCCTGTTAGGAAATAGAAATTAATTTCCATTGATATGATAGGGTGATGGGTAAGATTTTGAATCATGAAAACCAGTACGTATGGAGATATGAGTTCAAGGAGAGAAAGGAATGATGTAAACTTTCTAATTCTTAAAGGAGAGCTTTCTTTTTTAAAAAAATAGATATGGTGGGTTTCAAATTGCCGTGGTATTTAGGTTCCATTGGTTATGTTTTACTTGTGTCAATATTTATAATTGCTGGAAATTACATCCTTTCAACTGCTAAAACATGTAATGAAACGTTTCTGACGGCAGCTTGATGTGCAGTGGGAGTGAGGAATGGGTAGGGGGCGATGGGGAGATGGGGAGAGAGCATGCTTGCAGACCACTGGGCAGTAGCTCGTTTTATAAGAGGACCCCATGGGAGGCCGCCAGCTGTGGCCAAAAGAGCAGGGCTCCGTTCCAGTCTCCATCTCTTGACAGTATTTGAGACCTTGCACGAGAAACCCTTTCTCAGTCCAGCTCAACTGTAAAACTGAGCCACTACGACCTGACACGGTTGTCGCAAGGCATAAAGAGAATATATGCAAAGCCTCTGGTACACCGTAAGCAAGAACGGGGAGCGGGAGCGGAATGCTTGTCGAGTGTAAGCAGAGGAGTCCCGACCTAAGGTGACGGAGGTGACGCGGCCAGGTCTCCAAACGCCGCGGCTGGCCCTCTTCCGGGTGGACTGTGTGGACCCGTCCTCTCGCCGCTCTGGCCCCGCGCCCCGCCCGCCTTCCCTAGCGCGGCTCCGCCCCGGCCGCCAGCGGACGCAGAGGCGTCTGGAACCCGGACTCACCCGGGATACTACTCTGGCCCCGCGGAGCCGGCGGAGCAGGTATGCTGTAGGTGGCGCCCTCAGTCCGAACCCGGAGCTGCCCCCAGGGCCTCCGGGAGCCCCGGGGAAAGGGTGGAGCCCCCGCCCGGGAAGACGCGAGCCGCAGAACGGCGGTCTCCGGTCCCGGGCCGCGTCGGTCTCCGGTCCCGGGTCGCGTCGGTCTCCATGGCAACGCGCGGCGCACCCAGCTCCTGGCCCCCGCGGGAGTTCTGCCGCCTTCCCGCCGGCTGCCTCCCGGAGAGTGTTTCTAAGGGAGAAGGACTTTTTCCCCGAAACTTAGGGGCTTCCACCCACCGGTGCCTCTTGGGCGGGAGCGTCGCGGTCCCTCAGTTCCTGCGCAGGTGCCCTCGAGTTCCGATTCCTCCAGCGCCTCCCTCAAAACCCGGCCCTCCAGTGTCCCCAAGCCTTCCCTGGCTGCGGAGCTGGCTTCCAGCCCCATCCCACCTAATCGTCCCCCCTTCCTGCAATGACACAGATTACTCAAAAACATAACCTGCCTGCTCACTCAGGTTTTAAAAATCAGCAAGATGCCCTAACTGTAGTATTGAATATAACGGGGAAATGCAGTGGAGCAGTTTACCCAAAGCCCCAGAGGCTGGCGGCTGGCCGAGGGCCGCCCGGCCGCGTAGCTTCCAGAGAGATGGCAAGTGGTCGGAGGCAAGTGCTGGGCCGCCAGGACCTGCCCAAGACAGTGCAGAAGCAACCCCACTGGGAATTACTGGCCCATTTTTTGCCCACGGGCTATTGAGGGTGTACCTGTGTTACAAGCACCGTGTTTCCAAAGAAATGGTAGAGAGAAAGGGACCACACCGCTTACTACCCCCGGAGAATTCACCTTCCCCTCTCAAGAAGCCAGGACCCTGTGCTGAGGGTGACAAACCCAAATCAAAGGAGCTTAGGCACCAAAGGGAATGTTAGACCTTTTAACTGGGGATTCTGACTGGGTAGGTCTTGGATGGGGCCCTTGTATACTCTGTGGCCTTACACACCCTCCTGCCATACCGAATCTGATCAGACGAATCTAAATGCCACAGTGACTCTCTTTATTATAAAGTCTATATTTCAATCTGTAAATTCTTGGTACTACTACACTGGAAGAAGTAGTGAAGTAGCAGGGAGTCACCTGAGAAGGACAGCTGCAAACTTTTAGGGCTCAGCTGCCAGGAGCAGCGTGGCCAGTGGGGGAGTGATTTCCCAAAACGGTGAACAGTTCCTGGTAAAGTTCCGAACAAGGTGCAATCAAGTCTTGATTTACATGTAGTTACATTCCTCGAAAATTCAGTGTTAATTAAAACTGCAAAATATACTTTGTATTTAGATGCAAAATAGTTTGGTTGTAGCCGCAGATAATTATAAACGGATTTTTCCAAGCACATGAATGTGTACGGAGACTTTTTAAGGTTGTAGGGGCGCTGGAAAATCCTTTACTGTGCGGGACTGTCCCTAGCATCGCAGAATCTTAGTATCTCAGACCCCAATGGCTTCTGAAAGCCTTCGTGCCTGCCTCTCCATCTCTGCGAACAGAAAAAAACTCCGTACGTTTCCAAAATGTCCCTTAGGGGGCAGTAACGCCCCACTGAGAAAGGCTGGACTGTAAAACCACACAAGCAGGACAATTCCTGCTGCCTAGAGGTGCCCAGACGGGGATATTATATTTTTCTTTCTCAAAACAATCTTGAAAAACAGGTATTGTTATTTCCATTTCAGAAATTAGGAAAGAGAGGTTTTACGAATTAAGTTACTTGCCTGAGATGACAACACTAGGGTGTATCAAAGTTGAGCTGCAGCCCAAGTCTGACCATGGAGCTGACTAAGGTCTGTCTCACTTTGGTTGTTACCTGTGGCCACAAGGAAAGTTATTTGATTCAGGCTTGGCGAAATTAGAATGAAAGTTTTAGCAAAATGAGTTCTCTTACGTTGTAGTGGTCAGTTTTCTGACTTTGTTCATATTTATGAAAAGCGTGCAATAAAATGTCATTGCTCTCATTTCAGGTAACTCCATGCATTGGAGACCATGGATAAATACGACGTGATTAAGGCCATTGGCGAAGGTGCCTTTGGGAAAGCATACCTGGCCAAAGGGAAATCAGATAGCAAGCACTGTGTTATAAAAGAGATCAATTTTGAAAAGGTAAAGTTAAGAAGTTAAAATTCCTGTTCATTTTCAGTGGTCTATTCATCTGGCTTTTAATCCAGTTTGTCAAGGAAACACATCTTTTTTTTTTTTTTTTTTACAAGTATGAGTGAGTTGACTTTTGTTTGTTCAGTCTTCTAAGTCCATTGTCCAAACAGCAACCAATGATCTTATTTTCATTTTTATTTTTAGATTTTATTTTATTTTATTTTTTCGGCCGAGCCATGCGGCATGTGGGATCTTCGTTCCCCGACCAGGAATGGAACCCATGCCCCCTGCTGGGGAAGCAGAGAGTCTCAACGACTGGACTGCCAGGGTAGTCCTCAGTGATCTTATATGAAGTCATCATATACAAGTTTCACACTTGTTAGAAAACTAAGAAAAGTAAAATAAATCTATTGATTTATATCACTTTTTGCTGATACAATTGGAAAGGATTGAAAAGAATATAAAAGGGGAGGAAGCGGGCACTCTCTTACTCTGCTGATAGGAAGGTAAATCATCCTGAGGGAAATTTATCAATATGTATCAAAGCCTTAGAAGGATCCATGCCCTGTTTGTATTACTGACGAGGAGTAAGGTCCGAAATACGTTGTAAAGATGAAAAAAAATCAGGCCACAAAAAGTTATGTGTATATACGTATGTACTGTTAATGTCACACACACACACACACACACACACACACACATTAACAGTGGTTATTGCTGATTGGTGGGATTTCATCTCTATCATTTCTTTCTGCATGGTCAGAATTTTTAATATGAATCATATATTATGTTTTTAAAATTAAGAATTGTATTATTTGTATAAGCAGAAAAAGCTATCTTCATCTTGAAAAAGAAAAGAAAAAAAATGTATGCATTCTAGGATCTGGTAGTTCTCCTTCTGGGATTGTATTCCAAGGAAATACCCAGAAATGTGCAGACAGTCAGCAAACAACCTAAATGTCCAACAGTTGGGGATTGGTTAAGTAATTTGTGAAAGACTAAGCTGTTCATCAAAATCATGTTGTAGTCAAAGTATTGACATGAGAAGTATCATGACTTTTGCTAATTAAGAAAATAGTATGTGTAGAATGAT
The DNA here is from genome assembly GCF_964341445.2 of Mesoplodon mirus. NCBI lineage: Eukaryota > Metazoa > Chordata > Mammalia > Artiodactyla > Ziphiidae > Mesoplodon > Mesoplodon mirus. Next base: position 15,630,089 of record NC_138993.1, read on the forward strand.
GCAATCTTTGTAAAAATATATGCAGTATCTCTCTCTATAGGTATGTATATTCCCACACATATCTGCCCATACATATAGGAAAGACCTACTTACTACATTATTATCGAGGTGGAATGTGGGATTATGAGTAATTTTTGCCTCGTACTTTTATATCATTTCACTCTTCAGATTAGTTTTGACACCCCTCTCTGATGTGTTCCCAAATTCCATTTTCAACCTCCCCTCACGTACTCTTCCTTTTTGCCACATGCACATCCTTTGCACCGCAGCCTCTGTGCTCACCCGAGGGGCTCTTTCTTCCCAAAAGGTCTTTGCCTGCCCATCCAAGCATCAAGATCCCACTTGTTCAGGGCTGAGACTCAGTACACCTTGTAGAACCTTCCAACTCTAGGTAACCTCCCTTTCTCTGTAAGCTCCACAGCTTTCTATCCGTACTGCTGTTATGGTACTGGTTGCTGTCTGCTTTGCTGTGCTTTAGCTGTTTATGTTGTGCCTACTCCTCCTTATTAAACTGTATATTCTGTGCAGGCAGAATCCAGGTCTTTTGCATCTTGGTCTTCCACACAGCAGCTAAGAATTCTTTGTACCGGTAACAGGTCAATAAATTCTTATTGGACAAATAATTCAATGCAGAGATACTTTCAGGCCTTCTAGCTCTGTTGTTAAGCTGGTACATACTTAGGAATTATAAAACCATTTAAATTCTAAGTAAAAAAAAAATTATGTGGGAGGTGAATCCTCTATAAAAATATATATTAGGGCTTCCCTGGTGGCGCGGTGGTTGAGAGTCCGCCTGCCGATGCAGGGGACATGGGTTCGGGCCCCAGTCCGGGAGGATCCCGCATGCTGCAGAGCGGCTGGGCCCGTGAGCCATGGCCGCTGAGCCTGCGCATCTGGAGCCTGTGCTCCGCAATGGGAGAAGCCACAACAGTGAGAGGCCCGCATACCGCAAAAAAAAAAAAAAAAAATATATATATATATATATATATATGTATATATATATATATATATTAATGCATTTCATAGAGCCTCTCCCATTCTTTAGTATAGATTATAAAAAGCTGACTGTATATTTCTCATAGAGCAGTGAATTTTTTCATCTTTTACTTCATGAACCACCCTAGTCCCCATGCCATAAATAAGTAGAATTTCTATTGGGCCTCGTTATCGTTGCTTTCCCGTATCTCTCTGTGTTATCAGATTTGCCGAACAACATTTGTGTCACAGTATTAACATTTATTACTTATTTTTTTTCTTTCTACTCTAATGTACTTTTTCATTACTTCTTATCTAGAGAAATTTACATTTCTTCTCAGCTCTCCATCACCTCTCCACGAAGCAAACTCTAGACCCCAGAACTTAAATCGCTTATTTTCTTACAGGTACCAAAAAGCTCTATATTTTCTCTCATCATCCTACAATTATCAAGCATATTCTTTTATTTCTTGCCTTCAAAAATGCATTGTATCTTTTCTTGATTATAAAACTTAAAATGTTCATTGAAGAAATTTTGAAAAAAACTGTAGGGAGGGCTTCCCTGGTGGCGCAGTGGTTGAGAGCCCGCCTGCCGATGCAGGGGACGTGGGTTCGTGCCCCGGTCCGGGAAGATCCCACATGCCGCGGAGCGGCTGGGCCCGTGAGCCATGGCCGCTGAGCCTGCGTGTCCGGAGCCTGTGCTCCGCAACGGGGGAGGCCACAATAGTGAGAGGCCCTCGTACAAAAAAAAAAAAAAAACTGTAGGGAAAAATAAGGCTATTTAGAGGAAAATGAAAATCACTTTTAACCTCTCTCTTCATCACTATTAACATTATGGTGAACTTCTCTCTAGGCTATTTTTAATGCCTAAATGCACCTTGTAAGTTATTAGAATATATTAGATGATTGATGTCATGGTGGATATACTCTTTTATAGCAGCTTTTTACCCTTAGTATATTGTGAATATTTTCTCATGTCATTCAGTGTTTTCATATAATAAAATGTTCTCATATAATCATTCAGTGTTTATAGTAATAGTGGGTGCCTAGCAGACCTCATGTTATCCCAGGTGTTTTGCATAATTAATCAATTTAATCTTCCCAACAACTCTAGAGGTAGATCTCATTACCCTCACTGTTTAGGTGAAAGGGCTGAGGCTCAATGAGGTTAAGTAATTCGCTCAGCAAGGCACAGTGACCACCAAATCCTCTACCTCGTCCTCTGCTCTGCCTGCCAGTGCTTCCCTGGATTTTTGATGACCGCATAGTGTGGCATTAGGTTAAAAATACCATAATTGGGCTTCCCTGGTGGCGCAGTGGTTGAGAGTCTGCCTGCCGATGCAGGGGACACGGGTTCGTGCCCCGGTCCGGGAGGATCCCACATGCCGCGGAGCAGCTGGGCCTGTGAGCCATGGCCGCTGAGCCTGCGCGTCCGGAGCCTGTGCTCTGCAACGGGAGAGGCCACAACAGTGAGAGGCCCGCGTACCGCAAAAAAAAAACAAACCATAATTTATCTAACTGTTTTTCTATTTTCAGAGGTTATGTTGCTTGATTTTTTTGCTATGATTAAATAACACTTAATATGTAGAAGAGTCATTTTTTCTTAAACAAACTGTGTATATATGTTTACCTATATGTGCATTAAATAAAAAGTTCTAACAATTAGCAGCAATTACTCCTAAGGAATAGGAATTCATGGGATGGGTGGGGAGGAAAAGGGGAAGTTTTACTTTCATCTTATTTACTTCTATCTGGCTTAAAATATTTTTTCAAATCACTAGTGTATATTCTTAATTAAAAACTAATAGTAAAACACTGTAATGAAGGCTTTTGTATGAGAACCCTTGGGCACATTTCTGATTATTTTCTTCGGATAAATTTCTAGAAGAATTAATAAGTTAAAAATAGGAGCATTTTAAAGTCTCTTATTAGATACTGTAAAATTGTTTTCCTAGAAAGATTTTACCAATTTATATACTTACACCAGAAGTATGTGAGTGCCATTTTGCTGCTTTCTGGTTAACTGTGGGTATTAACATTCTTTTTGTCTTCGCCAATTTCACAGATGAGACATATTAAATTTTGTTTTAGTCTTCTTTTGATTACTGAGTGAGGTTGAATATTTTTTACTATTTCTGAGCCATTTTTAATTTATTTTTTTGAGAGTTGCCTAGGCATGTATTTTCCCATCTTTCTGTTGGCATATTTGCCTTTTTTTTTTACTTGCCAGAATCCTTATATGTTATAAATACAAAAAATCTTTGTCATATATATTGCCAGTATTTTTACCTAACTATAAAAATATACTTATCTTCCTATGTTTGCCTTTCAATTTTGTTTATAATAGTCTTGAAAAAAACAGTAGTTATAAATTAAAGTAGTTAAGTAGCTAAGTCTATCCTGGTAGCGTATTTCAGTTATTTTTATTTTGAAACTCATATGTACCAATTATGCAATTTAAAGTGGGGGGAAAGATACTGAAGCTTAGAAGATTTAAATAATTTACTGAAAGATATATAGCTAGGATGCAGTAAAGCTGGGATGGAGAATATTAATTTAAAAAAAAATTCAAATTTAAATGAGGATGAGAAATGTGGGAACTCACACATTACCTGTGGGCCAAATGTTGAACGTCATTACAAAGGGAACTGTGGAGAGGACCAGTGACCCATGGAGGCCAGAAGGGTGGGGCAGCCGGGCCAGAAGTCAGTGTAGAAATGACAAAGTGTCAAGAATGAGGAAGAAAAGGTAGAAATGAGGTGTGGCCACTGCCAATGGCACCAAAACATTTGAAAAATATTGTCCATAGATGATAAATAGAATAATAAGAAAATACATCAGGGAGTGAGGGGAGGAGAGAAATAGGTAAGGCAGATTAAGGGGTACAGGCCTCCAGTTGCAAAATAAATGAGTTATGGGTATGAAATGTACAGTGTGGGGAATATAATCAATACTTAATATCTTTGTATGGTGACAGATGGTAACTAGACTTATCTTGGTGATCACTTTGAAATGCACAGAAATTTTAAATCACTGTGTTGTGTGATGGAAAATGACATAGTGTTGTAGTTTTTGAATTTTACTTCAAAAACAAACTCAGAAAAAAAGATCAGAATTGTGGTTACCACGGGCGGGTAGTATGGGAAGGGAGAATTGGTTGAAGGTGGTCAAAAAGTACAGATTTCCCGTTACAAGATAAATAAATACTAGGGATGTAACGTACAACATGATATATAGAATTAACACTGCTGATGTTATACATGAAAGTTGTTGAGTAAATCCTAAGAGTTCTTATCACAAGGAAAAAAATGTTTTTTCTATTTCTTTAATTTTGTATCTATATGAGATGATGGATGTTCACGAAACTTATTGTGATGATCATTTCATGGTGTGAGTCAAATTATATGCTGTACACGTTAAACGTATACACTGCTGTATGTCAATTATATCTCAATAAAACTGGAAGGAAAAGCAATAATAAAAGCAAATTAGTTTTTTAAAAAGAAAAGAAAATACATCAAATGCTAAAATGAAGTCACGAGAGACATTTTATTTGAAAACGAAAAACGTAGTAATCTTAACACAGAACTTTACCGGTCTGATTTATGTGATATATGACATTTTACTTTTTTTAGATTTCATTTGTTTCTTCTCAGCAGTGATTGCTGCTGGAACATTGCATTTTGTTTTTGTTTTTTTTTTTTTTTTTTTACAAATTCCTTTGTTGCTGAAAGATAAATATTTAAATAACTTTCCTCCAGATGACTAAATAATTGACACAGTACACCAATCCAGAGGAAATTTTAATACAGCAGAACTTCACCAGAAATACTTATTTTCTTGTTTCTGATTGTCATTGACAAACCATTGACTAGATATAGGACGCTCTAATTCTAGAAATGTCATTTCCTGCTGTTGAGAGATCTGTTGCAGAAGTGCCATTAAAAGCCAGTGAAATCCTGGAGAATTTTCGATGACAGTGAGTAAAAAGCATTCCCTGAAAGCGAATTATCTTTACAGACTGTCTCTTAATATAATTTAGATGCCCATCCAAGAAAAAGAAGCTTCAAAGAAAGAAGTCATTCTTCTGGCGAAGATGAAACATCCCAACATTGTAACCTTCTTCAGTTCATTTCAAGGTTTGACTTTCTCATATTCTTAAAGTATTTTAATAAAGTGTGGGCATGTAGACTTCTGTATAAGATAGTTCCTGAGAAGTGTGTATAAATTAATTTTTGTAACTGGACTCATTTTCCCATTTATTTAAATTGTAATTTGAGACATCATCTTTATTTCTTCTCTGGTGAGTTTTTGTAGGCAGCCTTCCTAAATTTTCTCAAGTTTGCCCCCCTGCCTTTAATTCTCACTTCCTCAGATAGTTAACAATGTGTGTATTAGCTTTGCTGCAGTAAGAAATTTCAGTGGCCTACAAGAATACCATCTGTGTCTCACTCACATTACATGTTGGCTACGGTTGGGCGGGGTCTTTATTTTTTAAATTTATTATTATTATTATTTTTGGCCGTGCCTCATGGCTTGTGGGAGCCCGGCACTGAAAGTGCTGAGTCCTAACCACTGCACTGCCAGGGAACCCCCAGGAGGAGTCTTTAAGTCTGGGGTCCAGCCTGAAGGAGCAGCGCACATATGGAGCTGTTTTCCTGAGCAAGAGGAAAGAGCTGGACACAGAGCCCACCGCACCCTCACTCTCAGATCCCTGCTAGGCTGTGGCATGTTTCTTACTTTCCTTATGTGCTCATGTTCTGGGTGCAAAGCAGCCACAACCAACCCCAGGAACAGGGTGATGGTGGGGGAGGGTACACTCTGCCTCTGTGAGTCCTTGTATGTCCAGGGGCAACGGGGAGGGCTGTACAATTCTCTTACAGAGAGGCAGCCAAGCAAACGGCCAGAATAGAGGGGTAAACTTTAAGGCCGCAATTCCCTTCTCTGTGCGCCTGAATACAACATTTCTTCGGCCTCTATCACTTGACTCCAAAGGTTAAAAAAAAAAAAAAAAAAAAAAAAAAACACTAAAAATACCATAAAAGGAGCGTTGGTCATTCATCCAGTTAAATATTGATCGAGTGCTTACGTTGATGCATTTTTCTAGGTGCCAGGAATACAGCAGTGAACAAACACAACAGGCACAAATTCCTGTCCTCGTGGCTCTTACACTGTAGTGGGAAGAGACAGACAATAAACGCATTTCCAGCATGTCAGGTGTTTAAAAGGCTGTGACAGGGCTGTCTGTGTCCCCAGTTCACCATGGGGCATCCCCATCCCCGCACCCAGCACTGGGGGTGCTTGAATTCACAGGTCAGAAGTAGTTCATGGAGCAGGATGTTACCTAGATATCTTCAAGCACCATCAGGGGTGTAAGATTCAGTAAATAAATTTTAAAAGCCATTTTTTGAGCTTTTACACTGTGCAGGGCACTGTGTTTCTTGCAGATTAAAACCACTACATTCAAAATAGCTCTCTGTGTTGCTTGCAAATTAAAACTGGGTACAGTCCTTAAAAGAGCTCTCGGGACACCTCCGAGGTCTTTCTGGGAGCTGAGAGTACATGTGAGCCGGGAATTGAGTTGTACCGAGCAACTTTTAAGGGGCAGACACTGAATAAGGTGCCTTGCCTTCCCGTTCATTGATTCCTAACAGCGACGCCATTAGACAGTCTTCCTTTTCCTCATTCTGTGGGTTATGATCGTGACTCCCTGTGACTGGTACGTCCTGCTCATCGTCAGGCCTTCTCTGAGATCCCAATTCAAGTTACAGCCCCCTTTACTGATCTCGCCAGCACTTTTGTACTGTGTGTGTATGTTCATATGCGCCATTAGGAACTGTCTAATATTTGTCTCCCTTTAAGACAGTAAACATAACAAATTCTTTTGCTCACCACTTGCTCCTCAGCATGTGGCCCATAGTAGGTGCTCATACACGTTTGCTGAATGAGTGCCTAGACTGGGCCATTTAGGAGAGTGGAGTATGTCTTTTTTTTTTTTAATTGATTAATTAATTTTTTTGGCCGCACCCCGCTGCATGCAGCAGCGGTCCCCAACATTTTTGGCACCAGGGACCAGTTTCGTGGAAGACAATTTTTCCACAGACCGGGGGCGGGGTGGGGGGATGGTTTGGGGATGATTCAAGTGCATTCCATTTATTGTGCGCTTTATCTCTATTATTATTACATTGTAATATGTAATGAAATAGTTAAACAACTCACCATAATGCCGACAGGAGGCGGAGTTCAGGCGGTAATGCAAGCGATGGGGAGTGGCTGTAGATACAGATGAAGCTTCGCTCACTCATCCTCCACTCACCTTCTGCCGTGTGGCCCGGTTCCTAACAGGCCACAGACCGCTAGTGGTTGGGGACCCCTGGCATGCAGAATCTTAGTTCCCCAACCAGGGATCGAACCCATGCCCCCTGCAGTGGAAGCACAGAGTCTTAACTACTGGACCGACAGGGAAGTCCCTGGAGTATGTCTTTACACCATGCAAAATGGATATTTGAGGATGGTTTATGCTGGATACCATCATAAAATTAGAGGTCATTTTTTACAGCATAAATAATCTTCACTGACTTCGTTTATGTTGTAAGCTTAAACTTTCTTATGACAGCCTTTTCCTTTTCTTAACTAGAGCACCTCTGTGTTGAGGAAAACTAGAGCTATTGTGATGGCGTTGAGTTTGCCTGGCAGTTTGTTGGGACTTGAAACACTGAGCTTATCTGAAAGCCTCAGAGGTCCTTGCAACACCTGACTGTGGAGAGTTGGGGGAAAGCCTCTGTTTACCCTCAGACAGCTCACCTCTGAGCAGAAGAACCCTGGCTCTCGTTCATTAATTGTTTGTCTATAGAAAGTAGACGTTTTCATAAGTTTGAAGCAACATGAGAAAAATAAGAGAATGTAGTAAGATTTTCCTAAGGCTAAATTAATTCCACTTAAATTCCTTCAGTAAATTTTTATCGAGTACCTATAATTTGCTAGGCATGGTCTAGGTAAAATAGGCCCAGATCCCTGCACTGCTGTTTTCTGTTGCTGTATAACCAGTGAACACGAATTTAATGGCTTAAACAGGCACCCACTTATCCTCTCCCAATTCCTCTAGATCGGAAGCCTGGGCTGGGCTTAGGTGGACTCTCTGCACAGGGTCCACAGAGTGGAAATCAAGATGTCAGCTGTGTCAGCAACCTCATCTGAGGCCGAGTTCTCTTTCAGGCTTATTCCGGTTGCTGGCAGGTTTCATTTACTGCAACTGTAGGACTGAGGTGTCTGCTTTCTTGCTGGCTGTTAACTGGGGGTGATTCTCTGTTTCTAGAGACCAACCTCCCTTCCCTGGCATGTGGCCCCTTCAATAGGCCCTCTCCAGCTGGAATCTCTCACTTCTGTTTCTGATTTCCAGACCCAGATTTAAGTGGCTCTTGTGATTAGGTCAAGCCCAGGTGTATAATCTCTTTCTACTAACTCAGAGTCAGCTGTTTAGTAACTTTAATTATATCAGCACATCCCCTTTGCTATGTAACATAATCATGGGAGTGATATCCCATATTTACAGGTTACACTCTCGCTCAAGGGGAGAGAGTTCACAGGGTGTGTCCGTTAGGGCCATCTGAGAATTCTGCCTGCTCTACAACTGCGGAGTTTACATTCCAGGGGTAAAATGTGGGGAGAGACAGACAATAAATGTAAACATAATTAATAAGTACGGTATAGGCATGTTAGAAGTTGATAAGTGCTGTGGGATAATAAAATAGGGGGAGGCAGGAGTGGAGGGAAGAATTGTAAATAGGGTGGTCAGGACAGGCCTTGCTGTGAAGGTGACATTTGAGCACAGATTGAGGAGTCCTGCTAACATCTGGAGAAGAGCTTTCCAGGCAAGGAGAACAGCCACTGCAAAGGCCTGACGTGTTAAAGGACCAGCCAGGAAGCTTTGGGGAAAGGCCATCTGCTATTGGCCCTGAGCACCTCTGCATGTTTTTGCTGGATATGCCAAGAATGCCAAGCCCTGACCGAGAGCTGGCTTGTTTACTGCTCACTGTAAAAGCAGTCGATTCCTCAAGTGCAGTATTCCTCTCCTGTAATGTAGCCACTGCGTGCGCAGTTGTCCATCTAGGCTCTGTGGATTTGGGAGACATAGAACGAGTGCTAACATGGAGCTCTGACAGCTGCTTTTGCCAAGAGTAATAAAGTCCTTTGTCTCTGGCCCAGGAATCTCGTGTCTTCTGCCAACATCCATGACATAGTCACAGGCTGGTAAGTAGGGCAGAATCTCACACCTGTGGCAGAAGCCACTGTGGGTGCAGTGCAGTGAGCAAGGGGGGATAGCAGAAGATATTTTTATTCTTTATGCTGAGTCTGTGTTCCTCCTGGGTTCAGCACTAAAATGCTTTTATTTTCGTGGAATGATGGTGATGATGGATGATATCTTGTTCCATCAAATCTAGAGGCCATTGGTTGTAAGATACATTATTATGTGCTGATGAAAAGGAAAGATACTGCCCATTAGACTATGACGCTATGCTTTCATATCACAATTTTTATTTTATATGTATTAAAAGAGCTCTTTTAGACTTGTTTAAACAGAGTTTTGCTTTCTATTACTCTTGTACATTCATAAAAAGGGAAATATGAGCAGATTAAATTGGTTAAGATAGTCTAAAAATTAATGAGGCTGGGGGACACATGGTTTCTTGAGGCAGAAGCCTGGTGTGTCTCCTTTTGCCTGGCAAAGCAATAAAGCTATTCTTTTCTACTTCACCCCCCCCCACCAAAAAAAAACTAAAACCAAAAATTAATGAGGCCGTGACGACATCAAGACTGCTGGGCCCACAGTCACCAATTGGAAGATGCCAATGTCTGTAAGACATAATCCTGATTTTTTAAAAGGGCATTTTAGAAAAAAATAATTATAATAATTGTTCTTTAAATGTTGGAATTTGGCAAGACAAAGGTTGCAACCCTGAAGTTAGTGCCCTCTAATAGTTTTGAAAGGTCAGTGACCCATGAGCTTTATAGTTCCAGAAACTCCTGCCCTAGAGGGTGCTGTGCACTTCCTTTTTGGAGTATTCTTTTTTTCTCCTTTCTGCATTTTAAAATATTATACATGCTTAAGACTAAACACAAATCCCACCCCCAAGCCTAAAGTGATCTCTCTCTGGGACTTCCCGGGGGGTCCAGTGGTTAAGGCTCTGTGCTTCCACCGCAGGGGGCACGGGTTGGATCCCTGGTCGGGGAACTAAGATCCTGCAAGCCACGTGGTGTGGCCACCCCAACCTGACAAATGTAATTAAAACTAGATATAAAAAAAATAAAGTGATCTCTCTCACCTCTGCTCTGAGCACTTCCAAACTCTTACTGGCCGTTTCACTTGTGTGGCATTTATAATAAGCTGTGTTATAACATTAGTGTATATATATCTTTATTTCCCTCGGTGAGATTGGAAGTTCTGGAGGACAAGGATTGTTTCTTATGCCTTTTCCCCTTCCTAAAGTGCTTAATTTTTTTAAACAGGTGGAAAATTTGAGAGCACAAAATGACCTTTCCAGGCAGTTCTAACCCCATTAAATATGAAATTAACAGCAGCTAGTGGAAAAAAAAGCATATTTAGAGCCAAATGATGCTCATCGACCTGAATAGTTCCTTCAAGATGGTTCGGCCATGATTAATCCTGAATCAGTCAATGAATTTCTTCCACTGAAAGCCCGTGTGAGGCTGAGTGAGTTAGATGTTGGTGGAAGGGAAGTAAAATGGAGCCCTTTTCCCTTAGTTTCCTTCCTTTGATTTCCCCATGGTTTTGAAATTGCCATCCCTTCATTGCTGTGGCAGCCCTTTCAATGACTGAGCTAAGACAAGTATTAATTCTCCCAAAAGTAATACATTCCTGAAAGTAACTGATCTCTAGGTAATCAGAGTATGTCAGGAAACATCTCAAAACCCTTCCTGCAATAATATACAATGGAGAAAAGACACTCTCTTCAATAAGTGGTACTTGGGAAAACTGGACAGCTACATGTAAAAGAATGAAATTAGAACACTCCCTAACACCATACACAAAAATAAACTCAAAATGGATTAAAGACCTAATGTAAGGCCAGACACTATAAAAGTCTTAGAGGAAAACATAGGCAGAACACCCTCTGACATAAATCACAGCAAGATCTTTTTTGACCCACTTCCTAAAGTAATGAAAATAAAAACAAAAATAAACAAATTGGACCTAATTAAACATAAAAGCTTTTGCACAGCAAAGGAAACCCTAAACAAAATGAAAAGACAATCCTCAGAATGGGAGATAGTATTTGCAAATGAAGCGACCAACAAGGGATTAATCTCCAAAATATACAAACAGCTCATGTAGCTCAATATCAAAACAACAACCCAATCAAAAAATGGGCAGAAGATCTAAATAGACATTCCTCCAAAGAAGACATACAAATGGCCAAAAAGCACATGAAAAGCTGCTCAACATCACTAATTATTAGAGAAATGCAAATCAAAACTACAATGAGGTATCACCTCACACCAGTCAGAATGGCCATCATAAAAAATTTACAAGTTAAATGCTGGAGAGGGTGTGGAGAAAAGGGAACCCTCCTACACTGTTGGTGGGAATGTGTAAATCAGTGCAGCCACTGTGGAGAACAGTATGGAAGTTCCTTACTGGTACAGCTACAGTATGATCTAGCAATCCCACTCCTGGGCATATATCCAGAGAAAACCATAATTTGAAAAGATACATGCACCCCAATGTTCATTGCAGCACTGTTTACAATAGCCAGGACATGGAAGCAACCTAAATGTCCATTGACAAAGGAATGGTTAAAGAAGATATGGTACATATATACAATGGAATATTACTCAGCCATAAAAATGAATGAAATAATGCCATTTGTAGCAACATGGATGGACCTAGAGATTACCATACTAAGTGAAATAAGTCAGACAGAGAAAGACAAATTTCATATGATATCTCTCATATGTGGAATCTAAAATAATGGTATAAATGAACTTATTTACAAAACAGAAATAGAGCCACAGATGTAGAAAACAAACTTATGGTTACCAAGAGGGAAAGAGGGGGGAGAGATAAATTAGGAGATTGGGATCGACATATACACACTACTATATATAAAATAGATAACCAATAAGGACCTGCTGTATAGCACAGGGAACTCTATTCAGTACTCTGTAATGACCTATATAGGAAAATAATCTAAAAAAGAGTGGATATATGTATATGTATAACTGATTCACTTTGCTGTACACCTGAAACTAACATAACATTGTAAATGAACTATACTCCAGTAAAAAATTTTTAAAAACCCAACAAAATAAACAAACAAACAAAAAACAAAAAAACAAAACCCTTCTTGGACTCTCCAGTCTTTCCTTCATGGCCTCTTGTTCTCTTTGCCTGTCTGTGTGCAGACTTCTGTTGTAACTCTTCTTACGTATATTGACTGATGCCCCGTCTAGACTGTCACCTCCTTATTCAGGAAGGATAGCTTATTTGCTTTTTATTCCTAGCACAGCGTTCCTTAGCATGTCTTCAATAAAAGTTTGTTGATGAATGAATGGATCTGTCCCTTTAAGAGGGGAGGTGGACCAATGGAAGTGTTCTGTGAAAGAAGCACTCAGTTTGTGAATGAGAAGCAACCAAGGGCAGATGCAGTCAGGTTACTGATAGTGCCTTTAAAGTTGGCTTAAGCCAACCTAAGTGTCCATCAGCAGATGAATGGATAAAGAAGATGGGGCACATATATACAATGGAATATTACTCAGCCATAAAAAGAAACGAAATGGAGTTATTTGTAGTGAGGTGGATGGACCTAGAGTCTGTCATACAGAGTGAAGTAAGTCAGAAAGAGAAAAACAAATACCGTATGCTAACACATATATATGGAATCTAAAAAAAAAAATTGGTTCTGAAGAACCTAGGGGCAGGACAGGAATAGAGATGCAGACATAGAGAATGGACTTGAGGACACGGGGATGGGGAAGGGTAAGCTGGGATGAAGTGAGAGAGTAGCATTGACATATATACACAACCAAATGTGAAATAGATAACTAGTGGGAAGCAGCTGCATAGCACAGGGAGATCAGCTTGGTGCTTTGTGACCACCTAGAGGGATGGGATAGGGAGGGTGGGAGGGAGACGCAAGAGGGAGGGGATATGGGGATATATGTATACGTATAGCTGATTCACTTTGTTATACAGCAGAAACTAACACACCATTGTAAAGCAATTATACTCCAATAAAGATGTTAAAAATAATAATAAAGTTGGCTTAAGCTACTTGGAAGAAAGAGGTAGCAAATGATAGATATTTGGCAAGAGATTCTGACATTGAATGAATACTTAATAATTACAGGGCAAAATACTAGAAAGATTAACACTTGCTGATAAGCCTGCTTTTGTGTGATCATTTTGTGTTCCTTAGATGTTTTTATGAAACCACTCCACAAACCTTTATTAAGCCCCTTGCACGTGCCAGGTACAGGGAATACAAACGTACTAAGTATGGAGTCTGGCTTCAGGGAACCCGCAAACTAGTAGGAGAAACAAACAAGTTAGTAGAAGCCCTTATTCTAACAAGAACCCATCTGATAGTTGTTTGGTTAAAGAAAAACGCTGATTAAGCAGGAAGTCATACAAACTTATTTTAATCTATAAATGCACAATCATTTGCCAAACTTCTGATGTAAGACCAAGGCCTTGCCTTTGATTATGAGTCCACCGATTGGAGTTCGGAATATTCTTTCTTACATAGGGCTCCCCCCACCCCCAATTTATAATTTCCAATTTCTTTTCTTTAGACTGGAGTAAGAATTTACAGATACTCTCTGTGCACAGTCTTATGAAAGCTTCCCCATTATTTTCCACTGCTTCCACCCAACATTTAGGTCAGTGACTTTTTTTTTTTTTTTAGCTACTCATTTGTACTGAGTCCTCCACGGGATTCAATGTAGTTTTTGTAGAAATGATCACATCTTCCTTTTCCCATTCATCTTTCATCAGTTGATGTAATAATTACAATAGCAAGTATAATTGGCATAAACAAATTAGGGAATGAGCACAATGATCTTGGTAAGAATCCGTGGGAGCAGAGGTACCTGGGCATAGGTGAGTCCAGAAGCCACCAGGGTGACCGTGAGCGGGCAGCGGTCATGAGGAGTGCCCTTCAATCTAGTGAGTAGGTCAGGCAGAGGTCAGTTAGAAGCGTGGCTACTGTACTCAACAACATGGTTGAATAAGCCCCATATAAATAAAAGTTTATGCCCAAATTCAAGGGTGTATTAATTCTTCCTGAGGTGTTGAAAAAGATTCACAGCTGCTTTTTTATAGCAGATTTCCAATCTCCTGCAGGAATGTATTAAAAATAATTGCTCTCATTTATTGAACTCTTGTTATGTGCAGGTATTGTTCTAAGTATGTGACATGGATTAAACCATTGAAAAGATTAAATGAGGAAAGATAAAACAATCCTCAAGAGGAGTTTCTATATTATTATCTCCATCTCACAGAAGAAATAACAAGGCACAGAGAAATTAAAATAACTTGCCCAGAGTCACAGAGCTAAGAAATTTAAGTGGTGAAGTGGGATTAGAACCCAGTCCATCTTGGTTCTACAGCCAGAGTTTTAAACTATTATGTACTGCATTTTTCTGCTATATTCTCCACCTTCTAGAACTTAAAGGCAAATAATTAGTAAATATTTGAAACCCATCCAGCACCGAATGATGCCTTTTCTTATAGAGAACAACAGGCTGTTTATTGTGATGGAGTACTGTGATGGAGGGGATCTCATGAAAAGGATCAAAAAACAACGGGGAGTGTTATTTAGTGAAGATCAGGTAAAAACCCTTCTAATTTGCCTTTTCATTTATATTGGGGGATTAAATTTATAATGTCATAAGTAATAGACTGTTTATATGAAGCATGCTTTGTAGAAGAGAAATTCAAACTATAAAATAATGGATCAGTATTCTTGATAGGTCTAGCCTAGAACATGTTTGCAATTGAACTTACATTGAATCTCTTTTTGAGAGTGAACTTTGCTTAAGAAAGAACGGTGTCTTATTTTTGGACAACCTCATGTAGGATGCCTCTGAGATAAATCTTCATGGTGGAAAAAAAAGTGAATGTGGATGTTCCTTAGCCATTTAAAATGTGATGTATTTATAGCTTCACTTTTCTTCCTTTTATCATTGGGTACTCTGTTTTAAAATAGCTATCCCACTTTGCTAGGGAGGATAGAAGCTCTTCTTAACAATGACTGTTTAGCTTCATTGGCTAGTAAGAGAGGAGAGAAAAGGTGAAGAATAATGGCCTCAGGTCTCATTTTCTCTTTGCACAAACACATTTTTCTTCTATTCTCTGAGCTCCCTTTGATACCCTCTTGGGAGTTGTACTCGTGAAGGAGACAGGTGTGTGGGGTGGGGACTGAAAAATTGGACTCAGGGCCTGTGTGATTGATGGGAAAGGACACGGCATCAGGCAGGGCACAGGAATGGCCTGCCATCTTTCTTTAGGGCATTTGTTTCTTCATTCTCTTTTAGCATTTAAGAGCATCAGGCCCAAATAATTTCCTCCTAGAGTTAAATTGAATGTTGTGGGTTTCCCCGGTGGTGCAGTGCTTAAGAATCCGCCTGCCAGTGCAGGGGGACACGGGTTTGAGCCCTAGTCTGGGAAGATCCCACATGCCGCGGAGCAACTAAGCCTGTGCACCACAACTACTGAGCCTGCGCTCTAGAGCTCGCGAGCCACGACTACTGAGCCCGCGTGCCACAACTACTGAGCCCGTGCACCTAGAGCCCGTGCTCCACAATAAGAGAAGCCACTGCAAGAGAAGCCCGCACACCACAGCAAAGAGTAGCCCCCGCTCACCGAAACTAGAGAAAGCCCGTGTGCAGCAACAAAGACCCAATGCAGCCAAAAAATAAAATAAAATAAATTGAATGTTGTGAATGTATGAATGATTAAAGAATCAGTATCTCTAACCTCTGTAAATTTAATCAAGCATTCTCCCTATGCTCATTTACATTATATATTAAATTCTGTATTTGTAGAAACCCTCCTTTCTTCCTATCTAGGTATTATTTTGCTGCATTTAATAAAAATACTTTTCTCCACAATTTTGAGCTACATTTCCCGTTTGGGGGAAAGAACTAAAATTACAACTGAATCTTAGTATCTGGAATGTAGCTTTTTTTCTATTGTTTTCCTCTCTGTGTATAATTTGGTGGACAAAGAATCATTGAAATTTTAGAGTCATTTAAATAAATCTCTATAGGTATAGACATAGTTTAATAAAGAGGCTCATGGCCAGCTAAGAAAATCATATCTAAGAAATAAAATTAAACTTTAAAAAGTTTAAAAGTAAAATATTTCTTAGTTTTATATTATATACTTGTATGTTGATATTTCATTTAAAATTTTAATAACCTCACAGATTCCCCACTTCTTCCTCTTTCTCTCTTTGCCCTTGACACCTTCCTTCCACTGAAAAGGAAAAAGCAGTGGCACTAGGGTTATCAGGAAACAGAGCTGCTTGTCTACTCTCCTGATGCAGTTAGCAACCCAATGTTAAGAAAAAAGAAGATCATGACTTGCCTCCCTCTCTTTCTTGGTTCTGTTTATCTTTCTCTGTGTGCGGTGTTCCTTTTCATACCAACACATTTGGATTGCCTTTTCACACCTCCATGTTTCTAACTGTAAAAAGAAAATAGTACGATAAGATGGTATACCTATTAGCTTCATTCATATAACCACACACACAAGTATATTATTCCTCTCTTCTTGTATGTTATCATGAAGACATTTCAGTGGTCACCAGACGCCTCACCAGTTTTGTTTCATGTTCCCCCTACAGATTCTGAGTTGGTTTGTACAGATTTCTTTAGGACTGAAACATATTCATGACAGGAAGATCTTACACAGGGACATAAAAACACAGGTAACAGCTCAGAGACAAAATCAAGACAGATCTTTTGTTTTCTTGAAATATCTCCAGCAACATAGCATTTTCTCCACTTACAGAACATCTTTCTTAGCAAGAATGGAATGGTTGCAAAGCTTGGGGACTTTGGTATTGCAAGAGTCCTGAACAAGTAAGTACTTTTTAAAAACATTTTCTTTCTGATCATAACAGCCAAAGTATGTATTTTTAGTTATCATGAATTAAGATATTAAGAGCTTGGTTTCCCAGTAATTTTTGATAACTTTATATAAGTGTATTAAATCATTCAGATGCTACTTTGAGATTAAAATTTGCAGGTAGATAGGAGAAGGATGGTGGCGATGTATAGTATGATATAAGCTGATCAAATGAGATGTGACTGAAATGCGTATAAAGCTAGTGAGCGTTTCGTGAAACAGGCAAATTCACACGTGCTGGGGCGAATGTATTGATGCAGCTGTTTTGGAAGACAGTTTGGTGGTAATAAATATCAAGAGATTTTTAAATGTTCCATTTCTGAGAATTTATTCGAAGGGGATAATTTGAAATCTGGAATAACTTAGATGCCTAATAATTGGGAAATGGTCACATTTCATAAAACTTAGCACAGCATGTACCTGAATATTATAAAGCCACTAACATTTATGATTTGGAAGACTTCTAGATAACGTGAGGACAAACTTTGTTATATTAAGTAAAAAAAAAAAAGGGAATTCTGAATTTTAAATATGCTATGAACACAGCTATGTGGAAAATATGCATGGAAAAAAGACAAGAAGGAAATATGTCAGAATTTTAACACTAGTTGTTTGGGGGTTTTAAGATTCTGAGTAAATTTTTTCTTCTTTATTTACTTTTATGTTTTCCAAATTTTAAATCATGAGATTGCATTACTTTAGCCACTGGAAAGAGGGAAGTCTTTACATGTGAGGGTTTTGCAATGTAACAATGGTACCTCTGCATGCAATCGTTAAGCCATAAAATTTTTTCTAATATGTAGATTTTGGGGAGGTGAATTACAAGCTTAAAAATCAATGAATTTTATTACTATATTATTAATATACAGTGTTTTGCTTTATTTTAGTATGTGAATACATCAAATTTTGTGTCCACTTTTATACTTTTTTCTTGCATGTATGTGTATGTCTTAAGCTCTTTCTTCAGTAATATACTGTGTTATTTTATTATTTAATATAATTTTGCTAGTACCATGGAACTTGCTAGAACTTGTGTTGGAACGCCTTACTACTTGTCCCCAGAGATCTGTCAGAATAAACCCTACAACAATAAAACGTGAGTTGCTGACTTTTGGTTCGAAAGTCACAGTAAAATCTGATGCATTCTTTCTTATGGTGCTTTTGGAATTTCATTTTCTTCACCTGTGAAATGAGGATCCCACTGACTGTCTCTGACCACTTCAGTGTTCTCTGAAGGTTTTGAACTTATTTAGAAAAAAGACATTTCTTTTGAAGATGCAAGTGATAGAAAGAATAACATTGAAAATCGCAGTCACTGTGATGATGTCCATCTGTGTATTTGATTCTCATGCTTTCTAAGCCCCGTTTAGCCTATTGCAGGAAAGTGCTGTAAATGGGTCAGAGACAGTGAGGCTGGTGACTGAGCACTGGTTTAGCAGCCAGGAATCCTAATATTGACTCAGTCGGCAATTTGACCAAGTCAGCCCATCTCTGTGGGCCTCAGTTCCCCTACCTGCAACAAAGAGAGCTGGTAATTGTTAAGGCATAGGTAGATAGGTAATTGTTAAGGCATCTTCCAGCTTTAAAATTCAGCTAGCTTTTATGTATGTGGTAGCAGAGCGTACTGTCAGGAATAATATTAATAGACACAGTGATAAAAGATGAAGATGAGGTAGTTTTTACTTCCATGGAAGGAGAAGGAAATGTTCTTACTTTTCAAAGCTGTCTGCCAGTTGAACCAGTTGGCTTTGCAGGAAGACTGAGTTTCTTTGTGGAGTTAATTGTCTGTTTGTTTAGGAAAATACCCAAGGGATATTTGGCTGTTTTACTTTGAAAGAGAGGGCAAAGTGCTAAAAAAGAGTGGTAAACATTTCTCCATATACTGAAAGAGCAGGCATTTTTTTGGAGACAGCCTCTGACTTAGAGAAGGGGTTTGGCCTCAAGCTGAGCAGGAATGCAGCTTGTGTAGCCGGGTTAGAAGGGCAGGCTGTCCAGAGCAGAGCACAGTGCTACAGAGAGAGACCCCTAGCTCCGCAGCATTGCTTTGTTTCCTTGTACTGCTTTTTTTTTTTTTTTTTTTTTTTTTTGGCGGTACGTGGGCCTCTCAGTGTTGTGGCCTCTCCCGTTGCGGAGCACAGGCTCCGGACGCGCAGGCTCAGCGGCCGTGGCTCACGGGCCCAGCCGCTCCGCGGCATGTGGATTCTTCCCAGACCGGGGCACGAACCCGCGTCCCCTGCATCGGCAGGCGGACTCTCAACCACTGCGCCACCAGGGAAGCCCCCTTGTACTGCTTTTTAAAGGATTTGAGTCAACATTTAAATATGCTGGTCTGATGCTTTCAATAATTGGAAGATCCTAGCAGTAATTGTTATGAAACCGGATTCATTTGCCTGATGAACAGACAAGCCAAATGCTGAGGCACCGAGGTTTGCAGCAGAGAAAGGGTTTATTCACAAGGCAGCCAAATGAGGAGACTGGAGTACAAGACTTAGATCTGCCTCCCTGAAGGTGAGGTGCTTGAGATATTTATGTGTGGTCTTCGGCGTGGTCTTCGGCGTGGGGTAAGAGGATTGGAGGTAGGGAAGAGGTGAGGTAACTGGTGTTCTGGATAGACATATCTGAGTTACGTCCTTCTTCATAGGATGCATGTTCAAAAATGGAGGTGTTTAGGGCTTCCCGGGTGGCGCAGTGGTTGAGAGTCCGCCTGCCGATGCAGGGGACACGGGTTCGTGCCCCGGTCTGGGAGGATCCCACATGCCGTGGAGCGGCTGGGCCCGTGAGCCATGGCCGCGGAGCCTGCGTGTCCGGAGCCTGTGCTCCACAACGGGAGAGGCCACAACAGTGAGAGGCCCGCGTACCGCAAAAAAAAAAAAAAAAATGGAGGTGTTTAGCATGATCAGAGGGTGGTGTTTTTGGCCCTCTGAGGTCAAAAGGTCATTCATTGGACACCTGCAGAGGCCTAGTTTTAGCACATTTTTTTCAAGTTCATTGAGTACCAGATACTCTGGTCATCACTTAATCTAACTTTGGTTTGGTCAATAGCCTTGAGTAGAATATTCCTTTCTAAATCAACCAGATGCCACCCTTTGAATCAAACAAATCCATGTTTGAGTTCTGCCTTCCTCCTCCAAATTGCTCAAAATTCCACACATGTACACATTTTCTTCAAGCTCATCACATGAAGTAAATATTGAGCCATCAGATTCTAGCAAAGCTTGTATACCTTTTCTTTGCTAGGATTCTGACAAACTACAAATTTTCCCTCTAGTCTTAGTAAGAGTAAGAATTGATAATGTACTGAAAGCATTTGTGAAAACTTGCCAACCTATATAAAATTGTAAAGATGCACAAATATAATGCACTGTACGGATAAAGTTTTCATTGAGAATTACTGATATTTCTCAGCATGTCAACTCTTACCTTACCAGGGATATTTGGTCTCTTGGCTGCGTCTTATATGAGCTTTGCACACTCAGACATCCTGTAAGTACATTAATCATCAGATTAATCTTGAACTATTGAAAACTATATAAATGAAATTAACCTCTTGAGAGGAAAAGGTTAATGTTTGGTTTTATTAGATTGTTAAAAATTATATGGACAAGCTATTAACAAGAATGACAGCTCCATATATACTGACATGGAAAGATATCCAAGCTATATTATAAAGTACAAAATCCAAGTTGGAGAATAGTACATGTAGCATATTTCCATAAAAATAAATTGTGTGTGAACATATCAATACATAATCAGCAAAGGGAAAAGGTGCATGGGGTGAAGATTGTCGGAAACCAGGCACAAGCTTCCAAGAGCCTTTCCCAGTAGAGTCACACAGGATGCACTGATTTCTCCAGCAACAAGTTGTGACAATACATGTGAAATGTTATCTACCAGGGAAGCTCATTCGAGACCCAGTGTCCAGGGTTTTTGTTGGGACTGGTCATGGAGGCACCTCTGCCTAGCAAGTGCCAAGCTTCTAGATTCCCAGGAAGAAAGCAGGTATTCCTCATAAACCATGTTGTTTGCACAGTGTGGGGAAAAAGAGAGCCACTCGGATCATTTTGGGAATGGTGAGAACTCTCCTGAATTCCAAGTTCCCAGATGCCAGCCAAGGGCCAATGTAAGCAGGCCTTTCTAAGGATAGCAGTCTTAGACCATCTATGTTACCTCTTTTGTACACAGATGTCATTTTGTTGTTATTGTTATTATTATTATCATTATTTTCAAATAGTAAGTGTCAGTAAGTGTCTAAGCCAAACCTGATCTTTTCTGCCACACCATTCAGCCCAACATTCTCATTATGTGTAAATAATGATGATTTCATACAATGGAATGTTTTCTGGTTTGTGAAGAATTTTTGAGGAAATGGTTTATGTTATGTTAATATAAAAAGCAAGATGTAAAATTTCATATCGTTATGATCTCAACTTTGTAAAATAAACGTTATTTTTAAAAAGACAAGAAGGAAATATACCTCTGGGTGGTGAAATTGTATGTATTTTCCCTGTTTATAATTTCCTATACTTTCCAGCTTTTTAGAATGAGTAAATATTTTGATAATAAGAAAAAACCTTAAAAAACCCTTGTTTTAAGTAGGATGACATTTCATTGAATAACCGCCTACAGTATCTACTCATGAAAGATTAGCTGATGGAAACAGTTCAGGGTAGACCATAGTGCTTCTAATTAAAGCTATATAACATTGTTTTGTTTCTTGATATTACTTTAAATACTAGCATTGAATTTTTCTCTGATTTAGTATCACCATTCCTTGTCTTTTCAGTTTGAGGGTAACAACTTGCACCAGTTGGTTCTGAAGATTTGTCAAGCTCATGTTCCCCCAATATCTCCAAGGTTTTCCCATGACCTACAGTCCTTAATATCCCAGCTCTTTGAAGTATCTCCCCGAGCTCGACCATCCATTAGTTCCATTTTGAAAAGGCCCTTTTTAGAGAATCTTCTGGCCAAATACTTGACTCCCGAGGTGAGTTTTGAGGCGATTCTGTTTGGGTTTTGACAGATTTTTACTAGCAGGTCCTGACACACTGTTTGATTTTAGGCCATTCAGGAAGAATTCAATCACACCCTCAGACATAAAGCAAGATCGTCTTCTTCTCGACCTGCTGAGAAGGTGGTCCCAGGTAAGAATGATTTAACCGTGCAATCAAAAAACATTTATTATGTCTCACACAATGATTTATAATATATGGCTGATAACTTTAGCAGAGAAATTCCTCCAAATATGTTGAACATGGACGTTTTAAAAATATGGGCAGTATAAGCAGAAGAAAAATTATCTTGTCAAGTGGTGACCTGGGGGCGTGCCTGTATATCTAGTTTATGCATGACCTGGGGGATTCATCTCCTCTCTTCTCATCAGTCGGGAAAACTTGATGAAGCAGTGGACTTGCTGATAAAGAGATGCTCAAAGAGGTAGAATCTAAACTTAACTTTTGTGTAGGGAAGGGATAGAGAGTCAAAGAAGGTTCACAGACAGACATGGAATCATGAAAGGAAGCTTATTTTTCTGAAACAGAGAGAATGGACTGGCGGTTAAGAGTTCTCCTGCAGAGGCCTGTTGGAGCTGAAGTTAGGATCTCGGACCTAATTGGTAACGGTGGGAGAACGTTATTATGTGACCCCCAAAGAAAGCAGCCGATACTTTATGGTAATGATAAATGGAGAAGCAGTTGTAGTGGTGGAGTTAGGAATCAGCTGATGAAGTACTGTGTGTGTGTGTGAAAGAGAGACAGACAGACAGACATTAAAGAGAAAAATTACAAATTCAATTGGTATTGTGAAATAAGAGCATCAGGATTTTTAGCCATAACCAAATGTCTCAGCTTTAAGGATGAGGAGTAGAAAGTCTCTCCAAGGAACAGTGATAGGGGAATATTATTCACTGTGATGGAGAAACTAAAAGTGAGAAAAGTTATAAAGGGAAAGTGAATTCTGCCATGTTTAATTTCGTTTGCCATCATTATATATTAGTCTAGATTGAGGATGTTTAGAAAGTAGATAAGTACAGGACGAGAGAAAGTGTATTGTCTACATTTCTAATATAGGACAGATAGGAAAACAAGAACACTTTTTTTTTTCTATTTATTTTTGGCTGCGTTGGGTCTTCGTTGCCGCGCGCAGGCTTTCTCTAGTTGCGGCGAGCGGGGACTACTCCTCGTTGTGGTGCGCGGGCGCACCACAACTCACTGCGGTGGCTTCTCTTGTTGCGGAGCATGGGCTCTATGCGCGCAGTCTTCAGTAGTTGTGGCTCGCGGGCGCTAGAGCAGAGGCTCAGTAGTTGTGGCGCACGGGCTTAGTTGCTCCGTGGAATGTGGGATCTTCCCGGACCAGGGATCAAACCTGCTACCCCGGCACTGGCAGGCGGATTCTTAACCACTGCGCCACCAGGGAAGTCCCAAGAACACATTTTGAAGGTGACAAACACAAACATATTCGGAGACCTACTCATCCATTTCAAACAACAATGCAACATGAATGCTGAGGCCTGATAACCCAAGCTCTGATGACTACATTTAATTACTTGTAATTAAATTAATTTAGTTAATAACTTAATTACTAAATATGCCATTATGTTATGCATATTGTTTCCGTAAATGTTAATTCCCCAATTTTTAAAAAGTAGTGTTATATATTACTGGAAATATGTAAAGGAACACTGGAAAAAATGGTTTCCTCCATTCAAAGAAAATGTGTAGTAATTTTCCATCAGCACTTCTCTCCATGGGTATAAATGTCTCTGGTTAAAGAGAACTTACTGTGTTATGAAATGCCCCTTATACTCTCACAAGCATAATATTAACGATGTGGAAATTTTTTAAAAATTAAGTTGTTTTATTTCGGTTAAATAAGATTTTAAAATACAGAAAGTGAGATTCCAGGGAAAGTGCCTGCCAGGATCAAGGATATCAGTGCCATTTAAAAGGAAGGACATATATAGAAATGAATGGAGACCACCAGCTGGAGCCCAGAAGCCCATATCTGTAAGTCATGCTAAACCCTTCCTCTGTTTATTTTAGTGGATGGCATATTCTACAGAATTACTTGCACATGTTCATGAGGTACAAGGTCATTACTTTGGGGTTCACTAGTTTTGTGCTTGTAATAAAATTCTGTAATGAACATTAAAGTGGTACTTCATGGGACAGCTTCAAGTTGTTATTTTTAACAATGCTGTATTTCCTTATAAGTATTCTATACATTAGTTTTTGTTTTATAATTCAAATTCTTTTAATTTCTTTAAGTAAATAAGGTTTTTCTATATAGGACAAGTGAGTAGCATAGTGGCGGAAGACATGCATTTCATACTCTTAATTCTGATGTTATATATAATTGAGAAATTTTCATTATATAATCGTTTATTTTTTTTCCCCAGAGTTTCTTCATGCCAGTTATTTGAATCCACTTCAGCAGAATGTTGAATCTTTTAGTTTATGCTAGTGAAATGCTTCTGGTACATAAAAATGGCTATTATATTTTAATTGAAAAATTGTATTTTATAAGAAGGCTCATGGTAAAAAAAAAAAAAGAAGGCTCATGGTATAAAGTATGTTGTGATTTAGAATACTCTGTAGCAAACCCTGTAGGAGACAAAAAAAACCCAAAAAAACATCTAAAAGACTCATGGATGGATGAAGTTAGGCGAACACATTGACATTTTCTTAATCCTTTGAAAGTTTCTCCTAATGCAGTGAAATGAACAGGTCTGCACAGGAGCCACCTCTGATGTTCTCATTACCATTTGGGACTTCAGAGAAAATCCTAAAGAAGCTGTTTTTTCCTTCTAATACTTTTCTCTATTTCTAGCCATTTTTCAAGTAATTAGTAGTAACTTCTTTTTTTTTTTTTTTTTTGCGGTATGTGGGCCTCTCATTGTTGTGGCCTCTCCCGTTGCGAAGCACAGGCTCCCGACGCGCAGGCTCAGCAGCCATGGCTCACGGGCCCAGCCGCTCCGCGGCATGTGGGATCTTCCCAGACCGGGGCACGAACCCGCGTCCCCTGCATCAGCAGGCGGACTCTCAACCACTGCGCCACCAGGGGAGCCCGAGTAGTAACTTCTTTGTGTTGCACATAGGCAAACATTGTTAAACTAAGAAAACAACTTCACACTTTAAAAGATTTTTAAAATAAATATACAATCTATGTTTAGACTGATAAGCCAAATTTTATACATTTACTTTAATATTTGAATAGAACTATGTAAATGTGCCATTTTTGTAAGTTAAAGATGGTTAAATATCTACAATTCCATATGGTTCATATGTATATATATATGAGCCATATAGCATTAAAAAGAACAAAGAATGTAATGTGTTACTTCTTTACAGTGAGGAAATTTCAGTTTTAACCACTTGTTTGGTTATTCGTATTTCCAATTATAAGTTCCAGACCTTTCCAAAGGTTTGATCTTCTTTTTTTCTTTTGTTAGCAACTGTTAAGTGGACAGCATGGTCACCATAAATTGACCCTATTTTGCTATTTAGCAACAGGGTCTTGACTGGTTTTCATATGTTAATCTGGTCTGATTCTTGTCTTCCAGCTCAGTGGCCCCTACTAAGGAATGCTAAGATATACATTTGTTTCTGGTTCTCCTCCTCTCATTCTGTTCTGGTTGGGAAGGGCGGTGAGGCATAGCTTGAGATGGTCATAAGCTGGTCACAGCTGTTACATGGCTTTCCTTGTGTTTACACGGGAAGAATTGACTCTGAGTGATTCAGCATCTTCTTTCCTTCCAGTCATGTTGCCATTTTGTATTTAGTAAATTTATCAGAACCTAAACGTTTTGCAAATCCACAAATCTGTGAGTTGCACAATACAGTATTCTCCCATAAAGTCTAGTAAGGTGTAAATAAATTTATGAAAAATAAGAAATAATAATGCTGAGTTTAGTTTAAGATCTTGGGTTGGATAGATACTCACTAAGTATTTCTGATACACTAGCCATGAAGTATACATGATTCATATTCACACCTTAGCAAAATTATAAACTACTGCACTATAGTACTTAGACTTCTAAAACATTTTTCAGTTCTAGGATTTGGGGATTCTAAGATTACTCAGACACAAGTCTAGAGCAAAAACAAGATAGCTCCAATGCCTTGTCATAGCTTTGGTCACTATCAAACTGTCAGTTGTTATAGATTTTAATCATGTATTTAAAAAATACCTCTCTTCTTTTTAATCCCTCAGATAAAAATGGTAGAAAGGCCCAAACTTGCAGTGTGTGGACATTATGATCATTATTATGCTCAACTTGACTTGTTGAGGAAGAGAGCCAATGGACAAAATTACCACTATGTTCCTCAAAAAGATACCAGAGTTGAGGAGAATTATAATCAGGAAGAAAGCCACAGTCCATCTTCAGGTCAATGGTAATGTCATAGTCTATTTAAACTTTGGTCCTCTGAAGATAGTTTGCTATATCAACATTTATTCTGAAGTCCTTCCAAATTATCCTAAAACATCTGGGAAGAACTTCCAGACTCTTCATTTAAAAATACTTAATTCACAGTTCCCTTGACCCTTTTTCATCTTAACTTTGATGTAGCTAATCTTATTCAGGTAGCCATTTGACTGTGGGAACAGATTAATGCTCTTGAATTTTTAATGTCTTTTCTTTTTCCTAGTAAATTCCACTATCTGGGAGTGATGAAAATAGTTGTATATGTATCATTTTCCAAATATTAATATTAATATTAATAATAATTGAATTGTAATCAAATTATAATTTGACACCTACTGAAAAGTGAAATATATTTCATTGAGCATTTATATTCTTGGGATTTTTCAGAATATGGATGTATTAGAAAGAAAATAATATAATTATGGTATACTTTCAAAAAGTTTACTCCATAACAAATTTCTACAGATGTACAATACTTTTTATGGTTTCTTTCACACTGATGTCAGTGTTCTATGATTAGAATGATTGACACCCATCCACAGCCCTGAAGACCTAAGTCTGAGAGGCATTTTTTTTAAATGCTTTTGCCATCACATTTTTTCTTTCAGTGTTGGGAATTTGCTAACTTTTGGTGTCTGTTAAATTTTGGGCAAACAATGAAACATATGAGTCTATATGATGGTGATCTCATCAGATAGCTAATGAAAATTAGATAAACAAGAATAATAAAAGAATGATTTCTCCAGAAATGTGTGATGTGAAAAGTAGACATTTTATTATTATTTTTTTTATATATAAATTTATTTATTTATTTGGCTGTGTTGGGTCTTCATTTCTGTGCAAGGGCTTTCTCTAGTTGTGGCGAGCGGGGGCCACTCTTCATCGCGGTGCGCTGGCCTCTCACTGTCATGGCCTCTCTTGTTGCGGAGCACAGGCTCTAGACGCGCAGGCTCAGTAGCTGTGGCTCACAGGCCCAGTTGCTCCACGGCATGTGGGATCCTCCCAGACCAGGGCTCGAACCCGTGTCCCCTGCATTGGCAGGCAGATTCTCAACCACTGCGCCACCAGGGAAGCCCCGACATTTTATTTTTAAAGATATTGGGTGTGGTTATGGTTTTTTTCCATCTTCATAACATATTTTTAATGACCTCCATGATCATCAAAAGTTATGTGTTCCATTAGTTCAAATTATAATATTCATATAGGACTCAACTAATGAGTGACATATTTTACATAAGAACTAGGTACAGGCACAAAGCTCCCTTTCCCTTTCTCCGCCACTGGGAAACTGTGTCTTCCACCCTTTGTCTAGATCTGAGAGCCGTCAAACTATCAATTATTTTGATTATGTATGATTGTGTCTCCCAAACTCTCACATAAAATGGTAGAAAGGTCCTTCTCTTCCCTGCATGCGGCTGCCCATCATTTTATTGTGTTCCAGGATGCCCCTCTGATGACTGGCAACCCCTCCTCATTGTTCTTCCAAGCCCCCTGCCCAGCTTTCTCTCTATCAGAGCTCCAATTCCATGGGAATCAAGTCTTGATGTACTCGTCTGGAGGAAGAAGAAACTATAGAGGGTTGGGGAGAAAAAGAAAGAGAGAGAGAGAGAGAGAGAGAGAGAATGTCTCTTGAACAGCCCCTGGATGACTGAATAGTTTTTCTCATGGAGATAAGTTTCTGAGAGGAGTGCTACATGTTAGCCCTCATCTGAGTCAAGCACAATCAATGTGTCAGATGCTGGTCAGGAACCTTCACAGAACTTGTCTCTTCTAATCCTCACATCACCCCCTGTGAGATTGGTATTGTGCCCATTTTACAGATGGGGAACTAAGGCCCAAAGACCGTAACTAGAAATATGATTTCATCATATTTCTAAACAACTGATTTATTAACTTGACTCTTCAGAAACTGGGGACCACTCATCCTAATGTGCCTAAAGGAGTTTCTGAAATGGCAGTTCTGTCTTTGGAGCCCAGGAAGTTGCTAGAATTCCAAAGAACTTTATCACTAGCTCATACTATGATCTGAAATGTGGTAGTTTGTTTTTTTTTTTTTTTTTTTTTTGCGGTACGCAGGCCTCTCCCGTCGCGGAGCACAGGCTCTGGACGCACAGGCTCAGCGGCCGTGGCTCACGGTCCCAGCCACTCCGCGGCATGTGGGATCTTCCCGGACCGGGGCACGAACCCGTGTCCCCTGCATCGGCAGGCGGACTCTCAACCACTGCGCCACCAGGGAAGCCCTGAAATGTGGTAGTCTTTGTTTAGCAATCTGTAATTACAGAAATTCTTGTAGGAAATTCTGAAAAAAGATAAATATCTAGAACATAGGTACAAACCTGAAAATGGTTTGACTAGAATTGACCAGAATTGTGCTGGAAAAATACTTAAACATTGTGAGAGATGGAGAAAGCCTCATTTCTTTATTCATTAAGCATTTGTGAGCCAGCGTGAGGAGCAGAGATGAAGGGAGGGGCCCCCATCCTGCTCTAAGGAGCTCAGAGTATCGTGCAGGCAACAGACGAGCAGCTATCATTGCAGTCAGGGTGACAAGGCTATAGATTAGATACCTGCATACAGCATGAGAAGATCCTGCTATGGGTTTTTTCTCTTTCCCTTCGACATATTATAGACTACGGGTGGACTGATTCCTGCCCTGAAGAAAAATCATTGTAACAGACTATTTTTCAGTTCTGTATCCCCAGTTTTACTGTTCTCTTTACCTCCCTTTCTTCTTGATTTCAAAGATATCTTCTTTTCCAGTGTACACATTCTGTAACTTTGAATTACTTCTCGAACTCGGAACGTCACAGGTGAATTGTGAGTCTCATTACAAAGCTGAAAATTCACTTGTCGAATTGGTGCCTATGATGAGTTAAAATTTCTACTCAGGCTGAACGTTTGTATTTCCTAAGGCTTGCTGACTACCTTCAGAGGAAATGTGAAGCTCAACAACATAAGCTGAAAGTGGAAAAGCAATTGGTAAGTAAAACACCAAATATAAGAGGCCATCAGGAATTTTCTAAAGCTTTCTCTGTTCACAAATATTCATGGATCATCAAGTGAAAATTCATTCCACATAGATGATCAAGACTATTCTCCACTTTCCCTGGTTTTTAATAGCTAAAGAAGAATAATGGGAATAGGCTTCAGTTAGGGTCTGGGAAGCCTAGTCCCTTCCCTGGCTCCATCACTTGCTATGTGACCTTAGGCAGGACATGCCACCTCTCTGAGCCAATTTCCTTTTCTATAAAAGCTGTAGATGGGCTTCAAGGTCCCTTTCAGTGCTGCAATTCTTCGATTCTATTTTATTAGAATTCTACACATTTTCAAAGAGGGATTACTGTATTTTATTTGAAATGAAAGTTAACTTTTACTCTTCAGTATAGTGTCAAAATTCTGGGGCTGAGCGAGCTTGGATACACCTCCTATTTGCATTGCTCTTACTTTGAACTGCTCAAAAGTTCTAATTCTCTTCCCCTACCTAATCTTATGCTCCAGGGGTTGCTAAACTTTTACAGAACTTCGATTTCCCAATTATAATTTAGCAGTTCAGAAAATGAATCTCGGTGTCTCACATGGCAGCGTAAAATATTGATTGCTTAGACTAAACAACACAAATGGTTTTATTTTCTTTACTTTTTAAATGTTTCACACTTACACTAAGAAAATTCTACTGCTCAGTATAAAAAAAAAACACTCCCAAATACTGAGACTGATGATACAATTATTGTTTAAAGGATGGGGGTCAAGGTCAAATCATAAGATGTTTCCAAAATGCAAGTACGCTTTATAAATTATTTCATTCTAATAATAGGGTATTCGTCCGTCTTCTGCTGAGCCAAATCACAACCAGAGACAAAAGCTAAGAAGTAATGGGGAAGAGCCTGGATTCCAGGAGCTGCAGTTCAGGAGAAATGAAAGGAAGGAGCAGGTTAAAAACTGTCTGCTTCCAGGGCTACCGTTGTACTTCTCTCATTGTCTTTTGTACTGTAATGGGATGTTGCTTTTAGCATCTACGGTGCACCTGAGAGAGCCCGTTACACAAACACTTGTTGGACACAGTGGTGTGACGTGCCATGCTGGGGTTCAGGGGAGAGAGAGATATGTATTTCACCTTCGCAGAGAATGCAGTGTCGATGAGTTCATAAGGCTTTTTACCTCAGATTGATAAAGTAACTGTCCATCCTGAACATTTTTGAAATTTGTATTAGTTCCCTAGGGCTGCCTTACAACAAACCGGGCCGTTTAAAACAACAGAAATTTATTGTTGCACAGTTCTGGAGGCTTGAAGTCCAAAGTCAAGGTGTCAGCAGGGCCACGCTCCCTCTGAAACCTGGAGGGGAATCCTTCTTTGCCTTTTGCTAGCTTCCGGTGGTTGGTCCATGATGTTCAGATGCCCTGGTTTGCAGAGCCACAACTCCAGTCTCTGCCACTGGACATGGCATCCTCCTGGTTGTGGCCGTCTTCTTAACAGGACACCTGCCATATGCATTAGGGATCCATTCTGCCCCAGTGTGACCACATCTTAGCTTAACTACTCACATCTGCAATGACACTGTCTCCAAATAAAATCACATTCTGAGGTCCTGGGGCTTAAGACTCCAACGTATCTTTTTTGCCGGGGGGACAAAATTCAACCTATAACAGGATTATATATAAAGTAATTGTATGTCAGTAATGCATTTGGGGTTATATATAAAAATGAGATTGTCCCAAGGGACCGTATCCTCACTGGGGGGAAAGTACCACAGCCAAAGTGTAAGGCAGATTATCATTTTCAGGAGCAATAGCTCTTCCCTTAGTATATATCACACATTTCTAAATTCATAGGCTGTCTTGGGGACTGCCCTGGCGGTCCAGTGGTTAAGACTCTGCGCTTCCACTGCATGGGAACTATGATCCCGCATGCTGCGAGGTGTGGCCAAAAACAAAAAATAAAATAAAAATAAAATCATAGGCTGTCTAGAGATTATTCTGTCAAGTTGTTCACAAACATTTAACATTTCGGGATTGTGATTGCTTTCCAGGAGTACTGGAAGCAGCTAGAAGAAATACGCCAACAGTACCACAACGACATGAAAGAAATTAGAAAGAAGATGGAGTGTGAACTGGAGGTAAATAAATTCATTCTTATAAAGGAAGCGTTGCTCTATTGATTCAGAGCTAACTGAAGTGAGCAGGTATTAAAAGTAATGCTCTTCTCATCGAAAAGATAAACTTTATCATGCAAACTTTAAGTAGGAAAACTGTCAGATTTAATGGAAGCCTCACTTTATTATGGTTTACTTGAGGCTACACAAAGTGATGGGGCTGGGAGTCTCAGTCAAGACTGGCTGTTATTAAAAGTATGGTTGATCATCTTCCCCATGAATCAGTCAATAAGTATTGACTGAGCGGTACTTAACTCTGGAACTGGACTAGATGCAGGAAGTAAGTTCATGCCCGTTGGGTAGGAAAAGAGACGAGCATTTATTGAATTCAGCTATACCGGAATAGTCTCATATGCAGGGGTAAGATTTGAAAGTCCATATAAGGCAACATTTGAGTGCAATGGAGATGATTTTTGAAAAATCCCTTGAAGGCGCCACCTTGGAAACTCATTCTTCCAATTCTCAGATCATTGCTTTTTCAGTAGAGCTCTAGATGAGATAGCTGGCCCGTGTCTGGAGACCACAATGCATGAAAAACACCCCCATGTTTAATTAGAAACACCCTCAGCGCCCGGGAATGTTCCTCCTACGATGGGCTGGTGGGCACCAAGAGCAGCCGAGGACACAGCCAGCCTCTCGTCTCACACGCACTTGAACTACACACTCATTGTGTAGAACCTGCCCACACTACTGAAATTGACCTTTCCCTCTCACCCTGCCCCGCCCCTGAGGGCATACAGACGAACTAATATAGGTGAAATGAACATATGGTAAAATTCCATTGTATGCACTGGGCTCTGAACTAGAGCTTTCACATACATATCTCCTTTACTTATAACAGAGGTTAAATAACTCATCCAAAGTCACTTAGATATTACAAGGCAGACTAAAAAAATATCTGATTCTAAAACCTCTCCTCTTTCTAAATAGTTGGAAAGATATGAAGCAATGATCCAATAAGGCTGAATCTGGTTAAGCCCTGTGAGTGCACGGGAGTGAAGATGAGTGGTACAAGCAGGTGGAGGATTTTTCTGGAAGAAGAGAGATGGGGCCAAAACTGGGTCTGAGAAGAAGAGTAGAACTTGGAGGGGCAGAGCTAAGGAAGAGGGCTGAAGGAACCACGCAGAGCTTCATGGCAAATGCCACGGGAGGGGGCAGGCTGGATGCGCTTCCCCCCAGAGCAGAGGTCTGGTTAATGGTGGGGAGCCTCGTGCCATCATCAGCCCCGTTTTTTTTGGTGGGGGGGGTGGCTGGGTACGTGGGCCTCTCACTGTTGTGGCCTCTCCTGCTGCGGAGCACAGGCTCCGGACGCGCAGGCTCAGCGGCCATGGCTCACAGGCCCAGCCGCTCCGCGGCATGTGGGATCTTCCCGGACCAGGGCACGAACTTGTGTCCCCCGCATCAGCAGGTGGACTCTCAACCACTGTGCCACCAGGGAAACCCATCAGCCCCGTTTTTAAGACAGGTCTGCGATGGGAAGCCTGCGTCCAGGAAAGATGGACGGCAGACTTTTCTAGAGAGACCAGGAAAGAAGCACTTGGGGGATTCCAAAGGGAGCCATAGAGAAAAGAAGCCGTAAGGGAGCTCTCTCCAGCCAGGCCCACTGACCCTCCCCAGGCCAGTGTCCTCATTAGATCCCATTCAGGTCTAGCGGGGGACATTCAGAAAGTGGCCTTCAGAACTGACGCAGAGCCAATCTTGTTGACTGTGTATAATTTATGTTGAAGGAGGACTCAAAAATAAGTCATAAAACGTATTTGGTGAAGAAGAGTGACCTGCTCATCCACCAAGAGGCACCTGAGGAAGAAGCACCTGTGCAGGTGATGGTGGTTGTTAGACGATGCTGTGTTTCCCAGGGAGTTCACTCCAGCCCGCTGTTCCTGCCCCTCCCTGTGCAGTAGAATCATGTGGGAAAGTTTTAAAAAACTGAAACAGGGACTTCCCTGGCAGTCCAGTGGTTAAGACTCCGTGTTTCCACTGTAGGGGGCACGGGTCTGATCCCTGATGGGGGAACTAAGATCCCACGTGCTGCGCGGGGCGGCCCAAAACAAAAAACAACAAAAAACCAAAGTCAAACACCTGGGCTCCAAATGGCCTGGGGTGGGGCCAGGTGTCCCGTTTTCAAGAGCTGACTGGTGAGTTGGCGCGGCCAAGTTTGAGAACTGCCCGCGGGAACGTCCTCTGGTGGCGTTTGAGTCCGAGCCTCAGACGCATCGGTCTGTGAATCTGACGGTTAATTTCTCTTCTGTTTCAAACTCACCTTTTTGGCATGAATAGGGAACCGGGCAGAGCTGAATTATCAAATGGCTCTCAAAAGACTCTTCTTTTCCTTCTGGGAGGTCTTTCTCCTTCATCTTCAAGGTGCCCCAAGGGCTTGACTGAGGGTAGGTCAGAGGAACCCATGCTGAGCGAAGGCTGAACAGCCTCCCTGAGTGTTTTGCTTTGTGAAAACCTGGAGACCTTCACAGGAGGCGGTGCCGAGAGCTCTAAAGTGGACTGAGGTTGAATTTTCCACCCAGTGGGGTGGATGGGGCTTAGGGGTCTAATGTCGTTGTATTTTAAGGGAAATAAAGCAATATGACACTTCTCAAGCAATTGAGACAACCAGACTACACAATCAAATCAGACAACCGACCTCACAAATATAAGTAAGACACAGAAGCCACGTCCTGTTTCAGAGTGTGTAATATTGCAAGGCAGGAAAACACCCTTCCCCGGGTTGCAGGGCAAACGACTGATAAAAATTCAAACTGACAGATGCGGTGTGTGAAGTACCTAGACGAGGCAGTAATTAATTCCAAGGGGGAGGTGATAGGGACCTAATGTAAAATGGTAGAGAGAAATGAGCATTTATACACACACACACGCACACACACGGAGACATTCATAAGTTTCTGGTTCGGAAGGAACAGTACATTTTACCAAGATGGGGAAGAGTGGGGAGCAAGCTTGTGGGAACAGGGCACTCAGGAGAACCACTTTGCATGTGTTGAGTCGGGAAGATCTGAGAGATCACATCCCTGCTTCGCTTCGGAGCCTTTGCCCTGCTTTCCCCTCCACGTGGAACACGCTTTCCCCAGACCTTCATAAGCCAAGGTCCAACGCCATTCCAGGGCTTAAATCAAGTTCCATATAGGCTTTTCCTGTATTACTCTCAACTGCTCTTCATTTCCTATGCTGTTACCCTATTTTCTTTTTTTTCTTTTTTTTTTTTTTTTGCGATATGCGGGCCTCTCACTGTTGTGGCCTCTCCCGTTGCGGAGCACAGGCTCCGGACGTGCAGGCTCAGCGGCCATGGCTCACGGGCCCAGCCGCTCCGCGGCCTGTGGGATCTTCCCCGACCGGGGCACGAACCTGCGTCCCCTGCATCGGCAGGCGGACTCTCAACCACTGCGCCACCAGGGAAGCCCCTATTTTATTTTCTTGATAACATTTAACACCTTCTGACATTATGTCATCAGTTTAACTCATTTATCACCTATCTTACTCCAGTAAAATGTGAGTTCCGTGTCAGCAGGGACCTTCTGGTCACGTTCTGCGCCAACCCACTGTGTAGGACAGGATCTGGCCCTACCCACCCCCTAGTGGGTGCTCAGTATGAAATTGTGGAATGAATATTAAAGTGAAGATGGTACCAAACAGGCAGCCGAATATGTGAGTCTGAAGCTCAGAAGGGAGGAAAGGTCAAACCCTGAAGAGACACGTTTAAGAGTCATTGCATAAAGATGGCATTTAAATTCATGGGAGTTGCTGAGACCCCGGTGTATTAAGGAAGAGAGGCACAGAGGTCCCAGGACTGAACCCCGAGAAAGCCCAGGATTTAAAGTTCACCTCTTGACCATTCCTTTGAAATGCTTGTCAGTACTTTTACAGGCTTCTCCTCCTTCTTCAAATTGCCCACCAATTTTTAGAGCCCCGTCCTTCCTTTATACGGTCATGAGCTGTGCACTTTTTTGTTTCCCTGATTAAGATCATAAGCCTCGGGCTTCCCTGGTGGCGCAGTGGTTGAGAGTCCGCCTGCCGATGCAGGGGACGCGGGTTCGTGCCCCGATCCCGGAGGATCCCACATGCCGCGGAGCGGCTGGGCCCGCGAGCCATGGCCGCGGAGCCTGTGTGTCCGGAGCCTGTGCTCCGCAACGGGAGAGGCCACAGCAGTGAGAGGCCCACGTACAGCAAGGAAAAAAAAAAAAAAAAAAAAAAAGATCATAAGCCTCTTAACGGAAGGATCTTAGAGTCAAAATTACGTTCTTGAATTAGATTAGGTTGTATTGGACTGTGATAAACATTGTCACATTATAGCATTTTACCTACCCACTGCAATGCCAGTGTTAAATGTATTATCATTTCACGTTAATGGACACTGTGCCCAAGTTGTTAGTGGACTGTTAACTTTCCTTTGCAAAAGGTATGTTTTCATTCTCAAATCAAGCATCAGATTCATTCAAGAAATCAAATAACATAAACAGACCCTGCTGTGAATTCAGGGGGGTTGTGAAAATGTAATTGTTTGATCAATATTAACTGCTAGATTTTAATTTTTCTCTGAATTTTCAGGATATTGAAAGAGACTTGAAACAAATTGGACTTCAGAACACAAAGGAAAGTAAAATTCTGGAACAAAAACATAAAGCTAAGGTAATAAACATTTTGTCTTAAATTTTCATTTTAAAAATCTGGCTGGGGATCTGCACCTTGCAATCTGGGTTGCCTCTAGGATTTCACCCCCTACTATTTTATGGAATTGCCTTATTTTGTGATGTTAGACTAATGGTTTTTAGTATCTGTAATGTCAAATTGGGAGTTGTAATTTTAAGGTTTTTATTGGAATGAGAAACAGATTTTTTTCTTGCTTCTAGAGAGGGATAAAGTTTGAAATTAATTTCGACAAATGTATTTCTGATGGAGACACCCTCCAAGAGGAAGAGGTATGCCATTAAGTAAAATTCTATTAGTAGGGATGAGAAAATGAGTGTCTTAATAGCATGTTTCATGAACTTTTCCCATAGAGGGTAGGGAGAATTTTCTAAAATCTTCCTAGAAGGATGTCTGGTGTTCAGACAAGTCTACCAAAATATTTTTTATCCTTCCATTCTTTTTAAACTTGAGATTATTCCTATAGATGGATTATTCCATTTTAATTTATTGTTCTATTATAAAGGGGCTATTTTCCTCATAATAGTAACTTTTAAATTATAGCCAGATTAAAATAGAAGATGTAATATATAGTCAACAACTAATACACTCATCTAAAAAATATGTAAATGAGCAGTTATCCTGAAACCATGCACATTTATTTTACATCTTGATTGGTATTGATAACTTTGTACTGGTCTTTGGGTAAATCTCAATTATGCACTTGGGCTTGAATTGAAACAGCAATAAATGCATGAATGCAGTAAACTCAAACCTCATTTTATTACTTGATTTCAACATCTTTTTAAAATCCCATTTTTTACCAGAGCTGCTAACAAATATCAGAATTAACTGATTTGTGTTTCTGTTTCACCTTCTCCAAGTTTGCCTTTTAAATTACCAAAAGTTAAGTATGAATATGTGTATACCTATATATATATATTAATTATATACTCAATTTCTTCCTTTCATGTTTTTTTATTGGCTTAAAACTTTTTTAATGTTATTTCTTTCAGATTTGTGTGTGTGCATGTGGTGAAGGATTCTTTTTTTTTTTTTAATAGACTTCATGTTTTAGGGTAGTTTTAGGTTCATGGCAAAATTTAGCAGAAGGTACAGAGATTTCCCATGGAGCTCCTGCCCCCATCCCCCGATGCATGCAGCCTTCCCTACCATCAAAATCCCTCACCAGAGTGGAACATTCGTTACAATTGATGAACCTACACTGACACATCATAATCACCCAAAGTACATAGGTTACCTTAGGGTTCACTCATTCTCTGGGTTTTGACAAATGTGTAACGACATATATCCATCCTTATAGAATCATACAGAGTATTTTCACGGCCGTAAAAACCCTCTGTGCTCCACCTATTTTTGAGATTTTCATTAGCCTTTTGCTACAAAGAGTTCAGTAGAGAGGTGGTAGTTAGCGCTCACTTGTAACCACTGGGCCTCTAAATGTCCCGGAGCTGTGAGTACCCGAGGAAGCAGCTCTGGGGGCCTGGGTCTGGGTTGGAACCTGAGGGCTGGTCCATCCACGGTGCTTCTGTGAAGTGAGGCACCGAAGTTGGCCTGCTAGAAAAAAGAATGGACTCCAAACAGTTTTATCTACCAGTTTGTTCATCCTTTGTTATTCTCTTCTTTGATAATGCTTGAAATAGAGCGATCATTTTCATTTTAATTATGGAATATTAGGAGCAGTTTCAGGGACCTGACTGGGAATGTTAAAGCTTAAAGCAGGGCATAGATGAGCTAACCTTGAAAGTTCCTTAGAATGGAACTGCAGGAGAATAAGATTGAAGGCAGGAAATCTACATCCGATTAGCTGCCACGCGATCAGTGCTTATCACTGTTGACAGGGAGAAGAAACGAACACATTCCTGCTTCTATCGTGTTCCAACACAGTTCTAGTTTTAAAACCCTACCGATTCATGTAATAAACATACATTGAGTACTTACTGCATACCTTGGTAAATGTTGTTACTGGGAACATGAAATAATTTTCAAACTTTTTTCCCCCCAAATATGGCTTATTTCTCATGAAACACCATGAAATTGCTTTAGGCAATGGATATACTGAATGAAACTTTGACCTCTGAGGACGGCGTTAAGTTTAAGGGGTATAAATGTATAAAGGAGCATGAAGATTATACAGACAAAGCATTTGAAAAACTCTGTTGCCGGGAAGCAGGTATGTGTCCCTTCAAAGCTACAGATGAGAAGGAACCATTTTATTGGCAATCATCTCGAATTCTCTCCTCCTCACTCGCCTCCTGTGATTTGACTGTCCCCTGCCCCCCACCTCACCCTGAACCGGATGGAGACCTGGCCCCTCTGACTCTGCCCACCCCAGGGGTCACACCCCTGAGACCCACCCTCCTCTCTGCCCCACACCGTCTCCTGGTGCTGTTTCACCTGCCCCCTCAGCTTCCGCTTCTCCTGGTCCACACTCACCCATCTTTCTCAGGATCTGCTGGATGGCTCCATGGACAAGTCCCACTAGATCTCAGACTCGGCGTGTGTACAATCCAGCTTCTGAGCCCTTTCTTCCCAGGGAGCCTTTATTTCCGGTGATGCCCTCACCAGGCCGACAGTCCTGCTGTCATGCCTGGTGGTTTCTACTCTGAGATGTCCCTGCGTCTTCTCCTCTTTCATTCCCTCTGCCCTGTCCTGTCTCAGTGGTGCGTGTGGTAGGAAACACGTGGGCTTTGGAGACCATACGGAGCTCGAATCCCAGCCAGTGCTGCCACTTTCTGATTCCGTGCCCTTTCACAAGTTACTTCAGATCTCTGAATCTCAGTTTCCTCTTAAGAGTGAGGAGACCAGTACTTGCCACACAGGCTTATTGTGAGGACTAAAGTGAAAATTAATATATTAGGTGCTGAATTTAATATATGCTCTTCCCTTTATTTTCCCTTTCCCTTCCCCTCACTGAATTGCTTTAGTCTCCTATGCATCCTCCCTTTCTCTAGTATTTCCCCTTCATTCTCTAAGTAATTGCTACAGTCATCTTGTCATATTATTATCCTACTCAAATTTTGTTTTGATAATGCCTGTAGGATACAGTCTGTTGCACATAGTATCACATTTAACACTGCGTGGCGTGATCCTGTGGTGACCCCCCCTTTCCTGCCCCATCACCCCCCCTCTCTTTCCACAGATGATGGGATCCACACAGCCTGCTGGAGTCCCATCTTCCCTTGCAGCTATGTGAGCATTCACACACCCTGGCTCGCCTCAGTTTCCTCTTCCTGGAATCATACACTTTGCCTCATTTCTACCTGGAAAAATCTTTATTCTCTGCTTTGATAATGCTTGAAATAGAGCGATCATTTTCATTTTAATTATGTGAGCATTCACACACCCTGGCTTGCCTCAGTTTCCTCTTCCTGGAATCATACACTTTGCCTCATTTCTACCTGGAAAAATCTTTATTCAATTCAGCAGGCATCTTGTGGAGAATCTCCCTTCTGCCAGACTGTGCTAGGTGGGAGGGACCTCAGAGATGAATGAAACCTGGGTCTGCCCTCAGAATCACAGACTTGTCATGAGCCAAAGAAAGGAAGCACAAAACATGCTTTCTGAGCCCCAGTACTAATCATTGTTCGAGTGCCAGCTGGTTGGAGAGTCGGGGGGTACCTCTCCTACAGAGCTTGGCATTCCAGGGAGCTTGGGCTTTATCCTGTGTGATGACTTTCAATCAAAGGCAATTAAATGTTATTCGTGATGGAGAAAGATCATGCTGGCTGCCATGTGAAGGATGCGTGGAGGGGCAGGACCGAGGGCAGGAGACTGGTCCAGGTGGGAAATGACAGGCGCGCAGGGCAGGGCAGTGCCAATAGACACCAGGTGTGAACTGCTGAGTGTGGGGACTGAGGAAGAGAAGAGGGTCCCAGTCTTCTAATTCAGATGGACAAGGCTATCACCAGCCAAACAGGTGCATACGTCACGCAGAGGGAGGTCAGTAGAGATAATGTAATGGTTTAAATTTGAAACATATTGAGTTTAGGTCTTTCTGAGCATCAGCTGGAGGTGTTTAGAAGGTGCTAGCTGAGTAAGACCAAAGCTCTGGGGCAAATCAGGGCTTCCTTAGCATATGCACAGTATTTCAACCCTGATGGTGTTGAAAAACCCCTAGGCACAGGGACTGGAGTGAGAAGGAAATGGAGCTTAGGACAGGCGCTTGTATTGTTTAAACAAGTTTTGGGAGAATCAGAAGAGAGTGAAGCCAAAGAAGGAGAGAAGGTTCTGGAAGGAGCCTCAGGGCTTGGCAGTATCAACGGGAAGAGAAAGACCAAGCGAGGCAGGCTGAGTAACAGCCCACAGGGTTTGGTTATCAAGGGCCCTGAGTGGCCTCAGTGTAAGCAATTCCAGCGAAAAGAATCAAATCAAAGGTTATTCTTTGCATGAGTTCTCCGGGAAGAGAAGAGAGTGAATTATAAGTCTCAAAAGACATGGCTGCTTTTTTAAAGATTTTTTTAAAAAAACACTTCATTAGTTTGATGCTGAAAACCGTCTCTTAATTTAAACTGGGCTCCCATAATTACTATTCAGGCTGAACAATTTCCCATATGTTTATTGACATCTGTATTTCTCTGGTGAATTATGTGCTCACATCCTTTATCCATTTTTCTACTGAAAATGGCGTTTGTTTTTTTCTTTATAAGACTCATTTAAATTGAACCTTTGCCTGAAATACGTATTGCAAATAGTTTCCCCAGTTGGTCTTTAGATCTCATTTATAGTAACAACAGCAAATATGTGTGAGAGTGTATGTGTGTGTGTGTGTGTGTGTGTGTGTGTGTGTACATATAACTTGGGAATTAACTTTACAAGAATCGTGCAGAGCATATGAAGGAAACTATAAAACCTTACTGAGGTATTTAAAGATTATTTGA
The DNA here is from genome assembly GCF_964341445.2 of Mesoplodon mirus. Classification (NCBI taxonomy): domain Eukaryota; kingdom Metazoa; phylum Chordata; class Mammalia; order Artiodactyla; family Ziphiidae; genus Mesoplodon; species Mesoplodon mirus. Next base: position 15,671,321 of record NC_138993.1, read on the forward strand.
ATAAATGTAGAGAAATAACACTGTTATATATTGGAAATATTCATTCCAAATAAATATATGGATTTTTGGCAATTTCAATCAAAAGCACAATAGGATTTTTTTCTGGTGTGAGGAGATCCTGGAGATTCTTCACTAGCCAAAAAATTTAGAAAAGAAGAGCATTGAGGGGCACCTGCCCTTCCAAATATCAAACTGTATTATATAAATTATAGTCATTAAAACAATGTGATACTAGCACCAGAATAAAAAAAGTAATGAAAAAAGAGAAAGTTTAGAAACAAACTCTAGTATGTATCATAATTTAGCATATGCTAAAAGTCACATCATAAGTCAATGGGAAAAGAAAGAATTACTCAAATAAATGCCCTAGGACCAACTGGTTAACAATTTGGGGGAAATTGTGAAATCAGACCCTATATAATGATACAACAAATAAATTCCAAAATAAAATCAGAGTTTATATGTAAAAAAATGAAGTTATGTGTCAGAAAATAAAGTGAAAGAAAATATAGCTGAGTATTTTTTTTTTTGGCTAGGGAAGAATTAGCTACTCAAAATATATAGGAAAAAAATCACAGAATAAATTAGTAATAGATTCAGCTTTAACAATGAAAGCCTTTGGTAAAGAAAATATTATAATGTTAGCCCCTAGAATTGTCATTTTCAGTAGTTTACCTAGGGAAAATAATCATAAATGTCAAAAAAATTAACTACAAATGAGTTCATTAAAGTGTTGTCTATAATAGTAAAAAATTCTAGCAATCTAAAAATCCAGCAAAAAAGAATTAGTTAAGTTATAATATATCCATGAAACAGAATACCATGTTTTCTTTAAAATGGTGGTGTAGAACAATATTTAATAATACAGATATGGTATGATGCTAATTGAAAAGAACAAGTTATAAAAGGGTGTGTAATATTTGGCCCATTTTTTGTTTCAAAACGAAGCAGAAACTATATGCGAGAAGGAAATTTTGAAATTTTAAGTCTCTGGAGAGTGGGATTGTGGTAATTTTTGTTTCCTTCTTCTACTTATCTGATCTCCAGAGTTCTTATAATGAAGCATACTAATAAATAAAGAAAATGGTAACACAAGTTATTTTTTAAATTAAGGTAATGGAACAGTTGCATTTCTGTGGAACCTGACTAAAGTTCACATAAATGCCTCAAGAATTTGTCCATCCATGCCGTTAATATTTCTTTAGCGTTAAATACATTGGCTAGTCAGTCACATGTTAATAGTAAAAGTGAAACAATTTTAAACCTGTTTATAATTTCAGTCTTATAAGTTATGATCTATCTATGTCTTAGTCCATTCAGGCCACTGTAACAAAATACCATAATCTGGGAGACTTATAAACAACATTTATTTTGCACAGTTCTGGAGGCTGGAAAGTCCAAGATCATGATGCTGGCAGATTCAGGGTCTGGTGACGGCCCGATTCCATCTTTTTGCTGTGTCCTCACTTAGCGGAAAAGATGGGGGAGCTCTCTGAGGTCTGTTTCATAGGAGCATTAATCCTATTCATGAGGCTCCACCCTCATGACCTAATGAACTCTCCACAGCCCCTCCTCCTAATACCATCACACTGGGCATTAAGTTTCAGCGTATGAATTCGGGGGGGCACGCAAACATTCGGTCCATAGCAATCTGTATTAGATTGAGGGTGGTGATTTCTCTCCTTTTGAAGGTACCAGCTGATGGACTCCAGGTTTCCTAAGAACTATTTCTCGCAGTTAGTCACACTTTGACTGCTTTGAGATCAACAAGTTATTTCCTTATACCCAGGGTTGTTCATTCCAGATGCTGCCGCTGCAGAGGACAGGAGACAGTGGGATGCTGGGTCTCCTCAGACTCTGCTGCAAATGATGGCCGCGGCCAACGTCACCTCCACCTGCTCCACTGTGCCTGAGGGTGAAGCTGACATCAGTGGCACAAACTGTCCGCAAGAGGAGAGCGAGGCCCCAAAGGCAGGTGTGTTCACCCCAAATGCTAGTGCTCACCCTGACTTGACAGTTCTCAGTTTTCAGTACAATCCCGATAGATTTGTATTAAATGCCTTCCAAAGATTTTGTTTTGGTTTCTCCCCTACCTCTGCAGAGACTTGCCTACTAATTATTCTAGACAATTGGCCACTGTAGCGATGAGAATGTAAAGGAAGAAAGATCCAGGTTCCCACCTGCCTCCCAAGGAGGGACAGGTGGCTTCATTTGCCTTCCCGTGCTAGCCTAATAACTCCCTTGCAGTTTCTTAAGAGGGTCGTTTTTTCCTCAGTAACATCAGAACTGAAATATTAGCTGTCCCACAAGATTTAGAGAGTCAGTGCAAAGATACATATTAACTTGCTTTGCAAACCAAAGTGTTATTTCCATGTTAGCAGTGTTTAGGATATGATGATATTTTCAACCTAAATTCTTCCATTTTCATTTGGGCTTCTGGCATAGTCTTTCCTTAGCAGAGAGTCCCAGCAATATCTGGGTGTGATCTTACAGGTGGTGGAGATTTTTATTGCTTATTTCCTATGTTTTTCTTGATAACATGGGGCTGGGGGAGAGCTAAAATTTATACCCATCTTATAAGTTGAAGTCCGTAAGTATATCACTGAGATTAGTAATTAGAAGTGTGTGAATTGACCCATATTTATACTATTACAAAATATATTTCATATCATCAAATTTACAAGAAAGGGCTTGCAAACATAATACAATTTAATCCGTCCTAAGCCAATGGGACAGTAAGAGGGGAAACCTAATTTAAAATAAATAGAGTAGAAATGTCAACACACCAAAACAGCCAGTTTACAGGGCAGAAAATGACTCTCCTGCCCAACAGTACATGATAATATTGTCACTAAACTTTTCCGTATCTCAGCTTCCTTGCTAATAAAGTGAGGGGTGGGATGAGGTGACCTCCAAGGATCTCACATTCTGTGATTTTATAAAAACTCAAATGAAGAAGCATTTTTAGTTTCAATAATCCAGGCTCCTTTTCAGATGGCCGAGTGATGGTGATTGAAGGCATTCCAGAAAACAGGAAACAGTGGCGGCTTGAAACGCCGGGAACTTTAATGAGCGTTTTGACAGCAGCACATCTAACAAGTAGCTCATGTTCTGCCAACGATGGAGAATTTGGTATGTAGTTTACTTTTAAGAATGTAGTCCCCTGTGGAATTTTGTCAGAGGTGTAAATGCAGAATGGGGATAAAAATAGCCTGGAGAGAGAATTGGGAGGGTGTCTAAGCCTTTTCAGAAGCTGATTTGCTTTGTCCAAGCCTGTTCCAAATGCCATTAACAAAAGACTTGAACTTCTGAGAAAAGTAGGATCATTTTCTGTAATGTGATGGGCTGACAAGTGATGAAAAGTTAGGTAAGAAGGACCAGTGGCTTTGTAGGTGATGAGCGACAGCTCTTCAGCAGACTCAAATTACCATCCTGTGGGCCGTAAAATACATCTTAATATAGTTCTTTTGGCTTTGGGTTTTTCTTGCCTCCAATGTTTAGCAAGATTATGCTGCTATTGACTTTAAGGGAAACCAACCATTACTTTCTAAAGTTCGAGGGAATTCCTATCACGGTGGGGATTTGGTCCTCCACTGTGTGTGCAGGTGTAAACTGCTATGAGCAAAGCCATTTGGGGCAGGCAGGTATCAAACAAAGAACACCTGCGCAGGGGCGAGGTTTCAGGGCTGGGGTTGTGAAGATGCGAAGCTGAGGCGGAGCGGAGGCCTGGTTAGAAACCTGATAGTGATGGAGGCGGATGAGTGCTTACAAAGTTAAAGAACAACACTGGGCTTCCCTTGTGGCGCAGTGGTTGAGAGTCCGCCTGCCAATGCAGGGGACACGGGTTTGTGCCCCGGTCCGGGAAGATCCCACATGCTGCGGAGCGGCTGGGCCCGTGAGCCATGGCCGCTGAGCCTGCGTGTCCGGAGCCTGTGCTCCGCAACGGGAGAGGCCACAATAGTGAGAGGCCTGCGTACCACACACACACAAAAAAAGAACAACACTGGGAATAATGCAAGAGTCGTACCCGACTGTTTCTGAAGAGTGAGTCTGCCAGTTTGTGAAGCGCAAGAAAAGGGGAATCTTTGTGAAAGGTGAGTCTTAAAGAATGGACAGCATTTTATTGAGGAAAGAATATTTCAGGTGGGGAGAACTTGCAGATTCACAGGCCTGAGAGACTGAGAAAGACGGTATGACTAAAATTTAGGCGCCGGAGAAGGGACCAGAGTCCCTGAGTAGATGAAGTCCTTCGGTGTTATTACTTATCTCAGCTGCCACACTTAAAACTCAAGGCAGGGGTGGCAGTGCAGTGGGGAGAGAGAGAGAAAATGCCTTCCTGCCTTCAAGGCTCTCTTCCAAGTACCTTCAAACCACAGACGGCAGTGTGATTGCATGTCTGCTCCCTCCCCTTCTATCCTGGGATAGAAACATCATCTGTAAGGATGGGGCTGGGGGCCGGTGGGGAGGAAGTTTTGGGCTGGCCTGGCTTGGCCTGGAGGCCAAGGGCTGGGGCCACAGACCAGGTAGGAGGGGGGCGCCCATCTATCAGGACACTGCAGTGGTGACATACTGGTGGCTATGATGTGTCTTCTTGGGTTTGTTCCTGTGCTTCTTGGAGAGAGTCATAGAAAACTTCATGTGATCTTGCATACCAAATTAATTCATGAACTTACTGCATTTTCGAATGGATGGCTTTACATTAGGCATATATGAGTAATTTAATCTAACAAGTGGGATTAAGCATAGGAACTTGCCTCTAAGGGTAGCATTCAAAGCAAAATGTAGGTATTTTCTTTTGTAACCTGCTAAAGGTGCAGGCATCCCCTCCCACCCCAGCTGTGCTTTCTCTGCTCTTTCAGCCTCTAACTCTGTTATTGGCCTCACCCCATCTTTCCTTCCCTGTAGCAAGCTTGACTTCCTGTCTCTGGTCATCTCTTCTTTCTTTACCTCTCCCTCTGCACCCCTGCCAGACAATCCTAAAAATCCTTTTAAATCCTGCAAAAGATTCTCCCATACCCTCAGGATAAAATCCAGACTCTGCAGACTCTAAGTGCCTTAAAGATCGAATGGCCTCTCCCAGCACCAGGGCTGCTGGCACTTCTCCATCAGCAAATATTTCTCCCTCAGTTTAGAAAGGTGAGTCTTTCTAAAGACTCCTCCCTTTGCCAAAGTAATTCCTCCTGTAAGATTTCACTCTGGTGCAACCTCCCGGCCATTTCTGATGTTTTATCAGCAGATACCCTTCCCTCCCTGCTTTTCGCTATATTGCCAAACAGGGCTTTACAAAGGTGTCTGGAATATAGGAGATTCTTAATCAGTTAACAATTGGAATGAATGAGTGGAAGAGCCTGTAACTTGATTGACATGCTTCCCTTTAATCCAAAAAATTCTAATAAGCTTTCTGTAAATCCTCAAGTTTGTCTACGGTCTCTCTGTCTTTTCTCTGTTAGTTGCCTCTGACAATTTCACATTAATTCAGTCTCATACTCAAATTCGTTCACACTCAAATATTGGTTAAATGCATGAAAGACATTTCCTTATTATGTTTATCATTTAAATTCAGGCCATAAAAAGATGCAGTAGCAATTTTATTTGAAATTTTAGTGATTGCTATGAAAAACCTGGATCTCAATTAAACTACTGCCTGTGTACCACTGACAAGGAACCACTGTTTTTTTGTTTGTTTGTTTTTATAAATTTATTTATTTATTTTTGGCTGCATTGGGTGTTCGTTGCTGCACACAGGCTTTCTCTAGTTGGCGAGTGGGGGCTACTCTTTGTTGTGGTGCGTGGGCTTCTCATTGCGGTGGCTTCTCTTTGCGGTGGCTTCTCTTGTTGTGGAGTATGGGCTCTAGGTGGGCAGGCTTCATCAGTAGTTGTGGCTCGCGGGCTCATTAGTTGTGGCTCATGGGCTCTAGAGCTCAGGCTCAGTAGTTGGGGCACACGGGCCCAGCTGCTCCGTGGTATGTGGGGCCCTCTGGGACCAGGG